>NC_136463.1:100023033-101290533 GCF_902686455.1 Sciurus vulgaris | reverse complement strand
AAAGGCATTTTAGCTTTTTATCCCCAGCAGCACTGTAACTGAAAGCCTTTAATACTGATGTGATGGAATATAAATGCAGAAATATTATAATAACCAGAACTTTTCAAAAAGTTTACAGTCTTTCTGTGACAGATTATTTAACTGTGAGTCAAAATTATGCCTTGAGAGAGGCGTAAATAAGGGCATATGGAAATTTTGTGGGGAACCAACCAATGCTTGTAAATGTTTGTGACTTAGAGCCTGTGCTGGGCTCAGCTATACTTTATTGGACTCTTTGGTCAGGAAGCTTAGATTCCTTTATTTCTCACCAAATGTAGGAAGAATGCCTTCAGGAACTGGTCCTATTTTTGGTAACTTCCTGCAGCAAGTGGATATTCTTTTCAAAAGAAATAAACCAAACCCTACATTCGGTGACTGCTTTGTGTCTAAATAACTTTCAGATGCATCAGATGTCAAATTTTGATTCTGCTGGCTTAATGAGGAATCTTGATATGTTTATTCAAAAATCAATGCCTGTGTTCCAAAAGTTTGCTAATAAAACTTCAGATGCTTCGTCCAATAGTCTGGCCTCACAAAATTCCTACTGGATATTGCACTCTCTCTTTTCCCACTAAATAAACTCTATTATTGAAATGTTGCTACAGAATTACTTCCATGTTCCATTTACAGAAGTCTTTCTAATTGTTTCATTCTTTCACGATCTATAATAATTAGAATCTGTACTTGCATGTCTAGATTAGGCTCTTTAAGACAGAAAACCATTCTTAGTTTAATGTGCATAGTGAGAAAATTTGATTCTAAACGTCAAATATCATGAGGTCAGGGCATATCCATCACATGCCAGAGGGGTGGGTACACTCCCTGTGCTGGAGAGATTAGAGGTCAACTTCACAGCCCTGTGTGGTTTGCAAAGCAGAAAATCAGGGCAGGTTTTGTGGGTAGTTTCTGGATCAATATGTCCAATACAAGGTAAGGAGGTCACTTGTCAGAGCCGAGGGTCTCTGGAGAAGAGGGGAGTCAGGACTCAGGGAGGCTTCAAAACAGACATGCCCACATCCATCTGCTCATGGCCTGCAGAGAAACATTCCTCCACCTTCAACTAATGAAGTCTCTTTGCATTGTATGTGAAAACAGGATAAAATGAGAATTTTTTTTTTTTTTTTCTGCACAGACATTAGCTTTCATTGAGAACTATGGCTTTCTTAATGTAATAAATAGAAAGAACAATACCTGTTTATTTGACTTACCTGTTTTGGTTCCCTGGAGATTAAAACTCTGATTACAAGGCATTCATTCAGTCATTTATTCAACTACCTGTGTATTCCAAGGACAAGTAGAATGCAAAATATGGTACATTTTCATTGCTTTAAGGAAATTACAATCTAAAAAATGTGATAATACAAATAGATATTGACTGGCAACAGATTACATGATTTTGTTTTCTTATTTTCCTAGCACAAGGATAAAGAAGAGAAAACCTCTGCAAAATGGCTGACAATGTCCATGCACAGAAGTCTTCCAAGAAAACTGTTAGGACTGTGAACAGCAAATATAAAGTTATAGGGGAAGTACTCACTGTATGCTTTAAAGAGTTCTGAAGGAAGATATTTGTTTCTTAATATCAGAAAAGGTCTTTATAATTTACTTTTGTATACATGATACAAAAGTTTACAAAATATACTTTTACAGAATAACATTGAGAACACAAAAGGGGGTGTTAACATATACAGTGCATTCTAACCCAAGGTATCGGCAACACAATGCTAATTCATAAGAAACGTTCCTTTGTACTGGCAATCTAAGAGAAAAAATGCGTTATGATCACAGTTATTTCAGTGTTACTGAATAGTTAGAATCTACTAAGGATCTTAAAAAGACACATACCTTGACGCTAATATGTGCAGTTATTACTATCCTGTAAAATATTAAGGACATAAAGGAAAGGGTGAAAGGAATACAACATTTGTGTGTGCGTGTGTGTTTAAGGATGGATATATATTAGCAATGTAAACGTGCAAAGTGATGTTATGACTAAAAGAAGGTATTCCATGGGCACATGGCCAGAAATGATTCTTCTACTAGAAAAGCAGATAACTTTAGAAGTGGGTTACGTTTGTCCAGATCACATTGATTTAAAATTCAAAAATCATATACATAGCAAAATTTTAATTATGGTTATGAGTTTGTGAATAATTTTATTCAAAATGGGTATGAGTGAGTGAATGCCTGAAGCAGAGATCCTGAGAAGATTGTCTTCTTTCTTTCTTCATAGGATCATTATTTAACATTGAAAATATTTCATATAAACAATAAATGAAGCTCTTCTGTGGGTACATATGTTTTCCAATAACAGAGGGAAAGTGAGTGTTAGACATGCCTAACATTCCTTGAAAAGTTCATATGCCTGAATGGTAAACCTACTAGGGGCTACTAACTTCTGCACTGGAAAAGTGACCTAAGAAGTCTTTAGAGAAAATCATTTTGACTTTCAATTACATCCACCAGCAGGCAGAGTCCCAGTATTATTGGAACAACAGTAGGGTAGAGAGAACAAGTGCAAAAATGTCTTTTACTTCCACAGGAAGAGAGATGTATTCCACTTCTGTTACAAATCTTTGACCAAATTAACCAATTAACATATACCAGATCATCACACAAAATGATTAAGTATGAAAAGGCATTTACTTTTGGCAAAGGGAATAGAGTCCGCACCAATTATTCATTCTTAACCACATAGTTAACGATAAAATAGACTACTTTTCCCAAGATAGGGAGGTGATGAAATCATTGGTACGAAGTAATAAATAAGTCCATATGAGACTCTTGATTCTGAGCATTCCAATTTCCAAAGAATTACATTAACAAGAAAATAGGAGGGAAATCTCTCACTGTAGAAAAATAAAACTGGAAGGAAACAAAGAAGGAAAGAAGCCCAGTAGATGGTACAACACAGAATTTGATGGAATTTATGTATATCTTTTCTTCAAGTAGACTCTGAATGAAGAAATACTTTCAGACAGATGAAATCGCATCACGCATATGAACATTATGTTTGGTTTTTTTAGAACTCAAGAGAGAAATTGATACAAATTCTTAGTCTGTCTTAAAAATGAAAACTTGTGAAGATTACCAAAAATAGTGATGAAAATGTTTGCAAACGTCTTTGATGAAAATTAATAAATCATCAGTTTTACTTTATATTAGTATGCTTAAAAATGACTCTACAATTATTATTTAATGTTGTCCAGATATACTCAGCTCATAGAAACAGAATACAAAGACAATAGACCTAACACAATATATTCATTTTCTTAAATATTGGCCAAAAACTATGTTGAAAACATACTGGTTGAAATCAAAACAACACTCATAAAATTTCCTAAAACAATATATGTGAATGGAGAGAAACATAAATAATGCTTTTTATTATCCTTGATTTATTTTAATCTGATCAAAAGGCACATATATCTTCGAAATATTAATATTTATTAGTGGAGACATAAATAAAGATCTTATAGTTAAATGTGATTCTCCCTTTATGTTCTTATAACTCACATGAAAGGACAGAGCTTCAACAATTCTCCCTATATTAGACAATATGTAAATATAAGGAGAATTTTTAAAATTCACATTAGTATTTTAAAAATTATTATTTCTTGATATGTGAGAAGATATAAAAAACTGACACAAAGACATACCTGATGTTTGTATATCCTCTTGTTATTAAAGTTGAATTATTTTTAATTTAAATAAATGTGATTTAAATAAATTCAATTTAAATATAATATGATATTCTATTTGGCAAAACCTCTTTGAATAGATTGCATTATGAGTATATGTGAAACAACTGATTTTTCATTTAGATTAAACTGTTTTTATATTTACTTAATTTGAAATAAATAGAAGTCTAAAGTTTTACACTGGATCATAATAATTTATAATACAAATGATTTTTGTTTCAAATTTTTTAAAAAAGCGCTCTTAGTTGATAATCAGCTAAGGCATGCATTGGTTTCCATAAATTTCAATATGTTCATAAATTTTTATGGCTATTCCTGGTACGTATATAAAGCTACACCTGCATCAGTGTATCCAAGTGCTGAGCAACACACATAACAATACAAAATATGCTCCTATTCTGAAGAAGATGCATTTTTATGAATATTGAGTAACATTTTGTTCAATAAAAAATATGTGGGGCTTTGCAGTTTATTGGAATCTAAAACAATGGTGTAGTTATTACACCATTCTGGGGACATGCATAGACTGATACATCATCTTTGATCACAGTAAAAATTGGTAACCACAAAAAAGTATTATTTCCTTTCTGCTTGTAATAAATAGAAGCTTATTATTTAACAAATAAAATATTTGTAACAAAAATACCTCTTATGTCAGGGTTCACATGCTAAAACTAGCTTAGGAGAGAAATGTTAGATTTTTTTCCAGTTTCCCTGGTGCCTCGCCATAATCAAGACACAACAGCCAACCAAGTAGTGGCTTAGAATCACCCTGAATTCACTGAGAGGGAGCTGTAGCGCCTTGTACCTCAAAGGCAGGTTGTTCCCACTTGGCCACCACCTTGGGGAAGTGGAGGAAACATGCATTCTTCTGACTCTCAGTATTACAAGGTAGGAGGTTCCACTTCTGGCTAGGTTTCTCTTCTGGCAAAGATACCAGAAAACCACACTGTGGTAGTGAAAAACTGTGTCATGAAGAACTATAAGTTAAAATGGCAGGGAATTATGTGACATATATTTCACCAAATTATTTCATTGCCGTAGTATTATTAACAGTTTTCAACCAATTAAAGTCCTCAAATCTGTCTATTGAGCACATCCTTGGAGAATAATGATGATGAGAGAAAAAATTAGCTTATATTGCCTAACTTCAATAATCACTAAGGCTGAGACTAAGATTTTACAAACATCTTTTTGCAAACTTCACTGGCCCTTGTTAGGGTTTCTCAAAAGGAAGTGCTAAAGAACTTCTATAAGGCTGCAAAAGAGGAGAAGGGATGCTTTTCTGTTTTGTTTCCTCATTCTGCTAGCTTAATGTAGCCAGGGCTCTTTATATTGGCAGTGATGATTTGGTATGATTTCTATATTAAACCCTTTCCTTTAAAATAACTGATGGCATTCCACTTTTGTTTATTTGACCTTGCTTGGTAAAACTCGCACACACCCTTAAAAGTAAACTTTTGCATAATGAATAAAAATTTCATATTTAAATATAGTGCTACAAAAATAACAGAATGAATCAAACTTCGTTACCCTAGGTAAATGTATGATTACCCAAATGGTACACCTCTACTTCATGTACAACCAGAGAAATAAGTTGTACCCCATTTGTTTACAATAAAAATATTTTAAAAAAATAAATATAGTGCTACAAAATGAAAATCTCTAAAGCTAAAATATGAAGTAAATGCAGGAATTCTGAATAATAAATAAGTACCAAAGTTAGAATTCATCCTGAGGTCTTCTGTTAAATCCTGGAGATCTTAGAATTTTACTTTAATGGTTGCTTAGAGAAAAGAGAATAGGATCTAAATAATAGGGACCCTTGAGGAAGGGAGTCTAATAGCATATCCCTAAATAAACCAAGGAACCAAAGTGTCACATTTAGAGAAGGGTAGATGGTCAATAATCCAACCATAAAGAAAGGGTCAACAGGACAGTTACCTGTCTCAGCAGTGGGTTGTGGAGGAAACACTATCCCTCAGAATTCATTATCTGGAAGGACCCTCAGACAAGTTTGTTTTCTGAGTTCATGATTTATGGCCTGAAAAGATTATCTAGTAAATAATTTAATTTGAAATGCTTTTGTGACAGTAGAACCCTCAAGAGAATGGCATGGTGAAAATATAAATATTGGTGAAGGAACTAAATTTCAACCCAGGTGACAAACACTTCACAAGATAACATTCCATGGAAAATGTTAGTCTATTACCATAAAAAGATACATATGTACACATACACACACACATACACAGGTATGTATGCTCACATGTATACAAAAAAATAGGGTATTGTGAGAACCAACAACAAAAATAAAAAACAGAAATTTTTTCATAAAAATTGTTATTAGATAAAGAATACAAAGTAATTATACTTGTGTGTCTTAAGAATAACAGGGACATATGAAAATATACATACATAATATACAGTCATAAATGAAATGTCTTTTACAAAACAAAATATAAAGTTAATATAAACAACTAAAGAAACCGATCGGCTCCAACAATGACAGTGTAAAACTTATCTGGAATGAGGGGATTTAAAATTGCAGAGAGAGAGAAAGAGTTTAAAGTTGTCTAAAAGGAAGGAAGGGCAGAATGAGATGGCTCTTGTGGTTACAAGTGAAAGGAAAACAGCCCCAGATTAACTTAGAAGTAATAGATGGTGCTTTTGGTAAATACAGGAGTAAAAATAATAGCAGTGTCTGATTTTAGGGTAAAATAATATAGATAAATTATGGACAAGATTTACACATGTCTTCAGAGCTGTGTAATCTTAGTTAAAGCATCCCAAGACTCTTAGGTAGAGGCATTAAGATGTCTAATTTTATGTGTCAATTTGATTGGGACACTAAGTACCAAGAAAATTTGTTAAATTTTATTCTAGTATCTCAGTGAGAGTGATCCTATAAGAGACTGACGTTTGAAATGGTAAATTGAGTAAAACAGACTTCTTGCCCAATGTGAGTGATCTTCATTATATATCCTATTATTTCTGTTCCTCTAGAGAATTCTTATACTGGTATAGGTAAATTAACTTAAAACTTGGTTACGTATGACTTTCAAATTATTTTTAATTAAAAGACTGGGAAACATCTAAAACATAAAGAAAACGCTGAAATGACAAAAACAAATTAAAACAGACCAAAAATGACTAAAGTTGAGGGGAGATGCAAAAAGAAACAGAGAAATGAGGCAAAAGCAAAATATGTAGTAATTTGATGCAATTTAATTGAAAAAACATCTGTAAACAAAAGTAATGCAAATAGGTAAATACTCCAGTTAAACAAAGGAAGACTTGACATCCATAAAGCTTAGAATAAAGAACTGAAAGTCAATATATTAATAAACACCAGGCAACAACTAAGAAAGTGAAGACTGTATTAAGCTCAGACAAAACTGAATCATGGCAAAAAACATAACGAGAGAGTAAGGGAGAACTTACATAATGATAAAGCATTCAATATAATAGTTGATACAATAATTCTAAGTGGTATATGTATGACTTTTAACACATAAAGAAAAATTGATGTAATTGTAAGTCTGAACTAAATCCTCTGTCATTATCATAGAAGTTTGCATAGCTCTTCAATGACTGATTGAAGAAGCTGATTAAAAATGAATAAAATGCTGGGGATATGGCTCAATGTTAAAAGTTATACATATACTACTTAGAGTGCTTGCCTAACATGCACGAGGTCCTAGATTCAGGCCCCAGCACTGAAAAGGGAAAAGACAATGAGGCAGGTTCAACATTCTAACAGATAAACCTCAAAAAATTGTATACTGAGCTAATGGGTAAAACTACAAATGAATTAATAGTTTTTGTAAATAATACTTTGTAGTTTCAGATAGTTGACATCATAGAGAGCACATTATTTGATCACATAAAATTAAAATGGAATTTAAAAATAGCATTAAACTTATATTAGAAGTAAAAATAAAGTCCTGAAAATCATAATTCTAATGAGAATAATATATATATGAAATTAATTTGAACTAACATTTTAAGAACACTATGAAATTTGTGGGATACATCTAACACAGGTATTAGAAAAAGTATTGTTTTATAACCCCAAAGAATAAAAGATAAAACACTAAGAAAAAATAAAGAAAACATATTTCTTTTGAAATTTTTAAATGGATAGCTGAATTTAGTCCCCCTCAACCAAACCAGGGAAAATAAATGTAGAAGAACATGACAAAAACAAATTCAGAAGCTAATGACATTAAAAAAAAATAAAAATACCAAATAGTGAAAAATGAGTTTCCTAAAGGAATAAAGTGAAACTTTACATTATCAAAAAAGAAAAATAGAAATAAAAACTAAATTTTATTACTAATAAAGTGGTTTCACAACTACAAAAGATATAAAGATCAATTCAATTTGAGGTTTCCATAATAAAGTTTAAAATGACAATTTATGACTATACAATGCACCAAAATTATTCTTAGAAATAATATAAATTCAAGTAGACTCACATCTATTAAATCAATCCTCAATTAATTCAGTTATTCGAGAATATCAGCACAATATAACCCTGAATCTTGTATTTAAGTGTTTTACCAAATTTTCTAGTAATAGAAAAAATGTACCAAATCATTTTATGAGACTAATATAATTTGACATCAAATAACAATAGTACAATAAAAAAGTTTCAAACTAATTCCACTCTTAAACATGAAAGCAATTGAAAATTCAAGCAGTCAAATGCGAATATCCCCAAAAGTGATAATATATCATATCCAAACTGTTTATCTCAAAAATGTAGAACTCATCAAATTAAGTGAGAAAAACTACATGATATCCCAATACAGTAGTAAAACTCTCAATGATATTGAAACTACACTCATAATAAGACTTGAAGAAACTAAAAATACCCAGAAAGTTCCTTAACTTCAGAAAAGTTACCTATTAATAACCTGCTTCAAGTATTTACTTAATAAATAATATAAAAATCTCAGTATAAAAGCTTACCCTGAGAGAGTCCATGAAGATTCTGGCTCGCTGTCCACTTGAGGACTTCCTTGCCTTAGAGAATGAAATGTATTGTCCACGGCAACTCTTTAGAGAAGAGGGACCCAACTCAGAAATACTAGGAAGTTAGTATTTTGTGAGATAAGTTTAAAAAATTGATAAATTTAACAGGGAGGAACCTTAGCTAAATTAGTTGTTCTTTCTTGGCCATCCTCTGAATATCATCCTCATGTGTGGTGGAGACATTCAGCCAGTCTAGAGGCACTCCATGAATTTTCTCTTGAATTTTTGATATGCACCATATTGTCCCAGACTTATTTGTTTATATTTCTTCCCTGTTTCCTTTTCCTTTTTCTGTTACTCATGCCATCATGGGATTGCATCCTCAGCTTCCCTATAAAGTGGTGACATCCACACTTTTATGTTTTCAAAGACATACAGAAAAAAATTCTTTAGCAGAATCGACTAAATGTGATATGTTTATATAATGAAATATTATAAAGCTGAAAAAATGAATAAGATTCAGTTTAAAGCACAAAAACATGAATGTGAAAGACAATGTAAAATGAGCAGGAAAACTGCAGAAGCATGCCTTGATGGAGAAAAACTCTTTTTAAAGGCAAAAATATGGTTAAACAAAATATAGCATGGGAGTTATTCAACTGAGGGTGGGGTAGTTGTGATACAAATGGAGAAAGAACATTAGAACTTACAATACATTTATGATCTTTTCCCCTTGGGCTGAGCAAAATTTTTGTAAACTGTACATGTCTTACAGTACATATCCCAAATCACATTAGGGCTTGACTCTTTTGCCTTCAGACAAGTCCTTGTGGCACATAGTTACAACATTCTTTGATAGCGTTTTCTCTGGCCTTGGATGTGTACTTTGCCAGCATATCTGCATGCCTGAGGTGCCAGGAATTTTATTCCTGCAAATACATCTCTTGAACAAGACCATATAGAAGTTGGTGGATAGATACATCAGCCTACATACCTCTCTGGAGAGGTAATTCTAAAGTATGCCATACATTTTCCAGTGTTCTCCATCAATATTCAGTTACCCACAGTAAACCTATTCATTTACCTACAATGTATCGACATTCTTCTTGTGGGCATTGGGCTCCAAAGACAGTTCCTAGGAACCAGCCTTCCTGGTGTTCTTATTCTTGGGTATTCTCCTCTCATTCTGTCTTTGGCTCAGCCCTGTGACTTCCATCAACTCACAAAATGAAGTACAAGTGACACTGTGTCAAGCCTTTAATTTACAACGACTGGGTCACTTCCTCTTCAGCATCATTGGAAGTCTCAAGATGCCATATAAGTAGTCTGATTACAGATTATGGAGAAATCATGTAGTGAAGAAATATTAAATAGATGAGTCCCAAAACTTAGAGAGGAAGAGACAGCACCTTTCTTCTCATACCCAGCTCTTCTGCTGATGTATCAGTCACAGTCACTGTCATCGACAGCCCCATGAGAGGTCTCATGCAATGCCCAGTAAAGAACCAAGAAGGTGACACAGGGGAGTATCAGATATGATACGTTTGCCATTTTAAGCCATTAAATTGTAGTGGTTTCTTACACAGTAACAGGAAACTGAAATGCTTCCCCTGTGGTCACTTTCCCACTTACAGGCAGATGCTTCTCCTATGCTGAATGTAGGGTCAGAGTTTACTTTTAGGAGAGTCCAATCCTAGACAGTCTAGTTAACACTTAAGACAGGTCTAATCAGAACAAAATGAATGAAATGATTCTCATTCATTCTCTCTCCCTCTCTCTCTCTCGCTCTTTCTCACATACACACACACACACACGCGCGCGTGCACACACACACACCATGAGGAATTGGTATTTTTCCTTTTATTTCTTTAAAGAAGAAACTGAGTTTGGTGATTAGAAATTACTTGCCAGTGAGTTCAAAATATTCAATGAAAGGATCATATACTCAGCAGAGTATAGGTTGTAGATATATTGTGCATTTTAAAGTTATTATTTTTACTACATCCTTTTTGTCAGGAAAAATACAGGCAGGATCACATGATTAAAATATAATTTTTGTTATTTTGCAAAATCTTTATTTATGAATAAAAATATATTATACTGAAAGATCATAACTTACAGAAAAATAGTCATGAAAACAAGGATTAAATAAACCTTGAGTATCTTTGAACTATGTACTTACCCTCACAACATATTTTGGATAAATTTCAGAATAGGACTGGATTTCATCTTTAGGAGTGTTCACAGATAGGGCTTCTAGAATAAGAATATAATTGATGACATTTCAGTTGTCCTTTAAGTCTTAGAAACAATATGTCATTTATGTATCTCATAATTCTCGTTCATCTTTAATTTCTTTCATTGTACATAATAAAGTGTATGTATAATAAATATCTTACCTATTACCTAGGGATAATAGGAGCAGAGTCACTTTTCTCAACAGAGGAGTTAACTATTTTACTTAATTTTATAATCAGTAAAACATTCACCATAGTTAAGTTTTAATAAGTCTATAGTGTGCTATTTTGAAATAAAATTAAATAACTGTTGTAGATATTTCATATTTATCAAAATATGCCAAATGGACACTTTTGAAACTCTATGTTGCATTTAAGTCCATTTAAAATATGTTTTCCTGTAACCATGGTTTGAAACTTGGATAGCCATCCTTTGAAATGTATAAATTATAGAAGAAGAAAATCAGCATAGTTTTCTTTTCCTGGGAAGTGGAGCAGTTAATATTCAACATGAAATGTCTAATCTTTAAATACATTATAATCTAACTGCTTAGGATAATTTTTCCTTTAATACCTTAAGAGTCTTCAAAGCCTGAAGGATGGGATTATTAAGATGGAATTTTAATGTCAAAATTATCAGAGAAGTGAACATTTTGCTAGTGTTCATAAAAAATTGTATTCAATTTCTGTATGATTTGTTCAAATAAGAGATGAGAATATATTTGATTATAGCCAGTAAGTAACCCCAAATTTGATCAGATGACTGGAGGTCACTGCTACATAAGTGCTGTCAACCTCAGAGATTAGACTATTTAAGAGCTGAATCTAGTCTAATATATAAGTGCACCTGCAGAGATAAGCATAAAAATGTAGTCAGGAAGTAATTAAAATACTTGAATATTTTGAAGTGAAAAACTAAAATGGAGAGTGTAAAACTAAATAATATTAATAAAATTATACTAAGGATGATTTCTTTGGAAACATAAGGCAAAAATTATAGGAAATAGTTTTCAATTTTCATTTTCTAAATCTTTGGAGTAACTCAAAACTAATGTATGCACAACAGATTTCTAAACTTAAAGCCTCTTTTATTTAGCAGACTTTTATTAGTGTTCAGATTAATCTATGATACAGAACTTGCTGTGGCAAGCCAACTAATATGAAAAGCAATAACAAGATAGCATTTAAATGAACTATTTTAGGCAATTGTTTTAAAGCAAATACATACTTTGCAGTATTTTTTATAATCATGCTTGTCAGTTTCTTAAGGAGGATTATCCCTGCAGCAATACAAACTTTCCCTTCTACATTATCAAATACCTACAATGATGTGCTCATACATAATCATTTAAAACTATTAATAGAAACTATAATAAGCAATCAATAGTCATTCAAACTTACAATTATAATTTTTTTATTCCACTGATGAGGGGGATGTAGAAACTTGTCTTATGTATTGGCCTTAAGATACAAAAGCTCAGTAGGTACCCTTCTTAGAACAATGCACATTTGTAATTTATGAATGTTCTTTTATATCCTTGTAGGATATAAATATACAGTTACATTTTCCCTTTTCCTCAGTGCTACATAATTATAACTTGTAATATGTAAATATTTATGAATTCACAGGATGTTCGCTAGGAGAGAAGAATTTTATACTTGCAGATTTGTCTAGTATTTGCAGAATTCAGATCTTATTATTAGGCCTTATGTTGTATTGCAAAATATAAAAATATATTATTTTAAACTCAACTTCTCTAGAAAACATAACATCTGGTGATTTTGTAGAGCATTGAGGTTTATTGCAACATTGTTTATTGTTAAGAGATTGATATTATAAAATTGGTGGCAAATTTTACCATTTTGCTTTTATATACATAAATAGAGGACACATGCCCTGAATTCTAGATAAAATTTAGTTCTAATGTCAATATGAAGTATTAGTACCTTAGAGATCACACAAACAGGAAGGACATACGAATTGATTTGACTCTTGGTGTCCGACATGCAATTTAGATTCTGAGACAAGTGAAAAACCCTTGACCGATTGAAAACATGTACCATAGTTCAGGTTAGTACCCTTCTAAGATGCATGCTGTGTATTTGCAATTCCATGTCTAGTATAAAGATCACTAAAAGATACTCAAAAAAGATTACAATCCCTAAACTATCTCACTAAATTGTCAGTTTGGTTTAATATCTTTGTGCTGACTCAAAATCTGTTTCCTTTAACTTTCTCCCCTTTATCTGTCACTAATCTCAAGCATGCAAAATTTTTAGATATTTGAAGATTAACATTTCTTTTTCTCTTTTTCAAGCCAAAACTCTTCAATTGCTCTGGTTTTCTACCATTGTTACAGTTTGCTTCTCTTTTTATAAGAATACTTCCAGAAGGGAGTTCCCTAGATGAATTGTTAATTATACACAGTCAAATCATTATTTCTCTTCATGGGAACAGCATAGTTCCGTGTAATTCAATGTAAGAGTCTATTATCTGTTTTGTAGTATTTTCACCATCTTGAATCAAAGTGAATTGCCATTAACTATAAGATTTAGACTTTAAATAATCACTCTTATCGGTTTCAAATACTAGATGTTTACTAATTTCCTCAACTGATCAAATGTTAACTGCATTTTTATGATTGTTCATTATCAGCTAGAAACCACACTAAGTATTTTATCTTGATCATGTTATTTAAAATCACCATAACCTTAATTTTATCTACTGATAAAGAAACAAAAGCGCAAGAAGTTGAGTATCCTGCCTAAGGATGTGGTATCACTACATTTAATCATTTTGTATTTATTTTGATAGTTTGGAACAATTTCAGTTTTTATTCAATAATAATGTTCAGCTTTCTTAAGAGAAAACACATATTCTAAATATACTTTTCATATTAGGGCTCATTTTTTAAGCACTTGAAGAAAATATTGTAAGAAAAACTAAGAAGTTGCACAGGCAAACATCCTAGAAAAAGGGAATGCATCTGCAGATGGTCAACAGTTTTAGTGTCTTAACTTTAACTAGATAGAGTGCTTTGTACCTGTCCTTTTCAGGAAGGGACTTCTTGCTTTTTACAATAGTGTGAGACATGGTAACTCAAATGTTTCCTGTCTGGGCTACTACTGCCACTTTTGATACTGATTTGCCTCTCTGTCCAAATTCCTATAATTAATTCACCTTCTGTGTATTTCTTTTAATATAATGCTTCTTCTATGACATCTTAGTAAACTCCTTTCATTAATATTTAATTCTGCCAACAACCTTAATGCAGCATCATTTTAACTCTTAAATGAGATATGAGAAAACCCAGTACTGGAGAAATTAAGGAAAACTAAATTAATTCAAAGTTTAACTGATAGACTATATTTGCACTCAGGACTGACTTGAACTTCTGGGTGCTAGCTCACTGCCTATTTTCTCTTTCTGTGTTGCTTACCTCAGTCCATCCCACTAGCAGTGATTCTCTCTCTTTGTCACATATTCAAATTCCAAAGACGTTTACTAAGTGATTATGAAGTCTTCTCCACTCATCTCAAAGAATCCCAAAGATTTTGCTAAATGCCTTCCTTGAATTAAAATACTTGTGTCTGTGACATTTCTTGAATTTACCAGGATAATAATTCTATCAGGAAAGTAAGTCACTTAAATTTGGACAAATACATCTTATAATACAACAGAATCAAAGCACATATTTGACGATCCATAACATAGATCATGCTTACCAAGTCTAGATTACACAATTCCTCTTATTTGTCAATAAAAATGCTTGCCTTTTTCCTCTGATTTCATCTCCCCTGATTTCCTAAATATCATTTATAGAGATGCACTGGCTTTCAAAACTCTCACAACCACTGTTCCTCTGCCAAGAAATGGTGAGCTTCTCTGTGAACAGGCTGCTGTTTAACTGCCATTCTCTCTTCTCGGCCTCAACACTACCCGACATATCCTTTCTTTGACAATTTTAGAATGTTTCAAGCACTTTTTTTTTTTCACAGATGGGTATTCATGTTGTCTCTAATCACTATTAAAAATAAAACTGCACTTGTGTATGCATGGGGTGTGAAAAATAAAGATTAGATTAAAGATAGATCTTACATGTCAGGTTTTTATAGGTATTCCCAAATTGCCCAACTGATTTTATCATTCTATGTGAAATAGTGCATTGTTACTATCGTCTATGTTCCATTCTCTAAAAATAGGATTAGATCATTGCTTTTCTTATTGTTTCATGATAACTATATTACAGATGCTAAGTAATATATCACCATTTCTCTATCTTTTGATCCTGTATACAACTTAAGTTCCCATTCAGTATTCTTTGGTGTTTTTGTAATCCTCAAATAACTTTTATCTTTATTCCTCCTACAGCTACACATGCAGCCATACTATACTTTCATATCTTAATTTGTTCTTGTTCAGTGATTCATCTTTTCATGTTTTCTTGATGTTCTTTAAAATTTTAAGACAGTATATTTACAAAACTCATGTGTGCACTGGTACATACTTCACTATATGCAAATTTAGTCATCTCTCTAGTGCTTGCTCTTATAGGTACTATTTTTTAAACTAAAGAAATATTGAGGAAAAATTGATTTAACACACACAAGCCTAAATATTTCTTAATGAGATAGTAATAATAACACATACCTATTCTTTATAAGGGTCATTTTCCTACCTCTCATTTGGTCCTAACCTTCACGGGAAATTTAACTACTATATTGCAAAGATGAGAAAAAAGAGATGCCAAGATGTAAAGTATTCAAAGTAACAATTTAGATTATGGCATGTATGGGAATTTAATTCAGAAAACATATTTTTTTTTTCCCACTGGGGCTTGCTGTTCCTTACAAATATATTATCTGTTATTAATTCCTCTTTCAGGTGATGCTGGATGTGCAAAGAGATTTGAGCATTTCTGAAACCTTCCTGCCAATTACCTTTTGGGCCTCAACAAAATGTCTTCCCCAACCCAAAACTCACTAATTAATTCTATTGAATTAAGACTTAACATCCAAGAGTCTTCTATTCAAAATCCAAATACCCTTGGAGATTTAATAATCAAGCTGTTAAGTAATTAAACCTTAGTAAGAATTAGCTTATCAGATTGCTTTTCATCAACCACTAAGTGAGGAGCAATGGAGCACAAAGTCTAAGAGATGGGAGAGAGCAGAGGAAAGAGCCAAAGCACAAGCAATTCTGAAGGGGCCTGGAAAAGCATAGCATTGTTGACAGCACGAAAATCTGGGGACTTGGTGTAACTGTAAGTATAACTCACAGAGCTGTAATTTTGAAACCAAGAGAAAATCAATTATTTCATAATTTTGGCAAATGATTGGTCTTTCCATAGACAGAAACTAATAATTGTCCTGTTATTTGGGAATTTCCCCCTAGATTTCTCTTCCACTCTCATTTTACAGTTGAAATAATGCCTTTATTCTAGAAACGATAATGGTAAAACTAATTTAACTTTCTCTGATGTGCCCTATGCTTGGCCCATCAAACACGGGTTTGGATTTGGAACACAAAAACAGAGAAATAACAGGTAAGACTCCCTATATTTGCAGCTTCTTCACTCATTCTCATTCTTCCCATTCCTGGTGAATTTGCCTGTTATCTCTTTTATTCTCTGTTTTGATTTACACAGGTTAGTTAGAAAATCATGACTTCTTTGCACAAATTTATTTTACATCTTTCTGCTTCTCTTTGTCTATACTCTGTGATGATAGAGATGAATATATATATTAATTCTTGTATTCCTAGCATCTGTCACAATTTCTAGATTTTTGATGTCAAGACTAATAGATGTTCAATGAGTAAATTTACTAATCAGGCAAGTATACAAACATGTATAAACATGGATATAATTATAGATATATAACAACTATTTTTTCCTTTCAAAATCAACTTGAAGAATCATGTGTGTTTTTATCTAGATTCAACTTGTTTTCTTCTTCTTTTTTTTTTTTTTTTTCTGTTTTGATACTATGGATTGATCCCAGAAATGTAGATATGATTGTTAAGTGCTTGAGTACTGAGTTACCTCCCCAGTCCCTGTATTTTACAGATTATTTTAAAGCAACATATTTGAAACCAGAAAATAGAAGATGAAGATTCACCAAATGCACATATCTATGTAGTGAAAAAAAAATGAAACAAAGCAAAAACTGAACTGAAAAACATTAGCTACAGTCTCTCAGTTGAAAAATATAGTAGTATTTGTTTAGATCGCCAGAACTCTAATTTAATACAATTTTGCCAATAAATGATTCTATGTGTATCCATATTGTATAATGAAGTACTTATCAATCAAATCAATTTCATGAAATATTAAAAAAAAAAAACAGAGGTCAGATCAGTGTTTTGAATGCTAAAGGAAAGAAATCTATCAGTTTACTGACTGCATTTTAAGTAGGCATTTGTATTATTTAAAAAAAATATTTAACTGATTTTTCTGGAATGAGACTGACAGATCATATTCCATAATGAGGGGTCCATAAGTTTAGCCTTCTAAGTGAAGATATTGATATATTTTTGTGAGTCTTTGTTTATCATAAATTATAATAGCTTTTATTACACACATGCTAATGCATAATATGACTTTGTACACATGACTCTCAATTTTTATCCCAATCTTAATTTCTATCATCTTGGCATGTCTGCATTTAGCACATGCATTGGAAAACCACTTTTGCTTCTGTGGTTCTTGAAAGTTTTACAGCTTTGACCAAACAGGATGCAGAATTGTTTTTGAGTTTCTGCCATGAAATGTCTAATAACCCTGTCATTCTTCTGAAAATACTGTGTTAATAAATTCTGACAATGTGCAAAACATAGTGAGAAGACGAATTTTTGCTTCCCACGCAGCTTTTCTCCAAGTGGTAAAAAAGAGAGAAAACGAAAAGGAAAGACCCCAGAATTAGGTCAGATAAGCCATTTCTATAAAGAAAGATTATTTCCCTAACCCTTGCATTCCCTAATTGTTTCTGGAGAGATTTTCTCTAAAGGTCTCAGGCAATGAAATTGGTGTTTCCTTTTGGAAGCATAGACAATCTAAAAAAAAAAAAAAAAAAATCATAATAAAATCTATACTTTTAAATGTCTAATAGTCAGAATTTTCAATTCTTTCCATTGACTTATTTCCACTTAGTTGCATACCTTATTAACACTAAAGCAATTTCTTTGCTTCTATGCTGTTTTTCATCTTACTACATCAAATGGTGAAACTTTTTGACCCCTTTTATTAGATGACTGTGCATAAGTGAAAAGTGAATTGTACATGCACATACGCATACACAAGTGGATTTTGTATTCAAGAATCAATTAGTTAAAACAGAAGTATATAGGAAATCATGAGGGTCTACCTTTGAGGTGTTCATTACAGAGGCTTGACAGCATGTTGGCTTACTTAATAGCTCCATAATCTTTCTTACATAAGGAAAGGTCATTCATATATACATACATACATATATATATATATATACATATATTCATACACACACACAGAGTAATGTATGCCATATACATACATATATACACACATACTAATACATATATACTATTATTACTAATACATATTATGTATTATATTATTATAATATATAAATATATATACATAAATAAGGTATGTATCACTTTTCCACAAATGATTCAAAAATGATGAAAAAATCAATGTCCCTAGAACTCATTAAAAATAATATCAGTTTTCCTTAAGCCTGGTCTGAAGAGTCTCAGCAACTAGGAATACATTCATACAAGAGAGAAACATGGTCTTTTTACGTTTCTGCGTTACATTTATGGTGGTGCTCCTGTAAGTGCCATGACGTTTGAAGCACTCCAGGAGTCCATGATCATAGCCATTATAAAATAAAGCTTTTGACTGCAAAGTAGTGGAGAGAAGGCTGGTGGATCAAAACTTAGAGCCTTTTCTTTGAAATTACCCTAATGCAGTGGGATCTTTCAGAGTTGAGTTTATATGTACCATGCATCATGCAGCACCTTACAGTATAGATTCTGCTGAGTGCAGACAGTATGATTCTGACCAAAACTTCTCCTCAGATTTCCCAGCCTTGAATAAGACCCAAGCAGATTAATCATAGATTAATTTCCACAGTGTATAAATATTTAGTAGTTTTGCAAAAGGTAAAAAAATGGAATTTACTAAATCCTCTTTCAATGTGAGACCTAATGAGTACCTCAAGGAGGTGCCTGTCTGAGGAGGAGAAGGATTAATCATTATTCCACCTAACATATCAAAAGTTACAATTTTCAGAACGTTGCTTTCTGCCTAAGTCTTTTCATTGTGCTTTCACAACATAATTGCCTATGTAGTCCCTCCCAGCAAATTGCCACCTCACAAAATACACACTATTTGGAGTTCTTGCCTTCAGTTAATTACTATATCACAAGGAGTTTTCTAAATTACAAAAGTCCTCAAATCTCACAAACAAGCTTAGGTAGCATATTATCTCTGAGCCATGTTTTCCCTGCCTTTTCCCCCATTTCCTGTTATTTGTGTAAAACGTATTTTTGACTTCAGTACAACCCATAAGCAAACTTGATATAAAAATAATATCAAGCATAACTCAAGAGGAGCAAACAAACATGGTAAAACAAAACACTCACATTACTATTTTTAATCCTTCACATTCTTTACCACATCTCTTAGCACATTTCCACTTAGCACATCTCTGTGAGAGAAGATAATTCTTGTCTTTCATTTTCCCTCCCATTGAGAGAATAGTCAGAAATAAGTCACATCCACAACACATAATAAATCTCTTTGTAGGTATCATAGGGGTCAATTCTCTTCTCAACTCCATCTGTTTATTATGATTTCAGATGACTGGGGAAAAATGATAAAGTCAGAGATGATTATTATTTGTAAGTCTAAGAAATACCCTCATTTTTGAAAGTATGATATTATAATTTTCACAAACCAATACACATTTTCATAAACTAGGAAACATTTTTATATTAAAGTAGAGTACCCTTTAAAAAGATGCAGGATTATAATGTAAAATTTAACATATACACATAAGGCTTTTCAAAACCTTAACTTCATTGGGTTTAAAACAAAACAACAGTAGTATCCCAGTCAAGGGCTACCTTAGGATCTCTCATCCTCTAATATAGTCTGGTTTTTATATTAAATCAGAACTATTTCACTTTGGTAGCAAAACTTTATTTAGAGACAACAACTTTCAAATTGTTATTAAGTATATGTAATGAAGATTAATAGTATATGTTAAAAGTAATCAATATATGAAAAAGTGTTCAACATCTCTAATAATTAGAGAAATGCAAATTAAAACAACTCTAAGATTTCATCTTACTCCAATTAGAATGACTATTATCAAGAACACAAACAATAATAAATGTTGGTGTGGATGTGGGGGAAAAGGCACACTTTTACATGCTGGGGGAGTTGCAAATCGGTGCAGCTACTCTGAAAAACAGTTTGGAGATTCCTCAGAAAACTTGGAATGGACCCACCTTTTGAATCAGCTATCCCACTCCTGGTTTATGTCCATAGGACTTAAAATTAGCATACTACAGTAACACAGACCCATTGGTATTTGTAGCATCTCAATTCACAATAGCCAAACTATCAAACCAACCCAGATGCCCTTCAACAGATAAATGGATAAAGAAATTGTGGTATATATACACGATGGAATATTATTCAGCCATAAAGAAGAATAAAATTATGGCATTTGCAGACAAATAGATGGAACTGGAGAATATCATGCTACGTGAAATAAGCCAATCCCAAAAAACAAAGGTCAAATGTTTTCACTGATAAGTGGAAGATGATATATGATGGGGGTAAGGGGTTGGAAGAGTGAGAGAAGAATGGAGGAACTTTAGATGACATAGAAGGAAATGAGAGGGAGGAGGGGCAGGGGTATGAAAGATGGCTGAATGAGACAGACATCATTACTCTATGTACATGTATGATTACACAAGTGGTATGAATCTACATTGTACACAACCATAGAAACCAAATTTGTACCCAATTTGTGTACAATGAATCAAAATGCAGTCTGTGAAAATTAAAAAATAATTTCAAAGATAAAAAAGTAATAGATACCATGATTGAAAAACTGGAATGACCATTAAAAATTAAATTGACACTTAAATGATTAAGTAAAAATAATATTAAATATGTAGCTTTTAATTTTTTTAACATTAAGAAACAGTCTATTTAGATTTAGTCAGCTGAACCCAGTTTGAATGATGTCAGCAATATCCAAAAGAATCATAGTCAGGAGCCAGTGGAATGTGTGCCTTCTTCTATGCATCTGGCTTGATCTGGTGTTGACAGTGGTCGCCTCCATGTCACAGAGCTTTTCCACAGCATGTTGATCTGGTGCTTGTTGGGTTTGCTGTAGACCACAGGCTCATGTGTGCTGTCTCCTGCCCACTTCATGGCAGGCTGAGAGGTCCTGGCATCCTGATGGCTGCATAGTGTTGACTCCGTTTCTGCTGGGCACACTCTTCTGAGGATATTGGGCTACCTCCTCAGTGTCTCAGTCACCTGAAGGTGGGTGATGGGCAGATTTCCTTCCTTCTTTTCCTTCTTCCCTCCTTCCTTCTTTTCTTTTCTTTTTCTTTCTTTCTTTCTTTCTTTCTTTCTTTCTTTCTTTCTTTCTTTCTTTCTTTCTTTCTTTCTTTCTTTCTTTCTTTCTTTCTTTCTTTCTTTCTTTCTTTCTTTCTTTTTTCTTTCTTCCTTTCTTTCTTCTGGATGCCTCCCAGTACTGTTTTCTTGACCTTCAATGCTTTTGCTCTGACTTGAGATTTGGGAAAGGCAGAGGTTTCCCTATTAATTTCAGGTTGAAAATTTATAATATTTTAAAAAGAATTATCTGGAGAGTCCATCATTCAAAATAGACATCATTAATGGTTTTGTTATATAAAAGTAAGTGGCTTACAGTTTTGTCTTATGAATACAAATGTCTACCATAATAGTGAACTTTATAGCACTTCTTATGTGTACATTTGAAAAATCCCACAAATGATATTTATACTTATCCTTTTGTCATCTTCTCTTGAAAATTAAGAAAGTTTTTCTTCAAAGACTATACAATTAAGAGAACACACAAATATATTAAGCACTAAGAAAATCTGACTTTTCAAAAGCATTTACATGAAACAGTCATTGATTTTCAAATCACATGTTGGCATAATTATCCTAAAGGAAGACAGAAGTAGGTTCAGGTTGACTGTGACAATGAAGCCATCACACAGAAAGCAGCTATACGTCAAGAGCACAGGAAAGCTGGGACACAGATCACCATTTCTGACCCTTTTCCTACCCCTTGGTGTCTGGGCACTGCTTGTTTCACATACTAGCAAATAAGCAGAATTCCTGGTGAAGAATTGTGAAGATGCTTAATAACACCATTCTATTCTTGAAAACCAACCAGAGTAATGCAATCAAGATGTATAGAGGCAGCCTCTGAAAGCCTCCTTTTCTAAACATTTATCCTGCACCATGTGCTAGAAAATTACCCACAGAAGATAGTCTTCCAAAGACTTGCAGCCAGAGCAAAGCCACCGAGAAGTTCCCCAAGACACCTAGTCTGGCAGGATATAAAAAAAGAGGCAAAGCAAAGATAACATCAGTAGGTCTTTGCCAGGAGCTTCTCCATCATCATTTATTCCCTTAACTATTCTGGAAGGTGTAAGTCCAAGGCTAAAGTTCTGACCCCCTTGCCCATATAATGTTTGCTTTTGCAAAGTGTACAGCTGAGATTTCCAGAGTAGCGTAAAATCATAAAAGGCATTAAGACATCTCAAGATCCCAAAGATTAGAGAAATAAAACAACACACTGAATAACCAACCACAGAGAAAGGAGATTTAATGGTGAAGGAAGACAAAATTTAAAACAGAGTGAATCCTTAAAGACAAATGCAAAACAGTATTAGGTAGCTGTAAGGGGATACAAAGCAGAGATCTGGTGTTAAAATAAATAAGTATTGAAATAAGACACTCAATAGTTTGAATAATCAATTTGATTCAGCTGTATGGAAAAACATGGTAGCTAAAAAATCAAGTCAAGAAATTCACCCAAAAAGGATTTGGAAAAAATTAAGTTATATGAAAAAGAATAGATTAAAAGATAATCTAGAAATAGAAGTGCCAATACATATACCTAGAGCTTCAAAATGAAAGGAAAAAAAATCAAGGGTATAGAATAATGGAAATTATGACTAGAAATATTGCCAAATGAAAAAGAATAAGATCAGATATGAAGTGTTCATAGGCTAAAAAAACAGTATTTATAAGGGAAAAATGTTAAAATTTGCAAATTATTTCCAAAGATAGAAAATTCTAACATTTTCTGGGAGAAAAAAATTCCTAGAAAGAAACATCCTTACTGAAATCAGATTTCTAACAGCAATACTGAAAGCAAGAAGACACTGCAAAATTTAAAAAATATTTTGAAGCAAAATCACTTGGAACACAATTTTTTAAGCAGAAAAGGGACCACAGACAAAGAATTAAATTCATTCTGAGAGGCACAACTTCTGCACAGTTTCCTGTTTTAAACCATTTTCTAAAGTGACTGGGAAGAAACACTAGACACATTGGAGAGTGTTGCTCAACTAGTCTAGGGGAATTTACTGTTGTGGAAGTAACAGTTATTTTAGATACATAAAGAGAACTTAATGATACAGAATGTCAACTTTAAAAAGGAGGCTTTGTGGACAGAAAAAAAGGAGACAAAGGAAGGTACCATTAATGGAAGTTCTCCCTTATTTCAGGAAAGACACATATTAATATGCTTAAAAATTATATGGAATATAAAAATAAGCAGAACTCTTTAAATGTGATCTATAACTACCCAAAGAATAAGAGTATGTTTAAAGTTCAAACAGAAATTCTACCTATTTGATTAAAAGTGGCAAAAGGTGATAAGAAAATATGCCAATAAATAAAAGCAATATGCCATATAGATGAAAACTTTAATTTGCACTTTGCAGAAAATACATTTAAAAACTGAAAAACACAGTCAGCATCTAGCAGATTTCAATAGAATTAATTGATGTATATGTGCTACATGTGTTATATTGATGAATATATACAAATTTATAGAAGTATACATAAATACATACACGTTATGTCATCTCATGCATAGTAACTTTTAAAATGTATTCTTTTTTGGCTCTTCCATTATTTTCTTTATGTTATCATGCATGTTAATTCTAAATCTTATAGAAATTCCATAGTGCATTGTTACTATTTTATATAGTAACTTATCTTTAAAAGAAATTAAAATTAAGAAAATCAAATCCTTTATATTCACTTTCCTTTTCACCATTTCTGCCATTCTTTCTTTGTACAAATCATGATTTTAATTGGAAATCATAGAGTTTCTGCCTAAAAAAATGTCCTTTGGTGTATCTTCATAGATCAGGTGTGCTGGGAGCATTCTTGTGTCCTCAGCTTTTATTTGCAAGAATCTTGAAAGTCCCTTCATCTTAGAGTGCTTTGTTTACTGGGAAAAGAAAACTGGGTTGACAGTTTTCATCTTTCTGTACTTTAAAGATGTCATTCTATTGAATCAGACACAACTTTCCCATATTCAAAAATGAATACATGACCATTGTAACTTCACATCATGTTCAACCACAAGAATGGGATCCTAATTAGAGTAAGCTATACTCCATGTATGTACAATGTGCCAAAATACACCTACCACCGAGTTTATCTAAAAAAGAACAGATAAAAAAAAACTTTAAAAATAATGTAATTTCATTAATTTGTAGCTGACTTCATTTTCATAAGTTTCCTCTTATTCTTTGCACTGCTTCTGTGAGTGAAATATTTTGCATACCCAAACTCTTTCCTAGGTGTGTGTGTATTTTAAATCATTCTTCTTAGTTTTCTCTAAAGTTAGTGGGTGCATGATTTGTTTTCATCCATTAATTGTATTAAATTCTCATCCATGAGTTCATCAAACATTAATTTTTTTCTTTCTCCCTTCCTTCCATAACTTCAAATATATGTTCATTAGACTTCTTTATAATGTCTAACAGTTCTCAAACACACAAATAAACCTACATACATTTTTATAGACATGGAATGTACATCTTACATTCTCCATTCTCTTCATGTTTCATTTAGATAACTTTTGTGAACTGTCTTCAAGTTGCTTCATTGCTGATACAGCTCAGTTATCTCCTGTCAGTAGATGAGCATTTAGGTGGATTTCATCAGCTTTTGCATGGTGATCTTTACATTTATCATTTAGTGTTTTAATAGTTGCATGTCACTTCTGGAATACCTCTTTTCTTCACTCATCGTCTCCAACTTTCCCTCTGGATTTTAAAAATGCATTATTTATATTAATTTTAAAATACTTGTGGTTTGGGATTCATTATTTATGTCAGCAATATGTTTCATATGATGTGCTGTTTTATCTATTGAAATGAGTTGTGTGTGTGTGTTTTCGGTGTGTCTCGTACATCTTAAATGGATGCTGATTAGCATGTATTAAAAATGGTAAGAACCACAATAAGCACTATATTCACCAGAAATGAACATTTCTCCTGTCGGCCCTTTAATGTGGAACACTGAATGCGCCTAGTTAGGAGTTCGTGTTTGGACTGTCTCCGTCTCGTTTTCCGTTTCTTACACACACACATGCATACGTTAACTACACCTCAAAACATGGATTAAAAAGCAAAAATCAAAACCTAAATTAACTGGAATACAAAATCTATGAATCTGATGATGAGGTAAAGGCAAAAAATAGCAAAAGAATGTATTCATTTTGATAATTAAAATATCTGTAATATTAGAAAAGATTTATAAAAGGATATTAAAAATAAGAATAACAGACTTTAAAAGTGATGATATATGCAATCTAGTGGACAATAAGCAAGTATTACATGATAGAACAAAACCATTCTTATGAATCTTTTAGAAAGCACGCCAAAACAAAATATTTGAATATTCACATGCCATATATTATATATACATTGATTGAATTTAACCTCAAATAATAAGGCAGATTTAGATGTTTATAAATAAATTAACATTTTTATTGAAATGAAGTATCTTGCCCCAAATATACAGATATTGAGGAAGTAGAATGAATTGTAATCCTGGGATATTCCATTTCCAAAGAATTAGGTCTTTATTCTATACCACTGCTTTTCAAAGTGTGTTCTCCAGACCAGCAGTATTAGAATCCCCAGAAAACATATTTTAAATGCACATTTTTTGATCCCCATTCCACACCAACTGTCCCAGAAGCCCTAGTTGGGAGTTCAATTTGTTTTGACATGTTCTCTGAACAATTCTTAAGTATACTGATTTTGAGTATACACTGCTCTGGATCATGCTGGGATCCAAATCTCATGTGAATATTTGACTACATATAAAATATCACCTTTATAATAAAGTGATTTACAGACATAAATTACTGTATCAAAGTTAACGTAAGAGGCAGTGCAAAGAGGAAGGTCACTTTGGGCAGCTAAATTTAATATAAATACAATATTGATCTCTAAGAAAGGGTTTGAAATAGGAACACATTCAATCAGACCAACTAAAATAAAATCAGATGATAAAGGAATTCCAAACACACCTGCTTATTCTATTTAGGAAGAAGTGAATGATTTTCCTGCCCCATTAATATTATCCTTTTCCTCAAGGTATTAATACTGTTCGAACAAGTTTGAATTTCCTCATCTTAATGGTTGTAGGATTTTGCTAACATCAAAACCTACTGGTTCTTAGTATATACAGATGGCTTGAGATCAATATATGAACTCTTGTTAAACCAGTTAAGAATGCTATGATCTTCAAAAAGGTGAATGATTGCCCTGTACCCAAGATTTCTTAATCTGAAAAGTAGGATAACAATATATAGCCTCTTTTTTAATAAGAATTAATGGCAGTGGGTTTAAAAATACCTTTGAAATTAATAAAAGAATGTCTCTTGCCTTCAAGTAGTGATGTGGTATTTCAAGCGATGTGCCCACAAATGTACATTCAAGAAAAATGTACATCTGATTGAATATGTGTGCAACTGCTCATGTAAATGCACTGGTTCACACTATGATTTCAAAATTCTGTTCACATAAAAGAATTGCCTCAAAGATAAAATAAACATCACCATTAAGAATCATCTGACTACTTCAAAGGCTATGAAGATTTTGTCCAAGTTCAGCTTGTATGAATTTATTCTTCCACACAGTGTACCTAGGAAAGATGGTTGAATGAACAATCCACATATTCTTTGCACAATTATTAAAACCATATACATGTTAAACATGCTTACCCCCATGCATATTCTTTAGTTTGTAACATAGAATGGCTTTCATAAAATTTTTTAAATTAATTTTTCCAATGATCATATGGTAATAGTAAACATTCCTGCTGATGACGTCAACTAATTCAGAAGAATTCGACAGATAGGGAACTACATAAAGATATTATTTTAGA
Organism: Sciurus vulgaris; assembly: GCF_902686455.1. NCBI lineage: Eukaryota > Metazoa > Chordata > Mammalia > Rodentia > Sciuridae > Sciurus > Sciurus vulgaris. The sequence continues at coordinate 101,263,113 of NC_136463.1, read as the reverse complement.
CAGACCTAATACAATTGTAACTAAGCTGATTTGACTTAACCTTAAGTATTACAGCATCTTTTAAAAGCAAGTCCCCTTCCTGCTGTTTTACACTTTAATTACTTCTTTAATCGACTCATTAGTTGATTAACTTATCACTACTGGCAATAAGTACCTGTTCTAAGTAGGGGGCAGATAATTGAAGCAGTGTCTTTGAATACTTCCTGGCTGCAGCCCAGCAGCTGGTTACTCAATTTTGGGGGTAGCTAAGGGACTTCAAAGCCTACACATTGAATATCCAGAAAGCAAAATTATACCACTGCTATTATTTATTAAATAATTTCCAAGTAAGTTGCACTAAATCATTATTACCTCTAATGCTTGGTTGATCCTTTCCTTGCCAGCTTTAAAACTACCTACCACATAAGTCTTGAATTCAGAAAAACAGTGACTTTCTGGCTAATGGCAGTTACCAACCACTGTGTTCGCACCTTTTATAAATGCCATGCATGATCCTGAGTACACAAAGCAATAAGGAATTTAAGAAGAGAAAAGATAGGAATAATCCAGAGTTTAGTATTAAAAAAAATGTATTCTAACTATTTCTGTACACTGTAAGAATACTGAACTCATGCAGAAATTCTGAAGCTTGTATTAAAAATAATACCTTAAAGCATTCATAGTTCTTTCTTGCACTTCAACCATACTTCAGCCATATATTTTACAAGTCTAACAAAGAGATAATAGTAGCATTGCATAATGAGGAAGCAATTTATCAAGGGATGATGTTCTCATAACTCTTTAGGTGAAAGATTTAGGTTTCACTTGATACTTAACAGCAATTAATGGAGGTTTAAAGGTCAAGAAGACTGAAGACAAAGTGACAATACAAGCACTGCCAAGATCCCTTTATTAAAAAGGGAGAATTCCTCCCCTGCTCCAGGAATCTTGCTTCAGGTAACCAGAAGCGGCTTTTCTCAGGTAGCCCCTTCCAGATTCCCATAGAATAGGAGCTCCTACCTTGCTTCCTTCAGTAGTATTTTTGATTGAAATTTAATGAGGCAAAAACAAAGTACTAATAAACAAGAATTGAAGTAATTAAGGAACAATAATCTTTATACCTTCTACTCTGTTTAATTTAAGAACTTGGTGGTGCTATAATAAAGCCATGGAGGTAACTATGAGTGTTCAAATGGCATAACCTGAGGCAGTGATGGGAAGTGTTCCAATCTCTGAAACGAGAATGGGACTGTTTCTGATGCCACTCAGCTAGACCCATGAAAGCCATACTGACTGCCTCCCCAGTTAACATAGCAGCAAAATGCCATTTATTTAGAATCTACTAATTATGTGGAACTCTGGTAGATGTTTTGAATACATTTTCTTACTTCAGCCTTGAAACAATGATGGCATTTCTACATTATCTAAATCTCAGAATAGAATAATTAAGTACCTTTGGATCACACTGTTAGTAAGAGGTGTAATAGAGATGGAGATGTCAAAACTTTTGAACCCAATACCCAACTCATTTTTACTATTCCACTCTTCTTTTTGCAAAACAAGTAAAAGGGTTCATTTAGCATTTTACATATATTTGAGCACATTTTATGAAAGCAGCAAAAGGCTGGTATAGAAAAAACTTCTAGTTTCATATTTTATTTTTGCAGGTGTGATGACAAAGAAAATATAATTTGTCTGTTTTTTTATTTTCAGGATATAATGTAAATTTAGTAAAATAATATCTATGTAATTCTGTTGGCTTGGGATAACTGTTTATGTTCTCATTTCTATAAAAGATAAATATAGAGGCAAACTGGAAATTAAAGTAAGAAAAAGATGTAATATTTTTATGATAAAACAATATGTTCCTTATTTAAAATCATTTTGTTCATCAACAATGAATACTGACATCTTGGTATGTTACAAGCGTTTTAGAAACTAGATACACAGTGGTAAATAGAATTTATGCTTTTGTTATGTTTATTCTACAGATTTTTGGATTGGGAGGATGTTGAAGAGAAAAAAGTGTGCAAGAGGTAAAGACAAAAATAACTTCAGACAGTGACAAATTACATGTGGTTATGGAAATCTTCAAGCAAGTGGTATTTCACGTGAAGTCTGCATGTTGATGAAGGTAGCCCTGTGAAGTGACGGATTAATCTGAATCTGGAACCAAGGAGGAGCATTGCAGACAGAGGAAAGACCAAATGTAAAGGGCTTGCAACTGGAAAGAGTTGGGATGTATTAGGAATGTTGAGAGAACCATTGGTGAGAAAGTAGAGAATAGTATCAGCTGTCTGAATCATTATGTGAAGGTGGTGAACTTCTCTGTGCCATCTTTATGTGGCTTACTGTCCTTTGGTGGTATCGTTATAAGTCTAATACATGATTTATTGATTCATATGTTTGAGAATCATGTTTATAGGTAAGTGATTCATCCTAAAACAGAAATATAAATATAAAATTTGAGCTTACTTGTTACTAGAAGGCCCATCCTAGATAACGTGAGAAGTTAAAAACTGACTCAAATAACTGTGGAATCATATGCATATGTACCTTATGAACTCTCAGAGAAAGAAAAGACAAAGAAAAATATCACTGCTCTGACAGTAGTCTAGAAATCATTAGGCTTATTTTGCATTATAAGTTACACCATTTGCTGAATCAAAAGGAAGTCACTGGGAGAAGGATTTTAAAACTTCACAGAACATAACCTTAAAATGGTTGTCCAAAATATTGAATTTGATGAGCAGTAACTCAAGAAAACATCTTTAAAAGCAATTCTAAAGGAAATTAGAACTGGCTTAGTAAACTTTTTCCATAGCTCCATAGAACCCAAAGTGGCCAAGCTGTACCACTACTTTTATCCTCATTTTTCTTCCCAGCTCACAGTTAGGATGGGGTCAACTTTTCACAGACAGAAAAAATGTACAAATTAATTAACCCAAATTCATTCTAAATCAGATATCATGATTAGTCTCCTAATGTTCTTAGATTTATTTCAATTATTAAGTAATACTTACTTTTTTAATATAAAATGACAACTGAGATTAGAATTCAAATGAAAAAATCAAATCAAACCAAGTTTTTAAAAAGTCAAGATGTTGACTTCCTGAATCAGGTAACAAATTGCAAAATTAAATAAGTTGTTCAAAAGTGGATGGACACTAACATCATATATATATATGTGTGTGTGTGTGTGTGTGTATAAAATATCTGCAAATGCATATAATACTGTGACACTATGTATATAATATTATATAAGTATACAACACTGTATATGAATTTAAGCTAACATAATCACTATATATTATTACATATGCATATATACTATATATATTTATATATGAACTAATTATATACATACACACACATGTATATACATATATGTGCCAAGAGCAACTAGTTAAAGAAACAATTTCAGAACCTGTTTATGCATAGTATCGATATGTCAAAAAGGATGCATGCAATTATATTTTGTAATTACTGAAAAAAGATATTTTTAATTTGCTCAATTTTTTTATGAACACAGAAAATTAACAATAGTTTCAAAATTTGCCAACAATTTAGGTATTTCACCCACTGAGTTTTAATTCAGACATACCTTCTCAGCAATTTGAACTAGCCATCCAGTTTCAGGATCATTGTCTAAGTGAAAAGAAATAGCTGCCTGTTAGTTTTGCACATGACTTCTGTAACATGGAGGCAGACATTGTGCCTCCTAATGTGGTTAGCAATTCACTATTTTAATATTTAAACTAATGGGGATTCAGTAATCTAGTTTCCATTCCTTTAACAATGTCTGTTCTAAATTTTATTGTCCAATTCTACCTAAAATCCTTTAAAGCAATACTAAATTCTTTAATTTAGCTCTGTGTAGAAAAAGGAGACATTTACATTTGTTTGGGATTCCTACTTGGAGGTTATGGTTATATCTTCTCTACATCTCAAGAAGTCCAAAATTGGCAATAACTCTTTGCTTTCTTGTTAGGCTCAGACTCTTCATTTTCCCTGAACTCTAAGGTCTTTCAACTTTAGACGACCTCCAGTCTACATGTGAAGTTCTGCACAGGGTTTGTGTTAGTACCTTAGACACTTTATACAGTAAGGGAGAAGTGAAGTCCACTAACCATATTCACTTTTTCCAGTTGAGCTGCATGTAGCCATGAGAGAACCAGGGCCTTGCCTAAGTTCAGTAGTACCAGCAGCTTGGCTTGTCCTCAGTCAGCTTCTGCTCAAAATAGACTGTGTTGCTTGAAAAGGAGAAAGAAGACAGAGGAAAAGGCTTACAAAAATAAGTGACATTTTTTCATTTTTGAAATACAGCAAAGGATTTTAGCCTTTATATTTCTTATGTTTTAACATAAGAAGAAATAAGTTGGGTTGGTAATTGGTACACTTCTACCTTTATTATTATTATTATTTGATGGTGTTGTTTTATTTCCATTTGCTTTGTTTTCATTAGACAGGAATCCAAACTTGGCAATATCTCTTTAGCTTCAAATTGACGGCTCAATATCATACTTTAAAAATAGTAAGTACATAAAAAACAACAACAAAAAAAGATATCAACATCACATCATGGAACACAGCTAGGAAACGTCATGCACAATATGCTCCCTTAGAACTGTACAAATTAGACCTAGTACCCCATTGGTAACATGTTTTGTTTTTTGACTGATTTTAGAATCTTCATTTTATATTTGATCTTTTGCAGTTTGATTGGAATGTGTTATTCTCTTAGTATTTATTCTGCTTTGGGGTGATTTAGTTTCTGCATCTGTAAGTTCCTATTTATGAATAAATTTAGAAATTTTCATTCAATTAAAAAAAATAGTAAGTACACATAAAATATACAGAAAATACTATAGAAGATACACATCAACAAATTCCAGACCAGTGCTGACAGAACTCAGCATTTTTGCCATATTTGTTTTACATTAGTCTCTCTTCTCTATTTCAAATAAATGAATAAATAAACCATAAACAGACATCCAGCAAAATTTCCATCTTTCCCAGTTCTTTCTTCACCTGACTTTCTCAGAGATCATCAATATTGACATTGGTATGATCCATCTCATTCATGTCTCATATTTTAATACAAATATTTTATAAAATAAGCAAGATGAAGCATTGACATTTTCTTATTAAATGTATATGATTCCTTTCATAAATCGTTTATGTCAATTGTTATGTCACGATTTTTGAGTGGTGTTAATTCTTGTTGATTTGGTTAATTTTAACAGACATAGTATTTCATTAAGTAAAAAGGCACAATATTAAATAGTCTATTTTGCTGAATACTGAAATTCATCAAATATGTTCTTAAATGGTACTTGAATAAGAATAAGGAACAAAGAAAATTCTGCAATGACTTGATTATAAAAAATATACTCAATTTTATAATTACACTACTATAAATGTCCCTGATATTATTAGTTGACTTTCATTGTCTCAGAAATTTCTATTCAATATAAAGTTCAGTCACTTTAGTCATAACCCCTGAACAAATATATTTTTAATTTTCCTAATTTCATACATTGTAGAATGAGATAAATTCCCATTTTTAGTATGTTTTTATTTTGATTGTTTCTTGTAATCACCATTTTAGTATGTACTTTGCTTGAAAGAGATTCCTTAGAATCATTTCTGGTTTGTGGTTCTGGAACCTTTCCAACTGGGTTTCATATGATAGGCATTTTGCCCTTTTTATGCAAAAGTTGAGTCAGAAGCCATTAGCAACTTACCCTAAATGAAATAACCACAAACCATAACTAATATTAATCTAAACATATAAATATACTTTGCTTAAAAGGATCTCAATCTGAACAGTCCCCTAGTGGACTTAATATTTTAATGCAATTCCACATGTACCAGGAGAAAACAATCCATGGGAAAGAGTTTTTTGGGTCAGGGATGCTTGAATTCAAAACTTTGATCTGTATCTCATTAAAATTTTGCTTTAGACAGGTTATATTTTTTTGATCCTCCTAAACTGAAAATTCCCTATTTCCAGTGCAAATCTTGGATATCTCATATGTATAATTTTAAAATTCATAATTACCATATGAGATAGTAATTATTATCTCTATTTTTAAATTTTGGTAAGAATATTGGGATTCATAAGATTTAAGCATTTCGCTGCAAATCCCACAGCCACTAAATGATAGGATAGTATTCAAACCGATGTTTCAGATTTATGCAAATTATATTACTTGTGTTTTTATGTCTGTAATGGGTTTAAGTACCCCCTAATATTCATGCCTATCAAGAACTTCAGAATATGACTCTACTTAGACATAAAGACAGCGCAGTTGCAAATAGTTAATAATCAAGCAATGAAATTATATTGAATTTAACAAGAGATGTCAATCCAATAATCTGTTCCTGATAGGAAGAATGAGGGCTCACAGAAAGAAGAAGTCTGTGTGGACATGGAAGTACAAGTTAGAATCAAATTGCCACAAGCCAAGAAATGTCAAAAACCCCGAGAAGCACGAAGAGTCAAAGAATAATTATTCTATTTAGCCTTGAAGAACATGGCCCTAAAACCATGTTGATTTCCTAAGTCTGTACTCCAGAACTGTGAGAGAATAAATAACACATTTAAGCCACCCAATTTGAGATGATATGTTACAGCAACTCAAGTAAACTAATATGACTCCATAATATCTTTTTTACTGTTTTTTTTTAATTTGTTCTTTTAGCATATACATGATAGTAGAGTATATTTTGAAATACACATACATGGGGTATAACTTATTCGAATTAGGATCACATTCTTGTGGTTATACATGATGTGGAGTTACACTGGTTGTATATTCATTATACATACATAGAAAAAGTTATGTTCAATTCATTCTTCTGTCTTTCCTATTCCATTACACCTCCATTCCCTTCATTCCCCTTTGTCTAATCCAATAAACTTCTATTTTCAATCCCCCACCCCTTATTGAATGTTAACATCTACATATCAGAAAGAACATTTGACCTTTGGTTTTTGTGGAACTGACTTATTTCACTTAACATGACTGTCTCCAGTTTGATCCATTACCAACCAATGTCATAATCTCATTCTTCTTTATGCAAAGTAATATCTGATTGTGTATATATACCACATTTTCTTTACCCATTCACCTGTTGAAGGGCATCTAGTTTGGTTCCACAGCTTAGCCAGTGCATTGAGCTGCTATAAACATTGATGTGACTGTGTCACTGTAGTATGCTGATTTTAAGTTCTTTGGGTATAAACTGAGGAGTGGGATAAGTGGGCCGAATGGTGGTTTCATTCCAAGTTTTCTAAGGAATCTCCATACTGCTTTCCATAGTGGTTGGACCAATTTGCAGTCCCACCAGCAATGCAAGAATGAATGTTTTTATCACATTCTTGTCAATATTTATTATTATATGCATTGTTTTTTATGAATAATTTTAACATTTTAATATCACCTATATGAGTTTTAGTGTATTTAGAATTGTTAATGAGAATGATCATGATCTTGTTTTAAGAGAAGATGCTTATTTTTTACAAAAGTAAAGATGTACTCAAATAGAAAACTTGAAAAAGTCAGTGGTGTACAAAAAAATTACTTGTAATATTACTTCCACAAAAGTCAACCACTATTAACATTTTAGTTGTGCATCTTTCATAGACAACAGGACAGATAGGTAGATGGAATTGACAGAGAAACATATACACATAGACACATATACAAGTATCCCAAAAATACAGATTTTAAATAAAACAGGATAATAATTCCCAAAGACTTTAATATCCAGGCATCTTTATCAAAGTTTTGTGTCAATCTTTCAGACTTCAGAACTTCACATATTCCTGTTATCAAATTATTAATGTTTAATAGCAAGATAAACCTGGTAAGTTACACAAATGTTCTGAGGGCTGAAATAACATGCAAATATAGCCCTTCATATCAATGTGTGAAGGCTGGTTAGACCACAAGCACAAAAAAGAAGTACACTTTTCATAGCTAAATTGCACATTCACTGTCCAAGTCACAGCATCATCAGGGTCACTGAGTGTCAGGCTCATCAACTCCTTTCAAACACAATGGTAAGTAATAGATTTTATGACTCTCCTGCTCTCTTGGCGAACATGCATCTCTATCACAGGAGAAGGGGTGTGGTTCCTCATGACCATGTCCTCCAAGTCTGTGGAATTTTCACTCCTCTTATTTAGGTTCTGTGTGTTAAGGAAGCTGCTGAGTCTTCATTATACCCATTGGCTGTTATATTATAACTGTGGCTTCAGGAGTTCCCCTTTCTGACTAGCTGTCAGAATAGAGGAAGAGCTACGTGTTACAAAAATAAAAGTTGCATTCTTTGTCTATCTTTGTCTCTTAAGAGAGTTGGGTGTCAGAACCAGTACAAAGTCAAGTTTCCTAGGATGAGCACTTTTTTAAAAAATTTTTTACAGATAGCATTTTGATTCATTGTACACAAATGGGGTACATCATTTCATTTCTGTGGCTGTACTTGATGTAGATTCATACCATTCGTGTAATCATATGTGTACATAGGGTAATGATGTCTGTCTCATTTCACCATTTTTCATACCTCACCTCCGTCTCATTTCCTTGTACACAATTCAAAGTTCCTCCATTCTTCTCTGATTTCTCACCGCCTCACCCCCATTGTATGTCATCATCCACTTATCAGGGAAAACATTTGGTCTTTTGGTTTTGGGGATTAACTTATTTCACTTAGCATGATATTCTCCAATTTCATCCATTTATTTGCAAATGCCATAATATTATAATTCTTTATCACTGAATAATATTCCATTGTGTACATATATACTAGAGTTTCTTTATCCATTCATCTGCTGAAGGGCATCTAGGTTGGTTCCACAATCTAGCTATTGTGAACTGAGCTGCTATAAACATCGATGTTTCATGTAGAGCACTTATCTCAAAAATTTATAAAGAACTTACAAAACTTTACACCAAAAATACAAATAACCCAATCAATAAATGGGCCATGGATCTGGACAGATACTTTATAGAAGAAGACATGCAGGTGATTAATAAATATATGAAAAAGTGTTCAACATCTCTAGTAATTAGAGAAATGCAAATTAAAACAACTATAAGGTTTCATCTTACTCGAATTAGAATGCCTATTATTAAGAACACAAACAATAATGGTTGTTGGCGTGGATGGAGGAAAAAGACACACTTTTACATTGCCGGGGAGTTGCAAATTGGTGTAGCCACTCTGAAAAGCAGTGTGGAGAATGCTCAGAAAACTTGAAATGGACCCATGTATTGATCCAGTTATCCCCCTTCTTGGCTTATACCCAAAAGGCTTAAACTTTGTATTGTTGATAATTGCAATTCTGACTAGAGTGAGATGGAATCTCAATGTAGTTTTAAGAACAAAATTGAAAATCAAATTCAGGAGGCATACAGTAACAGAAATATAAAACATTACACAGATCTACACCACGGCACACTATTATGAAAATAACTGGTAAACAGAATGATAGAATTTTAAAGACTGCTGGAGAAAAAAAAAAAGATGGGTCACTTTTAGAGGGAAACCAATCCAGATTGCAGTTGATTTCTTATCAGACCCTCAAAGCTAGGTGATCTCAGAACATATATGCCAAGCCCTAAAAAAAGTGGATGCCAACCAAGAATACTATACCCAACAAAATTAAGCTTCAGAATTGATGATGAAATAAAAACTTTCCATGATAAATAAAAGTTAAAAGAATTCACAACTAGAAATCCTGTGCTACAAAACATACTCAATAAATATTTCATGAAGAAGATTAAAAAAAAGTAAAAGTGAAAACCAGCAAAGGGAGGAACTGTATTAGAAGAATATACATTATAGTATCTTTATCTGTAAAGCATGCTTGATATTTAGATATGGTGTCAAATAGAGTTCTTTTTATAAGACCAGGTCTATAGTAACATTCAGTGTTGTGTTAAATTTACTAAAAATAATGAGATAACCTGGACCCATCTTTTCTGCAATTATGAATGAAAAGTAAAGAAAGGCAAAAAGAAAAAAATCACTGTAACTTTTCATGCAATTACCTGTATATAGGCATTTGGCAAAGTGAGAAAAGTTGCCTGGTTGATTATATCAACCCAGTGAATATTCATGTAGATATGTGGTAGGACAAGAAAGGTATATTTTTATAATAACTTGGAAAAAAGGAAAATGGTTTAAAGAATATTCATAAAATTATATATAGAAAACAGAATGGGCTTCAGAGAGAATTGGAAATCCTAGAATTCAAATGTATTTGTTTAAATGATGAAAACAGAATAGCAAGAGATATGTAGCTATGTAGTGATTATAAACCACTATCAGCCATAAACTTAATACAAATTTAAATTGCTTTATTTAACATATTATTCACATAACAACTAACCTATTTAAAGTATATAGCCACTATTTGAAAATATTTTCTTGAACCCCCAAAGAATGTCATACACATTAGTAATCACTTTCTGTTTCCCATTCTGACAAAATACAGAAAAACATTAATTCATTTTCTGTCTCTATGGACTTGCCTATTACGGACATGTTGTATATATAGAATCATACAAAATATGTTATTTTGTGATTGGTTTCTTTCACTTAGCATAATGTTGCCAAGGTTCATTTATACTTTAGCCTTTGTCAGTAACACTTTATCCCTTTAAATTGTCAAATAATATTCCATTGTACAAATGCACATTTCACACTCTGCATATGTATTTATTAACAGATCATGTGTGGGGTTCTTTCCACTATTGGATATTACAAATAATGCTGTACAAGTTTCTCTGCCAACATATATTATATATATAAAACATATACTTTATGATATATAGTATGTATATATATACTTTTAAAGAATTGCCAAACTGTTTTCCAAAATATCTTCTCCATTTTACCAGTCATGATGTATGATAATTTCATTTCCCTTGCATCCTTTTCTAGTACTTGGCTTGTGTCTCGCTGGTTATAGACATCTGACTGAGTTTGAACTGATATGTCATCATTTTGGTTTTGAGATCCCAGTGATACTGAGCAGCTTTCTCCATGCTTATTGGGCATATATGAACTGTTTTGAAAAAATATTTATTATAATTCTTTTCTCATTTCCTAATTCTCTCTCTTTCTCTCTCTCTCTTTCTCTCTCTCTCTCTCTCTCTCTCTCTCTCTCTCTCTCTCTCTCTCTCTCTTTCTCTTTCTCTCTCCTCATCCCTGTTCTTCCCCCACTGAACCTCACTATTGTCTCTCTGTCTCTTTTGGTCTTTTCAGCTTTGAGTTGTAAGAGATCATTATTTTCTGAAAGCAAGTACTTTGTCAGCTCTAAAGTTCCAAATATTTTCTCTCCTTCACTGTATTGTCTTATAACTTTCTTGATGGTCATTGTTTTTATCTTTAATACAGTTCAATTTAACTATTTTATTGGCTTTATTACTTGTGCTTTTTGTGTTACATCTAATAAGGTTTTGCCAACCACACGACATAGAAGATTTACTCAAGTTTTCTTCTAGAGGTTTTATAGTGCTATCTCCTACATTTATTTGTGTGGTACATCTTGAATTAATTTTACTATGTGGTGTGATGTAGCTGGTGAAATTTAATTATTTTGCACATAGTTATCCAGCACAATTGTTAAAAATAGTATTTTTTTCATTGGATTTTTTGGCAGCCTTGTAGAAAAGTCAACTGACTATAAAAATGGTGTGTTTATTTTTGGAACTTAAATTCTATTCTACTGATTTATACATTGATCCATATGACACCACCACACTGTCTTGATTAATAAAGCTGGAAAGCAAAATTCGAATGTGTTAAATTTGAGTCCTCAAACTTTGTTATTTTTGTTATTCTTTTTTTCAAGTTTATTTGGGTAGAGTGAGGGACTTTAGTGCCTCACAAGTTTTAGAATTATCTTGTCAATGTATATAATAGACCAGCTGGGATTTTTGACAGAGTCTACACTGAATTTATAGACCAATCTATAGTCTTGTCCTTTAACAATACGAAATCTTTCCGTGCATGGACATGATATATTTTTTACTTAGTACATTAAAACTTTTTATCAACAATGCTTGGAATTTTTTAATGCAAGCTTTCATCTCTTTTGCTAAATATAACTTTAAATATTTTACTTTTATACTACTTGGAAGTAATATAATTTCTTAATTCCTTTTCCCAAATCTCTCTCTTCCCTCCTAGTACTCCTGGTACATGGTGTGGGCATGTTTAATGATGTCCCACATTACTCTCAGACTCTGATCCTTCTTTTCATTTTTCAGTCTGTTTTTCAGAATACATGCTCATGGTTGGTATATCTTTTAAGATCACTGATATTTGATTCTTCCAGTGCAGATATTTTAATTAGTCCCTTTCCTGGACTTCCCACTTCAGATATTAGAAATTCCAATTTTAAAAATAATTTCTATGTCCTTCTGGATATTTCTATTTCATGAGACACTACTGTCATATCTGCCTTTCCTTCTTTATAGTTCCTTTTATTTCTTTGAGTTCATTCATACTTGCTATTTTGAAACCTTTCTCTGTGATCTGATACATAGGCTCTTTCAAAGGCAGTTTTTTTTCTCATCATATTCCTTTGTATGGGTCACACTTTCCTTTTTAAAATATTTTTGGCATGTTTCTTAATATTTTGTGGAAAACTGAGTGTTTTATGTTTTAGGTAACTTAATGTAACTACTCCAGACATGATTACTCTTTGATTATAGGACTTTTGTTTATTTGTTTTTATTTTGCTGGCTTTTTTGTTTAGCAACTCACTAGACTATGTTTAAGCATTTACTATGCAGTTTGGACTTCCTGCTGACCCTCCTCAGAGGGCCCAGTCTTGGACATATGCACACTCTTCCTGAAAAGCATGTGTTAAACACAGGGCTCATTTCCTTGCCTCTCTGATCTCTCCTTTGAGATGTCTGTTATTGTTGATATCATGTTTAGCTGTTAGTCCATACTAGATGTTAGGTGGCTGCTCCATAGATTTTTATAGTACTGTGGAGTATAAGTGCTCCCCAGTCAAATGTGGGTCTTGCTCCAGGGGTAGTCTTTCAGGCTTTTGTTGCAAGTTACTTCAGTTTCAGGGGAACTCTTCTTAGCGCTTCTTTCTTTGATTCTCTCTGCTTAGCTTCATGTAGGTGTAGAGCTTAGTTAGCTCTTCAGATGCAACTACAAAGTGTTCTCAATTGTTGACTACCAATATTTCCAATATCTTTATTGTTTACAACAGTAAATCTTCAAATCATGTACATGCTATTCCAAATTAAGTGATCTTCTTTTGGAGAGCTATAGAATCCTCTCTCTATCTCTTCCTCCCTCCCTCTGTCCCTCCACTCAGTCCCACAGCCAGATTTTCTCCCTAGGAAAAATCCTTGGGCCATTGTTCTGGAATTAGGAAAGAGAACAGTGGGCCAATTTTCTCAGGATGTCTTCCCTGCATTACTAGTAGGACACTGAGCTGGTGCAATAGCCTCTCTACTTCACTTGCCTTCTGAGCTAAGATGAAGGAAATTAGGGTCCTGTATATTCTCAATGTGCTGCCTCTGGGAATAGGGCTTCCAAACTAAAAGGGAGATTGGTAGAAGAAAGGACTCCCTAATCTCTCAACTGCTCTTTTTTTTCAGTACTGGAAATAGAACCCAATGGCATCCAACCACTGCATCACATCCCAAGTCCCTTTTATTTTGCATTTTGAGACCAGGTCTTGCTAAATTGCCCAGGTTTTAATTTGGTATCGTCCTTTCTCCGTCTCCCACGTGGCTCAGGTTACAGGAGAGCATCACCACACCTGCCTCTTTCGTTTGTTTGTTTGTTTTGGTCCAGATCACAGCTTTGGCAACATGTTCTTGGATTGGTGGATAAAAAAATTCTAGCAGCCAGCCCCTTAAGAGGATGTTATAACCCTAGATGGAAAGGTAGAAGAAAAGGAAGTCCTGCATTATTTATTGTATAGGTAGGTTTGGAGCCTCCATTTCACTGAGTAGGGGAAGGAATCTATGTGGCTTAAATACCATAGATTCTAGTTCTCACAGAGATCAAGGGTTGTATTTTAAATGTTTCTCCTTTTCCTCTAAACCATGTTAACAATTTCAAGAAGACTTAAATTCTTTTTAAAACTTTTTAAAATATAGTTTTCATCAGTGATTTTGTTTTCTTTGGAGGGATTGGTTTTGTGTTTTTTTGGTTTGTTTTGCTGGTGAAAAGTGTGGGTAAAAGCTCTTTATGTTGCCATTCCAGAAGTGCCCCCAGACATATCAACAACGGTGAAAAGATAATAACTTGGTTTAAGAAACATTTGAAAATAATAAAAATTGAAAATATCTTAAAGTAAAAACATGAAAAAAAGATATGTCAATGCGAAAATTCTGATCAATACTGAGTTCCTAAAATGTTGAATTATGCAAAAGTAAAAATATAGTATATAGTCAATAATATGATTATAGATAATAATTTTATGGCTCTTGAATGGAGGTGATAGAAAATAAAAGGGTATAGTTGGATATTTATTAACACAAAAGCTCAGAAAAAAAGAATTTAAATATTTTAAATATCTGAGCTGTAGATACAAGTACTTATACATATGAAGATCTCTTAGAAAATAAAAGGTTATAGTTGGATATTAACACAAAAGCTCAGAAAAAAGAATTTAAATATTTTAAATATCTGAGCTGTAGATACAAGTGCTTATATATATAAAGATCTCTTAGATCTTTAAAAGATCTAAAAAAAGTTCTTTAAACTTTTAAAAATTATTAAAATACATTTAATTTGTGATACTGATGCAGCCTTTTGATGAATATACTTTTTAAGAATTTGATTATTAATTTTTTTATTTTTTACAGACTTCATTTTGATTCTTTGTACGCAAATGGAGTACATCATTTTGTTTCTATGTTTGTACACAATGTAGATTCATACTATTCATGTAATCATATATGTACATAGGATAATGATGTCTGTCTCATTCCATCATTTTTCATATCCCCTCTCTCATTTCCCTCTACATAATCTAAAGTTTCTCCATTCTTTTCTCACCCCCAACTTCCTTCCCCATTATATATTATCATCCACTTATCAGGGAAAACATTTGGCCTTTGGTTTTTTTGGGGATTGGCTTATTTCACTTAGCATGATATTCTCCAGTTCCATCCATTTATTTGCAAATGCCATAATATTATTCTTTATGGCTACATAATATTGCATACCCAAAGGACTTAAAATTAACATACTACAGAAATGCAGCCACATCAAAGTTTATAGCAGCTCAATTCACAATAGCTAGATTGTGGAACCAACCTAAATGCCCTTCAACAGATGATGAATGTACTTTAATAAATAAACTCATATTAGTATAGTTGGACAGTTGGTGAAAACATTTTTGGTAATTCTATTTAGTATTACTTTATATTAATCTTATTTGTAATATTTAAATTACATGGTTCTCTTTAAGAGTAATTATTGAGTGATATATACCATTTGTAGCCATTATACTTGAAGAAATGTTGACATAAATTTACAAATAAATAACTAAACACCCAGATAATGGAAGAAAGTTGTTAGACATTATATTGTGACAAAGTTCATTCTTCTATGAGCTAAAATAGTTCAGAGAAACTATATTTTTTAAATAATAAAAAAAATTAAAGCAATAAAAATATACAAGCTGGGAAAATCCAATTTTTAAAAATTGTGATTACAGGTGGCAACTTTCTAAATGTGAATGCAGTTTTCCTTACCAGTATGCTTTTTTTCTCCCAAAGATGATCAAATGATCAAAATGCCTATAGTTCTACCACTTGTAAAACAATATTTAAAAGTTTCTTTGTCATAAAACACTATAATTATTTAAAAAGTGTGCATATATTAAGTTCTATTAATGCTTTTTGTGGGCTGTTCAGTTTAACCCAAATGCTACCTGCTTTAAGGCAAATGCGGCAGTGTTTCAAGAAAACCAAACAGATGTTTTCTGTTCTGTAGACAAAAGGGGTGTCTTATGTTCTGTGTGTGGATCCACAGACATCCATTGTGAGTTCCAGATGGCTCATGATGTTACCTGTACCTTTCTATTCAAAGGTGTTAAGTATAATTTTATTAACACAATCCCTTTTACAGACTTTGACCTCCTTGAAATGGGAACTTACAAGAAAATGCATTCTTTTTTTTGTCATGTAAATAGTGAGTGCCATATGTTAGAAGTATATAAGAATACGTAACATATTGGAATCTATTTTGAATATATGTTGTATTTTTGTATAATATTGAATTTTCTCTAGATTAAATGTGAAAAAATCTGGAAATTAATTTGTTATTTGTGCATACATAGAAAGATGCCATATTCTAACAGGTTCATTTACATAGGAATTTTTTCCAAAGTGTGTCCTTCCCTTTAAAGTATGAAATCTTGGGGGCAGTATCATAGTATAAATAATACAGTGAGTTTGCTATTATTAAAATGCCCATTATTATAAAGAAGCAAAGATCAATTTTCTATGTGCATCAGCATATCTAAGAAAAGAAAAAATAGTATAAAAATTCAAATATGTGAATAATATTGATTTATGTAAATTCTGTGCAATGCTCTCAAAATCTAATTAAAATTGTGTTTATATCACAGTTAATAATGGAAGAATACCTTTCTTTTTGAAATATACTGATAATTTTGTAAACAGATTGGAAAGCTTTGACTTACCCAGGTACTCCTTGATAACTCTTTGATATCATATTTCTGACATTAAACCTGATGTTTTAAGGTTTATGCTACATGAAATACCAAGAGGTAGCACAGAACTCATGAACACCCATCAACCAACAGTTGATTCATTGCATTTTAAAGCATTTCAAGATGAAACATACCTCCTTCAAACTCATGAGTCAGATGGAATGTCTGCTAAAGAACTAAATGCAGTTGTTTCAAGTCCTTTGTTCCTCAGTTCCATGGTTTGGTGAAGTCCGAAGTCCTATAACTCCCAAATGTCTAGAGATGAGAGATGCATGTGCACACTTTTCCATGTTTTCCATCTCTGGACTCAGGTCTAAAATGGTTTTCTCCGAACCTCACCAGAACTCTGCTGCATTAAGCACCTTATTTAACATGTGCCTGTCAACAATTGTCAAAAGAAAATACCACAGAAATATCACAGTTTATACAAGCAATGTGTGTGTGTGTATGTGTGTGAGTGTGTGTGTGTGTGTGTGTGTGTGTGTGTGTGTGTTTGACAGGCAGACAAAGAAGTGTGGGATGGATCAGAGGGATAAATTTCTCACCCAAAGAAAACAAAAGTACGTGCTTTCTTTTCCAGAAGTTTAAAAGTTATTCTTAAGATATTTGGAGAAATAACTGAATTTTAATTTGGGATGTAATATTTTATATGATGTAAGAATAGTTTATAAATAAATTATAAAAATAACAAATACTTTGACATCTAAAATGAGAAATATCAAAATACAGGTTGCACTCCTAAACATAACCAGGTTTAATGTGCGGTTATGACTTAAAATTGTTAGAGTAAATGTAGTATAATGAATACATAATTCATACATATATTCAAATATAAATGTATGCATGCTTTGAAAATTGGGTGAAAACCACACCTAAGAAAAAAGAAATAGTTATTTTTCATCACTATAATTTCAGGAGAATCTTATCCTTCCAACATTTAAAAGACAAATTATGGAAAATATGTCTCTTTCTTTGAAAATTCTTTTATACAATTGATATAAAAGTTAAATTATTTATGCTCTACAGCATAAAATTCTTATTTGGGATCAAGGTTTAATCTCTCCTCACATTAAATCCTATGGAAATTAAAATATACAAAGATCCTTTATGTAGTTAATACATTTCTTAAGTTGCAGGTACTTAACCTAAAGCCTATCAAATTTATGACATGTTGATTAGATCCTTAATTTTTAATTTTAGTTGTATATGTATTTTTCCTATGGAAATATCAAGAATATCACTCAGTTTAGTCTGTGATAAAATCTCTTTATCTACCCTATGTATGTATCAATCAGTGCCTTCAGTTCTATTGAAGCAGGTTTAGCTCAAAAGTAGTATTAAAATTGAGCAAATACAGTATATTGGTGCAATTTGGCAAAGATAATAAATATTTGCCATGCAGAGATTTAAACCTTTAAAAGGGAAAATACATATATATGTGCAGAATTTAAATATAAAAATTATTTTTCTTCCAGTAAGTATGTATTGGATATTTGGAATAAACCCAGGATACAGTAAGAACCAGGATTAAATTCATCTGAGAACATTTCTCCTATTAGTTCTAATGTTCTATATGATGTTATTCATTATTTCATAGCAACCAACACCATAAAGCATCATGAAAAGTATTGTGAAAAGTTAGTTGCTGATGTAAATGCAACTGGGCTGAAATTTTAATTTATTAAATTGGCTTTAATTTCTTCATCGCAATCAAATTTAATTTTTACTTTCCATTATGACTCTTTTAAAAATCTTTTATTCTCTATTTTTCAATGTTTAAAATTGGAATAATGGGAAAGAGAACACTTTGTTTCAAACTTTAAGATCAATAAAACTATGTAGAGCTTTCTCATGGACTGCATGAAATTAGTATAACTTTGATATTTATACTTAAAGAAACATTTGAGGAAAAAAATAACATACTAGTTTCTCATCTTAAAATAATAATACCCAAATAAAATACTTAAAAGTGATTACCAAGTGAAGAATACCTCATTTCACTCAATTTAATTTTAACTTAGGGATGTAAAGATGATCTAATATAAGAAAATTAGTTAATACTTTGTATTGTGTTAATTAAAATCATAAAACTATTTGAATATAGATGGAACTGACATTTGATAAAATTCGACAACTATTTTTGATAAAAACATGTAAATAAGAATAGAAATCTTTAGTTTTAAAGACACTGACTTTAAAACAAATCTTTCAGTATATTTGTTGTAAAAATTCAAGATGATTGTACCTACAAGGCAAATTAAGACCCTTGCTATCACCTTTTCTTCATCCAGTATTGACCATTCTAGTTCATATAATCAAGAATTGAGGAAAAAGGTGCAAGTTCCAGAGAGGCAGAGGCAAAAGAGTCATTGTTTTCAGTTATAAGGCTTGTTTCTTTTTTTAAAGATCTTTTTATCTGTCAAGAATACTTTAAATTTACAGTATGGAAGACCATATCTTGAAAAATAAATTACATGACTTGTATTTTCAGTAATGATGTTTTTTTAATATAAAATCATAAAAGAAATGCCTATAAAAAGTAAGACTTTTCTTGTGATATCCTTTTGATAATTTCTCAAATACATATTCACTGTCAAACTTTTACCAAGGTGAATATTCTAACATTAGGTGTATTATCTTAAAATACAGAAACTCTAAAATGCATTGTTGGGAAAATTTGTCAATTACCAATATTTCAGAAAGTCTGGTTATTTCTGAAATTAGGTCTAGTGTACATTTTTTGTTTGTGAAAATGTTCTGGATTTTTTAAAATGACAATGTAAATAGATGATAATTTTAGTTTTGTTTCCATATTCACGCTATGCAAAGTATAATAGACAAAATTTAGATTATGTATGTGTGCTTGCAAATAGAAACACACATACATGTCATTTATCAATCCTCCATTTTTCTCTTTACACTCAATTGGTTTATAAAAGTCTGGAGAAAACAGGCTAACTATTCTGGCTGTCTTTTGCAGCTGGCATTCATGGGCTGGAAAGGTCAGCCTAACTAAAAGGCCAGACAACTCGTAGTGAATTATATTTAATAAAACAACAAAAATAATGAATGTGGCAATCTTTCACTGGTTTAAGAAGGCGAGGCAGCTCTGTGAAAAGAATCCTGCATTATTAATTTATCACATGTGCCTCAGTTATGTTGACTGGCTGCTGCATTAAAATGTGGCAGCACACAGCGAAAGGAACATGCTGCTTTAAGCAACTGAGTGCCAGAGGCTAGGAGATTCCAAAAGGATAACTTTAAGCTTCAAAAGAATGTTTTATGTCGGAAACTTGGAACAAATATATTATCCTGAAGCCATCTATCAATACGAAGCAATTAATGCATGACACCAATCAAATAGTAACAGTGCATTATTATTTCTATAAATCTGTTAAGGATCTCATTCTTTAACTGACATCAAGTAGTAATTCCATTGATATAATAACCCTTCATATAATAGTTATATAATAAAATAGACCATTTCTTTGTTTAAAAATGCTTGGGTGTTTTTATGTCGTATAAAGTACAGTTCACTTCCCTCTAAGCTGCTTCTGAACAAACCAAACAAGAATGAATTAAAAACAAGAAATTCAGGCACAGTGGTACACATCTGTAATCCCAGAGGCTCAAGAGGCTGAGGCAGGAGAGTTGCAGATTCAGCCAGCCTCAGCCACTTAGTGAAGTCCTGTGCAACTTAGTGAGATCCTGTCTCAAAATAAGAAAATATTTCAAAAAAGCCTGAGGATGTAACTCATTGATAAAGTGTCTCTGGGTTCAACCCATAGTACAAAAATGAGATAAAAGACAGGGAGAGAGAGAGAGAGAGAGAGAGAGAGAGAGAGACAGAGAGACAGAGAGAGAGAGAGAGAGAAAGGAATGACAGACTTAAGAATGAGTATGGAGACCTTTGTCAAATGACATCTATCTGAATATGTATAAATATTTAAAGTGTTTATGACCAAGAAATTAAATATTTTATTTTAACATGGTAAACTAAAAATGTTAGGTAGAGATTAAAAAAATAAAGTCAATATGTAAAGTCAAAGGGTAAGACTGGAGATGATTAATTAGGGTCATTGAATAGATTTCTACACAAAATGTTAATTGTGCTGGTGATTGTAATCATTAAAAAGGAACTCTGACTTTAGTGCTAAGTTCTAACATCCAGAAAACAGCAACTACTAAAAAGGTAATGGGACATACTTGATGGAATAAATCAACAAAGCTATTAGTATTCAAAATTGATCACAAAGTGACAGGTTGAGTTTCCTTTGGAAATTTAAGCTTTCAATTTAAATAAGTTATTTTATATTTACATTCTTGAATTAGACAGAAACTGCTTTTTAGAAACAGAAGCTTAAATAATGTGTTCAATTGAGAAATTCGTAAGAGGTTGATCATACTACCAACTTTCATAGCTGGAACCATATTTATCTGGTATAATGCAAAATCATTGGTCAGAAGACAATGCAAATGCTCTTCTACCTTCTGTAATTCTGTATATTGCAAATTCTACCTACTGGTGATTTTTGTTTTAAACTCAAAGTCAAAGACAATCTAAAATTTGGATGTAAATACATTGAAAAGTGAGATTTATTTTTTTAAAGTATCTTAATGCTACAGGGAATTAATAATACATATGCAAACTTAGAATTAAAATCTCAACAAATTCTTTTAATAAAGCAAAAATAATGACACTTTTATATTATTTGCAAGCACATAGACATGTGCATATGCACACACACATGTGCATATGCACACAGTTGGCAATATTAAAATACTAGGAACTCAGGGTGAAGGGCAGCTGAGCTGACATTGAACATAGAAAGGTAAGTGATTGGAACTTTAATTACTTTGATCTGTCATGCCTTGCAGCTACGTGTCAGCTTAAACCAACACTAGTGACATGGAACAAAGGCCATGGCTACTTCAACATCCTAACACATTTCTAATGGTTGATTAATAAATGTATTGAATTGAACTTGGGCTGGAAAATGAAAATAAAGTCATAGAAATGAAAGACCTATAGAAGCTTTTTGTATCTATTATATCTATATATTTATATGTAATGTAGATATATAAATAAACAGATTAATGAAAATCTAATGCAAACATATATAAATATGTATTTGTTGAGAAAAGAGAAAGAGAGCATGAGAAAGGTATACTCCTCTAAATTTGAAACATATAACTACATAAAATATTTTAACATCAAGACACAAAACCACATAAACAATCTTTTTAGTTCATTTATTAAATACTTTACAGTAATCATAAAATAATATACATGGGATTCTGAAGACTACCTTATTGACAGTTTCTTAAAAAATGTTTCCTCCAATGATCTAATTTAATATATGCAGATAATATTAAGAAAGTAGTCAAAAATTTTGAGAAAAAGTACTACTATTGTTGTGCCTTATTTGGTTTCTGCCAACTGAAGAAAGGAAAACCTTTAACATTTTTAGACATTTTTAAGGAGAATGAATGAAAGAGAATAAAATTTACCTTCCCTCCTAATAGTATGTAGTTTTACAGTACAAATCAATTTCCAACAATGCTTTGAAGTTTTCGAATTTTAGAGATTTGCCATTTTGTGGTTCCACAGAAAAGAGCATAACTAAAAATCTACTTAACTTATATATTAGAAGCCATAACCAGAGGCCTGTTCATTCTAGGCAACTTTCTGGGTTAACAGCTGGAACTTTTTATCAGCATGAACTACTTTTCTCAGAGTTATAGCATGTCATCAAAGATCTGTTATTTTCCTCTTATAGGTGGTAAATCTACAAATAGAAAAAACTAATATTGAACTCAATTCAGGCACATTCACTATTCATTATGTGAATGTGTATTTTAGTATTTTACTTAGAAACAATGATAGTTTTTCTAAATTCCTTTAAATATAAAATTTCCTTCAATGAAACCTTTCCCACTTAAGTCCTCTACTTTGGTCCTTAATCAAATTTTCTTTTCTTTTGAATTTATTTTACTCTTTGTAACAAAATAAAATAAGTTTCCTCATAAAATAGCATAATAAGTCCATTAACCTCCTCAAGTAGCTCCTAGAATCTCTAGGGAGTGCAGACAGCTGAGGTTTCCTTTTCATCTCTGACTATAAACTGTGTCTCTCAGGCAGCATTCAATGGACTTGCTTCTTTCTGTCACTTCCAATGTTGGCATTGTGAGATGCTCTGAAGATCAACAGTATAGATCCTTCAGAATATATCATTATACAAGAAATTAAAATGAAGAAATGGAATGCTGAACAAACTATCCTGCAGTTTATTATTCTTCTCTTACATTGAGTAGGTCCTTGTTGGCTATTTCCCTCTTTTATTCCTCTTTTGCTATTTATTGTCATCCACAAGCCTCTCCACTTTCATTTTGCTTTCTTCCCATAGAATGCAGAAGACGTTTTTCTCTAATATACACACAGTGTCCTATGATGAGGTGCACATTTTACGCTATTCAACTGATGTAACCTTTTGTAAAGAAAACACCTCTTTACTAACCTCTGCTAACCGCTTATAAAGAATTATACTTTTAGCTGGGTGCAGTTGTGCATGCCTATAATTCCAAGAACGTGGAAGGCTGAGGCAGGAGAATCACAGGCTCGAGGGCAACTTGACAAAACTTCATCTCAAAATAAATCAATAAATAAGAAAGATTGGTGAGTGGTAGATCACCCCTGAGTTCAGTTTACAGGAGCACAAACACACAAAAGTATTGATTTTTTTTTTTTTTTTATTACTCAAATAATTAGGCCCACAGCTAAAACAGTGTGAAGTTACTTGGACTGACATATTCATGACTAATAGGATTTATCAAGATGATATATTCTGATGTACAAGAGTCTGACACAAAGACACATTAGATTTCTGTGTCAAAACCACAGGAATCAATGTGTTGACAGATTAAAAGTAGTGATTTTTCCCTCAAATCTTGGAGTCATAAAGGTTAAACAAATGTTAAGTTACCTAAATACTTGAAAAATTTAATTCAATTAAAATGAAATACAACCTTTCTTTAATTATTTCAGTTTATAATTCAAAATAAAGTAGAACTTTCCTTCCAGTTAGAGTAGCTTGTACCAGGAAAAGAAAAACTTTGCTAGGACTAATTAGAAAAACTGGACAAAATAGAAAACAAACTAGCATATACTTGACTTTTAAATGATAGAACAATAGAGATCAATATCTAGGTAAAAATAAGGAATGGTAGAAACCATAAGACATTGGAATTATATCTTTAAACTATTCAAAAATAATAAAAAAAAGAAGAAATGACAATCTAAAATTCTATTCCAAGTAAAAATATTCTGAAAAATAAATACAAAATAAAGATGCTTTCAAACATATGAAAATGATATTCCCTCTTTGGAGGTCATGCACATGAATTTTCTAAAGGGAATTTTCCCCTTTCCCCCCAAAAAAATACTCCATATGGAAGAGCAAATATGAAACAAAAAAAGAGTAAAGAGCAATGGAAACTGAAAATAAGTGGATAAATCTATAAAAATAATAATTTTATAAAGTAATAACCTCTTGTAGGTTCTGAAAATAAATATATATATATTCAGATATATAATAATAATAGCATGAAAGAAATTAGAAGGGTAAATTGAATAAAATTATTCTAAAGCTCTTGAATTTTTTGGAATTTGGTAAATGTTCTTTTGCTAATTGTTTCCAATACATCAAATATGAACATTTGATGTATTGAATATGAATATTGAACCCTGTGACAGCCATTTTCACAGTGTGATTCATGAACTTTTGGTCTTTTCTAGAAGACTTCTCAGGATTCATAAGATCAAAACCAATTTCTGAACTCTAAGACATTATTTTCAATGAAATGAATTTTATTCTATGCAAAAATAACAGTGGGTAAAACTAGGCATTTTCATCTGAGTTGAATCACTGATACCAAATGCTATCACTCATCACTCTATTCTCATGCCATCACAGGAAAAAAAAAAAATAAGCTAATCTCACTCAAGAATGCTCCTGAGTACATATCATTATTACCTGGTATGCTGAAATGGGAAGCCCTTACAAAATTATTCTTCTGCATACTAAAATACGATAGTTAGGTCAGGGAAAAGGACATAAGCAGTTACTTGAGTTGCAGGCTGAACTCACTGCTTTTTTTCATGAGAGTATTATTTTTAGTTAAAGGAATGACTGTCAGGAAAAATATAGAAATTCAAGCCTGGCATTATGAGAGATATTTTCTTAAGAATAAACCAAGGGAAACTGTCATTTCATAGAAAACAATTACCAATATTACTAATTTACTAATCATAAAAATTTGAACTCACAAGCAAAAATTAGAAGTTTTGAAACCTTCTACTAGCATGAACTCTATGATTCTCCAATACTTAAACACTTTCTGATGATATTGATAATGATAATCAGAAGTATGACTTTAATATACTATTGAAATGTATCAACATTTGAAAATTTGTACAACACAGTAAACATTTTACAAAAGACTAATGTATCTTATTAAAATAAAATGATGAAACTAATCCTTTCAAAGTTCAAATAGACCAATGACTTTAAAGCAATAGAATATGAAAAATATATTGATAGTTTAAGATCCCACATCATAGCTAATCTCCAAGAAAGTACCTTTCATTTATATTTGTTATGGTATCAAATAACAATATCTGCAATTATCTAAAATTGCCTTCTAATATACTCCTTTTTCCAATTACTTATCTCTACATGCCCAGATTTTCTTTATGCACTTTAATAAAAAAATACAGTTGTCTCTTAGGGGAGAAGCATATATAGAGATGCAGCTGCCTCTCTTTTAATCACATGGCAAGGAGTTTAGCAAAAATGCAAAACAATGCCATTTAACTAATATCTTTCTTTTGGAAATATTGGTCCTTTATAAAAAATACTATTTATGTTCATATACAATTATTTTTTATTATTATATAAAATTAAATTTTGCTCAACTTTAATTTCTATTATGTGATCAAGTGTATATGTGTATATGTAGCTAACACAAAGGGACGATCTATTTGTATATGAAGAATAACAAGATTATATAGAGATCTTGAGAATAAAATGATTGAAAACCAATTTTTTGATAATCATGAAAGCATAATAAAATGATATGTAACTAACCAGTTAAGGGGGAAAGAAATGGAGCTTGAAAAAAATAACATTTGCAAAGCAATGAAGGCAAGAATGAGAAGAAAAAGGAAAAGAACAAACAGGAATTACTGAATCAAAGAAGAAGCAGGTAGATTTTAACTCAAAGATATTAGAAATTCCATTAAATATGAGTATAATTAGTACTCCAATTTTAAAAAGATTAGTAGACTGTATTGAAAAACATCAGGTTGTAAACTGATTTCAAATTATAAATTGAAGAAGACTGAAAATAAAATATAGAAATTATATAGCCGGTCATTAAAATAGATGTAAAATTGAGGTAGCTACGTTAATAGCAGACAATGAAAGAATTACCAAAAAAATGCATAATTATAGAAAGTTCAATAAATTACAATACATTACTGTTCTTGATTGGCATATAAATGAAGATATGTGTATAGACATATATTGGCATATAACTGAAGACATGTAACCTGATATACATAAAGCAAAACTTAACATTTTTTGTTAAAGAGAAAAATCTGGAATCATAATGAAAGATATTAGCAAACTTCTTTTGAAAATAAAATAAATTAATAACTGGGTGCAGTGGTATCTTTCATCCCAGCAACTCAGGAGGCTAAGGTAGTGGAATCACAAGTTCACAGCCAGCCTTAGCAACTTAGGGAGACACTATATCACAATAAAACCATTAAAAGGGCTGGGGGTGTATGGCAGTAAAGTACCCC
This sequence comes from Sciurus vulgaris, assembly GCF_902686455.1. NCBI lineage: Eukaryota > Metazoa > Chordata > Mammalia > Rodentia > Sciuridae > Sciurus > Sciurus vulgaris. Next base: position 101,236,528 of record NC_136463.1, on the reverse strand, counting down.
TGAGTTCAATCCCCAGTACTGAATTTAAAAATGTCTGAAGAATGTAGCTCAGTATGTCCCTGAGTGCAATTCAGTACCACACATAAAATACATTAAATTAAAATAATAAACACCTGAAAAATGCTGATGGAAAAAGTCATTTTATCAAATTTGGGAATAAAAAAGAGGACATTGCTACTAATCATGTGACTATTAAGGCAAGAGGGTTTTATGAACAATTTAATTTCACTGAACTTGACTATCTAGACTATAAGCTGTGTAGGAAAAAAACATGCAAGTTACTGTAACCAATGATGCAAGAGAAAAACAGAAAAATTCTGAATATTTCTATAGGGAAGAAAGAAGTTGAATTCAAGACTTAAGACCTTCCCACAAAAATAACTGCAGCACAGATGGCATCATTGGTGAAAATGACAAATTCTTAAGGAAGAAATAATTGCAGTATTATGTAAATACCTCTGCAAGATTTCATTTCTAACAAAAAATGTATCTATAGTTTGTGGGGGTCTATTTTGTCAAAGTAAACATGCCTTTTCTAAAAATTCTTTTGGGAAAATAATAATTATTTGTGTTTCTTTTGACACATGAAAATACCTAGTTGGTTGAATAGAAGAATGTCCCTGAGCAAATTACTACTAATTTGAATCACCTAAGCTTTTAAGTCTCAGTAAATCCATTGTATCACTTGCTTCTTTTGTGAATTGTGCTTTTGGATTGAGCTTAAGAAATCTCTATTAGCTCAAGGTCATAAAACTTTTCTCCTTCCTATTCTTAATAAAATTTCATACTTTTGAACAAATTTTGCTTATACTACTAAGTATGAATTAGAATTATTCTATAAATAAAATATGAAAATCCAATTTTTCCAGTATCATTTGTTGAAAAGCATTCCTTCACTGCATTTCATTGCAACTTTGTTAATAACCAACTGATTAAATCTGTGTGATTAAATTATGGGCATCCTTTTTTGTTCCATTCATCTATTTTTCTATCTTTGTGAAAAGCATACACTATTTTGAATATGGCAGCTCAAAAATAAAACTTGAAACCAGAGTGTGTTTATAGTACAACTTGGTTCTTTTAAAAAACTGTTTGATCTCTTTTAGGACCTGTGCATTCCTCTATGATTACAGAATCAGTTTATGAATTACCATGAAACAAACTACTCTGATCATGACTAAACATTTCGATTTAAAAATTTGATCTTTTAAAAATACATATTAAAAAATGAAAAGACCACAGGATTGAAAGAAAATATTTTCAAATGACATTAAGAAGGAAGAACGTGTATTGAGAATTCATAAAGAATTGTTAAAGCCAAATAGTAAGAAATAAGTAGCCAAAATAGAAATCGGGAAACAAAATGGGTGAACAATTTAAACTCATTTTTTTCAAAAACAAATACATCTAGCAAATAAAGACATGAAAGATACTAATTATTAGTCATTAGTAAATGCAAACTGAAACAATGAGAAAATACTACATAGATGTTAGAATGGCTAAAATTGAAAACACTGCTGTTTTCAAAACTAATATTGTTATGAAAATAGTGGCACTAGAACTCTCATCTATTGCTAGTAGAAATATAAAATGGTACAACTGCTTTGAAAATAACTTACTCATTTCTGTATAGGTAAATACACATCTACCATATTGCATGCATTTCACTACAGGTATTAACCACAAACAAGCATATATCAACAAAAATAATTGTATGTCATTGTAGCTTTTTTGCCTATAATAATATTTTTATATTATTTCAAATGGAAATAATCCAAATACCCATTGGTAATTAAGTATATTACAATTTTTGATATATTTGGACCACGGAATACGTTCAGCAATGAAAAGTAATGAAGTATTGATACATACTACTAAGATGTGGTTTAATTTCAAAATAATCATACCAAGTGAAAGAAGTCAGAGCAAAAAACAATTAAAAAGGATTGCACAGTATTTCATTTATATAGAATTCTAGAAAATTGGTATTGTTTGGGAGAAGGAAAGGTGATTGGGAAGAGAGAATAGAAAAAGGAAAAATATTTTGCATTATAAATGTGTCAATTATCTTGATTGTGGTAATGTTTTCCTGGTATATGTATGAATTAAGACTAATCAAACTCTATATGGAGTACATTAGGCACTAATTATTTCTCAATAAATAAGCTAACTCATAAAAGTATGAATGAATGGACATATTTGAAATGGAGATAACTTCCATAGTTTTCAAACATTGTGTTTCCATTCTATTTTAGAGTGCATTATGTGCACTCACCTTCTTTGTTCTTTGACATCCATGAAACACTGTTGAGTATCATCTTCCTCAATTTACATGTAGATAAATATATTCAGATGTATCAAGAGACTTTGAGAGTCACTTGGCTATCATGATAAGATTTGGTAGATTTGCAAGAAGTTTTACATTTCTACTCATAAATCACATGCTAAATACTTAACATGTGGAAAGCATTGTTTATAATACTGGGAATAAAGCAAAAATAAAGCAGATGAGGGATTGTTGTTTAAGAAAACAAGGAGAACTTGTATAAGTGATGACAGCATTGTTACAGCCATTTCCCAATAAAGAGATATTTCAAGGATTATGGACTAGGATAGACTGCAACTAAATGTCTTTGCTATTATTCCTGTGTCATTTTTCTGGACAAATCCCAGCCTTCTATACTATTTAACTTCTTATCTTACTAGTACTTGAAAGACTTAAGAAACTCTTCATAGTCTTCTCTTTGGGTCAGATGTAGTTGTTATGAAATCCAATTTCTTTTTGGCTTTTTTATCTTTGTTTTTCCACTTAGTTTCTCTTCCTCTTCTTTTAGGAACTCAGAAGTGCTATTTGAATTGAGATTGCAGACAGATTCCAGCATTACATACGAGGCAGGTGGCCAGTAGACAGCCCATTGCCCATCACTAATTTATACTGACTACACAGCAGTTTCATATTAGTCCATTTTCACAAAATTGTCTAATTAATTTGGCTTTATATGTTTAGGGAATTGCTTATGTCAATTTATTATTTTTGTATGATTCATTAATTAATCTACTAATATTTATCTAGCACCTGACAACCATCAAGACAGAACCCTTGCCTACAGTCAATCTTGAATGCCTTTAGATACAGTGTTATTTTTCATAGTATTATTAGAATAATAAAGTAATATTCAAAATATATTTACATATATAGTGATTTCAAATGGGAAAACTTATAAACAGAAATCAAAAGGCAAATCATAGCAATGAGTTTGACAAACATGTTGCTGCCATATAGTCAATTTTTAAGATACCATTTTGTAGATCTAATTTTCGTTAGAACAATAGAGGTTAGTAATTCTCTTCATATATCATTACATCATTAAGATCTTTTACTTCTATGAACAGATGGGAAATCTTGCCAGAGAATTTTGTATTCTATTTTGAATTTCTATTTTTTTCATTTTGACTAAAGAATGGATGCTGCACCATTAATTCAGGGTACCACTGGGAATTGGTTTTAATGGATTCTGCCTGTGTTACTTTTATTTTTGTAGTTTCTGCATGCTGTGCTATTTCTAGGTTGCAGGAGTTTTTAAAGTTGTACTTGCAAGTACTACAGAACTAATAAAGCAAACAAGTACTCCCAAGTGAAGACATTCTTGATGAATCTGTTGCTACACTTATTTCTTAGCTTAATTTTTGTATTTTGAGTAGAAAGTTACATTTCAGACATTTATTTTCCGATTGAAGTCATGATAAAAATAAACTACAATTCAGATCAAATAATAACAAATTTACTTTTTTTATAGAATGTGTTAATTCCTTAGTGTCATATTGATGGAAATATATACCTAGGAAACTTAATGCAACTTGTAAAACCACTAAGTAATGATAACATTTAGAAAAGTTTAAATCATATGCACTGCAAACAAGAAGACATATGCTAAAAAGGAAAACCTTTTTACTCTTATGCAATTAATTAGTTACCCACATATTAGGAAAAGTGCAGTAATTCATCAAGGAATTTGAGTAATCTGGTGGAAAATTAAACTCTTGTTGTTGTCAAAGATATCTAAAGTGAACTTGCAGAAGGGGTTACTAAAGATTGGACCCAGGGGCACTATATCACTGAGCTATACTCCCAGCGTTTTTTATTTTTAACTTTGAGACAGGGTTTCACCAAATTGCCTAGGCTGACCTTGAACTTGCAGTCCTCCTGCCTCAGCCTCCCAAGTAACTGAAATTTCAGACCTACATCACCACAACGAGCTTAAGGTGAACTTCTTAAGATATAGAAAAACATGTTTAAAGAATAAACTTAATATTATTTACCTGATTCACATTATTAATTACATATCAAATATTAACTATTTAACTAAGACCAGTAATCCAGTCTTGAAGCCTTTATATAGCACAAGGAAATAAATAAGCTCAAAAATTTAAAATAACCATAAATTTTGAAAACAATTAATAGTATATAGAAAGATCCTAAAAATAAGAGTTCTATTTCTGCAAAGAAAATACAGTAATGGGTAAAAAAGTCAAAATCAGACTATTACTTAAAATTAATGTTAATGTATTTCAAGAAGGACATCATGAAACATTACAAAAGACTACTGAAAACACAAAGATGGATTCACTAAGAAACATTACAGGGCTGGGGATATAGCTCAGTTGGTAGAGTGCCTGCCTTGCGAACACAAGGCCCTCGGTTCAGTCTCCAGCACCGCAAAAGAAAAAAAAAAAAAAATTGTTATAAGAACCCAAACAGAGCAACAGTTGAATAGGAGGAAAGAAGTATATTTTGTGCAAGTAAAATTGACAGAATTTTAAGGAAATGAGAAGGTTAGAAAACACTGAGAAAAGACCTCATTAAATACATAGATATTAACAGCATATTTTAATTCAGTGGAATTAAATCAATTTTAAGTTGTATAATAGAGAATAAAAAGTGAGCTTCAACTCTTTGATACTTTTAAAAATATATTAACAGTTCTACTAAATATAATTTTCCATAAAGCATTTCTTTAAAATAACTAATTAAGGTATTCCTAACACAGTACAATGTGCAATAATGAAGAAGAAAGCTAAATTATGATTCTTTACTAATATACCAGGATTTCTGGTGAAACCTAATGTTCCAATAGTAGTTTTTAATGAAGGGCATCATTTTTCTTTAATTTCTCAGATAATATCAGTTACATCAAATCACATGGCTTCTCACTTTTATTTTTCTAATTAATGACTATTAGAATTCTATATCACCCAGGCTACTACCCAGTTTTTCTGCAATGACCCTTCAGTAACCAAATATGTCCCCAGTGGGTATACTTACCATAACCAATAGAACCACAGTAGGAAAGAGGAAACAACACTGCTAAGTGCAGCAAGAAGTTTATGTGATGAACAGGTTGCAAAAATCTGAGATAGTTCAATGGAAGAATCTTTACAGTAACATCTTCACAATCTTTGGAATTTAAACACAAGGAGTCAAGAAATTTTGTTAGTGTTCAATAAAAACTACCCCCAAAGTGAATCTACCATTTTTGAGAAATTGAACCACTGGAAAAAAGTACGAAAAGGGGAATTCACTGAAATTCACTATCAGATAGTGTCTCTTAGACTCAGAAATTTGGGCACATGGAACAAAGAACAAGAAAGAATACATTGGAGCTCAGTTACTTGGGACAAAAGGAGGAGTACTGGTTCACCTCAGACGGGAAAAATAATACAGAGAGAGAAACACAACAGATGAATTTGACTTGGAAAAACTTATAGAAACAAAATTCAAGCTGAACTCAGGTGATCCAGAGGTTGCACAGTGAACCAGTGTTTAAAAGGTGCTCTGTGTTTCTCAACTGGTAAGTGGAAAGCTGAGACAGAGCCATGTCGACAAGGTCATACTGCAGCTTGCTCCTATTGGAGCCTGGGAAATCAAAGCAAATATTATCATACTGTCCCTATAAGCTACTGTGTGGCTTAGGTGTACCTGGCAGTAAAGTGAAACAGTCACAGAGAAGATTTCAAGATTGCTCTCAAGGGGATTCAAGTCAGAAATACGGAAGACAGTGCAATTGCTTTTGAGTCTGGTGGCTCATGTGACCACTTAACGGTTGGAAAGCTGAATAGACCAGGGAGATTATACTCAAGAACTAAGCTTGGAAAGGTCTAATCATAGGCGGCAGAGTGTGTGAGAGCTGAGGAGGGTTGCCCCCCTGACCCTGCATGATTCTTGGGAATCTCATGAGATCCAGACTTCTAGCTGAGATTAGCATCTGTCTGGCCCTAGGGGTGTGTTGATCTCATCTATTCAGGGCAGATACCATCTAACATAGTCTCAAAGATTTGATTTGACCTAATCCCCAGCTGCCAGAACCCTCAGAACTTTGCAGCAGCTCTAACCTTGGAATGCATCAATCTGGTCTGTCCATACAAAACTCCAATCAATAGTACTTCTCATTCTGTGAAGGTGAAAATTCAAGTTCAGAGCTATTTCAACCAGCTTCAGTTTTAGGCCACTCTAGCTGGCAGCTCAGTGATCAAGAAAAAATAAAAATAGATCCAGGGCTTGTGTGTATTCGTGGTGCACACAAGTGCATGCGCTTGCTCTCTCCCTGACTGTCAAAACATAGCCCAAAGGGCTGGGGAGATAGCTCAGTTGGTAGAGTGCTTGACTTGCATGCACAAGGCCATGGGTTCAATCCCCAGCACTGCAAAAAAAAAAAAAAAAAAAAAAAAAAAAAAAAATAGCACAAGAAGAAATGGAAAGAAGGACAATTGGGCATAGCTGGTGACCAATCATCCTAATTGACAGCTTTGATCAACTCAGTGGAGGCAAAACTTTCAGTTTTCATTAAGAATATTAAGAATCTTGCCAGGGGTGTGGTAGTGCACACCTGTAATCCCAGTGGCTAGGAAAGCTGCAGCAGGAAGATTGCCAGTTCCAAGCAACTTATGTCTTAAGCAACATAGAAAGACTCTGTCTCAAAATAAAAAAGGACTGAGGCTGGGACTCAGTGGGTAAGCACACCTGGCTTCAATCCCTGATGCTAAAATAAATAAATGCATAAAATAAATAAAAACATTTTTTCTTTTTCTTTTTTTTTTTGTGGGGGAATACTTATGCTTTGCTTATTGGTTTATGGGTGTAGAGATATATGCATATTTGTTTATTGATTTTCCTCATTTTTAGCTTTCTTCTTTTTTTTTTTTTTGTTTTGTTTTGTTTTGTTTTTTCACTCAGGACTGAACCCAGGGTTGCTTTGTCACTGAGCTATCTCTGATACTTTTTATTTTTTTCTTTTGAGACAGAGTCTCAATAAGTTGCTCAGGACCTCTATCGGTTGCTGAGGCTGGTCATGAACTTGCTATTTGCTGGCCTCAGCCTTCTGAGTTTTGGGGATTGCAGGCATATACCATTATGCCTGGCATAGCATTTTAAAGTGATAGTTATTTTTCCTAGTCTTAACTTTTGAGGGTTAAGAGTTTTTATTTATTTTTGTTTTTATTTTGTTTTTTATAAAATTTGTTTCTTGTTTTCTCCTTTTTTTTCCCACTAATAAATTCTCTTCTTCTCTTTCTTTCCCTTTATTTTGTTTCTTCTAGTTTTCTCCTTCTTCTTTATAGTCATAAATTCCTACATCTGCATTCTTTCCATTCACATGTTGAATAGTCTGAACTTTCCTTTACCTTCCCATTATCTGTTTTTCTTTGAATCAACTGAATTTTTATCATCTTGCAGACCAATTAGGTTAATATAGCTCCTACATTCACTATTCAAGTTGTTGCAGTTTTTACTGCAACATAGTTGACACCAGTGAATAATATAGTTGACACCAGTGGTCTACTTTAATGCCAGATCTAGTTGACAACTATTTTTGTTGTTGTTTGGCTGTTGGCAATTGCAGACCCCATTATTTCTATTTTGTGGTAATCAGTGTTTTAGATGTCATAGCGGGTACCAGCTATTTATTTTCAAAGCTGAATATTGTTGACTTTGCTTGTTGTTATTGTTTGTTTCCCCTTTTCTCTGAGATGCTGGGAATCTACAAGTTCACATACTAGAGACTCTGCTAATGAACTAAACCTAGTCAAGAGACACTACACCTAATTGCACACACAATCATACTCCATCTTCATCAATGCATTAAAAGAAATAAAATAAAAAACAAAACCCCAAGCAAACATCCAGGCCCTAAATAGGAAAGGCTATGGGGATGCTCAGATTTCAGTCACTGACATCCATCACTACATAGAAAACAAGATTTTTTTAAAAAGTCGTTGGGTATCACAGATGTGAGTGGTCTACATCTAGATCACTGTAGGAGACTTTGATAAGGAAAATATGAAAAGCAAAAATAATATAACTACTAAAATTTCATAATTTGCCAGCAACTGACTCCAAAGATATTGAAATAGATTAAATATCAGATAAAGAATTTAAAAGAATTTATAAAAATGACCAATTAATTCTAAAAAACAAATAACTGAATGAATTAAGGAAATTAGATATGAATGAGAAATTTGATAAGAAGATAGAGATATTGAAAAAGAACCAGACGGAACTCTTGGAAATGAGAAAGACAATAATTCAAATAAAATGTTCAGTTGAAAGTCTAATAGACAAAGCCATGCTGAAGATAGAATCTCAGAGCTGTAGGATAAACTGGTTGGCTTTGAACATTCAGACAGTGTCAAATAAAAGAAAATAAGTAATCATGATCAAAATATACAAAAACTCTAACACAACATAAGGAGACCAAATATAAGAATCATTGGAATTCAAGGGACTGTAAGGTGCAGTTTAATGGAATGGATAACCTTTTCAGGGAAATAATAAGGAAAATTTCCAAACCTTGAAAATGAGATGAACATCCAGATACAGGATTCATTCAGAAGAAACCCCAATAGAAAATATCACAAAAGAACTTCTCCACAATGCATTATGATTAAAATACATATCATACAAAAAAGGATATAATTTTAAAGGCCTAAAGAGAAAAACCTCAGGTCATATTTAAAAGCAAACCAATCAGAACTACATTTGAACTCTCAATATAAACTAAAAGTCAGAGGGCTTAAAATGATGTGTTCAAGTTCCTGAAAGAAAATAAGCATCAACCAAAATTATTATATTCAGCAAAATAATCCTTCAGAATTTGAAGAATAAATAAAAACCCTCCAAGATAAGCAGAAACTAACACTATTTATTACTACTAAGATGGCACTGCAGAACTTATTTAAGAATATCATGCTAAGTGAAATTACCCAAACACAGAAACTCAAAGATTGAATATTTTCTATGTGGAAGTAGCATAAAATAAAGGGGGAGGGAAGGATAAGATTATACAAAGAACCAATCAAATACAAATTAATAGATGGGCAAACTGAAGTCTAGTAGAGTAGAAGAAGGAGAAGAAGGGAGATGAGGGACAATGGAAGGGGAAAGGTGGAAGGAAAAGGGGAGACATGAATTGAAATCAGCTTTCATATACGTGTGAGTTTGTTGGGATGAACCAACTGCTCTGTATAACTATGAAGCTCTAAAAACATAAATAAATAAAACCCGTGAGTTAAGCAAAAAATATGCAATCATCTCATTTTTATATATAAAAATTTCTCAGGAAAGTTTAATAATTTGTCCATGGTAAAATAACCATTAAATACTGGATTTTCAGACCAGAGACCCTTCATCTTATAGAAGAAAAAGTAGGTCCAAATCTTCAACTTGTTGGCTTACGATCAGACTTCCTTAACAGGACTCCCATAGCACAAGAAATAAAAGCAAGAATCAACAACTGGGATAGATTCAAACTAAATAGCTTTCTCTCAGCAAAGGAAACTATCAGTAATGTGAAGAGAGAGCCTACAGAGTGGGAGAATATCTTTGCCACTCATACTTCAGATAGAGTGCTAATTTCCAGAATATATAAAGAACTCAAAAAACTCTACACCAAGAATACAAATAATCCAATCAACAAATGGGCTAAGGAAATGAACAGACATTTCACAGAAGAAGATCTACAAGCAATCAACAGATACATGAAAAAATGTTCAACATCTTTCGTAATAAGAGAAATGCAAATCAAAACTACCCTAAGATTCCATCTCACCCCAATTAGAATGGCAATTATCAAGAACACAAGCAACAATAGGTGTTGGCTAGGATGTGGGGAAAAAGGTACACTCATACATTGCTGGAGGGGTTACAAAATAGTGCAGCCACTCTGGAAAACAGTATGGAGATTCCTCAGAAAGCTGGAATGGAACCACCATTTGACCCAGCTATCCCACTCCTTGACCTATACCCAAAGGGCTTAAAATCAGCATACTACAGAGATACAACCACATCAATGTTCATAGCTGCTCAATTCACCATAGCCAGATTGTGGAACCAACCTAGATGTCCTTCAATTGATGAATGGATAAAGAAACCGTGGTATATATATATACAATGGAATATTACTCAGCCATAAAGAATGATAAAATTATGGCATTTGTAGGAAAATGGATGAGATTGGAGAATATCATGCTAAGTGAGATAAGCCGATCTCAAAAATCCAAAGGACGAATGATCTCACTGATAAGCGGATGATGACACATAATGGGGGGTGGGAGGGGTTAGGGTTAGGGTTAGGGTTAGGGTGGGGGGCAAGAATGGAGGAGACTGTATAGAGGGAAAAGAGGGGTGGCAGGTGTGGGGGGAAGGGAAAAAAATAACAGAATGAATCAAACAACATTACCCTATGTAAATTTATGATTACACAAATGGTATGCCTTTACTCCATGTACAAACAGAGAAACAACATGTATCTCATTTGTTTACAACAAAAAAAATACTGGATTTTGACAAAAAAGAGAAACAGAAACAGAGACAGAGAAACAGAACTGAATTAACATTAAAAATAAATCAAAATGGTAGAAACTGATAAACACTTCTCTATAATAGCACTGAATATAAATGGTTTCAGCTCTCCAAGTGGAAGATATAGACTGGCAGAATGGGTTAAAAAACAAGACCCAAGTAAAGGTAATTTGAAAGAGACTCACCTTACAGGCTAAGTAAGCCAAAAGTGAAAGTAAAAGGATGGAATCTGAAATACCATCTTATCCAATCATAAAGGAATGAAATTTAAATGCACCATCAAAAAACCTACAGAAACTATATAAGTACATGTATATTGAAAGATACACTTTTGAATAATGAATGGGTGACAGAAGAAATCAGGGGCAAAATTTAAAAATTCCTCAAAGCAAATGATAATAGTAATATAAAATATTAGATCTTCTGGGACACTATGAAGGTCATTGTAAGAGAAAAGTTGATATCTATGAGTGGTAATATAAGAAAATCAGAATGATTCCTTATTAATAAGTGATCTAACAATATTATGATGCATCTCAAGGCCCTTGAAAAAGAAGAACAAAACAAATTCAAAATCCATAGAAGGAAGGAAATAATTAGGATCAGAGTCAAAGTCAATGAAATTGAGAATAAAACAACCAATAAAAATAAAATCACTGAACTGAAGAATTGGTTCTTTATAAAGCAAACATTATTGATAAAGCTCCTAGTCAAACTAACCAAAAGAAAAAGAAAAGACCCAAATTTATAAAATTGGAGATGAACAAGGAGAAATAAGCATAGACATTATAGAAATCCAGATAATCATTAGGGATTATTTGAAAATATGTACTTCTATAACGTGAAAAACTTAGAAGAAATAGATACATTGCTAGATACAAACGATCTGCCAAAATTGAATCAAAAGGACAAAAAAATCTAAACAGACAAATAACCAGCAATGAGATAGAAGCAGTAATAAACAGTCTTCAAACAAAGAAAAGCCCTGGAGCAGATGTATTCTCAGCTAAATTCTACCAGACCTTTAAAGAAGAACAAATGCCAATGCTCCTCTTTTCTTCTATGAAAAGGAAAGGGCTGGAACCCTTCCAAATTAATTTTATAAAGACAGCATCACCCTCTTGCCAAGCCAGGTAAGGATATATCAAGGAATGAAATCTACAGATCAATGTCACTGATAAACTTAATAAAATATTAGTAAATAATATTCAACAACACAATAAGAAGATTGTATATTATGACCACATTGGTTTCATCCCATAGATGCAAGGATGGTTTAACATACACAGATTAATAAAAATAATTCACCAGGTAAACAGAATCAAGGAAAAAACTCACAGTCATCTCAATAGATGCAGAGAAATCCTTCAGCAAAATTCAGAACTCATTCACGTTAAAAAATCTGGAGAAACTAGTGATAGAAGGAACCTATCTCAATACCATAAAGGCCACATATGACAAACCTAAAGGCAACATCATAATGAATGGGGGGAAATTAAATGTATTTCCTTCAAAATCCAGTCCAAGAGATGGCTGTCCACTCTTACTACTCCTAGTCAGTCTATTTCCTAAAATTCTAACCAGAGCCATCAGTCAAGAGAAGGAAATGAAAGGGATACAAATAGGAAAGGAAGAAGTAAAATTACCTTTTTGCAGATAAGTTGATCCTGTGCTTAAAAGATTCAAAAACTCCACCAGAAGACATCTAGGACTTAGAAACAAATTCAGCAAGATACGAAATCAACATAGAAAAATCAATGGCTTTCCTATACATCTACAATTAATCTGCCAAGAAAGAGATCAAACAATAATCAAATTCATAATAGCCTTAAAAAAACTAGGCATAAATCCAACCAAGAAGGTGAAAGACCTCTACTATAAAAACTAAAAAACTATAGAACAGTGAAAAAAATACATGAAGAAGACAGAAAAATATATAAAGACCTACTATATTCATGTATAGGGAGAATCAATATTGTTAAAATGGCAATATTTCCAAAAAACAATATACAGATTCAAAGCAATACCCATCAAAACACCAAAATGACATTCTTCACAAAAATCGAAAAACACATTCTAAAATTCATTTGTAAGAATAAAAAACCCAGAAAAGCCAAAGCAATTCTAAGCCAAATAAGCAATGTTGGAGGCATCACAGTACCTGATTTCAAATTATATTACAGTGTTACAACAGAATAACAGTGTTAAAGCAGAAACTGCTTTGTATTGGCAAAAAACAGACACACAGATGAATGAAAATATTAGAGAACACAGAGAAAAAGTCACCCAGATACAGTCTTCTCATCCTTGACAAAGTGCCAAAAACTTACAATGGAGAACTGACAGCCTTTTTAATAAATGGTGCTGGGAAAACTGGTTATCTACATGTAGAAGAATGAGACTAGATCCTTATCTCCCACACTGCATAAAAATCAACTCAAATGGATCAAAGATTTAGTAATTAGACCAGAAACTGTGTAACTCCTAAAAGAAAACAAAGGGTAAACACTTCAACATATAGGCACTGGTAAGGGCTTTCTCAATAAGACCCCTAAAATTCAGGATATAATGCCAAAGAGTTAGTAAATGGGATGACATCAAATTCAAAAGCTTCTGCATAGCAACAGAAACAATTAAGAATGTGAAAAGATACCCTACAGAATGGGAGAAAATCTTTGCTAGTTACTCTTTTTACTAAGAATTATTATCTAGAATATACATAAAACTCAAAATCTTAACATGGAAAAAGCAAATGACCCAATTTATAAATATGAAATGGTCTAACCAGACACTTTTCAAAAGAAGAAATACAAATGGCCAACAAATATTTGAAAAAAAAAAAATTCAATCCTTAACAATTAAGGAAATGCAAATCAAAACTATATTTCTTCTCACTTCAGTCAGAATGGCAGCCATTGAGAATATAAATAATAAATGCTGGAGAAGATGTGGAGGAAAGGAATACTTGTACATGGTTGGTGGGTTTTAAATTAATAAAGTCACTATGAAAATCAGTATGGAGGTTTCTCAAAGTCTAGGAATGGAACAACCATATGCCAAAGGTATACTGCTGCTCTGTATTTACCCTGAAAAATTAAAGTCAATCTACCATAGTGATACATGTGTACCCATGTTTATTGTTACACAATTCACAATAGCCTAACTACGGAACCAGGTTAGGTGTCTGTCAATGGATGAATGGATAAAGAAAATTTGGTATAAATAAACAATCTAGTTTTAATCAACCATAAAGAAAAATAAAATTATGTCATTTGAAGGGAAATGGATAGAACTTGAGAACATAACGTTAAGTGAAATAAATGAATCTCAGAAGGTCAAGGGGCATGTTTTCCCTCTTATGTGAAAGGTAGAGAGGGAAAAGGACAAGAAGGGGGATGGTTCCTATGAAAACTGAAGGAGAATGAGTAGAGGAAAGGGAACAAGGGAGGGATAAGCAGAGGGAAATACTGGGGGATGACATTGGTCAAATAATATAGTTATATTGTGTGCATGCACAAATATGTTACAATGAATCCCTCAGTTTTGCACAAATATAATAAAATTGGGGAAAAAAGAAAGTGCAGCTATCCTTGCAAATAGAACTTGTAGTACTCTGAGAATTTATTAACGAAATTACTATTAGTCATCCCTTTATCTAGAGTGTTCTTTTTTTTTTTTTTTTTAAATTCTGTGCTGGGCAACTACCTTGATTTCTTTACAAATATTTTTGTTGCTTAAAACAAAACAACTGATTTTATTTCAGTTTAAATTGCCACAAGAATACCTGTGTTCAAATATGCAGCCCTCAAGCTAACAATGAATGTAAAATGGCACTTAACTTACTATAATTTTATTATGAATATTTCTCTATCCTTTCTCTTTCTGTCTCTCATTTTTATTGACTTTTTTTGTAATTGGTGGTTGGTACATAGCATTTTTGAGAATATGGTAGTTATAAAAAGAAACTCTTTTGACTCAGCAGAGATATTTGCACTTTTACTGAAATTTAAATAAGAATGTTTAAAATAGAAATATCAAATTATAGACCCTTATCACTTCTGTGCAAACTCAATATACTTTAAGCCAGAATGATTTTCTTTTACATAATTATTTATTTGCTTCTATATTTTCTTATTTTACTTCTTTTACTGTTTAAAGATTTATGACTTCTAGGGGCCAATTTTATTCCTATGTACAAACAAGTCCATGTTTGTGATATAAAACTTAAATACATTCTGTCTGCAACATACAAACAAGATATTCTCAGAATGTCCTTAAAACAGTTAATTGGTGCTACATACCTCACCCAACCCTATCACTATGGTTCTTTTAGTCCATGACTATTTGGTAAACTTTGATCTTGTTTGGGGGATGAGGGGTAACAGGGATTGAACTCAGGGACACTTGACCACTGAGCCACATCCCTAGCCCTATTTTGTATTTCATTTAGAGACAGGGTCTCACTGAATTGCTTAGTGCCTCACTTCTACTGAGGCTCGCTTTGAAAGCGAGATCCTCCTGCCTCAGCCCCCCCAGCCACTGGGATTACTGACATTTGCCACAGCATCCAGCTCAAATTAACCATTTTAAAATTCATTTTGATAGACAGGAGTGTAGTAACTTCTCTACATGACATACCCTCCCCCTCATTCTAGGTCATGTATGTCGACATGAAACTATCTACTCACACTGAAGACAGTTCCTTCACCATCCTGCCTTTTAATCAAAACTGGAAATTCAGTGAAAAAAAAGGCCACAATTTTAAAAAATACTAGAGTAGCATCTTCTTTTGGCAATATGGACTAATGGAAACTTCATAACATTATAAATTGTCCTAGCTATTGTTGACAAATTTATAAAGATTAGCCACAAAGAAAGATATGAATTGATTATTTTATTTGGTCCACTTTTATTTATTAATAACTTTAATCAAATATAGATCAAAATTAATACTTTTTTTGCATGCAGAAATATCAAATTGATATTTATCAAAATTTAATTAAAATATCAGAAAGAGTAATAAAAAATTAAACTATTTTGACTAGTACATTAGTAATAATGATACCAGTGTGATGGACTGAGAATCTCACCCTCAAAATATTATGTGCTTTCTAAAGCACAGTATCACAGTTTCAAAGGTGGACAGACATATTCCCACTGTATACATGGAATTGTTAAGTACTCTCTTCTGAATCCACCTCATCTATCATGGGTTCAGGCTACTATTGCTAGCTGCCATCTTTGATTGGGTAAAAACTTTGACAGTGCTTATACTGTGGTAGAGAAAAGAAATAATGAAGGATATTTGGGATATGCCTAAAATTGATATTTGCTGGAGAAAAAAGAGAGGGATATTCCTTCTAAAGATACCAATAGCAAGATGTTTTAGGTAATACAATGTTTTGCTAAGTAACTCTTTGTAGAGAATCTTTCCAGTAGAGAAAATGTGAAGTTTTGTATTTTCAACCCAAAGTCATTATAAAGCTGTGATATCACAATGAATGCTGAATTTTAAAGAAAAATCCCACTAGACTAGCAGTCCTGCCCATAACATCCTTGTTGTAGAATTACAAATTCACCATTTGAAAATTTTCCCTTGCTATCTTCTCTGATGTAGGTAGCAGATATAGAAAAATCACTGACACACTGTAAGATGTGGTTGTCCTATGATGATAAAGAAGTGTTTATGTGTGTTTGACTGGATACATTCTTCACTTTGTTACCATATGTGCAACATGGTCAGATGGTTAATGAGTTTTCAGGGCTTAAATGCATCTGGTCCAACTTTAAACTTATGGTTTATAATACTTCAGTGGAAAGCATGTAATTAATCTTTCAGTAGATAATCTACCATAACTACTAAACTAATTAAGAATAGATATTCTTTTTAACAGGATTTCAAAATTAAGAATACATAGGTTAAGGGAGAAAAAATTTCCCTCACATTGATAAAAGAGTAATTGCATCTCAGATAAAATTGACCCTAACTTCTCTCCCACGTTTTCTGCCAAATCCTGCTAAGACTGCTTCATTGAATGTATTCTTTCAAATAGCCTTTTCCTTAAGGAAAAAGACAGAATCTTATTCATCATTGAATCCTGAGCATCTGGTAGAGAATAAAAGTATAAAAGGTATTTGCTGATCAAAATATTATAAAAATTAATTTAGAGATTCAACTTGTAATCCACAAATTTGTACAAGTATATGGATCAATATATATAAAAACGTATGTACATATTTATATAAAATACATTTATGAATGTATGCATTCACATTTTTTAAATGAATAAAATTTAGCCCCAGAAATTTTTGAAAATATATAAAATCAGCCTGGGGTTGTAGATCATATGCCTAATACGTATGAAGCCCTGAGTTCCATCCCAACACCACAAAAATAAATGAACAAGTACACATATACATGGATGTATGTTTGTATACATACATATCTGTGTTTGTGTGTGTGTGTGTGCGTGTGTGTGTGTATAAAATCGAAGTCATAGTTACATGTTTTAATTGTTTTATTCAATTAACAGAACTCTAATGCCAAAGTTCAAGTTCTTAACCCTAGAATAGATGAATCATTAAATAGTTCCTTAAGTGGAAATAAATAAATTTTTATAGTCATTTTTATAGTCACATCACCCTAACTTTCCTGATTTTTATAATTAAGAATAATAATTTATACTAAGTTATAAATTATAATTCATTTTCTGATAAAATTTCTATAAGTTATGTTAAAGAATCATATCTGGTATTTGGGGGGGTGTCAAAATTTTTTTCTCCTAAAGTGTAATAATTATTAGTAATTATTGCCAGTGATTTTTCACATCTTTGGTTTTATTGTTCTTTAAAAACTTTTTCCTCCAAATTTGGCTAGTGATAAAACAATTCAGTGTTTCAATTGATATATTTCATTTTATGTTGAAAATGTTCCACATGTTTACTTGTCATACCCAGACAATGGGATATTGTGCAGCACTAAAAGGAAATAAAGTATAGCTCATGTAAAGACATGAAGGAAGCTTAAAAACATGTTACTAATTGACAGAAGTTCACTAAAATGTCTAAATACTGTATGACACCAATAAAATGCAATTGTGGTAATTGTGAAAAGCAAAACTATGGAGATAACAATAGGATCAGTGACTGTCAGGAGTTGGAAGGAGGGAGTTATGAGTAGGAGGAGTACAGAGGACTTTTAGGGTCGTGAACTATTGTGAAACTACAATGGCAGGTATATGTCATTACCATTCTCTAGAACAAGGATATAAGCAACGATAGGTGTTGGCAAGGATGTGGGGAAAATGGTACACTGATACATTGGTGGTGGGGTTGTAAATTGGTGCAGCCACAGTGGGAAAGCAGTACGGATATTCCTTAGAAAACTTGGAATGGAACCACCGTTTGACCCAGCGATCCCACTCCTTGTCCTATACCCGAAGGACTTAAAATCAGCATAGTGCAGTGAAGCAGCTATGTCAATATTTATAGCAGCAATTCACAATAGCAAGAATATGGAACCAACCTAAGTGCCCTTCAATAGATTGTGTATATGTGGTATATATACACAATGGAATATTACTCAGCCATAAATAATAAAATTATGGCATTTGCAGAAAAATGGATGGAGTTGGAGAACATCATGCCAAGTGAAATAAGCCCATCCCAAAAAACCAAAGGCCAAATGATTTCTCTGATAAATGGATAATGATACATAACAGACGGTGAGGGGAGGCAAGAATGAAGGAAAGATGAATTGTATAGAGAAAAATGAGGGGTGGGAAGAGGGTGGGGGAAAGGAAAGATAATAGAATGAGACAAACATTATTAACCTATGTACATGTATGATTACACAAATGGCGTGACTCCATGTACAGAGAAGTGAAAATTGTACCCCATTTGTGTACAATGAATAAAATTTAAAAATGTAATAAAAATAGTAATATACAATAAAACACAATAATATTAAAAAATGGTAGCATCCAATCAATATTGGATGTATTTTAACAAATAATTTCTGAAATTAGATATATAAAAATGCAATAAACTCCTAAAATATGCTCATATGTTTATTGAAGAAGAAAATACAAATTAATGCCTTACTACAATTATGCTATACACTCTTTGTGAAGTTGATGATACCAAGATGACATCATTCCTGTCAGATTCTGACAAAATTGGAGCCGGGATGTAATGAAGCAAGAGAACTCAGGCCTGACTACTTTAGATCAATCATTTTTCAATGTTTTAGAAAGTCACACAAGAGACTCTCCATGCTTTACAAGCTTGGCACCACCCCACATGTATATAAATCTCTATAGAAAGTTTATCTTTAATATTCTTTAAGATTGCAAGTTCAGACAAGATTTTCTCTTGTGAACTCGTGAGCAGAGGCACCTCCACCACTGAGCTAACACCAACTCTTGCCTTGGGTATCCGAGACCAATGAAGTTGGTGTGCAGAGAACTTTCTTACATTTACCCTTTTTGCCTTTAATTTTTTCCTCCTGCCTTAACTTCCCTGAATGTGCCTATCATTTGTTATGGCATGTGTATTCCCACTGCATATAAAATCAGTGCACCATTATTTGGTGCATCTCTGATAGTTATTTAGTGACCTCCTCTAGAAGGACTAACTTTGAAAAAGTTGACAATATCTGGCCTTTTACAGAAAGTTGTTTTTACTCCTGCTCTTCATTATTCCTTACACATTTGTACCTTTTAAACAATGATATTATTTCTGATTTTGAATCATTTTCCTCTATTTGTTTTATCTTGTGTTTACTTATAATATGCCTGAATCCTCTAAAAAACGGGAAGGTGACTGCAAGACAGTGTTTGTCTAGCATGTGTGAGGCCCTGGGTTCTTATCCCACCACTGCAGAAAACAAACTCACCAACAAAAGAAAAAGGCAATTAGAGACAGCATATTCTCTCTACTTCCCTTAAGTGTAAATGGAATCAGAAATTTCCATATTTTCAGTTCCCATGAGTTTTTACTTTTATGAGATGTGCTATTATTTTCTTCTGTTGCTTTCGTTCTCTCCCTTATCACCATTCCCTTTATCATCCCCTTTCTTATTTTCTTTAATTATTATCACTTTTGAATTTTGGGGAGAGATGGTACAATCAGCTGGACTGACTAAATTATGAAAAGGTAATAATTAATATTCAAATTATACAACAAATTTCCTTAATGTTATGATATGTAACAAATTAAACTTAACTGCAGCTCAGTTCTGCCTTGACATCTTCTCTCTAATGTTAAGGTGTATGAAGCAGACACCACCTTGAATGTCTCCTAGCACAATGACAGAGAAAAATAAACTCCAGATGAAATCTGTGGGGCAATGAAATACCACTCATGACTTAGGCTTATAACTCTTCAAGCAGACAGATCACATCAATCCAAAGTACCATGGGGTTTAAGAGGAGCAATTCTATCCTGTCCTAGCAATATTTGTAAAGCTCCGTTAATTACAAGGAAAAAGTAAACATTGAAAGAGATGGAAAAAAGAGAATGAATCTTTTATTCTATGGTATCTTGAATTAAGGCTCAATAATTCTTCAACGGAACTGCATTGCAGACTATTCAAAGACTGAAAACCCAAGTAGAATTTTCCAACTTACCCCTCTCCTTTATTCCCTGGATACAAGGACTTTCTTCCTTTCCTGTTTTCCCACTTTGTCTTTGTATTTCTGAGCTTTACTATTGAACTGTGCTTCTCTGCTTCAATCGTTCACCTTCCAGTTCATTGCAACCACCAGCACATCAACTTTCTCCAAACAACAGTATCCTCCTCTAAGACAAAGAGTATTCATTGTCTAATACAGTATTAGTCTTGTGCTTTGTACATCATACTCAAAGAATATTCTCTAATGATGGCAGTCAGAAGCAACCTATATCCTCTGATAGTTCTGATTTTCTCTTACCATGTTTTGAAATGGGTTTAAGCCTATTTTTTCTTCTTCCAATCAAATGCAATGTCTTTTCATATTAATATGATAGCAGCATCTAATGAAAATATATTAGTAATTTAATTAATGTGGAAAGGAAAAAATGCAGCACATTGCTCAGAATTGTTCAACATTACACTGGTAAAGACACATAATTTATTCCTTGTGAATAATATGATTCATCTGATGCTTTATTATTCCTTCTTTCTTTACATTTACAGGTATCTTAGAAAACATTTGTAGTTGATCCAAAAATTATTTATAAAATATGCTCAAATTTTTACTCCTTCTTCCCTAGCTCTCTGAATTTTTTAATCCATCAAACTTCTCATAGTGTATTCTGTCCTTCTTGTGATTTGGAAATTTCTACAAAATCTTTAAATTTTTTCTAAATATTTCTAGCATATAGCTACAGAATATCATAGTAGCAGAGCCTGAGTTCATAAAGAATACAAGCTGATTTTATTGCCTATAAGCAGAATTATCATTTGGGTTTTTAAAAATTATTACTATATCACATATAGAGTAAAAACACAATTTGGGAAACAGTTTGCAGTGTTTAATTAACATGATTTGATTCAGGGTAGAATGACCTAATGTATCTTTTTAACATATTAAACTAAAACCATTATCTATATATAAAAGTTTTATTCTCTGTTTGTGATATAACTTGGATAGCTAAGATATTCTCTTAAAAATTGATTTTGCCTATTTATTTTTGCATAAGATCATTACAAATTTCAGGAATTTTAGATTTTTATCAATTTCCATTTAATAATAGATCACCTTTAAAACCTATGTTGTTGTAGGTTTTCCACCACTAACAGAAGATTTTGTTAAAAATGAACAATATTGGAGCCATCTATTTCATTTAACTTAAATGGGTCTTGCCTATAGGATCTGTCTTAGAAATATGCCAATCTATATTAGGATGACAACATTTTAAGCTATCACAATTTGACTTCTGATACTTGGGTAACCTAAAATGTGTACTTTATATTCTTATGCTATAAATAAAAGTAGTAATAAGAATGGAAGCATTCTATCCATTCAGTATTATTCATCAGGATAATTATCATTTCCAACTCCTTAAACATTTATCTTTTTTGTGTGTGTTTGGGTCCTACAGATTCCTTTCTTCTAGTTCTTTGTAATATAAATAATAAGTTGGTGTAAACTATAGTCAGCATACTGTGCTATAGAACACTAGGTCTTATTCTTCCTAACTGTATTTTGGCATAGAAATTCTAACCACCCTCTCTCCATTCATAAGACTCTGATAATCACTGTTCTGCTCTCTTTTATGGCATAACTTTTTAAGTTTCCACATTAGTGAGGAAATATGGTATTTGTCTTTCCATGCAGTAACTGTTATTAACAGCCTGTACCTGGTATCACAGAATGTGAGGGAGGGTATGGAGAAATCAAATACATAAGACAATATATTCAAATATTTTTCAAGTCACATCAAACACCGAAATCAATGTCTATGTAGCTCTTTGGAACCACTGCTTATTTGGATAACTGAATGTGTAGATTTAAAGTTGATGGTGTCCAGCCAGGGCTCCAGCCACTCAAATCCCTATCAGCTTCCTTCTAGTTTAAAATGAATAAGAATGTAGAGAAAACTGCTGCCCATTCACTGTAAAATTGTGAAAATCTCCAACTCAAGGAATACCAAGAGCAAAAATATGCTAAAAGGAAGGTACTGGGGGTAGAAGACAAAAAGCAAAGGTGACAACTATTACCTCAATCATGTCCAGTCACCTACACACAGCTATTGCAATCATAATTTCTCATCTGAAATAATTGGTGCAATATGTTTTTTGGAGAATACTATCTTTTTCATTTTAAAAGAGGTAATTATGTGTATGTGTATTATGTCATTATGCAGTGATATGTGGAACAGTGTCTTGTAAGAATATTCATATAAAATAGCATCATTAGAGAAGGATATCTGCAAAATAGTAGAATGGGAGTTTTCTATTTTCATCTATCAATAATGCATTGATTTTGACAATCACCAATGGCAGAGCCTCTGAGAGCAGAAGAAAATGCCATAGCGCCAGTGAAGCTAAACATTTAAGAATGGATACATTAAAGAAAGAAAACAGAATGGCTTCCTTGCACCTTTACCACCCTGTGGCGGCAAGACCCAGGGCCCAGAGTTACGCCACATGCATCCAAAGATGGCGACTGGCAGAGAGCCAAAGGGCGTGCTGAATGCGCCTTGAGAAAAAACAGGAAGTGTTTACCATTGGCTGTATGATAATTAGTTCAGCCGCCTAGCACATGGACAGATATATCTCACATGCATGCTTGAGCTCCTGATCGCTTGACCTTTAATAGGATTGGATGGACATATCTGGTTACAATTGCTTATGCATGAGACTGCTTATATATTGAGGGTGTTATCCGAATAAAGCGGAAGCTGCTTCGTGAACTTCTGAAGAGTATGTGTCCTTTGTCCCTCTGGTTAGTGGCAAGTGGCACCACCCCTCTCCCAAGCCAATTCAGATCAGTGCCAAAAGAGACTTGTCAGTATGCAATTCTGACAAAGTATAGTGAGTGAAGGTGCGATTACAAGACACTGCCCAAGAGTTCATGTATTTTTGGTTCCACACAATACTGGATATCAGCCCATTTGCATGACTGGGAGAAAGGAAGTGAGGTGGAGACTGAGCAACCAGGATTTGAAATTCAACATAGCACAAGAGGTCTTACTAACTTCTTCCCAGACTTCACCAAGATGTCTGCCCACTAAGTGTTCGAGATTTCTCAGCAGCAGACACACTTAAACCAAATTCAAAGTAATTATTTTAAGAAAACATTGAGGACTTTCTTAACAAAAAAATCAATAAGAGAATGTAGAAAGTGTAATGATTCTTTTTTTAAAAAAAGGCACAAAAACAAAATGAAGTTCATAAATAGATAAAAACCATTTTTAAAAAACACAGAAAATTTAGCATTAAAAATACAATAAATGAAATACAAATGCAATTGAGAACTTCAACAGCAAGACTTTGTCAAAAAAGAATTGGTAACTAATTGATAATGCACTTGAAGTTATCCATTACGAGTAAAGAAAAGGAAAAATAAAAAATAATGAAAAAAAAACTTACAGTATTTATGGGAACTCTTGAAGAAAAATAATATGTAGGTCTCAGAGGTCCAAGGAGAAGAGGAAGAAGAGAGAGGAAGGAACAAAGAGCTTATTTAAAGGAACTGTGGCCATATATTTTCCAAATTCTGGGAGAAAAGGTATGTGAAGATACATGAGGCTCAAAATGTCAGAAAGTGAACTTCACTGAGATACATTACTATCAGATTGTCAAAAACCAAAAAGAAATTTGAAAACTAAAGGAGCAAAGATGTTCGTTGTAAACAAGGAGACTCATTAGACAATCAGTGGACTTCCTAGCAAAAACCTTGAAGCCAAGGAAAGAATTGGAAGGCATATTCAAAGTGCTGAATGAAAAACAAAATGTCTCAAACTAGAATACTTTACCCCCAAATTTATTATTCTGAAAAAGAGAGAATAACACTTTCTGAGCAAACACAAACTGATACACTTCATCACCATGAGACCCAACTGATGACAGATGCTGAAGGGGAGGGACTCTTTAAAGGAAAAGGATGCTCGTTGGTAACCTGAAAACATATGGAATCATTAAATTTGTTGGAAAAGATAAGCACATAGCAAATTTCAAAATATTCTTATAATGTAATTTTGGTGTATAAATTGCTATTCGTTCTAGTATAAAAGCAAAGAATAAAAGAAAAAAGTATTAAAACTAATTAAAACTACAATTAATTATTAACAAATATACTGTATACAAAGGAATGAACCATGACTTCAAAAACAAAATATAAAGCTTTTTTATGAGAGCAAAGTTAAATTGCTATGAACTTTAAATACACTGTTATAACTGTAAGATGTTTTATGGAAGCCCCCAATAATGACACATATTATTGATAAATTATAGATACACAAAAGAGAAAGAGAAAGAAATTAAGGCACAACATTACACAAAATACCAAATTGCAAAGAAAGATAGAGAAAAAGAAAGGAATTGCAGTATAAAATAAAACAAGTAACAAAAGGACAATAGTAAGTTCCTACCTATCAAAAGGGATTATAAATAAAACTAGATTTTATTCTCCAATAAAGACATCTAGTGCCTAAATGGAAAACAAATAACAACAACAAAAAGAAAGAAAAAAAAAATGAGACTACCTAACTATATGCTACACACAGAAGACTCACTTCAGTTTTAAGGACAAATATTGGTTTAAATTTAAGGGATGAAAAGTGATGCCATGCAAATGGAAAGTCAAAGGAAGCAGGTGGCTGGGTTTATATCCTGTGATATAGTCTAAGTCATAAAATGTCTTCAGAGACAAAGAAGGTCGTTATATAATGATAGAGAAGTCAAGATATATATACACCCAGTATCACAATACCTAAATCCTTAAAGCATTTATTAATGCTTTAAGAACAGCAACACAAGAAAAGTAGAGGAATTTAACACCTCACTTTCAAAAATGGATCAATTATCCAGAAGAAAAATCAGTCCTGAACTACACATTGGATCAAAAGGATCTAAAGGATGTACATGCAAAGTACTTTCTTTTCAAGTGCACTCAAGATAGATGAGGATATTATCCACAGTAGATCATATATTTAGACAATAGAATGAAGTATACAACTGGCAATAAAGTAGATAACATATACATGAAAATTAAAAAAAAAAAAACACTTGTAGACAACCAATTTAAAAAGCAATGGTTAAATCAAATTGCACCTTGGAACAAATGAAATGGAAGCACAACATAGAAAAACATATTGGGCTGGGCACAGTGGTGCATACCTATAATCCACGTGACTCAGGAGGCTGAGGCAAGAGGATTGCAAGTTCAAAGCTAGCCTCAGCAACTTAGGCTCTAGGTAACTTAGGGGCACTCTATCTCACAAAAGGAAAAAGAGAAAAAAAAAAAAGAAAAGAAAAGAAAAGTAAAGAAAAGAAAACAGGGTTGAGGGTGTGTCTCAATAATTAAACTCTCCTGAGTTCAATCCCCAGTTCCAAAAAAAGGGGAAAAAAAATATGGGATGTAGTAATAGAATTCTAAGCCTGGCCTGAAGCATGCTTCTCCAGTTCTTTCAAATGAATATCAGAAGAAGCCATGGTGAAGAGAAGATGAGAGACTGGCTTTGATAAATACGAAGATATCTGATGAGGCTCCAGGAGGTGAGAGGAAATATGACTTTTGCCACTAAGAGCAGACTAGAAAGTTGGCCAAGAGGTCACCTTGGGCAAACCCAAGCTTAAATGAAGTAACTTGCAGCTTGCAAAACAGATACTCTTAAAAGAAATAAAATAAAGAATCACAAGACTAATATAAATGACTATGCAATCAAATTTTATGCCTATAAAAATGAATCATTCCCTGGAAACATACAATTTTTCAATATTGAATTATGCACTAATAAATATTTAAGTACTCAAATATTTAAATCAAATATTTAAGGAATAATTAACATCAATCCTTCTCAAACTTTTCCAAATATTGAAGATAAATTAGTTTTATAATTCCAATACTAATCCTGATACCAAAGTTGAATATGAGAAAAAAAAGTTACAGAACAATAACCCTGATACACATAGATGTGTAAATTCTCAACAAAATACCAGAAAACCAGTTTAATATTCTGTTAAGTTGTTTGTGCAATTGGATAGTGAGAACTTATTCCTAGCATGCCAAGATATTTTACTGCATGAAAAATAACAAATGTCATATACAACATTAACAGAATGAAGAATAAAAATCATGTGATCATCTCAATAGATGCAGAAATAGCATTTGACAAAATTTAGCAACCTTTAATAATAAAATATATCAACAAATATAAAGGAATGTACTTTAACATAATAAAGGCCATACATGACAAGCAGAGCCAAGACCATACTTATGTTAGTCAGTTCTCTATTACTATAATGAAATACATGATATATAACTTATAAAAAGAAAATACTTATTTTATCTCATGGTATGAGAATTAGCAGTCCATAAAATTGATCCCATGGAGAGGCCCCTTATCTAGCAAGAGTGCATAGTAGAGCAAAAACTGTTTTCATCACAAACCAGGAAACAAAAAGAGAGGAAAGGAAGGACCAGGCCCCACATCCCCTTCAAAGACAGCCCTCCAATAAGGATCTCTCATAAGGCCCCATCTCTTGTGGTCCTGTGACCTTCCAATAATGTTACCCAGGTGCAAAGTTTTCAACACATGGACCTTGGGGGACAGTCAACATCCAAATTATCTAAAATATAGAAAGGTAAAGAAACAAAATTTTTTTTCTAAAGTCAGAAAAGAGTCAAGAAGTCACTAACCACTTCAATTTTACATAATATTGGAAGTCTGAGCCAGAATAGTAGGCAAGAAAAATATTACTCAAATAGGAAAGGAAGAAGCAAAATATTTATGTGTAGATGACATAATCTTATATATAGAAAATTCTAAAGATTTCATTAAAAAAAAAAAAGTCGTTAGAGCTAAGAGACAATTTCAATAAAGTTACAAGGTTCGGAATGAACATTCAAAACTGTTGTTTTTCTATGCAGTAATAGCAAATCATGTTTAAAAGACATTAAGAAAATAATACTGTTTCCAACAGGATCTAAAATAATATAATAGATGACCAGGCATCATGGCGCATGCTTGTAATCCCAGTGGCTCCAGAGGCTGAGGCAAGAGGATCTCAAGATCAAAGCTAACCTTAGCAAAAGTGAGGTACTAAGCAACTCGGTGAGACCTTGTCTCTAAATAAAATACAAAATAGGACTGGGGCTGTGGCTCAGTGGTTGAGTGCCCCTGAGTTCAATTCTTGGTAGCTTCCCACACTACCCCCGCACCCCCCCCCAAAAAAAAAAAAGGAACTAGGGTTGTAGATCAGTGATAGAATACTTGCCTAGCATGTGTGAAGCCTTAGGTTCAATCCTAATAATAATAATCATAGGAACAGTGGAATGAATTTAACCAACATGATTGTTAAACAAGAAGGAAGTGGCATAAAAAGAGATACCAAACAATGGTATAGATTAGATATCCCAGAAACAAACTGATACAAATATAGTCAACTAATCTTTGACAAAATCTTTGTATATATACTCTTCAATAAATGGTGATGGAAGAACTAAATATTCTCTTACAAAAGAATAAAATTGGACTCTTATCTTTTATCATACCCATGAATTGACCCAAAATGAATTAATGAACTAAAATACAAGAAACCTTTAAAGTCCTAGAAGAAAAATGTTAAAGCTCCTTGACATATTTTGGCGATGAGTTTTTGCCTTTGCCCAACAGTATGACTACAAAAGCAAAAATACATGTTGGGCTACAGGAAATTAAAATGCTTCTGCTCAGTAATGAAAACAAATAACAAAATGAAAAGGTAACTTACAACCTATGAAATAGGATAAAATATTTGAAAATCATATATCCAATAAGGGTTAATATACAAAATATATAAGGAACTGATGCAACTCAATAACCTAAAAATCAAGTAACTTGATTAAAAAATGGACACAGGAACTGAATAGAAATTTGTTTTCCTTAGGAAACATTCAAGTGTTCAACAGGTACATGAAGAATTTAAAACATTGCTAATCATCATGGGAACATAAATCAAAACAATAAGATATCACTTCATACCTCTGAGAATAGTTATTATCAAAAGGTCAAAAGGTAAGTATTGGCAAGATAGAAATAAAATGGAGCTTCTGTATAATATTGGTCAGAATATAAATTGGTACAGTCACTATGGAAAGTAATATGGAGTTTCCTCAACAAGGTAACAATTGAGCTACCATGATATAACAGTCCCACCTCTGGGTCTGTATCCAAAGTCTATGAAATCACAATCTCATAGAGATATCTGCTCTCCCTTCTGTGTCCCTACAGAATTATTCATAATAGCTAACTTATGGAAACAATATGTGCTATTCAATAAAGAAATAGTTAAAGAAAATGTGGTAAGCACACTAGAATAATATTCAGCCTTAGAAATTAAATTCTGCATTTGTGACAACATGAGTTTCACATTATAGTAAATGAAGTAAACTTGACACAAAAGGCAAATATGGAATGATCTCATATGTGGAATCTAAAAATAAAAAACATGAAAGTTTTAAACTCATAGAAGTAGATGGTGGTTTCCAGGACTGTGAGGTAGACCAAATGGTGAGACAGTGGTCAAAAGTTACAAGATGCATACGTTCTAGTTATCTCATGTACAGCATGTTGACTATAATTAATAATATCATACAATATACTTGAAATTTGCTAAGAGTAGATCTTAAGTGTTATCAACAAACAAAAATTGTTAACTACATGAGGTACAAGTTGCATTAATTACCTTGTTTGTGGCAATCATTCTAAAATGTAAAGTATATGAGTTCATCAATTTGTAAACCTTAAATATATACACTTTTGTTTGTCAAAAATAGCATAGAATTAATAACTTTTTGTCACATTAGATGAAATTTTTCCACTAAATAAATTCATATCAGATTAGCTTCCTCCTAAATGAATTCCTGTGGGGTCTACTTGTTACCAAGTAAGTTCCAAAAATTTGTCTGAATTTGGTACTGTTTTGAACTTTAGAATTGTAGAAAAAGTTTTATTAATCTGTATTGTATTAATTATTGCCTGTACTTACTATTTTCTGTGCTTAATAGAATAAAATAGTTCATTATTTGTGGAGAATTTCAAGGAAAAATAACTAAAAGGTATTCATACATATGTGTGTGTTTTTATACATACACATATGTATAAAATCATAGAGGGATTTGGAATATCAAAGTATAATAGGATCTAATTAAATTTAAAATATAAAACAATTATAATTAATTATATTTTAAAGGTCTTGATATGCTAAATTCATTTATTTTTCATATTCTTATTATTTCCTGTACTTTGAAAGATTATATTTAAAATGTGGGATATACAGTATGATGCATTCACTGTTATTGCTAAGTCATTACTTCATCTCACATGAGCAGCACCATCTCATTTAAGAAATGGAATGCACAAACTGATTACTCTGAGAAGAAGGATAGTTTCTGCTGCATTCTGCTTCTTATACTGCACCTTGTAATAGTTGGGCTTATTGCATTGAAACAATCTACTCTAAGGGCACTGTTTGCATCAAAAGCTTTCTATACATAATGTGAAAGTTTCTTCAATTGTGAACAGCACAGTAGTAGTAGTTAGGGCTTTATTACTTAGTTCTAATTTGTATTGATGGCCTAAAAAAAGTAGCATGCTTTGCAGTTCTATGAAAGAAAAGATTATAAATGGAGATTAATTATAATTTTGCTAGCTCAGTACTTGTAAAACTAAAGCAATTTATATTCTTTCTCTTAATGATCTCCATTCCTGATTGCAGTAATGTAATCTAATTGTGATTATGATAGTATCTGAATCATGTGGGCCTCAATGTGATTGAAACTACTCTTTGCATTAAAAAGTAATTTTGGAGTAATGATGAAAAGTTACTGTGGAAAATTGGCAAGTAATATATTTTACTCTGTATCTTAAGTTTCTGCTTTCATTTTTGATTATATCTCATAGCATGGATAAGTACGATATTATATCAAGGATTTATTACATCAAAAGCCTTATCAACGATAAGTATGAGTACCAAGGAAAAGCATGATATTGAAATAGCAGTGCTATGTTTCAGTCAGAGAAATGACTGCGAATTTAAAATGCTAGTATAAGGTTTACTGAAAGTAAAAACCAAATAAGAAGGGTGAGAGAGGGTTCAGTATTGCACAGATATGATAGCCAGCAAAAAGAAAAGCTATGCATGTTTTAGCTGACACAGCATCTAGTGTTTGGATAGACATTAAGGAAAATAAGGGCAGGCAGGTATTTTGTAAATGTTGAAATACACCTCTAGGGCATGAAGAGAAAATAGAGCAGCAGATCTTTTATTTTTTATTTCCTAATTTTTTCTTGATAAAATGTCACTTGCAGGATTGAAAATTATGCAGGAAACTAAGTACATATTATATACATTCATGCATAGTTAAAGAAAACATTTTGTGAAGTAATATTCTAGAATTTGAAAACCTGTGAATAAGTGTTTAATGCTTAACAAATATTTACTTCTGAAACACCTAAATATGTACTTATTGTTAAAATAGAGGGATATAAGAATGATTTTCCTGGGAAAAGATATTTAGGAAAGAGTGCATAAAACAAAGTACATGTAAAGAAATCTTGTAATGCATGATGAATTTGTGAGAGAAAATTATAATTTAAAAATATGACATTTAATAGCCACATAAATTATGATCAAGGAGAAAGCTAATATAATTTAAAAATGAATAAACTCAGCAAAGTTATGTTTAATATATGCAAAAATAGATATTAAATAGTTAGAATTGAGTTGATTATTGGTTTTGAAAAGAGAGATGCTAATTAATGGAGATTATCAAAATGTTGAAGGACAGATTGGCACCTTTTTGGTTAGTATTTGCTTTTTTAATCATAGAAAATTCCTCAAGGTGTATGGATGAAATATGTACATCCAGAAAGTAACCCTCCCGAAACAGTAATTACAAATATAAGAAAGCAGGTCTTTTAAATCTTCATTTCAGGGTGACACTGCAGGATAAAAATAGATAAACAAGGGAAAAAAAAGTGCAAACTTATTTTGTAGTTACTACTGACAGTGAAAAAAATCCTCCTCATCCATCCCTGGAGTCTGTGAAGATCCATTTAAAAATGTCTCTTGTAGCGGTGCTGTGACTCAGGAGAAGAGAAGGCATTGCCTATATATAAATGGTTCACTGTTTCCAGCAGGAAGAAGCACATTAACTCTTTCAGGCCATAGAGTCCATTTACCAAATTACTTTTCTTGCTTGTCTTTTTCCTTCCTTTCTTCTTCCTTTTTTTTTTTTTTTGTCCTGAAACAAATTGTACTGAGGAAGTAATGCAACTCCATGAAGTGCATCATTTACTCCCATTCCGTCTTCGATGCTTATGTACAGATAAGTGCCTCAACTATTGCCACTTTCAGACTCTCCCTTTAAGGGGAATACACTGTGAAATAGATACTCTCCAGGCTCAGTCAAGAAGAGAACATCTTGAGCCTCTATGGTACATTACGGTCAGTTATAATAGACCAGGGAGGGAAGTGAGCCTCCTGCCATAATGACTGTAATATGATGACCCCATGAACAATAGATGCATCAAAGTGTAGCACTGAAACTTGTGCAGTTTTTCTTTATCAGAGATAGTAGGGCTGTAAAAATGCTTAAGACAGACAAAACGCTTATTGCTTCTCATGCTGCTGGTGAACTTATATCCCAATATAAAAAGATGAGCCTGCTCCACCTCGTTTCCACCTTCTCAAATGAATCCAAAATATTCTCACTTTGGGAGAGAAAATTCCATTTTTTTTCAGATGAATCATGGATCTTTTTGTCAGCATCTCTTAGAAGCGTATTGCAAACTACTATAGAAGAAAAATTGTTAGATTCTTGGGAAAAAACTAGATACATTGCCTATTGTTGGGATTGTTGATTTTGGAAACTCTTGGTGGGAATAGCTCATTTATTTATTCACATGCTCAGCACATGTTATTAGGTAAGTGCCTGTAATCAGTCAACACTGAAGTAAGCACTGGGGAAACAAGGACAGTCACTCTGTGGGTTCTTTCCCTATGGCCTGCAGGCCAATGGAGGAGTCCTTCCTATTGTGCTCAATTCCTTTCTGCAGCATTGTCCCCACCACCCAGTCCTATAATAGGCTAACACAGAACTAGCACATCTAATTTACTATTGTAGATGGGGGACATCTTCTCCAGAAAAGAAACAGATAACATAAAGCTTTAGTGAAATTAAAAAAAAAAAAAAAAAAAAAAGGAGGTACAAAGTAAGCTCCTTTTTATATCCCTTTGGTGTGGCTACATGGAAGGACCTTTAAACACATTATAGATAAATATATAGTCACAAAATTTGTTAGCTAAATTTATTGAGTGAGATTCTTAAGAGAACAAAGTGAACTGATACTCTAATTTAACTTTTTATTTATTGAAATACACTTTCTGCTTCTTTTCAGCTTTTGCTGCTTCATTTTGTCTTTGTCTTCAGCAATTTAGCAACTTCCTGTTCTCCCTCTCCTGTAAAATTTGTTATGCCTCCTGAATGAAGCATATTTTATGAGATAATTATACTGAAGTTACTGTTTTTTTTTTTTTTTTTCCCTAAGCCAGTGATGTTCAGCCCACATTGGACTTTAGAACTATCTGAGTGACTTTCCAAAACCAATTATTAATCTCCATCTATGCTAAATAAACCAGGAAGACTGGAAAACTGGCCATATAACTTACATGTACCAACATACAGAAGGACCACATTCACTCACCTTTTGATAACAGAATGTTCACTTTATAGATTGCAGGATCTAGTCAGTCACTAATGGTAAAGAAAGTACATTATATCTATGTAACAACTGAAGAGAATAGCACCAACCTTCATTCTTATCTGCTCTTTTAAATTTAAGAACTTACTAGAAACCATAAGTTGAATCAAAGGTTTAGATAATGTCTTAATGTTTCTTTTTATATTTTTATCACAGTAGTCTTGACTTAGTACCTACAGTTGGAAATTAACATATGCAGTTTGGAGGGTAATGACCTAGTCCATAATTAATACCTACAGTATGGAATATATTTGATCAATCTGAGTAATAATGATTACCATTTAGTGAATTGCTATTCCAATGATGGTGTTGGGTTGTTTGCATGAATAACCTCATTTAATCCTCAAATTCTGTTATTCTCATTTTATGTACAAGGAGGCTGAATGTTGGAGAAGGTTCAAGGATATGCTAAGGTAACACAGTTCAAGCCAGTCAGGTTCTGTCCTCAGAACCTCTATTTCTGTTCTTGCTGTACTGTCTTCTACTATATAGCACATAGAAACGATCCTTGGGAAAGTCAGGCTGAAATTCCCTCAAATGCTAGGGCAACTCTCTATGACAAGGGACAGATAACTGCAGTTATTGTCACAGAACAACCCAGTTATGTTTGACAACAGCTCATGAAAACAAGACCTCTTAAAGGGAGATTAATGCCATCAAATCCTTTCAACTCAGACCTACACCTGCTTATACAAGTGGCCTTTCACATACCAGCCGGCAAAATCCAGCCTCAGGAGAGACACACATGCAGTATTTATATTGTCGTTGAAAGTTTCACGGCCTTCAAACCACACAGGTTGGAATTGAATTTGAAAATCTGTCTTCTGACTTCTTTTGAGGAATCACTAATCTTCCAAAGGATGCTGTGCTGGCTCTGCACCATTGGTTTGGCTAGAAAAAGTGGTTATGCTATAGACATAAGAGACTAAGTTGTTTTCCTCTTTATTTAGAACAACAAAAAAATTACTTGCCATACTGCAGTTGTCTAAAATCGATATCAAAAACAGCAGAACACTTCCATAACCTTTAAAACCACACAACAGAATCCCGCCCCTATAATTCTGACATCTGAGAGAACACATAAAATTAGGACATACAACTAATAAAAAGCTGTATTGGGGTTTGAGGGAAGGAATGAAAGTAGAGTAAAATAGACATTATTACCTCATGTACATGTATGACTGCATGACTGATGTGATCCTATAATATGTATAATCAGAAAAATGAGAGATTACACTCTTTATGTATGATCTATAAAAATGTATAAATGCATTCTACTGTCATGTACAACTAATTAGAACAAATAAAATTTTTTTAAAAAATTAAAAGGCTGTATTAACAGTCCTAGGTCAGAAGTAAATGGTCCTATCTGCACCAGCATTATTTCTCAGTAAAGGAGAGCTAAACAAGAGCATTGGCAATACCACTAATGGGTTGGTAAATCAATCACTATTTACTCTAAACTAAGAAAGAACAATCTATCTTGGCATTATTTTTGTAACATGCAAATCCCTAAAAATTTATATATTTGATTTTAAAACCAATACCAGATAGTATTTTGATGAAGTTTTATTGCCTAATATTTGTTTTCCTGAAAGCTAGTGCCCATATATTAACTAATTCCTTAACTACCTAAGTTATAGTCTAGTGGGTCTGAAGAACCATATAATGAGCCCATTTAGCATCTTCTTTTGGTATCTTGTTTTTGTAACAGACGATATTATCTTTTGCCTTAAGTAGAGAGGTAGCTTAAAATACTTCCCAAAGTGGCAGCGTTGCAGGAAAAATCCTATTGCCAAAAGCCAGTTTCTTAGCAACAGCACCCTCTCCATGTGTCACAAAGTCTGAAGCCCTTTGGCCCCTCAAAGGAAGTTCCTTAGGTGTCTTTTACACATTGAATGCTTTGTGATAGTTGAGGCCTGCTGGCTGTCAACTTCGTCCCTTAAGGGAACTTGACAGATCTTAAAAAAAATCAATTTTAAGCTCACATGCCCCAGTGGGTGCCAAAGCCACTTCAGAGAGCCTGAAAGATGGCTGAGTCGACAGGATTTGACTTCTCGAGGTAGAAAGGTGACAAACTCTATCATGAGAAAGGGGCAGCTCGGGGCCTCAGAGGCCTAACCTGCTCCCAGGATCCGGGGCCTAGTGTTGTATTGAACCTATTTATCTCTTTCATGGGCCTAAGGTACCACAGGGAAAGAAAAGTTGTTCAAAAAATGCTGGCAGAATTCAGGGGTGTAAATGATGAATTACTTTTCATCAGCTGAAAGGAAACATACTCCGGAACAATACTGAAAGGGAGCAAGAGCGGCTGACCCCCTGCTTCAGAGCAGCCAATATCTTCATTCAAGAAGACAACCATGAAATTACACAGAAAATGGGATTGTCATGAACAGCCCCTTGAAATCTCAGTATACAGTCATTACTGCATGGGAAAAAGCCTTCATCCACACATCATAACTTGTAACAGACAAGGAGGAGGAAAAAGAACAGAGAAAGAAAGGCCTTGGAGTTACCAGTAAGAATGTAGAAAACATTTGTGAATTCAAACTTTTCTCTGTAGCTTCCTGACTACTTTTGCCTAGTTTTAACGTTTATTAACTTTATACTGAATGATGACTTCAATTTTTTTGGCTACTTCGGGAGAGATTGAATGAATTTTAGAAAAGTGGCAAAAAGAGAAAGAGGAGTTTTTATAAGGTCTTCACCCTATAAGGTGATGATAAAATGAGCCCACATAATATGACTTCAAATGACTGTTTAATTAATATTCTATAATTCAATAAAGTATAAGACCTAACACAAGTTAAATTCTTCATTCAACTTTCCAACTGGTAGACCAACCAATTTTCAGGTTCATGTTGGAAAAGTATGAGTCAGAATAAGGAAAGACAGAGTGAAAATACAGCATATTTTAATGGAGTAGCTAGAGTACAAAATATTGGGAATCCAAGATAATTAAAATAAAAATATTACAGTTATGTGTTTGCTTTGTCATTCTGACTAGTTTTTACACTGACTTTAATTAAGTTTGTTCTAGGCTTATTTTTTTTTCCTTAAAAGATTACACATTACACTAGTTTCTTCTTCAATGTTCCCGTGGCTTAAATGACTAACCCTCATGAAATTCCAAATGACAGATTGTCACAAGTCCAGTTGCAAATGAATTGAAGACTATGACCTACTTGTGGAATACATTTCTTTCTGCAGGTAAAAGTGAAAAGAAAGCAATCAGGAAGTATCCATGGAGACCAACCAATTCCTTGGTAACCTTTTAGAGATGACTTTGTGGGACTTTGCAGTCTTCTCCACTGTCATTTAACAATCTGTACTCTTACCATAAATCTATGTTTAAAAAAGCAAAATGTAACACTACTAAAGGGAGTAAGTCATATTGACTGAATGAATAGAACTTGTTCTCCCTGCTTATTTATAATTCTCTTGTATTGAGTGATGTACCAACTGAACTAAAAAAGAACTCCCCAGCAGAGTGTTTCAGACATAAAAGTTGCTTCCTTAGGACAGCAGTTCTCATGCTGTTGTTGTTGTTGTTGTTGTTGTTGTTTTTTGTTTGTTTTTTTTTTTTTTTTTTTTTTTTTTTTGGTGTCTAAGAAAGTGTGGAAAGTAGACATACTGTGCAAAAACTATCTTGCAAGTTACTATGCTTGGGAAATGCTGTGCTCGCGTAAGGGTAGGGCCAGGTAGAATCTGCCTAATAAATTACCACTGGAGTTTAAGACACAAAAAGACTTTAATGTTACACACTGGAAGTCAGGGTTTGTATCAAACTATTGAGAAATTATCCAGAGAATAAATGTATAAGTGGAATGACAACATGGTCATGCTTAATCTCAAAAGTTAGCCATTAGGAGTACAGCAGCTGGAAAAATGCAACCACATTTGAATGGTGATAGTTTTCAAAGCCCAAGGCTTTTGCAACCATTTCTATTACTTTAGCAAATGCAATTTACCCAAGATGCTATAAGTGGAGTATAGAAAAATAGAATTTTAGCCCCAACGGTAAGATAATTTCTTAATGTAATTTCATAGTGTTCAACAC
Source organism: Sciurus vulgaris (assembly GCF_902686455.1). Taxonomy (NCBI): domain Eukaryota; kingdom Metazoa; phylum Chordata; class Mammalia; order Rodentia; family Sciuridae; genus Sciurus; species Sciurus vulgaris. Next base: position 101,199,161 of record NC_136463.1, on the reverse strand, counting down.
CAAATTTTTAAGGATGATGAGACCACATAACTAGCCATTCAATATGATATTTTTTTCTTTTTTTATCCCGAACTTTAGGCAAAGTCAGTGGTTTTGTCCCTCTGTCCCTACTCTGGTTTATTTTCCACTTAAGGATCTTTACAATATGTCATCTGGAACTATATTTTGAGAGCTGGCATTAGGGACTGGAGAGAAAATGTATAATAGCTTAATTTGACAAACCTGTAGTTTTCGAAGGTTAGGTTAAATCATCTAGTCACATATTAATACGCAGAATTTTTCTTTTTAAAAATGTGTTTATGAGGGTTTAACAACCTTTTTTTACTATAGTGTATATATGTGCACAAGTTATAAATTCACATTCACACTCTGCCTCTGTTTTATTCTTTCATGTTTTTACTACGTGTATAGAATTTTCACACTTCCTATCAAATCTTTTGCCCTAAATAGTTATTATTTATCATATTACCAAATAACTTTCAGTAGCACACAGTGATCATTATAATTATTAGAGAGTGTTAATAACTTGCATGGAATAACTGTAATTCAAAAGGGAAAGTATTGCCCCTTTGCTCTTCAAAAAATTGGATCTAGAATTTGTTCTTAATTTTTTTCTTTTGTCCTGGTTATTGTTTTATGTGTTCAAATAGATTATCAAATGTAACATATTTGACCCAGTGAAAGCAGAAGATTATCAGGAATGTGCTTTAATGGAGAAAACATGATAATAAAATAGGTAATAATCACCAGAAATGAATATTTATTCTAAAATAAAACTTTGCTGAAATACTGCTAGTTTTAACATCAGGCTTTCATCTTTCTTGAGATTATTTTTATTTTAAAAATCAGATTAGAGAAACCAAAATAAAGTTCTTTGGCAAATAGGAAGCCTGTTTACTTTCCAACTCTGAACTCAGCAGGTTAAGTAATTGGGCAACAGAAAAGTTCCTCCATTTCTATTTCCAGCTGGTGATACACAAAAGGCAGGAAGTTATCTCATTAATGGGGCACCAGCTTTATGCAAATTATAGTAACAAAAAGGCTTCCCTTCATACTTTTTCATAAATTACCTAATAAAGTGGGAATAAATGGCCATATTCAAGAGCCTTTGTTGTATTTTTAGCACAAGACTCTTTCTGTTACTGCAAATATGACTAAATGTGCCTTGTTCAAAAGGGGTGTTTATGAAATAAGGCCACTCAAAAGCTTTTATTCCTTAACAGCCTTCAGTTACTTTTATGGCACAAAATTAACATAATTAGTCACAGAGAATAGATGACATAAGCAGCGTGCCATGCACAAAAGGGGGAAGCAGTATCTAAGGAAGGTATTTTGAGAGATCAAAAATTTTCAAAGTGCTTAATACTAGAAGGTCCTTTTTATTTGTGCACAGCCTTAAGATACTTTTTTTTTTTTTAACTCCGTGAAATTCACATAATGAGATGCAGTAGACAGATGACATTAGCGATGTGCCATTAGAAAGAGGTCAGTTTCCTCTGAAAGATAGTCACTGTTCCTGCTCGTCATTAATTTGCAGCTTCAAAGCACTGAGCATATGATAGCCTGGCATGTTAAGCAAGTTGCAGTTATCTTTAAATAACCATTTTTTCCAGTTATTAGAAGCTAAAGTTTTTAAACTACCGACTGAAAGCAAAATTAAAGCACGCAGCAGTGTAAGGGAAAAAAAGGAAAAGAAAGAAAGGCTGAAAGATTAGGAAAGAAAAATCAAATATATTTTTTAAATGAAGTTGCTGTGGTATTCCCCAGGGGTGGCCTGCATTGACTGCAGTGTTAGGATTTGGGGGATAGTAATGGGCCTCAAAAAAGCTCTCCTTTGCAATGAAACAAGTGGGAATTTTTGGTTTCTGAGTCTGTAGTAGGGTGCATATTACAAGGCTAAAAGGCAAATTGTATGGTTATTTACAATTCCACTGAGGATGAACAATGCTGTTCTGAAGCCTAGGAGCTCTGAGAGGTAGGAGAGTAAACAGGGTTAAAAGCACGTGGGTTCTTATTACATGGTGCTACTCCAATAAAATGCATTGAGAAATACATCAGATGATCTCACCTGAAAGAAAAGATCAATGAAATTTCTCTGTGATTTGGTCTGTGAATAAATCACAGGAGTCAGAAAAGTAAAGAATTAAGACTTTGTATTTATCTGAGTTCAAACCTAATATTACAAGTTTACTATTTCTATTTTTTAAATAATTCATTTTTTGCGTAGGAGTACATGAATACAAAATTCATCCCATTCATGAAGACATTCGTACATCCAAATTCTCTTTTAGTTTATTTTTCATATGAGAATTATAAATACATTACATCAGGTTTATTTTAAAAATATTCTCATTTGTAGCTTCATCTCCCACTCCCCAAAATAAAATTCAAACACCAACATCTCTGATGAGCACTTGTGACTGATTTTCTGCAGTGTTTTTAGACAGTGTCTTGGTGGAGTCTCTAGATCAAATAGCACTAGATGAACAGGTATTGGCATGAAAGTGGCAAGCAACGTGGACTAACCATTCAGAACTACAGAAAAATAAAATAAAGTTTATGTTTTTAGACCAGAAATAAATAAGAAAAAAATTAGTTATAAAATGATGTTTCACATCTGCAATTTTACTAGTAGGTATATTATTTTAGATGTCTAGAAGGCTGGATTGGACTTTTTCAGTGCCTGAATTGACCAGAGCGGGGCAAGTTTGGGGAAGATTGCATGGTGCCAATGTGCTACAATGAGGAAAGACGAAGCAGAGCAGCAACTCAGCCTGATACTGGTGCTCTTGTGGGACACAGGCTATGGCACAGTAACCTGCAAAGCATTTTGGAGAGCTCTGATTTGAAAAAAGAAGTTCAACTATAACTCTTCCTTCCTAAAAGGTAGTTTTACACTAACTTTTGACTATTTCATTACCTTCCATTTAGTTAACAGAACTTTCCTTATGTGTCAAATGATGCTGCTTTTTCTATTTTGGCATCTTGGAGAAGTCATATTAGTGGCAGGGAAACAATGGTATACCTCAAGTGACTTTAGCCAAAGAAGTAAATATCTACGGATGCATAGACTTGAGTTCGATGCTACTATGATAGAGATGTTCTGAGTAATTATTTCTATCTTGCTGTATCAGAAAAGGTATTACTGAATAGTAACTAGGAATCCAGTAGATGGAGGAAACCAAGAAGACAATTTGAAGAAGGAAAGCCAAGAGATCTGATAGAGCACCAGCAGGCCGGACAGGTTTAGGAACACCACTAGTGTAGTGGAGCCCTCATCAATAAGAGAGATCTGGAATATGCTGGCACAGACAGTTTGTAAACAGTATCTGAGAGTTGAAAAAGTAAAGAATTTCAACTTCATTACTGCAGAACAGCATTTTATACAAGGCCAGGCTGATTTGCTGCATTTGCATTTCAAGAATAAATACTAACAATCACTTCTGACTTTTGTATGCGACCTACTATGTTCTGAGAATTTTAATAGACACTGCTCTTTCCCCTGGACCTTCTCAATGATTCTATAAAGCAGGTATTTTTAATCCCTATTTTTTTTTTTTTTTTAGATAAGACACCTGAAGCTCAGACAGATTAATTGACTCGCACAACATCATAGAACTTAGAGGATATCAGCTGGATTCAAACCCAGTTCTGTGAATTCCAAGGACCAAGGTAAGGTTTTGTAATATCATACCTGCAAATTATACATTTAAGCAATGACTGATTAGATCTAACCTTTTCTACCAACTTCCAAAGAGTGCCTTCATGGACCTGAATAGGAATAATGAGAGACTTGAATAATGTAATAAATTTACAGAGAATCATTTATTAATAATTCTCATATTTTGCTTCTTGATGGAATAAAATGCTATTTACATTTTTAAGTACAGTTGACACAGATATTCCTTTAAGAACAACAAGACATAAAAAAGGAAATACATTCAAATGGCAAAAAGTAAACAAAACCAATTAAACATTCTCCAAAATACATATCTGTATTACAGAGTAATAGATAGAAAATTCCCATTGATTTCAAATGTTATACTTGCTTTTTGTCACTGTTCCTTTTCATGAAAAATGCTGTAGAATAATTATATGCGTTTAGCTATATAAAAGAAGCAATGATGGTTAGTCCTATATTTTTTCCTTGCCAAATGGATTCCATCTGCTTTTATTAAAGAGAATAGTTATAGTAGAATGAGATACTTATTAATCTAACTGGTCTAGGTAAGGTCTAGTTCACTTTAATTAAAAAGCTGAATTTGCATGGAATTGCATATATACATACACACTGAAAGCACCTTACATCTTACACTTAACCTTTTATTTTAATCCTGACGTTTTCTATACTGTTATTTTAAGTACATGTTAATAATATGCAAGTGGATGCTTTGAAAGTTCTCTGAGATGTGGTTAATGAAGAGAAACTGCACCATAAATTGCTTCCAAAATATGCAGTCCATGCAGATGTAATTTTTCTTGAACTACAGTAGTTTGCAATAAACATTTTTTAGCTTGTTTGGATTTATTCTCTATTGTTTACAAAGGATAGCATCAGGCACTACTGCTTGAAACAACTACATATAGTAACAGGCAATCTTCTTAGTTTAATAAGATCCTTTGGATAAAAACATATTTCAGATCTATCTTGCACTAAGAGAATGCAAATACTGATAAAACTGCACTCTCGTGTTTTTCATAATTTAAAGTTTGTCACATGGTATAATGCACTTGCTTGCTTCCCCCTGAGTTCTGCCAGAGGAAGCACAGTGGCTATGCCAGTTTATGATCAATAGAAACAGAATGTTCTACAAGGTATTCTGGGAACTGTAGTTAACTGAAAACATTTTTCTTTTAAATGCATTTGTTAAAACAATGCCCAAAAGAGACATGATATTCCAGCGACTGTCAGAATGTCTATGATAAACTCTGCATTTTTTAGAGGGTCGTAACTGGCAATTTGGCCATTGCAAAATGGCACCATCTGTAGTGTAGCCTGCAGGTTTGCAAAAACTGAGAGGGAGTTGCTGGTCAGGAAAGTACAGCTTTTAAAAATCATGTAGACCTGGGGTAAGAAAGGCATGCAGGTAGTTGGTCATTTCCCTGATTTTTCATTTCAAGCTGAACTATCGAGCGCAAAGATGTTCTTGAAGTGGATAAAGGATGGTGAACAATTTATCCCAGGGTGGACTACTTCACACTGCTGTTTTCTTTCCTCTCACTTACATTGTCATCATGGGGAGAGAGTGGGAAAGTTGTAAGGAAGGAATTAAGAAAACACTCTGATTCTATCTTTTGCCAGAAGAATAAGCATTGTTAGGATCATAGGCCATTCTGGGAGGCAGAAACTAAAATTCTACAGGAGATTCCTGTATAGTAAATACAGGAAATGGATCTCTGACAGCCCAGGGCTTGGTGCTCAAATACTGTGAGCAGTGAGTTCATAACCCTAGCAGATGGTTGCCTTGCCCCATGTTGAGAGCTAGCCCTAACTTTTAAGAAATGTCAGAAATATAGATTTTAAAATAATGTCAAATTCCTTAGTTTTTAATGTTGGTATCATAGTGAAACATCAAATAAGTGTAAACTTGTGCAAATCAAACAAAACTTCTCTAAATCAATTTTAGCCTATCTTAACTAGAGACCTGCGCTCTAATCTTGCCTGCTGTCCCCTAAACAGTTTCAGTGCCTTCTTAAAATGGGTTAGCAAGATGAAAAGGGTGGATGTGGTGGTGCACACCTGTAATCCCAGTGACCTGGAAGGCTGAGGCAGAAGGATTGTAAATTCAAGGCCAATCTTAGTCACTCAGTGAGACCTAAGCAACGTAGTGAGAACCTGTTTCAAAATTAAAATTAGATAGAACTGGGGATGTGTCTCACTGGTTAAGCACCTCTGAGTTCAAGCCTTGATATCAAAAAAACAAAAACAAAAAAAAAAGTACAAATAGTAGGAAAAAAATCAACTGAATAATCTGATATTCTAGATTAATCTGTTTCTATGTCATAAAGGAATTGGCTACTTTTATGTGATTAACCTCCTGAGTTCCATTTGAATGCACCTTTCTGTAATTCCTGTCCTCACACTCTTAAAGACTTTGTAGGTTATCAGCCCTTCTCTATTTATTTTCTGATTTGTTTCATTTTAGTTTTCTGAGTTGTGCAAATATCCATACATCAGAAATAATCATGGAAGAATTAAAATGATTAACTTAATTGAAATTAAGAAGTAAAGTAGTAAGAAAATGTATTTTTATTTGTGAAAATTTATTTTATATAAACCCTTTGGAAATTAAGCAAAAATCAAGTGACAATTATTGATACATATTTGCTTCAAAAAGAAGATAATCTCTGTTAATGAATTCCTTCCTTAGGTATCTTCCAATCTTAATTTTGATTATATAAGGATGGAATTATAATAACATGGGATTGGGGGAGAGTCATTACAAAGAGAAATAATGAGAAAATTTGTTTGCTTTCTAAGGAAATATGTATGCATGCAGTCAGCTATATAGGATTCAATTTTATATATTCAAACCAGAGAGAAAAAGGATAAGGCATATTAACATTATTTCGAATATATACACCAGATTCAAGGTATTTATTTTTAATATCGGTGTAAGGATTGCTATTATCTTGTATTTAAGTTGCATTAACAATTTCTCAAATTTTGGTTCATTTTATTTGGAACAAATGTGCCATGCTAGCATATCAAATGACATGTTATCTGCTCATAATCAGTTTCTACCTTAAAATTATTAGGTATTTTAAAAATCCAAGTGTGTCCCCTATATGGCCCTTTAAAAAAAAGTCTGTTGCCTTTACTCGTTTTCCTTAAAAGTCTGGTGATAGTTGAAAAGAAAAACGAAAAGTGCATGTGCTCTTCACTGAGGCAGAAAGAGCTCTAATCGTAAGGTTCCGACCAGCACAGGGTCACCTACACTGAAATTTTCTGTAAACAAGTAAGTGCTGAAACAGCAGATCTACTTCCTTAGTGCATTTTTCCCCTAGTAAAATCAGTTTGAGATAGATTACAAAATAAATAAATGTCAAATAACAATTCCCATGACTAGTATTTGAGCTGAATTTAATGATTATTATGAAGACAAAGCTGTGATAGGCCTCAGAGTGGAATGCTAACAGGGGACAATCTGGAATGACCACAGCTTGGAACCATCTTAAGGAATGACTATTTCTTAAAAGGCCCTATAAGCTGACCCTGCTATCTAATTATGGCTGATGGAAAGGGCTATGTTAGAAGTCTCGCTGGTTGATATTCCCCAACATACAGTTAATAAATACAAAGCATTTCACTCATCCATTATTCTGGTTTGCAGTTTACAACTAGTTGAAACTATGACAAAAGTTGCGTTGTTCTAAGTTAGGCATACTCAGATGATACTTTCAGATTTGACTGTATGGTTGAAAATCAATGCTTTAACCATTTTCCATGCTAAGATTATTGTGGTTGTTTCAAATGCAAAAACTTAGAATATCTATTACCCGTCATTTCATGATTATTTCTTCATTAAAATGATCATTAAGGTGTTTATCCTGAATCTAAGAGTGGAATTTTTTTTTTCTTTTTTCTTCTTTTTTTTTTTTTTTTTGGTACTGGGGTTTGAACTCTGGGGCAATCAACCACTGAGCTATATCCCCAGACCCTTTTTATCTTTTATTTTGAGACAGGATCTTGTTGAGTTGCCCAGGCTGGCCTCTAACTCAAGATTCTCCTGCTCTAGCCTCCTGACTTGCTGGGAATATAGACATGTACCACTGATACTGCCGTTTAACCGTGACGAATTCTGCTCCTTCTAATGTTGCAGTTGGAACACTAGAGAAGCACGCCAAGGCAAGCATATTAAGCAGGTTTCTGGGAGGAAAAAGGGGGCCATGGCTGATGTTCTAAAGTCCCCAGAAGTGAGTGCACCCTACATCTTTTATAGGTTAAGGTCTCTTTTGTTCTCCAGTTCTCTCCCCACTTATCTCTCCTTCCTGCCTACTGACTAGGCCTGGTTTTGCACAAAGTGAAAAGCCAAGGGCAGGGGGAGGGCCAAGGTGATTCAGGCAGGTAAGGGCCCAGGGGGCATTAATTAGCAGCTCCTTGCTTGCAGTCCTTGATAAAGGCAGGTAAATTTGGTAATCAATGAGCTCTGCAGGTCCTTGACATTCCATTCTCCCAGGGGCAGTCTCCAACTTCCAGAGGCAGATGGCTTCATGGCTTCATTTCCTCGATTTGACCCAATCCCCTATTTCTCCACTAACTACCTGTCCTTAATTCTGGCTTCACCACCAGGCCTAACAGAAAGTAGAATGATCTTAAAAGCATGTCATTCTTTAGCCACCCAGGTAAGTTTTGACCATCATTATTTTTGCTTAGGTATTTTAAGAAATTAATGTTCTTTGGTTTGCATCCAAAGTAAAGAATTCCTCTCAAATGAATTCAAATGAAAAGGGGACAGTGTTTCAGTTTGGATATAAGATGTCTCCCAAAAGTTTTTGCTCATGCAGGAATTTTCTGAGGTATAATGATTAGGTTGTGGAAGCTGAAGCCTAATCCTAATTCATTCATCCTTGCTTGAATTACTAGGTGGTAACTGTAGGCAGGTGGAATGTGGCTGGAAGAGGGGGGTTACTGGGGCATGCCCTGGAAGGGTACATCTTCAATGAGGCTCCTTTCCTCCTTTCTGCTTCCTGATCACCCATGCTTTCCTTTGCTGATCCCTTCCCCAGTGATGTGCTGCCTCATCTTGGACCCAGAGAAATGAAGTTGGTTGACTGGACTGAAATCTCTGAAACCTTGAGCTCCAAAGAAACTTTTCTTCCTGTAAGTTGTTTTTACCAGGTATTTTTGTCACAGTAATACAAAAGCTAATTAAAATAGATGGGAAGCTACTTAAAGCTAGTGAAAAGTATTCTAGGGAACAAGGAAAGCAAAGCCAGGTCTCATATGGGAAGGATGTGAAACAATGACATACGCCAGTCATTGTCTTTTTCTGTTTTTCTTTTTATTCTTAAAACAAAATACCATAATACCATTCATAAGGCTCAAAAATGCTTTGACAGAGCCTTGAGCATGTATGACTTTTTAACTTATAATATTTTTTTCTTGGTCTTTTTGCTAAAATGCCCTAGAAAATAATTTTAATTTTTCTGTCAAACATCACTATAAGGTATAAAGCCACCTTTCTCTCCTGTTACAGGAATTTCTGGCCTCCCCATCACCTGTCAGTCTGAGTTCTTCCCACCGCTCACGTTAGAGGAATTTCCGGCTTACGATGCCGTAATCTTCCTGCCTCCCACCTTACGTTCTAATATGTCATTGGTCCATCAGTCAGGCTGTAAGAATTCTCCTCCCCGATTGCTTCCTCTCAGCCCACAAAATTCCAATATCTGAGAGAAACCATGCGCCATGCTCTCTCTTTTCTTCTTTCCTTTTCCCCTGAGCGGACTTGAATCGTCAGCATGAAATAAAGTTCCTTGTGTCTGCCGAGCGTTTTTTCTGGGAGCTATTGATGAGCCACAACTGCCCCTAACAATCACAATTCCTGGTCATCATTTAGCTACCTGTCTCCTAAAAGTGACAGAGGGTAAAGTCCATTTACCTTTTGCAAAGCAACAGTGCCATGATTGAGTTAACCCGACTCAGTGGATTTTGTGAGTAGAAATGCAGCTACTTGAAAAGGAAGGGACAGAGTTGAAAAGGATAGATACGAGGATATATAGCACTTATCTCCATATTTTTCTCAGTGTAGTCCAATCCAGAAAAGACAATATGTGGTAATACGCACAAAGATACAAGCAAATAAATATTCATTTATTTTTAATTGTTTGGTTTATTTGATGTCCCTAATAAACGCCGTGTTGGGCAGCTTTGATGCAATAATAAACCATGTCCAAATCCCAATGTTTTATAATGGACTTGTTCCTTGCTCATTTCATAAGTGATGATTTGCCTGATGCTCTCTGTACCTTGTTAAATCAGACATGCTGGAAAAGTGACCACCATTTGTAACCTAATATTTTTATAGCAGAAACAAAAGAGCAGGAGAGCTAACAAAAATGGGCTAGGTCTCGTAAATCAATTGCTTAGATGTGGTGCACATTACTTCTGATCACATTACATTGGCCAAGTGATATCAAATGGCCACATTCAACAGTGCTATGTTTGGTTGTGCGCTGCTTCTGCAGACAAGGTGCAGCATGCCACCTGGTTTAGGGCAAAACAAAATACCCAGGTGAACCGAAACGGTGCGAACAAGAAATTAGGGACACCACAAACTACTGCAGTACCTCACGATGTACATTAACAAAGTTCAACTTTTTCATTCCAGTTAACTCTTTTTTCAATATATTGTGTTCAGCTGAGGTTCCTTGGACATGCCTGGTGATGCCAAAAGAAGTCAAGAGGCAAGTTTCTTTCCCGCTTATCTGTTTTATGTATATCAGATGCCTGCATAAGATTGATTTGGTGGCGGTGGGGGGGTGGGTGGAATAATAGCTTTCTTCATTTTCAGAAAAATGTTTAAAATTACTTTCTTGAAAATCAAAATCTCTTATGACAATCTGAGTGTTGAAATTTGTCTGTCTATTCTACTCCACTCATTCTATATTTCTACTTATAAGAAATGTAATAATTTCTTTGATAAATCACCCTTTTCCCCTCCTTGAGCTTTTCATATCATTCTTTTCACCTAGACTCTTTTGCTTTTAACTAAACACTTTACTCCACTGTAATTGCTTTTATAATCTTACCTGTATTTGTAAGCTAGGATTTCTAGAGTCTGAGTGATTTAAACAACAGAAATTTGTTGTCTCACAATTTTGGAGACCAGAAGTCTGATTTCAAGGTGTCAGCTGGGTTGCCTTCTTTCTCCAGTATCTTCCTGTGTTCATTCCTCTGTGTCTGTATTCCCAAAGTCCTCTTCATTTAAGAATACCAGTCATCTTGTACTAAAGACTACCCATATAATGTCATTTTCCCCATAATTACTTCTTTAAAGGTCCAATCTCCAGATCTAGTCACATTTTGATTTACTAGGTTGAGGGCTTCAACATACTAAATGTGGAAGACATAGTTCAACCCATAATGCTATCATTCAACTTTTTGTAATACTACTGATTCAAATCTTGTTAAGATCACTTTAAGAATATATTGGACTCATTATAATTGATTGCATAAACTAGAAGAAAGGTAGGATATACATTATTACTAGCTTTTTTTTTGGTAGTAAAGATTGAACCCAGGGATGCTTTACCACTGATATATATCCCCAGCTCATCCCCAGCTCTTTTTCTTTTTTTCTTTTTTAACAGGGTCTGGCTAAGTTGTTTAGGGCCTCTCTAAATTGCTGAGAATGGTCTTGAAATTGTCATCCTCTTGCCTCAGTCCCCCAAGACACTGGATTACAGACATGCACCACTATAATATATATTAATAGCTAGTATATTTGCCTCAATTAAACAGGTAAACTTCAACAATCATACAAAAGTAAACCCTGTATGATTGTACTTGTGTCTTTTTTTAAACTAATTTATTATTTTTTTTTAACCTAAAACATCCTGTTATTGGGCAGGTCTCTCCCATACACAGACTGAAATGCTTACCTATTTGCTCCCTTACACTCCACCTCACTTATACCACTGTGTCTGTTTCTTTAATTTGTCACTTTTGACTTGTTTATTGCATTTCCCTATTGCCCTCTGAAGTTCCAACCGGTCTAGGAGCTTGTTTGCCTGGAACACCAGTCACAGGATCCACTGTGCCAATCTGATGCTGAGCACATTGTAGGAATTCAATGACTATATCCTGACTAGATGAAGGCAAAATAGTGTAAGATATCAAAAATGTTATTAGATCAGTGAGCAAAATATTGAGCTACCAAACAATTCAACAAAAATGAATTTAATGTTAAGCAATGAATTCTAATTATCAATATAAGACAAAATTTTTTGAGGAACAATAGCATTTTCTTTTCAAGAGGACATCAAGCAACCACTAGGCTAGTAGAGAAGTGACTAATTAAAATATGATGATGAGGAATGAGTTATCATTATTATTACAAATATTTTTGAATCAATGGGAGGAAATAAAAATAATATCAACTTTTATAGCATGCACAACCATAGAAATGAAATGATGCATTTCCATTTGTGTACAATGAGTCAAAATGCAGTCTGTAAAAAATAAATAAGTTAAAAAATTGTATATATAATATAATATATATTCATATAAATATATCATATAAATATATGTATATTATATAATATATATGTAATATATAATTTTATATATATATATATATATATATATATGACTGAATTCTGATGCTGGAGAAATTTGCTTTACTTTTTCTTTAAAATTTAACATGCTTACCATCCAAAATTTTTCTTGACTATAAAGAGAATATATGAACATATTATCATTAGATTTTATTAACTATATCATTCTATATCTCTATATACATATAGATGTGATTAGAATTACTATTAAAGAAATAAGTTGTTCATTTTGGAGTTCTAACAAATAGAGGTATTACAGTAAAGTTTGAGAAGAAAATCTATCTTTAATTCCATACCCTTTTCATGAATCTAGCTCATTGATGCAAAATATTAAACTATTGAACAAGAAAATAGATTCTATGCAAGAGATACTTTCTTTAGAGGTAGGAAATTTGTAGGACTGAAGACTAGATTGTCAGAGGATAAATTTCAAAATAACAACTAAGGAAAAAGCATGAGGATTTTATTCTCTCCTGAGGAAATTTTTAAAGAAGAGAATAAGATTTAATGCTAGAGTGAAATTAATGAGCATTACTTAAACTGAATAAAAGTTTCAAAAAGTTTGGTGTACATGTAGTTTTCAACCATTCCCTTTATCAAAATAGCTACTAAAATTGCAAGGTGATTTGCATATATCTTTATATTCTGCATCATATAATTTCATCAAATATGATTTTCAATCACAATATGTATGAATGTATATTTGAATGATCACATTGACACCAAGTTTCCTGTTGCTTCTGAGTTTAATCAAAAAAATTTCCAATAAAAATGAACATAGCAACAGGTGTAAGGCAAGGGCATCTGCCATCCCAGAGAATATAAATACACTTTAGTCCTTTCTGTTTAAATGTCCCAAGTCATCATTTTGCCTTTTTCTTGTTTCTTACTATTTTGCACTTTACATTATAAAGTTAATGTTATATTATCAAAGACAGTGCACTTATTTGAATAAACTTGAAATTAAATTGTGATAAAGTAGCTATGATATTTTCTTCCTAACAACCCTTATTTGGCTCTATTCAAAATTTTTTAAAAGTCTTTTCATTTTTATGTACAGTGTATGCCAGTAGGTGGTGGTAGCATTTTCTACAAGCAGTACAATGCTATTTTCATTAGTAAATAACCCAAAAAATAGATATAATTTTCAAATCTTCAGTAATTCTTAGAGCAATATATACACTTCGGAGGTAATCTTTCCCATGTTGTATTTCCATACTCTGTTTAAAAGTATAAGTAAGCATTTTAATCAGTGTATCAGAGTTTTAGGGGTGGAAAGGAAAGCCTCTAATAAATTTGAAGGCTATGGATTTAATTCCACAGCATTGACCATTACATTTTTCTTTTCTAACAGATGCCAGCCATTAAATTGGAAAATTGAAATTGAAGATAAAAGGTAGGATATGAATATCCAGCTAGTGGGTGATTTTAACCAGATTTTCCCCTTCATCATGGCTCATTTGCATTGTGAATACCCTGAAAAAGCCAGCTTTTGTGGCCTCTTTGCTGTGTTTGTTGCTTCTACAGTGTAATTCAAAGAGTCTGATTGTGTATTCAGATATCATGTACATATTGCCCTGGGTCCGGGATTTCCTGTAACTATGAAGGATAAAGATTCTTTCCTATTTAATTTACAATCCACCCATTGTGCCTACATATGTGAAAGGCCACTTCTGTGGGATATCCATAAGAAGGGCAAGCAACAGAGGCAGAAATGGAAGGGATGCAGTGTTCTGGCAGATAATAGAGAAAAGGTATGTTTAGTGAGAGGGAGAAGAGTTGAACACTCAAAAGATCCTCCTAGAAGTAGCACGTTTCAGCTTGAGAAGAGGAGATATAGAAAGTGATCAGGGATTTAGGGCCTTCTGAACTGCAAGTTTAAAGACTTCTCATGACCTAAGGTAATCCAACTTTTTTTTTTTTTGGGAATAGGAAATATCCCATCCAGTTCTCCCTCCAATTTTATTTTTAGAAATCAGAAGTTGGAAGAACGTGCAAAGACATGATTCAAATTTAAAAGCCAAGATTTCTGTAAATTTGGATATAAAGGTACAAGGAGAATACTTTAGAAACCTGTTATACCAAAGTCTGGTCCTCCTGGCAGCTTAGCAGCACCAGGGAACTTGTCAGAAGTGAGGAATCTGAGACTTTGCCTCCCCCAGGCCGCCATGTCAGAATCTGCAATTTCACAAGATTCCATGAGGATCTGCATTCATATCAAAACGTTAGGAGCACTGATTCAGAAGAAACAGAGTTAATAGAATCTATTTATGGTTTTTCTAGAGACAGGAAAGCAACCACTGGGTGGTATTTTGTATGCCACCCAGTCTCAACATGGTATCTACTGTAGACTATGTACTTCAGTCACTCAGGGTCCCAATATTCTTATTATAACCTTTATAGGAGATTCTATATACACTGTAATAAAGAACATTAAAATAGAAGCAGCAGGGGCTGTAGTTGTGGCTCAGTAGTAGAGCACTTGCCTGGCACGTGTGAGGCACTTGGTTCAAACCTCAGCACCACATAGAAATGGATAAGTAAAACAAAGGTACTGTGTCCATCTAAAACTAAAAATAAATAAATAATAATAATTTAAAAAAAAACTAAAAGCAGCAATGAAACAACAATAATAAACAAATCATAAAGACTGGATAAATGGTCAAACAGAAGACAAAACTGACAAGAGGTTGCTGCAATTTTAGGGAAAACTGAATCTTAAAGATCTTGAATTCCTCCATTCCCCTGCATAGGCAATCAATGGCACCATCGTTACATAGTATTCTTCCATCAGGACTTGGTGACCAAAGTGTCCAGAAAAGCATTGCTCATGAAAATGGGTGTTGTGGTTCTTTTGAAGCTAAAAGCAAAAAATTCCCAAATCATATTAAGTATCAAAATTTTGGAAGTATAGTTATCAGCTATAGAATAGAAGCAAATTAAGCTTGTGAGCACCAGTGAATTTTGTTATTCTACAAGATTTCCTGCTAGAATGAGTTTGGCGGTGTTCGAAATATTAGAATCCTTTTAAAACAATTTTAGTCAATTATGACTATTAGAAATGCCCATCTTTTAAAAAAAGTGAAAATAACACATTATGCTATTATAGCAATTCCTACTTTTAAATCTCTTGAGCAAAAGAAATTCAATAATGATTGTATTGTAGTTTGGATATTCTACATAAGAATGTCCCACATTTATGCCAAATAGTTATTAACACAGTTTTCAAAGTTATGAAATTTATATAATTCATTAATTCATACTCACTCATTAACAGTAAAGTTGAATCCAAAGCTATTTTGTTGAAGGTATCAGAAGGAGTAAAGAACAAATAAGAACAAAAAATCTGTTGTACAATATATCTAGGACTCAGTGTGATGCATTCCAGGTAGAGGAAAAAGTGAAAAGAGTCAACTGCTGTCTTAATTTTGAATAGAATGTTCTCAGTGACATCTAGTTCTGAGTTCACTTCCCATTCATCCACATTGATTCCATGGAATCACAGAGGATTATTTTCTAAAATGGATCTGGGATACTGGGAATGATTTAATTGGGCATTTTACTAAGTGAAAAATTTATTGAAGTAAAAGTTCCTTAATACTTAAAAGTCACTAATATTGGTTGCCGACACTACAGTACTCTTCCTTGTGGGTTTCTTTAGTTGCCACCAGCAGAGGGGTGGTTCCCCTACAATCCTGTGGAATCCCTCTGCTTCTCCTACACTGAGCCACACAGAAATAGAAAACAGAAAACAGAAAATTCTGCGTATGCCATATGTTTCATTTGGAGCTCTGACAGACTCAAAGGATATAAAAATAATTATAAATATTAAGGAATAATTTCAACCGAAGAAACTGAGATGTTTGTCAAGTAGATGGATAGTAGCAGACCTGAAAAGAAATTCCATAAATTACTGCTCCCTGTAACTCTCTTTATCTCCTTAACGAAGTGGGAGACTAAATGCAGAGAGAAGCACTTTTTGAGCATTAGTCCCCTCAGTGAATTCAGCCAGGACAAGGCTGTGCATCGGGGGCTCTTGCCTCCCAGGGCTCACTTTCTTCTGAAAGGCATTCAAAGGTCCAAAGTCAACAAGGCATACTACATGTCTGCTTGAAATTAGAAAGCACTACTTGCTCTGATACTGTCATCTTGAATTTGACTCAAATCAAGTTCATGAAAAATGCCTAGTATCCTCCACTTTTAATCATTCTGTACCTTTTTCTACCTTTTCAAGGAATGTTAAAAACACAAGGAGAAGAGATCAAGTAACTTCCCCCAATGCACTGATATCATGGATGAAATCTAAGTCAACCCTCAAGTTTTTATTTAATGTAGTTGTTTGTATATACTAGGCAATAATCTCTTCAATAAAGTCATTGTAAAAGAAATAAAAATCAATGATCTATATGAGTTGTCTGCTTATTTAAATACAAGTGTATATACATGCATACATTTGTATTTACATACAATATATCTACATGTATATGAACACAAATACATATATATATTCATTATTTCCTCTCACATTTATTAAGATGTACTACAGTTATACACTGCTTTCTCTAGTGTTGAAGTGGGCAGAAAACCTCCATCTATAAAAGCCTGAAGGGTGAGATATGACAATGTATTTTTTGGAAACTAGGGCAGGAATTACATATATTAGTTTATAACCAAACATTTGATGACTAGCTGAGCAAAAAAGTCTTAGCAATAAGTTTGACCAGAAACACTGCCTAGCATTCTAATATTTTAACTTCATTATTTTCAATCTTAATACAAGTTGGATGTTCAAGAAGACTTTCTTTTAATGTAAATACTCAGACTGGTTATTAAACTTCACTAGCCAACGCATTCTCAAGATGATATATTGGTAGGGTAAGGAGATCACACAATGATAGGGCACAGGGAGGGACAGAGTTGGAAGGAATTAAGATACATGACCTCTAAGTTAAATTTGGCTTCTCTCATAGGGTAATCTGCAGCCACATTTGGGAGCATTCTAAGCCCTCTTTGGAAGTTCTCTGTTAAAAACCTAATTAAATTATGGAACTCACTTTAAACTTCTGACATGAAGAAATGTTGTCATTCCTCTGTCTTTCAATCTTACATTGAGGAGGTACAATCAGCCCTGCAGGGACATACCTAGGGGTGCCCTCCTGAGGCCGAGGGAGTGAAGGCTTTCCTTGAACACAGGAACCAGGAATTGCAGTCTACAAAGGAAGCGGGGGAGTTCTGGGGGTGGAATCACAAGATAGTGAATAAGGTAGGCAGACCTTAAAAGTCACCATGCAGGAAACAATAAAGTCATAGAACTGGGTGTTTGTGCCGCACGTTGTGTGGGAGTAGAAGAAAAAGAGTCTCTTTTTTAGTCAGGAATAAAATTGAATATGATTGCAAAGACTAGTTGTCATCTGACAAGAAACAGTTCTGATGCTTTTGGGTACCAGATTTCATGCATGGCTTAGCTTATGTTTTATTCTTCGGGCTGGGAAATAATAAACTGAAGCAGAACAAATGTATGACTCTTAATCTCTGTCTACCAGCGTTGGTTGTGTTACTTGGTTCTCATCCCCTTTTGGGTTGGACTACCTCATTTTTTTTTTTTTCTTTCTCCTAAGAGAAAAGGGTGATGAACTGAAAGAAAGGATTTTGTTTTGAAAGCTATTACAGACTCAGAGAAAAATTAGAGAGGACCCTTACTATTCATACCCCACCTATGGGGAGGTGTCCATCAATTATATTTTTCTCGGAAATTTGAGAATGCAATTTTCCCCAGAATTATTTATGAACCTAAGGATGAGACTTAGTGACTACCCGACCAATGCCCTTTAAAAATTTCCTAATTTATTCCTAAAGAGAAATTATTTGTTTAAATCAGTAATCATGGCATTAAAAATATTAAATTTTCATTTGTGTGTAGAAAAGGTATTTAATTTATTAAAGATATGAAAGTATTGTGTGTTCTTGTTTTAAGTTTCAATGCACTTTGTTACAATTTGTAAATTTAAGGACTCCTTAAAAATCATGTCTACAAAAATATGTTTTTCTCCTCTAATTATAAAGTTACTGGATTTTAATTATAGGCATTTGAAAATATTCCACAATCACATTTTTGATAAAAAAGTCCTTAATATTTTGATATGTTTATTTCAACTGTTACTTTTTAAATCCTTACGTAACTTTTTAATATTAAAACATATGGTAAATATGAAATTTTATAAGATTATTTCCCATTTTAACATTTTCTTGTCTTGGCAAATATTTTAGAAATCACTGTGAATTATTATTATTCTATAATAGACCACTGTGCATGAGCCTGAATTCAAGTAATCACCTTTCCTGGGGGCCAACATTCAGTTACTCCACTGGTTTATTGTAAGAAAGGTTGCAATAAGCGTATTCATGCCAGAATCTTCATTGGAGTCTGAAAGTCACACCAAGATAATTTTATGGAAATGAAATTAATAAAAATTTAGGCATAACAACTTTCAAATTCTTAAAAAAGTATTTCCAACAATTTCTACCTTTCCATAATGTTGATGAAAACTAATATGCCTGTCAGTGGTTTAGAAGAGTTGTTTCATTCTAGGGGGAAAAAAAAAAAAAAAAAAAAAAAAACTTCCATTAAAAGAAGTATTTAATTTACAATTATTGGATTGCCGTAAGAATATATTTTCAATGCCTACATTGACTAGCTGTAGTTCTTACTTTGTGACTTGCCTGTTTTTTTTTTTTTTTAGTTTCCAATTTTTTATTGGATAGTGGTCTTTTATCTTACTCAACAAGATATTTATAAATTAGAATAACAGTATGTCTGTAAGGTTTCCCTTACTTTTGCTTACCTCAGATCTTTAATATGTTACTTTAACATATAGAAATTCTATTTTATACTATGGAATCTAATTAGTTTTTCATTTGTGGATGCCTCCATTGTTTTTAAATTTAGAAAGAATCTATATAATCACAGATATCCTATTCCTTGAGAATGTTTATGTTCTATGTTTAACAGTGTAACCCATCAGAATTTTTTTTTATCCCAGTGTAATTCCAGAGACTCAGGAAGCTGATGCAGCAGGATCACAAGGTCCAGGCCAGTCTTGGCAACTTGGCAAGAACTTGTCTCTAAATAAAAAAAAAAAAAAAAAAAAAAAAAAAAATTTATATATATATATATATTATATATATATACACACACATATATATATGGGCTTGGCATGTAGGTCAATTCTAGAGTACTTCTGGGTGCAATTTCCAGTACCATGAGATAATAATTTTAGTATTAAATAAAATAAACCTTTGTTATCAAGAAAATATTTAATGATCCACCATCATTTAGTTAGAATTCACGTGGAAAGTTATTGAAACATGACGTCAATTTTTTCTACACTATTTTTTTTTCTGAACTACAAATCTGACATCTTGATCTGTTTTATTGATGTTCTAGCAGTGTATACTTTAAATGTTGAAGCTAAGCATTCTATTTTAATATTTTATGGTTCAAGTTTCTGCCTGCTTTTTTTTTCCTAAACCATGTCATGAGTGGTCTATTGTATTTAATTATGCTGTATCTTTTATATTTGCAAAGGATCTACTTAGCTTTCATGTTGAAATTAGTGGATTTTTATGATTTTATTTATTTTAGGTTGATATCTTACTACAATCAAAGGTATAACTAATACAAATTTTAAAACTAAATGTTAGAAAAGATAGGTCAGAGGAGTTATGTGCCCATTGTCACTCAACAAGCCGGTAAATTATAGATCTGGAATCCAAACTCATGTTAGTACAAGTTTCCAGCCTGATGCTTAACCTCTGGAAACTCATAGTTCTATTGTTTATGGGCTGAAAAAAGCCTCTGTGGAGCTCCATGCTCATAAGGAACTTCACCCCTATGCTGTGGGAGAGCCTTGCTGTTGGCTTACAACAGCTTCTTAAGTATTGATCCCAGAGAGAAATAACTCAGGGTAATACCTTTGGCATGCCATGCTCCAATCTTAAGTTAGAAGATAAAATAATATTAGAAATTTCTATTGTGATTTCTATTATAGAAATAGTCTCTTTGCTGGTAGACTAGGGCTGGAAAGCGTAGGTTCCTGGAACATTATGGTCACCTAATGATATGTCTGTGAAATAAAACTGTTTCAGATATTTTCCAAATGGGTTATTGTTCATGTTTAAGTGATTATAGCTGTGTTTTATGCCAAACTAAATATTCTCTTTCCATGGTTTACTTCAACTCATTTTAATCCCTCTTTGTGCAAAGTTGTCCAATCCAATTTTTATTGTTTTTCTTATGTTAGTATTTGATCATTCAGGCAAAGTTTACTGAGTATAAAAAGTGTGGAAGTTAAAAACAAAAAAAAGAAAAGGAGACAAAAACTGTGGATTGGTGGGAGGTGGGACAGGATTGATTGCAAGTGTTCTAAGAAAAAAAAATGACACATCCGATTTGGCATCAGGATTCATTTCCTGCCAATGAAATCTCTAAGGCTGTGGACTCATCTCTAAACAGAGATGATTGAAGCCTCTTGTCTGAACCACTTACAATTGCACCTAATAAAGCTTTTGAAAACTCTATACTGTTAGTAAGGGATGATGAACTAATAAGTCCAGTCCATTGATTCTGTGATAGTCTTGGCAAGAACTGTTCATGGAATAACTCCATAATCAAACCTAAGGCACCCTGCAAGCACTACATAAATTCATGTCTCCAATTTTTGGATGACTATTCAGATACTATTCTTGTATTTGTAAAAACACTTTTACAAGAATGACTATTCTTATATCTGCAAAAATACTTTTCGTTCACAAAGAAAGGTGTTCATCTTTCTCTGGAAAAAATATTTGAAAAATAAAATACAAAAATAAAATGATGATTTATCAAAAAGTGATATACACAGCTTTGTTGCCTATTTCTAACTATTTGTTGTGTTATTTCAAGAAAAAGAACCATGCTTGAAGCCCAATTGTTATTTTACCAAAATAATAGTGAAGGAAGAAGAAAATACTTGAAACTGACAACTTGCATATCACACTTCAATGTAATGTGATTTAAAACGGCTGATCTATTAAACACTCAAATTAGAATTTACAAGGAAATAACCAATATGACCTTGACTTTAGCATTGCCTCTGGCGCCTTTATAATATGAATATCTGAACAAAATTTAAAGGCCTCCCTTTTGGTGCTTGAGAAATTTACTATTTGATATTCAAGGCTAGACCTTCCTTCTGCAAAAAGTTAGTGCTAATACTTGATATTAGATAGTTCAAATCTTGGTGAGTTCTAACCATGGGGGGGGAGGGGGTCCACAATTGATAGATCCCATTTTGAGCAAATATAGCTTCCTAAGTCTTTTCACACTCTCAGTTAACCTGGGGATCTCCACCTTGACTTCTTTAGTTGCAATAAGAAATGATATTCAGACATTTTTCTGTTAACTTATCACAAGGGACAAAAGTTGGTTTCTGTAATCTTAAACTTAGGGCTTCTAAGTGGTTAAAGGAAAGGAAATTGGAAGGAGGAACTCAAGATATTTTTCTCCTATGAATTAGCACAAATATGGTTTATAGGCTACACATGTGTTTTGTTTTTTACTGATGATTGTAACTAGGGACACCTGTATGATGGAGCCAAAGGGGAAGAATTAAAAATAAATGGAAGGAAAACGTAATAATAAGTTGCATTTCAGAGTTTGATTTGAAGCCTTTTGAGTGAGATGTTAAAATTCCTTTTTCCTGGAAAATGTTTTATCATTTAGCTTATGTAATTTAGCATGCAGCATGAAACCTAAAATACAACATTTTTAAAAAGATTCTTTCAGTATTTCCAATGGAAATGTTGAGCTAAGTGTAGAATTTGTGGGATCAGTTAGCTTATAAATAATGATCCTTTATGCTGGCATTGGGAAATCCCCATTCCCACAGCTAGTTCAATAAAGCAATTAATATCAATAAATGCTGAAGAAAGCAAATCTCTATTCACTTTTGTCTGGATTAGTTAACATGAGAAAAATCCTATCTCTCTCCTGAAGTATTTAACCTTCTCATAGGAAGACAGCCTAATGCAAGGTAAATAAAGTGTTCTTTGACATATGTTCCTGTTGTCATACACTGTCTCCTTATAAGATGATTCACCTTTCTCCTACTCTAAATATTTTCAATATGGTTTCCTATTCTGAACACTCTCTTGTGACAAGCTTGTATTATCAATAGATTTTAGCATTTCTTCTAATCTCCTTAAATTTAATTTCTTCTAAGGTGACTACATAAAGGAAACATAACTTCCAATATTCAAATGTACTGCTTCTTTTTCTAAATGAATAATGCTTATACATTTCATCCAGAATAGTTAATATGTTGTCAGGACTTAACAGAGTATATTTGAGAGAAAGCAATTTTTGTATGGCACTGAATATTTCAATGAATCTCTTAATACAATCTATGTAATAAAAAAGACATTGTCAGGGCAATGGGTGATACCTAATTGACCCCGCTTGTAAGTATTTGGGCATTCAAACATTCAGAGATCAGTATCCTGTAAAGCAATGTCAGGAAATAGCCCTGCACTTTCACTGCATTTGGCAATATTGTTTGAGATTTCACACACAAGCTGTAAAAAGCTTAAAACATATTATCCTATAATGTCCCAGAAATGTGGTAATAAGGTAAGAGTTGAAATGCATTGTTGACATAAGAAACCCATGGCTCATGCTTGATTCATAACACACCCGGTTTCGTCAGAGTTGGCATAAGTGAGCTCTTCTGACAGTATGGTGATAACATACTGCAAGAGGTGAAGCTGCCAATTCTTACACCTTCATTTTACTAGCAAAGAATTTTAAAGCAAAATTTCAATATTGCTACAACACAACACTCCTTTGCTGGTTCTCAAAAACTATAAGATCCATTATATGTGCATCCAAATTTGAGAAATGAGAGAAAGCTAACTTTTAAATATACTTAACTAAATGTGTGCCTGTATGTCTCTTGATTGTATGTATACCAAAATCATCATACATAGTTAACATTTATGATGAAGTGTCTAATTACCATGCTTTAAACAGGTGATTATTCAATTTTGAAATGGAGTTGTCATCTGAAACCAATGTCTCAAAATTCAAGCAAAAAAATGTAGAAAAACTATATTATGACATTCTTTACCATTGGGTAACATTTTTTCCACTGTCATGGGATTAGATAAGAAAAAAGACAACATTTAAAAGTTGCATTACAGTAAAGCAAGTAACAAGCTTTCTAAAGAAGCCTCAGTTTACTTTCACAGTACTGAAAGGAACACTTGATGCAGAAAAAGGAGTATCAGGAGAAAATCATTCACTATGGGAAATGAGAGAATTTGTTGTTTTACAGTTTTCACACTGGTACGTTCTTTTAAAGTGTTTCGTGTTTAATCCAGTGAAAAAGTGTACTTTAAGATATTTTATATGTAAATTGAACTGTGTTCAAAAGTTGTTCATAGGCTTGATGTTTACATCAAAGGATTAATAATACATTAAAGTACACTGCGTATTGTTTAGTCAACCTTTTTATTTCGAAGTATTTGTAGCTTCACATGCAAGTGTGAGAAATAATGTGGAGGCGTCCTCCCCTATTATTTTCCCAGTTTCCCTTAGTGGTAACAACTTTTATAGCTATAATACAACATCACAGGAGGATGTTGACATGATACCACCCACTGATCACGCTCAGATTCCCCCAGTTCAGGTTGCACTCATATGTGTGCGTGTGCACGTTTAGTTCTATACTGTTTGTCACCAGTGTAAGCGCACATATCCACAGTGCTAGGCAGGATCCTGAAGCATCCCATCACCACACTTTCTTCTCATGTTGCTTGTTTATAATAAAACCCACTTCCTTCCCAACTCACACTGTACCCTAACCCCTGACAACCACTAGCCTGGTCTTCCTCTTTCAATTTCTGTCATTTCAAAAACACTAAACTATGAATAGTGGTGCATGCTTGTCTTCGGGGACTGAGATGGGAGGATCACAAGTTCAGGGCCAATCTCTGCAAATTAGAGACCCTGTTTCAAAAACAAAAAATAAAATAAAAAATAAAAATAAAAATAAAAAGGGCTGGGAATGTAGCTCAGTGGTAGAACATTTGAATTTTGGCCTTTGTTTTCAGGTGATAAACTTGTCAATTTAAAAGGTATTTCCCTGTAAGTATGTGGTATTTCCCTGAGGCTATTATCAGTTTTCCCCCTTGTCTTTAATTTTCAGAAGTTTAATTAAAATTTGTTTTGATGCTAATTTCATTGGTTTTTTCATCTTTGGGTTCTCTTGCCTTCTCAATTCTGTATATTTAAATCTTTCAACAAACCTGGGACATTTTCAGCATTATGTCTCCAAACACTGTTCAGTTCCACTCCATTTCTTCTCTTCTTCTGGAACACTGATGATAAACCTGTGGGATCCTAAGTTCTCACAGTTCTCTCAGGTTCAGTTCACTTTGTTTTCCTATTCCTCTTCTTTCTTCTTTTCATATTTTAAATTGTATTGATATATCTTCAAGTTTACTGATTCAATTTTTGTCATTCACACTCTATTACTAAATATGTTAATGGAGATTTTTATTTTTAGTACGGTAATTATCATTTATTTAAGTTTTCTTTGTTTTTTTAAACATATTTATTTTTTATTATTTTCTATTTTTTTAACTTTGAAGATAATTTAAAATTGCATACTGATACCTTTTTAATGTTTCATGAAAATCCTTGTCATATAATTTATTCCAACATTAGCCTTGGTTTTAACATCAGTTGTCTTTTTTTATTCAAATTGTGGATTTTCCAGGTTCTAGATATGATATAAGACTTTGTAAATTACATCTTAGATATTTTGGCTATTATTTTATGACACTCATCATCTTATTTAATTTTTTTAATAAAGCAGCCATGTGTTTATGTTTAGTTCACAAGTCTGATCTAAATCTGTGGATTGTGGTTCAAAAGAAAATTTAATTTTCAGGGTGTTCATCCAACCTGGTTTATCTGTTGGCACTATGAACTGGGACCTGCTCATGCAGAGGAAGGAGAAAGAAGGCGTTTTCCCACTGTGGGTTGCCATGTATCTCTTGGTGGGGCAAAGGATTCTCTGGCCTGCGGAGATAAAAACAGAGCAGGTCCTATGTTGTGGAAGGATAAACCTTGCTGGTGTCACTCAGGCACACGATATCTCTCAGTGGGGAGCAAAGTCTCAGGTCCAATGCAGAAAAGGGACACTTCTTTTAACCCCTTATCTGATGCTATCTTCTAGCCTGAAAATATAACCAGGAAAATCCAGAGAAGGAATGAGCCCATGTAGGCCCTTGTCTTGTGTGAGGGTAGTGACTGGGGAGTGTGGGGACTGGTGGTCTTTTGTTGGGTGGAGGGGTATGTGAAGACATTCCTCATTGTTTCTGAAGTCCTGATGTTTCCAGCTAGTGTTCCTTCTTTTCTCCTTTCAAATTCTTTCTTTGGTTGTTTCTTTCATTATTTGCAAAGATCATGGCAGTACTTAGTGGAGGGAAGGAGAAAGACAGGAGGCTATATTATCTTCCAGGTGGGATATGTCACACGTTATATTTTAACATGTAAAATACTATGTTGAGAAGTTAATAAAAGACATTTCAACAGTTTATATGGGGCTGTAGAAGTAAAATAATATGGGGAATAGGAATTTGGAGAGATAATAATCAGTCTGGTGCTGGGTGTGCAAAGCACTAATTATAAACAACATTTCAGGAAACAGCCCATATTTTATACACATAAAGGAAAAATAGGAATCACAAACTATTTTGACAAGTGTCAAGGCAGCAGTAATGTGCTATTTGTGTTAGTTTCAGTAATTTCCTAAAATCTTTATTAAAAAGCTGGTCAGAATAAACTAACATGAATTAGCTGCAGATGCAATAAAAAAATTTGTCGGCCCATATCCTTATTACTTACAGTCACAATTTCAAACTTATGATTATAAACTGATTAAAAGTTCAGTAAACTAAGAAAAACATAGTCAAACTTGAAGAAAATATAAAATTGATGAATTGGGGTTGTGGCTCAGTGGTAGAGCACTTGCCTAGCATGTATGAGGCACAGGGTTCAATTCTTAGCACCACAGATAAAAAATAAATAAAGTTCCATCAACTCCTAAAAAAAATATATTAAAATAAATACAGTTGAAGAGTTTATAGGAAGTACATAGGAAAACATAATAACTAGCTAAATTAAAACAAATAGGTCAGAAAATATACAAAAGGAAAAAAAGGAAACAAAATAGAGAGGTCACATACTCAACTACTTGCTTTATAATAAAAACTGTACTGCAATTTAGTGAGGGAAAACAATCAATAAATGTATTCAATCATTTGCAAATAATAAAAAAGAACTCTGTCCAATATCTTTCAGCATATTCAAAGTCTAATTACAGATGAATAATAATCTAAATATGGAAAATAATACACTACAGATAACATACAAAAGGGCTTTGAAGAACCTGAGATAGGCAAAAATTTCTTCAGCAAAACAAAATGCACAAAATGTAAAGGAAAGGATTTATAATTTGTACTAAACTGAAATTTAAAACTTCCGTTCATCACAAGACAATATCAGGAGAGTGAAAAGACAAGCCATAGAGTGGGAGAGGAAATTTGCAATGCATATGTTCAACAATGAACTGTTATCTAGAATGGTATAATGGACTCTTACAATTGAGATAAAAAGACAGACAACCTATTCGAAAAATGGTCAAAAGACTTGAATAACACTTTACAAAAGAGATTGTCCAAATGGCAACTAACCATGTGAAAAGTTACTCAACTTCATTATTCATCAAGAAAATTATAATTAAGACCATAATGAGGTATATTACACACCCACCAGGATGGCCAAAATGGAAAGGAAAAAAAAAAAAAAAAAAGATTGAAAATATCAAATGATGGCAGGGGTTTTATGCAAATGGAATTTTTATACAATATACTTGGCAGTATCACTTAGTTTTATCACTTTGAAAAGCATATTTTAGATATCAACCAAAAGTGAACATGCACACAATCCTGTAAACACAGTGATTCCACATCTAGTTGTACTTAAACACATACATGTACCAAATAGGTACAGAAGAATGTTCATAGCAGCTTTTTTTTCACTGCAGTTAAAGACAGGAAACAACCTAAATGCCCATCTACAGATGAATAAGCAAATAATCTGCAGTGTACTCACATATAGAAATACCATTCACTCAGAAAAAAAATGAAAAATGGGATTGCTATCACATACAACAAGATGATAGAGATAATGATGAGTAAAAGAAGTCATACACTAAAAAGTATTTATCTATGACTCCATTTATTTAAAGGAAAATTGCAACCAAACTCTATAACAAAATTCCAAATTTGGGTGCTTAGTTTCTGAGAATGGATATGACAAAGACTTCTGAGTGATACACTTGAAATATAGACTGAAGTTTTATTCATTTTAATATATTTACACAGTGCCAATTAAAATATTTATAGATGACTACCTATTATTACTCAAAATCTGTATCACTAGTATTTGTGACAGCAAATATAGGGAAATAAGCCACTGATATTTTTAAAGTATTATTTTATTTGTACCCCTCATTTAAAAACACAACTGAAAAAGATATAGGTAATTAGAAGTTAGTGGATGTGAATGTGCAGATGCATGTGACAAATCCCTTGCTTACCCATGAGAAAAAATGGATGGTCACTTCACAATTTGGCATTAATTTTATCATCTGTAAAATGTAAATCAAAATGTATGCCTCAATCATTATCATGTAGGTGATAGTATCTGAAGGTGACTTGGAAAATGTTCTAACTTTTAAAACAAATGCAAATTAAGATATTTCACATTATTGAAAAAAATATGGTGTGCTTGGGGATAATTAAAGTAGTAAAGATAATTGAAGTATTCTGGAAAAGACAGAAGGAAAAATGCAGAAGGTATAATGAATAATCTTCTGAGAGATTTCCATCCAATTTATACAGTTGAGCATAGAGCATATTCATTTAAGGGACCTCTCCATAGGCCTACTACATCCATTTTGTCTAAAACTGAGCTCTATATATCCAAATTTGTCCCCTTGCTTCTGGTTACTCTTACACATATCCCAGATAATTTCCTTCTGCCCAGATGTTCCAACTTCTAACTTCAGCATCATTCTTAGCTAGTCCTTCACCTTTTATCTCTCTTCACAGAATCCACCATACCTTTTTTCATCTTACTTCCTAATATTTTGTCATTTACTCCTTTTACTCCTTTACTTCTTAACATCACCATCACATCTCATCCAAATTGACACAATAAACTTGTTGTACTGAAGTAAGTTTATACATTGTGGTCAAAAACAACTGGCAAAAGCGAAGATCCAATCAGTGAAATATAAAGTGCAAGAAGTAAAACCAAGAATCAATAAATGCAATGGATTCAAACTGAAAAGCTTTTTCTCAGCAAAGGAAACAACAATGTGAAGAGAGAGCCTACAGAACGGGAGAAAATCTTTGCTGCCTGCACTCAGAGCATTAATCTCCAGGATATAAAAGAACTCAAAAAGTTAACACCAAATAAAATAAAATAAAATAAAATAAAATAGTAAAATAAAATAACTCAATCAATAAATGGGCTAAGGACCTGAGCATGCACTTCATTGAAGAAATACAATCAATTGACAAATATTCAACATCTCTATCAATTAAAGAAGTGCAAATCAAAACTACTTTAAGATTTCATCTCACTTTAATCAGAATGGCAATTATCAATAATTCAAGCAACACTAAATATTGGTGGGGATGTGGTGAAAAGGTGAACTCATATACTGCTGGTGGGACTGCAGATTGGTGCAACCATTATGGAAGAGGTATGGAAATTCCTCAGAAAACATGAAATGGAACCACCATTTGAACCAGTTATCCCACTCCTCAGTTTATACCCAAGGACTTAAAAACAGCATACTACAGTGATGAAGCCACATCAATGGTTACAGTAGTGCAACTCACACTAGCTAAACTATGGAACCAACTGAGGTGTCTTTCAACACCTCAGTGTTGAAAGGATAAAGAAAATGTGGTATATATAAACAATGAAATATTATTCAGCCTTAAAGAAGAATGAACTTATGGCATTTGCTGGTAAATGGATGGAGCTGGAGAATATTATGCTAAGTGAAATAAGCCAATCCCCAAAACCAAAAGGCCAAATGTTTCCTCTGCTTTGCAGATACTAGTTCACAATAAGGGGGTGGGCGCTAGGGAAGAAAGAAGGTACTTTGGACTAGGCAGAGTGGAGTGAAGGGAGGGGAGAGGATATGAGGGTAGGAAGGATAATAGAATAAATCAAACATTATTACCCTATATGCATATATAACTATACAACCAGTGTGATCCTACATCATGTACATCCAGAAGAATGAGAAGTTATACTTTATTTATATACAATGTGTCAAAGTGCATTCTACTACTGTGTATAAGTAAATAAATTAAAAAAAAAATTAAATGTTATATATTTCCAAAAAAAAAAAAAAAAAATCCCTCCATTGCCTTGGAAATGTCCTTAGGATGAATATGAATTCGTAAACATATCATAATGAACTTTCATACTTCCATAATTAGACTCATGCTGTTTTCTTGCAAACCAGATTTTCACAATCTTGTAGTCCACCATTTTGCCCTCAACAAGAAATTTTCCTCAGTTTCTTTAAATTACTCATATGCATTGAAAAAACAATGGTATCTTAATGTGGAGCTATGATATTCGTGTTTTCTTAGAGAGAAATTTCTTCTCCTTTCCTCCATCCTCTCCTGCATCCCTTCATGAACTCTAATACATTCTCAGATTAAACATATTAACCAAGAAGCTTTGTCAGGAAAAGCAGGTTGTAGAGATTTGCTTATGTTCTCTCGGAGCACCCGGCCTCTCATCACTCTCCTCTGACTGACAGCTCACTGGTGCAGTCTCTAACTAGAATGGTACCCCCTTGAAGTTCAGATTCCTGTCTTGCTTGCCATCTTATTGCTGGCAGAGTGCCATATATTTAGTAGGCATCAAATGAAAATGTCTTGAGTAAGTGATGACTGAAATTGCTGTACACAACCTGTTGGAAGTTCTGCAGCTCTGCACTCTACATACAGGTATAGTGGGGTTTCAGAAGGACGGAGATGTTGTGTGAGGGAGAACCGGGAACTCACCAGAC
Source organism: Sciurus vulgaris (assembly GCF_902686455.1). Lineage (NCBI taxonomy): Eukaryota > Metazoa > Chordata > Mammalia > Rodentia > Sciuridae > Sciurus > Sciurus vulgaris. The sequence goes on along the minus strand of NC_136463.1, from coordinate 101,168,673 downwards.
AGAAGTGCTGATGTAGAAGAAATTGAGGAAAATGTGGGGATGACTGCGAATACTTAGATGAGAAACAAACTCGGCAGACACTGCATGTTATGATGCGCAATAAGAAAGAAAGGCAACTGAGGAAGGAGAGAAACAGAAAGGAGGGTGGATGTGGGGGGGGAGAGAGAGAAAGGAAAGGAAAGTGACTGCAGGGAGGAAAAAGAGAAAATAAATTAAAAGGTAGTTACAACTAAAGGCATGAAACAAGATGGTTATGACATATGGAAATGCACAAAGGGGTGTAAATATTTATGAAAATAAGCCAAGTAGAAAGGAGAAGTTCATCATATTGAACTCAAATGTGAAAAGACCTGCCACATTTGAACCATAAAGAATAAAAGACATTCATGAAACCCAACACTGTAGCAGCATATGGGTGAAAGCAAAACAAACAAAAGAGGAGTAGTTCGTTTAATATATGGGTTGAATATTAATTTTTGTTAATCATTTTAGTAGAAAGTTTATAGTATCTTTTAGCTATTATAATTATGCTGCAATTATACACTATATAATAGTTTTATATACATAGATATGTATATATTAAACTGTTGAGTATAAAGTAACCATAGTTTCACAGGTATATTATCTTTATTGTATTTAAGAGAACTTCAGTATGCATGATTTAAAACAATATTAAAGGAAAGCAGCATCTTCTTGTCCCTGCAAACAAAGAAATTTGTTCAACCTGTTTAGTTGAAATGAACCAATCTTACAACAAGTGAAGATTGTTAACTAAAAGAGTAATTTATAAGAGCAATAAAATGAACCATGTTTGACTCACGCTCTGCATTGTCTGTGAAGTGGAACTTCAGTGTCTTCCCCAGACTGTTACCGTCCTTACCCAGTGGGAAATGGCAAGACTATCACCTGCTTGAACCTGGACTCAGGAGCGACTACTCCCAGGATCCTATTTAACGTCATAATTTTGAGAGTAAAAAGATAGGATTATGCAATCTGAAAAAAATATCACTTCTGCATTTAGAAAATAATGCCACATACTGGGAATATTCACACTTGCTATACCCTCTTTTCCACCAAAAAGCTTGTAAGAGATTTAACTGTGATACTTAATCAATCACGATTTGCTAATGATATCAAAGTGGCAGATTCAAGTGCACTTTAGATCATTTGAAAAGCCTTTTATTTTTCATGTACTCCTTTTGTCTGGTGTAGAATAACCTTTAAAACTCTGTCTCAACCCTCTCTTCAGTGAAAAGACAGAAACTAATCACAAATTGAAGCTGATTGCTGTTCACCAAACTTGAAATAAAATGCAGGTCTAAAGTCTCATACGCGCAGAAAAGATGGAATCTTCTTATCACATACTGAACATGATCACCCTCTCTCTCGCCCCACCCTGTGACATCAATTATCATATTAAGAACATCTTTGAGGAGAAGAGAAGGAACTGCAAATTTACATTTGATATCCATATTACTTTCCTAAATTTCTTTAATTTTTGTTTGTTTTACCTGTTTAAACTCATCTCCAGCATGCTTCTTTTTCCAACCATTCTTCTCTAAATTTCCTTAGAAATTATTGGCATTGACATAGTCTCTACCTGAAAATAGTTTCAAGTTTCCAGTTGTTCTTAAAAGGAAAATGTTGCTAAATTACCTGTTGTTGAACGTCTTGCCACTTTCCAGAAACACATAGATCCAGGACTCTCTATTGGCTCTTCTTGTCAGAGGTTGCATCCAAGTGACCTCTGAATTTTGCATACATAGCATAGCTTTTATTTTGCTGGAAGTGTGAATGTGTGCACATCTGTATGTGTGTGTATTATAAACATATACATACTGCACACATTTATCTCCCATAATTAATAATCAGAAGATTTAATGCAACCATGCAGATTTTCGTTTCTCTTGGTCACGACTGAGAGGGTCTGCATTCTTTCAGAGAACTTTGCGTGCCTGCATGCAGGAACTACTTGCTTCAGGTGGTAGATAGTTTGTTTTCCCCACCTTAACCCCTTTACTCAAGTATGTTTTCTTGCTGGTTTTTATGAGCATTTCAGTTTGTTGCCTGATTCTGTATGAAAAAAAAAAAGAAATGCTCAGCAGTGTTGTGGACTGAATTGTGTCCCTTCCCACTAAAATCAAATGTTGAAACCTTAAGCACCAGTACCCCAGAATGTCTGTATTTGGAGATAGGGGTTTTAAGGAGATTAAGTGAAGTGAAAACTTTGAGTTCTAATTCAACAGTTCAAGCTACTAAAATGCAAATCTTTTTTTCTTTTAAAAACATTTTATTTCTCATAAAATACAATGGGTGAAAGAAAATGTGGTGCATACACACAATGGAATACCATTTAGCCATAAAATGATAGAATCGTGTCAATATTGTGTCAGTATGGGTGGAACTAGGGATCTTCATGCTGAGTAAGATAGACCAGATGCAGAAAAACAAGTTTTGCCTCACCTCAGTCATATGTGGATCTTAAAAAGTTGATCTCACAGCAGTTGAGAATAGAATGGTAATCACCCAAAGCTGGGGAGGATAAGGGGTAGGGAGGAAGGAAAGGGAAAAGGCTGGTCAACAGGTGCTAAGCTATGGCTAGCCAGAAGAAGCATTTTCTTCTCTATTGCACAGCAAAGAAGTGTAACTATAGATGTGATGGTATACTGTTTATTTAAAAAAGTTAAAAGGATTTTGGATAGTGTCACTTAAAAAAATAATAACTATGTGAGGAGTAGTGATGTTTATTATGACTATATTGTACAAAATATAAATTGAAACAGCACGATACCCCATAAATAAGCACATTTTTTTATATTTTTCTGTTTCAGTTAAATTTAACAATAAAAGCTATAATCAGTTATTGTGATATGTAACACCAAACTTACAAATTGCAAAGAGAAATATTTATGATACTTTTCTAATATATGATAAATATACTTTATTAATGTGATAACTTGATTCATCTTATTTTTCTGGTTTATTTTTATGAAAATTCTATATTAAGCCATCAAAAATTTCATGTTTAACAGCACAGTTTTAGTTAAAAAAAAAAAAAAAAAGTGGGCACAGTGGTGCACGCCTATGATTCCAGCAGCATGGGAGGCTGAGGCAGGAGGATCTCAAGTTCATAGCCAGTCTCAGCAACATAGTGAGGTTCGAAGCACTCAGTAAGACCCTGTCTCTAAATAAAATATTTAAAAAGGGCTGGGGACCTGGCTCAGTGGTTAAACTCCCCTGGCTCAATCTCTGGTACCAAAAAACAAAACAAAAATGAAAGTGATGTCAGCTTTTTCAGTAAATATAAAATTGTAAATAACTTTTGATAATTTTTAGTTTTGAAAAGGGTTTTGTCCTTATGTTAATGTTATTACAAGAGTCCAGAAGAATTTTCAGGCTGTGATCATTTTGGGATACACCTAAAATTTTATTTTGAAACAAATTTTAGTATATCTTGAGCTAAAATTTTTTTTCGGAGGAGGGTACCAGGGATTGAACTCAAGTACAATCAAACACATTCCCAGCCAATTTTTGTATTTTATTTAGAGACAGGGTCTCACTGAGTTGTTTACTGCCTTGCTATTACTGAGGTTGGCTTTGAACTCAAGATCCTGGGCCTCCTGAGCTACTGAGTTTAGGGCTGATAATTTTTAAGGAATATTTTCTCTAGTGATATTAAACTCTTTAAGTTTATTCTGTAAGAATCTGTTATAAGCTCAATACATAAATGTAATGCCATTTATTGTAAATATATAAATTTACATGTATTGTACAGCAATGTCTAATGTTTTGATATTTCCTGTGACATATAGAAATTGCACAAGAAAAAAAATAGGTTGTATTACCTGTATATAACTGAAAAATTCATAACACCTATGCATATATTTTATATGGTAGTTTCAATTATAAGGAAAAACAATTTTCAAATTTCCTTCATTAATAATTAATTCATCTAAAGCATGTTCTTTTCTGTCAAATGTGACTGTCTTAATTAAGTTTCTCTTGAATCTGTAGATATGTACTTTGAGATGTTTTGGCAATCTAGATGCAAAGATTATAATCTCTTAACTATGGTTTCTCCAGAAAGGCTTCATTACAATGTGTATGTGTTGCTTTTCTTTTATAATAACTTGCTGACAAAATTTAGTGTCTGAGCTCTGACACTCCTGTGCTGTTGCTCAGGTCAGAGAAGATTTGTGCAGATGCTGCAGCATAGGTTCTATTATTCCAAGTTCTTTTCTCTTAAAGAACTGCTGCCTCTGCCACCACTTCTGTGGCACAGCTTCTGTTTCCACTTTCCCCACCAACAGTCCTAACCTGGGTACCCAGCTAGGCACCCTCAGGACATTAGGGAGCCCTGGACCTTAGTAAACATGCATATGTGCTGTGTGCCCCACATCAAAACCAACTGCTCAGAACATTATCCTATCCTTTTCTAAATTCTTTTTTTTTTTTTTTTTTTTTTATTGTAAACTCTTAAAGCATCAAGCAGTCTATTATCCAATCTAAATACAAGCACCTTGGACTCTTCTTTCTTGCCTGTCCCCTTTTTGGATATCCAAATTTTCTTATTTGCCATCTTACTTGAGCTTCCAGTAGCATTTGATATTATTGATCATGCCTATTTTATCAATACCCTCCTCAGTATTATTTGGGACACTCTTTTATTTTTCTTCCCATTTACTGGTCACTTCTCAAACTGCTCACTCCATTTTCTTCTCCCTTGATCTCCTAATACTCCATCCTTTAGCCTTCCATCCTTCTTTCATCTTTATTCAGACCCACTCCCTTATCTCAAGTCTCCTGGCTTTAAATGTTTTCTCTGTGCTGGTGACCAACAATTTACATCTCTGCTCCAGGTACCTTTCCAAATTCCAGATACATGCATCCACCTCTGAATGTTTAGTATACATCTCAGACTTCACAGGTTTAAAACTAAGCTTCTCATCTCCCCTCAAACTCATCCCATGCTTGCCTTTCCTATTTCACTTAATTTCAGTTTCATTCTCTCTGATACACACACACACACACACACACACACACACACACACACGTATTTCACACTTACTATCTCTCACTTCAGGATATTTTATTTGATCAATGCTTAAAATAAATCAAGTTTCTCACCATTTCTCATCACTCACACTGCTATAACCCCACCACACTCTCTTAACAAATGTTCCAATTCATTCTCAAATCTGCAGTCAAATCTCTATGAACCAGTCAGAATGAAACACTTTGGCAGTGAAGCCCAATCATATTATCCCTGCTTAAAACCCTTAAATTCTTCTCTTCTTATTCAGGGTGGAGCTGAGACACTTAAAATAATCTATACACTTTAAGTGACCTGGGCCCTTTTACTTCTCTGATGTCCCTGGTCTTACTGGTCTTCCTGTTCTTCTAACTTGCCAGGTATTCTTCCAATTCATGTTCCAATTCCATCTTCTCAGTGTGGTTTACCCTCTCCTCCCTAATTAACATTACACCCCCTTCTCCTCCAAATCTCTTTAACTTTATTCTGCAATTTATTTGGACTTACGTAGCACATTGTATATTTTGGTTATCTATTATGTATAACACTAGTGTGTGTCTTCCTCTAAGAAGAAATGACTGTCAATTTCATTCACCAATGAATCTCATAGACATTTCTAATGTATTTTACAGTTCATCTGGGAGTATATTAACTGGTAGGTTTTCTCATATGTTGATCATGGTTCAGGAGTAAAACTCTTAACATGTCATTTTTATAAATCTGACTATCTTTGGAAAGAACCAGTGATGGAATTTTCTCTAGATCTGTGAAAAGTAGGCTGCTTGCATTATAACTCTTCATTATTTTGGCATGAAAAGTGTGACATGATGTAAACCTACATCATTACATGTGTTCATGTATTTATATTATGTCATCAGCTTAAAATGTTTATCTAAGAGAAGCAGCATTTTAAAAATGTGGATTAAAGTAATGACTATAGCAGCCTATTGGCATCCATTCTACGACTACATAGGTGCCACTTTATAAAGTTTCACAGGACACAAAATGATGAAAGTAAAAATGTGTTAGGAAAGGAGAGTATGGCATAAAACTGATTAAAAAGCATAAACTCCTATTGTTATTGCTAAAAATAATCTTTCAATAATTTAAAAAGTCTGCCATTTTATATATACTATTTATTTTTGAAATTGAGTAAACATACACATCATGATCATCTTAATAGATGCAAAAAAAAGCATTTGACAGAATATAGCACCTCTTCATGTTCAAAATACTAGAAAAAAAGGGGATAGTAGGAACATACCTCACCATTGTAAAAGCTATCTATGCATTTCAATAGCCTCTTAACGTAAGTGTAATTAAGTAAAGATACTTGAGAAAGTTATTGTTTGTTTTCTGTGCTGCAGACCAGACTTAGGATAGGGAATGTGCTAGCATGCCAAGTAAGTATTCTGCCACTGAGCTATACTCCCAACCACAGGAATGTCAGTTTATAAATATTACAATAAAAATGTGTTAACATTAACAAGATAGAACAATAGTTACTGTACTATTATTTTATAATCTGTCTATGACATATGTCATCTTTTTAGATGTTCATATAAGTAAATCTAATACCCACAAGTCTGGCCACTTACTTCTGGGTGTACTTAGAATAGATAACCTCAATGGTTTTAGGTTTTATGTCCCCAAAAGACATATTCTTCACGGTTGTACATAATTTAAGCAAAATAAAAAGCATTTTTTCACCACTTAACAGTACATACGTTAATGAAAGTGAAATAATTTTTAGTTATCGTTTTACAAGACAAAATGCAAAGTAGAACTTGAGTAAATCTAAATGGTGCCTGTATTTAGCTTTCATTAATATCTAACTCATGATTTCATTAATATATAACTCATACTTTCTTTTAACATGATTTTGATTCTCACTACTTTGACAAATTATTTGATACATTTTAAAATAAAGTACACTTAAAATACAATAGTAAAATACAATAGTAAAAATAGAAAAAGAAAAAATTTAAGAGCACAAAATGTTAGAGAAATTAAATATTCCAAGAACTTAGTGTAATACTTAGTGTTACTGTAATTGAACATTAAATTTAGCTCACAGCTTTCTGGAAATAAAAACATAAAAAAAAAATTTAAAAAGAAAGCTTAAATGCCACAAACCTAGAGTGTTAGAAATGCTATTCTATTGGAATGAAAGATGAATAATTTGACCTTCATAATTCCCTTATCTGATAGTAAAATAAACACTAGTCCATCCCAATAGAAATACTATCTTTTCAAAACTAAATTCCAAAAGTAATTTATCAATTATCTTCACATTAATAACACTGAACAACATAAATGGAAATTACCCTCAGTATTGCAGAAAAGACGAGAATTTGAATGTTTTCTTCTAGAGACATAGACTAATGATGTTCAGCTATATGGATTTCTGGTTCTAAACTGATTTTTCATAGAGCTTAGAGACTGAAACAGAAATGATAGTTAGCAGGCGTCTCAGACATCCTTTCTCAAATATACCTTCTCCAAACTATGCTTTCAACAGGAACATTTCAGTAGTTGAAAACTGAGATATAAGTAACATTTAGAGAAAAATGTGTTTGGGACTAATAGTATCTCTACTCTTTGGATACTCATGGTGATAGCCATAATATTTATGTTGTGCATAAAAATTAGGGAAACTGAATTAGATTTTAATTAAAATAGTGGAAGAAAAATCATACATATGTGTAGGAATAGATTGCCAAATTCATTCAAAACTGAGCTGACCCAAACATCTCCCAAACAGAAGTACCAATTCTGCTGAATTAGCTGAGAAAATTTTCATTTGGAAAGCCAGATTTCCAAATCACAGAGCAGAGACTAAATTAATTTGACCTGGAAAATTGTGAGTGGGTGTGATTATCCACTTTGACCATTAAATTAATCACTACTACTTACTGGAATAACTGATATTTACATGGTTTTATATAAGTATTTAACAAATATGTATTCCCAGGCCAATAATTTCAATAGTCCAGAGCATAAGGTAATTATAATCAAATATCACTCTATTTAAATTTTATTTTCTCCTTTGTAATTTAGAATGACTCGTGGAATTTTCAATATAAAGAGAAAAATTGTTGAATACTAAAATGGCCTTTGAACTTAAGAACTGTTTGTACCAAGGCTTTTTCAAGCATTTATTCATTTTTCCTGATTATCAAAGATCATGCTTAATACAGTCTTAAAGTTTATTCATTTGATGCTTTTGTATTCCTTAATTACAATATAACATACATCTATTTATTTTGCAATAGAGATAATATTAGAGATAAGGTTTGAATTCATGAACCTTCCATAAATTTATGTCTAGGTGTTTAGTGCCCTGTGCCTGGATATATGATTCTATTATATATATTTATATAATAATTTTTATGCTTGTTTATTCATAAATTTCTGTTCAAAACTTCTTTTTAAGTTGGAACCAATTGGAAAGATTTTAAAACACTAATATCTGGAGGAAGTTAATATATTTCAAGAAATCCCCTTTATAATCAAGAGATTCTGATTTATTTGGTCTGGGTGCCATCTGAGAACCATTAATTTGGGAAACTCCAGGTTATTTTATGTATGGCCAAGTTGAGAATCACTGCTGTAAGCTGTAAGATTCTGGAGCAGGAGCCATGGCTTCTTATCCTTGTATGTGCTTAACACTGTGCATGGCATACTTATACTAATACTTTATTTCAGAACACATATTGTGGATATTATCCAATAGGAAACAGCCAGTAATTAAGTTTTTCATTCATTTTCAAACTTTTCAGTTTTTTTCTCTCCTAAATAAGACAGGACAGATAAAAAAGTATGATTTTGTTACCTTCAATAACAAATCTTTAAACACTGTGATGAATTTCCCCTATTAAAAAAAATAAGTAATCTAGACTTTACCTCTTTAATGTGATTCCTCTTAACTCCTAGTTCCTTCAATATTTGCTTTCCAATGAAAAAATGAATTTCATTCTCAAAGATCATGCACAAAGATTGGCTGCTTTAGGTCTTGCTTTAGAAATAATTTCTTCTCCATACATGTATTTTGAACCAATACTATATCTGAATGTGACTTTCAATTGGTGGTTTTGAACCGGAGGCATTTGGCAATGTCCAGGGACATTTTAGGTTGTTACAATGAAGTGAGGGAATTTTCACATGCATCTATTGGCTAGAGACAGAGTACTGCAAAGTAGCCTACAGTATACAGGGAAGCCTCCATAATAAAGAATCACTACATTTTTAGTGCCTTTAGCATGAGAAATCTACTTAAGTATGAATGCAAATTACATATAAGTATTTTTAAACAAATTATATAACTCCACTATTTAAAAATATCAATGCAATGCTCAATATTTATGTTTTCCACAACTTTCGACTTCTTAAGGTACTAGAAATGGAAATATATTTCACAGAAAAGGATCTCTGGAAGAGGATTGGAAGTTTCCATTAAAGTCATTAGTGGCATCATGTTTTACCTTGGTAAATTTTAAGGACAGGCTTGTGTGTGAACACGTTGGGAGGTTTGTCACCACTCTCCATTCTTCTAGGCACTAAGCCTTCTAATTTCATATTCTCTAAGATGTCCATTATTTCCCAAGTAGTCATTCATTTACACATCTTTACTTCATTATTCTGGTGTTCCCTAGTGTTTCTTCTATTCCCCTGATTCTGGAAACTTTTACTACTTTTCCTATGATTACTCAATCTAGAACCATAGCAAATCTATAAGATTCCTATCTCAGAATTGAATGCTTCAGCTGATTTCTCTGCAGTGAACAATATGAAATTCTCAACCATGGCAAGTGTGCTACACAAAAATTAGAGTAGTCCTTTGAAGGAGTGGACTCTGAGACTTGAAATTGTTACATTTGGGTTGATGGATTCAAGCATTTTGAAATTCCATATCTCTCTGAATATTCTGGACCTGCAGAAGTGACTCACAATCCCGACTAAAAGTCAGTTCTCTTCTCTAGGTGAAAACAACTCAGACACTTCTGTTCATATGTCCTTTTTTTGAGATCTGCCACCGCCTTTCCTCCTGACCAGATCAATAAAAGCATACTCTTCAGGTAAATACTTAGAAATACTGAGAACTACAGGTTTTAGCCACCATATACTGACAACAGCCCAGAGAATATGGGACAAAATATTAGGGTTGCTATATTAAGGGGGGTGGATTACAAAGTTTGATAAGGGAGAGTATATCAATAATCTTCCATGATAAAGTATTTAACACCCTGGCAAGCACTCAGAGAGGTCATGCTAATGCGTTAGTAGGATTTTTCTTAGAAACTTGGAAAAAGCAATGGACAATACTAAGTGAAGTACAAATGCTGACTGTTGGATGTAGCAGGGAAGGATGATAAGACAGAGAAGTATGAATATTAAATGGAATATATAATGTGAGATCAGAAACTCAACAAGTAACTGATTGACCAAAGAAGAAGTCAGACCCCAAATGGATAAAGATTAATCCTATGGCAATTTTATATAGTAATGATTTTTTTCTATACTTTATTTATTTATTTAGACAAGTTATCATTTCAACATGTTATAATCACAATATTTAATAAAGCCAGGATCAGGAAGAAGGAAATGCACAGATTTATCATTGCAAGTAAAAAAGTACATTTGAAACTGACAAGCATGCTCTCCAAGGTTGGGCAGGGTATGGACAGCAGCTCCTGCTAGACTTCCCCTTCTCAGGGCAGGGAGGCCAGAATCCACTTTAGATCCACCTCTTTAAGTGGAGAGGAGCAAAATGGGGAAAAGAGGTACACCCTAGTGATGACTGAACTCTGAAGAACTAAAAGAATGTATTCCAGGCATCTGAAAGCCAACTCCTGTCTCATTCCATGTCCATTCTACTGGTAGACAGGTAGGAAGCTAGATAGAAGAGGACAATCTATCCATACTGCTTTTTGGTCACCATAACAAAAAGAAAGAGTCACTTCATTTCAGTTAAATGGTCTAGGATCGTTTACTTAGGTGATAATGCTTTGGAAAAGGAAAATGTCTGGAAATTTCAGGCACAATTGGACCTAAGTTGACTTTTATATTCAGGGAACTGAAGTACCCCTATGGTTTCCATGTTGCAGAAAAAGAAAATGGAGGCCAGGTCAGAAGTTCAGATACAGATTTCTATGGGCCTACTGTATCCAGAGACCAACTCAGTATTCACTCCTCTGGTTTACTAATGAACAATTGGAAGGGACATAACTGGTAGTTAGGAGAACTCCCACATCAACCCTTGACCTAAGGAATAAGTTTTATCATTGTGTGGAAAGCACAGAAACCTAATAATATCACAACCTGAAAGTAACATAATAAAACAAAAAACAATGTTGAATCATAGATGCAATATCAGAGATGAAGAGCACCTTTTGTGATTTATGGAATGCAAGAATATTTAAGAGTTTGTCCCTTAACACAAATAAATGAAATAGCAGAAGAAAGCTGACCACTGCAAGCATAACCATGTAGATGCCACCATTAAAACTGTCATGCTGAATATGATTCATTTGTTGGAGTCAACTGTCACAAACAGGGTACAAGATGTGTGACCACCATTCTGGCATAAGCATTTGTTTCCATCACTCTGAGAAAGAAGGATCAAAATCAATTTATATTTATGTGAGACAGCAGCAATGTACATTTTCAGCTTTTCTTCAGGCCTAATCTAACTCTACACCTAGTCTACTCTTTCAGTGGTGTCAGGTTAATCAGACTGGAAAACCAAGAAGCAACAAATACATGGGAGGCTTTGCTATGACACATGCATTTCAGAGGGTGAGAGATAAACTTTACAAAGGTGAAAGCTTCAAGAATTCAGTTGAATTGTATATGCCTTCATCTCCTGAAGGGCTACACCTGCTATTAAGTGGTAAATTAAAATTATTTTTGAACTCTTTCTACTGCAGGAGGGCCAATAATTAATCTTGACTAGGGTTGTATATACTATGGGCATGGTCTTTCCTTTCCTGACTCTGGAAATCCCACTAAGCCGAGGTTTAAACAGTGTTGATTCCACTGATGCAGGATAGTGCATAACATTGCTTTGTACCAAGGAATCCTCTTTAATATGGAAGGTGGAACAGTGGGCACAAAACTATGGCACAGCATATTCCATATGGCCCACAATCTGCTAGCCTAATAAAAAGTTAATCAGTTGGGCACCATGGTGCATGCCTGTAATCCCCAGCAGCTATATGTGGCTGAGGCAGAAGGATTGAGGGTTCAAAGCCAGTGTCACCAAAAGCAAGGCACTAAGCAACTCAATGAGACCCTGTCTCTAAATAAAATACAAAATAGGGCTGGGATGTGGCTCAGTGGTTGAGTGTCCCTGAGTTCAATCCCAGGTACCTGACCCGCCCCCCAAAAAAAGTTAATCAGTCATTTGAAGATACATTTGAGGTGCCAACTTGAAGAAATTACATTCTGAAGATAGGGAACTATCTTTCAGGATACTATATGCCCTATATTATCACAAGTGAATAAATTCAGGAATCAAAGGATGAAAGTAGGAGAGTAGATCAATTTACCATATTCCCAGTGGTCTTATTTAAGGAATCCTTGTTTTCCGTCCCTGAAAATTTTGATTCTGACAGTCTAGAGCATAGATAGCCAACAAAAGTTTCTGCAATAATGGATATGTTGAATATCCATGCTGCTCGATGCATGTGTGGCAGTTCAGCATTTCAAACATGGCTAATGTGACTAAGGAACTAAATATTCTGTTTTACTCAATTACAATTAATTTGAATAAAAATTTATACAGCTGCATGTTTGCTGCTGGCTACCATATTGGACTGCTTTAGTCTATAGAATCCAATACTTAGAAGAAAATGCTGTCAACAAAAAATGAGGCAAATCAATCAGAATTTGAAATTTAAGTTATGGTTGTTACTCAGATATTTTCTGCTCCCTATGTCAAGAGGTAAGTAGGTGTGAAAAGGGATTACCATGTGGCAATTGGCTCTGATCATCCACAGGAAGAAAACCTTCTGATGCAAAATGACATGTGGAAGAATAGATTTGGTACTCAGGTGATCCACTCTAATGTCTACCACTACTTTGGAGAGTAGAGAGAAGAGATGACAATTATCAACTCCAGCCTGAGACCAGTGCTGTAATATTGCAAATACAAATTGCTTCAGTCTTCCGAATAAATTTACTCTTGTAAATTTCCAAATAAATTTACTCTTGTAGATTTCTCCAAAAGTAAGAAGAAACAGAATTCAGAAACTGTTCTCAGAGGAGGAGAAATTCCCATAAGTAACTAAATTCATAGTGAACAGACATTGGAGTGGGACATCCAGATTCTCCTTTTTGTAGGAAAAACACTAGTTTCTTTAGATGATTGGAATATTTACTGCAGAAGACTTACGTCTTTCATCTCTTCAGAGAATAAACTTCCTTGCATAAAGAGATACCTCAGCTCTGAGGCCAGCCCCATCAAATGATTATTCTGAGAAGGATGTAGGGACACTTTACCCCTTGTCACTTTGCAACAAAATTTGAAGGAACATCCCAGCTGTAGGACTCATGAAATCAGACAAAGTCATTTTTTTTTTAAATTATCATTGTCATACAATGCTTCCTACATATTTCAGTATACTTCACTGTTTGTGATTCTTGTTCTCCAGGATATTCCCCAATAAATTTTGTAAAATACTCTTCTCAGAGTTTGTTTCTGAGGACCCTAGACTAAGATAATATATTTGCTTTTTCTCCTATTCTACAAAGCACTTCTTGCTTTAGACCTTTGTTCTCTCAGGAAAACTGACACCTCTCAGACTGCATTGGTTCCTTAGCCTTTACTTGTGAAATATTTGGAGTTTTCAATTCTGCCTTGTTTCATTGACCCTGGACAGTTCTTTCCCTGATTATCAGCACAATCAGATTCTGGTTGGAGAAATCCATCCCAGGACAATGTTCCTGTTTCCATGGTCCTTAAAGATCCCTGAACAGGAAAGATAGGTATCTACTTTCTCCTAGCCTTCAAATCATGCCACTATTTCTCCCTTTACTTTTCTGTATCATACCACGTCCCTCTAAGCAAAGATTTTATTCCCCACCAAGTGTGTTTGCTTTGGTAATGTGCACAGTCTTTCCTCAAATATTCAGCTACATGAAGACAGTTGCTAAGTGGTGTATCCAAACATATTATAGTTAAAATGCCCTTCATCCCACTTATGACAAAGTCTCAGTGAGTCACTGACACTGGTTTAAAAGTAAAATTTTATTAACTTTTTCTGGGACTTGCCTTTTGACATTGACTTTCTAGAAAGTAAGTAAAGAAGACGTTTGACTTTACCTTTATTTTCAGCTGGATGGACTTTTGACATTATAATGCCTCTGTCCAATTAAAGCAGTCATTATAAAGGCTTGGATCATTGAATCATTGTTTTTTTTTTTCCCAAAGAAAATAATTTTTCATGCTATAATTTATGATTTACTTCAAAATAATGCAAGTGGGTTGTTGATATAAATCATTTCTTTTATCTTTACAATCTCTACATAAAATAGTTACTCAAATATTTCTTTAGATTTTGTTCTGTTTTTCTCTAGCCCTATTTCCACCTTTATTTCCATCTACATGGAAGATAATAGGTTTGGGCTTTTTGCTTTATAGTGCTATTATATCACAGAACATAATAATATTAGGGAAAAGAAGAGGATAGGGAAGAGTAAGAAGGTGAAAGAGTGAAGACAGTGAGAGGAAGCAAACATTTTGAAGTTTCTTGGCCTCAAAATCCTAAATTCAAAATTGAAAAGTATCATTTGTGAGTGAGAAAAAAATATCACCATAAAAGGTGGTAATTTGGGGAGAGGAGAATATAGCTCCTAAATTTGGAGGAGATTGCAATAAAGTGGGAAGTGATAAATGTTGGAAAATGGTGGTTAATTCTACAGAAAAATTATTTGTGACCTATTATCTGGGCAAAACTCTTAGGGATATGACAAGATACAAGGAAACTGGAAAGAAGCCAGAGTATAATGAACCTGTAAATTTCTTTCCAGATAAAGTCTTAAGAGAGCAAGCTCTCAGAGACAGAATAGCTGCTGGTCTGTGTAAGACTAAAAGATCAGTATGCTGAATGATGGGCAGAAGAACCAGATATCTACCCATACCCTAAGTGTGGTTCTGAAGTTCACACAGAGAGTTGCAGGATTTCTAGTCACACAGGAAAATGTAGGAATGGGGGATCTATTAGTAGCCCAAGGGATTGATGAAAATAAGAAACAATGGGACAAAATATTTCTTCTCATGTGTCCTCTCTAATGTTTAGAGGCTTAGAGTAGATATTAAGTTATATTTTATAAAAATTGGGCTGGGGAGATAGCTCAGTTGGTAGAGTGCTTGCCTCACATGCACAAGGTCCTGGGTTTAATCCCCAGTAACAAAAATAAAGAAATAAAAAATAAAAATAAAAATAATCATTATACAATTTGATAACACAGATACTGAAGTGAAAACCATACTTGGTACAATTTACTTAGGGAACTGAAACTATCAGAAATGAAGTAATTTCCCCAGGATCACATAAGCAATAGCGGGAGAGAAAGAAAAAACAAATTTGGACTTTCAGCTTCAAACCCAGAAAATTTTCTCCCCATTCATCTACCAATATATATTTGTGTTGAAAAGTAATTTTGGTCACTCAAACCCATAACCTTAGTCTACTCAGAATTCAAACAAATTTTAATTGATATATAGTCTACAAAAGACACACCAACAATTTCCAAAACTGTAAGGTCTCCAAAACCAGAAAAAATCTGAGAATCAGACACATCAAGATGCTGCCAAGGAGACAGAGTGACTAAATTTAGTGTGGTATCCTGGATCCTGGACACAAAATAAATAAATAAATAAGTAAAAATACATGAAGATATATGTTAGGTTAAAACCTGTGAAAATTTAAATGAAGTATGAATTTGAATTAATAATAATGTATCCATATTGGTATAGTAATGTGACAAATGAATCATAGGAATGTATAATGTTAATGATAGTAGAAACTGTGTGATATATGGGAACTCTATACTATCTTTGAAACTTCTCTAAATCTAAATCTATTAAAACATAATGGTATAACCTTGACTCATAAGTGTATGCAAAGAAATATCATTAATATTTGGAGTTGTGGGAACATGGGGACTTGGTGCCCAGTTTCAGAATTCACTGTTGTTTCGTTGGGCACTGGTGGCAATGTTGTGGTGAAGTGTATTCTTCAGCAAACAGGATGCCCACAGGGCCTCAAAACAACTTGATAAGATTTTCTACAGGACAGGAGATCCATAGAAAGCATTGTGGTAAACAAATAGTAAGGTCTTGCCATATTCATCCCATGAATAATATGAAATCCCTGTAAAATGGCAAATTATCTAAGATGAAAAATGAGACTCAGGTAAACATTCTCTAGCTTTAAGTGTCAACTGATGCACTATCTCAGTAGTAAGCACAAATAACCCAGACAGGAGCATACGTCAATGGATTCAGAGATGCCATTTATTAAACTGCAGAGTCAGTCAAGCATCAGAAAAGTGTATTTTCAGGGTAAAAAAAATGGCCACTGGTTACAGAGGGAGTCTGTGTTTTATAGGTTACAATGAAGGTAAATTAATCTTTGGCGATTTGAGCAGAACAAGTTGGTATGGGCAGTCAGGAAAAAAGTTGTAAAAGTCCAAAACTCATTGTTACCAGGAATGGATGAAAATTCAGAGCCAGGCCAGGAGCTCACTGTTGATCTTCTTCCTCTGGGACCCTTTGTTACCCAGAGCTCACTGTTTTGCTTTCTCTCTCCAGGATTCAAGGTACTGGGAAAGGGCCAAAGACTAGAGCTCAATGCTCAGTATTTTCCTCCTCCCTTCGGGACCCATTGTCGCTGGGAAGGGATGAATATTTGGCTTCTTCTCTCCCCACCCTCTTCCCGGTTACACTGTCCTCCTTTCTTCCTGGGGATTATCATTTTCCATATCTTTCACTACCCAATTTTCTCCTTCCAAGCAAGAAATCAGTAGTTTGCAATGAAACCAAACACATTTATAGACTGTATACGTATTCTTTAAGAATGAGGTTCCATGAATGTTCTCAATTCTAGATAAAACCCTGAGCAGACCTTTTAATTGTTCTGACCATGGCTGTGGAAAAACAACCACTTCATTGTCCTCTTCCATTATAAATGGATAATTGCATTAATAATTAAATATCATTAATCAATATTTCAGTCTTCAATCAAGGTTAATTCTTCTTCTGCCAGGTAAGACTAACCTCAGGTAAAACTCTTTGCACCCAGAGGAGGAAATATGGTCAATTTTTTCTCTTTCTTGCTCATATTTTTCTCCTTTCATTAGAAATAGTTACTGACCTTTCTAGAAAAGAAGAAAGAGATGTCAAATGTATGTAGAAGTTCTTATTAACAAGGCATATCTAAAGATGTCATTCACTGAGAAAAAGTTCAGAACTGCTTCTCTCATGTACACTCTTGATTTTCCAAAGACTGTTGTGCCTCTTATTTCTACTTCCGTGATTTGGGGAAATGCCTCCCCTTAAATTGGCTACTTTAAACCTCTACCAAATTGTGGCATACCAGCAACAATAACACACATTACCTTCTGCTAGCATCTTCTTGTCCTGATATGTTGTACTATTGAACAGTATACTTTTAAAATAACCTAAAATCAACATTCCCCCAGGGGATTCCCATCTGTTTCCTGGAAATCCATGTACTTTGCCTGCTTTGGGGGAGAATTTGTAGTTCCCTCACTGATATAGCCCTCTCCCCTATTCCTTGGTATACTTTGCTTTTCTAGACTTAAATCAGGAACTTATCTAATGGGTACCTAAGTGGAAGACCATAGAGTTTTTCTGATTTGAAATTGGGCATATGGAATAGCATCTCCTTTGTAATAAAGCACTTTATGAAGTCTTGACACCTAAACACAAACTCCCATTTTAATGTATGATTGCATGCACTACATGTATGGAGATATAACAAAGAATGTCAGCTAAGGTCCTTTCCCTTATGGGATTTCATTAATGTTCACTTGTTTTTCAATGGTGAAGCACTGGAAGTGTGAAGTGCAATGCAATTCATTCTGGGCCTATTATGGGTTAAATAGGCAGCTCTGGACAATGTAAAGTGTTCTCAAAATAATAGCGATATTTCTTTGGGAAAATGAGAATTAATTTCTAAAGAGTTAAATTGAAACATATGATTCTGGAATGCAATTGACTTGTAGTTAAAAACTTTCTTGAATTAATTTTTTTTTAATTATCCAAACCCTTCACAGTGACCTTTGACTCAGTGGCACAAAACTTAATGATGTCTGGTTGAAGCCATGGGTGTAAGTTGTGGTCTGAGAAAAAATGATTGGACTTGAGAAAGTTGACAGTCCTGCCCTACTAATAATTTAAACTAAGCCTCCTAGCACCAGCCCTTCACTTTTGAGTAAACAAGTCCTAATCATCCAGAAAAATAAATTTACAATAGTTTTTGAAGATGCTTACTCTAAATTATAAATCTGATTGATTTTACTCATTCAACATGCCTTAGGTAAACTTGCTGTGTGAATTTGAATCCTGGGGATCCATGAGTTTAACTGTGGGCTGTTTATGTGTTTCTTCTGGAGCCTTGTACTTTGGAATTTGTTGATAAATGCTTTCCAAACTAATCAACCTGCCTGTCATCATGCCTAACAAAAGATATTACAAATTAATACTATAAAGGAACCCACCCATGTGCAATCATATTTTAGGAAAAAAGTCTTTCTTTAAGACTTTATATAATTCAAACTAATTGAATTCAGTAATTCAAACTAATTCAAACTCATTTTTTTCATAGAAATAAGCAAAATAAAATTGCATTGTTTCAAATTTTGTATGAAAATTTACTCTATTAATAACACACAATACTTTTAATTACCCCAAACAAATTTAGTAAAACATAACCCTCATTTTATGTTTCTGAACAATGACAAGGTTACCAAGTACACATAAAATATGTGAAGTTAGATCATTCTTAATTTGTTTTTTGACAGATATAAATAGTGACCAATTCTAAATAAAAACAGCAGTATTTTCTAGAGACTGCATATGTCAGAAATAAATACTGAAGAGTATACATCATTTGCTGAATTAATCTGCTTTGTTTATATCAAAAGTGAGTGGAAAAATCTTTGCAATTTCCAAGGATCTCTGCCTAAGTAAAAAAGGGAACATCAATCTTGAAGGTTGCTTCCAATGTTAATGATTTCACCAAATATCTTGGGGAGGTCTGGTTTATGACTATGGCAGACAAGTACAGAAGCTTAAAGAGAGTGCCTTAATTCTATCAGAGTATGTATTTTGTGGTCTGTTAATATTTTGCATTAAGCCAATTTTGAGCTGTTAAAGTTTTTTTCTTTTCAAGTTTGCTAATCATCAGGAAGCACTCACTTTCATCTGGGATTTGTTTGCATTGATTATATTTCCTCTGCTCCTGTGCTTCATACCAAGCTTTCAGAATTAGTCTTAGAGGTGGCTGCAGTGAGAGTTTTAGGAAAGCACAAAACTCATCTTCCTCCTGGTGTGATCCTTCTGCTGTTCCTGAGTTCCGGGAGTTGAAAACAGAGGGAAAGCTTCAGAGAGCTGGGAAAGTACTCCTACGCCTTTCATGTAAATGGACAGACCTGGAGTTGTGTTCTGGTTGTATCCATTAGGAGGGCAGTTCACAATATTAAAATACGCTGGTTTTGTATTGTACCCATACGAAAGTGTTTTCCATCTGAGTTTGGAGTATTTTTATGAAGTTCTGTTGAATATCCCTCCTTCTTTTCCTCATGATTTAAAATTCCCTGCTCTCTCAGTTGGATCACCAGCAAGAAGCATATGGTACATTTAAAGTGGTTTAACTAAGGACAACTTAATAGAAAGTTTAGGATTAAGACACCCAGCTGGAGCTGTTTGAGGTTCCCTGTTACACTTGAACAATGGGGCATCATTGCTATCTTAGCCCTAGAGGAAAAATGGGAGGGGACGGTGTCGCTGGGATCCTGTGAAAGATGGAACCATGAAAGAGGACACACACCGGAGACACTCTGCAGGAAAGTAAATGACCAACACTTCTCTCCCAATCCCTACGTGTACCCCTGCATTCATCTGGTTTGCACAACCCAACTGGAACCCCAGAACACTAACAACTAATAAACAAACAAACAAAACCCTAATAATCCTCCTATAAAACCAATATCCCAAATCACAAAGTAAAGGAAGGCAAAGAAGGAATCTGGAGGAGCAAGGAGAGAATGACCAACTCATCTGCTATCCTGTTAGTATCAAATCAACTCTTGTTCATGAATTCCCTCCCTCTGGCCATCTCATACTCCCATAGACCTTTTATGTCAGCATAATGTCTATTAATTCTTTTTTTTAAAAAATATTAAACGTAGTTATTGTGGAAGCTCTATGCTAAAACTGAGAAAACAAAATGAAACACATAAAATCCTTAGAATTACGTGTCATGACAGGGCTGGAACAGGGCATCAACATGGAGGCCCACCAGTACAATTGCATGCCCTCATCTTCCACATCAACACTCACTATTGACCCTCTCTGTGGCCAGTCATCTTTGTTAGCAGTGTCCTTGCTCAGGCTCCATCTCTTTCCATAGGAGCTGCTCTGCTATCCTCTAGAAAAGTTATAGTGACACACACACACACATACACACACACACACACACATACACACTCATACACCCATTCTTTAGATCAAAGAATACAACACTATAATGTTAAGAAAGCCAGTTGCAAGTTAATGAAAGTACTGTGCTCAGAAACACCACCCCAAATTACCTGGAGTGAGGTAGACTGGGAGGCACTGAGAAGCAGAAAGGTCACTTTGACTCCCCCTGCCTTCCAGTGTAAGAGCTAGCAATAAGGAAATCCTCTGATCAACTTTATCTAAAGGTAGGTCCTAAGTTTCATTCCAAAGGGGTCCTGTCCTATACCCAAGGGAAGACATTGCTTCATAGAGAGGCCAAAAATAATCCAAACAGGCAGACCTTGTTAAGTTTCCCTGCTCGTCTGCTGCCATTAAGTCACACTCAAATCCTATTACTTTTCTACATGAATGTTCATTCCCCATGAGCGTTAAGCAGAAAAACAGAGGCTTCCTTCAATCTTTGGTTCTTCATTTATGAAGGCTCCACTTCCCATGTTTACTTATTTTGATTAAGTAAATTTATTATGCTATTCTCTTTCATTAAGGGAGTACTGGCAGGAGGTGACCCTTATGATAGGCAAGGAAAGGTGTCATATGTTTCAACTTCAACAAGAGAAAAATAGAAGACGAATAAAAAGCGAAATAATGTGCCTTGTAGTTCTTGATGGTTTTCCTAATATTAATAGGAAAAATATTAATATATATTTATAATCCTGAGCAAACATGCAATTCTAGGCATAAACCAATGGTGAGAGTTTAAGCAGAAATAGAAAGAAAATAATCCAATTCTTTTGAATGTTAATCAACATTTTTGAATGTTGAATGTACAGGAGAGCCTGCTTCCCAAAGTTCATATCAAAGACACTTATTTGGAGCTATTCGAATCCATCAGCTCCTGTTGACTATAGTGAAATCATAAACTGCAGGAACTATTCCCATTTCTATTATCAAATATGTGCTGGGGTAGTAGAGAAGGCTGCATTTCAAAAATCCCTATCCTGCTGCAGAATAGGAAGGATTACTGTTAAACTCCAAAGCATTTTGCTATAGATACGTTGTTTACACAACACAGCTGCTAGAATGACTTTGATGACAGGAACTTATTAAGGCCTTTGGGGGATGATGAGATTTGTTGAAATCATGATGTCGGTTTGCTGCCCCTGATTGATGTTCCATCACCAGTCCAAGGCTCCAGGCATATTGTGGTGTACAGAAGTTTTGTGGACTGAACTGCAAGCCTATTCCCACTAAAAAACAAATCAATTCCTTGTTTAAAAGTTTTCAGTGTCTTCTACAGCCTGAGAGATGAAGTTCAAGTTCTTTGACAATGTACACAAGGCCTCCTATAATCTGGCTTGTGTCTTCAGAACTTACCCTGCTGGAAACAAATGGTAATTGTCCAATCACTAAATGCTTTTTTCTATTTTGTTCCTACATTCTTTCTTAGAATGCCTAATCTACTCTTCAGAACTCCATATATTAAGGCCCATCTCATTTTCTCCTCCTCCTCCAAGTCTTCTTTGACTCTACCCTCTCCCCATTTACAATGTTCCTAACAGAGCTCCAGCAAATTTTATAATTTCTTCTATCAGTGTCTCAGCACACTGCATGTTGATGGAGTCCTGTTCCCCTATTAGAGACCCTGACCCTCCCATGGGACTCCTACACAGTCATTTTCCTGGTGTCATATCTAGCCTCAAATTTAGCCTAATGGATCCATGTCTTCCATTGGAGATTCAAGTATATTCAACTTTTCATAAGTTTAGTGACTAAAAATGTCACTAAAGATATATGGGGTTCCAAAGAAGAATGCATTGTATGACTCCTTTCTTTACATCTTTAACAGCATACTGAAACTTTCTGTGTCAGTTTTTTCTACAGTCTGTCTCCCTAGCATGTGTTCCACCTGGTTGTAAACAAACAGAACCCAGAGGCAAGAACCATTTATTTCACCACTATGACCTCTCTAGGAAGTAGCATGCCTTCAGCATCACCCCAGAGATTCTGGTAAATACAATTTTCTCCATCTGTTGCTGTGTCTTTCTCCTTGAAAAGACCATGAATTTCTCAAGGGTAAGAATTAATTCTAGTATGCCTTTAAGTCTTCAATGCCAATCAAACTACATAAAAGTTAATGGATCCCAATAATGAATCAATAATAGTATTGGAGAAGAAAATAGTTTTTATCACCTTAACAATGTATGTTTGGATCTCATTCTATTTGACTATAAAGGAATGCAACATTTTATAAGAGGAAAGAGGAGAATTGATGATTTTAATATTGTCAGAAAACTACCAATCTTTCCCAGATATTTTCCAATTGAGGATCTAATAAAAATCTTGAAACTACTTGCAGTTATCAAGAATCTCAATTATAGGGGAATGAAAAACACAAAGATTGCCTTATTTACTATCATCATTTTACTTCAAATTTGTGTCCTATATATTTTTCCTGCTTTTCTATTTCTGATCTCACCATGAGTACTTGGGACTTTTAGACTCCATTACAAGATTTTCAGCAATATCTTATATAGTAAATGATATCAATAAAAGGAGAAAGTATTATAAGTATTCTTTAACTCACAAGTTTATAATAGATAAGGAAAATAAACTATTATCTTTATACATTATCTGATATACATTTATGGGTCTACTTATGAGCAATTAATTTTACCCCAAAAAAGAAATCCACTTTTTATATATGCTTGGGAACAGGGAGGAATATGTATGTGGAAGTCATAGTAAGAATTCATTTAGTAATGAATATTAATAGTAAAAGTTTTATTGAACACTAGCTTGTTCATGATGTCATTATCAATATTCTATGATGAAAAATTAATAGCTGCTTTCGATACTACCATTTACTGAACATATGATATGTGCTGCATGCCTACATAATCTCACTCCCTGGTATGATGTATATTTGAGATATTTTTCTTTTATGTTGTTCTGTTTACTTGCTTTTTGTTTTTGTTTTTATTTTGTTTAGTTTAGTTGCAGTATGGGGAACTGAACTCAGGGGTGCACTACCATTGAGATACTTTCTCAATTCTTTTTATTATTATTATTATTATTATTATTATTATTATTATTTTGAGGTAGAGTCTTGTTAAGTATTCAGGATGGCCTGAAACTTGAAGTCCTCTTGCTCAGTCCCCTGAATAGCTGGGATAACAGATATGTGCCCTGTGCCCACGTGTGTTTGAGTATCTTCAGTGAAGATGTGAAAACCTTTCAGATAGAGAAGAATACTTTTTGTAATATCATAGTTAATAAAAGTTAAAAGAGAGTAGTAGCTCCCCAGAAGAAAATCAGATTTCAAGAATTCTGGAGCAATCTCTTCTAAATTATTATTTATTCTTATCACAAGCCTCTTCATTTTTCATCTTCATATTACTCAGTTATCATAGCAATCAGGTTCTGAGAACACTATTCTATTCTGAACTGAGTGTTTATGCAATTAAATATTATATGCCTTCAAAATATTCCTCACTATTTTGTGTTTGGCTTTCTATTAATTTGTTAATTCTTTTAATTCAAAATAAATGCTGTAGTCCTTCCTTCAAAAGTGAATCCAGCATAGTCCAAACATGGTTGGTGGCCTCCTTGAATTTAGTTGGTCACCTAGTTATTGCATTTTTTACTCTTGTGATTTGATGTAGAGTGAGCTGAACAATGAAGTCACCCTTCTTAATCAGATCACCCGAATTGGGGACATGTACACCTTTTAATAAAATGGCTAAAATTGCCTTTCAGAGGATTGAGCCTTAGAGTGACTGGGACCCTAGTAGGCACTCACTGTTTTCCTGGCACTTCATTGTCATGAGAAGCTCTGCCAAGAAAATTTAGAACAAATTCTTTCTTCCCAAAGTGCCAAGCATTTCTCCATTATGAAATTTCCACGGAATCCCATGAAAAGCCTCTCCTGTAAAATGAGACTCCATACTTCTGCACAGCTGCACTACCTGGCAGTGTCCCTAGCCCTGGGAAGACACTAAAGCAAATGACTACCCTGGCTGTTGAAACTGTGAGCAAGTTCTGAAAATGGCAGCACACTGCTGCTCTCGCCACAGAAAATGAAGATCACACCGATTTTATTACCTGTGCACTCTCAAGCAGGATGCTACTAAAAGGATAATCAGAACGGTGGTTTATTGCTGGCACGCCATGCGCCTTGTTAGATGCAATCAGTTTTTGTTTTCCTTTACCATCATCCTTGACCCACTCGCCAAGGACGACTAACAAAGCTAATTGAAGAAATCAGTTTTGTGTGTTTCAACGTGTTGGGGTTCAGTCAACAAAGATGGGCAAAGTGCTCTCTAAGAGCCTTTCTTTCTTTCACTTCCTAGGAGAGAAATAAGCCATCTTGTGAACTACAAGTGCCCCTGACCGGCACTGAAAATTAAAGATGAATGTTCTGCATATCAACGCAACACAAATCACTGTTATCCTCGAGTTTGTAGAGAAGATAAGTCTTACTTCATTTGCTATGGGGAGGTGTATCTTTCTGGCATCTTCCACAGTACTGTGCTGCTCTGGACTCTGTCCAGAGTCAACAGCTGAGCTGCATGATGTAGCCTATGATTCAAAGGCCCAGGGCAGAAGAGAAATAATTCCCCAGTGCCACTTTGTATTATCTTGCTTTTTACATAAATAAATCAACATCCTCTGAAAGATATTTGATTGTGTAGGTAGTAAATTTAAGAAGTTTGCTTCATGTGAAGATGAAACAAGTGATATTTCCTTTTTTAAAAAAAAACGGTCACTGTTGAGAGAAGAACCACATGTGTCAGAAATTATTTTTAAGATATGTATTTTGGGGAAAAAAATCACTGTTATCAGAAAGTCAGTTTCTCCCACAATGGATTTTTTCCACAAACATCTATTTTTTTAAAAAAACTACTCTAAAAGTATATAACTGGATTAGAGAGCAAAATTGAAAAAAAAAATTACATTGTGCTAAGTTTTGTATATTTCATTCACAGACCTTAGCAAATAGGTTTTAAAATGCATTTCATTTAAGTAACTTTTTAATGCATTTAAAATGAACATTAACCTGTAACATATAGACCTACAACAGGCCAGCTTTCCAGCTGTGCATTAAAAAATTCATATTGAATTAGACAAGGTAAATAGAGCCCAGTTCATGATTCTTAAATAGACCTGACATTCAGTGTTAGAAACATATAGGATATGTAGGTACTACTTAGTCTAGAATGGAAAATGAGTCCTTGGTCCACTTTTGAAATTTATGAAGTACAATAAAAACTGTGGCATTTGGGGACTCGCCCTTCCTACTTTTGAAAGGGGACAAAGAATTCTGAAAGGTTTAAAAATCTAATTTTTATCATCAACTATGTTAAACAGAATCTGGAGCAGCCTTTCTTCAACCCCGGCACTATTAAAATCTTAGGAAAGATTTATTTTTGTCGCAGCTGCATCCTGTGCTCTGTGAATGCCTACTTAGCTGCATCCCTTGCCTCTAACCACTAACTGCCAGGAGCCCTGCCCATGTGGCAATGAAAAATGTCTCCAGAGATTACCAAATATCCAAGGGATAAAGACAGTCATTCCTGGTTATGGGCCACTGCTCTAGGCATAGTAAAAGGGGACAGGTAACCTCAAACATTCTCATTAGTACTCTTCCAATCTTGTGAAAAGTAATATCTGCCCAGTTGACACCTTGGCTCCTCAGATGGTGTAAAGCTGCTCTTCCTTCCTCCTGTTCTGTGTGGATCCTGGGTCTCCTCTCAGTTGCCGACCTGTTGAAGTCTCTTCATCTTCCTTCATAATATACAGTGGATTCAGTAGGAATCAACTCTAGACTGTCCTTTGTCTTCCTTTTCCTCCACCATATAATTTCATCCATGTACATGATTGCATAACATTGGTATACATCTATTTCAGACTAATTTCCAGATTTCTATTTTTTGGAAATTGTACATTGATACCTTGCATTCATTATAAACACTACAATCTAATAATGACTCCATTTCTCTTAATTCCTTCATGCTTCCTGTTCTTTGATCTATTATTGTCCTGATCAACTTTCAGGTATATCTGGTTTTAAAATACGGAGCTGTCTCTTCACTACATTCAGTATAAAATAATTTGCAAACAAATGCTATTAAACATCCTGTATAGTTATTTCTATGTTAAAAAACCCTCTTTTCCCTGTTCTTTAAGGAAACTTTGAGTATAAGCTGGGCTCTTGCTGGTCTTGCCTGGTGTTTAACATTTTCCCTATTGCTTCCCTGTCACTTTTTTTTGTCTTCCCACTTGCATCATTTACAAGAGGAAGGATCCTTAATAATTCATAATTCTGATTGTCATTTTCTTGCTCAAAATTAATTTTAGTTTTTCTCTAGTTCCTAGACAGGGAAGACTCCATGATTCTGTCCAAATCTTCCAGTGGTCTTTTCACTCATACCAGTATACCAGACCTTAAGTATTTCTTCTCCACTGAGACCAGCAAGTACTGCCTAACACATTTCTCCATTTACTGTTGAAGTTATCATTCCTCAAGCTCTTTTCTTTAATAGAAAGTTTTTTTCTCTCTCCATAAATAATCCTACCTACAAAGAATCATAGCAAAATAAAACTTCCTCCAGATTCTCAAGCCCAGTCATCTTCCTTTCTCCCAACCTCACCTAGATTCAACAAATTGCATTTCACCCCTTATAGCCATGACTTTTCAATTATTCCATAGTGCATCTTTGTATTTTCTAAATTATGTAGTTCAATGTCTTGTTCTTGATAGATGCTTAATTAATATCTGTTGAGTTATGTCTATAGCAGAAGACTAGGCTTGCATGGTGTCTAACTTTATAAACAGTAAGAATAAGATATTGCATATGAGGAATTAGTCACTGCTAAACTTTCCTTAAATATTTAAATTCTTCATGATCAATTATATTTTTTAACAATAGTCAGAGCAATATTTCCAATTTTGTGTGTTCTTTGTAACCTTGCACTCCCCTGTCAAAAAATGGAGAGTATTCCCTTTCCTTTTGAAATTGGAAGGCCTTTATGATTGCCCCAACAAATAGAATAGAACCACAGAGATGCTATTCAACCTCCATAATTGGAGGATAAATGGGGTTTCTTCTTGTTCCCTCTCTCTGAGGATATTTATCCTTGGAATCCAAACACTGTGTTGGACAGAAGTCCAAATTAAAACACACACACACACTCACACACACACACGAGGATACTCCCACATGGTAAGCAAATGAATGCCCCACTGTCAGCCTGTAGGAACTACCTATTGGTCTATCAGTCACGTGAGTGAGTGACACATCAGATGGATTATGTTGCACAGAGCCTGTAATGTTTCTGCTGAGATGCCAGACATTATGGAGCATAGAGACATACCATCTCTGTTCTGCCTTGGAGAAATTGCTGACCAAGAGTATTAGCGGTTCTTGGACCATTGTGTTTTTGTAGTAATTTATTATGCAGCCCAAATCACTGGAACACACTTAACAAGTAAATAGAACAAGAGATAGAATCTTCTTTTTTTTTCATTTTCCTCTCACATGTAGGAGATAAGCCTTTACTCTCATAAATAACTTCTACAATGTGTTAGGGAGGGGAAGAGGTACAAGATGGCAGAAATAAACTGATGGGAGATATAAGTACAGAGAAGAATATATACAAATGATGACTAGAGATTTTTTTAGATCTATGAATTATTTTGAGTATGATAAAATTAGACCTATGTACAATATAAAAGTTGAAACCTTGTGAACATCTGGAGAGTTTCTAGGTGCGCTAAAAACTTTTTGCAAATTCAGACTAATAATTTCATGACTTTAAGTACAGGCATACATAGCAAGGTAAAGATTTTCAGGTAAATTAAAAGGAGCTCTCATTATTGTGCGATGGGAGAATTGGTGTTTTGTGGTTTTACCTATTCCTTTCATACAGATCCCTGGAAGATGTTTACTCTGAGGAAACTTGATCTTTAAAAGCCAAATTCTCCTGGCTTGTTTATGATAAACTCCTTTGCATTGTGGGTCTATAAGGACAACTCACATTCTTTTTTGTTAGATTCCTTGGAGTAAAGGTCCTGAGAATGCTCCCCTAATCATTCCCAATATTTACAGAGCTCTCTTCTATTTACTGTTATTCAACTAATTGGAGGCAGAATTCTTTTTTTGTTGTTGAATTACTATTGAAAAAAAATGCTGTTTTTTTTTTTTTTTGTTTGTTTGTTTGTTTTTTTAAAGTAAGATATTGAACCCAGGGGCACTTAACCGCTTATCCACATCCACAGTCCCCTTTTATATTTTATTGAGAGACAGGGCCTTGTTGAGTTGCTTAAGCCCTTGTTAAGTTGCCAAGACTGGTTTCTAACTCTTGATCCCCCTGCCTCAGCCTCCTGAGCCTGAAAAAATGCTTCAAAATGAGTAAACACAATAATCACAAAATGTTGATTTTGTAGTCAGTTTTATATCTAATTTCTCAATGGACTTATAAGAATAAAGGCAGCTGTAAAGTATTAGGTAGAAAAATATGTAAAATAAGTCAAAAGATATTTTTATCTGTATCTCAAAAATGAAATTAAAGATTAAAAAACAGAGCAGTAATTTAAGTTTATTATTATCATTGCTACCCAGGGAAACAAACAAAATCTCTGATTCCTTATATGTTTTTCAAGATGTGGATCTATTTTCAAGCCTTTTTGCCTTATCATATTATGTTTTATATTTTTAAGTAAAATTAGTACCTAAGAGATTGCAAAGTTTAATTGTACAAAAAATTGTGAATTGGATATTTATTTTATAATTACATACATATATATTTAAATATAATACTTTTAGCAATAAAAATTATGATAGCAAATATTTATTGAGCACCTAATGTATTCCAGGCATTGTTAGACACTTTTGAATTTAAAATCATGCATTAACTCAATTGATCCACAAAATAACTTTGCTGAATATTTACTTTAATTCTCTTTTTGTTTTCCAGATGAGGAAAAAGACTCACAGCTTCTCTATATCTGTATAGAAATATATGCATGTATATATATATACACACACATATACATGTATATGCATATATATTTTTCTGTATATATATATGCATGTAACATAAGCCTGTTAATTTCTGACATGTGTCTGTGTGTTCCCTTTGTAAGTATAAAGATGCCCACACACACACATACACAGACCCAGAGACACACAAATTAACATAGTCGTATCAAGTTTTCTGAAGGAAACATTTTTTAACTAGCTTATTTTCTTTGTTTTACAGTGGATATAATCCAGTTCCTGTCTAATAATTGTCTTCCCTGAAATGCGCATTTCTCTCCAGAAATGGCCTTTGAATCGAATGTTCTAGCTGAGGGGCTCACTGTCGTAACAGTTCCCGCAGCCGTCAGTACATTAGCTCCAACTGCTGCTGTAGCCATTGCCATTTATGTTTCTCCCAGGAGAATTCAGATGAAAAAAGGAAACTGTTAGTGCTAAGTGCGTGCCAGGTTTGAATATAATCTCCAAACACATTCTAGCTGAGCCTAGAATGAGAATATTTTCTCTTATTTTTCAATGGACAAAATACTAAATTATAAAATAGAACATGTAAGCACATTACAATAAATACAGTGGTGTAGTAAAAATAGATTCACTTAGAAGGACAGAAAAGATTTCATTTGGAACACCACTTTAAAAACTAAGCTTTCGCTTTTTATCATAAGTTTGAATATTGGGAAGTCAAAGGTGTGAAATTCCAATTGACCACTGAACTCTGACTTTTTCCATATTGTTCTTTCAGTTACCAGGCACCAAATTTTACTTGTAAGTTTATCCAAGGAGTTTGGAATTATTTCAAACTGAGGATTTTTAACAACTTTTTGCCTTAATGTTGCCTCTGTTCTCTTAAAGCATGTATCTGAAGGCCTATGTTCATACTCATGTTTATATTTCTCTGTCTATTTTTATCTCTAGATGGTTTATTCTTCTACAGTTTTGCTGAAAGTTATACTCAAAGTCATAAAGGGGGGTTCATGCAAATCCTTAGCTGAGAAGTCTGGGAGTCATGAAAGTGTTTGAAAATTAAACCCTTTATCTTCGAAATGTGGTGTTATCGCTTCTGAATAGGAGAGTTAAAACCTGGAGCCTGCTGTTAAATGACCTTGCTCAATATGTTTGTAGGTGCAGCTCAAAGGGAATCCAAGGGGTTCCTCCTTGTTTTTGTGCACATAGGTGATACCTCACATTCAGTGTGGTGAAGTCTGACACATGGTGTGGGAGCGGGATGGTGCCGTGTTTGCCTGGGCACAACTGAGAAAGGTATAATTAGAAACTGGAAACAGAATGACTGAATACACGTTAAATCTTACAACCATGAGTGTAAAGTAAGGCAAAACAACTGTCAGCAAAGATTCTTAACAAAAGATTTAAGCTAAATATAAACTTTCATAATAATACTCGGCAAAACTATAGTCTTCTGGAATTTTACATCAGAAATATTGTAGCAGAGTAAGCCCAAATATAAATGACTTAAATAACAATTCAAGAATCCCACGAAACCATTTATCTACACTTCCATTTATCCACTTATTAGTGTAATTGGTATTGTGGAGATCTGACCATCTCAGCTATCAGAAGTTATACTCTTTTTTTAAACCACAAAGGTACTATTAAAAGCAATATTGAAAAATTTAATGAGATGTGATAATATAAAGAGTCAGTCTTGGTAAATGATCAAGTGACTGTTATGTTTTTATTGGGTTTAGTGCTTCTGGTATATGTATTATTAGGGTGGTATGTAAAAATATTATGAGGCATTGTTTTTTTCCTAAGTAGTCCCACCTCTTTACTTCTGAACAACTAGAAAAAAAATCTATTTTATTTCAGAACTTCTACCAATCCCCTATACATTTTTCCTTTGCTTTCTAATTTCCTTTCTTATTTCTCAGTTTCAAACTTAAGAAAGTTAATGAGTGGACGACTGAGAAGTACAATCTAATTTTTTGTAGGGGGTTGCCATGGATTGAAATCAGGGTCACTCAACCACTGAGTTACATAGCCCTCTTTTTGTATTTTATTTAGATACATGGTCTCACTGAAATGCTTAGTATCTTGCTTTTGCTGAGGCTGGTTTTGAACTCTGATCCTCCTGCCTCAGCCTCCTAAGACTCTGGGATTACAGGTGTGTGTCACTGTGGCTGGCTCTGATTATATAAATATTTTTGAAGAACAGTATTAAACATTTTAATGAACTGCATACCATAATATGACCTTGGTATTGGATAAAGAGCTGTGGTGGACTAATAGAATTTATAGCATGAGTACTTTATTTTTCTATCCACACCTTTTTTTTCTTGTACCATGGCAATCCCTCTTTAAAGAGTTGGTATCTTTGCCTGTTACTTGAACTTGCCATAGACATGGGTTTTCCTACCATCAAAAGGATATTAATAGGCTTCATACAAGCAAAATCTAAAATGAAAAAAACAAATTGCTTGCACATTTCTACTTACTCCCTTGGAATCTTGCCATATCAGGAGATGAGACCTGGTTACCAAATGTTGCAAGGGAGACAAGGTTGGCAGAGTTCAGTCATGCACCAATAGCCTGCTGGGTCAACCAGTCCCTGGATTAATACACAGCTGGTCACAGGTGTATGTGGGAACCCAGGAGAACTTAGAGGAGCCAAGCAGAGAGAAATAGAATCCCTAACCTTCCTGTAGATACATAAACTGCTCAAAGTTTAGAATATTTGTAAAACAGCAACAATATGTATAAGATCTCAGAGCCAGCTAGTCTGCATCTTTAAAGCAACAGCATTTGAGACTTCAATGAGGACAGGTGTTGGTATGTGCCAGGTAGTACTTTAAGAACCTTGTTACTATTATCATCCTTATAATTTTATAATGTGACTAATATCACGATTAGCATTTTAAAATTAGAAAACTGAGACACAAAAAGGGTAACTGATTTGCCAATATCACACATTAGTTAGGGCCTGACTTTTCAATCTTGACAGTTTAGCTGCAGAACAGAGAGTTTTAGCTTTACCAACTGAGCCATATTAAGATGTAACCACTGTTCTCGTAAAGCATTGACTTTTTCAGTCATAGGCTAAGGCTATTGTTTCTCTCTCTCTCTCTCTCTCTCTCTCTCTCTCTCTCTCTCTCTCTCTCTCTCTCTCTCTCTCACCTCTCTGCTTCTCTCTCTTTCTGTCCCCCCACCTTTTTCCTTTTGTTTGTGAAATGGGGTATGACCGTTTTCCAGGCTTCTCTCTGTCTCCTGGGCTCATGTTATCCTCTCATCCTGTGTACCTGGAAACACAGGCACATGCCACCACACCTGAACTGTTACTCTCTTCTACATGATCATTTTTCTATTGCTTCTAATGTTTTTGCATAAACCATTAACGTCTGTCCATGATTTTTTTCTAGTAGTCTCAAAAGCCCAACAAAATGGATAAATATATGTTTTGAAAATTATTTAGAATAATAAATGAAAATAGTCCACTTTTCTGTTCTTGCATCCTGTGAATGATTTCTTATCAATATGTCAAACATATAAATGTTCAATTTTTTAAAAGAAGTTTAATTCAAATCAACATTCTTTCCCTTTGATTTTCTTCACTCTTTCTGTTTAAGTGATTTTAAGAATAAAGATAAAGCAAGTATTCATTCATACACCAGGCAAAAATTCTCCACTTGACAGAACTCACAGACCACTCTGCAGTGAATCTTGAGAAACACCCATGTGGGAATCAAACAGGAAATCCTAACACCTGACCGACTCCACCTGTTTACCCTGACTCACTCCAGGCACAGCTGAGGTGATTAACAAGGTATCATGTCCACTTCCTTTGTGAGGACTATTTCATAGCTCCAGGGAGTCTCTTTCTTCCTGGATGATTATTTCCCAATGTTTTCAGGAAGATATTTACTTAAACCTGTGATATCACTAGGGATATTAAAAATGACCAGGAGAATGGAGAAGACAGAGTCTGTATTTTGAAATAACAAAATGAATGAGCACAGTATTTTGGGAAGAGATCAGTTGTATGTGAAGAGCTGAGTCCAACATGTAGAGGCAAGTGACCGTTGACCACTCCTTCCTACTCACTGCTGTGTGAAATATGAGAGTGAAGGGACCCTCACTGGATTTAAAGAGCAATAAATACAGACCAAATAGGAAATATTCTCTTGCATAGCATATAGTTAACCTGCCACTTCTCTGACTCAAGGGATCATTTAATTAAATAATCTACACAGATAGAATTAAGTAATTTTATGACCACTAATAACATCTTTAGTGCTACAAAGTGAATATGGTAAAGGTAAATCAACCCTCATACTTCCAACATAAGTTAACTGTCCATATAAGATGAGAAGAATTTTCTTTCCAGTTGCAAATAACACTAGACCACCCAGTAAACCCCCACTGACTGCCTTATGAGTAACAGGAGAGAAATCTGAAATAACCTTCCCTCCAATCATGAAAAAATGGAATCCCACTTAAAGTACAAAACTGATGCCAAAAACACTAATGGTTGAATCCTTATTGGCAAAATTTAGCGATAAACTATTTTCTGTTATATTTTATACCCAAGTAAAATTTTATAGCAGGAACATCTATAAATGTGAGGAAAAATAAATTACAGAAATTAAAGATAGAGGTGAACAGATTAAATCACTAAATTGAAAAGAAATGGTAGAGTTTCACAGTTCACAGCTATCCAGAATTTATTTCCTGACTCAAAAGTTTAGTTATTATATTACTGTAGAACTTTTAGAGGAAAATATAGGGATACTAAATGTATTAGTCTGCTCAGCCTTCCAAAACAAAATACCATAGACAGAGTGGCTTAAACAGCAGATATTTATTTCTCAGAGTTCTGAATGATGGAAGTCTTAAGTCAGCATGCATAGGCTCTGGTGAGGAACCTCTTCCTAACTTCTGATGGCTACTTTCTCCTTGTGTGTTCACAAGGTGGACAGAAAGAGAGAAAATGAGCATGCTATCTGTGGTTTCTTCTTTGAAGGCACTAATCCCATTATGAAGATCCCACCCTAATGACCTTATCTAAGCTTAATTAGACCCTACCTCCGAATATCATTATTTTAAGTTTCAAGGCTTTGACATATGAATTTGGAGGGAGTCATGATTTATATCATAGCACAAAACAGTCACTAAATTTTCAGTCTAAACAATAAGCAAAGTTTCATAAACTAGTGTGTAGCCAGCTCCTACTATATCTCAGGCAATATTGTGGGTATTGGTGGAACAAAAGTGAAGGAAAAATATAAAAGGGACCCTCCATCTTAAAGTGTTTTCATTTTAAATACATATAAACAAAAAGGTGATCCTAATTCACTGCTTTATATAACATAAAGAGAGATACCTAATACTTTGGAATCACAGAGGGAAAAGAAGATTTTGAAAATGCTAATATCTAGCATTCAAGTAGATGGACAAAGAGGAGCTTCTTATTGAGACCTAGTGTTTCAAGAGAAG
The DNA here is from genome assembly GCF_902686455.1 of Sciurus vulgaris. Taxonomy (NCBI): domain Eukaryota; kingdom Metazoa; phylum Chordata; class Mammalia; order Rodentia; family Sciuridae; genus Sciurus; species Sciurus vulgaris. The sequence continues at coordinate 101,133,443 of NC_136463.1, read as the reverse complement.
TTGAAGAGTTAACCTCAATTACATGACCTGAAAAGGAGAGAGGTTATGCCATATTCTACACATGACTAGTAGTACCAACTGGTTGGGTAATAATCATGAACAACAGGGAACTCATTATTTTCATTTGAAAATGAAGCCTAAGATTAAATGTGACACCAGTTGCTTTTTGTAAAACATAATAAAATCATATTTCTAAAGTAGAGAATCAAAAATAGAAAGTCGCTGAATAAAAAAATCTATTCAACAATTGTTCTCCCATTGTCCATAAATATATAAAATGACTCACAAATTGACAGTTCAGTAATATTTACTCCTACAATATTTTATAATGACATTAACAATAGGAGAATCTGGGGCATCTGGACAAGTTTAGGACATTAACACAAAGAACTGTATGTATGATGGAGTCATGATTACTAATTCCTGAGTAAAAGAAACTGGGACAGTGGTTAAGGTTGTTCACACAATCTTTGAAAACTAAGGTAATTGTTGGTGAATCACCCTAGGAGGGGAATTGATTATATTGAATTAGATTGAACTAATTTGGGTAATTGAAAGTTCCTTGTGATTGACTTCCATGTCACATGTACACTGCCAATAAACTAGCTCTTTGCCAAATACCAGATTTACAAATCTGTCCAAACATGTACATGGCAAAGTATTCTTGATTGCTTTGAAAATTGGTTGTAAGTGTCTATCAGAGGAAAGGAAAATACATGAAGGTAGTACAGAGTTTAAGTATACAAATAGACTTTAATTAAAATTTAGTTTTCAGAGAGAATACTTAATACTACAGTTTGAGTTAAGGATGTTTTTTATCATCCTTCTTGGTGTAAGAATCTATATTTTTTCTATTTGCTATACTGATCTTGATTTTTATTAATATAAACAACACAGTATAATTTAAAACAAAATTTTCTTTTCCGTCTTTGTTTCCATATAAAACATAAAATTAAAAATTAAGAGCACTGATGTATTCTTATTCTTTAATTGAGTCATAGTTGTATCTTTGGAGACTGTGGATTTGGAACTCTGTTGTTTTAAAGGAATGAAAGCTTTTAAATAGCAAGAAAATCAAAGTGAAGTCAGATGATCACAAAGAAGAAAATTAAGACATTTCAACAAACACTTGAGCTTTCATTACTCAGTCCATTTATCTGAAACTGTGATTTATTTATCTGTTATACTCATATAAGCAAAAACATCCTAAATCTATGTGTTAAAATAAAGTTGGGATCATTTTTTCCCATAATACATGCATATCCCTTGTGCCAAAATTATATTCATAATTTTCTGCAGAAAACACATTAGCATATTTGCTGTGAAATGACTAATCATGTAGTTTGTCAGTCTTTACTTTTTTATATTAACTCCATCCCATAAGTTCAAATTTTCATATTTGTTTCTGCATCTTAAGAGCATAATCCTAGAGGACTGAAACTTAGTGTCTGAAAATATCACGCAAAATTTAAAAATTTTAATGTTCCGTTTGCAGAGCAGAATTTATATTCCGTGGAATACGTTTTTATGGGTGCTCTCATTCAAAGTGTTTTGAAGTGACTTCATCCTAATCCTTCTGCTTGTTGCCATGCTTAGCATATACTGACATAAATACAATTTAAAGGTGCCTATCAGAAACCTACTAGTTGTTGTCTTAAAACATCAGAATAGAATTTGCAGTAGCCACAATCATTCTTTTTTGATTGCCTGCTTCTTCCTCTTTTTTTCTACTTAAATTGTAGATGCTATTAAAGAATACAATAAGGTTATGTAATGGAATTTAAACACACTTTATTGCAACAATATAAGTTCCATGTACAGTTATAAGCAATATGGCTGCACTTAATAATTTTACATTACAAACATAATTGTGGTATCAAATTAGTAATTTTCACAAAGTACTTGCATTAGAAATTTGTATGATTCAATATATTTCAATTCGCAGTTGCACAGGAAGATAACAATTTGTTTAATAGGAGACCTGGGGATACAGTTCATACTCTTAGATCTGATTGTCCTGCTTTATATAGAGCTTAGACTTCTAGTCGTAGAATTTTAGAGTTTGAAGAGGCCTTAGAGATCAGATAGTTCAACAACTTCATTTTACAGAGAAGAAAGTAGACGTTAAAGGAAGTTCTTTGACTTAAATCATGTAATACAGAAAGTTATTGAAAAAGCTGGAAATAAAATCATTTCTTAATTCTCCCAGTACTGCAAAAAGAGGCTTGGGAAAATAAGCAAACAAACCAAAAAAGAAAGAAATCAAAGCTTTAAATTTAGAAATCTCATGCACAGAAATAGGACTTAACATTATCAAATTGAATTCAGTCATTACAGGAGGGAAAGAGGGGTACATCCAAACCCGTTAGATGTTGAACAGAAACAGAGGAACCAGCAAAGATTGCAGAGGAGGAGCTGGTAAAGTGACATGAGTTGGGGGTTCACGGAGCCCAAGGAAAGAAATGTGGGCTGGTTCTGTACTAAATGCTGATGAAACATGAAGAAAGATGCAACTTAAGTGACCATCAGGCTTAACAGTACAGAAATCACTGGTTTCTCTGACCACTGCACTTCAACAGGATGGTTAGGAGCAAAGGCTGATTGGAGTGGAAAGAGGGGAAAACATAAAAAGTGATTGGTTTAGGATGTGTTTTTGTGGTTACAGTAGGTGCTGTGATAAGAGAGGATGAAACATATCTCTATGAAACTACTTCTTCAAGCTGTACTAATAGCAGAAGCTACAAAGTTTAACTTGCTATCAGAATACAATTTGATATGTCTTACATGGGGTATAAGCACAATGGTTTGTTTGGAGAGCATAATCAGTTAACTACCTATTCTAGAATATGTGTTGTAAAATTCTCTTCGGTGGTAACCTACCACCTAGCCCAACCCTCTGAAAAGTCCATGTTTCTCCATGTTTAAGGCAGTCCACCTTAAAGACTTGCCTTTTTCAGCAGAGAGCTCATCAATATCAGCACAGCCTTGCCGGCAGCTAGGAGGCCCGTCCATTAATGAAATGTTAATGACTGAATTAGACCTGTAATAACTGAAGTAGGATGCACTGCTGTGAGTCCATTAGCATCAGCAGACCCTGCTGAGGAACAAGTAAACACAGCACACAGTGAGAAAACTTTCCTGCACAGGGTTGCAACTATTGCACAGGTGTTTTCACATGGAAAATGACATTTCCCTGAAATAGGATTAGTTTATTTAGGAAAGCTAATCCCATTCACTTTATTTCTTTAGAGGGAAATAAAGAGTACACGATTTATAATGCCCTTCTTCAAGAGTGTTTTCATTTTTAAAATTCCAGTGTTGCACAATTGTTTTTACAAAACTTTTAGTGTAATTTGCATGTAACCAATTAGTCCAAGCAGCAATTGTTTTTCTTTTCCTCTTGCCTTGTTCTTTTTCTGGCTCATTTGTATTTTTTCTCATTGTCCTTTCTTTAACTTTTCTTTTCTTTTTTTAAATAAGATTTTTATGAAAATCAACCAAAGATTGTGAACTCAACAGTCTTTTCAATATCACCTATCCATTTTCAGAAAGAGGAAAAATATAGGAAAATTTAGGACATTTTTTGAGCCTTGACTGATATAAGATGATTGTGGAATTCACTCCTGAGATATAAATATAAATCATATGGCATAAAAAGTGAAAGCTGTTATGTATTAGCATCCAGTACAATTCAATTATACATCGCTCTTGTAATAAGCTTGAAGATTTACCATTTTTATTTAAACATATATTGTAATCCAATAATACTTAAATTGTAGCAACTTGATGTGAGGCAAAAATAATTGCTACCTCAAGTTATTAAAAAGACAGGATATCTATGGCTGGATCTATTAGATTTCATTATTATATATATCTACTGTGTGTCTTATTGGCCCATTTTCATATTTGGATCTCTAACCACAGTTATATAAAATATATATGTATTTTGAGAATTTGATCTTAAGGTTTTCTAGGCATATTTTAGAAATACATATAAAAAGTACAGAAATTAGTGGAATATTATTGTTCATATGTCAGTATTGTATGCCAAAATATTATATATTAAATAGTCATTCAAAATTACATGGCAGCTTATGTCTAACCTCAAAAATCCTTGCAGGTATTTAGTTCTGTATTTACCAATAATTTATTGGTATGGCCCTAGACTAGTTCCTTTAACCATTCAGGGATTTTTAAAAAAATCTTTGAAAGGAAAGCTTTCTAAAGGATAACATCTATAGATAAATAAGTTTTACATTTATATGGACTGATCATATATATAATTATAGTTTGCAATGTATTGAAATCTAAGAAGTGGAAATAGAGAATGAAAATAAAAGGTACATTACAAATCTAATCAGCTAACTCTGCCATACCAAAAAAGGCAAAGTCCTATCAGAAGTATCCAAATTCATAGGGAAAAATACACTCTATATGAACACAGAGGGAAAAAAAGAAACATTAAACAAAAGAAAATATTTTAACAGAATTCACAAGTAAAAGAACTCAGAAACCATATTTGTTTGAACAAATTGTTATGTGGTGTAGCTCCTACCAGATCAGATTTGAAAGGAGCAAATGAAAATGCTAACATGTCTGTTTTCTAAGAACTAAATGTTGGTTTACCATGCAATCATTAGTTCCTTGATTTATGTCTGGAGTGTTCTTGACTGTATATTTTAAAATACATACATATACTTACACACACACACACACACACACACACACACACACACACACACTCACACACACACACCATTATAATTCTTGAAAGCTCTGTCAGTTTTTTTTTTTTTTTTTTTTAATTTCAGTGTAGCTTTGCTATGGAAATTCAAGGAGAGGAGAGAAGTTCTGCATAGCTATTTTGCAAATAGCAAGCATGACACTTGAGTTGAAATTCAGACCATGCAATGAACTGGTCTATAAAAAGGAGGTCAGTGCCAAATAGTAACACCTGACAAAAAGTATCATATTGATTAAAGCTAATGGAATACTTTTCCTCATTCAGAACTTCTAGAGTCTCTAAACACTGCCTTACAATTCTAAACAAATAAGAAAGAGAAATCCATCAAGTGCAAATGATACATTGATAATCATGAATATGTAACTTATGGATAATCTATTGGAGGTATTTTCTGGGAAGGTCAAAGATCAAGTATACACATACTGATAGTATAAACACTATATGAATTACTACAAAATAAGAGCCTCATAAAATCACTCTCAATAATAATAATGTTTAAAGTTAATTTGCAGTAGTAGGCTGTGAGCTTTGAACTGAATCTCATTATTTAAGATTGAATTCTTCTGTTTTTTTTTTTTGTTTGTTTGTTTTTTTTTCACAATGGTTCCAGAACTGAACATTGAAAGACTTTGCAAAAGAACCAGAAAAGCAAAATACTTGTCAAACAAATATATTGAGTACATTTAAGTGTGACGTTGGCTTGTTCAAAGAACACATTGTCATAGCAACTCTTCAGTGTGTGTGTTTATATATAGATAGATAGATAGAGATATATGTATATATATGAATTTTGAAGAAAATAATTGGAATAAAAATAAAAATGCCAAAAAATACAAATTTTTTTTTTTTGCCTTAAGTATAATTTTGTTGAGTAATGAATAAGAATTGATGAAAGTTTTCTTTGGTATGAAATTTAAAGGGAAACGTCTAAATGAACGCATTATTTTCAATAAGGATAAATCCCCATTCATCAAACAAAAATAATAATACCTCATGGTGAAAAAGGGGATTGAGATTAAATAGAGATATAGCAAAGTCTCCATACCTTAAAGGCTTCTATAATTCTAAAAATTTACACAACTGTAGAATATACAAAACTATTATTATTTATAATAATAATGTATGGCTTGCCCTTCCCTGAAAAATAACATGAACTTTCCAAAGGTAAGATTTAATCAGGACTTATTTACCTTTACCCCAAAGACTGATAAAGCCTAATCACATCTGAATATCACATCAGATAATCTAGTAGAGATTCCAGGGTGCATAAAACAGATGACATTTCCCCTGACTTGCAGCAGTACATGTCATTCTTCAGGTGGTAATGTGACCGGGCACTGGCCTTTTACTAAAGAAATTATAATATAGAAAAAAATATTAATCTTAAATAATCGTAGCTCAGAGAGCTCAGTGATAGTCTTTCTAAATGCATAAAGACATTTAGAAAATCTCTGTAATATACTAAATTGCAGATTGAGTATAAGGCTTTTTAATTAATCAAATATCTGTTTTATTTATTCATACATTTATGCAAATGTGTTTCTTGTATAAAATTATATTTATCACCTATCGTGCATTAGTCCACTCTTCACAAAATTTTGACATTTAGTAGTTTATTCATTCTTTCATTTATTCACCTTCTATTCAGCTTATTTCCTACCTCTCTACTATATTCCAAGCACTGTTGTAAATATAGATTCAGACATGATGAAAACTGTTCAAATCCCTGTTTTCATTGAGCTTTCATTCTAAGGAGAAAGTAATAATTAAATAAAATGTCAACAAATTAAACAAATTTAATGATAGGAATTAAGAAGAAATCTATAACAGTAGACAGCAAGCGACCTAGGTGCTATTTTATATAAAGTGATTTTAAAAGGCCTTTTAGAGATGATGTTTTGAGTGATGCCTGAACCACACGTTGGGGAAGAACTTCAAGGTACAGAGCCAGGAGCCTGAGATGGGTATAGCCTTAGCATATTTCTGGAGGAGTGAGAGGACTAGTGTGGCTAAAATGGAATGAGGACAAGTAGAGGTCATTAAGAATGAACTCAGCCAGATGCTATGGTGCACTCCTGCAATCCCAGTGTCTCAGGAGCCTGAGGCAGGAGGATAGTAAGTTCAAAGCCAGCTTCAGCAACTTAGTGAGGCCCTGTCTCTAAATATAATAAAAAAGAGTTGGGGATGTAACTCAGTGGTTAAGTACCCCTGGCTTTAACAGAAGGAGAGGAAGGAAGGAAGGAAGGAAGGAAGGAAGGAAGGAAGGAAGGAAGGAAGGAAGGAAGGAAGGAAGGAAGGAAGGAAGGAAGGAAGGAAGGAAGGAAGGAAGGAAGGAAGGAAGGAGAAAGAAAGAAATCATGAAGCAAAGACTGGAAAAGCATGTGAAAAATTTTGGAGATTTTTGTCAAAAGGCTTCAAAGATATAATCCATGTAATTTATCTCCTTTGTGTGTTTTTGTAGATGCCGTAAGAGATCAAAATATTAATATGGAGATTTTCAAAAATAGCAGACTATGTGTCTTCACTAAGAGGGTACACATTTGTAGGAGACTTGGGAGGATCAAGAACTTGTAACCAAGAGGAAATCATGACTGTGTTGGATTGGAGGTAAATGCAAAATCTTTGCAATCTAAGAGACAACCCATAATTCTCAAGCTATTTAACAATGCCACATCCTGTATGTGTATTCTTACTGTGGAAATTTCCAAATGCCTTTAGATTGCATGATTGGGAAAGAGGAAAGATAAAGAACCTAGCCCACTGTCTACTAGGTAGGAAAATGATGTCAAGAAGGAATGATGAGACAAGAAAGCTTGGCAGAAGACAGGAACCTGTTACCCATGGGAATCATGGCAAGCTAGCAAGCTCTTAACCAGTATACCTGCCATTCCCCAGAGGTGATAGTGTTTTCTGCTTCCCCTCCTGAATGTTTTAACCTAAAAGAACTCTGTGTTTGATTAGAGAGACAGAAGTGATTCTGGCTCTTGTTAAGATTTATTTCACAGAGGCTCATACTTATTTGTTCTGCAGTAGTAGCCTGCCTACTTTAACAAATAATTTCCAAATGCTGTATTGTTTCTCAGAATCACATTAAGCCTTCAATTAGATTTTATTTTGTAAATGCCTCCTGTTTCTCATTGATTTCTTGAGCTTTCTGGTTTATTCTTTGTGAAGGAAAGAGGAAAGATTATGTTTTGTCCTCTAAGTTAATTCTACTCAGTTGAACTTGTCAGTGGTGTCTGTAACTGTGTTTTTAAGTAGAACTCCAAGTGTTCAGGCATGGAAATTAATTAACTAGCTACTAAAAATGTGACTACTGAAATTATCAGACATGCTGGTTATATTCCTACTGGTAAGATATTACATTTCAGATACCACAGAGAGGTCAATCAATATAGTTGTACAAATCTTGAGATTTCTTTGGTGAAATAGATACAGATGGTGTCTACTCTTCACTTTGAGTTACTTTCTATGTATAAGTATTTTTTTCTTCTTGCAAATTTGAGTAAAAAGGGCCTAGTGACTGTTGCTCTTTCTCTTATTTGGGTTACACTTTGAACTTTGGAAATACAATCTGAATATAAACCTGATAAACACTAATAAAAACTAGGTTTTGGAATTAATCCATCCAATGAGAATAATGAAGCAATAGAGCCATTTTTATCAACAAAAGCAAAGGCAAAATTCTCTCTTTTGTGTCAATTTCAGAAAAATGAGTGGGTGAGTGGGTACCTCATTTTTCTATGTAGGGGAAGGAAAGGGAAAAAGGAAGGCAGAGAGACAGGAGTTTGCACCTCATGGACTAGATTGCTTCAAACTGGATGTGAACCACCATTTTAACAGAGAAAGCACCATGATTTTTTTTTTTTTTTTTTTGTCTTTCAGTTTTAGAAAAGCACTCATTTTGACAAAGGAAGAATGAAAAGGTAACAGAAAAAATTATGCACTTTGCAATCAGGACTATTTTTGGTAGTTACTCTCTATAAATACCTTGATTCATCACCAGCTCTGAAGAAAGGAAAAAGGCCATTATTGTTGATTTTTTATTTTTTACTGTGTTCTTTGCATGAATAATTTAATTTTATCTTCACAGATTTCCTTGAATTAATCCCTATTTAGAGATGACCAAACTGAGTCTCATGAATCTAATCAGCTGAGATTCAAACTATAGAACTCTAAAGATCAAATCTTGCTCCCTAGGGAACTGTACTTTCACAATCTGAGTTTCCAGTCTTGCTCCCAGTTGTTCTAGCTGAATGATTCTGGGGTGAGACTGCACTTTTAATAAACTTTCCAGGTGTTTTCCTCTAACCAATCCATTTTGTCAATCACATCAGTAGACTGTGCTGCCTCTTAGTAGAAACAACTCATGTCAGGGTGTTGAACTCAAAATAACCGAATCGTAAAAACAATACATCAAGAACACTGGGCAGTGAGCAAAGAAGCTATTTTCTAAATTGTCAGAAAAATGTCTTAAACTCTACAGAGCAAGACAATGCATGAATATTAAACTGCAAAGGGAAAATATAACTGAGAATATCATGTGATGGTGACACAGAGCTATGCAGCCATGTACCTTAGAAGGTCAGAGCAAACAGAAAAGAAATCAGAGATTTTGAGTGGAAATAACTTCTTGACTAAAAGAGATAGAGAAGAAGTCAGGTGAAGTGCCTGCTGACCTGTAGGAAAGACATGGAATTCCCTTCCCTGCAATAAGGGAAGAGTATCACTATGATACCAAACTGAAGAAATGAAGCCAGTACCTTAACAGAAGAGCAATATCGATTTGCCTCAGGAAGTTGAATTTTAACATATTTTGGGGCATTCCTGAACATGGCAGGAGGCTGAACACAGAAGCAAATAGAGCACCGAAGCTTTACATGCCCATTCAAGAAAATAAATAAAGCTTAAGGGGTAGCAAGGGATAAGAATGGATTATGCATTTAAACCAAGGAAGTATTAGTGTTCCCAGGAAACCACCACACTCCAATTGTAGTTTCATGATATATTCTTTCATCTAAATTTTGTTGGACCTGTAAGAGAATATTTTCCTGTATTTCTGTTTTTTCTGGGTGGATTCAGAAAAGGGAAGGCCCTCAGCCCTCTCTTTACAAACCCCATTCATTCATCTTTTTCAGTGAACTACCTATCAATTTCTCTCAAGACAGAGTTAACACTCACCAGAACACAATTATAGAAGCTTCTTTTGCTCCATTTCAATAAATAGGAGCAAAGACAGGTAGTGACACCAAAATTTTGGCCAGAAAATGCTCATGACAGCAGTCCCAGACCTTGTCTGCCATTACAACCACTGAGGAGTTTTTAAAAAACATCCAAGGCCCAAGCACCATCCCAGAATAGTTAACTTGTAACCCAGGAGGGTGAGGCCCAGACATTAGTCTCTTGTAAAACTCCCAAGTTAATTTTAATAAGTAAACAGTGTTGAAATTCATGAGTCTGAGACTTTGCCTATTTTTCTCAGCATTTAAACAGTTTACTCTCTAATGTAGAAAATGGAACTTAATAAAAATTGCACCTGTAAATATATACTAAATAGGTAAGTAGGTATTTATTTTGAGAAACAAGATATTTTCATACCTTCATTATTTACTTCTAAATTGATCCTTTGTTCAAATATCCTAACTTAAAATCATCTGTACTATACAAGAGGAAATCCATTAACACTTAAGAACTCTTACCTTGACCTTGGTATGTAGCAAGTCATGACCTTGATTGATTCTGCAAGGTCAGCCATTGTAGTGGTAGCTGGTATACAACTAGTATCTACAAAGGAAATCTGTGAAATACAGGTAAAAGAATATTATATGCTTTGAAGGAAAAATAACAATGAATTTTATAAATTTTTCAACAGTGACAATCATTAATGGTCACAAATTTACAATGTCCCAGGGAAGGAGACAGTAGTCTTTTACAGCACTTGATTCATTGGAAAACTAATATTTTCTCTCTTCCTCTTCCTGCTCCTTCCTCATTCCTTATCTTTCCTTGTTTGTTTGTTTATTTGACTTGGTTTGGTGTTTTAGAGGAATGGCTAGCCTGAGGGGACCTGGTAAAGATAACCTGGGATTAATGGAAACTATTCTGTCCCACTAGAGCCAGCTCATCAGGTATTTCAGGTTCTAATTTCTCATCCTCAAAGTAAGGAAATTATTAAATTTAGGACTTCGAAGGTTTTTGACATTTCATATGTTATAAAGAAAAAAAATCTGTATTCTGGTCCAGGAGATGGGTAAGTACAGTTTGTGAGTTAACAAGTTACACTATCTTCAACAAATCACTGAACCGACCTAGTTGACATTAATTTTTTGATTTGTCCATTAAAGGACTTGGACAACACTAAAGGGCTTAGTTTATTCTAACTTGAACTTCTTACGGCATATTTTAGATCTGTGACCTATGGAAATAATTGCATTTTGGGGAGTTTGATGGCGATTCATTTCATTTGCTATAAATCAAATGTGGGGTCAATAAATAAGTTATGTAGACTTCCCAGAAGAGACTGGAAAAAAAATTCTTTCCTGTAACTATGCTTTTTATAATTGCAGGTTACACAAATTTCCATATAATTTCAGTTACAGAAGCTCTGCTTAACATTGATTCAGAGCATTCAGATTGTATTAAATATGTAAGTTCTATGAAATGACATTACATGTACGTATTATTAAGATTCTAGTGTGTTTCTGGACAAAATGTTGCTGCAATACAAAAAAGAAAGAAAAGAGTGAGCATGGATGCAAAGCCAAACAAACCTCAAACACCAAAAGCTTCATAAATCAAAGCTTAAAATCTGACTCGTAACAGCAGGACCAGATCCATGTGTATAAACTGATGGAGGTGTGGTTTCCAAAGCCACTCAATCCCTTGTATACACAAAGCTTGAATTTATTGGGCTTTGCAGTAATGACCATTTGCTTCTATGGCTCAAGCTTTGTTTCCTTCAGGTTTCCCAATCTATCTCCCTCTTGAGTAAACCACAAAAGAGATGCTCTTTATATCTAAGCCATTTGCATTCTTCTTAGTGTTTCTCCTTTTAAGGTAAAATAGATTTTAATTCATGCTAGTGCTAATGAATTGCCAATGGCACCTTAAGGTTTTAAGATATGAGATTTCTTTCCATAGAATTCTTGTGGAATAGTTGTCTATATATATTTGAAAGAGAATAGTAAGACTTTTAGGCTCATTGAAAGGTCATCTAAAGCATACTTCCTGCTTCAACAGAGGCTTGGGCGATTCAAAGTTGTTGCCCACTTATTTCACTGAAACAATCAGTTCAAGTTTGAACTGAACAAATCATTTTAACAGGATGACACTATTTACTTATTCATGGCATCTAAATCATAGTCAGAGATATTGGACCACATAGAATGACAGCCTTGGTTGGAGGCAAACAGGAAACAAGCTCTTCCAGGGCTCCTCTGTCACTTGGACCCATATTACAATTGTGGGATTTATGCTGACAAGCTATTCACATTTTTTGATATTCACATTTTCTCAGAGACAATCTCTACACCCTGTGAATTTTAAACTGATGGAGCACATAACTTGGTTGTTCAGAAGTGTCAGCTGTATATATTGGGCTGAGGGTCTAGGTCACCTCCTTGCAAGGGCCTCTACTGGCAACTATCAGATAAAAACGACAGTCTTTCCTACACAGAGCTTTACAGTACGTATGCTAAATTGTTTGAATATTTTCCCTTGTCTTAAGCTATCCTGGCAAGGATTCTACTGTGTGGGTCCTAGTAGAATCCAGAAGCAAAATCGTGCTGACCTTTATACATGATTTCATCCAGGGCCTCAAACAAGAAAGTCAAAGACTGTGCATCCTCTTCTTCCTAACACTCTAACCCACCCTCCTTCAAACATTTGCACCAGAAGAAATTATAAAGGTTCAAAATAAAATAGCATATATTATAAAAGCATATGTAAAAAATTCAAACCTAATAGCCTGTTATTAGCTATTAGCTAATAGGCTAATGGACAAAATAAGATATGCCTCATATGTGCATGGTAATTTTCAAAATATTTTTCTGTACCACAAATAACAGTCAGCCAGTTTATCTCTTAGTCTTATTTAAGAAATCTACTCAAATGATTTTATGTTCATGATTATGGCCGAGAGTTGAAAAGATAAGAATGGATAAATATAGATATAGGTATAGACATCATTATTAATGAATCCTTAGAGTTCAGAGCAAGAATAATCCCACGATGTTACAGCATTAGGTCAACTCTGTTGGTGAAGAATGTTTTTAACTATTGATGTTGTTTGGTCTGAGGTCAGAGGAGGAGTTGGGTTCTGAGTAGGTAGAATATTTTTATTAAAAAATTTTCCACTCCATGAGATACTGTTTCTTATACATTTTCATGTCTAAGTATCTTTAACTCTTCAGAGATTCTTATAACCTCTTCTGTAAAATGCAGTTTAGCTGATGTTTCCAAATACATACAAGCCTTTCTCCCTACAAACTTCCATAAAATTTTATCGGAATTCTTTTTATATTACCAGTGCTTTGTGTTTATTTTTGTCTCTGTGTTTGTATGAAAAAGCTCTTTGAGAAAATAATCATAATAATAAAAATAATAGCCCTTAATCTTATCATTCTTGATATTTCACATAGACTCAGAACCTAGCATAATTTCTTGAACAGTATAAATGTTTAATGCAGTTTTGAAGATGTGAAGGATGATAGATCCCTCTTATCCTTTCTTTCAGTGAGCTGGGACTTCTTTTGTACTTCTCAACATTTTGTTTCTATCCTGAAGGAGGGAAACAACTGAGTTTGCTCTTCAGGGTGGTGTGCCCTGCTCTCCTCTCAGGTTCTGAACTGATATTAAAATTTAGTCAATTTTGGTTTGAAAACCACTTAGTTCTAGTCTTTGTCATTCTCAGAGCTACTTTAAAAGATGTCTGGAATTCTGGCAGGTATGCAGCAGAACCATGCAGCTGACTTTCCCAGGAATGTCTAGGAATTATGTCTACATTTGCCTGAGCTACATTAGAAACCAGAAGATTGCTCACAGGCCAAACAGGAAGTCATAAGCAAGATTTCACTTAGTTAACAAAAAGACCCACAACCCAGCTTTACCCATAATAATCATATGGTTAAGAATACAACCAAAGGCTGAATGTTTTCCCTGATTAGTGGATGATGATATATAATGGGGGTGCTGGGTGGGGAGTGAGAGAAGAATGAAGGAACTTTAGATTATTTAGAGGGAAATGAGAGGGAGGGAGGTATGAAAACTGGTGGAATGAGACAGACATCATTACCCTATGTACATATATGATTACATGAATGGTATGAATCTACATTGTGTACAACCATAGAAATGAAATGATGTACCCCATTTGTGTACAATGAATCAAAATGCAGTCTATAAAAAATTTTAAAAAAAAATAAATAATTAAAAAAAAATAGAATACAAGTGACTACCTCTGCTCCTTACAGATGTCTTCTCCATAATGGATAGTTTCACTAGGGCTCACAGAATACACTGCCATTGAACTCTCAGAAACAAAGGTTTATTTTACTTTTGTAACATCATAGGTTAAAGGAGAACAACATTAGCAAAAGTTAAACCCATCAAAGTGCAACGAAATGTTAGCTGTGCCACGTAGTCATCTGTGGGGGTTTCTGCCACGTCCCGCATAGATGAGAAAAGGGTTAACTGCCGGAGGATATTGTTGACTGGACATCAATTAATTACCCATAAACTTATCTAATCAATAAACACACAAATGAGAGAGGTCAAAGGATTGGGCTATACCAGATCTGGCCTCTAACAACATGGAAGTAGCCCAACTCTCCTTTATTTACAGTCACACAGGTAAAGGGTTCCAGACTGGAGGGACTTATGTGATGAACAGGATGGGGTGGAGTTAGGGAAGCTAATTTGCTCAGGGAATCTATCATATAACCAGACAGGGAACCACTCCCACACAGCACCACATACTCCACTGTGATCTGGGACAGTCCTCCGTGGCTGCCAATTTCTAGGAGTCAGGCCTCTGTGTCCCATGGCTTAACCACATCTGATTCTGCTAGATAAGGATGGCTCCCTACAGTTATCTCTGCCACTTGCAATTTTGATGGAGAATTATTATAGTCCTCATTTTAATGTTTGCTGAAACTCATATTAATTGGAGATTGTTAGACTGTCTCTAAGAGAATAAACAAATATGGAATGTGAGAAGGAAACATTTAACAACACAAATTTTTGGAAGTCTTTAACTCACAAGAAAAATCTGACAAGGCACATAATATACTGGAATAAAATATCTGCTGTATATATAATTGACAGAATCATATTACCATTGCATATAAAAAGTTTTTACAAATCAACAAGAAAATAGGATTTAAAAACTCACATAATATTAATAAGGATTCTCTGACAACTATTACAAATAGCCAAGGCACAAATAAGAAGGTGATTTCTTTAAAAAATGAACTCAATTGAACATTTTGACAAAGCTCTTTTTAACTGTCAAATTAAAAAAATATTTTAAGGTTTCAAAGTATCCAGAGTTGATGTAATTAATTGCTGTAGTTGTTATAGTCACTTTTATTGATAATAAGTGCTTCAGACTTTTTTGGAGAGTTTTATTTTGGGGGGGATTGGATAAAACCCAGGGACACTTTATATTCCTGGCACTTCATAGTTTTCATTTTGAGACAGGATCTTGATAAGTTACTGAGACTGACCTTGAACTTGTGATCCTCTTGTCTTAGCCTCCTGAGTCATTGGGATTTGACAATCAGTCCTACAATAAAGTTTCTACACATCCTTTGATTTACATTTCCAATTCTCAGATTCATTCTGTAAAAATGACCCCACAGTACACATAGATTTATAAAATTTTATTGCATTATTATTTGTAGCTCCCTAAAGTTTTGACAAACTCAAGTGTAAATCAGTGGAGATGATTTAAATAATTCATCATGTATGCATGATACATGGATATGATATGAGGATATATTGAAATCTTCAGGATATCTTTAAAAATTATCCAGATATATTCAATGTTGATATGTGAATGTTGAAGATAACAATCATTTTATAACAATATTTAATGTAAGTATCAGAAAAATATTAATGTATATAGAACAGATAAAACTGAAAGAAAATGCATGAACTTATTGAAAAAACATCTTTTCATGAGGTAGAATTATGGAAGACTTTAAACATCCAAAATATATTTCTCCAGTGCTGTAAATTTGCATCCATTTGCAATTTATTTTCTTCTCAAAACAAATATAAGTCTCTGTTCAAAGAATTTCAGTAACATCTAAGAAAGTACCATGAAAATTCAAGTGGGTCAAATTATAACAGAAATTTACTTGACACTAACTTTATATATATATATATATATATATAATATATATATATATTATAAATATTAGTAGTTCAATCCAGACTTTCCATGGCATGAAATTTTGTGATTCTCAACAAGACTGTGAAATAATCAATAGTAATTACTGTTACAATTTTAACACTTAACTATGTTTTGAAATTAATGAAATAAAATGTTATAAAACTCTATTCTTATGAAATTAATAATTTATCATATTGTTTGTGAAGTGAATCAAAAATTGTTGTGTCCACAACAAAAATTTTATATCCAGAGAAAAAACTTAAAAATATTTCAAAAAACCAAAGATCTAAAAAAAGAGGCCAACATTTTCCATTTTCCAATCTTTCATAATAGTTGTTTCCTTGATTCACTATATGTTATTCACATTTTACTTTAAATATTAAGAAAAATAGAATTTAAAATTAACAGGTTCTTTAAAAATTTGAATATGATTTTTATTTCCCTCTAAAATTGTATTTCCACAAGTAACCAGTAAATCAGCTATTGACTTTTTAGTGGGCAGAAGTTATAATTGTTCTTTTGTGCACACAGATTCATTTTGCACAGATATCTGCCTTTACTTTTTTCTGTCAGTCATTAAATATATGGAAGTTTTTTTTTTGGCTGATAGGAGTCTTACAAGCCTGAAAAATACATGTGATATATAACGTTACAAAAATAATTTGATATTTTAATGAGAATAAATATACCAAATATGGTAATGCTTTTACAGTCCTTGAATGGAAGAATCCACCACATATTTGATGCTTTCCAAGTACAATATATGTAGTAATTCTCAATTAATAAATACCCTGACACAACACAAATGTAAAGTTGTATACAGACTCTATTGAGTAGCCTTAGCCTTTGTTCAGTCTTTAAACAATGAGAAATACTGGGTTGTTTTTGTTAAGGATTAAGAAAATGCTTTTCGAAACAGATAAACATTTGTCCCTGCTGGAAGCTTCTTCAGCAGTAATGCATCATTATGCCTGACCAGCCCTAGAAACCTTGGAAAGACAAAATATGTACATGTTGGTTGTTAAGCATATGTGATGTGTTTTGCTTTGTCACCTGGCAACCAAAAGATATTTGAACTTTGCCAAAATCCAAACTTTTGAGACTCTTAAGCTGCTTAATTTTTATTTTCACAAAATATAACCCAAGGTATACTGTTTGGAGAATTAATTATCCTTCTCGAGTTTTGATATGTTTTACCAAGGGATGTTTAAATTCAGAGTTAGCATGTGAACTTCGATTTAGATCAGAGTCCATGTTAGTTATTTAGACCTGCATGAATGACTAATGAATTTTAGAAAACATTGATTTCATGTCTTTGTCATGTCTTAATGTAGCAACAAAAGTGAATCAACTGCAGAACAGGGATGCAGAGGATGAGTGTTCTAATCTTGCTTAATTCTGTTACTGTAGATACATTTGAGACTTCAAAAAATAATTCAATCCCGCCAGTTTCAGTTTCTTCATTTATAAATTGAGGAAGTTCAAATAAAAGTTCAAAGAATTATAAAATACATTTGAGGTGTATATTTCCTTCCTAAATGAAAGTAACACCAAAATAATATTCAACATAGAGACACATGGGCACATAGGACTTTCAATCTTGTCCATTTCATGTAAATATTTGACTTACATTTCCTCCTCAAATCCTCCAACATACTCTGGCATACACCTAGTATTTCTATAAGACAAATCCCGCCAAGAACCTGTGGGAGTATGATCAACTGTTTCAAAGTTTTTTTGTATTCATTATTATTGATCCATACCAAAGATACTGAAAAATTGTTCTTCTCTTATTATTTCTTTCCTCTTATTCCAGTTACAAGTTGTGGAAAGGATAAGCCATGCTATTTACTCCAATTTAATTTGGTTACCTGAATTTTCTCAATCTTCAGTCCAAATATTGACCTAAACTGAGAAATCAATTGTTACTGACAGACTTTCTTTAAAAACTTTGTCAATAAAATCTTCAAATTATACTTCATCTAGGGGAAATAATTTCACTATCTTTAATGTCCAATTTAGTTTTGTTACATCACTGACTATGACATTCAAAGGCTATGGGGTGCGTGAGTAAATATTTGTCACTAAAGACCACAAGCCTATGGCAAAATAGACACCAGAGCACAATATAATATGTGTTTGTTCAGAGAAAGGACTATTCAGACTTTTATTATCCTAATGATAAAAAAATTGCTCTTGATACATGTTCCAGTAACTGAGAAAAATATTCTTAAACAATACTAGCTTCTTTGGTGAGTGATGTGCCACTTAGTAATAATGTAGTACATTTTGAGCAGATCTGTAGTTTTTCAAAGACAAACATCAAGTAGAAAGAAAAAGGTTATGTCACCTTCACCCTCACAGTACTGTCATTTATATGCTATCAGCTCATTAAATTCACATTAGGATACTCCATGGGACTTGAGTTGCTATTAGTGCACCTAAAATGGCATAACAAAATCTCAGTTCACTTTAAGAGAGATGGCATTGCGACATTTTGTATTTCATCACTGAATTATTACAGTCTCAGATGCATTCTGCTGTGATGGTAATGGAAGGAAGAGTACGAGAGAGGAGAGCTGTCCATTTGTCGATCTCCAGGGAGGGAAAAAGCAAAGTTTGATTAAAAAAAAAATTTAAGGAAGTAAAAGTAAAGCATTAACAATTTAACCCCTGGATCGTGGCTAAAAATACACAAGTAAAGGCAAATGTTGCATTTTGAAATAGGCTTTAGAGAACTTAAGGTAAAATGAATATATAGAATACCTTAGGAGCTTGTTTAGTCAGTTGGTTTATGTCCAGAGGTGAATGACCTTCTGGGACCCACATAACCTTTCAAAACCACTTACTGGTAGCAGAGCACTGGTCTTATCTATTATATTCTCACTAGTTATATCCTTGTGAAAATGTGGGCAATCTCTCAAAGGTGAACAGTCCTGTGACAAATGCTGAGAATATTGATAGTTATCTCTCTGATAACGAACCCCTTTCTTGATGGTGAACACAGTCTGTCTCCTCTTCTGACCTATATACATCCATAAAAGATTTCAAGAACAATTTTAACACTGCTTATAATTATTAAGTTGTGCTTTTGTCAAAAGTAGTCACCAATAGAAG
The DNA here is from genome assembly GCF_902686455.1 of Sciurus vulgaris. Lineage (NCBI taxonomy): Eukaryota > Metazoa > Chordata > Mammalia > Rodentia > Sciuridae > Sciurus > Sciurus vulgaris. The sequence goes on along the minus strand of NC_136463.1, from coordinate 101,114,187 downwards.
AAGCCTGGCAGAGCAGTGGTTTACTAATGCTGCCAGCATCATTGCTGCTTCTCAAAGTCAGTACACTTAGAAGAATTTTCTTGTATAATTTAGTCAACAGGAATAAGCAAGAACATATGTCTGATGTATGCTCATATGCAGAAGTAGAAAATAACATGTTTGTTTAATAGGAGATGCAATCATGTAATAAGGCAAGCCTACTCTTTTCTGAAATCACTTCTCAGTGGTAGAAACAGAATTTGAATAGGGAAAAAAAACAAGATTAATTTAGAATCTTTATGCTGTTCATGGACATAGTTGGACATAGCTATCACTGTATTTTATCACAGTTCATATCACCCCACTTACAATGTGCCTCTATTTTGGTCATCGTGACTACTGTTTTTTTGCATTAATTATTATATAAAGTAAAAAAAATGTGGAAACATGAGTGTATGCTGTCCATGAAGATTCCTGGATTGTAGCTGTTGCTCTGTTGCTAGAGTTTTCTTATCTAAAAGATGAAGGGGTTATATTAGATAATAGTTAAAATTCCCTATAAATTCCCAACATCTGTTTCAGAAGATTGCAGAGTGTTAGCAAAAGAGACCCAGCGGGAATCTGGGATGTTGGTCTTTGCTGTTTACTAGCAAAATATTTAAGACTTAAATCAGCTACTGATGCCAGGTCAATGTTCTCCTTTTTGGAAATTAAGTCAAAATACTTTCTGAACTCTAAAACAGCATGAAATCTAAACTTCATGGCTTTGTGATCTTCAAGCCTTTCCAACCCTTTCCTAGTTCCAAAACATTTTGATCACAGGATACTAGACAAGACCCTAAAATATAGAGCAACACTTGTATTGTTTGGGATTCCCCAGACATACAGCCAGGGGATATAGATAGATGATGGATAGATGGATGGGTGGATAGATGATAGATAGATAGATAGATAGGTAGATAGATAGATAGATAGATGATAGATAGATAGATAGATAGATAGATAGATAGATAGATGACAGATAGAGATACAGTCAAATAAATCAGGCCATTTATTATAAAGTATTAGCTCTCAGGATGACGGAGGCTATATCCCACAGTTTGATATCTGTAAGCTAGAGAATCAGGAAAACTACTGGTGTGATTCAGTTTAACTGAAAGTCCTGAGAATCAGGACAGCTGATGGTGTTAAGTCCCAGTCTGAGGGCAGGAGAAAAGATGAGATCCTTCCTTCTCAAGCACTGAGGCAAGAAAGCAGAGCAAACTCTTGCTTCAATGTTTTGTTCTATCCAGGCTCCAGTGGATTAGATGGCACAACCCACATTGGCAAGGGTAGTTTTTTAACTCAGTCCTCCAATCAAACGTTAATCTCAACAACAAACACTCTCAGACACATTCAGAAATAGTTCTTAATATGGGCACACCAAGTCCAGTTAAACAGACACATAACATTAACCATCACACCATTGTGACATTTGAATCTACCAACCTACTCCAAAGAGTTTAGAAAATGTTGCTTACCATAGTCTTAAATGAACAGTTGCACGTCAACCACAGAAAAACTTATAAAGGATCTAGGTTTATCTATGCCTCTTTAATTCCTCACAACTTTTTACTCTCTTCAACTCAGCCTTGTTCAGTCATTGGGATATCCACCTACCACCAACAGTCATCTCATTCATAAAACACCCTGCTAGGATAAGCTAAGGAAAATGCAATCCACACAGGGAAATTGACTGAGCCCAGATGTGACTGCAGAAGATCAGGAGGGACACTAAGTCTCCTCTTATGTCATTGATGAAATGGTTGTCTAATCTGTGCCCTGTTTAGTCAGGGTTCTTTCCTCCTGTTCTCTCTTCCACCTTTCATATGTTTGACAACAAGGTAAATTCTTTCGGGGATATTTGCATTCAACTTTCAACATAAATTATTATTTTACAATGATGACTTTAATAGTGAAATGTGAAGAATCAAGTGGCCTCGAGGAAGGATTTTTCGAGGGAAACCAATTCATTTTTTTGGAACCTTTGAAAATGAGTAATAGATGGTCATTTGCTCAACCTGAGAACAAGATCTGATCTATATTTAATATACTCAATATCCCCTTGAAATTGCACTCTAAATCTTATTCATCTTTATGTCATTAAGCCAACTGCAATACTTGGGCATAAAGGAAGAGAACTTGTAAGTAGATCATGAACTGAATCATTGAATATGACCACCTCTGAAATGCCACTGTTTGCCCCTTAGCTGTCCATTCCATCCTTAAAAACAGAAACCTTTTTAGTGTGTAAAATGTCAACATCGAGCAGCAATAGAGAGAGCATTTTAGTTACATAGTCTGTACTTTGATAGCTTGCTTAAGTAGAAAGTGCACTAAAATATATAAATAAAGCCATTAATGTTACCTTGAGGATTAAAGCTGACATCATTCAACACAAAACAAATGAGATTAGTCATTTGTAGAAGTAACCCTCCCTAAGAGGTTATTTTACATGTCTTGGTGATAAAATGAATAGCTTCCTCGAAATCAGCAAGGAACCAATGGAACTTTCTTCCCAAAGTCCACAGGGGGAACAGTAATCAGAAATGAAAGTAATGAAAGATAATTAGAAAGTAATTAATTGTGTGAAATAGCCATCATACAGAAGTGTTAAAACAGAAACTTTAAGTGATAAGGAATATATATATATATATATTTAGTAAATATTTAAAATCTCTCAAGACTTACTGGGTATTAACTCAGCAACTCAGAAAGAGGGTAGTCAGCAGTTTGACTACATTGTTCTTCACTTTTCTTGGCAGATATAAACTTGCAATTCAAAAAGATGCATGTGTCTAACACTGCTCGAACGCAATATTCCCTCAAGTCACCCAATTCTTTTGTTTCTCCTCTTGCTCACCACAAAGACCCTCTGATTTTATTTTCATTTCCCGAGAAGACTTTTTTACTGGGAAGCAGTGTGTACTTGCCAGCTGATGCAAGTATCCTGTTACATAGTGCAGTGTGTTGCTTGGTGTAAGTGAGTAAATTGGCATTCTGGTTTATAAATCCGTTTCCTGAAAGTTTATATAGTATTAATGAGTCCTCTAGAGCCTGACCAGCCCTGGGAAAACTGATAAGACAGTGTTCCCGACTAGGCAAAGCCAAGATCCATAACCTGGTCTGAAGTTGCCTCAGCAAGAAGGATAGAAACGCCATGTGCTGCTGTGTTCTGTGGTGCATACCTGCAATTCCAGTAACTTCAGAGCCTGAGGCAGGAGAATCACAAATTCAAGGCCAGCCTGGGCAACTTGGAGAGAACCTGTTTCAAAATAAAATAAATAGGGACTGGGAATGTAGCTCAGTGGTAAAGTTCCCCTGGGTTAATCAAAAAAGAAGAAGAAGAAAAAAAAGGAATGTCATGTGTTCCTGTGGAAGAAGCATATCCATCCGTCTCTCTCTTTTTCTGGTGACTGCCAATGAGAAAAATATTTTAAGATGACTTCCAAATGAACAAGACTAGTGTGTAACACATCTATCCTCCAGAGATTCACATTGTACCTTTGTACAACAATGGATATAATCATAAGCCTGATTAATATTGTGCAACCCAATATATCTCAGTACTAACTTTTTCACATGACCATCTTAAGCTTTCTGGAAAAATACTATGGGAAACTCTATTCTGAGAATATTATAGAGCTGAAGCTTCTTAAGAATTTTGGGACTGACAACCTCTCAGCATGGATTTCTATCTCATTTGCATCTTGATAAAAATGAGAATTTCTCAGTGTGCATGTGTGTGTGCATATATGTATCTCTATATATACATATATATAATAACTATCAGATAATGTAAGAATAAAGTTAGATGGTAGATGTACAGATTTGCTTAGACTAGTAGTACTTGGAAGTGAGTTCGTATTAACATCTTCTTTGAGCTTAGTTCCTTGCAAGAGGGATCCTGCTTTAAAAAAATAATGGAATATAATTTTAGAGTAGTTATACAAGATTAGTCAGGAAGATTTTATCGCTAAAGTTTATTACAATGAAAAATATACAGTATCAGTCACCCACATCTTACTGTATCCAAGAAGTATCCAAGGGATTCAAGGAAGTATTCAATAAATATCACTTCTCTTCTCCAACAGGGTTCTGAGAAATAATGAAGAAATAAAGGAATGACAGATGAAGCCAACTTATCACCTTATTTATTGAAAGAAACCAGATTAATGGCCCTACTCAAAGAGAGAACCATTTGGACCAGCCTGCTGGACCATTGGATTCAGGGTGAATTACCCACATGGGCCTAGACAGGACCAGGAAGATGGGTCAAAGGCTGCCATTAGGTGTGGAGAATCTGAGTTCCCCAGGTGAGACGAAAGCATCAGGGAGAAAAAGGGTGGAGCTTGGCCTTGAATACCCACTTGATTCCTCAGTTGAAGTGCTTCCATTGGAGTAAAGTAAGTAAAAAGATGGAGGGGATGTTTCCCTCTCCCTGTAAGGAAGAACCATGTATGGGCAATTATGAGTTCCTTCTAATATGCTATTTCTAGTAGTAAGATATCGAGAATACAAAACCTAAATTAAATAGTGAAAGGAAAAATAAAGCAGTTAAATTGTAGCACAATGTATTTCTATAAGAAAGTCTTACAGAAATTATTCAAATGGACAAGTAAATTATGTAAACATATATATAGCTGGTCAAGGGAAAATATAGGCAAAGATGGAATGAGATAAGAATTTTAGAGACAGAGGTAAAAAAATCTTGTTCGCCTTCCTACCAAGAAATGTGCTGAGATAGAAGCAATGGTATTTAAGTGGTATATTTTGCTAAGATAGGCACATTATGGTTTTCTTTTATTTTGGTCATTTTAATTCTGTTTCTGTATATCTCAAAGGAGTGACTTATGTATAAATTAGTTATTATAAAAATTTGAATATTATAATGCTTCATTGTAGCCTATTGGTCTTCTAAAATTAATCTTTGTCACTGTAAATTGTAGTTAGGCAGTTTTAAAAATCCTTAAGATTCCAGATTTGCAAATCATCTCATTCATAGTATCCGATTTTTCTTCCCCACGACAATATGTATTTTGCAACTGTATACATCTATATATGTATACTTAATAAATAAGCATTTGTTAGGTCTGTGCTATAATTGTTTTTATTCAGTGCTAGGATCAAACCCTAGGCCTTGTGCATGCTAGGCAAGCACCCTACCATTGAGCCATATCTCCAGCTCTCTGCTATAATCTAAGAATCAATACCAAATAAGATACAGTTTTTACCATTGGATTGTTTTGGGAAAAGATAGAAATCAGTAATTATCATAAACGATGCTAAGGTGGTAGCAAGTGCAGGGTATAGTGGGAGACAGAGCATCTATGTCACAGTGGAAAACAGAGAAAGCTGGTCAAGTAGTGTTTGAGGTAAGATTTTGCTTTGTGAGCATTTATGTGCTTAACTGATTTCCATGCAGTTTCAAGAAAGGTTGTTGTGAATTGTTTCACCATAACCTGAAGATGCTGTGCCTCGTCACATTAAATATATTGTCATGTATTTGTTTCAAATAGAGATATTTTCTTATTTATCAACACTGCCATTATCAACACCAAAAAATATAAAACTGACAAAATTCTGCACTCCTGCAGTTAATTCACAATACATATTTAAATTTTGTCAATTGTTCCAATTAGGCCCTGCATTTGTATTTTAACTCAGTCCAAGATCACTTGTTGTAACTGGTTTCCATATCTTTTTAGATTCTTTTCCTCAAGTCTCTATCTTGACCTTGACATTTTTTAGCAATATGCCATGGTACTTTTTTTTTTTTTTTCTTGTTTTTATTTTATTGTAAACAAATGGGATACATGTTGCTTCTCTGTTTGTACATGGCGTAAAGGCATACCATTTGTGTAATCATAAATTTACATAGAGTAATGTTGTTTGATTCATTCTGTTATTTTTTCCCTTCCCCCCACCCCTCCCACCCCTCTTTTCCCTCTATACAGTGCTTCCTTCCTCCATACTTGCCCCCCTCCCTAACCATAACTCTAACCCTAACACTAACCCTTCCCTCCCCCCATTATGTGTCATCCTCCACTTATTAGCGATATCATTCGTCCTTTGGCTTTTTGAGATTGGCTTCTCTGACTTAGCATAATATTCTCCAATTTCATCCATTTGCCTGCAAATACCATAATTTTATCATTCTTTATGGCTGAGTAATATTCCATTGTATATATATATACCACAGCTTCTTTATCCATTCATCAATTGAAGGGCATCTAGGTTGGTTCCACAGTCTGGCTATTGTGAATTGAGCAGCTATGAACATTGCTGTGGCTGTATCTCTGTAGTATGCTGATTTTAAGTCCTTTGGGTATAGGCCAAGGAGTGGGATAGCTGGGTCAAATGGAGGGTCCATTCCAAGTTTTCTAAGGAATCCCACACTGCTTTCCAGAGTGGCTGCACTAATTTGCAGGCCCACCAGCAATGTATGAGTGTACCTTTCTCCCCAAATCCTCGCCAACACCTGTTGTTGCTCGTATTCTTGATAATCGCCATTCTAATTGGGGTGAGATGGAATCTTAGGGTGGTTTTGATTTGCATTTCTCTTATTACTAGAGATGTTGAACATTTTTCCATATGTTTGTTGATTGCTTGTAGATCTTCTTCTGTGAAGTGTCTATTCATTTCCTTGGCCCATTTGTCAACTGGATTATTTGAATTCTTGGAGCAGAGTTTTTTGAGTTCTTTATAGATTCTGGAGATTAGTGCTCTATCTGAAGTATGATTGGCAAAGATATTCTCCCACTTTGTAGGCTCTTTCTTCGCATTGCTGATAGTTTCCTTTGCTGAGAGAAAGCTTTTTAGTTTGAATCTATACCAGTGGTTGATTCTAGCTTTTATTTCTTGTGGTATGGGAATCCTGTTAAGGAAGTCTGATCCTAGACCAACAAGGTGAAGATTTGGACCTACTTTTTCTTCTATCATCTGCAGGGTCTCTGGTCTGATTCCGAGGTCCTTAATCCATTTTGAGTTCAGTTTTGTGCATGGTGAGAGATATGGGTTTAGTTTCATTCTGTTGCATATGGATTTCCAATTCTCCCAGCACCATTTGTTGAAGAGGCTATCTTTTCTCCATTGCATATTTTTGGCCCCTTTGTCTAGTATGAGAAAATTGTATTTATTTGGGTTTGTGTCCGTGTCCTCTATTCTGTACCATTGATCTACCTGTCTATTTTGGTACCAATACCATGCCGTTTTTGTTACTATTGCTTTGTAGTAGAGGTGAAGATCTGGTATTGCAATACCCCCTGTTTCACTCTTCCTGCTAAGGATTGCTTTAGCTATCCTGGGTTTCTTATTCTTCCAGATGAATTTCATAATTGCTTGCTCTATTTCTGTAAGGTATATCATTGGGATTTTAATTGGAATTGCATTGAATTTGTATAGCACTTTAGGTAGTATGGCCATTTTGACAATATTAATTCTTCCTATCCAAGAACATGGAAGATCTTTCCATCTTCTAAGGTGTTCTTTAATTTCTTTCTTTAGTGTTGTATAGTTCTCATTGTAGAGATCTTTCACCTCTTTTGTGAGATTGATTCCCAAGTATTTTATTTTTTTGATGCTATTGTGAATGGGGTAGTTTTCCTAATTTCTCTTTCTGAAGATTCATCACTTATGTATAAAAATGCTTGGATTTATGAGCATTGATCTTGTAACCTGCTACTTTACTAAATTCACTTATGAGTTCTAAGAGTTTTCTGGTGGAATTTCCAGGGTCCTCTAAATATATAATCATGTCATCAGCGAACAGGGATAGTTTGAGTTCTTCTTTTCCAATTTGTATCCCTTTAATTTCTTTGGTTTGTCTAATTGCTCTGGCTAGAGTCTCAAGAACGATGTTAAATAGAAGTGGTGAAAGAGGGCATCCCTGCCTTGTTCCAGTTTTTAGGGGGAATGCTTTCAGTTTTTCACCATTTAGAATGATATTAGCCATGGGCTTAGCATAAATGGCCTTTACAATGTTAAGGAATGTTCCCACTATCCCTATTTTTTCTAGCGTTTTGAGCATGAAGGGGTGCTGTATTTTATCAAATGCTTTTTCTGCATCTATTGAAATAATCATGTGATTCTTGACATTAAGTCTATTGATATGGTGAATGACATTTATTGATTTCTGGATGTTGAACCAACCTTGCATCCCTGGGATGAAACCCACTTGATCATGGTGCACTATCTTTTTAATATGTTTTTGTATGCGATTTGCTAAAATTTTGTTGAGAATTTTTGCGTCGATATTCATAAAGGATATTGGTCTGAAATTTTCTTTCCTTGATGAGTCTCTGTCTGGTTTAGGTATCAGTGTGATATTGGCTTCATAGAATGAGTTTGGGAGGGTTCCCTCCTCTTCTATTTTATGGAATACTTTGAGAAGTATTGGAATGAGCTCTTCTTTAAAGGTTTTGTAGAACTCGGCTGAGAACCCATCTGGTCCTGGACTTTTCTTTGTTGGTAGGCTTTTGATGACTTCTTCAATTTCAGTACTTGAAATTGGTCTATTTAAATTGTGTATGTCCTCCTAGTTCAGTTTAGGCAATTCATATGTCTGTAGAAACCTGTTGATGTCTTCAAAATTCTCTATTTTGTTGGAGTATAGATTTTCAAAATAGCTTCTAATTATGTTTTGTATTTCAATCCTGTCTGTTGTGATATTTCCTTGTTCATTCCGAATTTTAGTGATTTGGGTTTTCTCTCGTCTTCTCTTTGTTAGTGTGGCTAAAGGTTTATCAATTTTGTTTATTTTTTCGAAGAACCAACTATTTATTTTGTCAATTTTTTGTATTGTTTCTTTTGTTTCAATTTCATTGATATCAGCTCTGAGTTTAACTATTTCCTGTCTTCTACTACTTTTGGCGCTGGTCTGTTCTTCTTTTTCTAGGGCTTTGAGCTGTAGTGTTAGGTCGTTTATTTGTTGAGTTTTACTTCTTTTATTAAATGCGCTCCATGAAATAAATTTCCCTCTAAGTACTGCTTTCATAGTGTCCCAGAGATTTTGATATGATGTTTCTTTGTTCTCATTTACCTCTAAGAATTTTTTAATTTCCTTTCTAATATCTTCTGTTATCCATTCATCATATAATAGCATATTGTTTAATCTCCAGATGTTGGAATAGTTTCTGTGTTTTACTCTTTCATTTATTTCTAACTTCAATCCATTATGATCTGATAGAATACATGGTAGTGTCTCTATCTTCTTGTATTTGCTAACATTTGCTTTGTGGCATAATATATGGTCTATTTTAGAGAAGGATCCATGTGCTGCTGAGAAGAAAGTGTATTCGCTCTTGGTTGGATGATATATTCTATAAATGTCCGTTAAGTCTAAATTATTGATTGTGTTATTGAGATCTATGGTTTCTTTGTTCAATTTTTGTCTGGAAGATCTGTCCAGTGGTGAGAGAGGCATGTTAAAATTACCTAGTATTATTGTGTTCTGGTCTATTTGGTTTCTGAAATTGAGAAGGATTTGTTTGACATACATGGATGAGCCACTGTTTGGGGCATAGATGTTTATGATTGTTATATCTTGCTGATTTATGCTTCCCTTAAGCAGTATGAAATGACCTTCTTTATCCCTTCTGACTAACTTTGGCTTGAAGTCCACATTGTCTGAAATGAGGATGGGTACTCCAGCTTTTTTGCTGAGTCCATGTGCATGGTATGTTTTTCCCCATCCTTTCACCTTTAGTCTATGGGTATCTTTTACTATAAGGTGAGTCTCTTGTAGGCAACATATTGTTGGATCTTTCTTTTTAATCCAATCTGCCAGTCTATGTCTTTTGATTGATGAATTCAGGCCATTAACGTTCAGGGTTATTATTGAGATATGATTTGGCTTCCCAGTCATTTGGTTCATTTTTAAAATTTTATTTATTTATTTGTTTGACACAACTTGGTTCCTCCTTTATTTGACAATTCCTTTAGGATAATTCCTCCCTTTGCTGATTTGCTTCTTTGTTTTTCATCTCTTCCTCATGGAATATTTTGCTGAGAATGTTCTGTAATGCTGGCTTTCTTTTTGTAAATTCTTTTAGCTTTTGTTTATCATGGAAGAATTCTATTTCATCATCAAATTTGAAGGTAAATTTTGCTGGGTATAAGATTCTTGGTTGGCATCCATTTTCTTTCAGGGCTTGAAAAATGTTGTTCCAGGCCCTTCTAGCTTTTAGGGTCTGGATTGAAAAATATGCTGATATCCGTATTGGTTTCCCTCTGTATGTAATTTGGTTCTTTTTTCTCACAGCCTTTAAAATTCTGTCTTTATTTTGTATATTAGGTATTTTCATTATAATGTGCCTTGGTGTGGGTCTGTTGTAATTTTGTGTATTTGGAGTCCTATAAGCCTCTTGAACTTGATTTTCCATTTCATTCTTCAGATTTGGGAAATTTTCTGATATTATTTCATTGAATAGATTGTTCATTCCTTTGGTTTGTTTCTCTAAGCCTTCCTCAATCCCAATAATTCTTAAATTTGGCCTTTTCATGATATTCCATAGTTCTTGTAGATTCTGTTCATGATTTCTTACCATCTTCTCTGTTTGTTCAACTTTGTTTTCAATGTTAAATAGTTTGTCTTCAATGTCTGAGGTTCTGTCTTCCAGGTGTTCTATCCTACTGGATATGCTTTCTATGGAGTTCTTAATTTGGTTTATTGTTTCCTTCATGTCAAGGATTTATGTTTGTTTTTTTTCAATATCTCTAACTCTTTATTGAAATGATCTTTTGCTTCCTGTATTTGCTCTTTTAACTGTCGATTGGTGCGATCATTCAATGCCTGCATTTGCTCTTTCATCTCATTGTTTGCTTCCCTGATCATTTTAATTATGTACATTCTGAACTCCTTTTCTGTCATTTCTTCTGCCATGCTGTCATTGGGTTTTATTGATGTAACATCTAGATTTGTTTGCAGCATTTTCTTTCCTTGTTTTCTCATATTGTTCAGGTATCAGTGGACCGCTGAGATATTGTAGGTTTCCTTTATTGACTTACAATGTCCCTGAAGATTTCTATATATATTCTCTCTTAGCCTTCAGTAGGCTGAAGTCTTGGAGGAAGTTGATAATGCGGTGCTCCACAAGGAAGCTGCCTCTCTAGGAGTGGTGGCCTTCAGGTGGGGTATATTCCTTGCTAGTGGGCAGAGGTGCCTCCACATGTTGGCCAATGGTCATCCAAAGGGGAACTAGGCTGCAGGCTGAGGCAAGGCCTGTTTGGGCCTGTGTCTCTGGTTTTACCGTCCTTGTGGGGAAACCTCACCCGGCAGGGAAGACTCACCCGGTGGGGAGGTCTCGCTGGTCAGTTCCCTCCTAAAGGTTCCCCTCAATTTACAGCTACCACCTGGGCTGGGCTGCCTTCCTCTGCAAAGGTCCCAGGGGCCTGGCCCTACCTCTTGGGCCTGGGAGCCTCACCCTTCGCAGATGAATCTCCTTAGGCTGCCCCTCCTCAGAGAATCTGCCCGCAGTCCTGGAACCTTCGCTCTGCCCCTCAGCATGTCTCTGTGGGGCTCTTCCATGCCATGGTACTTTTTAATTTATTTTGCAGTTTGATATTTCACGTGATTCAATTCAGACCATGATTTGTGACAGAGCCACACCTGGAATGGTGTGTCCTCAGGAAACATGTGATGCTCACTGGCCCCAGTGTTCAATCACTTGGCTAATGGGATGTTTGCAAGCTCTCTATACCTCACATATTTTCCCTTTGTAATTACGAAATGCTAATAATTTTGACAATGGCTACTTAGGTAGTTAAAAACATTTTATTATTTAACAAGTGGAGCTTTTGTTCCAAATTTTTGACCATTTTAATAAAGTTTCTTTGGAAAGTGCCAGATTTGAGTTGTCAGAGAAGGTCTCACCAATAAGGTGATTATAAATGAGAAGAGTAAGCATACTTAATTTGTAAATCAACCTAAATCAGGAATTACACTTGACTTACTTAGAATATCCTTGGATTCAAGAATCAGAACACTGAATCCTAAATGGTCAAAATAATTGGGTATTTTTTCATCAAAGAACAGAATCTTTTCCTTCTCTGGGGCATCTATTCTCAGCATATTTATCTTACCTCAGATTTGTTTCATTATTGTCAGGAAGTGCCCATCTCATCTCCAGACACAATAGTTCTGCTCCAGTAGGGGAACGTGGACTGACTGTTATGTGGGCATATAGTAGCTGCCTGAATGAGAATAAAAGTGTGGTAATATATTTTGCTTCTGTGTTCTTCAAGCAATGTATTCATTACATTTGCTTTTAAATGTTTACTTCACACTGTTATGCATAATTAAGCATATAGCACAAAACAGTGAAAATGTTTTGCTTTTGCCTAATATACCACAAATCTCTTTTGTCTAAATGAAAAAGTTCTAATCACTTAAAAATGGATGATATGAAGTCTGCTTATTCATCGTATTCTTCACAGGAAGACATCGATTTTTCTTCTAGTTGATTCATAATCCTATTTTGTTATGTGTTCTAAAACCTAAGTTCCAATTTTAACTTTTACTAACACTAAAAAAAATAATAGAGGCAATCTTTATAAGAGAAGAAAAGAAAGAAAACTTGAATTATTGTTTCAGTCACGACACAAGAGTTGACATTTATTACTTCCCCTTCCAGTTATCAATTTAATGTTGTCTTTGTTCTCATTATAAATCTAGTATAGATGAGGTATTTAGCTTGATGTGATGGTTTATGTCTTTCTTCCTGAAGTTCTTCACTGATCTGCTGATTTAAACTCACCATGTTTCTCCAAAATTTTAGGTTACCATTAGAGTATAATTAAGACTCTCCCATGTCATCTAGTAGATGACACAACTGATGTTGTGAACCATATTGTAATGGCAAAGTAAACAACTATTTGTCACCTTTGTCCTAAATAAATAGTGTACTTCTTGAAAATCAGTAACTGTATTATGAATTGAAATTAAAATGGAAATCTTCCTTGAGTTCAGTCAGTCAGGTTTTTCCTCCCAGAAGGTAAAAAATAGGACTAAGAAATTATAATTTAAGTTTAGGTGGGTCTTTTTTTTTTTTTTTTTTTTTTTTTTTCCATTTCTTGAGACAGGGTCTTACTATGGTGACCAGGTTAACCTTGAAGTTATAATTTCCCTCCCTCAGCCTCCAGAGTAGCTGAGGTTTCAGGCACATGCCACCCATCACATCCAGTTTTGTAGGATTCCTGAACAGAGAAGATATAAAAACTTGAAATGTTAGTGCAGTGTACTTTAATACACATATTGAAAAGCAGGAAACAACAGTCAGTCTTCAAAGAGAAGGAGCAAAAGGTCACAGAGCTTAACAGAGCAAATGGAGAGAGCTTCCTTTCCTAGGTTCTGATGGTACTGTCTTGGCTTTAATCATTCTAGTGGAGCCTGACCTAAGTCTTAATTTTGGGTGATAAAATTCTTGTGAATGATTATATGTAATAGCTCAGCTACATCTCCTTTGAAAATATTGGCTTAATTTAGGTATGGTAATTACATTTAACTGACATTCGTTCAGTTCTAATTCTAACATCATTATTAATTGTGTCTTCTCCAAAATTTAGGTGTTGAAACCTAAGGTCAAAGTGATAGTTTTAAGAGTTGAGGGTGCTGGGCACAGTGGCCCACAATTGTAATCCCAATGGTTCAGGAGGTTGAGGCAGGAGGATTACAAGTTCAAAGCCAGACTCAGCAACTTAGTGAGGCCATAAGCAACTTAGCAAGACCCTGTCTCAAAATTAAAAAAAAAAAAAAAAAAAAAGAAAAACTAGAAAGGGCTGGGGATGTTGCTCAGTGGTTAAGTGCCTCTGAGTATAATACCTGGGTCACAAAAAAAAAAAAAAAAAAAGTGTTGATGTTGAAGTCATTAAAAGGTTATAAGGTCATGAGGGTTTCTCCCCTCTTAAGGGGAGTTAAGACTCATAAAAATGGCTTCAGGTAGCATTCTGCTAGCTTTCCCTTTCAATTTGTTCCTAATTCTCTGCCCCGCTGTCCCCAGCATCAGGAAGCCATCTTGGAAGCAGAAAGCAGCTTTCCTCAGACAATTGAGCCTGCAGGATATGTTGTCTTTTATTTTCAGTCTCCTGAAATATGAAAAAATAAATCTGTTCCTTATAAATTACTCAAACTGTTGTATATGGTTTGAGTAGCACAAATGGACTAAGACACAAGTATTCCTGAATTATTTTAATCTGGTCAGCTGCCTTTTGCATCTGTAGAGAGTGAAAATATAGATGAAGGAGTCAGGGAAGAAACCCATCTATCTTCTTATATAAAATTTTGCCCACGTGATTTTGCCAGTCTAACCTCAAATTCTCAGGCAAATGTATTATAAACCAATTTCTTGTACTAAAATAAAATAAATGTTTATTGCAACAAAAGAATGGGAGAAATATTTATTCATTAATCTGTATTAAAACCCTAAACATAATCAAGTATGGTAGTGCATACCTGTAATCCCACCTACATGAGAACAGAAGCAATAGAATCACAAGTTTGAGGCCAGTCTGGAAAATTTACTGAGACTATATCTCAAAATAAAGAAAGCTGGGATAAAATTCAATGACAAAGCATTTACCTTATATGGCTAAGGCACTGGATTGAAACCTCAGATCCCAGTACAAAAAAAGAAAAAAAAGAAAAGAAGAAAAGCTTAAGTCTTTAAAATATACCATAAATATGTCTATAGAAGATAACATTTTATGCAATTCATATTTTGTTGGACCTAGTTCACACAGAGATATTCTACATGCAGACAATTGAAAGGTGAGTAAATTTCAATAGGCAATTTTTAACATAAATAATAGAACAGGAAACCTAGATGATAGGTAGAATTTATGCAACAACCCATTAAAGTTCAAGTCTGATAGAGTATCTCAGAAGCTTGACTATTTAATTTGGTGAGTAAAGGATCTAGAAAACATGTCTAAATACAAATTTGGGGAGAATTAAAATATTTATTGTTTTTCTCACTGAAGTTTTCAGTTCCAGATTGGTCATTTTACTATTTTTTTTTTTTTTAAATTTCCAGATGTCCTTTTTGAAACATCCCTCATGCACTCTTATTGCATTAGAAAACACATGGAATGACTGAACCTTTGACTAGGGAGCCATAGCAGAAAAATGTTTCTAACAGAAGATTACTTCTCAATAGAAGTTTCTCTTCCAGGATACCTTAGCCACTTGGGATCACAAACTTGACTTTATTCATTGAATTATTTTGAGACACTTTCCAGGATGTTGACCTACCAAGAGAGTTGTTCTAGCTATTTTTTTAATGAGTGTTTCATTGATTTACCATATGTTGAACATTCCTGTTTGTATTTATTTGACTTAATTATAATTCCTGTGAACTTTTGCCCAGAGGTAGTTTTAATGGGAAGACCAAAACTTGAAACTTTTAATGAAATAAATAAATTTTCTTTGTAATATATTTTTTTTCCTGGAAGAATAAACATACTTCTCAAAATAACTCACTTAGAGAGGTCAAATTTTACTTTAAGAAGATCAGTAAACTTTTAAATAATTTAATGTACTAATGCATGAAAGAAATGCATATATATATATATATAATCATATTCATTGTATAGACAAACATGCACAGACATAATGCATTCAGAAAATATTTTTGAGTGCACACTATGAAACAGAAATTGGAAATAATGTACCGAAAAAGTTTGTCATGGCTTTAGCATTACCAAGGTTATGTAGTAGTGGGGTCAGAAAGGGGAAAAAGTCAATATACATTGTGAAAATTGAAGGGGAAAGTTGGGAAAGGATGATATGTGGCAGCATGTTTATTTAGCTGTGAGTCCCTTCATGATGTAGTTTTTGCTTTACCCAGTCACATCTGTGTTCACTCATATTCCTTAGATACCACCCATTCTCCACTTGTAATCACATCTTAACGTATTGCATCAGAAATATATTTTATTATTCCATATCTACCTACTGATTTGTTGTAGCTGGACTTGTCCAAATTCCTATTCACCATTGAAACTCAAGGCTCCCTCCACTTGTGGTCTTGATGTTGGCACTGGACCTTGTCTCCAAACAAAAATATATGAGGCAGCTGTTTGCAGATGCGGGTCAATAAGCAGAATAATTCTACAGAGAAGAGAAACACATAGTGAGGATCAGGATCTGGATTACCCAGCATTTTATTACTTTACAAGAGAGAAAGAGCTTAGATAAGAGGGGCAAATTCAGAAGTCAAGACTGCTGAGGTAAAGGGAAAGGAAATGGTAAAAGGTAAAGAATCAAGATGTCAAATTAGAGTCACAAGAAGCAATAAAGAACATCAATCAAATATAACAAATATTGGGATTTCTCAACATCTGACCTATTCTATATTTTCTTAAATTATTATTCATTTTTTTTGTCTTTACCATGAACATAAACTCTGTGAAGGCAGGGTCTTATGCTCCTTTCACTTATGCTATATCCTTATTTCAAGAATATTCTATGCACAGAAGATGCAAAGTGAATCTCATATAACTGGAAGTCTCAAGATAGTCCAAACCTAAGGTCAATTAAAATAAGACTCCAACTCAGTTCCTTCGTGGTTCTTACAGGTCAATCCATGCACACATATCACTTCATTCTCAAGTTGGATTCTCATTTGGCCAAAACTGGATTGTCAATAGTCTCCAAGACATGTTTCCTTGTTTTATTATGGTATAAGAAAGGAAAATGTACTCTTCTATTCTTGGAATTAAATTCCTCTCTTCTATGTGCTTGGGTTGCGTTATGTCTTGGGTCAACTCCCGGGAAAAAAAATAACCAGAGACTAGAATGCCTGAACTGATTAGATGAAGCCTTAGTCCCTGAACTAGTCACTAGCAGGCATGTGGAGTTGAGATTTGATGTCAACTTGAATTGAAGAGGGTGAACATTCTGAGTCAAGTGGACTCTGCTCTCCCGAGTCACCTAGGTAGTAGGGAGGAGGATTGGTTGTCTAAAATATCCACAGATTCTCTTAGCAAAGCCTAAAGAGACTGTGGATTCTGGTGTCTTAGTTTATTTTCTATTAATAAGAATAGGATACTTGAGACTGGGTCATTTAGGAAGAAAAGTGATTTATTTTGACTCAGGTTTTGAGGCTGCAAACTAAGAAGGGCATCTACATCTGGTGAGGGTCTATGTGCTACTCAACTCATGGTGGACAAGGGAAGAATAAGCAGGCATGTGCAAAGAGACAAAATATGAGGAACACCCTCACTTTATAATAATCCCTTGTGTGTGTGTTAGGGGGTGGGATTCCGGGCTCAAGAGTGACAGCTCATGTTCTCTAGCCAGCACTAATTCCTCGTCACTTCCTAATCACTGCTTTAAGGTCCCTCCTCCCAAAATTCCAACTTGAGTTTCAGAGTGGATGAACAATATTTAAATTATGGCAGCTAGGTAGACTATAAGAATTTTCTACTGTATATTATTTTTATTACATGAAGGATTCAGACCCTATGTGCAATAAACATCAAAACTATTCTAACAGGAATGTATTTATTGCATCATAAAGCAGTGATTTAAAATGTTGAATTCATGAAGGTAGTTTGGAGAGTTTCTGTGGATTGACTGAGAACTTTTAGGTCTGGTAGTACTTAAAAGTACTGAAAAGGATGGGTAGACCCGTGCCTGTTTTTTCAGTATTGTAACCTCAGTTCAAAGAAGATGCACAGTGAGCTTCTTGAAGAATAAGTGATTGAATTCAGTAATTTGGTTTTGTAGGGAGAAAACCATGACTTTTATACACAGAAAAACAAAAGAAAAATCAAAACAAATAAGCTTTCTTCCAAGGTAAGATAGTTTCTAATTACCTCATTTGTGAATAGGAATTATAATTTATCAAGTGGTTCTGGAGGAAAAGAGAAGACAAAGGATTAGGAGAATAAAAGCTCCCTTCTTGGTATATGGTATTTTGTTTACCTATTGTTAGTTTCCCCCCAACTTTTCTGCTTTCTTTTGTGCTAGCTGAACATTTTAGAATAATTCAATTTTATCTCCACTATTAATATATTATGTATACTTTTATATTTGTTATTAATTTTTGGCTAATTTTTGATTAATGAGGACTTATTTCAGACAGCATTATATAATATTTCATAAGTAGTTTAGGGACCACATAATTATGTATTCTCAATTTTTCTCTCTTATTCTTTTTGGTATTGTTTTTAGACATTTTATTTCAAATATACTATAAGCATATAAAACATTGCTAATATTTTTTTTCTTTTGACAATAACAATGAATTATCTTTTAAGGAAAGGTTTAAAAATGCTTTATATTTATTAATTATATTCCTAGTGTTTTTTATTTCTTCATATACATTTGAATTTAAGTCTAACATATTCCTTTTGTATCACTAATTTCATGTTTTTTGTAGTATAGATGTTCCCTCTGTCTTTTGTTTTCAATGTGTTTCATATGATATAGCTAGGGGTTTTCACCCTCCTTCCATTCTCTTCTTCCCATCCTTTGGGGGAAATGTTTATGGTATTTGAAGATCTTTGAACTTTCTGGATCTGTGCTTTTGTCTATTTTTAATTTCAGAAAGTTCTTGACCATTATTTTTTTCAAATATATTCTCACTCCAGATTGGTCCTGATTCTCCTTCTAGGATTCCAGTTACGTAACTATTAGGTTGCTTGATTTTATTCAAAAGCTCTTGGATGTTTATTTTGTGTTACTGTTTGTTTTTGTTTTCCATTTTCCCTTTTGTGTTTGATCTTAAATTATTTATATTGATCTGTGTTATAGTTCACTGACTTTACTCCATCAAGACTATTAAGAAGTCTATCAAAGGCATTTTATCTACATCACTATGCTATTAATAAGCATTGCAATTTGTTTTTATCTTATGTTTTCCTTCTTTCTGATGAAACTAGTCATCCAATTGTACATGTGCCCATCATTTTCAGTAGAATGTATTATAAATGAATTATTGTGAGTTGAAGTTCTTGTTTAGGATTGGGGATTTAGTTCAATGGTAGAGCGCTTGCTTATAGGCAGGAATATCTGGATTCAATCCCCAGCACCAGAAAAAAATTAAAAATAAAATAAAATTCTTAGATAGTTTAAAGATCCGAGTCTGGTAGTCCTATTGATTGTGTTGTATCTTCTAGTGTGCAATTCAGAAATTGTTTCTTTTTGCCTTAAATAAGAATTTTTCAAATTCCTCTAGCAATATTTTGTGTTTAGAGGCTGCCTTCTGAAAAAGTTTTTTTTTTTTTCAATTTCTACTTCATCTCTCTTATTAAATCTTCCCATTTTTACTGCATCACACATAGTGTTTGTCTCTTACAAGTTGTTCATCGATACTTCATCACCACCATATTTTTAGCTTCTGGTCCTGCTGGTAGAGGTGAAGGGGGAATGTCCCTGTGTCTCAGGGATTTGGCTATTAATGCTCTTTTTCCACCTGTACTTCTAGATGAGGATATATTCCTGCTCCTCATTCAGCAAAGAGAGTTTTTTTCTTGTGCCCTCTTCCAGGTGCTATGGCATTATATGAGTGCTCAAGAATAACAGGTTTTGCTGTCCCACTTTCCGTAAATTACAGTTTCTGTTCCACAGGAAGTGGAGTTGGGGTGGACCATGGGAATTGTTCCTGCCCTTATCTTAGTGCCTGTTTCCCTCTTCCCTAGTCCTACGTGAAGAAAACTATTACGGTTCGGATGTGAGGGGTCTCCCAAAAGCTCATCTTTTAATTCAAGGTGAAATGATTAGATTGAGATCTATGACCTAATCAGTGAATTGATCCAATTGATGGATTAACAATTTGAGTGAATTACCACATGGTAACTGAAGGCAGGAGGGGTGTGGCTGGAAGAAGCCAGTCATTGGAGTATGCCTCGAAGATGACATATGTTGTCCCTGCTTCCTACACTCTCCCTGCTTCCCATCTGTCATGATCTGAGCAGCTTTCTTGCACCACACCCTTCTTCCATGAGGTTCTGCCTCATGTCAGGCCCAGAGCAATGGAATACGCCAACTCTGGACTGAACCTATGAAACTGTGAACCCCAAGAAACTTGCTTTCCTCTAAGTTGTTCTTGTCAGGTATGTTGGTCACAATTGCAAATAGCTGATGAACAGAGAAGCCATATCTCTGGAACCCCCATGTCTCTTCCGCCTCCATGGCAAGTTTCATAGATTGTGTTTTCTGAACCTAGATTAAGAAAGAGAAACAAAGTATGAAAGCAAAAGAATGTTTTAAAGCGCTATCCTTGCATCCCCTTTACCTCTGGCATAAACAGCCAGAACTCTTTTTCCACAGAATGAATAATCTTGGTTTAATGGAAAGATTAAATTGTTACTATATAATATAGTAGGCTAAATTTGATTTTCAAAATTTAGTGACAGTTTATCAAACATATTAGAATGATTCTGATTCAACCAGAGTTCAGTGCAGTTCTTAATATACCACATTGTAACTTATAAAGAGAGTTGGTATTTTTAAATTCAGGTATTTAGAAAACGTTTACTCTTAAAAGTTCAGCGGAACCATAAAGATCATTGAATCTCATCACAATCAAATGTGGTTCATGAATCAAGCTTAGCAGAATTATATGAAACATTTAAAAATTCAGACAGTTTTTGCCTCTTTGTTGATACAGGTTCATCTACATTTTTTGGTTGCCTAGAAAGTAAGTCTCAATTTTGTATCTTAACCAGAATTTAGGAAATTTGCCTATAAGCTGTATTCCAACTTTCTAAATTGTATTTATGATCTTAAATTACTAAAGTTTAATAATGTAGATTATTTATATAGGTGTAAACATGTGGTTACCGCTTGAGAAAAAAGTAAAATTTCTGGCTTCTGGCTATTGAATGAACCAGAAGAGAAATGAGTTGCTGTCTGTTGCTAATTTGCAAGATCACACTCTAGTGGCAAATTTCTCCCATTGCAAGTACACAGTCCCTAGAGCCCAGGGAAAATTTCTAAAGTTACTGGTTGGACAAACCTGTGGCAGACACAAGACATAGCAATGTGAGTTTTGCACCTATGGTAAATATTTCTCCTAAATTTCTGAACCGTGAATCAATATCTGGAAAAGAAGTAAAAAACACAAGCAATATGATTAAGTCATTTAATGGCAGGAAACTGAGCAGATTGCATGCTTTCTTTTTATTCTACTCCACTCACATTGACAAAGTGTTATACTTCTAGTTTACGAAAGAAATTCCACAAAAGGTCACAGGAAAGCAGTATTGAATGCTGACATAGAAATAAAACTGTATAGATTTCATTAAGCAGGTTTTACAAATCCTGCTTAATTTTTGCTGAATTGGGCAATATTCTCTATACCCACTCTTCCTTTTCTTTAAACTATATTGGTATCTTCCAGAATTACAGAAACTTACCGGGTGGAAATAATGTCATCTTTGAAGTACAAGCTGCTTGCATTAACTAAATTTTGAGATGCTCCTTTTGGGTTTAGTACCAGTTGGTGTATAGATGGAGGCAGCAGTTACCTACACAGTAGAATTTTGAGAAAGTAAGGATGTTACTCTCTGACCAAAATTAACACCTCAGTTGGAATTTATTGTGCCTGAAATTCACTAGCAGGTCTTGTGAATTTTTTATTTTTTTTCTGTGGTGCCGAGGATCCAACCCAGGGTCTCATGCTTGCTAGGTGAGCACTCTACCACTGAGCCACAACCCCAGCCCAGGTCTTGTGCTTTTTAAGAATTATTTATTTCTTACTTCATTGAATCTAATGTCATTACTTACAAGAAACATTCAAATTTTATGTATAATTAAGGAAGAAAATATACTGACAATTTAGCCATGGTATATCATCAGTTGTAACATCTCCATTTTAAACGTGTCAAGTTATATTTAAAAATATGCTTAAGTCCTTGAAATACGGTGAATGAAAATTCTGGCAATGTGAGAAAGAATTAAGACTAGGAAGACCAAGATCAACTCAACATTTAGGCATTGATATCACCTAGCTAAAACAGAGCTCTAAAGAAAGGGAATACAGGATAGTCATGTTTTGATAGAAGAAAGGAAGAGAAAGATAAACTCCAACTGCTTCACAAGGTTGAACAAGCCCAGCTTTATTTAGACCAAACAATCTCCTTTGAACAGTTCCTTTTAGCAATGTTTATTTAAAGAGGTCACTATTTGAAGTTAGCACACTGAATTCCATAGCTGTTGACCCTTTGGAAAAATAACTAACTCTGAGAAAGGTTAGGGAAGGTGGGAAAAGTCTATGAATAAAACCTTTTCAAGCTAGAAATAGGTCAAAGTACAGCCTGATCAAAGACAGATGAAATGCAAGAGAATGTAGATTAAGGTAGAGTAATGAGTACTGGAGACACCAATAAAAAGAGAAATGCTTTCTTAAGTGGCTACATACAGCTGTACTACCAAGAGGGAGCTTGCCAATGCTCTGTGGGAAGACCATACTCATCCCCGCCTGTACACAGCAGCAGTAAGGAAAACAAATAGAATAGATGCTGAGTTTCAGTTCTAGAACAGGTCGACTTATGCTGGATGTCAGAGCCACACAGTTAGAATAAAGGGGAAAGATTCCTTTTCTCCTTGAGCTGCATGTTAGACTTTACAGTAACATAACTCCTTTATAACTAAGAAAGCAAAACAAACCTAGCCTAGAAATTTCCTTCCCCCATCCTCCCAAAGCTATAAACTGAATATTTATAGATCATAACACACTATTCATTCTAATACATTAGTGGGAATGTAGTGAAGGGCATAACTATGTCCGCTATCAGGAAGATTAGAAAATATCCACATGGTATCATCTGAAAGATTAGTGAAGATTTTACCCTTAATTAGTTTTATTGGGGAGGTCTTTATTTATCTAGCATGATCATTTATTAGAATTTTCCTCTGTGTGTGTGTGTGTACGTGTGTAATTTCAAAATTCCAATGATATTAAAATGTTCCGAATATAGGGTGTTTTATATTTCGTCATATTTCTTGGTAAGTTTATTTTATTTTAAAATATTGGTCACAAACTTGAATTTTTAAAGACCTTATAAGTCCTTTCAAAATATTTCTTTTGAATAATGAATATGATAGGAACATCACCATGTAGTATAACCACACCATATATGATTATATAAGGTTGACCCCAGGAGGTAAAAGTTATAGGGACTGGGGAGAGAATCTTGATTAATCAGAATTTCAGAACTTAACATATGCTAGATGCTTTGCTAAGTACTGTATATAGAAAACTGCTCAATTCTCATAAAATCAGTGCTAAGTAGGCACTACTATCATCCTTATTTTACAAAAGTAGAAATGGAATCTCAAAGACATCAAGCAAGCCCCTTAGGGATACACATCTAGTTAGTGGAAAAACTGAGTCAATCCAAGACTGCTTACTTGAAATTCCTATGAAACCGTATGGGTCAAGATTATGAAGAAAGAAACATGGACCCACAGTTTTGAAAGAAACCAAATTAAATTTATGTATATGAAATTTTTTCCCTCAGTTGTAGTTTATAAATTTATATCATTTGTCATTTTTTATTAAAATTCACTCAGATTTTCCATTTTAAGCTTATACTTACTAAATATTCATGAAGAGATAGATTAAGGTATATTTATTCCACTTAATGTTCAAAATAACCCTATAAGAAGGATATGTTAATAATGTGTACCTCAGGTTCATACCTCTGAAACATAATGAAGAAGGACTCTCTCCACCCACGTCCTCTGAATTTAGATACTGGACTTCTTTCTATAACCAGAACACCTCCAGAGAACGTTTTGCCTAGGAATTTTTAATGACTTTATGAGCTCTTTCAAAATTCTTGTTTTTAATAAGTAGTGCAGCAGATCATCTCTTATCCTCCCTATCCCAACATTATTCCACTCCTTAAGGAGTATATTTTTAAAACTTTAAATTCCTATAGAGTAAATGATCATTATCTTCTAGACTTGGTCCAAGTTCATGACTAGCAATCACTACATCACCATAAATATTACTGTTATTCAGACAAAGTTTTGTTATACCATAAGGCATATCATAATTATATGATAATAATATCTTTAAGAAACATGAGATGAGTATATAAATTTAGAACATGTGATCCAGCAAATTTCTTCATGCATTCACAAATATTGAGCCTCCACAAAGAAGTGAATTCCTGTATTATTATTTTTTTTAAATGTGTTTGTTACATTTTCATGAATTGAAAATTTAAGTCCTTCAAATGGGTTTGGAATTACCTTTGTATTTGTTTGCTTTTTAGCATTAAAGGTGGTAAAAGTTTTTCTGACAAATTGCTAGCAGAAGAAAGGAGAAAAGGAAAGAAGATAGGTTAAAATGAGCAGGAAATATATATCTGAATGTCACTATTCCTAAAACTGAAAAAGCAGCTTATACATGCATTTATTTTTTTCACAGAACTTTCTTATCCTTTTCTATTCAATCACATATCATGTATCAGGTTTGAAATTAATATCCTGGTTGAGAAATCATAGCAAACATCCAGAGTTATTTCTCAATGCAAGAAGAATCCCTGAGTGGTTTAATTACTTGATGAAATAGTAAAATGCTAAATCTTCTCATAGAATATCCAAACATCTGTGTCACTGTGTATTATAAGATGACAATGGTGTTATTTCCATTTATAAATGCTCCACTTTGGTAGAAAATATTACTTAGGCTCATAACCACATTACTTGTGTTGAAATTCATTCATCCAAAGGAATTTTAAGGACAAAAACATGGAAATATAAAAATAAACTACAAAGACAATTATTAATATCTATTTCCTAAATTCCTATGGTAGATTTTTTTCTGAACGATCAAATGCCCTTAATACAAAAATATTAAAGATATAATGATGTAGTTTACCACATTTGATCTTGTCTTAGTCATAAGATAGGGAGCTTATCTTTAATATCTTAAAATAAATCACAAACAAAAAAAAAACTCCTTAGTAAATAATAGAAAGGCAATGTAGAAGTTTGAAAAAAGGAGCAAAATTCTAACAGCATTTATAATTTCATATGTATAGCAATTAGATTCTATGAATGTAGAGGACTTCTATAAATGTATTCTAGAAAGTCTATGCACTAGAGTAGAATTTTGCCCCATGGTCAGAGAATTATACATATAATTCTTACAAATATTTTAAAATTCATTTTTTACCAAATCTAAATGAATGAAATTAAAGTGGCATTTTACCTGCTCCCAAACCCTGGAGAGGGGAAAAGACACAAAACATTGTGTTACTTACAAAAAGACTAAAAATGGAATAAAAAAGGGAAGAAGAATTTGTATTCCATGATGTTCATTTCCATCTTCATCATGCTAATCTATCACCTGAAAAGTTCATTAACTGGAGTCTCAATTTATTTTTTTCCTTTCAAATAGAAAAAATGGTAGTGGAAACTTCATTTGTAACATGACTTAAATCTGGATCTTACTTTTGATTATAGCCAGTTTACTTTGATGTTTTCAAAATGAATTTCAAAGACCATTTATTCAGTTAATTTTGAAAGTAGAAACATACTGAAACTTTTATCCCACTTGGTAAGCAGCCATCCCTTAGTTTTATCCAAGTTTTCCCATGAAAATGCCAATCGGGAATAAAACTGACAAATATATTCAATCAAAGATGGAATTTTTTTGCTCTTAAGTTGCAAATGGCCTCATTAAAATAAAAGCACTACCTTAGGGATTGCATAAAGCAGAGTATTGGTACCTAAATGGTATTTATGACCAAGCTAAATGTAAAGTGAATTAAAATTTAAAGGATTATAGTCAGGTAGGCCACAGACATCTGTAGAGAAATGTCCATTAAGAAGATGAAAGAACCAGCGGTCCCTGGTGACAGGCACATGTCAGGTTAGCAGTCAGCCATACCTATACACTTAGTGCCACTGCAAATGAGAAACACATTGCTAAGAAGGAAAGTACTTAAGAGATATTTATTTTAGACTAAGGCGGGGGGGGGGTAGCACGAAACTAACATTTTGGAATTCATATCCATCATTGTCATCAAACTAAAGTCAAAAGAAAGGGTAAAATAAGATGTGGACTGATAATAAATATCATCACATATGTGTTTACAGATACTGTATGGTCTCCAACTCAAGACCATATTTATAGAATCAACTGAATGTATAATCTTTTTAGTGTTATTATGTCCATGATGTTATAACCACAAAGAAGTGCTGCTGCCCAGCTACAAATAAAGACCTTAATACAAAATAAAATATGAAATAGCCTCTAGGGTGCTAATACACCAACAGTTTCATTTCTTTCATAATGTGAATGAGTCACAAAACCAGTCACTATTTTTGTCATTTTCATGAACATGAGCTGCCCTGTGCATGTAGCATGTCCGGGTTGCATCTGCCTTGTCAAATCAAGCATTCTTTTAAATGGTCATCAAATGCTCTTAAGTGATGACTCATGGACACAGGAAATCTGGTCTCTTAATTGAAGGGGACTAAGCACTTCTTTCTTTATTTCTTTTTCACCCCCCCCCCCCCGCCTTGATTTATTCAGTGGGAAACACCCACACGAGTATTCAAATACATACTGTCTTGGGAAAATCAACTTTGGCATTTGATAGAGTAAAATATGGTTGAAGTTGTTAATGGCAGGATCCTCCTTCTCTGGCATTTAATCAGAGTCCAAGTATAATAGTTTCTCACTCTATAGTTTTAAATGCAGTTCAAAGGGAACATTTGTTCCTACTAAGTTTGCAACTCATATTCCCTAGGAACCATGACTTTCAAGACCACTTTTAAGCTAACTAGTCCTAATGATTAATAGTACCTTGATGTATACAATAGCAAGCTGAGGCAACTCTTAAATCTGGGTGTGTGTTCTGAAAAATACTAAAGCAAACAAACAATAATAACAATAAAAACCCAAACCACTGTTTTATAATCTTATTTTCCTTGGAACAGAGGGAATCCTTCATCATAAATGCGTTATCAGTACTTCAAGAGGCATCATAAGCACTGTTTTGGTGGTCTTCCTTGTTTTGAAAATTAAAGTGGTTTGTACAGTTTGTAATCCCAGCTTCTTGGGAGGCTCAGGCAGGAAGATCTCAAGATCAAGGCCAGTATGGGGAACCTAGTGAAACACTAACAGAAAATACAAAATAAGGGGTCTAGGTTATACCTCAGTGGTAGAGCACTTGCCTCGCATATGTGATTTCAATCCCTATTACACAAAGAGGAAAAGAAAAGATTCAAAGGTGCTACTTTTCTAATTATCTCTGTCCTTTACATCAATATAGCTGTTGTCTGGATAAAATCAATGACAATGGAAATAAGATGCGAAGGAAGATGTCTGTGAAGTAGTCATTTCTTGATTGCAGAATCTTCCAGTGTGTTTCACACTGGTGCAAACTCCTTAGTGTTTTATCATTAGTCTTTGTAAAATTATGATCAACCACATTCTAATTGTGTATATAACTGAGAAGCTGTGAAACAGTGAATATATTTAGCATAAATATATGTGCTAGATATTACTTTTAGGATAGGAGTTGGAGAAGAGGCATGATCGACTTTTGAGGTAAATTGCGGTAGGTAAACAGATTGGACATGCATCAGTAATCTTGAGCATGTAATGAGGGGTCTAATGAAAAACAAAATGAGGATAATTGGATTCCATCTAAAAGAAAATATCTTGGTCCAATGTTTGCATAGAATGTGTAAATTTTTAAAATCTAAGAAAATTATTCTGTCAACATTTATACACCCCAGTTCTGGGGCAGAGGTGATATTGGAAGGACTGTCTTGTGCACTGTGGTTGAAGTGCATACTATGGAACACTCTTACCCTCCTTACTGTTAACATGCATTTGGTCTCTAGTCTTTAATGTTTTACCTTAATCTTACCTGTTGCCTATTTAATATTAATTCAAATTATCAAGAAAAAATACATGATATATGTGCTTTCTTCACTCAAATCTCTGTATGGTAATATATTTAAGGAAATATTTGATTAAGTAAATGGCAAGTTACAGTGGAAAAGTCAAGCAGAGATGGATGTACTCAGACTTCTGGGGAACTTTAAATCATGCCCCATGCAGCTGCCTCCTCCTTGGATACAGGTCTTTTCTTTCCAACTGATTCCAACCAGAAGACATGTTCAGACCACATACATTATATTTTTTGTTCCTAAACAAGCTACCTGTCAAATCAATATGTGTCTGTCTAATACTTTTTCTCAAAAATTTATTTTTATTAAATGCAATTTTCGTGAGGAATCTCAAAAACTCTGAACATGATCACAAGTACAAGAGACTTCTTACTGTGCTGTGGCTATGTCAAAGCATCTGTGTTTGATAGGGAAAAGTTTTCACACTACTCCAACCCCACACTTGATTCTTTGGGGAGCAATCTCAGATGACTTCATTAGAGAGACAGTAAATTTGGGCTAGCCTCAAATGGTCTAGAGCTTGATTTTAGCTTGCTATCTCTAGAGATTGTAATCTGAAACACATAAATTGTTTGGAATCTATTTCTTCCTTGTTCTGTTTAGAGTGTGCACTAAAATGGATGTAATGTTATACCTAAATAGAATAAGTAACAAAGAAGAGACCTCCACTGCTAATAAAAATAGTACAACCCACAGCAACCAAGAGCCTGCTCTGAAACATTTCCCCACAAGTTACAAAGAGGTTTAAACTTAGATTCTGTTAGACTTGGAAAAAAGAGGAATCCCAAGAATGAAGGGGCTTGCCACTAAAAATAAATGTCCCCACTAGGTCTTGTGAGAGTTCAGATTCAAGCTCAAGCTGGTCTGTAAACCTCGAGGGTCAGTGGGTCAAGAGGAGAGGCGTGATTGTGATGTCCAGGCCATATATAGCTTGTCATCATTGTCCTGTTAAAGCAATGTCAAGCATTTCCTCTCCCTGATGAAGAAAGATTCTAAAGAGTTTAAACTATTTAAAATTTTAGCAAAAAATTGCCTCTGAGTTAAAAATAATAATAAAGGAAGGAGGAGAATCATCTAAGAGGAGAAAAAGAGTCTAGCAATGTCTACTGACTTGTGCTGTACCTACATACTAAAGATACTCTTATGCGTTGTAAGATAATGAAAATCAAGATGAGATCTATGGTTCTTTTTTAAATCTAGATACTAATCACTGAGAGCAGATCTTCAATCTTGAAGCAATATGTTGGAAATAGCAATATTTTTATCCATACTGGCTATGTGGTTGAATATCATTTCCTTGGGACTGTTCACTCTTTTAGATTGTGTGCATGTGTGTGAGTGTGTGTGTGTGTGCACACGCTTGTGTGGGTATACTTACATACATATGTACTATATTCTGTATTCAGTATCCTTTTAATTGATATGCAATATGGGAATTAGATAAGAGCTTTCATTTGTTACTATTTAAAAACCTATATCAATCAATTTTATTCAGTCTTGTCAAAGCAATGTTAATGTTCTTGAAGTGAGAAATAACGTTTTCGCCATTTGAAAATATGTAAAAACAATTTGTATCTTGCAATAAGCAAGAAGTCTTTGGCAGTTTGAATTAGAATTGACTGCATCAAGCAAAGGTTGGACATTTCATCGCAGCCCAATGTGCATTCTTTGCAAAGTATTTTTCTCCATATCATATTTCTGTACATGGATCTGTTGTCTTAAAGTAGATAATTCGAATATAATAATTAAGATTCAGATAGGATCAGCAAATGTGTTCTTAGTGAAAATATTTATGGAGCCTGCTTCTTAAATAACAAGAAAAGCCTATATTATTGTTTTTGTCATGTTTTTCAGAAAGAAAAAATGAAAAAGTGTTAAAACAAAACAGGCAATGTGTGGAACTCAGAATCCAAATGCTTTTCTCTCAAAGCGAATCTGTGGATTTGGATTGACTAGGGCACACCTGGACTTAGCCCCAAGGTTTGGGGTCCATTTCCAGGCCAAAACCCGCGTTTCCAGTTCAGGGCTTCCGGATTCCATTAAGGTTTCCCATGAATCAGGCAGAGCTAATTCAATCCTGAACAATCAATCACTCTCACTCCGTTTTGTGAGTGGGAGTGATTGATGGTTCTCCACTGGTCATGGCTGACCTAGACGTGGGAAGCAGACCTGAGCACTATGCCTCATGTGTGAGTGGCTTATTTGGAATCAGTCAACTGCAAGAAACTCTCGTGTGTCTTCCCCACCTCCGCCCTAAGATAATTGACACATTTTCTTCATATCCTCCTTGGGCGTTCTTTTGTTTGCTTTGAACTACAGTTGCTTTCCCCATCCCTTCACACTCAGGAATGATCTGCATGTCTGCACCCTATACTCATTTTCACAGCCTTCAGTTTAGCTAGGCCTCCATATTTTGCACTTGAGCTTCACATTTTAAAAACTTATCTACTAATTTATCAACTCATCTCTTCTATTGCCTGGACTTATATACAACAGGAATTGTCCTTCCTCTTGATCTTTTCTCATAACCTCGCTGGAAAAGACAATGAAAAGAAATGTAATTTTGACTGCC
Source organism: Sciurus vulgaris (assembly GCF_902686455.1). NCBI lineage: Eukaryota > Metazoa > Chordata > Mammalia > Rodentia > Sciuridae > Sciurus > Sciurus vulgaris. The sequence continues at coordinate 101,083,711 of NC_136463.1, read as the reverse complement.
TTCTCCTCTCTCTAACATTGTTCTTTCAAGTAATAGAGGAAAAATTGGAAAAGAAAAAAATCACCTCCATGATTTTGTGAATTAGTGTTTCATTGGTTGTCAGCAGCTGGTTATCTTCCATTCTTAGAAATATCCATGTTGCATTTCAGAGAACGGTGTGCCATTTTGAAGATGTTATCATTATAGTCTTTGAGCTCAGAATTGCCCCTGCTATTATCAATAGTCCATACAAAGAAATGCTCTTCCACTCACTTCCTCTGGTCCTCATGCTTCTTAGGGTCCACTAACTTGACTTAAGCATTTTCAGTTAGACCGATCAAAGGGAGGCTAGTAATGTACATAGTTTGCAGGATTGTCATTTCCCTCCAAAATCACTGAAGTTTTGAAATCCCTTATGAAAAATGATTAGAGAAATTAACGAAAATTCAGACATCCAGGCAAAACTGAAAGCAATTCTTTTCATCAGTTTGGTGAAAGAAAAAGGGAGGCCTGTATCCTAAGAGCAAATCATGATTCTAAAGCACAACCACTATGTGTATTTAGGAAATAACTCATAGGTTCTGTTAAAGGAGAAAACACAATTTCATTGATAATTCAGAGAAAAATAGCTAGTGATTACCCATAGCGTTGCAAATGAAAGGGCAATCATTATTCAGTTTAGAACACATATATATATTTATTCATCCAAACTGAACTAAATGGAGACATAGAATTAAAAGTTATGATCATCTGAGAAAAAGTTATAAAATAAACATTTGGAGATATACATATATATACATTTAATTACAAATAGAATAAAATATTTTATGTTATCTTAAATTTTTTTTCTTATTTCTCTTCTGGTTAACTTTAAAAGGCAATAAATAAAATAATAACATATTTACAAAAAAAATTAAGTAAAGGGGTACATGTTGCCTTTGGTTCTGTCAATATTTTCAGTTCGGATTGGTCTGTTTGCCCCTGGGCTCCCTGTGTTGGGAGCTGTCTTGCGGGAGGAAGAACAAATGGTGTGACAAGAGGAACAGTAGGTTTTTGCCAAATGGAAGTATCATATATTTGACCTCACTCCTTGCTCTCTCTGAGCAGAGCACACACATTCACCCTAAAAAGGAACACCCCAGGTGAGCCAGGTGGAGCTGACACCCCATCATGAATAGTCATCCTCCTAGTCCCTCAAGGGCCATGCCACTGCTACTGAAGCAGCCCTGTGTAAGCTGTTACTGAATCACAAAAATATCCTTGTGTGACCAGCCATGACACTACTTTTTGAGAAACAGGCCAGGAGAACAGAAATCTCAGAAAAAGGATAGAATGGAAGTAAGATCTTCCTTCATATTCTAAAGACTGTATTTCTATTTTTCTCCCAGTTAGGAAAGGGCATTATTGCTAATTTTCTTATTGAGGAATAAAACCATTTTATTTAATTATAAGCTACATGTGACTTACAGCACAGGCAAAATCATGGTTCCTGACAAAATAAAAATAAAGGAACTATCAAGTTATTTTCTTTACTAATAATATCTATACATCAGAATGTGTGTGTTAATGTTATTTGGTGAGATTATTGTTAAGCAAAGAAAATGCCAGAGAGATATGATTGCTTTAATGCTATGTTCAGGCAGATAGATGTGTATCAAATGTACATAAACATCTGAAAGCAGATAAGAAAATATTGGCCTTGCTTCAAATGAGATGGAAGCAAAGATAGGCAAGAATTATTTATCAGAAATGGAGTGGAAAAAGATCAGGGCCAGGTATGTACAACCTCCAGGGTCTGCAATTGCAAGCAAATGAAGAGTAAAATTTTAGTTGCAGGTTATTGAAATGCTGCCGTGCTTGGTTAAATAAACAACTAATAAAAACATAGGAGAGTTTAAAAGGTAAAGATACTGTCGATTTCTACCTATTAATAAAAGGCAATTGAGCAAATTTTGAACTTTATCTCTTTTATATTCATGAGAAAGGATCAATTTTAAAACATACTCTTATTTCTGTATTATTAGGCTTACATCCGGCTGGGGATACTCTGTTTAGGCCCACAGCATGGGAACCATTTTTCTGCACAGGATACAAAATATCTAAGGGCAAATGGTCCTTAAAGTTAGTCATGACCCAGCTGTTCTAGGCAAAAAAAAAAAAATCTTGTTTAAAAAATAAGACCATATGCAGTTTGATGACTTTTTAATAATGAGGTTAATGGTGTTCTTTACGTTCCTTAAATGATAGTATATTGCATAATACGTGTATGTCTGTGAGAGAGACAAAACCTCTTAAAATATTGAAAACAATTTCAACTTAGTAAAAGTTGAAGATTTTAGTTCACTTTTGGAGCAGAATTATCTTTTTCTGAGAAAAGCACTTATGTGGACCTTTTAGTTTCGTAACTCTAGAGAGATCACCAGAGAAACACTCTGAAGTGACCTGTGAACTAAATGCAGATGTTCATTTTGAAGACACGAACAGTCCTGGTTAATCATGAAATCAGGTATAGGTTAACCAGAACTTTTCCAGGTTTTGTAACTAAAAGTAAATGTTTCTTTGCTTTAGTTTTAGATTGACCTAAGCCTTCAAGTTGTTGCTTATTTCGTCATGTTCTTGCCCAAAACCTGGAGGTCTGAAATTTGCCACAGACTGCAGAAAGGATGTGGGATAGAAAGATCTGGAAAAAGACTGACTCAGCTCAGCACTGACTAGGCCAGATAGTCAGAACTGAAGAGACACATAGGACAAGGCCTGGGAGGATTCTGAAAGGAGAGCTTCCCCATCTTCTCTTTGTGAAATCAGGGTGCATGACCCTTCTGGTATCACAACATGTCCATCAATCAGAAAACACCATGGAGCTTCAATCCCCCAAGTTTTACAAAGACTTGACCAGTTAAGTCTATAAGCTCAAACTCAATCTCTAAGTCCATTCCTATAATTATTTGATTGGTTTGTCTGGTGATGTGCTTCCAATTGGATACTATCTAGGAGCCTAGCATGCATCACCTCATTCACATAAACTCAGGAATGACCATGAATAGCAAAGCTCATGTGCAACAAAGACATTTCTATCCTCTGGAAAACATCAAGGATTTTCGAAGCTCCATGGTGGGAACCCAGAAAAGAGAAACTCTTTTATGATTATAACACATACCTTACCAGTTGATTGATAGAGTGCTTGGTAAGACTGTATACCAGCATTTAAAGAGAGAGTAGATGGCAGAGTCCTAAATTTGGAAAGAAATCAAATTGCATTTGCAGTCACTTTGTGGAAAGACTTAAGCAAACTGGGTAATATTCAAAAATTAAAGCTGTTTGTAAAGTTATTTTCTTCTTGATTTTAATACTGGTATTATAAAAGGAGGCTTCTCTAATTAAGAATGTCAAGAAAGAGCCTACAGAATGGTAGAACATTTTTTCCGCCTGCACCTCAGATGAAGTATTAATTTCCAGGATATACAAAGAACTCAAAAACTTAACTCTAAAAAACTCAAATAACTGAATCAATAAATGACAATGCAACTGAACAGATACTTCACAGAGGAAATATGACCAATCAACAAATATATATGAAAAAATATTAGACAGTTCTAGCAGTTAGACAAAATTCAAATAAAAACTACCCTGAGATTTCATCTCCCTCCAGTCAGAATGACAATTATCAAGAATACAAGAAACAATAAGTGATGTGGGGGGAAATGTATGCTTACATCGTGGGTGGGAGTGCAAATTGGTGCAACCACTCTGAAAAGCAGCATGGAGATTCCACAGAAAACTTGGAATGGAACATTTGATCCAGTTATCCCACTTCTTGGAATACACCCAAAGGACTTAAAATCAGCATAGTAAAATGATGCTGCCACATTGATGTTTATAGCAATACAATTCACAATAGCTAAACTATGAAACCAGCCTACATGCTTTTCAACAGATGAATGGATAAAGAAAATGTGGTATATATACACAATGGAATATTACTTCAGACATAAAGAGAAATGAAATTATGGCATTTGCCAGTATATGGATGGAACTGGGGAATATCATGCTAAGTGAAATAAACCTATCCCAAAAATCCAAAGGCCAAATTCTCTCTCTGATATGCAGATGCTAACTCACAATAAGCGGGGAGGGAGTAAGGAAGAATAGAAGTACTTGGATTAGACAAAGGGAAATGAAGGAAAAGAAGGGGAAATGGGAATAGGGAAGATGGTAGAATGAATTGGACATCACTTCCCTGTGTTTATATATGAATACATGACCAATGTAATTCCATATTTTGTACAACCAGAAGAATGGAAGTTGTACTCTATGTATGTATAATATGTCAAAATGCATTCTACTGTCATTTCTAACTAATAGAACAAATAAAAATAAATTTATAAAGGAGGCTTCTTCAATCAAATGTGGTCTTCAAATATGAGTATGAAGCCAAGTGTGATAATCATACAAATTAGGTAAGCAATGTGAGAATTTACCATTGTTTATCCTTCTGATAAAATTTCTCAGCTTATTTTAATTTACAGTAAGAGGTCACTAACTTTTCTCAAGTTCACATTGCTCATACATTACAATCCAATAACGATTAGTGTTGTGTGATGATAGGTACTCGTATAGTAAGGCACAAGCCTTAAGCATGTGAATAATGTTTTTATAAGTGTTTTCAAACATGGCATGTAAAGTTCAAAGAACTGCAGGATTTCAGCTAATAAATTCATTTGAAAAGTCATAGTGTCTAAGATTCTCAAGACATCCATTTTGTACCTGTGCTTACTCCTGAAGCATGCTCCATAAATTTCAACAAATTCTATCGACTCTAAAATCTGCCTACTATTTCCAAGATCAGAATTAAATTCATCATTAGGTCATTTTGACTAAAGCAGAAAATGATTGCACTCATTAAAATTACAGAATATAGACTGATATTTGTAGAAAACTATATGCAGCATCACATGCTGGACAACCACAAAGCACGCTGTTTGCTTAATCTTTATCTGGCTGATAAATGAGGTTCCACTTTGATGAAGTAAGACATACAATACAGACAATATCACTGTGAATAGAAAATTAGCAAAAAGTAGTTAATTGATCTTCTAAGTCTACTCAGAAAGCCAGTAGAAGAATTGAGTCAAAAAGACTCACCTTTCGTTATACACTGAACAAGAGAAAACAGAAGGCTTTGAGGAGTGAAATAAAGGTCTCAAATTGACCATCTTAATATTATTGCATACAATAATGTCTTTCATGTCTTTCTTCCCCTTTTATAAGCTCTTTCTAGATCACAAGTAGATTTACTAAAGTCAAGGTGTTCTTACACTTTTAGGAATAAATTTTTAATTTCCACTTTTTACTTAAATTTAGTTTACAAATAAAAATTCTAGATGCTCATGTACGTGGGAAGCAGGGTACTTTCTAGTCCCTCCCCTAATGCCTAATGGTTCTGTGACAAAATCAACAGATAATTTATGCATGGTTCTGTGGTACCTTCTGATCTCAGGCTTTACACCATGGGATTTTTTTTTTTTTTTTTTTTTTTTTTTTTTTTTTTATGAAAACTAACAAACAAATGTTTCTTTCCAGGAAAAATTTTAAAAATAATTTGGAAAAGAGAAAAAAAGATCTATATTTACCTTCTTGATTTTAGAATGTACTTCGGCTTGTTTTTCTCATTTTCTTACAATAAATAAATTTTTATTTTTATTCCATAATGGCTATTTCCTTTATCTGAAAAACTTTTAAGTCCTTTAAGATATTTAAGAGTGCATAATTACAATTGTACATCATTAAATCAAATCTGTATTAATTAATATAAAGCTTCCCCAAGGTCTAATAGTTTTCTACTGCTCCAGCAAATCTACATAGAAACTCCTCTTTATTTGAACAGGTTTATTTCTTTATTCCATTTTAATATTGCAACTTAATACAAAGTATATTTAGGAAAAGCACACAGTTTGGACCAGTAAAAGTCAGATTACTAAATAATAAATAATAACATGATAAAATTAATCACTATAGCTGTGGTTTCATCATTATAGTGTGTTATTTTCCTATAGTGTATATTATATAATATATAGTTGTTTTATACCTAGCTATTAAAATATTCAATTTTATTACATGGTGGTTTCTTATATCAAATTATTTCAAATTCAAGACAAATATTTAAGTAAAGGTAAACACTGAATTGAATTTTCTCTCAGATTATATTTCATCTAAGGAAGGAAAAGCGAATTTAAATTTGTGAGTTGCGGGACAATACAGATTTTTAACAGAAGTTCAGTTCATTCATTTTATGTAGTTTTGGTTGCCATATTAGAGTAGATTTTATGGGAATGGCTACTGCATGCTCCCATAAACTAACACCAGTGTCTCCCATTAGAGTCCTAATACACTAAAAGAATAATAAACATCATAATGACTTTTAAGGCAATTACTACCCTAGACCAACAGAGGACCTCCTAGTGGAAGCTTTATGGGGCCTACTTTAATGGTTCAATAAGCATAGTTTGTAGTAAGCATACTGATATGAGATAAATGGGTGCTTTTAGAAATTTCTTAACCTAAGCACTATTGATGTTTTGGGCTTGATAATTCTTTGACTTTGGGGACTGTCCTGAGCACTTCAAAGTGTTTAGGAGCATCCCTGGCTTCCACCCACTAGATGCCAACAGCACCTGCTGCCACACACACAACCATGCCCAACAGAAACATACAAGCTATGAAAATCAGAAATGTCCCCAGCAGTGTAATGTGTACCTTGTGAGGGAAAAATCACCCCCAGTTGAGGATGACTTCTTGGCGATGCTTGGAAATGACTTTCATTCCATATTAAATATTTTAAGCCCCCACATAGGATTTATTTTATCAATTGCCTCAGCCAAAAAAACTCCTTTCTAACATATATGAAGCACATTTAGCCATGACTCTGAGTGAATTTCCTCAGATTCCAAATTTATATCGTCTAATTTAATTCATTTTATTGTATAAACCTAATAAACATTGTATTAACCCAAGGTTCAGAAAAGTTTATAATACTTGTTAGGCCTCTATCAATCAGTTCTAATTAGTATCTCCTAGTCTAAACAAAGCTTTGGAAACTATGTTATAATTTGTATAATGAAGAAATATGAGGCAAAATATTAATTCTGTTGTGGTTCAGCATGTTTACCCACTGGTCAATCTTGACTATTATCTGATCTAGTAATTGGCTAGCTTATGTAGCTGTAATTTTTCCAACAAAAACTTAAACAGTTATTGTTAAGGGAATATCTTTAATAAGAGCATACTGGGAGTTCAATGAAATATGTGTCATTTCTACTGAAATCAGCCAAGTGGCTGGAAGAAATCGTGAGAACGTGAATGGAATGGGAAGAGGCACTGGGAAGAGTATTGAGACTGGTCGTGTGAACCACAGAAATTGTTGCTTTTCTCAGCTTCCCTTCTTTTCTTATATCCAATACAAGAGACTGAACTCATCTTTCTATTTCCCAGCTGTAATTACTTCATCCTGCTCTGTGAATATCTTTGCTGGCCCTCTATCTTTTCAAGTAACTCTAAACTTCTGTCTTTAAATGCCTACATAAGACTCTCTGCCAAAAGATCCTTACATTACTGGGCTTTCCTTTACAACCTTTAGATTGAGCCTCTATTCTAACTTCCTTTTTAATTAACTTATGCATTTTCAGCATTCAAAGTTTAAAAGCAAAGAGCTACTTACTTATTTACCAGACAGTCTTTTCAACTTCATAGCAATAACTAAATAAACATGAAACCCTTTATTTCTTGGCTCCAAGTCTCTCAAGTCATGGTATAGTAGGAGTGGAAAGACATTACCTGATCAGCTGCTGGACCTCTTCACCAAATGGGAGATACAAGTAGGAGATTCAAGACACACAGGCCTGGAATCAAACTCTACCTCAATTTTGCATTACAGGAGTGATTTTTGAATAGATTCGTAGGTTTGTTCATTTCAAATGTTTTAAAATGGAAATAGGCGCTTCTACCTAATAAGAACTCATGAGATAATGTATTGAGCTTTCTGATACATAGTTCATCTGTGACAAATATCTATGCGCCTCTTATTATTTCTATTAGATTCTACAATGAATATGTGATCTGTGATTGGGATTTCCATTCATATTATAGAAATTTGGCTCTAATTAATTCTTTTATTATGTAAGACAGGCCCTGATTAAAAGTTCAAGCACTAAAAAAATACATTCAGTGAAAAATAAACTTTCAATGGATAACCACTATTACCACATTTTTATGTGTTACCAGACACACACAAATGAACACATCACGGCTTTATACAAGTTATAGCATCCTATGCATGCTGTACTACACCCTGAGTTTGATAAGAAACAAATTCAAATATTTCAAGGTTTTCATGTTGCTTCAGTTTTCTTTGTGTGTGGCGGGGCAGGTGGGGCACTGGGGATTAAGAACAGAGGCTCTTTACCAGTGAGCTTCATCCCCAGCACCTTTTATAAAAATGTTTTATTTTGAGATAGTGTCTTGCTAAATTGCCCAGGTTGTTCTTAAGCATGCAATCCTCCTACCTCAGCCTCTTGAGCAGATATGCTTATTTTATAGACAATTATTTGTATCTGGTTTTCTAATACATATCTACCTATGTGTACATATGGATACATATTTCTCATGTACATTAATAAATGTATTCATATTTATCATTTCCCTAATCAATGCCTTTATATGTATGCTTCCTTTTCATTGACTTTCTTAAACTTATTATCCCCAATGCTGAATACTATATTCCAAAATACAGTTCATGTGTGTCTATATTTAAATTATCTATGTTCCTAATGCAAAGATTTAGCTATTGAATACAAATTTGTATTTAGATAGTTTTTACGCTAATCTTGACATTTTAAAAGTATATATTGTTCATCAAACAACTTACACTAAATGGCACTAAAATTATTGGAAACATCAATATTTTGTATAAAATTATTCCTGAATTTAAACAGAAGATTGTGTCCTAAACAAGGCTAAATCTTTAGTTCATTGTAAAAAGAGTTGGTAATCTATCTTTCAAATATTCATCTATACCATATAATGAAATTAATGTAAGCAATTAGCTAAATAACTCAGCTAATAGTAGTATTTCTATACCTCTTAAGTTAGGGTGTGGTAGTCAATTGAAATTGGTTTGTTTTGTGTGTCTAGGCCATAGTATCCCATAAATCAATCAAACCCAAATCAAGCTGTTATTGTGAGTATTCTTTGTAGGTGTGGTTAGCACATACCATCAGTTGATTTTAAAGAAAGGAGATTGCCTTCCATATAGATGAGCCTCATCTGCTTGGTTGAGGCTTAAAAGACAAGCTTTCTCAGAGAAGTAGGAATTCTTCCTTAAGACAACCCTGTCAACTTCTACCTGACTATCTAGCCTTCCAACCCTATAATCATGTGAGCCAGTTCCTTAAAATATCTCTCTCTCCCTCTTTTGCTCTCATTCCAAAGAAAGATTCTCCAAAGAAAAAAGGGTATATATTTTTATATTCAGAGGCCAATATTAGAAATGGATAAAGGATTGCTTGATAAAATATTTCTCTCAGAATTTTAGCAAGACTATGGTCTTTAAAACGTAAATGAGGATATCTTATTATAGCATTAAGACATTTCCCCTGAAGAGGTATTCAGAATTAGTTGCAGATGCCTTGAATGATCAGAATCAAACAGACCACTAACTACTGAGAAGCCATCAGAAGTCCAATGTCAGAGAGCACCAGGCAGCAGGGATAACTGTGAAAGGTATCAATAGCAGTCCAGAGAGTAAGAATGCCTACTTCAGCTCTCATGACAGTACAGGATGTATGACTAGGCTCACCGTTGGTCTCTAAGCATAGTAAGACATTGTAAAGCTCTCTGTGGCTCGGTGAACATTGTATATCTAAGAGAGTTGAATATATTGATATGTCATTTTTATAGTTTAAATATTGTATCAGTAAGTCTGATTAACTCTTGAAATATGTTTTCCCTTTTTATTTGTTTGGCAGAAAGAAGTCAATTAGGTTTGAATCTTGTACCAAGTTAATTTTATACAAGATAAGAAGTAAAACACTCTGTTTCCTGATATAAAGCAAAGTAGCTCATCATGTCATATATACAGTTCTGCATGCTCTTAGTACCCTGTTCCTAAGAGATGCTTTGGGCAATGATACAGCTGACAGTAACCACATGGTACATCTAGGAAAGATCTATAATTGAACCATATTCTTAGTTTTTTTGTCTCTCTAAAGCCCTTTTATTTTGTATCTATTTTTCAAATTAACAGTTTCCTGGCAATCCTGTTAAGAAGTCCAGTTGGAAAGATGCCAAAAAACAGCCATGACCATTTCTTAATGTCAAACACAGTCCAAAAGTAAAACTCAGTGTGTTACTTGAATTACTTTTGTTTGATGTTTAAGATATGATTTGGTTTGATTCTTTAATTTTTATAAACTAAAATTTTGCTTTTTAAGTCAAAAGGAGGAAGAGGTACAAAGAGGTCATTACAGGGAAAGATTTTTTTTAAGCTGTCATTGGTGATTTTGTATTTATTCACCATGGGAGGGCTTTAATAACCGGATTGCTTTGTTGATCGCATGACCGTGTTTGCACTGGTCTCTTTTCTGAATACCTAGGCAAGGCTCTTTCATCTTACTCACACATCACTCAACCTTGGATCAATGCCAAATTCCCCACCTTCATGAATGATTAACTCACATAGCCTGTTGCTAATAATGTGTGCACTTGATGGCAGATGATATTTATTTTGGACAGAGTGAATGCAAACCTTGGATGTTTGATCAGGGGCTAGTGGCACATAATGTGTGGCCGCACTTTCCAGGAAAGAGATCATGGTTCAAATCCTCAGGTAGCCCCTCATGTCATCTTTACATTGTAATAGGAAGGGAGTTTCAATTCGCTTTATCATTCACAAGTTACTTCCAACTCAGCCTTGTCATTGTGATTCGTCACACTTCTACCACATCCTTTTATGTGCTGTATCTCACTGATGTCTCCACACACTAGGCTGGTGCCACAGGGTATGCGTCTACAACAAAGATCTCAAACATAGTTTAAAAGGAAGCACCATAAAAGAGAAAAATAATGGTCACAGTTGCAACTAGAGGCTGGTTCCCACAGACCTGGCAGGTTTTCCATCTTCAGCCATAGCTGAATTCCAAGGGCAGCTATCAGCTCAGCATCTGCAGGTATGATTATGTGTAGTCACACTGTGGTGCTATCTTTCTTCCTCCTTGTTTGTAGCATGGCTGTCCTACCTAACTTTCTAAACCAGGAAAGCACATAGATTCTTTGTCTTCCCTGAGCTCCCTGGAGGAATCTACAAAGGGCAGATGAAGTGAGGGCTGTCTTGTCACCAGAAGAAACCAGAAGAAACAACACTTCTACACTCAGCCACATTGTGGATCCACTTTCCCATTTGGAAGATTCCCGTAACTCAGCCCTTGAAAATTCCATTCTGATCAAGTTTCACTGCACACATTTAAGCTGCGTTGTTCTTGCATGTGTCCTGCAAAGGCTCGAGCATCACTTTTGGAACCTGAAAGAAATTTGTGCCTTCCGAAGCCCAACCCTAGCTCATAGTTGGTAAGTTTGGTGTGGGTTGTAGAAACTGTATTTAACAAACATCACAGATGATACTGAGTCATTTCCAGGCTTGGCAATGCCCGGTTCGTATTATAGTATCTTTCCAGGATGTGTAATTCTGGAAATACACAAGTACAGTAAAATCAAGTAACAGCCTCACATGGAGAGCAGGAGGAAAAATGGGGGACTATCACATATGGGACTTTGAAAATGTGCCAGGGAATGTGCTAGGTGTTGCATTCTTATAATCACATTTACTTGTTATAAAATGCTTTGAAGTAGAATTCATGTCTCTAGCTATATTGATGGGGGAAAAAGAAATTTGCTGCCACTATTTTTTTTCTACCTAAACTAGATATGACTTTAAAGAGGCTTTTTCCCTAATTTTTCTTATTGTGCCCATTTAGCTGTAAACTTCAGATAGTGGAGTGGCATGGCATCTGTAGTTGTGTGTGTGTGTGTGTGTGTGTGTGTGTGTGTGTGTGTGTATGTATTTGTGAGTGTGCTTTCTTTCCTGGAGGAAATGTTTCTTTACATATGCATTCTATGTTTCCTCTCAGTGACATAACAAATTATCACAAATTTAAAAGATTTAACTAACATAGATTTACTTTTTTCAGAAGTTATGTAGGTTATGTAGGTCAGAAGGCTGAAAGGGCTTAGCTGATTCCTCTCCTTTGAGTCTCACAAGGCCCAGACAATTGTGGCCCTTCCTCTTATCTGGTGACCCTTGGGGTACAGGTAGAGGGATCTTCTTACATTCAGAACTCAGTTCTTAGGATGCTGGACCAAAGTCCTAAGTAAATTCTGGCTGGTTGTCAGCTAGGAAACTCTCAGTTCCTTAAGGTCACCCAGTTTCCTTGTGACATTTTCGTCTGCACCCATTCTTTTGCTGAATACTGAGGTAAAGTATTTTCATCCTACTCAAACCGCAAGATTCTTGCTTACTCAGCAGAGTTGAGTCCTGTCATGCTTTGAGTCTCTCTGGTTCTGTTCTGCCACATCTCTTCTGCCTTGAGATAAATGACTGGAAACAGAATCCTGTTTCCTTCCATGGAAGAGTAACACCTTTTGTAAGGTTATCAGGAACGGCTTTGGAGAATGGGCCCAGCCATCAGCCCTGGGGGTTCCTGTAACTATATGAGATTCAAACTGAGGGATGCTGTAGCAAAGTATCTGTGAGAGTCTTGGGCAGAGAGAATGACAGCACATGCCTGGTGATGGCAGTGTGACTGCCATCCAGGGAAAGAGGTGAGTGACAACATACTTACAGTGATTCCTTCTGACTACTATGCTTTTGTCTGGGCTCAGCCTTAGTTCAACATAGAGTTCATGGTTTTCAGTTTACAAACCTAAGTGGAAACTCCAAAAGCACATTATGAATGATCTTTCATATTTAATACTCAGCAGATTGCTAGAGGGATGATGTTGGGTGGTACAAAAACATTTCCTAATTTCCCCTTTTATCTCTTTTGCTCCCATCTTCCCAGATACACATCCTTTTTAGGGATAATATATTTTGTCTGTGCTTGGTTCCTCAACTCACCCCGAAAGTGATTGAACTCAGTCTGATCAAAATCTGTTTCTCTCTTTTGCTGAGATAGTCCTTCTCCCCCTATGACTGGACATAAGAAAGCTTCATGTTTGAATCAATCACATTTCCAGATTCAAATGGCTAGTACAATCATATCCTGAATTAGCTATTAAGAGCCATGTCTCCATATACTCTGAAATGTGCAATGGCCTGGGGACAGTGGTTTGGGTTTTATATTCAACTCAGTGTTCATTTGTCAGGATAAATTGGGCTTGAAACTTGATAGTAAGTCTTCAAGCAAGTATTTAACCAGTGGTCTCACATTTTCCTGTTGTAGAGAGTAAGCGCCTAAGTTCAAGGTCCATGAGAAGTTAATGTTGCTTTCTTCAGGCAACAGAGATGAGGGCATAGGTAAGTGCTTCATAAAAATACATAATGATTATTATAAATAATGGAACACTTGTGAGCAGAAGAGTTACAAAAAAATTGTGTACAGTCTTTGCAAAAATGCCAGCATGTAATGACTATTTGTAGTCACCTAGTTAGTTGTCTGAGCATACATACATGTATACATACATATATACATATACATACATGTATATACATATATGTGTGCTCTATAGAACACACATTTTCTTTTTGTTTTCAAAAGAGAGGAAGGTGTAAATTCCCTTTAAAACAGGGAGGTACTGGTGGGAAAATGTTTTTACTATATATTTTTTTAAACATTTTGTATTTTTCCAACCAGCAATACAAATCTACTCCATTTTCATTTCTTTAGTGGGAAAAAGCTTATTAGAAAAAAATGGATAACTACAAAACTAAGGAAAGCAATTAGCTTTGTATAAAACACAATGTACCATAGTAGTGTATACAAACTCTAAATAAGGCTTTTTAGTTCGGAGCAACCAAAACACTTATGCCAACCTAAAAATAACTTTCTTCTCATTACTCTGAGCCCACAGTCAGCAACACCTAGAAGGACAAGAAAAAACAACCCATAAATGGTTTCATAGATGTCCTGCAGAGAAGTTGAATTGTATGTTTTTAATTATATGCATTAATGTCTCCTAGAAAAAAAAGTGCCCAATAACAATGCTTTCTCAAAGGTAATAATACTCCAAACTAAGTTCCAAGATAATCATTTAACTGTATTATGCAGGAGACCTTTAAAGCAATGGAACATTTTCTAATTATCTGGCAAATACTTTTAGAGCACATGCAAACTTTGCTCTTGAATTTTGTACTTTAGGCTGGTGTGGCTAATGGCTTCACCACACATAATGCATAGTCTAACTAGGGGAAATATTCCTGCCTAATGCGAGGTAAGTAAATAAACGAAAGATTAAGGATCATTCTTACACACTAAAGAATGTGCAAGAACTACCCGTGTTTAAGTGCCATGTGAAAAAGGTCAGTATAATAATACAAATATCTCTGAAAACCCATTCCTTTCAGAATATGATTCCATTGAGGTTTCCTTCCTTCCCAATAACGTATTTTCTTCTTTCTAAATTCAGTACCTGTTTAGAATCATCCTTGAAACTCTTACTTCCTTACATTCCTTATAATGGAATACATGTGCAGATCACTTCCAGACTGAAAGCTAACTAACTGGCCTTGTTGTGGATCATATTTAGAGAATGGACTGATTGGAAGTTAAAAACATGAGCAACTGGTGGCCTACGTGGATAATTCCACTGGCTAATTCTAGAAGACTGAAAGTTATAGGAAAGCACATTTTAGCTGAGTTATAAGAAACACAGCCAAAAACTAAGAGGAAAGAGAAGGAAATTCTTCTAAATATTAATTTTACCCAGTTATGTTTCCTCTTGGAGTGCCGAGACCCATTTTCCCACCTTTTGCAGACCTGCAGAAAAAAAAAATTCAATTGTATGCAATATAATATAAATTATCATTATTTTGACTATAAGAGAAGAGCTGTTTTAAAAATAACAATACTACAGTTTTTTTTCTCAAGAATCTCTTCTAGCTCAATAGGCACACTTAGGCTTTAGCTACCCTGTAATCAGGACGTTCACACTCTATGCATTTCAAATCTTAATTTCACATATACATTGAACTCTGGAGAATGGAATTTTAAGTGGAAGTCCTGTTTTCTCAATCTGACTCTAGCTTAAGTTTCCAATTGTAATCATGAGAAAGGTACACAGACTCTCAAAACCTTAAGAAAATAGGAAGAGGGAAGTCCTCAACTTGATCAATATCACCTACATTGTGCCTACAGCTAGACTACATTATACTCATTGAGGAAACAGATTAAACACTCTCTGCCAGAATTGGAGCAAGGCAAAAAACTGACTGCTATTATCATTCTTTCTAGTATAATGTTGTGATTTCAGCCAAAATAACAAAAATGTGATGCATTGGAAAGAATACAATATTCCCTTTTTATAGAACATCCCATGAAATTTATCAAAACATCCTAGTGAGCTCAACAGGTCTGTAAGATATAGAATACACATATAAAAATAAATTATATTTCTATATACCAGCATAAATACATGAACACCAAAATTTAAAATGCAACATCATTTACTAAAGCTCAAAAGCGGAAAAAAAAATGAAAGAAAGCTTTCCAAACATTTCAGACTTTTTTTGTTGTTGTTATCAGGGATTGAGCCCAGGGGCACTTAAGCACTGAGCCATATCCTGTGCCCTTTTTATATTTTATTTTGAGATAGGGTCTCACTGAATTTCTTAGGGCCTTGCTAAGGTATTAAGGCTGACCTTAAACTTGTGGTCCTCCTGCCTCAGTCTCCAGAGTCTCTGGGATCACAGATATGCATGAGCACAGTCACCAAATATTTCAGTCTTAATCTAACAAAACATGCTGAGGACTTTTAAGGTAAAAAATTATAAAATGCTGATGAAGACAATCAAAGCAGTTCTAAATAAATAGAGAGAAACATTGTGTTATGATTTGGAAAACTCAACATGCTACAAATGTCAGTTCTTTCCAAACAGGTTCAATAGAATTCCTATCAAATCGTCAGCAAGAATTTTTATATAAATATTTGTGAGATTAATCTAGAATTTATATAAAAGGAAAGAGCTAAAACGATTTAGAAAATAGAAATAAAGTGGGAGAAAACAATCTTCTCAATATCAAGTCTTTGCACAATAAAGAAAACTATGTAGTATTGATGGTTGGCTGGATATCTAGATTAATGTCTATAGTCTTTTCCATAAAAATAATTGTGCTAATATTCTTTATTTTAATTTTTTCTGTAATATATTAAACAATTACAACCATCTTCCTTTCCCTATTTCTTGGACACAAATGCAGTTTTAAAGATTTCTTATACACATGTAAATAAAGCAAAATTCTACAGTTTTGCCCATTCCGAGTCCCAGTTTTATCACCTTCCCTAGGCATGTGAGTCATGTGCCTAATTTGTTACAAGTTCCACTTCCACTTATAGGCTATCACCAGTAAGTACCTTCCTTGTTCCCACCTGATCTTCTAAGCACACAAAAGTCTTCAAAATTCACTCTTCCTCAACCTCACAAAGTGAAACCCCTGTTTCCTCAAGCCATTGATTTTTATGTGACATAAGATCCAAACAACAACAGCATTGGTGAAAAATATATCCAAACATCCATCCCCATCTGAGCTATGGGAGGTTTAATCCTTGAAAAAAGAAAATTCTTCCAAATAATTATTATTATTATTTTTTTTTTTTTAACTGTACATGGTTCAACTTGTTGGGACCTTTAATGGGTCTCAGACTCTTTACAACTTAATCACCTTTCCAAAACAAGTTCAGTTATTATTATACCAAAAAAGGAGTCCTCTCAACTACTGCAATTTCCTTTTTTTTTTTTTTCCTATTCTAGATCTCTGCATTGATATCAAAACCACTATAAGGTTTCTCATCTCAAACTTCCAAACATGTTCTCCATTTTATCCCCAAATTATCATTGCTCTAAAGAAATCTCCAAGATTCAACACAGTGAAATATCATAACCAATTTTTCTGCATTCCAGTTGTCAACTGATGTCCTACTCAGATGCTGTGACATTTTCAGGCTCAATAGAAACCCTGAATAGGGGAGGCGTACTCCACACCCTTCTACCGATCTGCCCCACTTCCCCTTAATCCCAGTAGCACAGAAGTTGCAAAGTACTATGCCCTTGGGCTTCCAAAATCTTTCAGAGATTCTAATGAAAGAACTCTTTCAGCTTTTTTTCAATCTTTGCAATCTCCTCCCCACCCTCTTTCTTTGGGATCCAGGCATAAAGCCAAGGGAGCCAGAGGACAATCTGAGTGACCAATACCCAAACTCATACAGGATTCAAAATTTCCCCTTTTCTCTAACACAGACCCATTGTCTTTGGAATACACTTGGGTCTCTCTTGGGAGTTATTTTTTCTTTATATTATATATGCCAATTGAAAGATTACAGAAGGGCATTTAAGGGCATTTAAGGTTGAGTTCCAAACTGCTCTTGAGTTGATGTAGCTTGAGGGGGAGGTTCAGAGAATCTCTCTCAGTCATCATGGTTTGAGTGAAAGCTGGAGATCTCACAGGTGAAGCAGAGTCAAATAAGAACTAGAGTTTCTCAAACATAGTTTCAGTAGTTGAACCCTTTAATAAGTTGGAATATCTATGAAGACTTCCAGTATATATAACATTCAGAAAGAGAGTTTGGCAATGCTTTCTATTTCAAAACTCTCTTCTTATTCTCTTCCAACTACCATATTCCTAAGGGGCTACACCAAGATGAAGTATTACTACACAGCAGAAAAAAAATAATATTTAATGGGATATGATTATTCATTAAGATGTACATGTATACCATATCTAATTAGAGTCCCTTTTACATATAAGAAAAGCAGCACACAGAGATAAAATAACATTGCACACATAACCTTTGCTTTTTCTTATCCATTTTATTCAATTTTCAGAGTTAACTACCCACAGAACATTGCTAAAATTTTTCAATAGCTCCACAGTATAAAATCAACTTTACTTCATAAGGCAATACTTCAATTTATGTGATCAGTGAGTAAAGGTTTCATTTTTAATAAATCCCAAAGTACAAAGGCTATCTCAAAATGATGATTTTTAGATGTTAATAAATCACCTACAGATTTTATTATATAATATTTTATATCAAATGTGTAAAAGAAAAATATGCATTAGTGTGTATATTCTGTTTGCATCACAAACCAAACTGTCCAAAATCTTATTTAAAGATTTTTTCCAATGGATACTAGAAGACAAAAAAGTGGCATGAGTAAAATTTGCTAATGTTAAACTTCTGAATGTAAAATATGCATCACTATAAATTCTATTTAATCTATTATCGAATTTAAGAATTATAAAAATACTAGAGAAATTTGAACATTGCAATCCAATTATATGAATTGCTGGGAAGATGTCTTATAATATAGGAAAAATATAAGCTACCATTGTGCTTATATTACATGACTAGCTAACTAAAGTTCCAAAGTTTGTGGTGTTTCCTGTTTAGTTCTATTTTACCAGGTATACATTTTTTTTATTCCCACTTCACATCCCAGTGGTTCTTTAAAATTAAAACATGACTCTTGTCATAATAAAAACATTTTTTTTTTTAATTTTAGGAATCTCTTCTTGCTCTCTACCAACTATTTTCTGTTATTCTAAATTAAATCTCTACAGAGTCCCAAAGTCATTGAGATATCAAATCACATTTTTGGGGATGGATATCTGTTGTTCAGTCTAAGTTGGATAACTTGGAGCTTTTACATCAAGTAAATGAGGGGAGAAGAAGAGCATCTCTGGTCATCCATGAATTGGTCATTCTTGTCATTACTCCTTTTGGTTTATAAAACCTCTCTCCATTGCAATAGACCTAGAGTAACCTCAGAGCTCCTTTTCCAAATAATTCTTTTTCACCCAAAAGATTTTAACCATAGATGCAACTGACCATTAGTGTTTTAGACAGGAATCTTAATTCCTGTCATTGACATGTCCTACAAACTAACCTCAGTTTAAATTCTGACACCTCTCAGTTACAAACTGCAAAGGACACATGTTTTGTGAGATTTGAAATTTATGTTTCTTGAGAGAATCTAGTAAGGACAGCAGCACTAATTACAAACTGAAATTAGCTATGAAAGTAATTATCTAGATAATAAAACAATTTCTTACATATTACAAATTAGAAAATAAAAGCATAAATGAAAACAAACCTACAAAATCCAGTAAAACAAAATACTTCTCTTACTATTTACCTTCTAGACTCACTTCTATAATAATAATGATGATGCTTTTTGACCATGTAATTTTGGCTGCATGCTTTTTATCACTATATGAAAATTATTTTATAATATTTTCAAAAGATAATTTTTCAATCCATGAATGAATGATAAAATTGGATTTTTATTCATAATTCTATAATTTTTTTGAACTTTATAACTTCTTATCATTTTTTTCTTGTCATTTTTATGTAAAAATTTAACTTTCCTTTGGTTTTCCATAGGGTATATTTTAGCTTCAGTCATTTCAAATCTATTTTTCTTCCACTACCCGTATTCTTCTGAGTTCAGTTTTATAAGACACATTTATGTTGCATTACGATATCTGGTCCTCTTGTTTCATGGCATGATCCTGAGAAAATTGACAAAGTGGGAGGCAATAGTCTTCTTGGAAGTCATTCTTATAGCCACGCACCAAGACATAATGTGAGTGTACACAGTAGACACTACAAATCATATCAACATACCCAATAGCCCCAAACAGAATGTAATCACAGCATAATTTCCCCTTAGTCAGATCTCGAATATTTCCATGGTTCTGTGGCCATTCTGACACCAGCCCACATACAGTAGAGATACGATGAAGGAAGAGAGTGATGACTGTAGATAATTTTAACTTTTCATAGTAGAAAAAAAATCTTATTTCTGAAATGTTTTTAAATCTTAAGCCCATGTAAATGGGTTGTATAGGACCTTTGCCAGGCCTCAGAAAGGGCCTGTGTATGTGAGGGTCTAGGAAGTAAAGATGATTATCATGAAAAGTACGTCCCTGATTCTAAACAGCACACTCTACCATGTTGAACCATAGCTGGTTTTCTTTAACTCTTCTTTTTAGAATTTTATGTCAAATTTCCCATTTTTTCCTCAAATATTCTATATATTAATAATTAGTTAGATTCCATAGGAACATTTGAACTTAAATCAGTAGACTATAATTTACACACTTGCAATTGACTTGGTCTATTGTAAAATTTCTTGTACACTTTATTATTAAACTCTGACTGCTAAATGTGAAATAGAAAGTTTCAGGCTCTTGAATCTCTCGAAAGAATTTACTCCGCTCATGCATTGCCTTAGTCCAGAGTTCTTTTAGTTCAAATAACATAAATTCAGTTCCCACTTGACCTCTTTAAGCTAGAAAAGTAGGAATAAATAATAATTCCTACTATAATATAGGGATGATGGGTCAGCTCCCCCTACAAAGGAAAAACTGGGGGGATCAAGGAAAATTGTAAGACCTCAAAATCAGCGACCTGAGCCTCAGTACTGCTGAAACTACTTTGTCTCAATGCTATTTCTGTCTCCTTTTAGATTCTGTCACTTCACTGGTTTATCCTTTCTAGGGCATGCTTAGCTTTCACTCACTTACAAAGAAAAAAGTGTGTGTAGCCCTACATACGTCACACTACTTTGGAATGAAAGATGCAAGAAGTCTCTTTCTTAAAATTTCACTAAAATTAAACCTTCTTCTTTTTTTTTTTTTTTTTAAGAAACTGGTGTTTATTTTCCGTAACCTTATTTCCATTTTGCTTAGTAAGTTTCTGCAGAACAGCCTAAGACCACTCCGTGGTTGTTCCTACCCACTCAGTAGCCTGAGCAGTGGGAGCTGCAGACCAGTTTTCAGTGACCGGCTGGGCACTCCAGTCTTCAGTAGGGAACTGCTGGATAGGCACAGAGGGCACCTGTACACCTTCAGACCAGTCTGCAACCTCAGGTTGAGTAGCAGTGAACTCAGGAGCTGGAGCAGTCCATTCACCCTGAAATTCCTCCTTGGTCACAGCTTTTTCAGCAGCAGCTTGCTCTTCCTTTTCAATCTCTTCAGGATCTCTGTAGAAGTAGAGATCAGGCATGACCTCCCACGGGTGTTTACGGGAAATGGTGCCACGCATGCGCAGAACTTCTTGGGCCAGCATCCACCACATCAGACCCACAGAATGAGCTCCCTTATTGTTGCATGGAATGGCAATGTCCACATAGCGCAGAGGAGAGTCTGTGCTACACAGAGCAATAGTAGGCAGATTGACATAAGATGCTTCTGTAAGAGGCTGGTGGTCAGCCCTGGGATCAGTAACCACCAGAAGACGTGGCTCCCAGAAGGCTGCCTGGATCTGGTTAGTGAAGGTTCCAGGAGTGAAGCGGCCAGCAATAGGAGTGACTCCAGTGGCAGCAGCAAACTTCAGCACAGCCCGCTGGCCAGTATTCCTAGAGGATATGACACTGACATCGGCAGGGTTTTCGATGGCAACAATGGCACGAGCTGCCAGCAGAAGCTTCTCCCAGGTTCTCTTCAGATTTATGATGTATATGCCATCACTTTTCCTTTTGTAGATATACTGTTCCATCTGGAAATCAAGGTTGGTGCCACCTAAGTGGGTTCCTGCTGCAAGGAATTTGAGGACATCCTCTTCCTTCATTTGCAGGACATCAAGGGTTCCGGACATTGTGACAGTTTCCCTTTAAGTTACGACGGGAATCAAGAACAACACCATATGGACCCCTCCCTGGCTAGCGCGGAAAGCTAAAATTAAACCTTCTATAAGAAAATAAATTTATCAGGTTGGATAACATAATTATAGTTTGAAGATGCGTGGAAGTACAATAACATTTGTCCTGGGAACTGATCTGAGCTTATTACCAATGAAAAACATAGTAATGATATTATGCAGGTAATAAAGTCCATCATAAGGGTGTAATAATACCACAGAGTTATTTTATGGATTCTATGGGTTAGCATATGTAAAACGTCTAGTTTATGACACATTAAGGGCTCAATAAAGTCCTGTATTTTTCATTTTCAGAAAGTAGCCATTTGACCAAGATGAGTATTTGACTTTCCATTTGAAGTATCTAACAAAACAATAATATAAAAACAGACAAAATAAATGAAAATGATAGTTTTTAAAACACTGAATATCAGATGATGAGAGCCACATATCCCTGGGAGGAAAAACACACAAAGTGAGCCCTAGATTTATCCCAGTTACTGCTTTGTTAGTTTCCTTGTCACAGTACAGGGGGAAACCAAGGTAGAATCTAGTAAAGTCACTGAAATCACCAGGTTGTGGACCTAGTATTATAGTGTACTGGGAAACTAAGGCAGTCGGAGTTTATAGGATGGAATACCTGAATGAGAAAGCCACACAGAAAACTCCTGGTAATTTACAGTGGGTTCATACCCAGGGTTCAGCAAAGTCCCAATCAATACATGATTGTGAGGAACCCACTCAAGGCCGAAGAATCATTCACAAGGAGTACAGGAAATAGTACCTGGTGTGCAGGTAGGAAAGATAACAGTGCTTATTTACACAAGATAGACTGGGAAGAATCTTTATTCACAGAGGATTAGATAGCATACTTAGGAAGGTCATTTTTCTCGACCTAAATAATAAACCTAAACATTATAGCTACAAGATTTAAATTCCTTGTAAGTTATGAAGTTATATAGAATAAAGAACAGATTTTTTTGAGAATGAAGAATACGCAACATCAACAAAGTAAAAGTCACAATGCTTGGCATGAAATCAGAGATTAAGAGGCATGCAAAGAAAGAAGAAAATATAACCTATGCTGAGAAAAACAGTCAATTGAAACTGATCCAGCATAAACCTGGCTGTAAAATAGTGAATAGGAACATCATTGAAAAGATTATTAACAAAACAACAAATTGAAAGAAATATGTTGCTACAATTCTATTTCATATGTTCAAAAAGTTATGTAGAGAAATGGAAAATATAAAAAGATCCAGAATGAAATTCTATGAGTAAAACTACAATGTCTGAGATAAAAATATACTAGTTGGGATCAACAACAGATTGAATATTGCAGAAGAAAACACGGGTGAACTTGAAGAATCAACAGTAAAAAAAAATACCCAAAGCAAAACGTAGGTGTGAAAACAAGAATAAAAAAAAAATGAAAAGATAAGTAACCAGTGGAACAATTTCAAATAGCCCAATACAGAATTAATAATTGTCCTTTAGTAGAAGAGAGAACGGAGAAAAAAATTACATTTGAGTCATATAGCCCTCAATTTTCCAAACTTAATGGAAACTACAAACTCAAAAATTCAAAATAAATAAATAAATAAAATAAACCACAGCTGTACGCACATGCATGTGCGCACACACACACACACACACACACACACACACACAAAAAGAAAACTTTATTAGTCTGTTTTTGTTGTTATAATAAAATACCTGAGACTGGGATTTTGTAAAAAGAAAGGAGGTGATTTGGTTCACAGTTTTGGAGATTTGTAGTCCAAGATCAGGAGCTTGCTAGGTCCTTCTTGGTTATGTCACATCATGGCAGATAGCATTGTTAAGGGAGCACATGTGACACAAAAAGCCACATGATGAGACAATAAACCTTCCCAAAACTTATGTTAGGAGAAACTGTTAAAATCATCTGGAGAAAAAAATACAGGTACAGAGGAATAAAGATAAAAACAATATTTGATTTCTTCTCCAAAAGTACCAAAAGTCTTTGAAGTATTTGAAGTTTTTGAGGTACTGAAAGATGAAAAATTGTCAATTCAGAATTCTATAACTGGCAAAAATAGATTTCAAATTAAAGGCAAAATATCTATTATGTTCTCAACATACTATACTTGTGAAAATTCATCACCAGTAGTTGTAAAGTTGTAAAGGATTCTAAGTAAATCCTTCAGATAGAGGAAAATGAGCATGAGTGAAAACACATATTTACACAGAAAATTAAGAGAACTAGAAGTGGTGAGTACATAGGTAAATATATATTTCTCATTACTTAAAAACTTTTAAGTGATAATTGACACTTGGAACAAAAATGACAATTTATTGTGGGGTTTATAACATGAAAAGTAAAATGTAGGACCACTACTATTATCTTTGTGTAGTTTAGTATTAGATAGATTAACCAGTAACAGCAATTACAGGATAATGACCCTCAATTTAGGCCTGATATGAAAATTCTAAGTTAAAAGAATGGAAATGGATACAGGATTGGCATTTTTTCTGTTGTTTGTTTTGTTATTGTTTGTTTGTTTTGGTATTGGAAATTGAACTCAGGGATGCTTTACCACTGGGCTCTATCCCCAGCCTTTTTTATTTTTTATACTGCCAGGGTCTGAGTAAGTTGCTTAGGGGCCTCACTAAGTTGCTGAGGCTGGCTTTGAACTTGTGATTCTCCTGCCTCAGCCTCCCAGATCACTGGGATTGCAGGTGTGCACCACTACACTCAGACAGGGCTGGCACTCTGAAATCACTGTCATTGCTCTATGACTCTTAGTAGCCATTTCATCTCCCAATCACTGTCTCTTAATCTGTGAAAGGGGACCATTAATACAATTGAAATTTTCTTAATAAATGGTGACATACTAAAGAAAATCTGTGAAATTTTGCCTCTATTGGATTGAAAAAATAGGGTAAGGGCCATACTATAAAAGACGACTCTCCAACTATCATTAAAAAGATATGTTCCTTATGTCTTGAATCACAAATATGAGAAGAAAGAGATCAAATAGAAAAAAAAGAAGGAAGAATTTTACTTTTGAACATTTGCACGTGAAAGATTATACACATAACTAGGAACTGTAAAAAGGCTCTGCAATTATAGATTGATCTACCTGTATATTTTCAGAACCAAGTAATGTCTACCACTCCAAGGGGGATTTTAAAGAAAAGCATAATAGTAGTTTTTTAGCTATATACAAATGATAAAAGCAAAGACATCAAAGTGGATAGCCTTTCAACTCATGCTCAATTAGAATAAAAGTTTGGTTGCTGTTTTAAACATTTATGACTAACTAACTGTGACAGGCTCTCAGCTTTGCAACGGGATGATTTTCAGTTGACTTTTGATCTGACTGACAGTTCCTTATACACTTCAGTGTTGGTTTATAACACACGAGCCCACATCTGAATACACATGTGACTAATTAGGAACTGTTTATGGACCATCCACATAAATTTAACACACAAGAGTGAAGGCATTTTAAACTAGAGGTCATGGTTTTAATGAAATAGAGTTAATTAACAAAGGTGCTTGACCTATTTTTTTGTATTGTTAAACTTTTAAAAAATGAATAAAATCGAAAGTGGGCTTTCCATATATCTGATGGAGCATGTTAGATCATTTTTAAAGTTAATGTTATGATGAACAAAGAAAATTTAGTAAAGAATTAAAAAAAATATTACTTGCAACATAATAAGTGAATACTGCAGATAAGACAATGTATCTTGATTTCTAAAAACTTTGCATCGAAAGGAATAGAGGGCAGTGTTTTAGAGGTCTGACTGCACCCCAGCTCTCAAGTCTGAATTGAAACTCTGCAACTTAATAGCTGGGAATTTAGACTAGTCACTTAACCTCTTTTTGCCTTCATTTCCTTATCTGAGAAATGCGGATAATATTAGGGAACTGTTTGCAGTTAAAATATTCCAAATAATTAGAAGATTGGCAGTACTTGGGAAGTGCTCACTGATGGCTATATATTATTAAGAAAAATGATAACTGCCATATATGAACTGCTTACATGACACTTATTCAAGATGTGAAGTGACCTGACACAGTTGCACATGCCTGTAGCCCCAGCGGCTGGGGAGGCTGAGGCAGGAGGATCATGAGTTCAAAGCCAGCCTCAGCAACTTATTGAGGCCCTGAGGAACTCAGTGAGACCCTGTCTCTAAATAAAAAACAAAAAATGGGTAGCAATGTGACTGAGAGGTTAAGTGCCCCTGAGTTCAGTCCCCTGGTATCAGGAGGAAAAAAAAAAAAAAAAAGATATAAAGTGGAATTCTAAGAGGGGAGTCAAGAAAAGGTCTAAGAAATCAGATTTATTAGTGACATACAGTAAGTTTGGAAACATCACTGCTCCCAATCACTCTTTAATCTGTTTCAGAGATGATGATATTTTCAAATATGACTTGACTAAAGAAACTTCCTTTGAATTCTACATTCAGGCAGGAGGGGATGACTTACATGGATGACTCACCAGGCCAGGTGCACTGGGAAGACCCAACCCAACATTTCATTGGAGTTCTCCATAGATCTTTAGAAATAGTGGTGGCCTTCACATTTCCTCCGCACACATGTACTCTGAGCTCTGACTTTTGCTGAACTAATTTATTTTCATGTCTTGATGCCCAGTCTTTTAGTCCAGATTTTAACATATAATAACTGTTCTACCAGCTTAATTCTGGAGTTGACATCACTATTTCTTGGTCCATATCAGATTACATCCATTGAGTCCTGGACTATTCAATCTCACCCAAGGCTGCCATTGTCTTACCACAGGCTCTCAAGGTGAATCTTTATGCATTTTGTCACAAAATCTTCCTGATGATGTGGGATGCATGCTCATCCAGGCAGAAATGTGAGTCGCGTATAGAGAAGAGTTAACACAATAGGAAATAGGAACCAGGACACAGAATGCCACAGGCTCCTGTATTTCAAAGGCATCCTGAGACCACAAAAGAGATGAAAATCCTAATGTGTAATCCTTGAGGATCCACTTTTTTTTTCTTTTTTTTCTTTTTTCTTTGCTACCGAGGATTGAACTCTTTTTTTCCTCTTTATTTTTCTCCTTTCTTTTCTCTTTCTTCATGCACCTTCACTTCTAATTCCTGGAATCACAACTGCCTTAACACAAGTATTTGTTCATATAGACTTTGCTTTATGGAGGACCGAATGATGTCATTCTTCCAAATCCCACTGACATCCATTCTTCTGAATCTACTGACATCCTTAAAGGAGAAGGATGGAGGTGGGAGTTTATGTAAGAGAACTGCAAATCAGTTAAGATTGAGTAATTGGACATCTTAGGTTCTAAAAGCACTCAGATCTCTTTCTGACTGGAGGTTCTCAACTGGCAATGATTGGACACAGGCCCTGGTCTCCCACAAACTTTCATGGTTGTAGCATGTTGCTCTTCTAAACTTTCTCTTCCTTCATTCTTTAACCTCATCCCCTAATTATCTTAACTTCACAAACTGATCAGTCAATCTACCATTTGTTTTTCTGGTTTATTGAAGGGTTTGTATTTTGCTAATCTGATGTTTGTTACCCAATAGAGGAAATCTCTGAGCCAAAGATTGAAAGAGCATTGTTTCCATTATTATATTCATATTCTTTAGTGAGTAGAAATCCTAACAGGATACCTGGGACTTCTTTTGAAAAAGAGATGCCAAGAGATGCTAAAAACACAACCCATTATATTGAATCAGATAGTCTTTGATCCTCTCTTCAGCATTTGAATGGCTCCAATTTGAATTTACCCCAGAAGAGTGGGCAATAGGATCCTTTGTGCCTAGCATGGTTTGCTTGTACCAATCCTCTGAGCTATTCAAAAAAGAAATGTGTTATATTTGTACAGTAGTCTCTGAGCCTCTTGAGAAGCAATGAATACAGATTCTAACACACTCCTTTTTGAGATCAAATGCTTGTTGAACTTCTCTGATCAACTGTAACATTTCTAATTAATCTTTACTGTCCTGAAAAGGATTCTAAATCCTTAGAGAAGAAATAATTACATAAGAAGTCAAAGTCTAGAGTGGTTATCTGGTCTCAGAAAACAAAATATAACTGTTCATATTGGGAATGAAACAGAAGGTCTTGAGGCTTTTGTTTAGCAGTTATGCTTTTGAAACACTAGCTTCTGAGGATAAACTGATATTAGCATTAATCTTAACTTCAGTAGCACAAATTGGAGGGTTACTTTACTTCAGTAGGGATTGGACTAGTGATGAAACCTTGCTATTAAAGTTTCAAATTCAACCAAATTTGAGGAAGCAATATAAGGAATGATCATAGTTCCCTCTTTTCTCTACTCCCCTCCCCACTTGTCCCCTCTCCTCTCCTTGCCTCTCCTCTCCTTTGTTTGCTCTCACTCCTCACTGGTGGTTACTAGATTTAACCAAGATAAACAGTAAATACAATTCTTAATAAATATATATGAGCTTAAGTGATAAATTTAAAAAATAACTGAATGAATCTTGTGTCCTAAGCCAGTGGAGAAAATCACACTATTCAAATATTTTTATTTTACGGACTCCACAAAGAATAATAGCTATATTTTATAATAGTTTTATACTACTATTCCAAATGCTGATTATCCAGTGCTAAACAAGAATGCCTCAATACAGCACAATAAATAATTACATCATAGATAGAAGTCAATTGTGTCCTTCTGTCAGAGTTATTCATAAAAACAGAATATTGATGAATCAGCAAAGATAATGTCAATTTCTGAGAAAATAGAAAATAGAAAGGAACCAAATAAGACTAAGGAAAGCAGACTTTCAAATTTGAAAAAGCAGTTGATGGCACCATGTACAGAAAAGAAATGGAAAAGAAGTTAATGGATGAGTCTCAACATCAGATTTGCATAGCAAAACACTTCAAAAAGTTAGACTTTAAGAAGTCCAACCAATCTCTTGAGTTTCCAGTTCCTCATAGCTTTTTCCATTGGAGTTACTATGTGGCATCAGTTGAAAACAGGCTGCCCAGAAGCTCTGAATGCAGGAGCTTGTCCACCTGCCAAAACTATCAGACCTGCACCATTCCATCAGGAGATAGAAGAAATGGATGGATATAAAATCACAGAATAAAAAAGAAAAGAAAGAAAAGAAAAGAAAAGGAAAGAAATCCTCCTCCTTGCACATTTTATTAATTAATACGTAAAAGTGAAAGTTCAAGACCATGACAGAAAGAGCTACATAGCATACGCTTTAAAAAGGAGAAGTGACAGTTTTTCATTGATGAAGAGGATGAAAGACAAAATATTTCACTAGAATTATTTCCTACTATTATATAGCAGTTGACATCAGACTTGATGATATAGTAAGTCTTCCTTTGGGATACAGTGTCACCGGAGATAGTTGATGATATCCTTATTAAAATATTCAAACCTTCTAAGAGTGATAGATCTACTCAAGTTCAGAAAGAAATCATATATCTTTCAGAATAAGAATGATGAACACCAGGGAGAGTGTATCCCAAATTTTAAACATTTATATCCTAAGTTCCCATTTTTTTGACAGAGCTAGATGCTGCCTATAATAGTACTTAATAACTTTTTAAAATCAACTCATTTTTATATCTTAAATGTTTGTATGAACTATTTGTGTCTTTATTCCTAACCAATAACATCTAAGACACTTTATGCCTTGATTCTCTTTTACATAATACGTATTCAAGTAATTGTTCAATTATTCAGGGTTTTTAAATAATAAAATCTGTCCATGAGTTGCCTAAATTCATCTCATGACCATTGGTGATAAGCTTGCTATACTCTGGGAAATTTGTATTATGGATTAGACATAAAGTGTTCTCTGAAAGCTCACGTGTGACAGTGTAGGAATGTTCAGATGAAATGTTTAGATTATGAGAGCTGTAGTCTCATTGGCAGATTAATCCATTGGATGGCTTAATAATTTGAAAAGATTACTATACTGGGTGGTGACCAGGCAGCTAGGGTGTGGCTGGAGGAAATAGGTCACTTGGGGAATGCCCTTGGGGTTTATATTTTGTACCTGGTGCCTTGATATCTCTCTCTGCTTGCCAGCTGTCATAAGCTGAGGAGCTTTCTTTCAGCGATGTTGCTTTGCTTCTCTTTGGGCCCAGAGAAATGGAGGTGGCTGACCATATTCTGGACCTCTGAATCCATAAGCCCCAAATACACTGTTCTTTCTCTGCATTGTTCTCATATGGCATTTTGGTCAGAGATGAAAAGTTGAACTAACACGGTGAAGTCAAGTTAAATGTTATCTTAACTTATTTATAACTGAACTTGTTGAATTCTGGACTTTCTAGGTGATACTACTGTCCTGCTGACTCTGAAAAACTTTTCTAATTTTTAGGGATATACCCTGATCAGGAATATGGTGCTTTTAACAAGCCCACATAGTAAAAACCATAGAGTTTCTTAACAAATGACTCTCCCAGGTTGTAAATCTTTTGAAAACATCTAAACATAATTTAGCATTGAATTTTAAATCTTTTCTTCTAAATTTCTCCATTGGGTTTGGTATTTTCAGAGACATAGAGCTGTTCTTCAATGCTTCAGACTGAGCTATTATTTTTAGATAGAAGCAAGCAATGCAAAGCAAACCTTGCTTATTCAAATAATTTCCTTAACTTTACATCTCACGATGTTTTTCAAGAGAATAGTCCTGCACCAAGTACTACAACGTATCTCTGGAACGTTCTGAGCATCTATGATAGTGTGTCTAAGAACATAATAACATTTTCTTGATAAAATAATGCTTTCGTGTCACATAAAATGAAGCTATCAGCATTCCTTTGTAGGTTTCTTTCAAGTTTAAGAATAGGTCCTTGACAGTTCTGGTATTGCCTTTAAATATCTTATTGAAATGTAGATTAACACAGGAACCTCTTACAATGGTTGGAAAACCTTTTCCTTTTAAGACATCTGGATAAGTGAGTATTAATAAGTGTTAAGGTTAGCTGCTATATTTTAGCATGTTCTTTTAAATGTTGATCTTCTCCAAGGTCTAATACAGAAATTCATTGTAAAACACTGCATTACTGAGGCAGTAATGCAGATTTTGTAATAAAAGGCTATTTGGATAGATCATCAATTTTCACTACTCAGTCATTATCAATATCAAGTTAAAGATAAAAGCATTTGCTCTTTCAAATACTTGTAAGACTAAAAGGATCTAAAATTGAGAAAAATAATATGCCCCATATAATTTTTAGCAAAATTTAGCAAGGCCCAACAAATATTTATTTATTAACTTAAAATTGTAATTAAGTCTATGAAAACACAAGTGAAAGTAAAAATATTATTTCTTCCAGTTTCAGTATTCTGTGGGGGCTGCTCCCCATCTCCCTTATTGTGTCTGGTGCCCCACTACTGGGGAAAAGGCAGGATAGCTTCCCTGCTGCATCTGACTTCAGAATTCTATTTCCTTTTATTTTTGAAGTCACAAAATTAATACCATCAGCTGACTAAACATGAATGCCAGTAATATTACTATTCCCTTTAGCAGTAAGGGTTTATTGATCACATCTAATGTCAAGCAAAGCCGCAGTATAACAGGTTCCCTAAGTAAATGCTTATTATAATTTTTTTTGGGGGGGAGGTATTGGAGAGTGAATTCAGGGGCACTCGGTCACTAGGCCACATCCCCAGCCCTATTTTGTATTTTATTGAGAGACAGGATCTCACTGAGTTGCTTAGCACCTCGCTTTTGTTGAGGCTGACTTTGAACTTGTGATCCTCCTGCCTCAGCCTCCCAAGCTACTGGGATTACAGGCATGTGCCACCACACCGGGCTATGATTCTTTATGTTTTCCTTAAGGAAATGTCAGAGTGTTTGCATTGATGTTTCCACTCAATAATTATTAGAGAATTGTACGATATTTCTTAATAATCAGTTGGGATTACATAAATATCTGGAGTAAAAAGTATATAAATATTAAATATATATTTATGCTCAAAACTGTGCTAGGAATTGTGATACAAAGGACATATGAATTAACTTGCCTTTAAGGAAAATATAATCATATTAAAAAATTAGATGAATATTTTTCAACTCAATTAGTGAACTTTAGAGTAGACTTAGCATATCTGTCCCTTAAACAGGTAGTAGAATAAATGTTAGCAGGAACAGAAATCAATATTGGCTGCATTTGCGGGGAGTTAGGAATTGATTAATTAGAAATCAGAATTTAAGATTGTTTTTTCTGAAAAATCTTAGTGGTGTTTATTTAAGTATAGAACTCACTTGTTGGAGGATGTAATACAGAAATATCCCAGGTTTTATAAATTCACCAATGAGAAAACCTATACATTTTTATACAATTCCTATGACATGTTACCTCTGATTTGCCAAGAACAGTTATACAAACATTCAATTACAAGCTAAGATGGATATTAATACATAACAGGCACAAGGGAAAGCAGTCTACTAACAGTATTACAGCTAGTTCCCTTCCAAAATTATATGCCAAAAAAAGAGACAATTTCCCTAATGAATTGCTTCATATAATAATTTTCACTGATTATGAATTCTATTACATTTCATTTTCAAGTGGTATAAATGAAAGAAAATAATCATTTTCATATTTCTTTTCAAACATAACCATTATTACATATATACATACAAATATATATATATCTATAAATGTATATATGAGAAACCTATATATATGTGTATATATATAAAATGATACCTCCAAAGGTATGTGTGTGTATATACATATATATATCACTTAATTGTCAAAAGTTTATAGAAACCATTGTATTGAAAATGCTTATAAATGAGTTTTTTATGTCCCCAAATGCAATAGTAATCAACTGAATATTTTATTCATCAAATTAATGTATTTTGAAATAAGAACATTCATTAGCGAAGTGTTAAAGAACATTTCACAGAAATGGAATTGCTACAGTACTAAAACAGACAGGTGCATATCAAATGTATATAAACATTTGAAAACAGATAATAAATACTGACTTTATTTAAAATGAGATGGAAACAATATATTAAAAGAAAATTTATTAGAAATAAAATGAAAAAAAAAAAAGGGCCAGGTATGTAGACCCTCAGAGCTTTCTCATTCAAATTAAGATTAAATTTAATATTGAAATACTCAGTGAAAATGACCTCATTTCTACAGCAATTAACGTACAAAAATACTAAATGTTTAAATTGTAGGAATGAATGTGTTCTTCTATAGAATCTGATAAAAAGAAGGAATTAAAACACTCTCTTGGGAATTATTTCCTCACCCCAAATTCAAGATTAGATCTGAGCAGGTTCAACACAAAATAGTTCATATTTGAGCTTTTAGAAAGGAAATCAATTGATTGACTTAATCAAGATTAAATATGATGTCTGAAAGGATAATAAAAGCAAGCAAGAGAAAAACTAACAAAAAAGTTTCAGGCCGCCTTGAGCTATGAAACATCTCACAAGTACATCACAATTTCTTTCTTTTAATTATTATTATTGAGGGTTAGGAGAGTTTGGATCCAATACCCTAATTATTTTCTCATAATCTAGAATATTTCAAGTTTAATAAATCCAACAATCCTTTTGTTAAATCTAGAACATTAGGATTACCTGGGAAGCATCTAACTGTGATTCTAACTTTTGAAGTTGGTTAACTCATCCAGTACTTACCTGGCACTTTGTTCTAGTTTCTCTGATCGTAGTCTCAGAGATGAAGAGACGATGCCTTCATTATTTTAAAACAAGGAGTTTGGGAACATAAAGATTTAATAGTAGAAACTCTTTAAACAAAAGTTAAAACAGATTTAGTTGTAAAAGAATTCTGAGTCTTCCCCCCCCCCCTGCAGATGTTCCTCATTCCCCCTTAAATGAGTGTTCCTTGCTTTACCCCAGACACTTCTCACTTTCAAAGTGGTCAACATTCTCCCCTTGAATGTATGTTCTTACTTTACCCCCAAAATGTCTCTTCCCTGAGATAGCCCACATTCTCCCTTGAATACACATTGAATATTCATATCTGCTTTCCCAAATAAATCTTTTCCTTTTAAAAAAATGGTGGTGAAGAAAAAGAAAGCAGTTTAAACCAGTTAGACAATTAAAGTAGCCCAGATATGAAATGGGAGAGTTTATTAGAAAAACGACATGTAAAATATAATCAATTTGTCCTTTGTATGCCCAATGGACTGCAAAATATTGAAAATCATGAATAACATCAAGTTCATGAATGCAGGACCAGACTGTGCATGGTGATTTTCTTCTAACTTCCAGTCTGGGTTAGCTAACATTAGATACCAGCCTAAGACTTGAGGGTGGCAGCAGAATGAAGTTGGATATTTTTTTTTTTTTCTTCTCCCTCCTTGTCTTGACTTTTTCTGTCCCTCTGGGATAGGCCAAAGCTTCTCTCCAGGCACTTCTTATCATAGAGTAAACTTCTCTAGTTTCTAGTAACTCTTTTCTACCTAGTGTCTTTTCAACAGAGATTCCCCTTGCTTTTAGCCCTGGGGCCTGGAAATATTATTTCTGGTTGGTTTCCTCAAACCTTATTGTACCTTTAAAGTGTATTTTGTTAAACTGCCTCTTCACATTACCCACTTGGAGAGGTCACTCTTTCCAAGAAGGCCTCTGCATAATACATGCGACACTTGCAGAGCAGAAGAGATGATGTGGGCATGTTTACTTGTGTTTGGTGCACACAGAAGACAGAAATTAGTGATGGTTTAGAATTAAAGGACAAGGAAACAAGAGGATCAGGGATCAAAGATGATTTCTAGGTTTCTGGCTTCAGGTAGATAGGGTTACCTTTTTTAAGAGATGGAGAACCTATGGTAATCTAAGTGGGATCAAACAGGTTGAGACTTCAATCTGGGCCACGTTCAGAAGAGTTGTCAAGAAGTCAAGAACTTAAGAGGAGAACAGTAGGATGTCATTGCACATTTTGCTGAGATGAACCTGTGCATCAATGTTATTTTAATGTAATGCAGAAATGAGAAAGACACAGTTTAAATTCCTTTACAGCCTATGGTATACTGATAAGAAGACCTGAAATAAATAATAGCTTGCAATGTTGGATCAATACAACATTAAAATAACCAAAAAATCATAGGAAATATGACAACAAAATGAGAGAACGATCTATTT
This sequence comes from Sciurus vulgaris, assembly GCF_902686455.1. Lineage (NCBI taxonomy): Eukaryota > Metazoa > Chordata > Mammalia > Rodentia > Sciuridae > Sciurus > Sciurus vulgaris. Next base: position 101,048,710 of record NC_136463.1, on the reverse strand, counting down.
TGAGGGTTGAAAGAAATGATATCTCAATGTTCCAATGGAGACATGTTGAAAACATGAAAAGACGGTAGAAGAATTTTCCAGGCATTTGAAATATTGTTCGTTTTAAATCTCTGAGGGAAGAAAGAAGTTAGATTTTTTGAGAAACTGAAGTGTGGTCAGAATGGCTGAAGAACAGTGAGGAAAGGAGGAAGTGGCTTAAGATTAGGTTATTGAGGTTGTTAGGAGACCAGATGATTAGGTTCTGCTAAAGATGGGCCTGTTAGGTTCTGACTATTATGATACCACTTGAGAGTTAGAGATAAAACAGCTTAACTCAAATGCTAATCCCAAAATGACCTTAGCTGTTATGAGAGCTCTGAGCTCCACTATTAGGTCTTACCCCAAGCACATCAGATAAAATTAGGTTTCTCAATATTGTCCAAATGATTTTTAAGTGAGGCCAACTGACTCCTCCATTCTGTGGTAAAAACACTATTAGGCAAAGGGAGGATATTATTGGAGAAGACAGTGTGTTTGATATAATAAATCACAAGTAAAACAAACATGCGTACATGTATGATATTTATGTATGTCTTCATACTTTGAATAGAACTACATAAACTGCAAATGGTTTGTGATTTTCTTCTTTGTATGTGTGCCTTTTTTTGAAGTATTATACATTCAAACCAAATCTATTAAGTAGAAATCTTAGGAAATAAAACCTCTGAAGTTTATTTAAGACATTTTGGATTTACCTGGATTTTAGCATTAAATCTAATTATCCAAGTATCTTAGCAAAGACTACTATTTTTGCTAGTTTAGTGAAATATGTTTGTAGTTGATCCTGAGTTTACTTGTGGTCACTTACTCTGAACCCTATACCAAATACACAAGGAGAAAATTATGCTGTATTCAAGAGTCACACATTTCTTTTTCAAATGGAGGGAAAAGAAGTTAAGAATATTTTAAAAATATTCACTCATATATAGTCCAGCTATGTGCCAGGCAGTGTTCTAAATTCTTCATTTACATTAACTAATTTAACCACTACAATAATCCTGTGAGTCATGTGCTATTGTTTCGATCATTTCATAGAGAAGAAAACCAAATTACAGGTGATTACTAATTTGTCTAAGGTTGCATGCAATACGTAGTAGGCTGCAATTCAAATGAGACAGTCTTATTTTAGGATCTATAAGATCAGCACTCTCTCTTTTTCTCTCTTTCTCTAATACAAAATATCCACTTGGTAGTTTTTGAAATGAAAAAAATATCCATGTAAACTCCTTTAATGTTGAGAAGGTCCCCTAAAATGGCTAGTGCAAATTTTTTATTAGTGACCTTTTCTTACGTGATGACATAAAAGTGTTTTAAAATCACACGAGTTATCAAAATTCACGAAACTAGTCAGTAGGTCGGTATTTCTTGTGAACAGGATTATGTCACTGCATTCACATAAAGTGACATTCAAATATGTTTCTCTTCTGTTTAGACACCCACAGAGTATAGCTGAGTAATGATTTTGACACAGTTCCTGGCTTGACCTAAATGTTTCTTAATGAAGTCAAATGTAAAATTGACTCTTACCAGAGTGGATTTAACTGTCTCTTAAATGATGAAGTAAAAGCTGAAATAAGAATATATGTCTCTGTGTGTGTGTGTATGTGTGTGTGTGCGTATGTTCATCTACCTACCTGCATACCTAACCTTCCATAAACATTTCTTTAAATGTTAGAATCAAATAATATGTGAATTTAGTGAACATCTAAAATATTTTGAAAATTTAAATTTGAATAAATCTCTAGAGTTCTCAGTCTCGAATTGTGTGGGAATTCCATGAGGTATGGAAAGTCTACTTTTGCCCCATCTGTCAAGATGATTTGTTTGGGGAATCATCTGAGTCTCATGGCCACCCACCACCTTAATAACTCTGATTGTTCTGGGTTGCATCAAGTCGCTTTGTCCAATTTGGACAGTTTCATTATATGTAACTATAAATTTTACTCTATCATTATTAAAATTGATCTCAATGGGAAAACATTCATCATTGTTCAAGTGGAGAGAAAAAGGTCAATGAAACATAAATTTCCAACATCCCATAATATAAGCACAGACTTGTAGGTATATACTTGTTGGTATAATTCAACTTAGAGAATTTTTTCAATTCTGTTTTGACCCTTAGTAGTTCCCATTGCATTGTCTTACTATCAATAAAATTATAACTGCCAAGAAACGCGACTCTACTGTTGTTAAGGATGTCTTTTGTGAAGGTTGTTTCATTTGGAATTTCTTTTCTATGAGATGTTTTGGTTCAGAATTTAATTCTAGGATAAAGTGTCAAATATGAGGTTGCTGGCTACATAAATACTAACCCCCTACCCCCAATTCAATTTCAAAGAGCAACTCAGGTGAGAGTAAATAAATAAATAAAAGGTTTGGTTAATGTTGGAGGTTTGCTTGGTACTGTGTCATTCAAAACTCCTTCCATTTAACAACAAAATTTACATTGACATATGAATGATGTATAATGCAGTATAATTACTTACGGGGTCTTTGAAAAGAGAAGCCCCTTTTTTTCCAAGTGATTTAACTTTGAAAAGGAATTACTTCACATGCCCAACAAATACTATTAAAAGGCATTTTACGAGGCTTTTTTCCTGCATATTTCTACACATGGACAGACTATTGTGTGTTCTAAAACCTGTATTTACATGACACACTTTTATGGTCCAATGGGCAAACACTACTTAGTCCTAAAATAACATCACAGTAATGACTACAGTCAAGACAGCAAGAACACTCCACCATTATTATCCATATCAGACTGCACCAGATGGGGTATCTGTGGTCGAGTGCTGACGGTGGCAAACCTTGAACAACTGCTCCGCGTATATTTGTGTACTCTCAGGCACAGCAGTATTATGTTTAAAATAGGTAGTGCACCAATTCTCTCATTTTGATGAAATATATTGTATCACATACATTTTTCATATAAATTTAGTAGAGAAAAAAAGTTACACAGAGAATCAAGGATGGCTACAGTAAGTGGATTTTGCCAAATTTCACTGGGCATAAAGCAGGGCCTCTCAATCTCTGTAGGATTGATCTTTTATGTGTGCACACATTCTTTGTTGAGGGATTATGCTATCCACTATTGGATGCTCAGTAGCATACGTGGCCTCAACTGATGAGAAGCCGGTACACAATCCTCAAAGTTGTGACGATCAAAACAATTTCCCAGATGAGAATCATTGATATTAAGGAATGAACTCTTGAATGTACAAAATTTTACATTAACCAATTAACTAATTAACTCTTAACCAATTAACTCACATTGCTTGTCTTTATCAGTGCAGGAATTTTGTCAGTTTTCGACATAAGAGGAACATTTTTTCTTGCACTGTGTTTCATTTATGTTTGTTGGTTCATTATACTTTGCAGTCATAGCTACAGTGGGTAAGCATTTTGCATCTGCAGTCTTATTTCATAAATTTTATATGGACAACAAGAAAGAAAGATGAAAGACATTAAGGGTTAAATAATACAAGGACTCATCTTTAAGAAGAAGGCCTCAAAATATCTGCTGAGAAGGGGATTTGACTCCCACTGTCCACTATTGGGCCATTAGATACTGGAGGCCTTGAATTCTGGGCTGATTCTTGTTCAGTGTTCAGAAAAAGATCTTGACTGGGGAATAGTTCATGACAAAAGATACTCTCTCTTATAATCAGTGGGTTTCAGAGTTGTTTTTATGCTTTTGGAAAAGAGGCTGCTTCCAGGAAATTGAGTAGTTGGAAGAAAGAAAGGGACAAGATTATTTACCACATCACTGATTATAAACATGACTTGAATTGTAATAATACACAGAAAAGAAGTCAGAATCCCTGCTTCTGCATCATTGTGAGTGTCCACAGTGGGTCTAATTATCATGCTAAGACTGTCAATTCTGTCATTAGGTGTAGTCAGGGATTCATCATTTTCGTTAATCAAAAATTCTGCTTTGCAAAGAGCAACTATATATACATTAATTATCAATTTTAAAATTAGTACAATATAATAAAAGTCTAGTTATTACTACTATTACTCATACTATTTAATCTTTTTTCTTTGATAATTTAAAAGGGATTTCAGGATATTTTGTTTGCTGTAGGGTTATCACTGTGAAGCTAAGTTATCATTATTCTGTTGCTACGAAGAAGTGCCTTCTCATAAGAATTTCTGGCTAATATAATGCAAGGAAAAATAGATTTTAACATCCAATATTGGCACTGAAATATTGATAAGCACTAAAGGAACACAATGGCAAAAATAAAACTTTTTATCAAACAGTCGTGAATTCTGTATGATGCAGAAAACATAATGTTATAAACATTCAACAAATGTTTAAGAAGATCAAACTTTCATTTATCTATAAGTTTCTAGCACTATGTTTGAGTTGATATAACAAATATTTCATAATAGGCAGCGAACAGAGGAGAATACGTGACTACCTACTTTTATTTTAGGAAATGCATGTTTAACAATGATGATTGTGATTTTAGTATTGCACTATCAGCATATATACATATTTTTCCTTAAGAGAATTTGTTTAAAATATCAAATACCTTCTTGTCGTTTATATTTCTTCTGACTGCAACAATTCAAAATAATTTGGTTTATTTGGGAATAGCAAGTCACATCTGAAACTGTTAAGTGTAAAACACAACACAAAGTGTCGATAGTTTAGAAAAAAAGAATATTTGCATGAACATGCTCATTAGCTCCCCAATAAATTTATGTTCTAAATAGGTAGATAAATTGAATAAACTTGGCAAATTTATAAATTTACTTTAAGTTTTAATGCTTTTTTTTTCTTTGTAGTTCTCAAAACTCCTTATACGTAGAGAACAAAAGAGAATCATCCTGAGTTAATTTCTCTAATTCCACCAACTGATAGTTGCTTAGTGGATAAAGTGTTAGCTTTATATTCTAAAGGACAACTTCAAATCCTGTTAAGGTTATATTTTTATTAAAATTTCCATTAATTTTTCCATCAATGTGATTATAGATTAATATTAATTAATTCTTACCTTTTTTTCAAGAAATAAATGGAGTCATATCTGATTCAAAGTTAAACAAGACACAGTATTCAGGCTTTCTTGGTAACCCTTTCCTGGGGTTCAAAATTGGTTGGGGAGAAAGGGAATAAGAAATCTTTTAATGGCATTTTATTGAACTTAGCAATTTAAATGGCCTACCCTGATTTTTGAAGATATCAAATTACCATATGGATGATGTCTTTCTCATCAAATCTAGCTCTTATTGTTTACCAAGAAAATGACAAAGGTAATTTTTATGTTGGATGTAGTACTTATGCGTATGAGTCTGTGATATTAATGAGAGTTCTGGGATGAGATTTCTCTGTGCTAAAAACTGCTACATCACCCAATAGATTAATGTTAAAGTAATTGACAACAGAAACCACTAGCCTTCCTTCTTTGGAGTTTTAATTTATTACTATAGCAGATGAAAATGTATTCCAAGAAGAGTATAATTTTCATGCTCCTTAGGGAATTCTGAGACATTAAGGTGAGACACTAGGTACCCTATATGTGTGACATCCTGAATCCCCTAGGAGAGACAGGAAAAAAGACTTTAGTGTTAATAGGTTCAGTCCTGTATTATTGGGAACAATTCTTGACAAACATGTGTGACAAAAGATTATTAAAAGCTTCAAGAAATGAATGTTATTCTAAGTGGGTTGCAAAACTTACACTAATGCTTTCAAATTTTAGAGATTAGTTTCAATGCTAAACTCTGAAGCACTGCAGGACCAAATAAAGTTGATTTTTCAATCCCATCTTCCTCGTGTAGAAGTGACTGAATGTTTTTTATTATTCTACTATTTACAGGAAGACCCAGAACTTTTATTTTGAAACTAGGTGCTATAATATTCAAAGTTAAAGGAGAAGTCTAGGGGCCCACATTCTTTTATATCTTACTTGCCTGTTTGTCTGTTACCTGTAATATGAGGAAAAGTTTTTAATCTTTTTAGAAAAAAATACACTGCAGAAATATACCAGAATATAATCCTGAGTATGACAGATCAAAGAGAAAAATTTGAAGACCCAAATACTGTAATGCATGTTTCAAATATTTTAGACTATATACTGAGATGCTTTTGCAGTGAGAAAGCTATCATACTATTATTTTTAGCAATAAAATTAAGAGCTGACATGTACAAGACACTACCAAAAGCTTCTAGCCTCATGACTCTTCACAGCCACCAGATCAGAAAGGCCTTATTATTTTTCCCTTTATAAAGACAAGCTAACTAAGGTTCAGAGAGGTTGATTAGCAAAACCCAAATATTTAGCAAACAACAGAACCAGGAAGTGACAATTTCAAAATTCCTAAGTAGGAATTTTCCCATGTTAAAATTTTGTTTGAAATAACATTGAATGTAGTGTTTTCAGAGAAGCAGAAGAAAGAAAAAAAGTAAGAACCGTTATCTATCCATGTCGTAAATAGAAGAGGAGGACAGAGTTCCCTCTTGAGGCTGTCATAGAGCCAGGATTATTACATTAAGAATAAAATGTTCTAGCAACTCATAGATTGATATTCCCATCCAAAGGAGTGGAAAAAAATATCATCTTGCTCAAATCTCTCCCCAAAACACGTGCAATCCATATGGGGCTTGGGTTATCCAGAGCAGGGTTCAGCACTTTTTCTCTAAGATTGGGTTTCATTCTGCTAACAGCGTGTTGGCTGAGTGCCCACTAGCAAGCAATTAAGACTTTGTGCTCGCCTGCATTTTAGTAGCTCTCCTTATGAAACATGCAGCCACATGGGAGCAGAAGCTTTGCCAGCATGGGTCACGGTCTGGGAGCAGCATCAGGAGAGCTGCTATGCTCTAAGGACCCATAGTCTTCTGGGAAGTTGAGAAGAGAATGGATGATTGATTGGCTGTGCCTGTAAGGGAAGATCAAGAAGGGAATCTTTAAGAAATGGAAACTACAGGGAGACAGCAAAAGTAGAGCAAGGAGAAGAAAGCAAAGTGCTACCGAGGAACCTGAGGAAAGGGGAGATGAATCAGTTTCTAAAATTAAGAAAGAAAAATTAGGTTAGATTTTTTTAAAAAGCAAAATATGGACTACTGGTGAGAATTACTTAACCGTGAGCTTGAATGACAGTGTCATTAAATATTTTTTGTAAGCTGCACTCACATGCTGAGCACTTAAAATGTGCCAGGTACTATGCTAAGGGCTGAGGAAGCGTTGATGGGTGAATATCTTCATGCAAGGATGAATAACACAGAATTAGAGCCGCCATGATGGTCACACTCAATGGCTGACCTGCCGTAAAAACAGATTGGCAGCCCACCCTGCTTCCCTCTCCCCAGGCTCACTTCATCTTGTGTCTGGAAAATATCATGAATGAGTTTGGCCTAAGGTGTGGTGCTTAAAGCAATTAGAAATCTTTATACAAAGATGAACTAGCCTCTTTGGGAGGGATAAGCCTTTCACATCTAAACACTAAATAGGCCAAATCAGTGGTTTCAAATCTGATAGATTACTTACAACCTCCTAGGCATGACTTTACAGCAGGGGCTTCTGTTCCCTGCTCCTGGAAGTTCTGGTTCAATTGATCGAACAAGATACACCATGATGATATAAAAAGTGTCCTTGACAATATGCTGAAAAGAAACTGAAATCACAAAATAATTTTCCCCTTCACAATAACTGTTTTAAAATTTAGTAAAGAACTACTGTACCACCAACTGTATCTTGCATCTGATCTGTAAAAATCCAAATGTATGGAAAACTGCCTTTTGAATTATTAATATGGACCCTTGAACAAGCATTCTCCTGGGTATACATCAAAGCAAATTTACGCATATTATTTTCAGAGATAGATCTATTATATGAACTGAAGCATAAATATATAGAATTCATAATTTATACCTGTTACTATTTGGAACATTGAGCATTAACCAGGTTTATATTGAGCATTACTCTCATCACTGACTGGGTATCTTGACTCTATGGGCTCTTGGATGTCATGTAAAAATTTCAACTTTATGAAAATGTGTTCTGGGTAGAAAAGGTTTTGCAAATATATTTTAACACACTCAAAGATCAGAGTCATCAAAATTCTTAGGTTTAAAACATTATTTTTTAGTAATTTAAACCCTTATTAGATAAATTTATGCAAATAACAAACTATGAAGATAACATTGTTACAGCTTTATGCAGAGAAGGGGTGTGGACCTGGAGTACCTTGTGGCCACCAGGTTAGTATGGTTAGAACTCCTCCCTTCCCTCTTAAGAATCTGAAGTTCCAGAGAACAGATGGAAATTAAAGAGTACCCATTTTATTTGCAAGTAAATTATTACAAATTAAGCATTATAATGATTCTGATGAATATGTGAGATTAATCCCTAACTGGTTATCCTTTTAAGTTAAATCTCCCAGTGCCTTAGGCAAGTTAAGGAGCAGGTACACTTGTGACAGAATCTGGCCCCAGGTTACTCCAGAATGGTACACTCAGTGATGTAAAGGAAATGATTTTCTTTGTCAAACCAAATCAGTTTGAATTTCTAGTCTCCATTCAATTACCTTGAAGAAGTTAGTGAGAACTTCCCGAGTCTTTCCATTGCTTGTACAGTGAGGTAAACGCTTCTACCTTTCCTATCTTTCCCCTTGAAACTGGTACACAGTATTTCTTTCCTTACTTTGCTCTAAACTGGTCAGGTTAGAAATTTGGGGAATCACTCTAGATCTGGCCCATTTAAAGGATAATTCTTCTATTTTTCGACACTAAATCAACTCCCTGTGATAGAATTAATAATGACTTTCCATGGGCAAGAAATTGCTTTGAATTCTACCATGGAAATGAGGAGGATATCTTAGTAAATTTTTAGTTCTTAAATATGTGGGTTACACCTTAGTTTATGATTATTTGCCATGATCTTCAGATATGCTTATTTATTAATGATCATGGTAGGTATGACTTGATACATAGCTATGTAACTGGTAAATAGATATCTCCAAACAGTTGAATCTGTAGGTTGGCAAAGTGAAAGATTAAAACCTTCTAATTAAATCATTGTGTTTGCCTGTGTGTCTGTGTGTTTATGTGCACATGCATGTGCATTCCCTAAGGGCTACAAGTGAAACAGGAACAATAACATCAGTAAAAGTGGTGAATGCCTCAGAGATGGGAAATCCACCACATTTTTGAGACTTATTTTTTAAACTGTTGCACGTAAAGGATTTGCTTAGCTTGCACAGCTAACAGCACATTATTTTCAAAGGCAGCAGTGCAGTGACAAATGGTACATCTACAACTTCTACATAATGGCCAGTTTTTTCCTGAAATGTTAACCCAATGTAAGTATTAACTGATGTAACTGAAAGTGTCTTTCTTTTAGGTGGACACCTGTTTAAGCAAGTATGTCAATATTACGAGTTAAACTCTCCTTAATTCTACACTATTAACCCACTTAACAATGATTTTGTAAGCACCCACTGCACCAAATCCAATGTTTTATTTTGGCAAAGGAAGCTTTGTAGAAATATTTGCAATATTTTGTGCTAATCCCTCCACAAGTCACTTTGGTGTGGCAAATATTTGTTCTAGCTGACTTTACTACAGTAACAGAGTACATCAATCTGTTGTTTTAACCTTTTGAAAATAACCTTTGTGTCTTCTTGAAGGAAATAACAAGTCATTGATGAAACCTTTTAAGTTTTCAACTTCTTTGCACTAAGGTGCCTGGGAGAGAAATCAGCACGTTATCTCAAGGGAATGGATTAAAGGGAATTGAGTGCATCTCTGCTTACTTTCTTGGCTCATCATTTTATGGATATGAGAGACCTAAAAAGTAAATGGTGGTCAAAAAGAACAAACACATTTATTAGAGCAGTTAGAAAAGACTGTTTTGATATTTGCCAAGTTCCTTCTCAATAACTTGTTTGGCAGCTACCAAATGACATGACCGGCCCAGAGTTGATTTTGACGAAACCTCTGGGATGTGTTAAAAAGTAAACCAGAGCAAATCACGTACTGGAAAGCATAACTCAATCAAGGAAAAATGTATGATTAAGGGTGACATGGGCAAGGAAAGCTTTGCCAGAGCTCAGGGTAAATATTTGTATCAGTGTGAAGAGAAAGCTTCGTGTCGCTGATGTCAACCAGCTGGAATTTTCATTGTTTATAAACTTTTGTTGTTAGAGTTGAATTCTGGCAGAAAAGGTACCAAAGACAGAGCAGTTTCCCAGCATGAAAGTTTGAATTGTGATAAGGCAGCTTGACCAGAAATGAATGCAACGATGCAAAATTTCAGCTACTTTTCCTTTCCAGAATTTTCTTGCCAAGAAACAACCTTCTTGCCTTAAATCCCACTTTGACAAAATTTATCAGGATTAACAGAAAGAAAGGTTTTGTTTCTTCTGTGCTGCAAGGGTTTATGACTTCTTTTTCCTCAGCAAGATGAGCAGAAAATGTGAGAGAATCTAAATGGATTTTTGTTCATTTTTTCTACAAAAGAATATTGCCACATGAATCAGATATTTTAATGATTGAAAATAAATAACTTGGGATTGAACCCAATTTTTTGAATAGTGTCTATTAACTTCATCCTGCTAAGCTATTTATTTTTTGCCTCATGATAGACCATTGCATATTTTTAAGCTGAACACTTTAGCAAGTTAAAGGATTTGGGCACTTGATTTAACTCACCAACTATTTCTATTAAAAGGAAATCTGTATTTTCTCACTAAGCTATTTTGTTGTACTTCTCAGAACAGTAGAGGCAGCCAAAAGTTATAAATCAGGTAATATCACAAGGACATGAGGTTGTATAAAAATTTACAGTAGTTCAGAAGAAATAACTCAACTTTCAGGCAAAGAAAGAGAGATTGTTGGAAACTGACTCTGAGCACTTAGTCTTTGTCTCTGAAAAATATGCACATAGATGATGATGCTCATATTTCCACAAAGGGTGTACCTAGTACTTCCATTTTCAAAGACGGACTTCTGTCAGAATACTTCTCTGCAGCATAGGATATTCTGACAAGAGTTTCTTGCTTTTCCCTCAAGGTAGCCTGGATTCTTCCATGAGATTTACTTGTAATGAGGGCTGTGAAGTGAGATTCACTGAACAGGAAAGAAGGAGAACTCCGAATTCCTTCAAGTTTCCTTTTCCTTTAATATTTCATGTCTTAAGTATAGTTTAATCTGATTGGTCTAAAACACAGCACACTAAGAATCCCATTGATATGCTGCTTTTGAGAATGCTGCTTTGCATCCATCCAGGAAGGAGATCAAACTTGAAACACCCTCCAGTTGCCCACCCCAACCAGAGTGAACTGAAGGGTCTGACTCTGCCAGTGCAGAGACAAGAAACATCAGGAACATAACCACATTACCCAGATGCACTAAGAATAGAAACCAAGCCCCTGCTGGTGTAATTAAGAAATCTTCCTTTCCAGTCCCTGGGCTTCAGAGACCTGGATCACTCACTAATTCCAATTTAGAATGCTTTTTTGATAAGGGTTTTTGTTAACCAGGAAGTGAGTTGGACGTGAAAACTTTTCTTTATAAATTTCTGAGCTAGCCTGTCCAGCTAGCACAGTAAAGACTCTGGATTACACTGACAGAAAGAAACTTCAGAGTATGGCTCTGTTTGGGGCATCACACTCATGGCGTATTTCAGAACTCAGTGGTGCTGGTGATTTTTATCAGAATCTTCACGTTTCTGCTCCATGGCAGCACACTCCCAAAGGAACTCAAAGGAACTCGCCAAACTCAAACACCATTGGCAGAGCTAAACATCCTACCAGGTGGGAGCATTGGCCTCAGACACACTTAGGTTTTAGTAGTGTTAAACTATACACAGATTTAAGACTGATCAACCTGTGGCTGATTTATTCCTTACTTATTTCCTTCCTACCTCTCAATGACAGGACATTCTCTAGGTCATTCTGTGTTGTGGATTGGGACCCTCTGGCATTATATTTTAATTAAATGGTCAGATTATTAATGCGTGAAAATCAGTCACTGCGAATGTTGAGCTAACCATTTTTTCATACATAATGTGTCCATATCGACACTATAACAGCCATCTACTAAAGATTGACATGGTCACTTTTAAAGAAGAAACCCTGATGAATATTTGAGTTAAAGTTTCTTAAGGTCCTATTTAGAAATGGAGAGGTCAGGCATCCTTGATGACTTCCCGCGCTGCTGTATGGTGATAAGAAAACACACAGCCCCTCTGTTTGTGGGATCAGTGGAAATTGTTCATCACGTATTTCTGATGCCATATGCAGTTGATGTTTTGTCATAAAGGGATAGGATTCAGAATAATTTTTTTTTAATTATTCCAGCACCTTGAATTCTACATGCTTTGTTAGCTTATTAACTCTTCTTTATGTATATTTATCTCTTTCTGGATACCCCTTCTTTGGGGAATTCTCCCCTCACTTCAAACTTACGTGACTATGGAAGATACCATGTAAATATAAGTTTTACCTGTTGCCACACTTGGTTGGTCCAAGGATAGGAAATCCTTCCTAGGAATTCGAGACAAGAAAAAAAATCCCAGTTCAGTTTGGACATTCTTTTGAATGGTGGAGATGCAAACATAGGATCTGCTCTTGGCCTTGAACTTCACAGTGGACTGAGAATGAGCCAACACCAGACTCCCCAAAACATAAAAGAATAGCATGGGGGGTAGAGTCATAGAAAATACAGTTGGTTTGTGTTCGTGCTGCCAAGTAAGGTATGTCTAGCTACATCTTTCTCCATGAGTTACTCCAATGCTATAAAATAACAGAAAAGACTCTCTTCAGCTATTTGAGTTGCAATTCTGTTAGGCATAGAAGCAGTTAGGGCTTAACTCCGGCAGTCCTCCTCTCAAGGACATGTCAATAGCATTAACTAAATACCTATTTTGTACTAGGCTGTTCACATTCATCAGCTTATGTAATCCCTTTAGCAGTCATACAACTTTTGGTAGCAATATTTCCATTTTAACAAATTAAAAAATAAGGATGAGGAAATTAACTGACTTATGCATGGTCACACAGATATCCAAATCAGTTTGAGTCTGAACTCCTTCTTTCTTAGCTTACAAAAATATTTAGAGCTCTTGTTGATGAAGAGAAACTTCTCTTATTAATAATAGGAAACTATAATAAAATCCTGAATATCATAAGTGGCTTATTGTTATAGATAAAGAAATGTCAATCCACTATGGAATACTGCTCTCATTTGGATTTGCATCTTAATTACCCCCAAAGGTCTGTGTGATGGACACTTGGTCCCCAGGTACTGCGAGTATTAGAAAGTGATGGAACCTTTAAGAGGTAGAGTGTAGTAGGAGGTTTTCAGGTTATTGGTGGCAGATCTTAAAGGGGATTGTGAGTTCCTAGTCCTACCTTCTTCCTCTCTTTGCTTCTCAGTCATTAAATGAGCTGCTGTGCTCTGTCATATACTCTCTTTCACAACATGCTGTTTCACTACAGGTCCTAAAAAAAGGAGGTCAATCAACCATGAACTGAAACCTTTAGAACTGCGGGCCAAAATAAACTTTTTTTCCCCTTTTTTAGTTGATTGCCTTAAGTATTTGTTATAGTAATGGAAAGCTGACTTACATACATAGCAAGGAAAAGTGTCTCAGAACTCTCCCAGTTGAAAATAGAGAAAAGAAACACTAACTTATTGTTTCAGGAACTCATATGACCAAAGGTCTGCATTGCTTTATCACAGTTAGATCTAGGATTCAGAGGAGCTCATCAGGACTCTGACTATGTCCCTTGACTCTGATCATTTCATTTTTAGTCTTACTTTCAGGTATACTTCCTATACCTTCAAACCTATGAGTGTGCATTTGAGACTTATGTAAAATACAGGTTCCTGGCTAGAAGTCTCATTGCTCAAGATGCAAGGGAAGCTATTTTACGGGCCTTGGATAATGAGAAAAAGCTGTTTGGCAGAAAACTTCAGGGTTGGCACAAAGAGCCTACTTTGGAAGGTGGGCGTGGGTTTCAGATGGGCATATCTTCTAGGTTCCTTATGGAAGGGGACTGCAGAAGAGTAAGAGTAGGCTTTAGATGGGGAAGGCAGTTACCCACCTCTAAAAATGATCCTGGATAGCACCTAGCAATTTCAGACTTACAACTACTTACCAGAAAGTCCAGTGGAAATCAGTAAATAGAAAACAAACAAACAAAAAACAATCAATCAAACAAACAAAAACCCTAAAACAAAAGCCTTACAATGATATCTGATTAGACAGGTTTGGGTCTCATGCTCATCCTTTACCAAAAACTTATTGTCAGAGAAGCAGATCATACTGATCAGACAGTCTTGCTTCAGAGGACACCTCTGGGATTGATGCTGGGTTCAGTTCCACAGAACCACATAGACAGAGAGTGGCTGAGTACCCCTGCTGCTGCTGGAAGCCTGATGCTGGACAGGTCAAACCCTACAACCAGACTAGTACCTTTATGGAGAACTTGTAACTTCAAATGTCAAGAACTACTAAAAGAGTCTAAACAGGAACATAAAGATAATAGCTAATATTTATTGAGCACTTTTATGTGACACCCATTTTGTAAAGAACACAAAATGTATCAATTTATTTGCTTAATGATACTGATATACAGATACAGTCATTATTTTTATTTTATAATGAATTAAATGGGGTTGAAAAAGTTAAGCAACTTGCATTATGTATGTCAAAGATGAAAGTAAATCTCAAGACTAGATAGCAGCACCAACTTGTCACTTACCTTTACAATACATGTGAAAAATGTCATTTCTCATATATTCATCTTTAGACATCTGAAATTATGCATAAAGCACCAGGTAAATAAAAAAGACTTGCAGAATTGTAAGTCCTATAGAAATTCAAAGACAACCATTAGAGGGAAGATCTTGATAAAAGAATCTTTACTTTATGAATCTATTTCTCTCCAAAGACCACATCTTTGTTCCTAAGAAAATAGGTCCGAAGTTGCAGGACTCTGGAGTCTCTCCTTGAAGACTCAGAAGTTGTATTTTTGTTTTTATTTTATTTATTTTTAAGTTTTCTTTTCATCTTCTTGTTTGTTTTTGTTTTACTGCAGACTTTGTAATTAATATTGTTTGTCCAGGAAACAATTTGGATTGAATATAATAAGAAAAGCTCTTTAAAGGATGTTTTTATAATGCTTCAAAATGCAAGGTTGAGAAAAAAATTTTTTTCTTATTATTTTTCCTATTTTAGTTTTTATTAGCATTATTTAAATAGTGGTAATTTTGAAATCATTTTTAAAATTTGTCATTGGTGAATGGTCCATACATTCAATGATTCAAAATCAAATCAACATAAAAAAAAATCAAGGAGTCTTTGTTCTACCCATGACCCCTCTGTTCCCTATAGGTAATCCATTCTATGAGTTTTGTTTTGTTTTGTGTTGGGAGAAATCCTAGTTCTTGGCTGGCAGTAGTGAACGTCTCAAATGTGTAAGGAAAACCTTTGCACATTCAGAGCTGATGGGAAAACCTGCGGGGAGGAGCATTCCGCTCTGGCCAACTGGGAAAGTATACAACTCCCCCAAATTGATTCAATGTTACCAAGGGAACCCATATAGGAACCTGGTGGTCTGATCCCCCATGGCACATTGTGATTGGGTAAGAAACCTATAAAATGTATAGCTCTTCCCTCAATAAACATGTTTGCAAGCTGCTCGTCACAAGCTTGCTCCCACCCAACTCCTGGAGTCTGGGTCTTGACTCTGCGCCCTTACCCTGCATATGTGCTAGCCTGGCACAAGAGATGCTACAGTTTTGTTTTTGTTTTGTTTCTGTTCCTTTAGGCATTACTAAAAATGGTGTATAAAACTACTCCATCATAACTGTAATACCATTTTGTTCCCATTTTCCTTACCAAAGTTTTCCTTAAGGAAATCTGAGTCATTGTTGTAAATACTTCACGTGACTCTTTTGTCCCTTGAAATCTTGCAAAATTAACCTCATCTACTCTTCAGCATATGGAAGTGAGAGTTTTATTGCTATCATGTCTGTAAGTTCAGGTACACGATTTCTATCTCTAGGTCCCAAAGTCCAGCCACCATGGCCAGTGTTGGAATTCCTGATGGAGTTAGGCATCTGTTGAGCAGCTAACACCCATCAGAGTCTCAGGATTGTGGGGATTGAAAATAGGGTACCTGGAATGGGCAGGAAGTCCCTAAGAGTCAGCATGTAAAGAAAGAATACCACCAGCAACACACAGGGCAGATGAAGACATGAATGATTTTTGATGACCTGTGGGTTTGGTGCAACCCAGGAGAGTTGGCAACAGACCAAAGCTGGTCAACATTTAAAACCTTAACAATTATCTGTTCATTCTCCTTCTATACTTGGTTATAAACTCCACAGAAGAAATTTTGTTCACCACTGAATCCCATTTTCTAACCTGAGTGTTGAACAAAGAGAAAGAAATAAGCTGCCTAGAAGAGGAGAAGGTTCCATGTCAAAAGATGAAGTTGTATTCAGGTCTTCTTTTTGAGAAAAATTGGTGAACTAGATTGCCTTTATCTCTGCACCCTGTTCTCTAAGATTCTATTCTCAGAATAACAAAATGAGTTACCAGTAAGTTTTGTCTAAGAAAGGACCAAAGGTGGATAGCACAGACGGAAAGAAGGACCTGCAGGTGGTGGTCCGTAAGGGGGCTATGCCAAGGGTCACAGCACTCAGGAAGCCAGCACTGCTACACAGCTGCCATCCACATTGGGAGGGGAGTGGTACGGCTCCTCAGAAGAGCTGGAAACAAAGGCCTTCCACTAACACCGTGCTTTCTTCCATTTTGCTTTCCCCTATCAAAAATAGGAGACACTATGTTTCCTAAACACAGAAAATGAAGAGCAAAATGCAGGCTAATGGTCTTGGAAGCAAAATGAAAAAGAGGAAAACACAAAAAAGAAACAAACAGGCAAAAAAAGCAGGCAAACAAAACCAAGGAAATCTTAGAGTAACAAAAGTAGAGATAGAAGCAGTGAATGAGAAACAGGATCAGAGAGCTGGAAGTCCACTGCTCTCTTTAACTGAACTTCTCATGCAGAATCTCAGCAGTGTGGTAAGCACCTTTCATTGACTTATTACTAAAAATCAATGTTGTTAAAAACCCACTAGTGTGAAAAGGAAATCTAAATAAATCTTGATACAAATGAATATTTATACAATTGTAATTTCTTAGTTGATTATAAATACATAATTCTTTCCCAGGGGCCACTTTCACCTCTCCCTACGGAGGGATGTGGTACCCCAGGGAGATAGAGATCCAGTCACATGCAGGCTGCAGCCCTGGGGCCCAGGGACTCACAGGCAGCTCTGTGAGAAGCTCCAGCTCCTTTCTGGAGCAGCCTCATCCCCACAGGAGGGCCAGCTCCTCCCTCTCTTTAACCTCAGTCAATCTCAAATCTGACTCAGAATGGAATCAGGACTCTAGCTATACCCTGTCACAGAGAATGCAAATGTTCTGCATTGTCCTCAAATATTTAGTCACTGGTCCCCTATCTCTGTCATCTCCCAACAAGCAAATATTTCCTCCCGTCCTTTGAAAAACAAAGAAAAGATTGTGGTAGTTATTTTTTCAAACCCTCTAGTGTAAGTTCTAGAAATATCTTCATCATCAGACTTTAGTAAGCACAAGTTTGGGATCTTACAAGCATTATTTTTGAAGGGCCGTAATTTTCCAGCACTAGAAATTGAGAAAACATAGCTTCAGATTTAGGCCTTCTAAATCAATCTTCTCAGAGCACTTATATTTGGAGGACGGTATTCAAAATTTGGCCCTCTGTGTCCTGTTACTTCTTCATGCATCTTACCTCTGAGTGGCTGAGGATAGAATGCCTTGGAGACTTGGGGTGAATGGGGAGACATTAACTAGGTCCTCAAGTCATCACAAAAGCAAAATAGCTCCTCCCTCCCTCTGCTGCTCTCTGTCTCTCTGTGCTATCCCCTAAAGAGGCAGTCAACAGAGTGCGGACACTTTTTCTGCATGTGGCAGAGGCTGGACTGTCTCACATTTAGGGCTAAGTTATAACAGCCAACTTGTCAATGAATGCCATTAGTGCAGATGGGCCACAGGCACTCAGGGATGGAGTGGCGGGCAACCTCAGATCAGCTCAGGAAGAGCAGGCATCGGGTGGTAACAACTCTCAGTCATTACTGACCTGGGCTCTATTCAAACCAGTGACCTAGAAATGAAGGGCTCCAAATCCCATTACTAATTCCCCGAGCCATCAAGTCTCCCCTATGGCCTGGGATCTTGTCCTGAAACCCAGGTCTCCTGTTGAAATAGCATTAGATAGCAGCCACTGCATTGGCAGCAAGATTTTTGAAAATAAAGGGGGAAGGGGAGGAAATGTGAACATAAAAAGTGGGCTTTAATTATTACTTTAAAGTTTTTTCAGCTCCTTTAAACCTAAAAACCTGAACCTTCTTTGAGTCAAATGTTTGCCAGGAAGTACAAGAACGGTGTTCCAAACAAACACAGCCTTCTATTTTGTTGAATGGTGAAAATCCACATGCCCCCTCCCAAACTGAGGAGTAATGAGAGGAAACCAAATGAGAGGAAGTTGTTTGAAAAGGAAAGAAAGAGATTAAATGAGTATTGCGAGGATGAGAAGAATATTTACTTGCCAAAGTAAGAAAAGGAGCTAAATGAAAGCACCCTTGAATAGCTTTCCCCTCACTTATTATCTCTATGTTGCTCTCTCAATCCCTTTCATCAAAGAGGACAATTATTTTTCAGTTAAAAAAAAAAAAAAAAAGTAGGATTTTTGTGAGTTAGGTGAAGCCCAGCAAGGCAAGCTGGATTTAAAATTGCATTTCAAATTCTGTCTTGCATTTTAGGCAAAAAGCTCCAACTTTACCAACAATCCTGTAGATGGAGCTACACTCTGCAGTTCTAAGGTTGCTGCCTCAACAACGAAGCAATTGTTTCCTGTCTCCACTTAGCAATTCCTCCCTCTCCTTCGGTTCTTTCTGGTTGCATGTTCTATTTATTTTAATGTATACCTTTGTGTAAAGCCTGTCTCTGAGTGGTCAGATACCCCGTTGATATGTGGCCTTCAAGGGGGAAAAGGGAGTGCAGCCTATTCCCATGACATCCTAAGGCTTTGTAGAGCCAAAAAAACCTTCTCAGGAACACCTAATCCTTGGGCTCTGTCCAAGTACCACAATCTCTCTGCACAACTGACATGGGCCACGTGGGACCCTTGAGAGTTTTAGGTGTGTCTCTCTGAAGTCAGCTTCGGCCAAGCATGAGGCAAATGTGCCCGACCAAAGAAAATAAATTATGTGGACTCCAATTTTCAGCAGTTATGAAGTATTGAATTACACATGCGAAGAATTCTCTTTGGGATTAACCCTTTGGAATCAAAACACAATCTTGTCACAAGGTCGGTGGAGGGAACATGCTCTGTGGAAGGCCTGCCTTTCCAGAGACCTAGAGGTAGCTGACCAGGAGACAGAGATGCTCACGGAAAGAAGATTGTGATAAAATGTAGATGTGATGAGCTGCTACCTGGGCATGAGCAAAGGTGTTCAGGAGTTTCCTCTTATCTGTGAATAATCTAGGCCCTGTACACTCTGTCAGTGACACCATAAAGTTGAAGGATGCACTACATATGCCACTTCAGCATTTAGTCAGAATGCATTTTAGCACAATTCACACAACCCCTGTGGCTGTTTCTTCATTCAGATTTAGAGAAGTGGTTGAGAGCCACTGGAACTTGACTGCAATCACAAGTCCAGAACCCTGAAACGGCATTTGTCCTCTGTGACTCAGTGAGCAATGGAAAGGACATCCTGCCCTGCCCCTTTCAAGAATTCCTGGTTCCCCATAACCATGTAAAGAACCAAGCTGTTAGTACATGATGTGGCTGCGATTTAACACATAAACCCTGCAGTACAAAAACAAAACACTGCTGTTTATTTCCCCTTTAAAGCTATTTATTTACCGAATGACCATAGAAAGCAAATCTCCAACAATAACAGGAAGAAATCAATCTTGGAAGACTTAAAAAAATTTTAACAAAATTAACTTTTCAGTAAACTGTGGGACTTTAGTATGCAAAGCAAGATTTAGAGAAAGAGGCACCCTTGCCTTGCCTCTCCTCCTCTTGGGTTCAAATCCTAGAGGATATGATCTGCAGGAGGGATGTCACATTGGGGACTAGCAAATTGTGTCCCAATACATATCTGTCAATTTCCTTGCTCACATATGCTCTGAAAAAAAGTATATTCATAATGATGTCCCTGAAAGACACTGTGGTATCATCTAATTGCCTCACTTTAACAACCAAGAACTGAGGCTGGTCAAGTTTCCAGGAGTAACCAAGAGCCACATGGCTAGGACTGAAAGCCTCCAAACTTCTCATGTGACTTCTTGTTTCTAAAACAAATCTCTAATTAGAGAAATAACTCTGTCTTAGCTTCTTGTGTCTGTTCAGAGGAATGCTAGCTTTCTTTTCAAATACTTCCTATTTTGAGTTATATGGACTATATTGACATACATGTAAAGATTTGCTAACACAATTTGAGTGATAATAAATGGATGTATATGTGTTCATGTGAGTGTGGAGAGAGAGAAAGAATTAGAGGGAGAGATGAAAACAGAGGAAAAGATGAAGTTTCTGACATCATAGGGCTGTTGGGTGGAGTAACTAATAAAAGTAATTGCTAAGCACTGTGAAATTAGACTGCTGTGTAAAGCTAAACCAGGATAATCAGAATTTGCAAATGTCATGAGACTTTATTTTCAACAGGTGGCATTTTAAGAATGCAAACTATTTGCACTCAAGTGAGAGCTCAACTTAAAGGGGAAGAGATGTGGGATTTACACACTTAAGAAATCGGGGTGACTGAAAAATATTGCTTCATATTTGTCATCGTCCACAGACCCACTAATTGCAGATTGCAGATAAGCTCAGAAAATACGTTTACTGGTTGTGGGTTAACGTGGGTATCTTCGTAAAAACAAATACACAAAGGTAAGAAAAGCTGCTACCAAAGGGAAAAGGCAACTGGCACTACTCATGAACAAATATTTGTGAGCCAAATAACCAACATGAAAAGATAGTCAAGAAATACCAAAGCCCGCCCCCATTGCACCCATCACGACATCCTAACCAAATTGCTCTGCCTGTATCAGATCCACCCCTCACAGATTTACTCAGATAAGAAGGAACTTTTGCTGGCAAGCACCCCGAGTTTGATTTATCACTCACAATTGGAAAAGACTGCCAAGTAAACCTCTATAATTCCCGGTCCTTAAAATTATTATCATCATAGGGCCAGGGAATGAGGCTAGAGGTGATAGGGGTGTAAACTGTTCAACCAGCAAGAAGTTAGTTCCTTGTAGCTCACTTTCTCTTTGGAAAAAGTATAAAAGAGCTGCCTCATCCATGTCAAACCAAGAAAATATTTCCCCGAAGCTGCTTGCAGATACCAAGGGAAGTAAGCAGGGTGTCAGATCCCCCGATGGATACATCATTGCTCCTTAATGGGAGGCGTGAACTAAAACATTCTCAATGATTACAATGGTGACCTGAATTACTTGGCCAGGGGAAAAAAAATTCTCAAACCCAGATATTTCTAAAATGATTAATGTTGTGAGCATCTGAATTTGTCCCCATGTGCTGTAAACGATTTGATCAATTGGTACCTTTGATATTTGGGGTATGAAGCACTCAGTAATAGGCTCACTATGAAGAACATTTTTGTCCTAAGAGCCTCAGGCAAAAAATTATACTTTATCCAGGTGTGATAGTGAATACCTTTAATTGCTGTGCCTTTGGTCAACTGAGAAGAGGAAGATTGCAAGTTCAAGGCCAACCTCAGAAACTTTATAAGGTCTTATCTTGAAATTTTTAAAAAAGTTCGAAGAGTTGGTATGTAGCTCAGGGGTAGAGCATTCCTGGGCCAGACTGAAAAAGTTATACTTTAGAAGTGGTTGTTTTAAAAGATGCAGAACTGAAGACAAGACTTAAATGATGATATAAGAAACAATGGAAATAAAAAATGTTTTTAGAAATCCTAACTTCCTCACTCTGCTTCAGTGTATTATCAAGAGGTCAGATGTCAGATTCCTCTAAATTTTGTCTTGATAACATTAGTTTGAAAATAATTTGATTTCAAGTAGCAGAAGTCTCCATCAGAGGGGTGCAGGATTCAGTGTGTGCATGCCATATTTCTGCACTAAGTCTTTAGCATGTTATCATTAAAATAATCTTTAGTTTTTGTTTTTGTCTCCTTTGTTTTAACATGCAGTGAAAAATAGCTGTTAGAACTTTTTGGTAGATTGCACATATGATTTTTTAAAAAATCAGACAAAGGCATTTTTGACTCAATGTGTATTATGAGAGCAGATCTTATATTAAACACATGGTATAAAATAACATTCATTTGTACATGGCTCAGGGGAAGCTAACTCACTATAGGAACTTCTATAATGTTTATTTCTGACTAGTTTTCAAACCCTCAATATGTGTAGAGAAAATATTTTGCAAGCTGAGAATTGCATGGGAGGAGGATTACAGCCTGCACTTATCTGATAAAAGTCACAGAACAGAGATCGACTGATCTGAGATGAGGGCCCCCCCCTCCCCCTGTCAGAGATACAGACCTGTTGGCCACTCTGTCACAAGGCACATGCCCAACAAATCATTCTTGAAAGTGTCACTGAAACCAAAATATGTCTTAGTGCTATGTTAACTCTTACCAGTTCTCTATTTGTCTTAAATCCTGTCTCATCTGTCCTCTACTATGATAACTTTTCATTATTTTTTGTTCATTCCAGAATTGAGTAGCTAAGCATGTAAAATTAATATGTACATAAAATAAAATTAATGTACAGTAAGTTCAGTGCACAAAACAACAAGTAAATTAACAGAAGGAAAGACAAGATACAAGCAGAGGTGAGGTCAGTACATAAAATGTGTTCCCAGAGGTACTTTATATTTGCTAGGGATATCTAACAATTAGACTCTATTCTTGTCAGCAGTAAGTGTTAATAGGGAGTTATGAAGTATTTTATGATTCATAGTGTCCACCATGATAATAATTGTGTTTCTCAGAGAAGCAACTTCATTATGTTTGGACGTGGAAAGAACATGGAAAACACACCAGTGCCCGCCATGGTGTCATACTATAGCCCAAGTAAATGAAGACACCTCTACACAGCACACCATGCCTCTCATAGAGCCACTGGTTCTCTGATTGCTTTAATGGATATTTCTCAAAGGACTAAACTCTTGAAACTTCCTTGTCTATTTTGTCACTCCTTTGGTGTCTCATCCAAACTGGTGACTTGAAATATCATCTTTCTATGAACAACCCTAAAATGTATCACATGTTTCTCTTTTGAGCTCCAAACTCAATATTTCCACTGATATACTCAGCACACATCTCAAAATTAACATGTCAGAGAAGAAAACTTGATTTTGTCCCTGAAGTTGTTCCTTGCCTGGCTTACCTTCTCAGTCAAAGATCACTGCATTATTTCAGTTGTCATAAGCAAATACCTTAGAGGCATTCCTGGTGCTTCACTTTCTTTCTAGCTATGCATTGGTGATGTCTAGTGAACTTCCTGTTATAGTTTGGATGTGAGGTGTCCCGCAGAAGCTCATTCATGGAACAATGCAAGAAGGTTTAGAGGAGAAGTGATTGGGTTATGGAGTCTTAACCCAATTAGGGAATTAATCACCCTGATAGGGATTAACTGAGTGGTAACTGAAGGGGGGTTGAGTGTGACTGGAGGTAGGTGGGTTTTTGGGGTGTGCCTTTAGGGTATATATTTGGTGAGCTCAGCTTAGTCTCTCTCTGCTTCCTGATCATCACATGAGCCCCTTCACTCTACCGCACTAATAGTGTCCTGCTTCACCTGGAGCCTCAAGGAATGGAGTCTGTTGACTATGGATGAGACCTCTGAAATCACAAGCCCCTAAATAAACTTTTCCTCCTCTACAATTGTTCTGGTTGGGTCTTTTAGTCACAGCAGCAAAAGAGTTGACCAAAAAACTTCCTTAAAAATTCCTTGAGTTGGATCATGTGCCATAACTTCACTGCCACAACCTAGTACTAAGTTGCCATTGCCTGTCGTAAATAATACTTCCACTTTGCAATCACATCTACCTAGTAACAAGGTAATCAATTTGATAAATAATTTTATTGTTACTGCCTTGTTCAAACTTTCCATTGACTTCTCGTCAAAGTTTAAATAGAAATCAGGTTTCCCTGTAGCCAACATAATCATAGATAATTGAGCCTCAGTCATTTCCTTGGCCTCATCCCCTCAACTCATTGTAGCTATGCTGCCCTCTTTGCTGTTTCTTAAACATGATGAGCATAGACACAACTCAGGGACTTTTCACTTGCTATTGTCTCTGCTTGATATATTTCCCCCTATTTAACATCATAGACTCCATTCAACACTAAATCAAATGCCAAAAAATTAGAAAGGCCTAACTTGCAAGAAACACTTTTTCTTTCTTTTTTTTTTTGCCACCAACACTCTTTTCTTGTCTCCTTTGTTGGTTTTCAGAATAGTTAACATCAACGTATATGACTTTTTAGTTTATTTATTTATTTTCTAGGTTGTATGATCCATGAGGTTAGGGAATTAGGTTCATTAACAAATCTCAAGGGCGTGAAATAGTGTTTGACCTCATACAAATGCTTAAATGAAAACATCTTGATTAATAAACGACTAAAGAGATGGAATTTGGTGTTATCTAGAAGAATGGATAATTTGAATATCTTTCTTGTAATTTTTGACAAATGATATTTACCTTACTCCAATTTTATCAGTATTGATCAGAAAGAGATTTGAGGTTATTTCCTCCCTATGTTACTGTAAGTAAACAGTACTTAAGTTACTTCTCATGAGCAGATACATATGTTTAGCAATAATCCATGCTGACAATGGATTTGATATAAATGAGAGAAAATAAGAAGCCCAATATGATGTATGCCTGAATAGAAGGCAAATGACCTCTACTTAAAGATATGTGAGCAAAGTAATAAGCACAGAGCTGATTTCTTCTTTAAAGAGACAAACATAGAATAGACTGGGAAATTAAATCACCAAATTTCAAGCCACAGAGTATGAACAAGGTGATTTTAACTTGGAATTTTCAAACACATGGAACAATAGGCCTACCTTAAACAGTTCTACCTATCAAAGTTCATTTCAAACATATGATTTAAAATGTTTAATTTGTGGATGGTGGATCTATAGCTCTTGTTTGTGAAGACAAATTGCAGTCAATCTTCTAATTAGAACAGAAAACTTTGAATTCATGTTTGAACCATGGATCACCATGTTATCTGTACATAAGCACATGTCTATTTCTAGAGATAAGCCTCCATGATATTTGGTAAGACTAAAAATGCTGGGGCTACTCAACTTATTCTCTAAACTCATTTTTTTAAAGTTTTATGGTTTGGATATTAAACATCCCCCAAAAGTTCCTGTGTGAGATATAATGCACGAATGTTCAGAGGTGCAATGATTAGATTATGAGAGCTGTAACCTACTCAGTGCATTAATGAATTTGGTGGATTAATAATTTTCAAGGACTACTGTATTGGGTGTTAACTGTAGGCAGGTAGGGCGTTGTTGGAGGAAGTAGGCAACTGGTGGCATATCTGTAGGATTTATATTTTGTCCCTGGCTCCTCACTTTCACTCCGTTTTTTGTCTGTCTTACTCTGAGCAGCTTTCCTCTGTCATGCCTTCCCTCCATAGTATTCTGCCTCACCTCAGGCCATAAACAATGAAGTCAACTGACCATGGACTGAAACCTCTGAAACTGTGAGCCCAAAATAAACTTCTTCTTCTCTAGATTGTTCTTGTTAGTTATTTTGGTCACAGTGATGAAAAGCTGAATAACACGTAGGGCAATTATTATGACTGTCTTGTGCATATTAAAATTTGTATGTCACACATCCTTCCTAAGATTTCTAGGAGACAGGGCCAGACCAACTTGTGGCATCAGTCTACCTAGAAATACCTAAAACCAACAAGGTGACCCTTTAGGCATACCTAAAATTACTACTAAATTTCCCTTTTTAGTAGCCTTGCCTCATAAAACTGAATTTGTGTAAGTAAGGTAACCATCTTCAACAGCAACACTGTAGCCTTTGACCCTAAGAAAAATGAGACGAGGAAATTTATCCGAAATTTTTATGTAGGACCCCCAGAGAGCAAGCTTTAATCACCTAGAATCAGAGGGGTACAAACAATATAATGATACTTCACCCTGGCTTCCACAATCTATATCCTCTTTTTTTTTTTTTTTTTTACCTCGGATATTAACTTTGTTTTTATAATAAATCAATTTGCTCTTATATAGTTGAAACACTCAAGGCACCATTTTACCCACTTTCAGACTTAAAAAAAAAAAAAAAGAGGAAAGAAAACAGATTTCCATGTATTTACGTGTATCCCCCAAAGATATTGAATGAGTAACTGCTTAGCTATTTCTTAATATCCTCCATTTTCTTCCCCACTCCCTTCCAATCTTTCTTCTTTTTTTTATTTGCCTCCTTCCTTCCTTTCTTCCTTTCCTTCCTACTCTTCCTTTCTCCTCACCTTTTCCTGTTCTTCCTGCCTAATTCCTTACCTTAATCATATTATTATGAAACACTGACTTATATTATTATTGGTTATCCTGGTTTCTCAACAAATACACATATGATGGGCGAGTTTCTAGTTGTTAGTTTTCACCACTGTTTACAATTTCAGATGGGTCAGGTGTCTCTGAGTACACAAGGACGAATATCTGAGTAAATCAAGGGATAACAACATGTTTTCAACAACTTAACTGGAGAGAGACATCATGGTAAAAATGAACAAAAACACAAATCACAAGACTGTATAGTGTATTCAAGAATATTCCCAAGGTATTGAGTGGACCACTGGGGACCGAGGAAGTTAGGGGGTGGTTAAGGTCTGGAGAGGCTGGTATGGGCCCCAATTATTAAGGGTCAATGAAAATGTTAAAGTAAAAATTAGGTAATTATGATTCATATTAAGAATACATTAAGAAAAAATGGACACAAAGACAAGTTAAGCAGGAGGCAGGAAACCATCTCAATCAGTTATCCACCAGTGCTAACAAGAAGATATGTGACCTAACTTTATAGCTTGGTATTCTTTTAGGATTCTACTTAACATGTTTTCATTTGTCCACCCCCCCCCTTTTTCTTTTTTTTTTTTTTTGGTAGCTGGGCATTGAAATCAAGGGCACTCAACCACTGAGCCACATCCCCAGCCCTATTTTGTATTTTCTTTAGAGACAGGGTCTCACTGAGTTGCTTAGGCACCTCACTTTTTGCTGAGGCTGGCTTTGAAGCTCACAATCCTCCTGCCTCAGTCTCCTGAACACTGAGATTACAGGTGTGCACCATCAGCCCTGTGACAGGATTCCACTTATTTTCACCTTTGCATTTTGTCTTCTGGCAAGCAACAGCTGGCTGTATTTCCCTTTCCACTCAAGATTTCCCTTTATTTGTGATCTTTTCCTGATCTTTTATGGCTTCTGCTTAAGGCCTTCTACCTTCAATGGCACTTACCATCTCTGTCTCTTTTTGTCTGTCTCCCTTCACTGCAGACCTATACACCTACCCATTGCCTTGTAAAAAATCATCAGGATAAAGACTGTACTTGGAACTTTAGAACTCTGCAATACCAAGTGATCTTAGGAAGCAGAGATCTAAGGTCCCCTGCTGCTCAAGGTATGTGTCTCCAATGGACATCTGTTCATGGGAGATTTGTACCACTGATATGAGAAGCTGTGGTTACACAACCACAAGCAGAAACATTTTTCAGAAATGCTGGCCTTTGAAGGGTGAATAGTATCATGGAATAGAATTTTTTTCTGCAAATAATAGGGATTTTAAATAAATTGGCTGTGTTTGAATTTTTAAAACACATATAAAATGGAGGATGACTTGCAGGGGAAAGAAATTAGGAGACTTTTTAAAAAATGAAGACAAAAAAAAAAAGCTCAGTGTTTCTATGAGTGACAGTTTTGCAAGGTACAGGTAAAGGGAGCAGGTACAGTGTTTAGAATAATTTATAATAGGAGACCTGTTTTTGAAATTAGCTGTGAAAATTACTAGCTCTATGACTATAATCATTCAACCTTTCCCAGCCTTAGTTTCCTCATGAGTAAGATGGGGATGGTGCCAGTGAATACCTTGTTTGAGTGTAGTAGGTATCCCCTGAGGTTAAATAAGAATATTCTCATAAACTATTTAGCAAAGTACTTGTTATACAATATGCATAAAACAATATCAACTTATGTACTTATGTTTTCAATTTCTAACTTCATGACTCACTGGATAGGGAAAGCAGCTATCAAAGTAAAAGGTATGCCCTCCTAGCATCCTAAATCCTTGGCTAGAAAGTCTGCACTATATCTTTATTTTTTCTTTCAGTACTAAAAATTGAACCCAGGAATGCATTGTGATTGACCTTCATCCCCAGCTCCTTTTATGGTGTTTTTGTTGTTGTTGTTTATTTGTTTGTTTTATTTTTAAAATGGGACCTTGTTAAGCTGTGATGCTGGTCTCAAACTTGGGATCCTCCTGTCTCATGTTTTCTATTGCTGGAATTAGAGGTGTGTGCCACCACGCACAGCTAAATTATATCATTTTATGTTATCATCATTTTTCCAAGCTCATGGGACAGCTAAGAAATTTACAATAAAGGTATATATAAACACAATTATGGACTTGAGTTCCACATGTGTGTGTGTATACACACACACACACACATATATATTTTTAAGAAAGGCACTAAAGACTTTTCTGCATATATAAAAAGGATACTTGAAATACTCAGATAAATTAAGAGATATTCTGATAGCCATAGTCTACAGTAGTAAAGCATAGTTCAAGATCATGTCATAACAACTATAAAACATCTTACAGAAAATATTGAATATTGATTATCTCAACAATGAAGAGATTTTCCAAATGAGTGACATGAAAAGGTATTCTGACAACCTTCATTGCACCGTGCACCTTTCATGACAGTGACCACCCTACCTCTGGTTGATAGTGTTTATTAAAGAAATATCTTGGAATAACAGGGAGAAAACTCTAAGGAAGAGAGACTCATGCTGAACTTTTTTCTCTTGGTTGACCCATTTTCTTTTCTTTCTTTCCCCAAAGGGTATTAGAATCACAAAGAAAATCTCTCTTCTCATTTCCTCCAATAAACGTCTTTAAAGCAAGTTCTGTGCATATGTATTCAATAGCAAATCACATATCAATTCTTTGATTCTAGCACTAGCCAGGCTCAGTCTATATCTTAACACAACAAAGAACTCATTAATCCTTTCCATAATGTAGAAGGTCCAATAAGAACAGATTTCGTTCGAGTTTGAAATTAGGTTAAAAATAGGACATGAACACTCCTTAATAGAATTTAAAGTCCTTGGTGCATTTGGTCACATTGGAAGTACTCTATTTGAAGGTGTCTCTGATCTTCTATGGGGTTGAATGTTCTTAAGGGGGGAAAAAAACGGTGGTTTTTACCTTGGTAGTTCTTAACTGCTTGGGATTTGTGGGATTTCCCTTCTACCTTCTTTCTTAAGAATGTTTTGTGCCAAGTGAAACTGATGTAATCTTTTACCCCTCAGAGACCGTTCTATGGTGCTGTTTGAGAAGGTAAAAGGTTTGCAGTAAATGATTTTTTGATTGAGGAGTGAGTTTGTCATACACATAAAAGGTGGCAGCTAAGGAAGTACAGTGGCAGCATGGGGAAGTAAATGAAGAGGAACTGAAAGAAACCATCCTCACATGGGAATGACTTCTCCATTTAGTTGGATTTTGGGGTGTCTGTTGACATTCGCTGTCATTGCACTTATGTCAAAATTATGCTACATTAAACATGAATCACAATAATTTAAAATGATGAGAGTTTCAAGCATTGGTCTGTGTGTTCAAACTGAACTGGGAAAATTTAGTAGATATTAAGGAAATGAATTATTTTGGAAGGAACATTGAATGTATGCATAACATCTTTTCTAGGTAAGAATTACTACTTCTAAAATTTTACTAATTTTAACTATAAATTTAAAGCATTGTTACATTTATAGTAGAAAAAAGTTCTTGTCATATACTTCTTTAATAATCATGTATGTTGTATCTTCTAAATTGTTCTAGATACCATAGAAGACAATGGACATGTAGAAGTGAAAATACATAAACCCTGCTCTGGAGTAACACACTGATTATGATCAACAAGGATTTTATTAACCTCTTACAGACATTTACTTTGGATTTTGAATCTAAATATATGAATTATCCTGCAATTGAATAATTCATAAGCTAATACTATTGTTATGATGAATTAATAAACTGAAAAACTATAAATTTATCTCTGGTAATTTCCATTTCTATAAGGAGGAAACACAAAACTTTACCAATTGTAAGATTTATCTCATGTTACTTCAACTTAGAACAGTATTTTTTAGAGCGCATCAAATTGAATCAAATTGTGAAGAAAATGAACAAAATGAAGTAATGAAATTATCTTGTATAATTAAAATTAGTAACTTATAGTTAAGAAGTCTGGACTGAAATCCCAAATATTTTTTCCTTTGCTGATTATGGCATCCTAAAGGCTGTAATGATGCAAATATTAATATTGGATTTTTATGGAAATATTAGCCCTATTGACACTGAGTCTAACTTTAGGCTGTGCTTAATATTAAACTGAAATAGATTTCTAAGCCAGGTGTTCACATACAATCTTTGCCACAATTATTTACATGTTTCAGGTGAAATATACTTTTGGCCTGCATTGTTGAGCTAATAGCCTCAATTCTTTACAATCTTTTCATATTTTATCCCAGCTATGAATCAGAATGTACAGCCATTCAGATTTTTTGTTTATTGTGAAGAGCTATTCTTAAGCTGCATCTACTTAATAATTATTTATAAACAACTAAATTTCATTCCCTCCTCTTAGTGGTAGATATAGATATGAACTTCTGCTAAATTCAAAAGTATCCTTATACTATTTTTTAACTAGTGATGCCTTGCTGTCAGCTGGGTACAAGTTTAATCCTGCTATAAGTGTACAAATATTTTCTATAATGATCACTCTTTTCTTTCATTTTAGTCACAAGTTGATTTTGATCCTAAGATATTTTACAAAGTGGCATAGTTCTGCTGAGAAAAAGAGGAAGAGAACATTTTAGTGAAATATAAGCAGGAATATAATCTGTAAAAACAACAGATAAACAAAGTTCAGAGTATGTGAAGCATTAGCTGAGATCAATTTGAAAGATTAAAGTTGTGTCAGAATGACACAAATACAGAACAATAGGGAGCTCCACCAATCAATAAGAAGGATCCAGCAGTGGGAAAAAATGAACACGATAAAGTATTGGAAAATGGGAATCATGAGAAAAGAAACTGGCATTACTTAATCTAGAGAAGAAATAGCTTGAAGGAAACAATAGAAGTTTCATCATATGAAGTTATTTTATAGATGATGGGGTCCAGATGTTTCCCTGTCCCTTTAGCTAACATGTGTCTATGTGGTAACAGAAATTTTAGGTTAATTATTGTGACTATACAGGCTGAGAAACCCTGAAATTGTTTATCAAGAGATTTATATAGAAAGATTTACTCAACCATGCAAATTGACATGGGGCCATGTACCCACAGGGCCTTATTAAAATTAACCTTCAAACAAGAAGATGAGATTGTGATGGCCCTGAGCATTACAGATACATTCATATATGTAAGAAATACAAATTTCTTAGGAAGAAATTCTATCTCCAACCATCTGAGATGATTCAGGATTTTTATTGTACCTTATTTCTGTCTGAGTATGACCATTTTTCTCATGCATGTTCCTATGATTGAGTGGTTTCAACTGAATTCCTCCATGAACGGACATATTTAGGAATGAATTTCCAAATGGTAGGTAGGAGTCTGTTTATAAGTAAAACATGACTTAGGACACATTTAGAAAAACAAGAATTAATCAAGAATACAGAATCACAAAAATACATAAGATAAACTCATTTTTGCCAGTTTACAATGAAAACCAGATACTTTGAGGCACTCATCTCTTTATTTCCCATGGAATGTCCCCTTGTGTAATAGAATAGAGAATTCAAATGAAGAAAGATAGTCATACAGAAGCAGCAATTTGAATAGGATAGATGATTTGAAATTATTATTTTCTCAGCTGAATGAAATGATAAATGCTTATTTTATTCTTAATGTGCACAGAGATATAATATTTAAAAATCATGATATATATAATCAGATGCAAACATTATGTGAACTAATTGTTTATATCAAGAGTAACTTACAAGAGTTCCATTTCTGTCTTCATGAAGTAAGTCCATTACAGTCAAAGATTCAGAGGAAACATTTGTAACACATTTACCAAACAATAGACCTGAGTCAAGACTATATGAAGGATTACAGTCTTATTTTAAGAATACAATCAATCAATTAGAAAATAGGACAATATTTTAATAGACATAAATCAAAGATTTACAATAATCAATAAACCTATGAAAGAATATATCTGCATAGATAGTGATTAGGTGAATGCAAATATACAATCACAGTAAGATATTGCTACACACCCAACAGATGGCTAAATATTTTTACTATGCCAAGTATTAGAGAGGATATAAACAACTCAATTTTTATCCCTTTTCACGAGAATGGTTATAGTTTACTACCACTTTTGAAAACAATTAAGTAGTTTTATAAGGTTAAAACACGCACCTACCGCACCATGCAACTATTCTATTTCTCAACATAATTACCCAGAGAAAACCAAACAAACAAACAAACAAACAACAAAAACAGGTCCACCTAAAGAGTCTTGTTATTTGAATGCTTATAGCACGTTTTTATGTTGCATTAGTCTGAAGCTGGCTGAAATAATCCAAATACCCCAATGACTGCTAAATGAATAAACAAATTAAGGTGTATATATTCAATGGAATACTATTCTGCAACAAAATAAAAATGTCTGTACACATTACACTTTAAATACTGTCAAAATAACAAGGGGGAAAAACAAGCAAAAAAGAAATCAAATGTATATTTCTCTGTAAAGTCATAGAAAATGAAAATCAACCTATAGTTGCAGACAGTATGTCTCACATGGGGAAAGGTATTGCAAAGAATTCAAAGAAAACTTTCATGAGAAATTTTCATTATCTTAATTCATTTAGGTATTTGAATACCTAAATAAAAACTTACTCTCAAATGCTGCTTGCTGTGTCTTTGAAGCCTACTTATGCTTAAACATATACTATGTATCAAACAGAATCATTAAGTCACAATTTAGCACAACCCTGTGTAAGTTTTGGTCAGAGAATGAATTCTAGAATAGGTTAGAGGTAGTTTCAGTTTATTGGAAAGATAAAACCAGAGAAGTACCACTTTAAATTCTGACTCTATAGGGGGCCATTTAGGGACAATTTTGGAATAATTTAGTACCTTTCCAAGCCATATGTGTCTTTTTTTTTTTTTTTTTTTTGTACAAATGAGATAACCCTACTATCTTACAGGTTTATACTTGAGAATACAGACTGTGCTCACTAGTGTTTGGTAGTGCTGCCATTTGTTTATTCTACGGTACTGTGTTTTTTGCTTTATAAATCTCGACTCCCTTTTAAAAGTAAGTATTATCCTATTTTATATAATTGTAAACTGAGTCTAAGAGAGCTTATTTCTCTCACTTCATCATGGCATAACTAGGTTTCATTCTAAAGGCCCCTTGGTGATTCATCGTGCAAATAGAAAGAACCATATGTAGCTTGTGGGGAAATAAGATTGTACATGTATTTAAAAAAAAAAGAATAAGGAAAGCATTATTAAAGAAGACAAAAGTCATTTAACACATATTAAATAGAATTTTTTAAAAAAGCAGAGAGTATGAAAACATTTTGCTAAAATAAACTCAGGTATAAATCATTTTATGGTGTTAAAGAAGATGAGACCTTCAACAGTTTGCCTAGTGTCAGAAGGCACTATTTTTGCATATAATTATGTCTTGATGACCCTTCCTGATTGTTACATAATTAATTTTACCAATAATTTATCAATAGGCAAAGTCAATTGTCAATTCAGGTAAATTTGTTCACCATAATATCATCTAAAGCTTAACAGATATTTTTCTCTACCTTCCTGTCACAAAAACTCTCTGTTCATCATTAGAGCTTGTCCTTGGGTTCATACCTCCCTCTCTTAAGTGTCAAATCTCCTCATTAACATATATTTTCAAATAGTTCAGGTACACAATTAGGAAAGAGAATGTAGATTTCTTAACAGATAGGACTACAAGAGGACAACTGGAATTCAGGAATGAAGAGATGCTAATGGGAAAAATAATAAATTAGAACATGGGACTGAAATAACAATAAGCATTTTTGAAGAGCTCATCACCCTTCCAACTTGCATAACTTCATCCTCAATTTTTGAAAGCCATTTTGATCTTTTTAATGCTATAATACAAATAATATATTATAAAGGAAAAATACATAAAACATGTTCAAATTTCTAAAATTCGTGTATTTCAATGTACTTATCTGAAACTGAATAATTTTATATTTCTGTGATCCTATTAAAATAACTACTTGACACTTGTCATCTATACATTTTAGATAGTTTGTTGGATAGACAGATAATTTCCTCTCTAATATCCACTAAATACCATCTGTGTACTGATAGGTATTGTCCAATGTATAAGGGTTATGAGATATCTAGGTTATTTTTCTAATAAACCAAAGTTATTAGAAAAACTAGTTATTATTACCTACAAATAGACATTTGGAACTTGCTTTACAAATCTCAAAACTCCCTTTTAAAAATAGGTATTAATACTAATCTGTTACAAAAGACCTGTAACTTGTTCTTTGGTAAAAATTCAGTATCCTTCCTAGTACCAAGAGGAAATGAATGGATGTGATCTGTTAGATGACTACTAAAGTGACTTCCATCTAAATACTGTGTACTTCTGTACAATCAGTTTCTCTACAACTCCTAACATGATGTTAAATAGTAATTCAACATGTCACAGCAACACATACCTTAATATAAAATTCATATATTATACATTATATACTATAATATTACTATAGTTACATAATATTAATAAGAGGTATTTGTGACACCAAAGTTGATAATCAAGGGAGCCTGTGAATTGAATCAGAAGAAATGAACAAAACTATGTAATTAGTACGTTTTTAGTTCTAGTACCATCAGTGTACCCTGCACCAGGACTCTGATTTCTCCAATATCACCTTTTCCACATACAAAATGTCTGGTATTAAGACACAATGGCCAGGTTCTCTTTCCAAAATCCATCAAAGAATAGCAACCCACGTGATGAGTACTTAACAATGCAGTGCCTACAAACCCTGTGGCAATGACAGATACAGCAAAAAAGCAGGAGTAATGTCTCAGATGACACTGAGAGTCTGACAACTGACATTTACAACGGTGTTAATGATTCACAGTTTTCAGATCTACATGTCATGAGAGCCTTCAGTGATGCTGCCACCTGCATGATTCATATGCTCTCTTCCCTAGCAGTGTTTTGAAAACAGCAGCTTTATACTGCTCAGAGTCTTAAGGACCAATTTCCTGTCATTGGCCATTGTTGATAGGAAATTAGGTAACATTAACTCATTTGCAACATTTTCCACTTTGTATTTCAGTTAAAATGGAATGGAGAACATTTTGTTTTGTTTTGTTTTAGGAAACAAGGTACAAAGTAGTATAAATCAAAGTGATCAACTTTAAAAGGTCTAAAGTTTCAATAAGATTGTACTTTTAGAAATGATTGCTTTGTGTTGACAAAATCTCTTGGGTTTGACATTACCCCTGTATCTAATTTTTACCCAAAGGCAATACTAGTTTTATTATCCAAACTTATCTTTGGCTTTGTTTCTGAATTATTTTTGTGGACACAAGTCATGATGAACTCTTCATGCCCTAGTTTAATAATCATATTAAAATTCTTCAATCTTGTATATGTGGTGTATTCCATTTATAAAATTAAAATTCTTTAGTGATAATTTTATTAAATTTGTTATTCATGTGTTTTATGCCAATTTCACACTAACATGAATATTTTAAAAATTAAAATTAAAACCATTAGTAACATAAGCTTGACCATATTTTTGTAACGTCAGTAGAATAGGCAAATATGCATTGTTAATAATAAAAGTAATAATGGATAAAACTTAGAGAATATTACATATGAGACACTTTTCAAATGTTTTCTTTACAGTGACCTTTCATGATAGGTGCTATTATAGAAAATAATGGTTTGAAAAGCTAAGTCAACTTCTCTGTAGAAGTAGATGTCAGTGTAATCAGATTCATGCCTTCTGAACAGATTAACAGCAATAAAATATTTCTCCATTATATTGAATTCTATGCTTCCCACTGTACATGTAAAATAGGTAAGGTATAATATAAGTGCCATATTATAAATATATTTGAAAAACGTGTTTTCAAAAGCAAAATCTTCCCTATTTTAGAGGTATAATACAGGTAAATTGGATATTAAATGTGAGAAGTGTGCTTATTAAAATGTAAAAAAAATACTATCACTTTTACATATACATAATAGGATGAGGAGATATTGAATATATACCACATCATATATGCTAGTTTTACAAAACAATTAACCACTAACCATGTTAACAAATAAGCTACATGTTACATACTTCATTAACAGCTATGTGATCTTTCTGCCATTGAGATATGCAGAGTTAAAAGTTATTTTATTTGAATGGCTTTTTTCAATTTAAATAAGTATGCCAGGGTTCACAAAATTGTTATATTTTTGTTGAAGTAAAATATTTCTAAGCTTAAAAAAATTCCCTAAGTCTATATCAGATATTTCACTTATTTCATCTTTTTGCTCAACTAAACAAATCTTCTTTTATGATTACAGCGTTTAAGCTCTTTCACACTGAACAGACCAGATCATTTGTGTTTTGTGAATAGCACAAATCAAAAAGTTGAATTCATAATGCCCCATTAGTGTTACATACTAATAAATAACATACATTATTTCAAATTCCATATGATACTCCTAGATGGGGAAAATAATGAAATATACTTTTATTGCTCTTGATTCATTTTGAAAGCACAAAGTATCAAAATTACCAAGTTGAGTGGATTCCTTTTTATTATAATTTTAATTGCTCAAAAATCATAAAAATATTGTTTTGCCTTGTATTTTGCCCATATAGACTTTTCTACTTTAATCCCATTTTGTCTATTCTTTTTCCCAGTGGGGAGATAATAGCTTTTATCTTAACTTTTGTCTTTTAACTTTTACCTTTTTGAAGTTACACTAATCAGTCATTCTACCTTTTTCATATTTTACATATCTGAAACTTTTCCCACTAATATTTTAGTCTTCCTGTTTCAATCTGGACTATATTTTTTCTCTAAGCCTTCTATACCCTTGGCATGCTATGTAAATCCATTGTTTATTACATTATATATTATCTTTATTCTTCATATTCTCCCACTGTTAAATGAAATATAGTTCAGCATACTATTTAAATTACTTGGAAGAAAAAATATTATGAGCCTTTACATTCCTAAAAATATCCTATCTGTTCTTTCCCAAAAATATTCTCTCACAACAACATGATAGTTTTTTACTTGTGGTCACTTACTCGAACCCTATACCAAATACACAAGAGAAAATTATGCTGTATTCAAGAGTCACACATTTCTTTTTCAAATGGAGGGAAAAGAAGTTAAGAATATTTTAAAAATATTCACTCATATATAGTCCAGCTATGTGCCAGGCAGTGTTCTAAATTCTTCATTTACATTAACTAATTTAACCACTACAATAATCCTGTGAGTCATGTGCTATTGTTTTCGATCATTTCATAGAGAAGAAAACCAAATTACAGGTGATTACTAATTTGTCTAAGGTTGCATGCAATACGTAGTAGGCTGCAATTCAAATGAGACAGTCTTATTTTAGGATCTATATCAGCACTCTCTCTTTTTCTCTCTTTCTCTAATACAAAATATCCACTTGGTAGTTTTTGAAATGAAAAAAATATCCATGTAAACTCCTTTAATGTTGAGAAGGTCCCCTAAAATGGCTAGTGCAAATTTTTTATTAGTGACCTTTTCTTACGTGATGACATAAAAGTGTTTTAAAATCACACGAGTTATCAAAATTCACGAAACTAGTCAGTAGGTCGGTATTTCTTGTGAACAGGATTATGTCACTGCATTCACATAAAGTGACATTCAAATATGTTTCTCTTCTGTTTAGACACCCACAGAGTATAGCTGAGTAATGATTTTGACACAGTTCCTGGCTTGACCTAAATGTTTCTTAATGAAGTCAAATGTAAAATTGACTCTTACCAGAGTGGATTTAACTGTCTCTTAAATGATGAAGTAAAAGCTGAAATAAGAATATATGTCTCTGTGTGTGTGTGTATGTGTGTGTGTGCGTATGTTCATCTACCTACCTGCATACCTAACCTTCCATAAACATTTCTTTAAATGTTAGAATCAAATAATATGTGAATTTAGTGAACATCTAAAAATATTTTGAAAATTTAAATTTGAATAAATCTCTAGAGTTCTCAGTCTCGAATTGTGTGGGAATTCCATGAGGTATGGAAAGTCTACTTTTGCCCCATCTGTCAAGATGATTTGTTTGGGGAATCATCTGAGTCTCATGGCCACCCACCACCTTAATAACTCTGATTGTTCTGGGTTGCATCAAGTCGCTTTGTCCAATTTGGACAGTTTCATTATATGTAACTATAAATTTTACTCTATCATTATTAAAAATTGATCTCAATGGGAAAACATTCATCATTGTTCAAGTGGAGAGAAAAAGGTCAATGAAACATAAATTTCCAACATCCCATAATATAAGCACAGACTTGTAGGTATATACTTGTTGGTATAATTCAA
Organism: Sciurus vulgaris; assembly: GCF_902686455.1. Lineage (NCBI taxonomy): Eukaryota > Metazoa > Chordata > Mammalia > Rodentia > Sciuridae > Sciurus > Sciurus vulgaris. The sequence continues at coordinate 101,009,716 of NC_136463.1, read as the reverse complement.
CTTAGAGAATTTTTTCAATTCTGTTTTGACCCTTAGTAGTTCCCATTGCATTGTCTTACTATCAATAAAATTATAACTGCCAAGAAACGCGACTCTACTGTTGTTAAGGATGTCTTTTGTGAAGGTTGTTTCATTTGGAATTTCTTTTCTATGAGATGTTTTGGTTCAGAATTTAATTCTAGGATAAAGTGTCAAATATGAGGTTGCTGGCTACATAAATACTAACCCCCTACCCCCAATTCAATTTCAAAGAGCAACTCAGGTGAGAGTAAAAATAAATAAAAGGTTTGGTTAATGTTGGAGGTTTGCTTGGTACTGTGTCATTCAAAACTCCTTCCATTTAACAACAAAATTTACATTGACATATGAATGATGTATAATGCAGTATAATTACTTACGGGGTCTTTGAAAAGAGAAGCCCCTTTTTTTCCAAGTGATTTAACTTTGAAAAGGAATTACTTCACATGCCCAACAAATACTATTAAAAGGCATTTTACGAGGCTTTTTTCCTGCATATTTCTACACATGGACAGACTATTGTGTGTTCTAAAACCTGTATTTACATGACACACTTTTATGGTCCAATGGGCAAACACTACTTAGTCCTAAAATAACATCACAGTAATGACTACAGTCAAGACAGCAAGAACACTCCACCATTATTATCCATATCAGACTGCACCAGATGGGGTATCTGTGGTCGAGTGCTGACGGTGGCAAACCTTGAACAACTGCTCCGCGTATATTGTGTACTCTCAGGCACAGCAGTATTATGTTTAAAATAGGTAGTGCACCAATTCTCTCATTTTGATGAAATATATTGTATCACATACATTTTTCATATAAATTTAGTAGAGAAAAAAAGTTACACAGAGAATCAAGGATGGCTACAGTAAGTGGGATTTTGCCAAATTTCACTGGGCATAAAGCAGGGCCTCTCAATCTCTGTAGGATTGATCTTTTATGTGTGCACACATTCTTTGTTGAGGGATTATGCTATCCACTATTGGATGCTCAGTAGCATACGTGGCCTCAACTGATGAGAAGCCGGTACACAATCCTCAAAGTTGTGACGATCAAAACAATTTCCCAGATGAGAATCATTGATATTAAGGAATGAACTCTTGAATGTACAAAATTTTACATTAACCAATTAACTAATTAACTCTTAACCAATTAACTCACATTGCTTGTCTTTATCAGTGCAGGAATTTTGTCAGTTTTCGACATAAGAGGAACATTTTTTCTTGCACTGTGTTTCATTTATGTTTGTTGGTTCATTATACTTTGCAGTCATAGCTACAGTGGGTAAGCATTTTGCATCTGCAGTCTTATTTCATAAATTTTATATGGACAACAAGAAAGAAAGATGAAAGACATTAAGGGTTAAATAATACAAGGACTCATCTTTAAGAAGAAGGCCTCAAAATATCTGCTGAGAAGGGGATTTGACTCCCACTGTCCACTATTGGGCCATTAGATACTGGAGGCCTTGAATTCTGGGCTGATTCTTGTTCAGTGTTCAGAAAAAGATCTTGACTGGGGAATAGTTCATGACAAAAGATACTCTCTCTTATAATCAGTGGGTTTCAGAGTTGTTTTTATGCTTTTGGAAAAAGAGGCTGCTTCCAGGAAATTGAGTAGTTGGAAGAAAGAAAGGGACAAGATTATTTACCACATCACTGATTATAAACATGACTTGAATTGTAATAATACACAGAAAAGAAGTCAGAATCCCTGCTTCTGCATCATTGTGAGTGTCCACCAGTGGGTCTAATTATCATGCTAAGACTGTCAATTCTGTCATTAGGTGTAGTCAGGGATTCATCATTTTCGTTAATCAAAAATTCTGCTTTGCAAAGAGCAACTATATATACATTAATTATCAATTTTAAAATTAGTACAATATAATAAAAGTCTAGTTATTACTACTATTACTCATACTATTTAATCTTTTTTCTTTGATAATTTAAAAGGGATTTCAGGATATTTTGTTTGCTGTAGGGTTATCACTGTGAAGCTAAGTTATCATTATTCTGTTGCTACGAAGAAGTGCCTTCTCATAAGAATTTCTGGCTAATATAATGCAAGGAAAAATAGATTTTAACATCCAATATTGGCACTGAAATATTGATAAGCACTAAAGGAACACAATGGCAAAAATAAAACTTTTTATCAAACAGTCGTGAATTCTGTATGATGCAGAAAACATAATGTTATAAACATTCAACAAATGTTTAAGAAGATCAAACTTTCATTTATCTATAAGTTTCTAGCACTATGTTTGAGTTGATATAACAAATATTTCATAATAGGCAGCGAACAGAGGAGAATACGTGACTACCTACTTTTATTTTAGGAAATGCATGTTTAACAATGATGATTGTGATTTTAGTATTGCACTATCAGCATATATACATATTTTTCCTTAAGAGAATTTGTTTAAAATATCAAATACCTTCTTGTCGTTTATATTTCTTCTGACTGCAACAATTCAAAATAATTTGGTTTATTTGGGAATAGCAAGTCACATCTGAAACTGTTAAGTGTAAAACACAACACAAAGTGTCGATAGTTTAGAAAAAAAGAATATTTGCATGAACATGCTCATTAGCTCCCCAAATAAATTTATGTTCTAAATAGGTAGATAAATTGAATAAACTTGGCAAATTTATAAATTTACTTTAAGTTTTAATGCTTTTTTTTTCTTTGTAGTTCTCAAAACTCCTTATACGTAGAGAACAAAAGAGAATCATCCTGAGTTAATTTCTCTAATTCCACCAACTGATAGTTGCTTAGTGGATAAAGTGTTAGCTTTATATTCTAAAGGACAACTTCAAATCCTGTTAAGGTTATATTTTTATTAAAATTTCCATTAATTTTTCCATCAATGTGATTATAGATTAATATTAATTAATTCTTACCTTTTTTTCAAGAAATAAATGGAGTCATATCTGATTCAAAGTTAAACAAGACACAGTATTCAGGCTTTCTTGGTAACCCTTTCCTGGGGTTCAAAATTGGTTGGGGAGAAAGGGAATAAGAAATCTTTTAATGGCATTTTATTGAACTTAGCAATTTAAATGGCCTACCCTGATTTTTGAAGATATCAAATTACCATATGGATGATGTCTTTCTCATCAAATCTAGCTCTTATTGTTTACCAAGAAAATGACAAAGGTAATTTTTATGTTGGATGTAGTACTTATGCGTATGAGTCTGTGATATTAATGAGAGTTCTGGGATGAGATTTCTCTGTGCTAAAAACTGCTACATCACCCAATAGATTAATGTTAAAGTAATTGACAACAGAAACCACTAGCCTTCCTTCTTTGGAGTTTTAATTTATTACTATAGCAGATGAAAAATGTATTCCAAGAAGAGTATAATTTTCATGCTCCTTAGGGAATTCTGAGACATTAAGGTGAGACACTAGGTACCCTATATGTGTGACATCCTGAATCCCCTAGGAGAGACAGGAAAAAAGACTTTAGTGTTAATAGGTTCAGTCCTGTATTATTGGGAACAATTCTTGACAAACATGTGTGACAAAAGATTATTAAAAGCTTCAAGAAATGAATGTTATTCTAAGTGGGTTGCAAAACTTACACTAATGCTTTCAAATTTTAGAGATTAGTTTCAATGCTAAACTCTGAAGCACTGCAGGACCAAATAAAGTTGATTTTTCAATCCCATCTTCCTCGTGTAGAAGTGACTGAATGTTTTTTATTATTCTACTATTTACAGGAAGACCCAGAACTTTTATTTTGAAACTAGGTGCTATAATATTCAAAGTTAAAGGAGAAGTCTAGGGGCCCACATTCTTTTATATCTTACTTGCCTGTTTGTCTGTTACCTGTAATATGAGGAAAAGTTTTTAATCTTTTTAGAAAAAATACACTGCAGAAATATACCAGAATATAATCCTGAGTATGACAGATCAAAGAGAAAAATTTGAAGACCCAAATACTGTAATGCATGTTTCAAATATTTTAGACTATATACTGAGATGCTTTTGCAGTGAGAAAGCTATCATACTATTATTTTTAGCAATAAAATTAAGAGCTGACATGTACAAGACACTACCAAAAGCTTCTAGCCTCATGACTCTTCACAGCCACCAGATCAGAAAGGCCTTATTATTTTTCCCTTTATAAAGACAAGCTAACTAAGGTTCAGAGAGGTTGATTAGCAAAACCCAAATATTTAGCAAACAACAGAACCAGGAAGTGACAATTTCAAAATTCCTAAGTAGGAATTTTCCCATGTTAAAATTTTGTTTGAAATAACATTGAATGTAGTGTTTTCAGAGAAGCAGAAGAAAGAAAAAAAGTAAGAACCGTTTATCTATCCATGTCGTAAATAGAAGAGGAGGACAGAGTTCCCTCTTGAGGCTGTCATAGAGCCAGGATTATTACATTAAGAATAAAATGTTCTAGCAACTCATAGATTGATATTCCCATCCAAAGGAGTGGAAAAAAATCATCTTGCTCAAATCTCTCCCCAAAACACGTGCAATCCATATGGGGCTTGGGTTATCCAGAGCAGGGTTCAGCACTTTTTCTCTAAGATTGGGTTTCATTCTGCTAACAGCGTGTTGGCTGAGTGCCCACTAGCAAGCAATTAAGACTTTGTGCTCGCCTGCATTTTAGTAGCTCTCCTTATGAAACATGCAGCCACATGGGAGCAGAAGCTTTGCCAGCATGGGTCACGGTCTGGGAGCAGCATCAGGAGAGCTGCTATGCTCTAAGGACCCATAGTCTTCTGGGAAGTTGAGAAGAGAATGGATGATTGATTGGCTGTGCCTGTAAGGGAAGATCAAGAAGGGAATCTTTAAGAAATGGAAACTACAGGGAGACAGCAAAAGTAGAGCAAGGAGAAGAAAGCAAAGTGCTACCGAGGAACCTGAGGAAAGGGGAGATGAATCAGTTTCTAAAAATTAAGAAAGAAAAATTAGGTTAGATTTTTTTAAAAAGCAAAATATGGACTACTGGTGAGAATTACTTAACCGTGAGCTTGAATGACAGTGTCATTAAATATTTTTTGTAAGCTGCACTCACATGCTGAGCACTTAAAATGTGCCAGGTACTATGCTAAGGGCTGAGGAAGCGTTGATGGGTGAATATCTTCATGCAAGGATGAATAACACAGAATTAGAGCCGCCATGATGGTCACACTCAATGGCTGACCTGCCGTAAAAACAGATTGGCAGCCCACCCTGCTTCCCTCTCCCCAGGCTCACTTCATCTTGTGTCTGGAAAATATCATGAATGAGTTTGGCCTAAGGTGTGGTGCTTAAAGCAATTAGAAATCTTTATACAAAGATGAACTAGCCTCTTTGGGAGGGATAAGCCTTTCACATCTAAACACTAAATAGGCCAAATCAGTGGTTTCAAATCTGATAGATTACTTACAACCTCCTAGGCATGACTTTACAGCAGGGGCTTCTGTTCCCTGCTCCTGGAAGTTCTGGTTCAATTGATCGAACAAGATACACCATGATGATATAAAAAGTGTCCTTGACAATATGCTGAAAAAGAAACTGAAATCACAAAAATAATTTTCCCCTTCACAATAACTGTTTTAAAATTTAGTAAAGAACTACTGTACCACCAACTGTATCTTGCATCTGATCTGTAAAAATCCAAATGTATGGAAAACTGCCTTTTGAATTATTAATATGGACCCTTGAACAAGCATTCTCCTGGGTATACATCAAAGCAAATTTACGCATATTATTTTCAGAGATAGATCTATTATATGAACTGAAGCATAAATATATAGAATTCATAATTTATACCTGTTTACTATTTGGAACATTGAGCATTAACCAGGTTTATATTGAGCATTACTCTCATCACTGACTGGGTATCTTGACTCTATGGGCTCTTGGATGTCATGTAAAAATTTCAACTTTATGAAAATTGTGTTCTGGGTAGAAAAGGTTTTGCAAATATATTTTAACACACTCAAAGATCAGAGTCATCAAAATTCTTAGGTTTAAAACATTATTTTTTAGTAATTTAAACCCTTATTTAGATAAATTTATGCAAATAACAAACTATTGAAGATAACATTGTTACAGCTTTATGCAGAGAAGGGGTGTGGACCTGGAGTACCTTGTGGCCACCAGGTTAGTATGGTTAGAACTCCTCCCTTCCCTCTTAAGAATCTGAAGTTCCAGAGAACAGATGGAAATTAAAGAGTACCCCATTTTATTTGCAAGTAAATTATTACAAATTAAGCATTATAATGATTCTGATGAATATGTGAGATTAATCCCTAACTGGTTATCCTTTTAAGTTAAATCTCCCAGTGCCTTAGGCAAGTTAAGGAGCAGGTACACTTGTGACAGAATCTGGCCCCAGGTTACTCCAGAATGGTACACTCAGTGATGTAAAGGAAATGATTTTCTTTGTCAAACCAAATCAGTTTGAATTTCTAGTCTCCATTCAATTACCTTGAAGAAGTTAGTGAGAACTTCCCGAGTCTTTCCATTGCTTGTACAGTGAGGTAAACGCTTCTACCTTTCCTATCTTTCCCCTTGAAACTGGTACACAGTATTCTTTCCTTACTTTGCTCTAAACTGGTCAGGTTAGAAATTTGGGGAATCACTCTAGATCTGGACCATTTAAAGGATAATTCTTCTATTTTTCGACACTAAATCAACTCCCTGTGATAGAATTAATAATGACTTTCCATGGGCAAGAAATGTTTGAATTCTACCATGGAATGAGGAGGATATCTTAGTAAATTTTTAGTTCTTAAATATGTGGGTTACACCTTAGTTTATGATTATTTGCCATGATCTTCAGATATGCTTATTATTAATGATCATGGTAGGTATGACTTGATACATAGCTATGTAACTGGTAAATAGATATCTCAACAGTTGAATCTGTAGGTTGGCAAAGTGAAAGATTTAACACCTTCTAATTAAATCATTGTGTTTGCCTGTGTGTCTGTGTGTTTTATGTGCACATGCATGTGCATTCCCTAAGGGTCACAGTGAAACAGGAACAATAACATCAGTAAAAGTGGTGAATGCCTCAGAGATGGGAAATCCACCACATTTTTGAAGCCTTATTTTTTAAACTGTTGCACGTAAAGGATTTGCTTAGCTTGCACAGCTAACAGCACATTATTTTCAAAGGCAGCAGTGCAGTGACAAATGGTACATCTACAACTTCTACATAATGGCCAGTTTTTTTCCTGAAATGTTAACCCAATGTAAGTATTAACTGATGTAACTGAAAGTGTCTTTCTTTTAGGTGGACACTGTTTAAGCAAGTATGTCAATATTACGAGTTAAACTCTCCTTAATTCTACACTATTAACCCACTTAACAATGATTTTTGTAAGCACCCACTGCACCAAATCCAATGTTTTATTTGGCAAAGGAAGCTTTGTAGAAATATTTGCCAATATTTTTGTGCTAATCCCTCCACAAGTCACTTTGGTGTGGCAAAATATTTGTTCTAGCTGACTTTACTACAGTAACAGAGTACATCAATCTGTTGTTTTAACCTTTTTGAAAATAACCTTTGTGTCTTCTTGAAGGAAATAACCAAGTCATGATGAAACCTTTAAGTTTTTCAACTTCTTTGCACTAAGGTGCCTGGGAGAGAGAAATCAGCACGTTATCTCAAGGGAATGGATTAATTAAGGGAATTGAGTGCATCTCTGCTACTTTCTTGCTCATCATTTTATGGATATGAGAGACCTAAAAAGTAAATGGTGGTCAAAAAGAACAAACACATTTATTAGAGCAGTTAGAAAGACTGTTTTGATATTTGCCAAGTTCCTTCTCAATAACTTGTTTGGCAGCTACCAAATGACATGACCGGCCAGAGTTGATTTTGACGAAACCTCTGGGATGTGTATAAAAGTAAACCAGAGCAAATCACGTACTGGAAAGCATAACTCAATCAAGGAAAATGTATGATTAAGGGTGACATGGGCAAGGAAAGCTTTGCCAGAGCTCAGGGTAAATATTTGTATCAGTGTGAATGAGAAAGCTTCGTGTCGCTGATGTCAACCAGCTGGAATTTTCATTGTTTATAAACTTTTGTTGTTAGAGTTGAATTCTGGCAGAAAAGGTACCAAAGACCAGAGCAGTTTCCCAGCATGAAAGTTTGAATTGTGATAAGGCAGCTTGACCAGAAATGAATGCAACGATGCAAATTTCAGCTACTTTTCCTTTCCAGAATTTTCTTGCCAAGAAACAACCTTCTTGCCTTAAATCCACTTTGACAAAATTTATCAGGATTAATTAACAGAAAGAAAGGTTTGTTTCTTCTGTGCTGCAAGGGTTTATGACTTCTTTTTCCTCAGCAAGATGAGCAGAAAATGTGAGAGAATCTAATGGATTTTTGTTATTTTTTCTACAAAGAATATTGCCACATGAATCAGATATTTTAATGATTGAAAATAAATAACTTGGGATTGAACCCAATTTTTTTGAATAGTGTCTATTAACTTCATCCTGCTAAGCTATTTATTTTTTGCCTCATGATAGACCATTGCATATTTTTAAGCTGAACACTTTAGCAAGTTAAAGGATTTGGGCACTTGATTTAACTCACCAACTATTTCTATTAAAAGGAAATCTGTATTTTCTCACTAAGCTATTTTGTTTGTACTTCTCAGAAACAGGTTAGAGGCAGCCAAAAGTTATAAATCAGGTAATATCACAAGGACATGAGGTTGTATAAAAATTTACAGTAGTCAGAAGAAATAACTCAACTTTCAGGCAAAGAAAGAGATTGTTGGAAACTGACTCTGAGCACTTAGTCTTTGTCTCTGGAAAAATATGCACATAGATGATGATGCTCATATTTCCACAAAGGGTGTACCTAGTACTTCCATTTTCAAAGACGGGACTTCTGTCAGAATACTTCTCTGCAGCATAGGATATTCTGACAAGAGTTTCTTGCTTTTCCCTCAAGGTAGCCTGGATTCTTCCATGAGATTTACTTGTAATGAGGGCTGTGAAGTGAGATCACTGAACAGGAAAGAAGGAGAACTCCGAATTCCTTCAAGTTTCCTTTTCCTTTAATATTTCATGTCTTAAGTATAGTTTAATCTGATTGGTCTAAAACACAGCACACTAAGAATCCCATTGATATGCTGCTTTTGAGAATGCTGCTTTGCATCCATCCAGGAAGGAGATCAAACTTGAAACACCCTCCAGTTGCCCACCCCAACCAGAGTGAACTGAAGGGTCTGACTCTGCCAGTGCAGAGACAAGAAACATCAGGAAACATAACCCACATTACCCAGATGCACTAAGAATAGAAACCAAGCCCCCTGCTGGTGTAATTAAGAAATCTTCCTTTCCAGTCCCTGGGCTTCAGAGACCTGGATCACTCACTAATTCCAATTTAGAATGCTTTTTTTGATAAGGGTTTTTGTTAACCAGGAAGTGAGTTGGACGTGAAACTTTCTTTATAAATTTCTGAGCTAGCCTGTCCAGCTAGCACAGTTAAAGACTCTGGATTACACTGACAGAAAGAAACTTCAGAGTATGGCTCTGTTTGGGGCATCACACTCATGGCGTATTTCAGAACTCAGTGGTGCTGGTGAATTTTTATCAGAATCTTCACGTTTCTGCTCCATGGCAGCACACTCCCAAAGGAACTCAAAGGAACTCGCCAAACTCAACACCATTGGCAGAGCTAAACATCCTACCAGGTGGGAGCATTGGCCTCAGACACACTTAGGTTTTAGTAGTGTTAAACTATACACAGGATTTAAGACTGATTCAACCTGTGGCTGATTTATTCCTTACTTATTTCCTTCCTACCTTCAATGACAGGACATTCTCTAGGTCATTCTGTGTTGTGGATTGGGACCTCTGGCATTATATTTTAATTAAATGGTCAGATTATTAATGCGTGAAAATCAGTCACTGCGAATGTTGAGCTAACCATTTTTTTCATACATAATGTGTCCATATCGACACTATAACAGCCATCTACTAAAGATTGACATGGTCACTTTTAAAGAAGAAACCCTGATGAATATTTGAGTTAAAGTTTCTTAAGGTTCCTATTTAGAAATGGAGAGGTCAGGCATCCTTGATGACTTCCCGCGCTGCTGTATGGTGATAAGAAAACACACAGCCCCTCTGTTTGTGGGATCAGTGGAATTGTTCATCACGTATTTCTGATGCCATATGCAGTTGATTGTTTTGTCATAAAGGGATAGGATTCAGAATAATTTTTTTTTTTAATTATTCCAGCACCTTGAATTCTACATGCTTTGTTAGCTTATAACTCTTCTTTATGTATATTTATCTCTTTCTGGATACCCCTTCTTTGGGGAATTCTCCCCTCCTTCAAACTTACGGACTATGGAAGATACCATGTAAATATAAGTTTTACCTGTTGCCCACACTTGGTTGGTCCAAGGATAGGAAATCCTTCCTAGGAATTCGAGACAAGAAAAAAATCCCAGTTCAGTTTGGACATTCTTTTGAATGGTGGAGATGCAAACATAGGATCTGCTCTTGGGCCTTGAACTCACAGTGTGACTGAGAATGAGGCCAACACCAGACTCCCCAAAACATAAAAGCATAGCAGGGGGGTAGAGTCATAGAAAATACAGTTGGTTTGTGTTCGGTGCTGCCAAGTAAGGTTATGTCTAGCTACATCTTTCTCCATGAGTTACTCCAATGCTATAAAATAACAGAAAAGACTCTCTTCAGCTATTTGAGTTGCAATTCTGTTAGGCATAGAAGCAGTTAGGGCTTAACTCCGGCAGTCCTCCTCTCAAGGACATGTCAATAGCATTAACTAAATACCTATTTTGTACTAGGCTGTTCACATTCATCAGCTTATGTAATCCCTTTAGCAGTCATACAACTTTTGGTAGCAATATTTCCATTTTAACAAAATTAAAAAACTAAGGATGAGGAAATTAACTGACTTATGCATGGTTCACACAGATATCCAAATCAGTTTGAGTCTGAACTCCTTCTTTCTTAGCTTACAAAATATTTAGAGCTCTTGTTGATGAAGAGAAACTTTCTCTTATTAATAATAGGAAACTATAATAAATCCTGAATATCATAAGTGGCTTATTGTTATAGATTAAAGAAATGTCAATCCACTATGGAATACTGCTCTCATTTGGATTTGCATCTTAATTACCCCCAAAGGTCTGTGTGTATGGACACTGGTCCCCAGGTACTGCGAGTATTAGAAAGTGATGGAACCTTTAAGAGGTAGAGTGTAGTAGGAGGTTTTCAGGTTATTGGTGGCAGATCTTAAAGGGATTGTGAGTTCCTCAGTCCTACCTTCTTCCCTCTCTTTGCTTCTCAGTCATTAAATGAGCTGCTGTGCTCTGTCATATACTCTCTTTCACAACATGCTGTTTCACTACAGGTCCTAAAAAAGGAGGTCAATTCAACCATGAACTGAAACCTTTAGAAACTGCGGGCCAAAATAAACTTTTTTTCCCCTTTTTTTAGTTGATTGCCTTAAGTATTTGTTATAGTTAATGGAAAGCTGACTTACATACATAGCAAGGAAAAGTGTCTCAGAAACTCTCCCAGTTGAATAGAGAAAGAAACACTAACTTATTGTTTCAGGAACTCATATGACCAAAGGTCTGCATTGCTTTATCACAGTTAGATCTAGGATTCAGAGGAGCTCATCAGGACTCTGACTATGTCCCTTGACTCTGATCATTTCATTTTTAGTCTTACTTTCAGGTATACTTCCTATACCTTCAAACCTATGAGTGTGCATTTGAGACTTATGTAAAATACAGGTTCCTGGCTAGAAGTCTCATTGCTCAAAGATGCCAAGGGAAGCTATTTTACGGGCCTTGGATAATGAGAAAAAGCTGTTTGGCAGAAAACTTCAGGGTTGGCACAAAGAGCCTACTTTGGAAGGTGGGCGTGGGTTTCAGATGGGCATATCTTCTAGGTTCCTTATGGAAGGGGACTGCAGAAGAGTAAGAGTAGGCTTTAGATGGGGAAGGCAGTTACCCACCTCTAAAAATGATCCTGGATAGCACCTAGCAATTTCAGACTTACAACTACTTACCAGAAAGTCCAGTGGAAATCAGTAAATAGAAAACAAACAAACAAAAAACAATCAATCAAACAAACAAAAAACCCTAAAACAAAAGCCTACAATGATATCTGATTAGACAGGTTTGGGTCTCATGCTCATCCTTTACCAAAAACTATTGTCAGAGAAGCAGATCATACTGATCAGACAGTCTTGCTTCAGAGGACACCTCTGGATTGATGCTGGGTTCAGTTCCACAGAACCACATAGACAGAGAGTGGCTGAGTACCCTGCTGCTGCTGCTGGAAGCCTGATGCTGGACAGGTCAAACCCTACAACCAGACTAGTACCTTTATGGAGAACTTGTAACTTCAAATGTCAAGAACTACTAAAGAGTCTAAACAGGAACATAAAGATAATAGCTAATATTTATTGAGCACTTTTATGTGACACCCATTTTGTAAAGAACACAAAATGTATCAATTTATTGCCTTAATGATACTGATATACAGATACAGTCATTATTTTTATTTTATAATGAATTAAATGGGGTTGAAAAAGTTAAGCAACTTGCATTATGTATGTCAAAGATGAAAGTAAATCTCAAGACTAGATAGCAGCACCAACTTGTCACTTACCTTACAATACATGTGAAAAATGTCATTTCTCATATATTCATCTTTAGACATCTGAAATTATGCATTAAAGCACCAGGTAAATAAAAAAGACTTGCAGAATTGTAAGTCCTATAGAAATTCAAGACAACCATTAGAGGGAAGATCTTGATAAAAGAATCTTTACTTTATGAATCTATTTCTCTCCAAAGACCACATCTTTGTTCCTAAGAAAATAGGTCCGAAGTTGCAGGACTCTGGAGTCTCTCCTTGAAGACTCAGAAGTTGTATTTTTGTTTTTATTTTATTTATTTTTAAGTTTTCTTTTCATCTTCTTGTTTGTTTTTGTTTTACTGCAGACTTTGTAATTAATATTGTTTGTCCAGGGAAACAATTTGGAATTGAATATAATAAGAAAAGCTCTTTAAAGGATGTTTTATAATGCTTCAAAATGCAAGGTTGAGAAAAAATTTTTTTCTTATTATTTTTCCTATTTTAGTTTTTATTAGCATTATTTAAATAGTGGTAATTTTGAAATCATTTTTAAAAATTTGTCATTGGTGAATGGTCCATACATTCAATGATTCAAATCAAATCAACATAAAAAAAAATCAAGGAGTCTTTGTTCTACCCATGACCCCTCTGTTCCCTATAGGTAATCCATTCTATGAGTTTTGTTTTGTTTTGTGTTGGGAGAAATCCTAGTTCTTGGCTGGCAGTAGTGAACGTCTCAAATGTGTAAGGAAAACCTTTGCACATTCAGAGCTGATGGGAAACCTGCGGGGAGGAGCATTCCGCTCTGGCCAACTGGGAAAGTATACAACTCCCCCAAATTGATTCAATGTTACCAAGGGAACCCATATAGGAACCTGGTGGTCTGATCCCCCATGGCACATTGTGATTGGGTAAGAAACCTATAAAATGTATAGCTCTTCCCTCAATAAACATGTTTGCAAGCTGCTCGTCACAAGCTTGCTCCCACCCAACTCCTGGAGTCTGGGTCTTGACTCTGCGCCCTTACCCTGCATATGTGCTAGCCTGGCACAAGAGATGCTACAGTTTTGTTTTTGTTTTGTTTCTGTTCCTTTAGGCATTACTAAAAATGGTGTATAAAACTACTCCATCATAACTGTAATACCATTTTGTTCCCATTTTCCTTACCAAAGTTTTCCTTAAGGAAATCTGAGTCATTGTTGTAAATACTTCACGTGACTCTTTTTGTCCCTTGAAATCTTGCAAAATTAACCTCATCTACTCTTCAGCATATGGAAGTGAGAGTTTTATTGCCTATCATGTCTGTAAGTTCAGGTACACGATTTCTATCTCTAGGTCCAAAGTCCAGCCACCATGGCCAGTGTTGGAATTCCTGATGGAGTTAGGCATCTGTTGAGCAGCTAACACCCATCAGAGTCTCAGGATTGTGGGGATTGAAAAATAGGGTACCTGGAATGGGCAGGAAGTCCCTAAGAGTCAGCATGTAAAGAAAGAATACCACCAGCAACACACAGGGCAGATGAAGACATGAATGATTTTTGATGACCTGTGGGTTTGGTGCAACCCAGGAGAGTTGGCAACAGACCAAAGCTGGTCAACATTTAAAACCTTAACAATTATCTGTTCATTCTCCTTCTATACTTGGTTATAAACTCCACAGAAGAAATTTTGTTCACCACTGAATCCCATTTTCTAACCTGAGTGTTGAACAAAGAGAAAGAAATAAGCTGCCTAGAAGAGGAGAAGGTTCCATGTCAAAAGATGAAGTTGTATTCAGGTCTTCTTTTGAGAAAAATTGGTGAACTAGATTGCCTTTATCTCTGCACCCTGTTCTCTAAGATTCTATTCTCAGAATAACAAAATGAGTTACCAGTAAGTTTTGTCTAAGAAGGACCAAAGGTGGATAGCACAGACGGAAAGAAGGACCTGCAGGTGGTGGTCCGTAAGGGGGGCTATGCCAAGGGTCACAGCACTCAGGAAGCCAGCACTGCTACACAGCTGCCATCCACATTGGGAGGGGAGTGGTACGGCTCCTCAGAAGAGCTGGAAACAAAGGCCTTCCACTAACACCGTGCTTTCTTCCATTTTGCTTTCCCCTATCAAAAATAGGAGACACTATGTTTCCTAAACACAGAAAATGAAGAGCAAAATGCAGGCTAATGGTCTTGGAAGCAAAATGAAAAAGAGGAAAACACAAAAAAGAAAACAAACAGGCAAAAAAAGCAGGCAAACAAAACCAAGGAAATCTTAGAGTAACAAAAGTAGAGATAGAAGCAGTGAATGAGAAACAGGATCAGAGAGCTGGAAGTCCACTGCTCTCTTTAACTGAACTTCTCATGCAGAATCTCAGCAGTGTGGTAAGCACCTTTCATTGACTTATTACTAAAAATCAATGTTGTTAAAAACCCACTAGTGTGAAAAGGAAATCTAAATAAATCTTGATACAAATGAATATTTATACAATTGTAATTTCTTAGTTGATTATAAATACATAATTCTTTCCCAGGGGCCACTTTCACCTCTCCCTACGGAGGGATGTGGTACCCCAGGGAGATAGAGATCCAGTCACATGCAGGCTGCAGCCCTGGGGCCCAGGGACTCACAGGCAGCTCTGTGAGAAGCTCCAGCTCCTTTCTGGAGCAGCCTCATCCCCACAGGAGGGCCAGCTCCTCCCCTCTCTTTAACCTCAGTCAATCTCAAATCTGACTCAGAATGGAATCAGGACTCTAGCTATACCCTGTCACAGAGAATGCAAATGTTCTGCATTGTCCTCAAATATTTAGTCACTGGTCCCCTATCTCTGTCATCTCCCAACAAGCAAATATTTCCTCCCGTCCTTTGAAAAACAAAGAAAAGATTGTGGTAGTTATTTTTTCAAACCCTCTAGTGTAAGTTCTAGAAATATCTTCATCATCAGACTTTAGTAAGCACAAGTTTGGGATCTTACAAGCATTATTTTTGAAGGGCCGTAATTTCCAGCACTAGAAATTGAGAAAACATAGCTTCAGATTTAGGCCTTCTAAATCAATCTTCTCAGAGCACTTATATTTGGAGGACGGTATTCAAAATTTGGCCCTCTGTGTCCTGTTACTTCTTCATGCATCTTACCTCTGAGTGGCTGAGGATAGAATGCCTTGGAGACTTGGGGTGAATGGGGAGACATTAACTAGGTCCTCAAGTCATCACAAAAGCAAAATAGCTCCTCCCTCCCTCTGCTGCTCTCTGTCTCTCTGTGCTATCCCCTAAAGAGGCAGTCAACAGAGTGCGGACACTTTTTCTGCATGTGGCAGAGGCTGGACTGTCTCACATTTAGGGCTAAGTTATAACAGCCAACTTGTCAATGAATGCCATTAGTGCAGATGGGCCACAGGCACTCAGGGATGGAGTGGCGGGCAACCTCAGATCAGCTCAGGAAGAGCAGGCATCGGGTGGTAACAACTCTCAGTCATTACTGACCTGGGCTCTATTCAAACCAGTGACCTAGAAATGAAGGGCTCCAAATCCCATTACTAATTCCCCGAGCCATCAAGTCTCCCCTATGGCCTGGATCTTGTCCTGAAACCCAGGTCTCCTGTTGAAATAGCATTAGATAGCAGCCACTGCATTGGCAGGCAAGATTTTTGAAAATAAAGGGGGAAGGGGAGGGAAATGTGAACATAAAAAGTGGGCTTTAATTATTACTTTAAAGTTTTTCAGCTCCTTTAAACCTAAAAACCTGAACCTTCTTTGAGTCAAATGTTTGCCAGGAAGTACAAGAACGGTGTTCAAACAAACACAGCCTTCTATTTTGTTTGAATGGTGAAAATACACATGCCCCCTCCCAAACTGAGGAGTAATGAGAGGAAACCAAATGAGAGGAAGTTGTTGAAAAGGAAAGAAAGAGATTAAATGAGTATTGCGAGGATGAGAAGAATATTTACTGCCAAAGTAAGAAAAGGAGCTAAATGAAAGCACCCTTGAATAGCTTTCCCCTCACTTATTATCTCTATGTTGCTCTCTCAATCCCTTTCATCAAAGAGGGACAATTATTTTTCAGTTAAAAAAAAAAAAAAAAAAAGTAGGATTTTTGTGAGTTAGGTGAAGCCCCAGCAAGGCAAGCTGGATTTAAAATTGCATTTCAAATTCTGTCTTGCATTTTAGGCAAAAAGCTCCAACTTTACCAACAATCCTGTAGATGGAGCTACACTCTGCAGTTCTAAGGTTGCTGCCTCAACAACGAAGCAATTGTTTCCTGTCTCCACTTAGCAATTCCTCCCTCTCCTTCGGTTCTTTCTGGTTGCATGTTCTATTTATTTTAATGTATACCTTTGTGTAAAGCCTGTCTCTGAGTGGTCAGATACCCCGTTGATATGTGGCCTTCAAGGGGGAAAAGGGAGTGCAGCCTATTCCCATGACATCCTAAGGCTTTGTAGAGCCAAAAAAACCTTCTCAGGAACACCTAATCCTTGGGCTCTGTCCAAGTACCACAATCTCTCTGCACAACTGACATGGGCCACGTGGGACCCTTGAGAGTTTTAGGTGTGTCTCTCTGAAGTCAGCTTCGGCCAAGCATGAGGCAAATGTGCCCGACCAAAGAAAATAAATTATGTGGACTCCAATTTTCAGCAGTTATGAAGTATTGAATTACACATGCGAAGAATTCTCTTTGGGATTAACCCTTTGGAATCAAAACACAATCTTGTCACAAGGTCGGTGGAGGGAACATGCTCTGTGGAAGGCCTGCCTTTCCAGAGACCTAGAGGTAGCTGACCAGGAGACAGAGATGCTCACGGAAAGAAGATTGTGATAAAATGTAGATGTGATGAGCTGCTACCTGGGCATGAGCAAAGGTGTTCAGGGAGTTTCCTCTTATCTGTGAATAATCTAGGCCCTGTACACTCTGTCAGTGACACCATAAAGTTGAAGGATGCACTACATATGCCACTTTCAGCATTTAGTCAGAATGCATTTTAGCACAATTCACACAACCCCTGTGGCTGTTTCTTCATTCAGATTTAGAGAAGTGGTTGAGAGCCACTGGAACTTGACTGCAATCACAAGTCCAGAACCCCTGAAACGGCATTTGTCCTCTGTGACTCAGTGAGCAATGGAAAAGGACATCCTGCCCTGCCCCTTTCAAGAATTCCTGATTCCCCATAACCATGTAAAGAACCAAGCTGTTAGTACATGATGTGGCTGCGATTTAACACATAAACCCTGCAGTACAAAAACAAAACACTGCTGTTTATTTCCCCTTTTAAAGCTATTTATTTACCGAATGACCATAGAAAGCAAATCTCCAACAATAACAGGAAGAAATCAATCTTGGAAGACTTAAAAAAATTTTAACAAAATTAACTTTTCAGTAAACTGTGTGACTTTAGTATGCAAAGCAAGATTTAGAGAAAGAGGCACCCTTGCCTTGCCTCTCCTCCTCTTGGGTTCAAATCCTAGAGGATATGATCTGCAGGAGGGATGTCACATTGGGGACTAGCAAATTGTGTCCCAATACATATCTGTCAATTTCCTTGCTCACATATGCTCTGAAAAAAAGTATATTCATAATGATGTCCCTGAAAGACACTGTGGGTATCATCTAATTGCCTCACTTTAACAAACCAAGAACTGAGGCTGGTCAAGTTTCCAGGAGTAACCAAGAGCCACATGGCTAGGACTGAAAGCCTCCAAACTTCTCATGTGACTTCTTGTTTCTAAAACAAATCTCTAATTAGAGAAATAACTCTGTCTTAGCTTCTTGTGTCTGTTCAGAGGAATGCTAGCTTTCTTTTCAAATACTTCCTATTTTGAGTTATATGGACTATATTGACATACATGTAAAGATTTGCTAACACAATTTGAGTGATAATAAATGGATGTATATGTGTTCATGTGAGTGTGGAGAGAGAGAAAGAATTAGAGGGAGAGATGAAAACAGAGGAAAAGATGAAGTTTCTGACATCATAGGGCTGTTGGGTGGAGTAACTAATAAAAGTAATTGCTAAGCACTGTGAAATTAGACTGCTGTGTAAAGCTAAACCAGGATAAATCAGAATTTGCAAATGTCATGAGACTTTTATTTTCAACAGGTGGCATTTAAGAATGCAAACTATTTGCCCTCAAGTGAGAGCTCAACTTAAAGGGGAAGAGATGTGGGGATTTACACACTTAAGAAATCGGGGTGACTGAAAAATATTGCTTCATATTTGTCATCGTCCACAGACCCACTAATTGCAGATTGCAGATAAGCTCAGAAAATACGTTTACTGGTTGTGGGTTAACGTGGGTATCTTCGTAAAAACAAATAACACAAAGGTAAGAAAAGCTGCTACCAAAGGGAAAAGCCAACTGGCACTACTCATGAACAAATATTTGTGAGCCAAATAACCAACATGAAAAGATAGTCAAGAAATACCAAAGCCCGCCCCCATTGCACCCATCACGACATCCTAACCAAATTGCTCTGCCTGTATCAGATCCACCCTCACAGATTTACTCAGATAAGAAGGAACTTTTTGCTGGCAAGCACCCCGAGTTTGATTTATCACTCACAATTGGAAAAAACTGCCAAGTAAACCTCTATAATTCCCGGTCCTTAAAATTATTATCATCATAGGGCCAGGGAATGAGGCTAGAGGTGATAGGGGTGTAAACTGTTCAACCAGCAAGAAGTTAGTTCCTTGTAGCTCACTTTCTCTTTGGAAAAAGTATAAAAGAGCTGCCTCATCCATGTCAAACCAAGAAAATATTTCCCCGAAGCTGCTTGCAGATACCAAGGGAAGTAAGCAGGGTGTCAAATCCCCCGATGGATACATCATTGCTCCTTAATGGGAGGCGTGAACTAAAACATTCTCAATGATTACAATGGTGACCTGAATTACTTGGCCAGGGGAAAAAAAATTCTCAAACCCAGATATTTCTAAAATGATTAATGTTGTGAGCATCTGAATTTGTCCCCATGTGCTGTAAAACTGATTTGATCAATTGGTACCTTTGATATTTGGGGTATGAAGCACTCAGTAATAGGCTCACTATGAAGAACATTTTTGTCCTAAGAGCCTCAGGCAAAAAATTATACTTTATCCAGGTGTGATAGTGAATACCTTTAATTGCTGTGCCTTTGGTCAGCTGAGAAGAGGAAGATTGCAAGTTCAAGGCCAACCTCAGAAACTTTATAAGGTCTTATCTTGAAATTTTTAAAAAAGTTCGAAGAGTTGGTATGTAGCTCAGGGGTAGAGCATTCCTGGGCCAGACTGAAAAAAGTTATACTTTAGAAGTGGTGTTTTAAAAGATGCAGAACTGAAGACAAGACTTAAATGATGATATAAGAAACAATGGAAATAAAAAATGTTTTTAGAAATCCTAACTTCCTCACTCTGCTTCAGTGTATTATCAAAGAGGTCAGATGTCAGATTCCTCTAAATTTTGTCTTGATAACATTAGTTTGAAAAATAATTTGATTTCAAGTAGCAGAAAGTCTCCATCAGAGGGGTGCAGGATTCAGTGTGTGCATGCCATATTTCTGCACTAAGTCTTTAGCATGTTATCATTAAAAATAATCTTTAGTTTTTGTTTTTGTCTCCTTTGTTTTAACATGCAGTGAAAAATAGCTGTTAGAACTTTTTGGTAGATTGCACATATGATTTTTTAAAAAATCAGACAAAGGCATTTTGATCAATGTGTATTATGAGAGCAGATCTTATATAAACACATGTGTATAAAATAACATTCATTTGTACATGGCTCAGGGGAAGCTAAACTCACTATAGGAACTTCTCTAATGTTTATTTCTGACTAGTTTTCAAACCTCAATATGTGTAGAGAAAATATTTGCAAGCTGAGAATTGCATGGGAAGGAGGATTACAGCCTGCACTTATCTTGATAAAAGTCACAGAACAGAGATCGACTGATCTGAGGCCCTGTCAGAGATACAGACCTGTTGGCACTCTGTCACAAGGCACTGCCCAACAACATCATTCTTGAAAAGTGTCACTGAAACCAAAATATGTTTCTAGTGCTATGTTTAACTCTACCCGTTCTCTATTTGTCTATACATCCCTGTCTATCATCTGTCCTCTACTATTGATAACTTTTCCATTATTTTTGTTCATTCCAGAATTGATGTAGCTTAAGCATGTAAAATTAATATGTAATAAAATAAAATTAATGTAAGTAAGTTCAGTGCACAAAACAAAAGTAAATTAACAGAAGGAAAGACAAGATACAAGCAGAGGTGAGGTCAGTACATAAAATGTGTTCCCAGAGGTACTTTATATTTGCTAGGGATATCTAACAAATTAGACTCTATTCTTTCAGCAGTAAGTGTTAATAGGGAGTTATGAAGTATTTTATGATTCATAGTGTCCACCATGTATAATAATTGTGTTTCTCAGGAGAAGAAACTTTCATTATGTTTGACGTGGAAAAGAACATGGAAAACACAACCAGTGCCCGCCAATGGTGTAATACTATAGCCCAAGTAAATGAAGACAACTCTACACAGCACACCATGCCTCTCATAGAGCCACTTGGTTCTCTGATTGCTTTAATGGATATTTCTCAAAGGACTAAACTCTTGAAACTTCCTTTGTCTATTTTGTCACTCCTTTGGTGATCTCATCCAAACTGGTGACTTGAAATATCATCTTTCTATGAACAACCCTAAAATGTATCACATGTTTCTCTTTTGAGCTCCAAACTCAATATTTCCACTGATATACTCAGCACACATCTCAAAATTAACATGTCAGAGAAGAAAACTTGATTTTGTCCCTGAAGTTGTTCCTTGCCTGGCTTACCTTCTCAGTCAAAGATCACTGCATTATTTCAGTTGTCATAAGCAAATACCTTAGAGGCATTCCTGGTGCTTCACTTTCTTTCATGCTATGCATTGGTGATGTCTAGTGAAACTTCCTGTTATAGTTTGGATGTGAGGTGTCCCGCAGAAGCTCATTCATGGAACAATGCAAGAAGGTTTAGAGGAGAAGTGATTGGGTTATGGAGTCTTAACCCAATTAGTGAATTAATCCCCTGATAGGGATTAACTGAGTGGTAACTGAAGGGGGATTGAGTGTGACTGGAGGAGGTGGGTTTTTGGGGTGTGCCTTTAGGGTATATATTTGGTGAGCTCAGCTTAGTCTCTCTCTGCTTCCTGATCATCACATGAGCCCCTTCACTCTACCGCACTAATAGTGTCCTGCTTCACCTGGAGCCTCAAGGAATGGAGTCTGTTGACTATGGATGAGACCTCTGAAATCACAAGCCCCTAAATAAACTTTTCCTCCTCTACAATTGTTCTGGTTGGGTCTTTTAGTCACAGCAGCAAAAGAGTTGACCAAAAAACTTCCTTAAAAATTCCTTGAGTTGGATCATGTGCCATAACTTCACTGCCACAACCTAGTACTAAGTTGCCATTGCCTGTCGTAAATAATACTTCCACTTTGCAATCACATCTACCTAGTAACAAGGTAATCAATTTGATAAATAATTTTATTGTTACTGCCTTGTTCAAAACTTTCCATTGACTTCTCGTCAAAGTTTAAATAGAAATCAGGTTTCCCTGTAGCCAACATAATCATAGATAATTGAGCCTCAGTCATTTCCTTGGCCTCATCCCCAAGCTCAACTCATTGTAGCTATGCTGCCCTCTTTGCTGTTTCTTAAACATGATGAGCATAGACACAACTCAGGGACTTTTCACTTGCTATTGTCTCTGCTTGATATATTTCCCCCTATTTAACATCATAGACTCCATTCAACACTAAATCAAATGCCAAAAAATTAGAAAGGCCTAACTTGCAAGAAACACTTTTTCTTTCTTTTTTTTTTTTGCCACCAACACTCTTTTCTTGTCTCCTTTGTTGGTTTTCAGAATAGTTAACATCAACGTATATGACTTTTTAGTTTATTTATTTATTTTCTAGGTTGTATGATCCATGAGGTTAGGGAATTAGGTTCATTAACAAATCTCAAGGGCGTGAAATAGTGTTTGACCTCATACAAATGCTTAAATGAAAACATCTTGATTAATAAACGACTAAAGAGATGGAATTTGGTGTTATCTAGAAGAATGGATAATTTGAATATCTTTCTTGTAATTTTTGACAAATGATATTTACCTTACTCCAATTTTATCAGTATTGATCAGAAAGAGATTTGAGGTTATTTCCTCCCTATGTTACTGTAAGTAAACAGTACTTAAGTTACTTCTCATGAGCAGATACATATGTTTAGCAATAATCCATGCTGACAATGGATTTGATATAAATGAGAGAAAATAAGAAGCCCAATATGATGTATGCCTGAATAGAAGGCAAATGACCTCTACTTAAAGATATGTGAGCAAAGTAATAAGCACAGAGCTGATTTCTTCTTTAAAGAGACAAACATAGAATAGACTGGGAAATTAAATCACCAAATTTCAAGCCACAGAGTATGAACAAGGTGATTTTAACTTGGAATTTTCAAACACATGGAACAATAGGCCTACCTTAAACAGTTCTACCTATCAAAGTTCATTTCAAACGTATGATTTAAAATGTTTAATTTGTGGATGGTGGATCTATAGCTCTTGTTTGTGAAGACAAATTGCAGTCAATCTTCTAATTAGAACAGAAAACTTTGAATTCATGTTTGAACCATGGATCACCATGTTATCTGTACATAAGCACATGTCTATTTCTAGAGATAAGCCTCCATGATATTTGGTAAGACTAAAAATGCTGGGGCTACTCAACTTATTCTCTAAACTCATTTTTTTAAAGTTTTATGGTTTGAATATTAAACATCCCCCAAAAGTTCCTGTGTGAGATATAATGCACGAATGTTCAGAGGTGCAATGATTAGATTATGAGAGCTGTAACCTACTCAGTGCATTAATGAATTTGGTGGATTAATAATTTTCAAGGACTACTGTATTGGGTGTTAACTGTAGGCAGGTAGAGCGTTGTTGGAGGAAGTAGGCAACTGGTGGCATATCTGTAGGATTTATATTTTGTCCCTGGCTCCTCACTTTCACTCCGTTTTTTGTCTGTCTTACTCTGAGCAGCTTTCCTCTGTCATGCCTTCCCTCCATAGTATTCTGCCTCACCTCAGGCCATAAACAATGAAGTCAACTGACCATGGACTGAAACCTCTGAAACTGTGAGCCCAAAATAAACTTCTTCTTCTCTAGATTGTTCTTGTTAGTTATTTTGGTCACAGTGATGAAAAGCTGAATAACACGTAGGGCAATTATTATGACTGTCTTGTGCATATTAAAATTTGTATGTCACACATCCTTCCTAAGATTTCTAGGAGACAGGGCCAGACCAACTTGTGGCATCAGTCTACCTAGAAATACCTAAAACCAACAAGGTGACCCTTTAGGCATACCTAAAATTACTACTAAATTTCCCTTTTTAGTAGCCTTGCCTCATAAACTGAATTTGTGTAAGTAAGGTAACATCTTCAAAAGCAACACTGTAGCCTTTGACCTAAGAAAAATGAGAGAGGAAATTTATCCGAAATTTTTATGTAGGACCCCCAGAGAGCAAGCTTTAATCACTAGAATCAGAGGGGTACAAAAATATAATGATACTCACCTGGCTTCCAAATCTATATCCTCTTTTTTTTTTTTTTTTTACCTGGATATTAACTTTGTTTTTATAATAAAATCAATTTGCTCTTATATAGTTGAACACACTCAAGGCACCATTTTACCCACTTCAGCTTAAAAAAAAAAAAAAAAGAGGAAAGAAAACAGATTCAGGTATTTACGTGTATCAAAGATATTGAATGAGTAACTGTTTAGCATTTCTTAATATCCTTCATTTTCTTCCCCCTCCCTTCCATCTTTCTTCTTTTTTTATTTCCTCCTTCCTTCCTTTCTTCCTTCTTCCTCCCTTCCTTTCTCCTTCTTTCCTGTTCTCCTGCCTAATTCCTTCCTAATCATATATTATGAAACACTGCTTATATTAAGGTTATCCTGGTTTCTACAAATACACATATGAGGGAGTTCTAGTTGTTATGTTCACACTGTTTACAATTCAGATGGGTCAGGTGTCTCTGGAGTACAACAGGAAGAATATCTGAGTAAATCAGGGGATAACAACATGTTTTCAACAATTAATGGAGAGAGAATCATGGAAAAATGAACAAAAACAAAATCACAAGACTGTATAGTGTATTCAAGAATATTCCCAAGGTATGAGTGGACCACTGGTGACCGAGGAAAGTAGGGGTGGTTAAGTCTGGAGAGGCTGGTATGGGCCCCAATTATTAAGGGTCAATGAAAATGTTAAAGTAAAAATTAGGTAATTATGATTCATATTAAGAATACATTAAGAAAAAATGGACACAAAGACAAGTTAAGCAGAGGACAGGAAACCATCTCAATCAGTTATCCACCAGTGCTAACAAGAAGATATGTGACCTAACTTTATAGCTTGGTATTCTTTTAGGATTCTACTTAACATGTTTTCATTTGTCCCCCCCCCCCCCTTTTTCTTTTTTTTTTTTTTGGTACTGGGCATTGAAATCAAGGGCACTCAACCACTGAGCCACATCCCCAGCCCTATTTTGTATTTTCTTTAGAGACAGGGTCTCACTGAGTTGCTTAGCACCTCACTTTTGCTGAGGCTGGCTTTGAACTCACAATCCTCCTGCCTCAGTCTCCTGAACACTGAGATTACAGGTGTGCACCATCAAGCCCTGTTGACAAGATTCCACTTATTTTCACCTTTGCATTTTGTCTTCTGGCAAGCAACAGCTGGCTGTATTTCCCTTTCCACTCAAGATTTCCCTTTATTTGTGATCTTTTCCTGATCTTTTATGGCTTCTGCTTAAGGCCTTCTACCTTCAATGGCACTTACCGTCTCTGTCTCTTTTTGTCTGTCTCCCTTCACTGCAGACCTATACACCTACCCATTGCCTTGTAAAAAATCATCAGGATAAAGACTGTACTTGGAACTTTAGAACTCTGCAATACCAAGTGATCTTAGGAAGCAGAGATCTAAGGTCCCCTGCTGCTCAAGGTATGTGTCTCCAATGGACATCTGTTCATGGGAGATTTGTACCACTGATATGAGAAGCTGTGGTTACACAACCACAAGCAGAAACGTTTTTCAGAAATGCTGGCCTTTGAAGGGTGAATAGTATCATGGAATAGAATTTTTTTCTGCAAATAATAGGGATTTTAAATAAATTGGCTGTGTTTGAATTTTTAAAACACATATAAAATGGAGGATGACTTGCAGGGGAAAGAAATTAGGAGACTTTTTAAAAAATGAAGACAAAAAAAAAAAAGCTCAGTGTTTCTATGAGTGACAGTTTTGCAAGGTACAGGTAAAGGGAGCAGGTACAGTGTTTAGAATAATTTATAATAGGAGACCTGTTTTTGAAATTAGCTGTGAAAATTACTAGCTCTATGACTATAATCATTCAACCTTTCCCAGCCTTAGTTTCCTCATGAGTAAGATGGGGATGGTGCCAGTGAATACCTTGTTTGAGTGTAGTAGGTATCCCCTGAGGTTAAATAAGAATATTCTCATAAACTATTTAGCAAAGTACTTGTTATACAATATGCATAAAACAATATCAACTTATGTACTTATGTTTTCAATTTCTAACTTCATGACTCACTGGATAGGGAAAGCAGCTATCAAAGTAAAAGGTATGCCCTCCTAGCATCCTAAATCCTTGGCTAGAAAGTCTGCACTATATCTTTATTTTTTCTTTCAGTACTAAAAATTGAACCCAGGAATGCATTGTGATTGACCTTCATCCCCAGCCCCTTTTATGGTGTTTTTGTTGTTGTTGTTTATTTGTTTGTTTTATTTTTAAAATGGGACCTTGTTAAGCTGTGATGCTGGTCTCAAACTTGGGATCCTCCTGTCTCATGTTTTCTATTGCTGGAATTAGAGGTGTGTGCCACCACGCACAGCTAAATTATATCATTTTATGTTATCATCATTTTTCCAAGCTCATGGGAGAGCTAAGAAATTTACAATAAAGGTATATATAAACACAATTATGGACTTGAGTTCCACATGTGTGTGCGTATACACACACACACACACACACACACACACACACATATTTTTAAGAAAGGCACTAAAGACTTTTCTGCATATATAAAAAGGATACTTGAAATACTCAGATAAATTAAGAGATATTCTGATAGCCATAGTCTGCAGTAGTAAGGCATAGTTCAAGATCATGTCATAACAACTATAAAACATCTTACAAAAAATATTGAATATTGATTATCTCAACAATGAAGAGATTTTTCCAAATGAGTGACATGAAAAGGTATTCTGACAACCTTCATTGCACCGTGCACCTTTCATGACAGTGACCACCTTACCTCTGGTTGATAGTGTTTATTAAAGAAATATCTTGGAATAACAGGGAGAAAACTCTAAGGAAGAGAGACTCATGCTGAACTTTTTTCTCTTGGTTGACCCATTTTCTTTTCTTTCTTTCCCCAAAGGGTATTAGAATCACAAAGAAAATCTCTCTTCTCATTTCCTCCAATAAACGTCTTTAAAGCAAGTTCTGTGCATATGTATTCAATAGCAAATCACATATCAATTCTTTGATTCTAGCACTAGCCAGGCTCAGTCTATATTTTATCACAACAAAGAACTCATTAATCCTTTCCATAATGTAGAAGGTCCAATAAGAACAGATTTCGTTCGAGTTTGAAATTAGGTTAAAAATAGGACATGAACGCTCCTTAATAGAATTTGAAGTCCTTGGTGCATTTGGTCACATTGGAAGTACTCTATTTGAAGGTGTCTCTGATCTTCTATGGGGTTGAATGTTCTTAAGGGGGGAAAATACGGTGGTTTTTACCTTGGTAGTTCTTGACTGCTTGGGATTTGTGGGATTTCCCTTCTACCTTCTTTCTTAAGAATGTTTTGTGCCAAGTGAAACTGATGTAATCTTTTACCCCTCAGAGACCGTTCTATGGTGCTGTTTGAGAAGGTAAAAGGTTTGCAGTAAATGATTTTTTGATTGAGGAGTGAGTTTGTCATACACATAAAAGGTGGCAGCTAAGGAAGTACAGTGGCAGCATGGGGAAGTAAATGAAGAGGAACTGAAAGAAACCATCCTCACATGGGAATGACTTCTCCATTTAGTTGGATTTTGGGGTGTCTGTTGACATTCGCTGTCATTGCACTTATGTCAAAATTATGCTACATTAAACATGAATCACAATAATTTAAAATGATGAGAGTTTCAAGCATTGGTCTGTGTTCAAACTGAACTGGGAAAATTTAGTAGATATTAAGGAAATGAATTATTTTGGAAGGAACATTGAATGTATGCATAACATCTTTTCTAGGTAAGAATTACTACTTCTAAAATTTTACTAATTTTAACTATAAATTTAAAGCATTGTTACATTTTATAGTAGAAAAAAGTTCTTGTCATATACTTCTTTAATAATCATGTATGTTGTATCTTCTAAATTGTTCTAGATACCATAGAAGACAATGGACATGTAGAAGTGAAAAATACATAAACCCTGCTCTGGAGTAACACACTGATTATGATCAACAAGGATTTTATTAACCTCTTACAGACATTTACTTTGGATTTTGAATCTAAATAATATGAATTATCCTGCAATTGAATAATTCATAAGCTAATACTATTGTTATGATGAATTAATAAACTGAAAAACTATAAATTTATCTCTGGTAATTTCCATTTCTATAAGGAGGAAACACAAAACTTTACCAATTGTAAGATTTATCTCATGTTACTTCAACTTAGAACAGTATTATTTAGAGCACATCAAATTGAATCAAATTGTGAAGAAAAATGAACAAAATGAAGTAATGAAATTATCTTGTATAATTAAAATTAGTAACTTATAGTTAAGAAGTCTGGACTGAAATCCCAAATATTTTTTCCTTTGCTGATTATGGCATCCTAAAGGCTGTAACGATGCAAATATTAATATTGGATTTTTATGGAAATATTAGCCCTATTGACACTGAGTCTAACTTTAGGCTGTGCTTAATATTAAACTGAAATAGATTTCTAAGCCAGGTGTTCACATACAATCTTTGCCACAATTATTTACATGTTTCAGGTGAAATATACTTTTGGCCTGCAATGTTGACCTAATAGCCTCAATTCTTTACAATCTTTTCATATTTTATCCCAGCTATGAATCAGAATGTACAGCCATTTAGATTTTTTGTTTATTGTGAAGAGCTATTCTTAAGCTGCATCTACTTAATAATTATTTATAAACAACTAAATTTCATTCCCTCCTCTTAGTGGTAGATACAGATATGAACTTCTGCTAAATTCAAAAGTATCCTTATACAGACAAGGCATTTTTTAACTAGTGATGCATTGCTGTCAGCTGGGTACAAGTTTAATCCTGCTATAAGTGTACAAATATTTTCTATAATGATCACTCTTTTCTTTCATTTTAGTCACAAGTTGATTTTGATCCTAAGATATTTTACAAAGTGGCATAGTTCTGCTGAGAAAAAGAGGAAGAGAACATTTTAGTGAAATATAAGCAGGAATATAATTTGTAAAAACAACAGATAAACAAAGTTCAGAGTATGTGAAGCATTAGCTGAGATCAATTTGAAAGATTAAAGTTGTGTCAGACACAAATACAGAACAATAGGGAGCTCCACCAATCAATAAGAAGGATCCAGCAGTGGGAAAAAATGAACACGATAAAGTATTGGAAAATGGGAATCATGAGAAAAGAAACTGGCATTACTTAATCTAGAGAAGAAATAGCTTGAAGGAAACAATAGAAGTTTCATCATATGAAGTTATTTTATAGATGATGGGGTCCAGATGTTTCCCTGTCCCTTTAGCTAACATGTGTCTATGTGGCAACAGAAATTTTAGGTTAATTATTGTGACTATACAGGCCGAGAAACCCTGAAATTGTTTATCAAGAGATTTATATAGAAAGATTTACTCAACCATGCAAATTGACATGGGGCCAGGTACCCACAGGGCCTTATTAAAATTAACCTTCAAACAAGAAGATGAGATTGTGATGGCCCTGAGCATTACAGATACATTCATATATGTAAGAAATACAAATTTCTTGGGAAGAAATTCTATCTCCAACCATCTGAGATGATTCAGGATTCTTATTGTACCTTATTTCTGTCTGAGTCTGACCATTTTTCTCATGCATGTTCCTATGATTGAGTGGTTTCAACTGAATTCCTCCATGAACATACATATTTAGGAATGAATTTCCAAATGGTATATCTAGGTAGAGTCTGTTTATAAGTAAAACATGACTTAGGACACATTTAGAAAAACAAGAATTAATCAAGAATACAGAATCACAAAAATACATAAGATAAACTCATTTTTGCCAGTTTACAATGAAAACCAGATACTTTGAGGCACTCATCTCTTTATTTCCCATGGAATGTCCCCTTGTGTAATAGAATAGAGAATTAAAATGAAGAAAGATAGTCATACAGAAGCAGCAATTTGAATAGGATAGATGATTTGAAATTGTTATTTTCTCAGCTGAATGAAATGATAAATGCTTATTTTATTCTTAATGTGCACAGAGATATAATATTTAAAAATCATGATATATATAATCAGATGCAAACATTATGTGAACTAATTGTTTATATCAAGAGTAACTTACGAGAGTTCCATTTCTGTCTTCATGAAGTAAGTCCATTACAGTCAAAGATTCAGAGGAAAAATTTGTAACACATTTACCAAACAATAGGCCTGAGTCAAGACTATATGAAGGATTACAGTCTTATTTTAAGAATACAATCAATCAATTAGAAAATAGGACAATATTTTAATAGACATAAATCAAAGATTTACAATAATCAATAAACCTATGAAAGATATTCTTCTTAGATAGTGATTAGGTGAATGCAAATATCAATCACAGTAAGATATTGCTACACACCCAACAGATGGCTAAATATTTTTACTATGCCAAGTATTAGAGAGGATATAAACAACTCAAATTTTTATTCATTTTCACGAGAATGTTTAATGTTACTACCACTTTTGCAAACAATTAAGTAGTTTTATAAAGGTTAAAACACGCACCTACAGCACCATGCAATCATTCTATTTCTCAACATTTACCCAAGAAAACCAAAACAAACAAACAAACAAACAAATAAAAAACATGTCCACCTAAAGAGTCTTGTATTTGAATGCTTATAGCAGTTTTATTTGCATTAGTCTGAAGCTGGCTGAAATAATCCAAATACCCAATGACTGCTAAATGAATAAACAAATTAAGGTGTATATATTCAATGGAATACTATTCTGCAACAAAATAAAAATGTCTGTACACATTACACTTTAAATACTGTCAAAATAACAAGGGGGAAAAACAAGCAAAAAATAGAAATCAAATGTATATTTCTCACTCTGTAAAGTCATAGAAAATGAAAATCAACCTATAGTTGCAGACAGTATGTCTCACATGGGGAAAGGTATTGCAAAGAATTCAAAGAAAACTTTCATGAGAAATTTTCATTATCTTAATTCATTTAGGTATTTGGAATACCTAAATAAAAACTTACTCTCAAATGCTGCTTGCTGTGTCTTTGAAGCCTACTTATGCTTAAACATATACTATGTATCAAACAGAATCATTAAGTCACAATTTAGCACAACCCTGTGTAAGTTTTGGTCAGAGAATGAATTCTAGAATAGGTTAGAGGTAGTTTCAGTTTATTGGAAAGATAAAACCAGAGAAGTACCACTTTAAATTCTGACTCTATAGGGGGCAATTTAGGGACAATTTTGGAATAATTTAGTACCTTTCCAAGCCATATGTGTCTTTTTTTTTTTTTTTTTTTTTTGTACAAATGAGATAATCCTACTATCTTACAGGTTTATACTTGAGAATACAGACTGTGCTCCACTAGTGTTTGGTAGTGCTGCCATTTGTTTATTCTACGGTACTGTGTTTTTTGCTTTATAAATCTCGACTCCCTTTTAAAAGTAAGTATTATCCTATTTTATATAATTGTAAACTGAGTCTAAGAGAGCTTATTTCTCTCACTTCATCATGGCATAACTAGGTTTCATTCTAAAGGCCCCTTGGTGATTCATCGTGCAAATAGAAAGAACCATATGTAGCTTGTGAGGAAATAAGATTGTACATGTATTTAAAAAAAAAAGAATAAGGAAAGCATTATTAAAGAAGACAAAAGTCATTTAACACATATTAAATAGAATTTTTTAAAAAAGCAGAGAGTATGAAAACACATTTTGCTAAAATAAACTCAGGTATAAATCATTTTATGGTGTTAAAGAAGATGAGACCTTCAACAGTTTGCCTAGTGTCAGAAGGCACTATTTTTGCATATAATTATGTCTTGATGACCCTTCCTGATTGTTACATAATTAATTTTACCAATAATTTATCAATAGGCAAAGTCAATTGTCAATTCAGGTAAATTTGTTCACCATAATATCATCTAAAGCTTAACAGATATTTTTCTCTACCTTCCTGTCACAAAAACTCTCTGTTCATCATTAGAGCTTGTCCTTGGGTTCATACCTCCCTCTCTTAAGTGTCAAATCTCCTCATTAACATATATTTTCAAATAGTTCAGGTACACAATTAGGAAAGAGAATGTAGATTTCTTAACAGGACTACAAGAGGACAACTGGAATTCAGGAATGAAGAGATGCTAATGGGAAAAATAATAAATTAGAACATGGGACTGAAATAACAATAAGCATTTTTGAAGAGCTCATCACCCTTCCAACTTGCATAACTTCATCCTCAATTTTTGAAAGCCATTTTGATCTTTTTAATGCTATAATACAAATAATATATTATAAAGGAAAAAATACATAAAACATGTTCAAATTTCTAAAATTCGTGTATTTCAATGTACTTATCTGAAACTGAATAATTTTATATTTCTGTGATCCTATTAAAATAACTACTTGACACTTGTCATCTATACATTTTAGATAGTTTGTTGGATAGACAGATAATTTCCTCTCTAATATCCACTAAATACCATCTGTGTACTGAGTAGGTATTGTCCAATGTATAAGGGTTATGAGATATCTAGGTTATTTTTCTAATAAACCAAAGTTATTAGAAAAACTAGTTATTATTACCTACAAATAGACATTTGGAACTTGCTTTACAAATCTCAAAACTCCCTTTTAAAAATAGGTATTAATACTAATCTGTTACAAAAGACCTGTAACTTGTTCTTTGGTAAAAATTCAGTATCCTTCCTAGTACCAAGAGGAAATGAATGGATGTGATCTGTTAGATGACTACTAAAGTGACTTCCATCTAAATACTGTGTACTTCTGTACAATCAGTTTCTCTACAACTCCTAACATGATGTTAAATAGTAATTCAACATGTCACAGCAACACATACCTTAATATATAAATTCATATATTATACATTATATACTATAATACATTACTATAGTTACATAATATTAATAAGAGGTATTTGTGACACCAAAGTTGATAATCAAGGGAGCCTGTGAATTGAATCAGAAGAAATGAACACAAACTATGTAATTAGTACGTTTTTAGTTCTAGTACCATCAGTGTACCCTGCACCAGGACTCTGATTTCTCCAATATCACCTTTTCCACATACAAAATGTCTGGTATTAAGACACAATGGCCAGGTTCTCTTTCCAAAATCCATCAAAGAATAGCAACCCACGTGATGAGTACTTAACAATGCAGTGCCTACAAACCCTGTGGCAATGACAAATACAGCAAAAAAGCAGGAGTAATGTCTCAGATGACACTGAGAGTCTGACAACTGACATTTACAACGGTGTTAATGATTCACAGTTTTCAGATCTACATGTCATGAGAGCCTTCAGTGATGCTGCCACCTGCATGATTCATATGCTCTCTTCCCTAGCAATGTTTTGAAAACAGCAGCTTTATACTGCTCAGAGTCTTAAGGACCAATTTCCTGTCATTGGCCATTGTTGATAGGAAATTAGGTAACATTAACTCATTTGCAACATTTTCCACTTTGTATTTCAGTTAAAATGGAATGAGAGACATTTTGTTTTGTTTTGTTTTAGGAAACAAGGTACAAAAAGTAGTATAAATCAAAGTGATCAACTTTAAAAGGTCTAAAGTTTCAATAAGATTGTACTTTTAGAAATGATTGCTTTGTGTTGACAAAATCTCTTGGGTTTGACATTACCCCTGTATCTAATTTTTACCCAAAGGCAATACTAGTTTTATTATCCAAACTTATCTTTGGCTTTGTTTCTGAATTATTTTTGTGGACACAAGTCATGATGAACTCTTCATGCCCTAGTTTAATAATCATATTAAAATTCTTCAATCTTGTATATGTGGTGTATTCCATTTATAAAATTAAAATTCTTTAGTGATAATTTTATTAAATTTGTTATTCATGTGTTTTATGCCAATTTCACACTAACATGAATATTTTAAAAATTAAAATTAAAACCATTAGTAACATAAGCTTGACCATATTTTTGTAACGTCAGTAGAATAGGCAAATATGCATTGTTAATAATAAAAGTAATAATGGATAAAACTTAGAGAATATTACATATGAGACACTTTTCAAATGTTTTCTTTACAGTGACCTTTCATGATAGGTGCTATTATAGAAAATAATGGTTTGAAAAGCTAAGTCAACTTCTCTGTAGAAGTAGATGTCAGTGTAATCAGATTCATGCCTTCTGAACAGATTAACAGCAATAAAATATATTTCTCCATTATATTGAATTCTATGCTTCCCACTGTACATGTAAAATAGGTAAGGTATAATATAAGTGCCATATTATAAATATATTTTGAAAAACGTGTTTTCAAAAGCAAAATCTTCCCTATTTTAGAGGTATAATACAGGTAAATTGGATATTAAATGTGAGAAGTGTGCTTATTAAAATGTAAAAAAAAATACTATCACTTTTACATATACATAATAGGATGAGGAGCATATTGAATATATACCACATCATATATGCTAGTTTTACAAAACAATTAACCACTAACCATGTTAACAAATAAGCTACATGTTACATACTTCATTAACAGCTATGTGATCTTTCTGCCATTGAGATATGCAGAGTTAAAAGTTATTTTATTTGAATGGCTTTTTTCAATTTAAATAAGTATGCCAGGGTTCACAAAATTGTTATATTTTTGTTGAAGTAAAATATTTCTAAGCTTAAAAAAATTCCCTAAGTCTATATCAGATATTTCACTTATTTCATCTTTTTGCTCAACTAAACAAATCTTCTTTTATGATTACAGCGTTTAAGCTCTTTCACACTGAACAGACCAGATCATTTGTGTTTTGTGAATAGCACAAATCAAAAAGTTGAATTCATAATGCCCCATTAGTGTTACATACTAATAAATAACATACATTATTTCAAATTCCATATGATACTCCTAGATGGGGAAAATAATGAAATATACTTTTATTGCTCTTGATTCATTTTGAAAGCACAAAGTATCAAAATTACCAAGTTGAGTGGATTCCTTTTTATTATAATTTTAATTGCTCAAAAATCATAAAAATATTGTTTTGCCTTGTATTTTGCCCATATAGACTTTTCTACTTTAATCCCATTTTGTCTATTCTTTTTCCCAGTGGGGAGATAATAGCTTTTATCTTAACTTTTGTCTTTTAACTTTTACCTTTTTGAAGTTACCACTAATCAGTCATTCTACCTTTTTCATATTTTACATATCTGAAACTTTTCCCACTAATATTTTAGTCTTCCTGTTTCAATCTGGACTATATTTTTTCTCTAAGCCTTCTATACCCTTGGCATGCTATGTAAATCCATTGTTTATTACATTATATATTATCTTTATTCTTCATATTCTCCCACTGTTAAATGAAATATAGTTCAGCATACTATTTAAATTACTTGGAAGAAAAAATATTATGAGCCTTTACATTCCTAAAAATATCCTATCTGTTCTTTCCCAAAAATATTCTCTCACAACAACATGATAGTTTTGCTGGGTATTGAAGACTACGTTCAAATTCAACCCCTTTTTAAATAATACAGTATTTACTTTCACAATTTCCTAGAATACAAAGCTGTGATTACAAAGTTGTTGGTGCTTCTGATTTTTTATGCTAAATTTCCTCTCTCCAATAACAAAAGTGTGCTTATATATGGATCATTTCTAACACTCATTTTTGTGGGCATGTGGTAGTCTTCTTCAAATTCGATATGTGTAATTAACTTCTTGGAAAAAGCTCTTTTTGTTAAATGATTAATTCTTTTAGAGTATTCTTTTTTGCTCTGTAGATATAATTCATTCTCAAAACTCTCTTAATATAGTCATGAAAGACATTTTTTTAAACTCTAGCCTGCTTTCTAGTCCTAGAATAGCTTTTAGTCTTTAAATATCAGTTTTCCAGCTTATTTTCCTTCATGCTACCCTTCATTTTGTTGAATTTTTCTATGTATCTGGAGATTCTTCACAGTTCATTCATATTTAAGACTTGTGAACTAAATAGTTCAAGTGAATTTCCTCTGCTTTTTGTAAGTGAAAAATTCTGTAACGTTTATTACCCATGGTGGGAAATATAGCTGGAAGTAGCAATGGAGTTTCAGTCTTAGATTTTTCATTTTTCTTGGGATTGGATGAACTAGGAGCTGGTTTTCAGTTTGGAACCCCTATTCTGTAATTTGAGACTTTTCGATGAGTGAAACAGCACCTACACTAAAAGTTTTGAAGCTCTCCAAATTATATATATATATATTTATTTATTTATAATTTGCCTGTAGGATGATACCAAATCACTTCTTTCTCTGTGTAGAGATGAGAGAATCAGAGTATACTAAAATCTGTAACATAACAGATCTTATATTAATTTTCCTCTCTTGAGTGCCACTTCCCATTACTATTCTTCTTTTTATCTACAAACTGCTCAAAGTCTCTCTTAGGTTATGGCTAAAATGTAAGTCATCACAGTGTATTCTACGTGATAGCTTCCTCTATCCACTTTATCTTCTCTAAAATAAACTGAAATATCTCATCTATTTGTGAACAAATGTTGCTGATCTTTTTTACTGCTAAAGTTTATCCCATCTGTGAATTTCAGTGCTTGTGTTTCATTAGGATAATCCAAAAGATGAGAAGCAAATGTACTAGTTAAGTCATCTTGAACTAGGAGACTTTTTTTTTTAAAGATTGCTAAGTGATACACTGAAAACAGTTTTGAAATTATAGATTCTATCTCATTGATTACCAATACATAAGTTGAGGAAATTAGCATCCCCATGCTTTACTCCAACACTTCAAATCCCTGGTATATCTCAGTGCCTATCAGTTGTTCATTAATGTTTATAAGCAAAATTGAATCTCCTATGCTAGTTATGTATGATTCTTCAAATGGAAAAAATCAGAAAACTGTGTTTATAAATTGTGTATTGCAGAACTTGTTAGAAAACACTTTTTAAAACAAAGTTTTTAACAAGTAAACATGACAATGTGGATGAGAAAATATTAAATTTTCTCACCATTATTTTAATAAGAATGAAAATTTGATGTTCTGAAGAACTTACTCAATATTATATGTTCTACATTGTTATTTGTTAAGCTATTCCTAACATCCAAACACAAAGGTCTCTTTTCCAATGCCTTTTGACTCAAACTCTATATCAAATTCCTCCATGACTTGGACAGCCTTTCTTTCTCTTTGTTATTCCCACAGAAACCCATGATTGCTCTCTCTCATTCAGCCTCACTTCTCTCTCTTAACACACACCACACACTTTCTAATTTTAAACTTAAGATGTGCGTGTGGGTGTGTGTGTATGTGTGTACACGTGTGTGCATTTCTATATTTTCATATAGATGTGCCACAGACACCAGAAAAAATATCAATTATCCATTTCATTCTCACCTCCACACTGACAACACTTTTCCCTGTGTGTTTCCTTTTTCATTCACTGCATAATTACCTGTTACCATCTTCCAGTCTAGGAACTTATCCCTTCTACTCCCCAATCATTTCCTCATTTGCCAGTGTTTTTTAAATCCATCTCTTCCTGTTCATCTCCTTTATGTGTGTCTAAATTTAGCACTTATCCTTTTTTCTGTATAACTGCTATAACCTTCAAAATGTCTTTCTAACATCTGTCCCTGTCTCTCTCAATGACTACTTTACATGACCATCTGTCTAAGACCAGACCATAATAATCTTTACTGTAAAATATTCAGGTGTTCTATAGTGTTCTAATAATAATTTCTGACATTATTAACATTAGTACATAAGAATTTCCTCTATCCTAGTTACTTTATCTCTATTCCTGCACCTCTTACATGCAGCCAATTTAGTAATAATTTGCTTTTCTCATTTTTAATCTTTTTTTTTATTTTTACAGACTGCATTTTGATTATTGTACACAAACGGGGTACATCATTTCTTCTCTATGGCAGTGCATGATATAGATTCATATCATTCATGTAATCATACATGTACAAAGGGTAATGATGTCTGTCTCACTCCACCATTTTTCATACCCCACCTTCCTCTCATTTCCCTCTGTGTGATCTAAAGTTACTCCATTCTTCTTTCAATCCCCATCTCCCCACCCCCATTATATATCATCATCCACTTATTAGGGAAAACATCTGGCCTTCAGTTTTTTGGGATTGGTTCATTTCACTTAGTATGATATTCTTCAATTCCATCCATTTGTCTGCAAATGCCATGATATTATTCATCTTTATGGCTGAATAATATTCCATTGTGTATATATACCACAATTTCTTTATTCATTCATCTGTTGAAGGGCAGCTAGGTTGGTTCCACAATCTAGCTATTGTGAATTAAGCTGCTATAAACATTGATGTAGCTGCATTACTGTAGTATGCTAATTTTAAGTCCTTTGGATATAAACTGAGGAGTGGGATAACTGGGTCAAAAGAAGGTTTTTTCCCAAGTTTTCTGAGGCATCTCCACACTGTTTTCCAGAGTGGCTGCACCAATCTGCAACTCCACCAGCAATGTAAGAGTGTGTCTTTTCCCCCATATCCACACCAACATCTATTATTGTTTGTGTTCTTGATAATAGCCATTCTACTTGGAGTAAGATGAAATCTTAGAGTTGTTTTAATTTGCATTTCACTAGTTACTAGAGATGGTAAACACTTTTTAATATATTTATTAATCACCTGTATATCTTCTTCTCTAAAATGTCTGTCCAGTTCCTTGACCCATTTATTGATTGGGTTCTTTGTATTTTGGGTGTAAAGCTTTGTAAGTTCTTGATAAATTTTGGAGATTAGTGCTCTATCAGAAGTGTGTGTGGAAAAGATTTTCTCCCAGTCTGTAGGCTCTCTCTTCACATTATTGATTGTATCCTTTCCTGAGAAAACTTTTTAGTTTGAGTTCATCCCATTTATTGATTCTTGCTTTGATTTCTTGTGCTTTGGGAGTCTTGGTAAGGAAGTCTGATCCTAAGCCAACATGATGAAGATTCGGACCTACTTTACCTTCTATTTGTTGCAGGGTCTGTGGTCTGATTCTTAAGTCCTTGATTCATTTTGAGGTGAGTTTTGTACAGGGTGAGAGTTAGGGGTTTAATTTTGTTTTACTGCATATGAATTTCCAGTTTTCCCAGCACCATTTGTTGAACAGGCTATCTTTTCTGCATTGTATGTTCTTGGGTCCTCTGTCTAGTATGAGGAAACTGTATTTATGTGGGTTTGTCTCTGTGTCCTCTATCCTGTACCAGTGGTCTGCCTATTTTGGTGCCAATACCATGCCATTTTTGTTACTATTGCTCTGTAGTATAGTTTAAGCTCTTATATTGTGATACCTCCTGCTTCACTTTTTCTGTTCAGGATTGTTTTGACTATTCGAGGTCTCTTAGTCTTCCAGAGGAAGTTCATGATTGCTTTCTCCATTTCTATGAGGAAGGTCATTGGAATTTCATTGAATCTATATAGCACCTTTGGTAGAATGGCAATTTTGACAATATTAATTCTGCCTATCCAAGAATATGGAAGATCTTTCCATCTTCTAAGGTTTTCTTCAATTTTTTTCTTACACATTCTGTAGTTTTCATTGTAGAGGTCTTTCACTTCTTTTGTTAGGTTGATTCCCAAGTATTTTATTTGAGGCTTTTGTTAATGGAATGGTTTTCTGAATTTCCCTTTCAGAGGATTCATCACTTAAGAATAGAAATGCATTAGATTTATGCATATTGATTTTATATCCTGCTAGTTGCTTAATTTATTTATTAGTTCTAGAAGTTTTCTAGTGGGGTGTTTTGGATCCCCTAAATATAAAATCATGTCATAGGTAAATAGCAACAACTTGAGTTCTTCTTTTCCTCTTTGTATCCAGTTGATTTCTTTGGTCTGTCTAATTGCTCTGGCTAGTGTTTCAAGGATAATGTTGAATAGAAGTGGTGAAAGAGGGCACTCCTGTCTTATTCCAGTTTTTAGAGGGAATGCTTTCAGTTTTTCTCCATCAAGAATGATGTTGGCTGTGGGCTTAACATACATAGCCTTTACAATGTTGAGGTATATTCCTATAATCCCTATTTTTTGTACTGTTTTAAGCATTAAAGGGATTGTATTTTATCAAATGCATTCTCAGCATCTAATGAAATAATCATATGATTCTTAACTTAAAGTCTATTGATGTGAGGAATTACATTTATTGGTTTCCAGATGTTCAAACAACCCTGCATCCCTGGGATAAACCCTACTTGATCTTGGTGCACTATCTTAAATATATTTTTGTATGCAATTTGCCAGAATCTTGTTAAGGATTTTTACATCTATGTTCATCAGGGATATTGGTCTAAAGTTTTCTTTCCTTAATGCATCTTTGTTTAGTTTTGGTATCAGAGTGATACTCACAGAATGAGTTTGGAAGGGTTCCCTCCCTTTCTACTTCCTGGAATACTTTGAGGAGTATTGGTATTAGTTCTTCTTTAAAGGTCTTGTAGAATTCAGCTGAGAATCCATCTGGTCCTGGGATTTTCTTGGTTGGTAGACTTTTGATGGCTTCTTCCATTTTGGTGATCAAAATTGATCTATTTAAATTGTGTACGTCTTCCTGCTTCAGTTTGGGAGGATCATATGTCTCTAAAAATTTGTCAATATCTTTGATATTTTCTTTTTTATTGGAGTATATATTTTCAAAGTAGCTTCTAATTATATTATGTATTTCAGTGCTGTCTGTCATGATCTTTCCCTTTTCATCATGAATTGTAGTAATTTGAGTTTTCTATCTTCTTTTCTTTGTTAGTGTGGCTAAGGATTCATCAATTTGTTTACTTTTTCAAAGAACCAACTCTTTGTTTTGTCAGTTTTTTAAACTGTTTCTCTTGTTTCAGTTTCATTGATTTTAATTCTGATTTTAATTATTCCCTGTCTTTTACTATTTTTGGTGTTGATTTGTTCTTCCTTTCCTAGGGATTTGAGATGTAATGTTAGGTCATTGAATTGTTTTTAAATTTTTAATATATGAGCTCCATGCAATGAACTTTCCTCTTAGTACTGCTTTCAGAGTGTCCCAGAGATTTTGATATGTTGTGTTGTTGTTCTCCTTTACCTCTAAGAATTTATTTAATTCCTCCCTGATTTCTTCTATTATCATTGCATCATTCACTAGCATATTATCTAGTCTCTAGGTGTAGGAGTAGTTTTTGTTTTTTATTTTATCATTGATTTCTAATTGCATTCCATTATGGTCTGATAGAATACAAGGTAATATCTCTATTTTTTTGTATTTACTAAGGGCTTCTTTGTGGCATAGCATATGGTCTATTTTGGAGAAGGATCCATGAGCTGTGGATAAGAAGTGTATTTGCTCAATGATGAATGAAATACTCTGTACATGTCAGTTAAGTCTATATCATTGAAAGTATTATTTAGTTCTATAGTTTCTTCAGTTTTTGTTTGGAGAATCTATCTAGTGGTGAGAGTGGTGTGTTAAAGTCACCCACTATTATTGTGTTTTGGTCTACCTGATTTTTAAAATCAAGAAGGGTTTGTTTGATGTACATAGATGCTCCATTGTTTGGGGCATAAATATTTAAAAATGTTATGTCTTGCTGGTTTATGGTTCCCTGGAGAAGTATGAAATGTCATTCTTTATCCCTTCTGCCCAACTTAGGTTTGAAGTCCACTTTATCTGATATGAGGATGGAGACCCCTTCTTTTTTACTGAGTCCATGTACATGATATGTTTTTCCCCTTCCTTTCACCTATAGTCTGTGAATATCATTTTTTTAAGAGATGAGTCTCTTGAAGGCAGCATATT
The DNA here is from genome assembly GCF_902686455.1 of Sciurus vulgaris. NCBI lineage: Eukaryota > Metazoa > Chordata > Mammalia > Rodentia > Sciuridae > Sciurus > Sciurus vulgaris. Next base: position 100,967,834 of record NC_136463.1, on the reverse strand, counting down.
GTTGGGTCTTTCTATTTAATCCAATCTGCCAGTCTATGTCTTTGATTAATGAGTTTGGGTCATTAACATTCAGGGTTATTATTGTGATATGATTTGTATTCCTGGTCATTTTGGCTTAATTTTGGTTTTTATCTTGACTTGGTTTCTCCTTTGATTGGCTTTTCCTTTAGGGTAGTTCCTCCCTTTGCTGACCTGTATTGTTGTTTTTCATTTCTTTCTCTTGAAATATTTTGCTGAGGATGTTCTGTAGTGCTGACTTCTATTTGTAAATTCTTTTAACTCTAGTTAATTGTGGAAAGATTTTATTTCATCATTAAATCTGAAGGCTAGTTTTTCTGGGTATAGGATTATTGGTTGGCATCCATGTGCTTTCAGAGCTTGAAATATATTGTTCCAGGCCCTTCTAGCTTTTAGATTCTGGGCTGAGAAATCTGCTGATATCCATATTGAATTTCCCTTATAAATAATCTGATGCTTTTCTCTCGCAGCCTTTAAAATTCTATCTTTATTTTGTATGTGAGGTGTTTCATTATAATGTGCCTTGGTGTGGATCTGTTGTAATTTTGTGCATTTGGTGTTCTGTAAGTCTCTTATATTTGATTTTCCATTTCATTTTTCAGGTTTGGGAAATTTTCTGATATTATTTTATTGAACAGGTTGTTCATTCCTTTGGTTTGTAGCTCTGTGCCTTCCTCAATTCTACTAATTCTTAAATTTGGTCTTTTCATGATATCCCATAATTCTTGGAGGTTCCATTCATGATTTCTTACCATCTTCTCAGTTTGGTCAACTTTATTTTTAAGATTAAATATTTTGTCTTCATTGTCTGAGATTGTCTTCCACAAGATGTATTCTGTTGGTGATGATTTCTATTCAGTTTTTAATTTGGTTTATTATTTTTTTCATTTCAAATATTTATGTTTTTTTTTCAGATTTCTATCTCTTTATTGAAGTATTCTTTTGCTTCCTAGCATTTGCTCTTTTAACTGTTTTTTGAAGGGATCATGCATTGCCTGCATTTGCTGTCTTATCTTTTGCTTTATAGATCATTTGAATTATGTAGGTTCTAAACTCTTTTTCTGTCATTTCTGCTGCCATGTTGTCATTGGATTCTATCAAATTAGCATCTTGGTTTTTTATGGACACTTTCTTCCCCTGTTTTTTCCTATTGTTTTGGTATATTCCCCTCTAGCGGTGAAGATCTAAGGTACTGCATCTTCCCCGCTTTAGGCTTATTGTGACCCTGCCAGTTTCCAGTACGTCTCCTTTGAGGGGGAGATGAATATTAGCAGTACTCAATACAAATAACATGAAGCCCAAAACCAGATAACCCCTATAAAGACTTTAACAGTACTGTAATAAACAGGATGAGTTTGATTATTATCTACAGGATAGCCAATAGGCTTGCAATGAGCTCTATAACTTCCAGTGGTGGATGAAGAGGATGGGGAGAGGTGTAGGATGTAACAATTAATGGGAAAAGAAGTGAGTAAATAGAGTGAGAGCGTGATCAAAAGAAGTTGGTCTCGAGCATGAGAAAAGGGAGAAAGAGACTCCAAGGGAATAGATAAATAAAAAGAAAATAGAGTGAGAACAAAAAAAGAAGAAATAAAAAATTCAAAATTGAAAAAGAAAATCTATGATTCACAATATTCTACCACTCAAACCTCCTAGTCCTCAGTATATGAATGCAAGTGCCATACCTGTCAAAGGGTCTCCAGGCTCCTGTAGGTGCCTCAGGAAGGGAACCATCCCTCCAATGATGGTGGCCACACCCTCAAGGATAATTCAAAATGTCTGAACCAACCTATCAAGAAGCTGGGTAGCTACAGCATGGGTACACCAAGGTCCTTCTGCAGTGGGGGGGGTCCTTCTGCAGTGGGGGGGGTGGGCATGCGTGGTCTCTGGCATCTGTCTCTGCTTTTCTCTATGTTCCTTCATTTTGTTCATCTGTCTAAACTCAATCATCATTCAAGACCCAGTTCAACTGTCTCCAATTCCACAAAGTCTCTTATGTTATACATTGCTTGATATTAATCTTGCTTTTTAAAATTCTTTCATAGCTTTGTTTCTATAATGTACTAGTTTTCATCTAGAGATGATTATGCTCTCTATAGACTATTGTTAATTTCTACAGACATATTTGTTAATCATGAGTCAGGGAAAGCTGGAGAAACTTCTGGTAAATAGTAGGTAGAGGTTGAGGATGTTGCTAAATAACCTGTCAAGCAACAGTCCTCAGCTGACTGACAACAAATGTCAGTAGTACTGAGGTGAAGAATCCCTGCTCTATGGTAATACTTGATATATTATTTTTCCAAATAATAAAATTATTTGTGTCATACTTAAGTCTTTCACTAAAATATAAGCACACTTACAAAAAGGACATGTCACTTCCTTAGGGAGACCTGGCCTCCCTTCGTTCAAGGGTTTCCGGATCTGTAAATCGACTCAAACTTGGGTGTTGTTGAGGGACCATGTTTCTGTTATGATCTAGGGGAGGCTTTTGTACATTTGCCCTGGAATTTTTCTGCTTATATAAGTAAAGTAGAAATTTGGTGGGTTTTCTATCTAGAAACACTGTGATTAATGAGCCAGTGCCACAGATCTACACCAGTCAGAACATTTTGTACATTTCTTCCCCTTTGTTGTCTATTATGGAAACTATGATCATCCTGTCTTTGGTCATTGAGGGCTTCCAGTTGGCCCCTTCCTCCCTGAGATTGAATCATTCCCATAGCAGTTATGTCTTCCAGTTGATTGGCTGCAACTCCACAGTAAGGTCTGGCATGCAAAGAAGAGCAAAAACAGAGCTCTTCAAGGATGCTGGTGCTCCCCTCACAAATTTATTTCGTACAGTTTTGGTGAAGCAACATGTTTTGGACAACTCCAGTATTGAGGAGAAGGTTGTACATGACAGATCCACTACAGCATTTCAATCTCTCTGAACCTCTGAATCCCCTTGTCAACAGTAAATCAAGAGATATCAGGCATTTTCAGTTTATTTATAGTAAACCAGCCAACCAGCCAATTATTACCCTTTTTTTAACACTGTGCGCTATTATATTAAATCTAGAATATCTATTTAATGGGCCAATATCAATAAATATCAATAAATTCAAAAAAGTTTTATATTTCTTCCACCATTTTCCTACACCCTTAAAATCTATTCCCACACATGTTCCCCAGACCTCCGCTTGTATGAATTAAAAAAACTCAAAAAGCTCCTTCTGAGCTAAGTGTATCTCCTCTTGGGTCACACTCTACCTCACCTCTAGGGGCCTGCTTTGATTTGAATCTAGTTATAGGCCTAGAGGCAAAAGTGAATGGTAAGGGTGGGTCCTCAGTAGCATCAACATCTTCTTGCTGAACAACTGAATCATGGACAGTTGCTACAGTTTCCACAAGCAAAGCAGAATTAGTTCCCTTCAGGGAGGATGGAGGAGGCAATGCCACAGAGGGTTATGGTAGGGATGCCTCAGTCATGGCTAAGAGTGGGGACTCAACAACCTCTGGCAAAATAAACTAATCAGGATATGGGAGATAAATGTCCCCAGTCTCTTCAGGTTCCTCCCACTTGTTACTACTATAACTTGTAGGATCCCATTCTTTTCCAAGAAGTACCTGCACTTTAATCATAGACACCTTTGGAGACTGAGAGTTAAACTTTCATCTTAATTCAGCCAATTGCAGGATGAGGGTTTGTGTTTGGTTTTCAGCATCCTCAGCTCTATGACTGCAAGAGAGAAGATTCTCCTTCAGAACACAATTAGCAGCTTTCGAATCAGTTATGTTTGTCTGCAACTGAGAAACTAAGTTTCTGAACTCAGCATTCCCCTTTGTTACTTTGTCCAGTGAAGCCAAAAGCAACCAACCAACATCAGCATATTTCTTAATGTTCCAGGCCTGTTCAAAGTTATCATGTATATAATCGCTAAACTCCTTGTTTTTTCCAAGGGCAAATTGGGAGCATCAAACACATTTACTTTACAAATCTCTTTAAACAGTTCACACCATGGATTATCAGTACTCTCTGTAGTACCAGTAAGAGAGTCTTTATTAACTTTAGGCTTAACCAATTTAGACAGCCAACTCCAGAAACCACAAAACCAACTAAGGAATCATCCTTACAATTCCATTTCTCTAGAGCCACCCCCAGTACCAACTTCTGTATTAGTCAGGGTACTGGAGAGGAAAAGAATCAACAGGAAGTATGATTACGAAAAGGGAATTTATTAGATTGGCTTATATGACCAGAAACTGGATAGTCCACAATGGCCATCTACAGGTTGGAGAGCTGGAGGAACAAGTAGCTGTGCAGTCCAAGGGGTTGAATCCTCAGAACGAGAAGGATCAATGGTGCTATCCCAGTGAAAGACCAAAGGCTTCTGGAAACTCCCCGGGGAAATCACTGGCAGAGTCTGTTTTAGAAGAGTGAAGGAGCAAGAATCTGATGTCCTCAGGTGATTACAGCAGCAATTAGAACTGGCTCAATGAACAAATAATTTCAAAAAAGAAAAGAAAAAGAACCCATTCAAGGAGAATTGAGCTTGTATCTACTGCTGCTTCCTTGTTCTTCCAACTTTATCCCATTCAAGCCAACATCCTATTGGAAAGTGAAGCCCACACTTAGAGAGGATCTCCAGTTCACTATCTTACATGTCAATCATTTCTAGACACACCTTCATCGACACACCCAAAAGTCTCTTAATCTTTAGCATCTCTTAATCCAATCAATTTGCCAATTCAAATAAACCATTACACATACTCTGTTCATTTGCTCTCACTTTCACAATAATTTGAAATAAATATTGGAATTTAATAAATACTTGTGAATTGAAATAAAAATCTGTTTTAGTCAGTTTTTTTAGCTGCTATGACTAAAGGACCTGACCAGCACAATTGTAGAAGAGAAAAGGTTTATTTGAGAGCTCACAGTTTCAGAGGTCTTAGTCTATAGAAGTTCCCATTCCTCAGGGCTCCAGATAAGGCTGAATATCATGACAGGAGAGAGTGGCAGAGGTTAGCAGCTCATATCATGGTGATCAGGAAGCAGAGAGAGAGTCTCCATTCTCTGGATACAAATATACACCCCAAAGCCACACCCCAGTTGCTCTCCTCCAGCCACACTCTACCACTTCAGGTATCACTCAGTTAATTCCTATCAGGGATTAAATCACTGATGGGTTCAGACTCTCACAACCCAATCATTTCTCCTCTGAACCTTCTTGCATTGTCTCACACATGAACTTTTGGGGGACACCTCACATCCAAATCATAAAATCTCTAAAACTGCTTAATAGCTTTTCTATAATTTTTTTGGTCTCACATTTCTCTACTTTCTCCAGTGTTGCTAATCCTCATGCAATTCTCTGATGGTGAACTTCTTACCATCCTTGGTTAAAATTTTTATAGTCCTTAAAATGTTACATTAGATGTAACATTTGTTCACCTATCTTTGTTATTATATTATATTATATTATATATGTTATTATATTATATTATAAAATCTTTGTGGAAAAGGATAATATTTCTTCCAGAAATATTACTTATAACTCCAGAATCTATAACTATATCTGAAGGAGATGATTGGTAGGTGATATATTCTTATAGAATAGAATTATCATAAAAAATTATTTTAAGAAACATACAGAGTGCTATGGTCATTATAAATGTCCCTTCAAAGGACCATGAATTCTAAGACTGGTCTACATTCTATGCACTGATGGGTACTGGAACTTTTAAAACTTGGAGCTTATTGGGTCTTCTAATCATTCAGCATAAGCCTTAGAAGAGCTATTCGGACCCCGCCCCTTTCTCTTCCTCTCTTTGTTTCTTTGCTATGAAGTAAGCAGCTTGCTTTATCACATGCTCCCTGCCATGATGGGCTGCTTTGCCACAAACCTAAACCAATAAAGCCAATTGATCATGGAATGGAACTTATGAAACTGAATTTAAATAAACCTTTTTTCTTCATGAGTTGATTATCTCAGTTATTTTTTACAATTATGGAGAGCTTACTAACACATGAAGTAATTTCTATTTTACACTGAATTTCCAATGAAGGAAATTTCCAGTTTAGACATGTACTTAAGCTGCTATTTATACTTAGAAGCTTCAGAGGAATATCACATAAGACACCTTGGGGAACCAGGTATTTCAAATTATTATTGATTACAGCTAATACTTTTTAGCATTTTCCCAAGGAATGTCTTACTTCAGTGCTTCTTAAACTCTAGTTGGTAGATGACCTGCATCAAAATCACCTGAGGTATTATGTAAAAATAACAATTTGATGTCTTTGGAGTTGAGAGTCAAAAACTGATATTCTTTATATGCTTCTTGGGTGATTCTCTAAGTGTACTAATATTTGAGAGCTACTCTCTTTCTTGTGTTTTTTTCTACTTGAGATAAAACAAGACTCTTTCTATTCTTATTTACCATATTTTCATAATAACATTAATGGTAACTAGGATTTAGTGAACATTTTCTGTAAATCAAATACTTCTTTAAACACATTATGCATTTTGTATCATTTGATCCTTACCAAATTTATGAGAGAGATTCAATTTTTACACCTATTTTTAAGATATGGGAATCCAAGTACAGGTAAATTATTTGCCTAATGTCACATATAGAGTGAGTTTCATATCTTTCTTCAAAACCCTTGTTCTGAAATGTGACGCTTTCCTGCCTCAACATAATTGAAGATCATTTTTTTCTTAGTTTACCATAAAGTGTATTTCAACATTGGATTTCCATTTAGCTTCTGATAGCTAAAAGTGTATACATATTGGCTTCATTATTTGTGAGTCAAAATATTAGTACACTTTCCAAAATACATATTCTATCTAAAGGATTGGGTTCAGCTCTTATGTTTCAATATCCTTAATTGATGAAGATTTCCAAAGTGTATTCCTTTCAACATATGATGGAATCATTAGTAAATATAGATTTAGGACTGCTGTGAAAAGTTAGGCTAAATTGCCTATCACAGTTCGACAGTTGGAAGAAAACCTCAAAAATGAAAGCTTTTAAAACTTTACTACTGGGGTGACATGAGCTGGCAAGGCTGTTATCACCTGATAATGCATTTCTAGGTGAGCTAAGTTTTCTAAAGGCCATTGCATCCTGGGGTGATGATGGCTTGTAGTTGCACAGCCCACTGGGCAGCTTTGAGAAAAATTGTCCTCTATCATACAGAGAGCAACACAATTAATGCCCTCTGTTTCTAAGAAAAGCAGGGGAATTACAACCTTTGATTGTCTCATTTAAGAAATAGTTTTTCCTTGGGCTAAACACTCTTTCCAAAGCCTCTCTCATTACTTAAAAATCCAGGAGTTATTTCTCTGACTAATACCTGGCTGAATGGTAAACCATGAGGCTCCTGGTCTAGGGGAGGGAATGAGAGCAGACACAGATGATGTCACCCCCTGTCCCTACCACCTGTTTATTGACTTGGAAACACAAGCTTGTTTGTCTTTATCACTGCCCAAACTGTTCTTCATCTAGTATTTTTCTTGGCTGCCTCATCCTGCTATCTCCTCACTGTGTAGTGTACAATTGTAACTGGAATTCCGATGGCTCTCATTTTACGTCCAAACAGTTCTAGTTTCCCCTTACCATATGGTCATCCTGATGTTACCATTTGCCTCAATCATCCTTTTTGTAGCTGCTTGAACATCTTAATTGATCTCATGAGCTATGTTAGGGATTTATAACAGACATCAGTATAATTCATCTCTCTCACACACAGACAGGGTCTTTTTTCTGATTGGATGTGTATTACATATAGATATTTACATTACTCTAAAATCCAGGTCTCACTTTAGTAATAACATCAATGAGCTTGAAAAGGCTGTGGCTCATCAGAGAAAACGATCACCTTTATTCCCCCCGTCTGATATGGTATTTTCCATTTCTCTGGAGTGTTTGTGTATTGCAACATATTTAAGCCCTTTTCTCCTGTTCAAACAAAGTGACAAATAAACTTAGTTTTTAAAGTTTTCTGGAATAGACTGAATTAAGTTTTTACTGGTCAGTCACATTGTCTTCCTTACTTTCTCACTCATTCATCTTTACCATCATGCAAACTCATTTAACAACATGTTTATTATTTCTTTTAAAATTTCAGGACAAACAAATTGGTATTGGATCACTCCACATTGATCCAAGCATTTATATCTCCTTTAAAGTCTGCAATTTCAGAGAAATTACATCTCTTTAATTTCTCCTTTATCATACAAGTAAATTCTTCAAAGCAGATACTTATAACTATGTCAACTCCCTGCCACACACCCCTTACGAACCCACTGGAGTAAAAGCTAACACCATGGACTGAAAGGATAGTTTACAAAATTTCCTGCATGGTATATATTGGCCCCTGACAGGAGGGAATCTATCTAAGTCACTTTTCTGAAAAGAAGATTATATACTAACTAGATTAACTTTCAGTATCTGGGAGTTGGGTCTATATTAAGAAAAATTATCAAGTGAGTGAAATTCGTAGCACTAGCTCTTCTATTCCTCCTAATTCCAAAACTATTTAAAAGCAAAGATCACTGCCATGTGTTTCCAACATTCCTCAGTTTTACCTCATGGATATAATCTAGGTCCTATGCCTTATCCAGGTGCATTTAAAATTTAAATTTGACTTAAAATTGTGAAACAAGAGGATTCATCCTTAGGTTGAATTTTGAAGAGTTAGGATGATTTATTTTTTGTAGGTCCATTGGGTGATCTTGTTTCTTAAAATCATATGTCTGAAGTTATATCTCTGGTGTATAGTGCTTTACAGAATATCAGATAGATTTCCTGACTTTGCCTAGAGGGAGAACTGCTGGGACTTTTAAAATCTGAAGCCAGATCTCTCCAAGGAGAAAGGAGAACACTGAATGTCCTAAATAAATAATATCAAAATGAATCTGAGGCAGCATGAAGCCCAGAGATTTTGCTCACGTGGCATTAGCTATTTGGGGAATTGCAGTGAATGGATCACTCTCAACGGGCAAAATAATCCACAGAAGTATAGTTAGTACACCTGCGAGGTTTACTCAGAAAACCCAGGGAATCCAAAATTGCACCTTTTGGTTCCTTATCAAGGAATTGAACTAATTTCATGTAAGTGGCTTAACAGGAATAAATGAGGATAAGCACTCATTGAGCATATTATTGACTGCATGGCTTTGTTATTGGATTTCATTTCATAATTTCCCAAACAGGGAACTTTTGTCTGCGTTCTGGGATGGATGTAAGATAGCTGTAAAAACCAGGTCTATATCTGATATGTGGTTTCCACAGAGGGCACTAGACTGAATCTTTGGAGGACATAATTGTTTAGGAAGTACCAAACAAATTCTAATTCTGTGCCTAATAAACTTTGGATTTATTGGAAAAAAAATGTAACTTCTCAGCAATCTGAAAGAGGTTTATGCAATGAGTCAATGACATAATATGTGTACAGCCCAGTGATGGTCACAGTGTTACAACTTTCCTTTCTGATATTAGTGTGTGTGGGTGGGGGGCCAATGATGGACCTTTCTTCAGACCAATATGAAATCCACAGGGAGTTACAGTATTATGTGAGGAAACAGGAATGATGCTATTGCTATAAATTCCTATATAATAGAAATAGGTAAATTGATGACTATAGAACTGAATAAATGACCTAAAATTGAGAATTATAGAAAGTAAAGGAAAACAATTGAAAAGGAAGCTGATAGAACATTTGAGAAATTCATTTGCAAGATAATCAAGGACAAGGGATAAGAAAAAGGGGCACATGAAAATACATATAGGAAAAAATGAAACATTTGTACTGTTTTGGGTTGTATTTTAAATGCATGGTGTTATGAAAAATCTTTTGAAGATTACAAAGAAGATTAAACATGGATCCTGCTCTCAATAGTCTTAAGGGCTGCAGTTTGAGAGTAGGGTTTGGATGTATTCCAAATGTTGGACTGTATTAAAAACTGGATTCACTAAGACATGAATATTATTAAAGAATGTGACAAGGGATGATGATATCTGAGACAACCTTATGAGGGAGCATAGAAAGTTGACTCCTAAAGTCCTTAAGGTTACACAGAAGCTTGTAGATGACAAGGACAAAATGATGGAGAAAGTGGCATGACTGGAGGGGGTGATCTTCAAAAGAACTCAAGAACTTCAAAAGAACTTTAAATATAAACACAAAGAAAGCATGATGGGTAGCCGCAGGCATCGTTCCCACAGAGGTGATAATTGAAGCTGGAACTGGATGAGATTGCCAAGGACCTGTATTGCAGAAGGGACTTCAAGGATGAAATCCTTGTGTGAAGGCCAGTGTAGATGACAGACATGGAGTCATCTTTGTTCCATAAAGAGATAGAGTTGAGCACTGAATCTTTGGTTTGCATGTGGCTGTTCCTCTTTGGCATTTTGGCACATGTGTGAGTTGATGGTCAATTAGGTGTCTATCTCTATATCACCCTGCCTCACAAGAAGAGAGAATATACTATTGTCTCCTAAAATTTTATTGACCATTAGGATAGTTATTAATATCTCCTTTATAGTTTTCTGATTCATAATGGCTTGGCTTTCACTGAAAGAGCTTTAGCCTGAGACTCACTGTCATTTATCCATTAAGGACAGAATGCGCTGCTAGAAGAGAGATCTAGGGCTGGGCATATAACACTAGTAGATCTAGAGGAAGACACTTGTGAAGATGAGATAAGAGATGTTTTTTCTTAAGTCCTTACTGTACAACCAAATATGAGTTGAGAATGGCATCCCAAATCCATTCAAATATATTTTTTGTTTAATGTAACTGCTAATTTCTGTTTCCTTGAATTGATGGTTAAACAGTAATCTTATTGCATCAGTAATAATTCAGCTATTTAGGGAAATGCTCTCAAATACTGAAATTGAGATATTCTGGATCTTTTATCAGTTATAAAACATTTTATTTTGTCAGGAGAGAAATGGACAACTAGTCTGTTCAGAACCACCATCCAGAAAAGAACTTGCTCAAAGTTCACCTAAGGGATCAATATATTTTTCAGAGTTGAAGAAATCTCATTCATTTCAAACTTTTTTCTTCATCTCAATCTGCACCATTGAAATGATAATAAATTATTGCTTTATAAACATTGGTATTGTGCTATAACCAATCTGTGTTGTCATAGGTAAAACATTTCTGCAGGTTGTTTCATTGTTATTATAAGAAAACATAATGACACATTTTAGACAGTGAAAGGAAATGTTCTTAACCATTGTGCAGGTGTAGTCACCATAATGATGTCTTCTAATTATGTAGAAACTGATACACGGAGAGCTTGCAAAATGTTATCATCAGTGCAATGGGCATGATAATTAGCTATATACAAGATCTAGGTGTAAAATGTTTAAATGTCTTGTTTGTATATATAGAATTTACCATGGTTTTTTAGAACTGATAGTTATAAAACAAAATTAATCCCAGAATTAACTGTGTCATCATAAATTCAGGTAAGGATTTTTCATCCTTCCAGTCTCCCTTCCTAAGTTCCAAGAAGACTGAGTCATAACATTGGCATTGTGAAAGGGTACCTGTCCAAATTCCCACTGACATGCTGTTTGTCCTGCAGTCTTTGATCACAAGCTTGTTTCCACTGCAGCTACCCATTCCTACAGATGACTCAGGTTTTTGAGTAATCCAGGTCCTTTAGAGATTTTATGCCTGAACTCTCGAGACTACAATAGGAATTCTATCGTGCTCAAGGTTCACTTTCTGTCTCTCTAGGCACGTAGACCATACCACATTGCACACCATATCACAGTGCATGGAATTCTACTTGGTGTTCTCCACCGTTAGCCTCAGGATCTCCTGTTGTTGTGCCTCAAGTAGGCATGTTTCTTCTTAGGAGATAACATGGGAAGGAAGCAGTCTATGTTCCTTCTCTGGTGTCTTCTAAATCCACCTGGGGCTGGCACTTATCTCTGGCACTTGTCCCAGGAGATGAAGAGTTGCATTCCTTCTTAGACATCTAGCTCCTTTCATCCCTATTTATATCCTCACCAATTTTTGTTCTCTGCACATCTGTCTAATTTTAACCCCTTCTAAAGTTCCAGATTATTCCCTAATGCTTATTCTTTATGTTTTCTTTTTCCTCTAAGGTTTGAAGTTTAGAGTCTAGATTACAATTTTTAAAGAAAACTAAAATGTCACAACTCTAAAATACTTAGTTTTCATATTTATCCCATACCTTTCAAGACTAAAGTACTTTTACATTTGTCCTATTCTTTGTGTAAGAAATTAGCAGATGTCTGCAAAAGAACTTAAGAATCTGACAGATTTTTCTCTCACTCTCTTTTTCTTTCTTTCTTTCTTTTTTTTATTTTGTTTTAAGTACTAGGGATTGAATTCAGGGCCTCACACATGATAAGCAAGTGTTCTACCAATGAGCTATATCCCAGCCCTCTGTGTATTTGTATACCTTCCCATCTAGAAAATAAGGAACTTGAGTTGTGTAGAGAGTTGTGGTACTGGGAAAGTAGGAAGATTTGCTGAGGGAAATAAAAAAAAAAATCAAGACTTGTTGAATGTTTATACTCTACTCCAGGATTATCAGATTTGGGAAGAGGGCAATATTTGTGCTCCAAAGCATTATATGATACAATGCATTATAAGACTTTAACTGGGCTTATAATGATGATGACACATAAATGTTCTTGATTTTGAATGGATGATTTTGTTCTCATTTGTCCATTTTTTTCAACAATTATTTGTTACCTTTACTATATTACAGGTATAGTGCTGAGCTATGCAATACAGAAATATAAAATAATCTTTCCTGATCATTTTAAATATTTCATATTCTGGAATCTTCCATATTATGCAGAAGAATGGGTAAAAATAAATCATGAAATGAACAATTATATTAATATAGGTAAGAGTTCTCCCCTGATGATTTGCCATCTATCAGCCTACAAGAGGCAAATTGACTTGAATTTCTTGGGAAGATTCAAATGGATTAAATATTGACTCAACATTTTGGTAATCATCCAAATGATGATTTTTCATCATTTAAAGTCATGTTTCATTGTGTAACTGACTATGAAAATTAAGCTATTTCCAACTTGGACTCAGGTATGGTATCCACAAAATATATATCAATATATATTAAATATGCTAAATGCCATAGATGATATATAAATATATGATACATATTTAATAAATCATAAAAATCTGAAAAGGGAAAAACAATATTAGGTTCTGGTTTCACAATCTTAGACCCTTTTGCCAGATCAGAGCATAAAAAATCATGTGACTGCAACAAAAGTTCTTTAGAAAGAGTTTGCCATCCTTCAAGTTTCTATAACCAATCTTATCAGTACCACAAAGTGGGACCCCAGAAACCATGAAATGCTTTTCCTGGTTTTTAATGAATAACTGACTTATACCTAAAAGAGTGAAAATAGTCATTGACCACAGGGTAGAAAGCTGTAATTTCCCCAGATTCCAGAGTATACTGATATGAAAGATGTATAAGAATTTCCAGTGAACTGAGTCTGGCTCACACACTCAAAGAAGAGGGCTTGGCTGATTCCATTTCAAGTTCTGCTGAAGAATGTCGTGGGAATTCCAAGAGTAAGAACCTACTCAAAATGAACATCAGGAGAGTAATGAACAGAGTGGGTGCTGTTAGAGGAAGGGTTCACTCTCACATCCTGTAGGGCTGAGATCATGAAGGTAGTTTACAGCAGTAGCCATCATCAGCCAAATAAGACTTCCTGATTTACCCCTTTACCTCTGCCCTGGTCCTGCTTAGAATGCAGGTGTCTCACATAGCAGGTCCAAGAGGAAGGAATAGGAAGAGCAGGGAGAAGTCATGCCATCCCTCTAACTCTGTTATCATATTGGTAGTTTGTTTTCAATGGATCTTAAGATTGTTTTTAAATGAGAGACACATAAGAAACAAAACCAAAAAAATTGCATCTGTTTTAGATTTCAACTAGAGAATGACAAGCCTTCATGCACTCATTTTAAAGTAATGATGAGACTAAAAAAGAGACAAAGAAAACTTGTGCTTTAATTATATCAGAAATCATGCTTGTAAAATTTATAGATTACATTTGGTGACACTAATAGGAACTGGTTATTGAGGAAGCTTTACAAATTGAAATATAGAGAACCCCTGGACTCTGATAACCCTTAAGCATAGTACCTCAAAATGAAAATGGTATGAGTTTCCTCTTAGTATGGTGTGAAAATTATTTAGAAATTTACCATTTTCTCAAATTTCTTTTACCCATTCCATAGATACCTCTCTTTAAATGGGTTTAAAGATAAATTTATGATCTTTTTGTATTAGTTTATTAATATAAATTCAAGTTATAGGAAATTCTAGTCAGTACAAGCTATTAGCAGAGAGCTTACTACCCTCAAAAGAGACCATATTCATATCCACAAACACTCCCTATAGCTCCTTTTCTGTTTTTAGTGTAGCTCCCATAGGTATATTTTGCATTCTCCTCCCAGTGGTTATCACCGCCCACCCTTAAAATTCTAATATTTCTCTCAAAGCTTGGCTGTGAAGTGGGGAACATAATCCCATTCCTGAGAAACAAAAGTATAGAGAATTTGAAAAATACACATGCACATACCTGCAAACACACACACATAATTCACATTTGCATGCATATATGCAGTTGGGCTTTCTAAGTGTGATTGTCGTTAATTTAATTTACAATGTTTAACTCCCTTTTGAAATATTTGGCTGCAAAATAAATGCCAGATAAAATTTAAAGTCCCAGAATTGATCTTATTAGCTGTGTGACCTTAGCAAGTTTCCTTAATTTTTCTGAACTTTATTTTGTCTTTAGTGGAATTAGGCCAATGAAATAATCTTGTTCATTTCAGAGCTGGTGTAATTAAATTAGCTGAGAGAGAAAACGTCTGTGGCATATAGTAGGCTTTCAATGGATGGTACCTTTATTTTTTAATTTTTGTGTAGTAAAAAGAAAAAAATGGAGCAATCAAAACTGCATAAACTAGGAAAACAGAACTTAGAATTGTTACCATGTCCAGCCCCCAACTTTTCCTCAAGTTGACATTTCCTGGTTTTCCATGGGTTATGTTGGTGACTATTCTCCTTACTGTGTCCTATACTCAAAAGTAGTCCTGTTTTTACATTATGATAAGAACCAGGAACAACTGGTGCATGAGAATTGAGTTTTACACAGACAAATTATATCTTTTTCTTTGCTTTTTGCTTATTTTTGTTCTACTTTTGGAAAATTACTTTTCCCCTTTTTTATTTACATTACTATTAACCAAGCATATACTTTCCAAAGTTTTTTTTTCCAAATGGATTGACTAAGATTCAAATTTAAGTTTATTTAAATAATATATTTATGTAAAATATATTGGTCTGGGGAGCCATATCAAAAGAGCAATGTGAAAAAAGAAAACTGGTTTCTAAAATTCGTATGTTGAAACTTAATGGTCAATGCAATTGTAGTAAGAGGCAGGGCTTTTAGGAGGTGATAATGTCACGTAAGCAGAGCCCTCATGGATTGGGTGTGAGGGTGTGAGCTTACTTTCTTTTGCTCTCCCATCAAGTAAGAAAATAGAGAATAGGCCCTCACCAGACTGAAACTGTTGGAACCTGGATCAAGCATAGACAGTCCAGTCTCCACAAATCACAAATGTACTAAACCTTTTTTTTTTTTTTTTTTACTACTTGTAAATTATCCAGTCTCAGATATTTTGCTAAAACAGATCAAACAGGGTAAGACAGTGAAATTTTTAGGGATACCAACAAAATGGAAAATCAGGAATACTTAAATATAAAACTTACCACACCTTCCATTTATTAAGCATTCCCTTTGCTCTTAGAATTTGTGTTGAAATAAAAACAAAACAGAAGTTGCAGAATAGCAATCATTAGAAAAATGACTTCTGTCATTAAGTTTGAGTTTGGAAACTTGAAGTAGCTGTTTTGGCCAGAGTGGTATCCTTTTGAAAATCTCCATTGATTCTACTGGGACATTATCTATTGACAGCACCTGACAGACCTGCTGGTGCTCTGCTGAGGAAGCACTAAAGACTAAAGAAAGCTGAGGCTTTCAAGATTTTATATTCACAACATTACACCATCAATGATTTTATGTTTAGCTCAGTACACTGGAAGAATTTTATCCAGAATTTCAATAACTTATCACAAATATGTGCTTCAAATGTCTTGTAGAGAGTAGAAGTAGTGCATCAAAAAAATAAAATCAATAACACAGGGTGCTAAGTTTAATATCTAGTACTGACACTAAATACTTACCACCTCTTCCAGCAAGTTTTTAGCCAAACTGAGTCTCAGTTTACTCATCTGTACAATGAGAATGATTATCTTCTTGGCAATAATGTATCAGAAGTGTTCAACATGGATTGACGAATACTCTTCCTAAATTAAAAGACAGCTCTCATTAATCAGTCATACATCTAATACAGATAGCATAGTGCAAAAGGATATTTTTTAGACTTGTTACACTAGGCATTCAGAGCTCCTTACGATGAAGGGCAAAATCTGTTCATTGTGATACCTTGGTTGTTATGTAACAGGGAAATGAGAAGCAGCACATTGCCTCCTTCTTCCTAGGTGAATGGTCTTGTGAAAGGCCTTTCTAACTCTGATCCCCAGTTTCCTCAGCAATAAAATAAAAGTCATATCCCCACTGAACAGAGCACTCTCAATAGAGTACTTAGTATAAAACCAGGCAATGAGAGGGTACCTCATGACTGCTAACAATTGCTAGCAGAAGAAATGCTATGGTCTCTTAACTTGAAATGATACCCGATCATAGCAGTAATGTAAATCAGAATTTATTCTTCAAATGTTCTTTCACACGTGCTAGCTCATTTTATTCATACAACTTACAAAGTTGGCATGCAAAAAATGATCTTTTATTTTGCATAAAAGGAATCTCAGACTTTGAGAGGCTCATATTTCCTCAAATCACACAGCGCAGTAGCTGCAGAACTGGGCTCTAAAACCATGTGTTCTAATTCTTCATTCTGAGATGCTTCGTAGGACATCATATTACATTCCAGTTTCAGAATTGCTAACTCATGTGTTTTGGTTCATTTAAGGACTCTAAGGCTATAGTTATCATGCATTGAAGTAGAAAGAAAACCCTTATGAATCTTCAGCTATTTTTCCTCAGAACTTGGTATTACTGTGATTTTTAAAAATTATTAAACTTTATTAATAAATTTCAGAAAATGAATTGAGAAAATGATTAAATCTGATGTTGACTGCTCTTCTTCAATGAATGAAGTGTTTAAGATAGCTGTAGTATGGTTTTAAAATTGTAGTTTGTGTTTTACAAAAGAAACTTTAATAATTCTGTGTTTTTCCACTGCAGGTGAATTTGATATTCAAAAGAATGAGAAGACTAATGGTTTTGATTGGAGTGAACCAGAAAGTGTGGAGGATGTGTGAACTTCCCCACACAGACATTTAGCCAGATAATTTAAGCTTGGGTGTCTGTTATTTATTTTATTTGAAACAAAATTGGCTCTATTTCTGGGAATCCATGACTTAACTATGTACTTCGATTTCTACCTGAACTGTATAATCTTTATATACCTAGTATCAAATTAGTAAGGTAGGACACACACAAAGCATGGTTTTTCAGCAGTGCTGTGCTCCTTAATCTCAACATATTCAATCCTTAGAGATGTCTGTATATTAATAACTTGTATTTGCATAAATAGTTGCTTTATTACACCGCTTGTGTTTATTTCATCATTTTGTAAAATGTGTTCTATTTAATAAGTTTTCATAAAAAGAAATATTTGATGGTCAAAGATGTGTGTGGTGTTGGACTAAATTATCTAAGCCTCTAAGCAAGAGACAATGTTATTAAAAATTCTTCAATTAATTTAACCAAGAATAAATCTTTTCATAAGGTATTTCTTCTTTGCAGTTTTCTATGAAACATACTTTGGTAACTTTATTACATAGCTTAGATAACTGGAACAATGCCAGAAATACCATCCATTCTATTGCATTGAAAAAAACATTTTCTAGATTACCCAGTGTTTGTTAAGATCACTAAAGTAATGTTTAAAAAAATTTACTGCGAGACTACAACTTTATAAACTGAAAAATATAAGCTCACATGAAGAACCATTAATGAAACAATTATTGTCAATTAATATTTAATAGTTCTCTACCTCACATTCCCATTTTCTGTGTTATAAAAATGATTGTACAGTAGCCATCTTTTCTGAGTTTTTCTTAAACTTTCCCAGGTTTGCCTTAAAAATTCTGTGCTGCAGGAAACCTCTGTGTCTTGCGAAAACTATTGTGGCTGATCGCCCCTTGTTAAGCTCAGTACCCTTGATATAATATGATATTGAAAATGTGATTATAACTAGGATACTTTAAAAACATAGCCACAAACATCTTGACACATCTTACATCAAGATGAAGATTCTAAGTTCCCTCCTCTTGAATGTAGACTAGATTTAGTGACTTGCTTTGAGATCTGAGGTTAGAAATTAAAGGTTAATACAGCTCCTTTTTGCCTTTCTGTTTGATTTGTGGCATATGTCTTTGCAGCCCTAAGACACCAAGTAAGAAGTCTGGCTCTCCATAAGCTTCCATGATGGAGAGACCATACAGAAGCAGAGGTGTCCTTAGAGGTACATTTATCAAAATTTAAAATCATTGATTTTCTCCTAAGCAGGTTTTTGACATGCAAGTGTACCAAGCTCTGATGTAACTTTAGATGCTATTACCACTGACAAAATGAGAAAGAACTGAGCCAGAACTGCCTAACTGAGCAGTTGACGGTAATTACTGTGAGAAATAAAAATAATAATTGTTCCTGTATATAAATAAGTTAGCTTTGATAACTGAAACAATGCCAGAAACACCAGCCATTCTCTTCATTGAAAACAGATTTTCCGGGTTAACCAGTGTTTTTAAAGATCACTAAACAATGTCCAACAAATATTTATTGAGAGACTACAAATGTATAAACTTAAATGTAAAGACACATGATAAAACTTAAATTGAATAATTATTAATCAATATTGCTTAGTGACTATTATAATAATGTATTTATATCCAGTGTGTTATAAATTTAATGTGTGTATGTACATATATATGTTTATACACACACACATATATATAATTTTAAAGTGTATCATTCTGAACAATTTCAATATGTTGTTTTAGGACTTATTTCAATTACTGTACAAAGAAAAGGTTATTTTAAAAAGTTACATAAGAAAGGGGAGACAAGGGGGGAAGAATCAGAAGGAAATGAGAAGGAAGGAAGGAAGGAAGGAAGGAAGGCAAAAGGGGAGGATGGGAGGAAAGGGGAAGAGACAAAGGTAGGAAGAGAGGGAAGAAATAGAAATCTCACTTACATAGCCAGTTCTCTAAGGAACCCAAAAAAATATATGGAAGGAGGCTCATGAAAAAAATAAAAATTGAAATTATACTAACAGGTCTCAGAGTTCTTAAGAATTTGGATGAAATGTGAGTTAGGATAGCTCTATTTTCCTTGAACATTTTGCTGCTCTGACATTTTAGAAGTCATTGATGTGTGTCTACTTTTGGCACCACCAACTATCAGTTTAATTTTTCTTACTAGCTCTCTTCTGTTTATACATCATTTCTGTTTACTCACTGATTTGGCTTATGAAAGGTTCATTCTCTCTCTTGACCTCTAACTGCTTCTTCTCAATGTATAACACATATTCAAATTCACTCTAACTGCTTTTTCTTTCCATGTGTTACATATATTCAAATTTAACAAAAAAAAAATCTGATGAGTTTGATAACTAGTCATCATCCACATTTGCACAAAAGTTTCATGTTAGGCACTCTTAAAAATCCTATACCACCATCACTATCACATCTAAGGAGTTTACTGTTCCTATGGAATATTACTGTGCCATAAATAATGATAAAGTTATGGCATTTGCAGGCAAATGGATGAAATTGGAGAAAATCATGCTAAGTGAGCTAAGCCAATCTCAAAAAACTAAAGGATGAATGATCTCCACTGATAAGTGGATGAGGACATATATGGGGAGTGGGAGGGGTTAGTGTTAGGGTTAGGGTTAGGTTTATGGTTGGGGTTAAGGAGGGTGGTAAGAATGGAGGAAGGAAGGACTGTATAGAGGGAAAAGAGGGGTGGAGGGGTGGGAGGGGTGGGGGGGAAGGAAAAAAATAACAATGAATCAAACAACATTACCCTATGTAATTTATGATTACACAAATGGTATGCCTTTACTCCATGTACAGAGAAACAAAAAAAGAGTTTGCTGTTCCATTAAGAGCAACTTGGTCCAGTTAACTCTAACAGGGTCCTTCTAACACCATGTGACTGCTTAGGACTGTGCCCTCAACAGTAAGATGTTATTCAAATCCTTTAGGAGAAGAGGTTGTAGAAATGGCAGAGTGCATGACCAGACTTCCCTGAACCCATGAAAACATGAACACAACATCCATTTTATCTTATATTTCCGGTTATCACCACTTGAGTCATCACCACTTTAAAAGAATGATCTCTTGAAATTTGTCCTTATTCTTCCCTCATTTCTTTCTTATTAATTTTACATATTATCTAAGAACCACAGACTTGATGAACTGGTATTGATATTTTTCTCCTGTTTTAGTCTTTCATCACTGAAGATTCTACCATTCAACACATCCCTAAAATACATTTCTTAACTATCTCTCAGACTTCATTTATGCAATTCCTTTGCAAGAAAGCATGCCTTCTCTGAAGCAAGTTGCTTAACATTCACCAATAGCATACCTGGCACAGAGAATTTCTTTTTAAAATGCCCCTTTCTCTTCTTTCCCCTCCCCAGGAACTAAAGGGTTCTTCAAAGCTGATATTGATGCTATGATAATGGGGATTTCCACATTTGAGAGGGATCTTCACATCTCTAATAGCACATATTTGTCTAAGAAGAGGCCATATTTTAACAACAGTATAACACCCCATTCTCAGAAATTATGAGTTTCTTAATGACAATAGTTTTTTTTTTTAAAAAAGCTCATCATTTGCCCGCCCCCTGCTGTTTTTACCCAGTGCATTCAAAGCAGTGCTATTACTTCATTAATGTAATTTGTTAAAATAATATATAATTCAGCCTGTTCATGGGAAAGCAACAATGCAAAAGAACAAACTGTGGGTTCAAAAAAACAAAAATTATTAAAATGTTCAAAAAGGGTGGTGAGAGGTGCTTAACTTCAAAAGTTGGGGATTTCTGTTTGGAGAATAATCTGAAAAGAATTTAAAGTATCTTCCACTCATTCACTTTTTTATTCATATTTGCACAAATTATAATTTAAAACAGGGTGAATTTTAGGAAATGAATTAATGAGAAAAGAAGTGACATGTCTTTGATAAAGCAGGCACTGAAAACTCTTCTATTAAGAAGGTGAACATCTGGGAAGAAAATGACAAAACTAAGTTAATTATGTAAAACTCTAAGAAACATATTTCTAGGCAGGAAAATGATAAAAGAAAGTGTCTTGTGGTAGGAAGGTCAAAAACATTCAATATGATTTTGGCAAAGTGAAGGGTGAGGTGCTGGAGGAAAACGAGATTGGAGAGGTGGGCAGATGAGGACCAGGAACCCCTCATAGGCCATAGGAGGGAAACTAAATTTTATTGTAAGTTCTGGAGGAAGTCACTGGAGACATGATCAGCAGTGGGCCATGATTTGATTTATGATTTTACAAGATAGTTCTGACTTCTGAGTTAAGAATTACTTATGAGGAATGAGGGAAGAAGCGTAGAAGACTAGTTAAGGGGTCACTTTAGGAGTTGAGAAGAAGTGATGAGGACATGGACGGTAGTGGCAGTCCTCAGAAGCAGGCAGATGCAGAGCTGGCTGCTGAGGGATGACTTGACATGACAATCATTGACTACAAAGAATGACCTTGTAGTGTCTTCAATTCTCTTTACCAGCTGAGTGCGAAAAGTAGTGAAGTCCACTGATTGTTTCATATTTACAATGATTATTATGTGCTATTTGGAAAATACATTGTTAAAAATCCTGTACATTTATCTACATTTGAGAACTCTCTAATAAATCAGCTATATTAATAATTTGTGTATACAAACAAATAACAAGCAGAGAGAGCACAATATTTTTCTAGTTGTTTTATACTCTTCATTTGAATTTAAGAACATTCATTCCTTTGAACAAAAAGGATATTAATATTTTGCTGGGGAAATGAATTCAGCATTAGCCTAGTCTGCTAAGCTTTGTGCTTTCATTGTGTCTTAAAGAATTTTCCCAAACACATCAAATTATCCCATGTCAAAAATTCCATTTGATTGTTCTCTATTTCTTCAAACCTACCCTAATACAAAAGAGACTGATAGCAAATTATTTTTATCACATCTCTCTTCACAAATATAATACTAATCAATAAAAATATTTAAATATAGAAGATGGCAATTTATTTCATAATTGCATGTTCTGTCAGAAACAGATTCTTCACAGCATTCCTTGTCTTTTTTTTTTTTTTCCTCTGATAGGTTTTACCCCTTACATCGTTTGGTTATCTGATAGTTCTTGAAATTTGTTTTGGAGTTTATTTTCATATCGATTAGCTGAACTTTTAAATTTTTGATATATTTTCCACATTTTCTGTTCATAGTTCTCTTTTATTCTTGAGTGTTCTGTCTGTAAGTTTCTTCTTGCCAGTTTTAATGGTCCATAATTTCCAATGGAAAGTCTGCTGCCAGAACCTTCTTTCCTCCAGTGTTAATGGCTGCTCTTGAGAACCTGCCCTGCCCTCCCTCATCTAATTTGAGTCGATGAGGGGGCAGACAAAACAGATGGTTGGCACAGGATAGGATGATTCACTGTTTGAAATCATGGTGAAACATTTTTGAAATTGGTGAGGGAGAGGGAAGCCTGACATTTGACAGAGCCGTGTAAAAACTGCAGTACCCAGACAAAGTTCAGCTTAATTTTGACTGTTATTTTCCAGATGTCCTGATCATATGATTATAATTTTAAGATTATATGGAGAATATACCTTTTCCCAAATGCACTGTCATCATTTCAGCAAAATGAGTTTATCATCGAATTTCACTATCAGGACTATTCTCAAAGATACATTGTGACCCTACCTTATTCTTGATGTTGTTCATGACTTGTTGAATCCCTCATCCACTCCCATTCCTTGAGGACTCCCTCTTATATCTGAACCCATATTGCCTGTCTGTTTCACAAATTATACCTATAAAAAATCCTTAAACTATTATCTGAAAGAGCGAGTAGCTATATGTGTGTGTATATAAAATTTATATTTGTATTATAGTGTTATAGAATTATGGCATGAAGCTATACAACTAAAAAAGGACTTATCTTGAATTAAATCACTATGACTAATTACAGAGAATGATATTTCTAATAGCAAAATCCGGACAAACTCAAATCTGAGGAACTTTATTCTAAAAATCCTTTAATTTGTATCCAAAGATTTCTGAATTGGTCCAATTTCATATTATGAATAAAGTAAAACAAAAGATAAGTAAAAGCATCATGATGAGTTCATCTTAGAAAACACAATTTCTCTTTTGGGGCAACATAACTTTAAGGGAATAGAAATTTCATTCTTGGGGTATTCAAATACTAGATGTTATGAAGTTGTGTACCCCACAAAGGACCATGTTAAATATATTTAGTATTTTGTGAGGTCAAAATTTTATGAGAAGGAGAATTAGAAAAACATTTTAAAAATGTTCCTTAGCGGGCTGTGACTAAACATAAGGGTCTCAGTTTGGTTTGTGTTTCTGTAACAAATTCCCTGAAACCTGGTAGTATATAAAGAAAAGGGGCTTTTTTAGCTCACAAGTTTGAATGTCTAAGAACAAGCTATCAACACTGGCTTCTGGAAACTTCATGGTGATCAGTGTCAGATGGCAGGAGCATGTGAGAGAGGTCACATGGTGAGAGAAACAGCAAAAGAGAAATTAAGAGAGCATGTAGGGGCCAGGTTCTCTCTTTTCCAACCACCTGCTCTCTTGAGAAATATATACATTAGTCCCTTAGACACAAGTTCCCCAGATCTAGTCACCTCTTTGAATCTTCACCACCTCAAAACCTTTAAACAAAGTATCAAGTTTCCAACACATGCAAACCATACCAGAACCATAGAAATAAATTTGAGAAAAGTGTTATAGTAAAGTTTGGTCTTTCTTTATTCTATTGCAATGAAAAAATTTAGTTTTATGAACAACATTCTAAATAGTTTCCCAGAAGGTACAGCTATGAATGTCTATCATATGGTGTATCAACCTAATATATTTAACATCGAATAATAATCAACAAAACCATAAACTTACTTGTACACTCTTGTTTGCAAAGTCAATATGTTTAGTTAAAATAAAAGGTCATAGATGAAAGAATGTAATAGCCATATAGATGCATCTAACAATCCATATTAAATATATACACTATGCAGTATGGGAAGGTTTATAAAAGTTATTCCATGCAATATCTCCTTGGAGGCATACCTTAGTATAGAAGGCAGTTGTGAGAGTTACTCCTTCTGTTATTCTTACATGTCCATTATGTGATATTAGAATTAATTAATGTGAAGAAACAAAATGAGATAAAAATAGAGCGACTGAGTTCTGCAGTTGTGTAAATAAAAACCATGGGAACAGCACACAAAGGACTTTATTGATTATTGTGTGTTACATGTATGTTGATCATAAACTTTTCATCTATTTGTAGACTACAAGAGTATTTCAAATACAAAAAAAGATGACAAAAATGGTTAAACAGTACGAGTGCAACAACAATGTCAAGGTAAAAATGTTTAAATGTATTGGGCTATTTGGATTGGATTGGGCTATCATTGATTACCTCCTAAAACAAGTGCATCAATGTGGTTGGGCCAAATTCAGATTATAAGGGACAAGGTATATATGCTCAGCTGTTTCTATTGTTGTCCTGCTGCAAAGTATGCTAAATATTATTAGATTTTTGTCTACTTAAAAGCCATAAGCAGGAAAAGGTAGGGCTTTATAGAATAAAGTTCATTAATATAGTGACTATAACCATATCTTTAAAAATGTGTATTTCTTGAGGGTATGCATAGGTGCTAACCACACATTTTTTAAAATTTAAAGAAAATTTGAAAGGAATGAAGAACTATGTATAGCTTATTTTTTCAATAAATAAGTGATATGGAAAGAATTATAATGAATATTCAAGGAAACAACATGGGATAAAAAATTATAGTTTACCTATACTTAGAATGTCTCTATGCTTGTTGGTATTCACAAATCGAATGTAAGGTATTTACTCTTCCATTTCTTAAATATTATTGTTTAAAAATATTCTAAAAAATAAAATGTGTGCTCAGGTGATTTTATTGGTAAATTCTACCAAACAATGAAGAAATAAGGCCAAAGCTACACAACTTCTGATAGACATTTTTTTAAAAAGATGAAACAGTTCCCAGATTATTTTATGACTATTCAATTTCTGATATCAATTTCATTAGATTGTGAAAATGAATAATAGTCACTTTACAATGGACAAACCTGGTAGAAAACACCTTAACCAAGTATTCTTAATCAGTCTTTTTGATAGGCACAAATTATTTTTTTTTCAAACTCTTAACTAGTATCTTTTACTTCACTCTAACCATGAGATAACATCAGAATTTTTGTCCAAGTTGAGGACCTTCTACAAAATACATAGCCACTTCTCTTTCAGTTGGCAAGGTGATAAAAAACAATAAAAAGCCAATGCAGATAAGAGAAGACCAGAGATGTGACAACTAAATGTGGTCTTAATTTCTAGTTAGACATTAAAAATGGATACTAGGGTTTCAAGATGGCAGACTAAAGGGTAGCTGCATTTCATGTTGCTCCAGGACTCAGGATTCAAGAAGAGGAGATATTGAGAGACTTGGGACCAACTCAAAGCCACTGGGTGAGTCTCTCCCCTTTGGGAGGTGTCCCAGATGGGGCAGTAGTTCTGGAACACAGGGAACTTTGTGAAGTAGAGCTGCCCAACGAGACACCCCTCTCCCTGCTGGAGCAGTGAACTTGGACAACTGGGAGCATCATAGAGGAGGCCGCTCAGCACAGTGCTTGGACTTGGAGCAACCCACCGGGGCTCCAGAGGGCTGCCCTGAGGAGGAGCTGCGGGGCGAGATGTTTGGACTCAGAGTGACCACTCTGAACACTGGGGGGCTGCCCGGAGGAGGAGGAGGAGTGTGGCGGGTCACTTGGACATGGAGTGACTGCATCAGGGCTACAGGCTGATGTCAGGAGGAAGAGGTGCTCAGTGAGTTGCTTCGACTCCTAGAGACCACACCAGAACACCGGATGGCTGCTGGAGGAAGAGGAGTGCGGCGGGTTGCTGGGACTCAGAGCGACTGCACAAGGCTCCAGATGGCTGCTCAGAGGAGGGGCCGCATAGCCAGGTGATTAGGTGCAGAGCAGGGTCCCAGGACCTAGGAGGCTTCTTGGTGGAAGAGCAGCACAGAGACACGCTTAGGGGTGGAGCGAAAGTTCCAGGACTGCGGGCAGCTTCTCTGAGGAGAGGCAGCCTAAGGAGACTTATCTGCAAAGGGTGAGGCTCCCAGACCCAGGAGGTAGGTCCGGGACCCTGGGAATGTTGCAGAGGAAGGCTGCCCAGCCCAGGCGGTAGACCAGCGAGACCACCCCACTGGGTGAGTCTTCCCTGCCAGGTGAGGTTTTTCCAGAAGGACAGTAAAACCAGAGACACAGGCCCAAACAGGCCTTGCCTCAGCCCACTGCCTAATTCCCCTTTGGATGACCATTGGTCAACAAGTGGAGGCACCTCTGCCCACTAGCAGGGATTATACCCCACCTGAAGGCCACCACCCATAGAGAGGCAGCTTCCTTGTGGAGCACCGCATTATCAACTTCCTGCAAGACTTCAGGCTACTGAAGGCTAAGGGGATATACTAGAAATCTTCACGGACATTATAAGTCAATAGAGGAATACTGCAATATCTCAGCGGTCCACTGATACCTGAACAATATGAGAAAACAAGGGAAGAAAATGCCCCAAACAAATCTAGATGTTACATCAATAAAATCCAATGAGAGCATGGCAGAAGAAATGACAGAAAGCGAGTTCAGAATGTACATAATTAAAATGATCAGCGAAGCAAAAGATGAGATGAAAGAGCAAATGCAGGCACTGAATGATGAGATGAAAGAGCATATGCAGGCATTGAATGATTGCACCAATCGACAGTTAAAAGAGCAAATACAAGAAGCAAAAGATCATTTCAATAATGAGTTAGAGATATTGAAAAAAAAACAAACAGAAATCCTTGAAATGAAGGAAACAATAAACCAAATTAAGAACTCCATAGAAAGCATATCCAATAGGATAGAACACCTGGAAGACAGAACCTCAGACATTGAAGACAAAATATTCAACCTTGAAAACAAAGTTGAACAAATAGAGAAGATGGTAAGAAATCATGAACAGAATCTACAAGAACTATGGGATATCATGAAAAGGCCAAATTTAAGAATTATTGGGATTGAGGAAGGCTTAGAGAAACAAACCAAAGGAATGAACAATCTATTCAATGAAATAATATCAGAAAATTTCCCAAATCTGAAGAATGAAGTGGAAAATCAAGTTCAAGAGGCTTATGGGACTCCAAATACACAAAATTACAACAGACCCACACCAAGGCACATTATAATGAAAATATCTAAAATAAAAAATAAAGACAGAATTTTAAAGGCTGAGAGAAAAGAACCAAATTACATTCAGGGGGAAACCAATATGGATATCAGCAGATTTTTCAATACAGACCCTAAAAGCTAGAAGGGCCTGGAACAACATCTTTCAAGCCCTGAAATAAAATGGATGCCAACCAAGAATCTTATACCCAGCAAAATTTACCTTCAAATTTGACAATGAAATAAAATCCTTCCATGATAAACAAAAGCTAAAAGAATTTACAAAAAGAAAGCCAGCATTACAGAACATTCTCAGCAAAATAACCCATGAGGAAGAGATGAAAACAAAGACACAAATCAGCAAAGGGAGGAATTATCCTAAAGGAATTATCAAATAAAGGAGGAACCAAGTCGTGTCAAAAAATAAATAAATAAATAAAATAAAATAAATGAGCCAAATGACCGGGAAACCAAATCATATCTCAATAATAACCCTGAATGTTAATGGCCTGAACTCATCAGTCAACAGACATAGACTGGCAGATTGGAATAAAAAGAAAGATCCAACAATATGTTGCCTGCAAGAGACTCACCTCATAGAAAGAGATACCCATAGACTAAAGGTGAAAGGATGGGGAAAAACATACCATGCACATGGACTCAGCAAAAAAGCTGGGGTATCCATCCTCATTTCAGATAAAGTGGACTTCAAGCCAAAGTTAGTCAGAAGGGATAAAGAAGGACATTTCTTACTGATTAAGGGAAGCATAAATCAGCAAGACATAATAATCATAAACATCAATGCCCCAAACAGTGGCTTATCCATGTATATCAAACAAATCCTTCTCAATTTCAGAAACCAAATAGACCATAACACAATAATACTAGGTGATTTTAACATGCCTCTCTTACCATTGGACAGATCTTCCAAACAAAAATTGAACAAAGAAACCATAGATCTCATTAACACAATCAATAATTTAGACCTAACAGACATTTATAGAATATACCATCCAACCAAGAGCGAATACACTTTCTTCTCAGCAGCACATGGATCCTTTTCTAAAATAGACCATATATTATGCCACAAAGCTAATGTTAGCAAATACAAGAGGATAGAGACACTACCATGTATTCTGTCAGATCATAATGGATTGAAATTAGAAATAAATGAAAGAGTAAAAAACAGAAACTACTCCAACACCTGGAGATTAAACAATATGCTATTATATGATGAATGGATAATAGAAGATATTAGGAAGGAAATTATAAAATTCTTAGAGGTAAATAAGAACAAAGAAACATCATATCAAAATCTCTGGGACACTATGAAAGCAGTACTTAGAAGAAAATTTATTTCATGGAGCGCATTTATTTTTATTTATTTTCTTTTTTTATTGTAAACAAATGGGATACATGTTGTTTCTCTGTTTGTACATGGCGTAAAGGCATACCATTTGTGTAATCATAAATTTACATAGAGCAATGTTGTTTGATTCATCTGTTATTTTTTCCCTTCCCCCCACCCCTCCCACCCCTCTTTACCTCTATACAGTAGTTCCTTCCTCTATACTTGCCCCCGTCCCTAACCCTAACTCTAACCCTTCCCTCCCCCCCATTATGTGTAATCCTCCACTTATCAGCGATATCATTCGTCCTTTGGCTTTTTGAGATTGGCCTATCTCACTTAGCATGATATTCTCCAATTTCATCCATTTGCCTGCAAATGCCATAATTTTATCATTCTTTATGGCTGAGTAATATTCCATTGTATATATATATACCACAGTTTCTGTATCCATTCATCAATTGAAGGGCATCTAGGTTTGTTCCACAATCTGGCTATTGTGAATTGAACAGCTATGAACACTGATGTGGCTATATCTCTGTAGTATGCTGATTTTAAGTCCTTTGGGTATGGGCTGAGGAGTGGGATAGCTGGGTCAAATGGTGGTTCCATTCTAAGTTTTCTAAGGATTCTCCAAACTGCTTGCCAGAGTGGCTGCACTAATTTGCAGGCCCACCAGCAATGTATGAGTGTACCTTTTTCCCCACATCCTCTCTAACACCTATTGTTGCTTCCATTCATGATAATTGCCATTCTAATTGGGGTGAGGTGGACTCTTAGGGTAGTTTTGATTTGCATTTCTCTTATTACTAGAGATGTTGAACATTTTTCCATATGTTTGTTGATTGCTTGTAGATCATCTGTGAAGTGTCTATTCATTTCCTTAGCCCATTTGTTGACTGGACTATTTGAATTCTTGGAGTAGAGTTTTTTGAGTTCTTTATAGATTCTGGAGATTAGTGCTCTATCTGAAGTATGATTGGCAAAGATATTCTCCCACTCTGTAGGCTCTTTCTTCGCATTGCTGATAGTTTCCTTTGCTGAGAGAAAGCTTTTTAGTTTGAATCTATCCCAGTGGTTGATTCTAGCTTTTATTTCTTGTGCTATGGGAGTCCTGTTAAGGAAGTCTGGTCCTAGACCAACAAGGTGAAGATTTGGACCTACTTTTTCTTCTATAAGATGCAGGGTCTCTGGTCTGATTCCGAGGTCCTTAATCCATTTTGAGTTTAGTTTCATGCATGGTGAGAGATATGGGTTTAGTTTCATTCTGTTGCATATGGATTTCCAATTCTCCCAGCACCATTTGTTGAAGAGGCTATCTTTTCTCCATTGCATATTTTTGGCACCTTTGTCTAGTATGAGAAAATTGTATTTATTTGGGTTTGTGTCCGTGTCCTCTATTCTGTACCATTGATCTACCTGTCTATTTTGGTACCAATACCATGCCGTTTTTGTTACTATTGCTTTGTAGTAGAGTTGAAGATCTGGTATTGCAATACCCCCTGTTTCACTCTTCCTGCTAAGGATTGCTTTAGCTATTCTGGGTTTCTTATTCTTCCAGATGAATTTCATAATTGCTTGCTCTATTTCTGTAAGGTACACAATTGGGATTTTAATTGGAATTGCATTGAATTTGTATAGCACTTTAGGTAGTATGGCCATTTTGACAATATTAATTCTTCCTATCCAAGAACATGGAAGATCTTTCCATCTTCTAAGGTGTTCTTTAATTTCTTTCTTTAGTGTTGTATAGTTCTCATTGTAGAGGTCTTTCACCTCTTTTGTGAGATTGATTCCCAAGTATTTTATTTTTTTCGAGGCTATTGTGAATGGGGTAGTTTTCCTAATTTCTCTTTCTGAAGATTCATCACTTATGTATAAAAATGCGTTGGATTTATGGGCATTGATCTTGTAACCTGCTACTTTACTGAAATCACTTATGAGTTCTAAGAGTTTTCTGGTGGAATTTCCAGGTTCCTCTAAATATATAATCATGTCATCAGCGAACAGGGATAGTTTGAGTTCTTCTTTCCCAATTCGTATCCCTTTAATTTCTTTGGTTTGTCTAATTGCTCTGGCCAGAGTCTCAAGAACGATGTTGAATAGAAGTGGTGAAAGAGGGCATCCCTGCCTTGTTCCAGTTTTTAGGGGGAATGCTTTCAGTTTTTCACCATTTAGAATGACATTAGCCATGGGCTTAGCATAAATGGGAGCGCATTTATTAAAAGAAGTAAAACTCAACAAATAAACGACCTAACACTACAGCTCAAAGCCCTAGAAAAAGAAGAACAGACCAACACCAAAAGTAGTAGAAGACAGGAAATAATTAAACTCAATGAAATCAATGAAATTGAAACGAAAGAAACAATACAAAAAATTGACAAAATAAATAGTTGGTTCTTCGAAAAAATAAACAAAATTGATGAACCTTTAGCCACACTAACAAAGAGAGACTAAAGAAAACCCAAATCACTAAAATTCGGAATGAACAAAGAAATATCAGGATAGACATGAGTGAAATACAAAACATAGTTAGAAGCTGTTTTGAAAATCTATACTCCAACAAAACAGAAAATTTCAAAGACATCAACAGGTTTCTGGAGACATATGAATTGCCGAAACTGAACGAGTAGGACATACACAATTTAAATAGACCAATTTCAAGTAATGAAATAGAAGAAGTCATTAAAAGCCTACCAACAAAGAAAAGTCCAGGACCAGATGGGTTCTTAGCCGAGTTCTTCAAAACCTTTAAAGAAGAGCTCATTCCAATACTTCTCAAACTATTTCATGAAATAGAAGAGAAGGGAACCCTCCCAAGCTCATTCTATGAAGCCAATATTACCCTGATACCTAAACCAGACAGAGACACATCGAGGAAAGAAATTATCAGACCAATATCCTTAATGAACATCGATGCAAAAATTCTCAACAAAATTTTAGCAAATCCCATACAAAAAATATTAAAAAGATCGCGCACCATGATCAAGTGGGTTTCATCCCAGGGATGCAAGGTTGGTTCAACATCAGGAAATCCATAAATGTAATTCACCATATCAATGGACTTAAAGTCAAGAATCATATGCTTATTTCAATAGATGCAGAAAAAGCATTTGATAAAATACAGCACCCCTTCAGGCTCAAAACGCTAGAAAAAATCAGGGTAGTGGGAACATTCTTTAACATTGTAAATGCCATTTATGCTAAACCCATGGCTAATATCATTCTAAATGGTGAAAAACTGAAAGCATTCCCCCTCAAAACTGGAACAAGGCAGTGATGCCCTCTTTCACCACTTCTATTGAATATTGTCCTCGAAACTCTAGCCAGAGCAATTAGACAGACCAAAGAAATTAAAGGGATAGGAATTGGAAAAGAAGAACTCAAACTATCCCTATTTGCTGATAATATGATTATATACTTAGAGGAAGGAGGGAATTCCACCAGAAAACTTTTAGAACTCATAAGTGAATTCAGTAAAGTAGCGGGATATACAATCAATGCACATAAGTCTAATGCATTTTTATACATAAGTGATGAATCTTTGGAAAGAATAATTAGGAAAACTACCCCATTCACAATAGCCTCTAAAAAAATTAAATACTTGGGAATCAATCTCACAAAAGAAGTGAAAGACCTCTACAATGAGAACTACAGAACACTAAAGAAAGAAATTAAAGAACACCTTAGAAGATGGAAAGATCTCCCATGTTCTTGGATAGACAGAATTAATATTGTCAAAATGGCCATACTACCAAAAGTGCTATACAGTTTCAATGCAATTCCAATTAAAATTCCAATAATGTACCTTACAGAAATAGAGCAAGCAATTATGAAATTCATCTGGAAGAATAAGAAACCCAGAATAGCTAAAGCAATCCTTAGCACGAAGAGTGAAGCAGGGGCTATCGCAATACCAGATCTTCAACTCTACTACAAAGCAATAGTAACAAAAACGGCATGGCATTGGTACCAAAATATAAAGGTAGATCAATGGTACAGAATAGAGGACATGGACACAAACCCAAATAAATACAATTTTCTCATACTAGACAAAGGTGCCAAAAATATGCAATGGAGAAAAGATAGCCTCTTCAACAAATGGTGTTGGGAAAACTGGAAATCCATATGCAACACAATGAAACTAAATCCATATCTCTCACCATGCACGAAACTAAACTCAAAATGGATTAAGGACCTCGGAATCAAACCAGAAACCCTGCAGATTATAGAAGAAAAAGTAGGTCCAGATCTTCAACATGTCGGCTTAGGACGAGACTTCCTTAACAGGACTCCCATAGCACAAGAAATAAAAGCAAGAATCAATAAGTGGGATAGATTCAAACTAAAAAGCTTTCTCTCAGCAAAGAAACTATCAGCAATGCGAAGAAAGAGCCTACAGAGTGGGAGAATATCTTTGCCAGTCATACTTCAGATAGAGTACTATTTTCCAGAATATATAAAGAACTCAAGAAACTCTACACGAAGAATGCAAATAACCCAATCAACAAATGGTCTAAGGAAATGAACAGACACTTCACAGAAGAAGATCTACACGCAATCAACAAACATATGGAAAAATGTTCAACATCTCTAGTAATAAGAGAAATGCAAATCAAAACTACCCTAAGAGTCCACCTCACCCCAATTAGAATGGCAATTATCATGAATGGAAGCAACAATAGGTGTTAGAGAGGATGTGGGGAAAAAGGTACACTCATACATTGCTGGTGGGCCTGCAAATTAGTGCAGCCACTCTGGCAAGCAGTTTGGAGAATCCTTAGAAAACTTAGAATGGAACCACCATTTGACCCAGCTATCCCACTCCTCAGCCCATACCCAAAGGACTTAAAATCAGCATACTACAGAGATATAGCCACATCAGTGTTCATAGCTGTTCAATTCACAATAGCCAGATTGTGGAACAAACCTAGATGCCCTTCAATTGATGAGTGGATAAAGAAACTGTGATATACACACACACACACACACACACAAACACACACACACACACACACACACGCACACACACACATAATGGAATATTACTCAGCAATAAAGAATGATAAAATTATGGCATTTGCAGGTAATTGGATGAAATTGGAGAATATCATGCTAAGTGAGATAAGCCAATCTCAAAAAACCAAAGGATGAATGATCTCTCTGATAAGTGGATGATGACACATAATGGGCGGTGGGAGGGGTTAGTGTTAGGGTTAGAGTGATGGTTAGGGAGGGGGAAGAATGGAGGAAGGACTATATAGAGGGAAAAGAGGGGTGTGAGGGATGGGGGGAAGGGAAAAAATAACAGAATGAATCAAGCAACATTACCCTATGTAAATTTATGATTACACAAATGGTACGCCTTTACTCCATGTACAGAGAAAAAACATGTATCCCATTTGTTTACAATTAAAAAAAATGGATACTATATGGAAAACCTGGAAATCTGAATAGGACGAGCAATTTAATCAGCAGTGTTGTATAGATGTTAATGCCAAATTTTCAATGACTCTACTCTGGTTATAAAATTGCAACACTAAGAAATAGTAAAATTTGTATGAGGACTCTTTACTATTTCTGTAACTATTCTTTAAATCTCAAATTAATTCAATGTAAAAAGTTTCGAGAATTGACTTAAAAGGACAATTTTTAAATCTTTTGCCATATGCAGTTTATCTGTCACTGTAAGGTATTAAGATTTCAGGTGAAAATATAAGGATTATATTGGTCATTTATTTCAAGAAAGTAAACAAAACTTACTCATCCAAAGAACTGCTAGCTTTCTGAAAAGTAAATTCTGTAGGCGAATAGTGTCACTGCTCAGAGTTTTGAATATTTCCTTTTTAAAATGGCTTTAGAATCTAGAAATATTATTAAAAAACTAAATCCTAAGATCTGTCTAACCTAAACTGTATTTTATATGGGACACATCACAAATTATCTTATAAAAAGTAAATGAAAAAAAAAAAAAGAAACTTGCTAACTTACAAGGCCCTTTTAATCAAATACTTTGTGGTTGCCCTGCATGAAAACTTGTACGGAGAATAGTTTTTCTATTAAGGTCCTAACTATAATTTTACTAACAAAAGTAGTTCATTAACAAGTGTGAAAGAATGTATTTTAAAGAGTAAAATTTTCTAAAGAAGTCCTTCATTTAAATATTCTAAGTTTAAAATGCCATTTGTGCCAGTGACTCTATTTAGAGTTCATTCTTAACTGACACTAATGACCCTGGTTAGTTCTTAGTTGGGCAGAATATTTCTTAATTCTTTTTTTAAATGATTTTAAAATTCCTAAACAAGAGCATTTTAAAAGTAAAAATTAATATAAGCTCATGTAAAATATGACTTTAGAAGTAGTTTAGTGATCATAAATTTAATGATTATAACAAATTTTAGCAGAGTAATTTTTCACACTAATCAATCAAATTTTGTTATTTCTAAAACATCACATGCATTAAATAGCCATGAATAAAATTTTTTTCTCTTGGATAAATTACTTCAAAACTGATCATAACATGTGCACATATTGTGCTGACATTATATAACATTATAATTTTAGAAACAGAAAAGTAGGAAAGAACTTCAAACACAGTAACTTCAGGTTTATTGATTTATTTATTTATATTTATTAGAGCTTTGTAGTCATACATAGTCATTGAGTTCACCCCGACGAATGCATACATGCATAGAAATCGATTCTGGTTCATGATCCTTTTTTCCTCACCCTTCTCCCATTTGTTCTCACTTGCCTCTCCCATTTTCCTTTTTCTATGCTACTATACTTCCTTTTGTTCGTCTATTAATTTATATCTGATTCGTTCTTTATGCTATCTTATCTTTCCCTCCCCCTTTTCTTTATTTCACTCTATCTTTTGCATATGAGAGAAAACATAATGACTTTCTTTTGTGGGAAAGGGTACCAGGGATTGAACTCAGGGGCACTCAACCACTGAGTCACATCTCCAGCCCTATTTTGTATTTTACTTAGAGACAGGGTCTCACTGAGTTGCTTAGTGCCTTGCCATTGCTGTGGCTGGCTTTGAACTTTCAATCTTCCTGCCTCAGCCTCCTGAGCAGCTAGGATTACAGGTGTGTGCCACTGCCCCCTGCAACATTCAACTTCTGAGTTTCTGAGTTTGGCTAATTTCACTTAGCATGATTTTCTCCATTTCCATCCATTTACCAGCAAATGCCATAATTTTATTCTTTTTTATGGCTGAGTGGAACTCCACTGTGTTTGTGTGTTGTGTGTGTGTGTGTGTGTGTATAATATGTATCACAATTTCTTAAGCTGTTCATCTATTGATGGGAATCTGGGTTGATTTCATAATTTAGCTATTGTGAGTTGTGTTCCTATAAACATTGATGTGCCTGTGTCACTGTACTGTGCCAATTTTAGATCTTTGGGAAAAATATCCAGAAGTGGGATAGGTGAGTCACATGGTGGTTCCATTACTAGTTTTTTGAGGAGTCTCTATACTGCTTTCCAGAGACGTTTTACTAGTGTGCAGTGGCCCCAACAATGAACAAGTGCACCTCTTCCCCCACCACCTCTCCAAAATTTAATGTTGTTTATATTCTTGATCATTGCAATTCTGACAGGGGTGAGATGATATGTTAGTGTAATTTTGATTTGTGTTTCCCTGATTGCTAGAGATATTGAATATTTTTAAATATATTTATTGATCTTTTGTGTTTCTTCTTTTAAGAAGTTTTTATTTACTTCTTTTGCCCATTTATTGATTGGGTTATTTGGGTTTTTTATTGATTGGGATTTGTGTGTGTGTGTGTGTTGTCTTTTGATTTCTTTGTATATTCCTTGATGTTAATCCCTTTTCAGAAGGGTAGCTGACCAAGATTTTCTCCCATTCTATAAACTTTCTCTTTATGCTCTTAATCATTTCCTTTGCTGTGCAGAAGTTTTTTAGTTTAATGTCATCCCACTTATTGATTCTTGGTTTTAATTTTTTGCTTTGAGAAAGGAAGTCAGTGCCCCCATCTATATGATAGAGCGTTCAGCTTACATTTTCTTTTAGCAATTGTAAAGTTTGTGGTCAAATTCCTAATAATTTGATCCTTTTCAATTGAGTTTTGTGAAAGGTGAGTTAGAATTCTAATTTAATTTTTCTACATATAGCTATCCAGTTTTCCCAGCTCCTTTTGTTAATAAGGCTGCCTTTTCTCCAAGATATATGTTTTGGCACCTTTGTCAAATATCAGATGGCTATAAATTTGTGGATTCATCTCTGTGTCTTTTATTTTATTCCATTGGTCTTCATGGTCTGCATGGCTATTTTGATGCTACTACCATGCTTCACTGTTTTTATTTTATTTTATTATTATTATTTTTTAAAACTACAGCTCTATAGCTCAGTTCAGGTGTTAGGCCTCCTGCTTCACATTTTTTTTTTTTTTTTTTTTTTTTTGCTTAGCATAGTTTTGGTTAGGCTGGGTTGCATACTTCTCCAAAAGAATTTAAGAATTTTTTTTTCTATTGTATGAAGAATGTCATTAGTATTTTGATGGGAATTGCATTGAATCTGTATATTGCATTTGATATATAGTCATTTTGACAATATTAAAGCTGCCTGTCCAAGAACATGAATGTCTTTTCATCTTCTATAATCTTCTTCAATTTGTTTCTTCACAATAGTTTTTTTTTAATAATTTACATTGCAGAGCTTTTTACCTCTTTGGTTAGATTAAATCTCAAGCATTTTGTTTCATTTATTTATTTATTTGCAGTTGTTGTGAATGGGATGATCTTTCTGATTTCTTCTTCAACTGAATCACTGTTGTAGTATAGGAAAGTTATTGACATATGTCTGTTGATCTTGTGTCCTGCTACTTTAAATTGAGGCATAAGCTCTAGAATCTTCTCATGGAGTCTTATGAATTTTCTAGATACAAAATCATATCATCAGCAAATAGATATAGTTTGGTTTCTTTTCCTATTTGTAGTCTTTGATTACCTTTTCTTACCTAATTGCTCTGGCTAATGTTTTGAGAACAATATTGAATAGGAGTGGTGAGAGTGGACAACCTTGTATTGTTCCTAAATTAGTAGAAATGCTTTTCATTTTTCTCCCTTTAGTTAGGATGTTGGTTTTTGGCTTGTCATAAATGGCCATTTGATGTTGAGGCAAGTTTCTTCAATCCCTAACTTCTCCAGCATTTTAAACATGAATATATGTTGGATTTTATGAAAGGCCTTTTCTGCATCTATTAAGATGATCATGTGATTTTTGTCCTTAATTTTGTACAAGTAATGAATTACATTTATTGATTTACATATGTTAAACCAACCTTGCAACCCTAGAATGAAATCCACTTGATCATGTTTTTGAATGTAGTTTGCTAATATTGTATTAAGGATTTTTTTTTCTTTTTTTTCTTTTTTTTTTTTTTTTTTTGGTACTGGGGATTGAACCCAGGGCCTTGTGCTTGCAAGGCAAGCACTCTACCGACTGAGTTATCTCCCCAGCCCACCAAGGATTTTTGTATCTATATTCATCAAAGATATTGGTCTATAGCTTTCTTTTTGTGATGAGTCTTTGGTTTTGGTATCAGGGTTATACTAACTTCATAAAAAGTATTTGGGAATATTCTCTTCCTTTCAATTTCATAGAATAATTTTAGACTGGTTTAGTTCTATTCTAAATGTATGGTAGAGTACTCAGCTGAAAATCCATCAGGTGGGGGTTTTTTGTTTGTTTTTTGTTGGAAGACATTTAATTACTGTTTAAATTTCATTACTTGATATGGGTCTGTTTTGTTTTTCTGTATCTTCTTAATTCAATTTGTGCAGGTTGTATATGTATAGAATTTTGTCGATATCATCCAGATTTTCCACTTTATTTGAGTATAAATTTTCAAAATAGTTTTTGGTAATCCTCTAGATTTCAGAGGAGGCTGTGGTAATCTCACTTCTTTCATCTCTGATCTTCTTGATTTACTTCTTCTCACTCTCTTTTGGTTAGTTTGCCTAATGGTTTAAGAGGTGAGTTAAAAGATTGAGGTACAGAAAGTTTAAGTACTGCTTCAATATCAAACTATTATGAAGACAGAATCAGAAGACTACAGAACAATTGCATTACTCATGCTATATCATAGGATGTCGAAGAAAAATAAATCAACCAGTGTAAGCAAATTAGCAAGCAGACAAACTGAAAAGGTGGAAATTCTGTGAGAAAAATGGTCTAATCTCTTCATGAAAAAAGGAGTTTCATTAGATGCAATCTTATTTAGTACAATGATCATTTTAGGCCTGGCATGATCTAGGATTATATGCTGAATTAAAAAATATTAATATAATATAATATTGATTAGTATTAAGATTATATTATATTAATATAATTTAAAAATATTAATATAACATGATTAGTCTCCTCATCTAAGGAAAATTTCCTTAGATGAGGAAACTTTCTTTTTTTTAATTTTAAAAATTTATTTTTTTGTAAACGAATGGGATACATGTTGTTTCTGTTTGTACATGGAGTAACAGCATACCATTTGCATAATCATACATTTACATAGGGTAATGATGTTTGATTCATTGTTATTTTTTCCTTCCCCCCACCCCTCACACCCCTCTTTTCCCTCTATACAGTTCCTCCTTCCTCCATTCTTGCCCCCCTCCCACCCCCCATTATGTGTCATCATCCGCTTATCAGCGAGATCATTCGTCTTTTGGATTTTTGAGATTAACTTATCTCACTTAGCATGATATTCTCCAATTTCATCCATTTGCCTGCAAATGCCATAATTTTATCATTCTTTATGGCTGAGTAATATTCCATTGTATATATATATATACCACAGTTTCTGTATCCATTCATCAATTGAAGGGCATCTAGGTTGGTTCCACAATCTGGCTATTGTGAATTGAGCAGCTATGAACATTAATGTGGCTATATCTCTGTAGTATGCTGATTTTAAGTCCTTTGGGTATAGGCCAAGGAGTGGGATAGCTGGGTCAAATGGTGGTTCCGTTCCATGTTTTCTAAGGAATCTCCACACTGCTTTCCAGAGTGGCTGCACTAATTTGCAGCCCCACCAGCAATGTATGAGTGTACCTTTCTTCCCACATCCACTCTAACACCTATTGTTGCTTGTATTCTTGATAATTGCCATTCTAATTGGGGTGAGGTGGAATTTTAGTGTAGTTTTGATTTGCATTTCTCTTATTACTAAAGATGGTGAACATTTTTTCATATGTTTGTTGATTGTTTGTAGATCTTCTTCTGTGAAGCGTCTGTTCATATCCTTAGCCCATTTGTTGATTGGGTTATTTGTATTCTTGGTGTAGAGTTTTTTGAGTTCTTTATATATTCTGGAAATTAGTACTCTATCTGAAGTATGATTGGCAAAGATATTCTCCACTCTGTAGGCTCTCTCTTCGCATTGCTGATAGTTTCCTTTGCTGAGAGAAAGCTTTTTAGTTTGAATCTATCCCAGTTGTTGATTCTTGCTTTTATTTCTTGTGCTATGGGAATCCTGTTAAGGAAGTCTGATCCTAAGCCAACAAGTTGAAGATTTGGACCTACTTTTTCTTCTATAAGATGCAGGGTCTCTGGTCTGATTTCAAGGTCCTTGATCCATTGTGAGTTGATTTTTGTGCAGGGTGAGAGATAGGGGTTTAGTTTCATTGTGTTGCATATGGATTTCCAGTTTTCCCAACACCATTTGTTAAAGAGGCTATCTTTTCTCCATTGCATATTTTTGGCACCTTTGTCTAGTATGAGAAAATTGTATTGATTTGGGTTTGTGTCCATGTCCTCTATTCTGTACCATTGATCTACCTTTCTATTTTGCTGCCAATACCATGCCGTTTTTGTTACAATTGCTTTGTGGTATAGTTGAAGTTCTGGTATTGCGATACCCCCTGTTTTATTCTTCCTGCTAAGGATTGCTTTAGTTATTCTGGGTTTCTTATTCTTTCAGATGAATTTAATAGTTGCTTGCTCTGTTTCTGTAAGGTACATCATTCGGATTTTAATTGGAATTGCATTGAATCTGTATGGCACTTTGGGTAGTATGGCCATTTTGACAATATTAATTCTGCCTATCCAAGAACATGGGAGATCTTTCCATCTTCTAAGGTCTTCCTCAATTTCTTTCTTCAATGTTTTGTAGTTTTCATTGTAGAGATCTTTTACCTCTTTGATTAGATTGATTCCCAATTATTTTATTTTTTTGAGGCTATTGCAAATGGAGTTGTTGAAATGAATAGATAAAGATCTTTGATTAAAAAAAAAACCAAGATAAAAAATGATACAGTATCTTATAAGCTTTTCTATAAATTAATCATTATAAAGTAAAAGGTTTATAAATAAGAGCTTTTATAAAATGTAATAATTTAACTCCACAAGGTAAATAAAAATAATGGCACATATTTGTTGTGCATCTTTGTGTTTTGCATGTAGATAGCAGCAGAAATATAATCTAAAATATTAACAGGCAAAATTTATGGGGATTGAGAATATGATATTTTCATATTTTATCTTTGCTTACGTGTCATTAAGAGAGATGACTATGCTCTCTCTGTATAGTTCAATGTATGAGTTTAGTAAGACTAATTTTTTTGCTTTGAGATTATCAAAATAGATATTGGAATCATTAAGAAAAAATAATGACATTCTTGTTTTAACAAATATTTGTGTCATCAATTCAACCAAAGATTGGAATTATATAGTTTTAAATATCAGTTTTTTTTATTGTGATGTTTTTAAACTTTTTCTTAACTTTGGACATTCTGTAAAAAAGAAGAGTCTGCACTAGTGATATAGAAACATAAAAATGCTTTTTTTAAAAATAAATGATTGACAAAAAATAAGACAGAAGGAATACTACCAACTTTGGAGAATTCCTATTGTATTTCCCTGACATGAACTCATTTTTAAAATTAGTTATTATTTTATAAGGCCTATGCTGGATTTTGCAACCTATTTATCTTAAAGTGTAGATTTTAAAAAACTTTAACTTGTACAAAAAATAGAGCAAATTTCTATTTTTCCCTAACTTTTGAAAACTCCAAAGTCTAAGTAATACTTAACATACAAAATTAAAACAAGTTCTGATTTTATCACACAATCTTACTGACAATGACAAATGAAAGTGCTGTCTGCATCCTGTGCCACAGCCACTTACAGAATGCAGTGGAGAAAGCCCTCCCACTTTCCCACCCTTAATAGAATATTTTTTAAGTCAACTATAATGGAAAAGAGTAGGGAAACTCCTACCTTAGAAGTCAAAGAAGAGGATTTCAAAATCAATTGCATGTATCAGTATTTCAGTACTGCATGAACTCAGTCATATATGGAATCTAAAAAATTAATGTCATAGAAGTCAAGAGTTAGAATGGTGGTTACCAGAGGTTGGAGACAATACCAGGAGAGGAATGAGGAAAGTTTGATCAATGGGGACAATACAGAAAATTCTAGAGTACTGTTGCACAGTATGGTAACTATAGATTATAATTATGCAATGTGTATTTTGAAAAGCTGGAAAGGGAATTTGATATATTTCACTACAAAGAAATGATAAATATTTGAGGAATTAAATATGTTTAACCTGATTTTTCATTGAGCCACATCCCCAGTCCTTTTCATTTTTTCATATTATTTTGTTTTGTTTTGACAAAGGGTCTCATTAAGTTGCTGAGGATCTAGGTTGCTGAGGCTGGACTCAAATTTGCAGTCCTCCTGCTTCAGCCTCCCAACCACTGAGATTATAGGCAAGTGCCACTATGCTCAGTTTAAGCATTATTTAAACAATGCACAATGTATATATGTATGAAACATTATATTGTAGTCCATTATTATGTACAACTTCTGTTAGTGTACATAGTTAATAGTAATATAAAATTTAGCAGTATTTTCATTTAACAGTATTTTATTTCATTTTCTTTTAAATGAAATAGCCAAAAATATTCTATTTGCAAATTATATGCATACATGAATATACAAAGAACAAAGAAATGATAGAAAACAGAAAAAGAACAAATAAGTTAATGAAGTAGTCAGAGAATACTTTTAGAAAATAAAAGAAATAGTTTATTTTACATTTATATCAGTTCTTAATTAGAACATTAATGATTATTTTATGTTTGGTTTAAATAAATATTTCAATAATAATCTGTTTATAGAATTTTTAAAAAATATTGCTATATGAAAGTTCTTAAATTGCAACGGGAAGCAGTGGATTCAATTCTCATCAATTGTATTTTTAATGCCACATATTCAGATAACATTCAAAAACACATGTTTTACTATCACATTTCCATTTAGACTATAGATATCTATTATTTTGACATGTTGGTGTCAAAAAATGGTTTTTAAAAATATTAAGATGACAACATTGAACTCAACATTAAATACATGCTTTGGAGTCCTGGACTTCTATTTCCTTCATTAGAAGCAAACTGTAGAGAAACTCCTTCCATACAGCATTACCTAAAAGAGTAGATTTAAAAATCAATGAATAAAAGATTGTGTGTGTGTGTATACATACATATATGCATATTATGAATATATAAAATGTTTAATATATATGTATAATGTATATGCAGGTAGGAAATTATGGTATTTGTGGTAGACAAAAAAAACTACTGAGTACATATCCTTAGCAAAATAAATGCTGCTGCTACTATTTGCCCTTGGAGTATATTTCTATCTCTTTTTATGTGGGGCATGAGAATATTGGGTCACAAGTTTAAATAAGAAGAAAGAAGAAAAAAGAAAAGAAAGGGAAAGGGAAATAAAGGAAAGGAAAGGAAAAAGGAAAAGAAAAGAAAAGAGTTCTGAAA
This sequence comes from Sciurus vulgaris, assembly GCF_902686455.1. Taxonomy (NCBI): domain Eukaryota; kingdom Metazoa; phylum Chordata; class Mammalia; order Rodentia; family Sciuridae; genus Sciurus; species Sciurus vulgaris. The sequence goes on along the minus strand of NC_136463.1, from coordinate 100,923,976 downwards.
ACACATCTAAACAGATTTCCAGGAGAGTTAGGATAGTATGGGTCTCTGGTGTACAGTCAAGCTGTGCCAGGGCAGTGGGGTAGATTGCAGACAGACCAAAGAAAGTACCTAGAGGCAGCTTGGGAGACATCTTGCTCATTGGGGATGGATTACAAGAGATCAGTGACTTCTCCAAGAAGAGCTCAGAGGTGATTGACTGAACCCATAGCACCTCCATCTCTCATGTTCTTTGCCATAAAGCACTTCCTCTCCCTCAAGGTGTTTGGCAGCCAACTGGGCCAGTGCCTGCTGTCCTTTCCTCAGTGCCCTCAGTTCTGTGCTCATCCCTGCTCAGAAAGGGGTTTTATATGTTAGGTTGTGACATCATCAGCATTAACTTGCTTGTGTGATGAGCATTCCAAGGGGCAACTGTCCTGGTGTATATGTAAGAAAGTGGTTTTCTACAGAAACACTAATTTGTCTTAGCTTCCAGTGTGCATAAGAGAAATCCAGTGTTTTTTAAGATAATCTGTATCTGGATTTTCTTGCCTAAGCTTGCTCTCATTCTTCCCCTAATTTGGCTAGGTTTTGGGGAGCAAAAAAGGGGACATTCATTCAAGGACATTTATGTTTTATTGTCTCCCCTTTCTTTGGGAATGACATAATGGGAGAGAGGCATTATTCAAAAGAATACCTGGTGAGAATTTCCCAGACTCAAGGAAATTTAGCCATTCTTGGGCCAACAGATCCAGAGTTGGAAAAAAGGGAGAGAGAGAGAGAGAGAGAGAGAGATCTATAGCTTTTCAAATCACTGTGGAATTACAAAACAAGAGTGAGGAAAAAAATTTAAAAGCAGTTAGAGGAAAAAAATATATGTAGTCAGAGAAAAAATACATGTAATCTTAATATGAGTGATAAGAAATAGAGTTGACTTTTCAACACCAAGAATGGAACCATGCAAAACAAGCAATTGATTAGACAAACACTCCTTACTTATAATGAACTTATGTCCTGACAAATCTAATATAAATTGAGACTCTCCATAAGATGAAAATGCATTGAATCCACCTAACCTACTGACCATGCTAGTTTAGCAACACAGCACACTATAAAGTATCAGTTGTTTATCCTCACAGTTGTGTGATTGACTGGGATCCATGGATTGCTGTCATTACCCAGTATTCAAAGAGAGTATCTTGCCAAATAACAATAGCCTGAGAAAAGATAGAAATTCAAAGAAGAGTTTCCACTGAATACATAACAATTTTGTGTCATCATAAAGTCAAAAAATTATAACTTGACAATAGCAAGACAGGGACCCTTTCTACCTTCAAATTCAGTAGAAAAGAACAACTGTCTTGCCGGGTGCAGTGGTATACACCTGTAATCCCAGCATCTCAGGGGGCTGAGCAGGAGGATCATGAGTTCAAAGTCAGCCTCAGCAAAAATGAGGTGCTAAGCAACTTCAGTGAGACCCTATCTCTAAAGTAGGGCTGGGGATGTGGCTCAGTGGTTAAGTGTCCCTGAGATTAAACCCTGGTATCCCCTGCCACCCCCCAAAAAAGACAACAGTCTTGCATAATTTGGTATCCAGGGTGAATGATTGACTTGCATTCCTCCAAAAGATAGATTTATATCCTAACATACTGTGGTTCAGAACATGACTTCTTTGGAAATTGGCTTGAGATAGATGCAATTCTTTAAGTTACAATGAAAACACTCTGGAGTAGAGTGGATCCCTAATGCAATAGGACTGAAGTCCTTGTAAGTAGGTAAGAGACCAAAGACACACAAGGTGACAGTGGAGATAGACTGAAGTATCATAGCAACAAGGCAAGGAATACGGAGAATTGCCAGTAAAGGGGCAGAAGCTAGGGTGATGTAAGGAAGATTTTTTCTCTACAGGTTCAGAGGGAGCCCAGTTTTGACCCTGCCAACACCATGATTTCACACTTTAAGATACCAAAATCCTGAAAGAACAAATTAAGTTGTTTTAAGCCATCCAGTAGGTGTACTTGTTATTGTAATATACCCAGACAACTTTCATTTAAGGAATTTACAGATGACACTGAGATGTTTTAGGAAAAAGGACAACTAAAAACAAGAAAAATGAAGAATTTATGAAGGAATGCTAGAGATACAGCAAGGCATGATGTGCTAAGAATATGATAAGTTCTATATCTCTATATCTCTAAACAAACATTGGCTATATAAAACATTAGTCTACTTTCTATAGATAAAAGAGAAATGTAAAAATTAAAATGCAGAATCATAAAAATGTAAAGGTTATCAAGTGTGTATTTTACAAAAGGAATATTTCTAAAATATCATTTGAAATTAGAATAAAAAAAAGAGAACAAGAAAATAGTGAGGAGACAGTCAATCAACTCTCAATACCTAAAAAGAAAAAAAAAGGAAAATTTAAAGCTATAGAATGTTCTAAATCAAGTATAAATGTGAATATATCATAAATACATTAATTTAAAATGATACGATTTATCAGATTTAATTTTTCAAATGACATGCAATTCACATTAAAAATCACAAAGACTAAAAGTTGTAGTACAGCAGAGATATATCTGTGAAATATTAACTACAAGAAAACTGTTGTAGTTGTATTAGTACCAGATTCAATTCACCAGGTAGTCAAAATAATTCTATACATGTACACCTAAAAGAGAACTTCATAAATGGACAAAGTTACAGAATAATATTGAAAATCATACAATTATTTTAAAACATTTATGCATATCACTCTCATATACATAATTCTGATATCTCCAACTGATAATAGAAAAGGATGTTAAGAATTTGAACAGTTTAACAATCTTGACTGATTTATCATATATCAAACATTATACCACAGACACATTCTAATCAAGTTCATGGACAATGTTTAGAAAATCAAAAACACTTTTAAAATAAATTTGCTTTAAAAGTAAGCATTTAAAACAAAAATAATAATAATATTGTGGAGTTTATAAAAATGTATAAAAGCAAGAAAACAACAAAAAGGAGATATTGCATTAAATGTAAATAGTCTAAACGTTGACATTGAAGACTGAGATTGTAAAGCTGGGAAAAAAATCAATAACCAATAGTATGTTATTTAGAATGAATACATTTTAATCATGTAAAAACAGAGAAGTTAGCTGAAAAAGAATGAGAAAAGATATAGTGTTCAAACTCTAATTATATGAAAGTTGAAGTGCCTCTTTTAGTATCATGTAGGGTAAACTTCAGGATGAGGACTAGTACTAGAGATACAAAGATTTGGCACAATCATAAATGTGCACACCTATTAACAGTTTTAAATAAATAACACAACAACCAATGTAAATGAAAAATAAAAACAATTATATTTGAAGATTTCAATGCTCATTTCTCATTACTTAGATTTTATGTAGACAAAAAACGCAGCAAGGAAAAAAAGATATGATTAATTTTAATAAATAACTTCAGTTAACATTCATAGAACACCATGAATTCCACATTGACAGCAGAATGCCTGATTTTCAAGTGCACATGTAACATTCACTAAAATAGTCTATACGGTAGATCATAATAAGTATTTTAACAAATTTAATAGTGTTTATGTTATGCAGATTAAAAATATAGAACTAAATATTATTATCTAAGATTGTATTAAGACAAGAAAGATTCTTCTTACTACTTCTATTGACTTTTGTACTGGAGGTCATATTCTATGCATTAAGACATAAAAAAGAAATGAAAAGTATAAGGGAATGGAAAATCCATTTTTTAAACTAGATTTATTTGAAGGAGACATGACCTCATGAATTCAAAATTCTTGGACTCTAGTAAACAACCCTAGATCTAACAACTTAATGAGTTCATAGAATGCAAGGTGAGTATTTAAAATCAAATTTATTTCTGTAAAGATGCAAAGAAGAATTTGAAAAAATATTTTTAAAATTTCAAATAAAATATCAAAAAAATTAAAAACAGGGATAAATGTAGCAAAATATATGAAAACCCATACCTCTCCTAAATTACTAAAGAAGTAAAAGTTGATAAACTGGAAGAACAAATGTTCAGAAGTCGACTCTTTCAAAATCACTCTACTGCCTCAATGCAAATACAAATCACAACAGGCAATATATGCATGTGTGTGTGTGTGCGTGCGTGTAAGTAAGTTGCAAAAAAAAAAAAAAAAAAAACAAAAAAACAGAATGGCCAAAACAGTTTTGAAAATAGGAAGAAATTGGAAGGACATGTACAATTTAATGTAAAGATGTAAAGACTTAAGTAAAATATTAAGGTGTTTGAGACAGTGTGATATTGACACAAAATATTGATCAAGCAAACAGAATATCTTCAGGTCACTTAATTTCTAAAGTGATGCCAAGGTAATTCAATGAATGTTTTTTTCAAAATGTACAGGAAAACCTGACTATTCAAGTGGAAAAAAGTAATCCTCAATTTTTTCTTCTTCAAAACAGAAAGATACCCCCAAGTCCAGAGAAATGAAAATAAAATTATGGAATTCTGGTAGAAAGTATGGTGAAAAAATGTTTGCAACATTAATAGGCAAATATTTATTTGATCATTTAAAGTATCACTAATTCAATGAACAAAATGATAAATTAGACTTTTGAAAATTAAAACATTTCACTCTCCAAAAATCATCAAATGAAAGAAAAGGAGAGCCAATACCTGAAAGAAAATATTATATATATATATATACATATATATATATATAATATACACACACACCTGTATATACACACACATATATATGACAGTTTTGTATTTAGAATGTATAAAGAGGAAGAATTCTATTATTAAAAGTTCCACCTTGCAAAATAAAGAACAACTCTGAATTTTGAAAAAAAAAAAAAGATAAAAAGTCCAATGATGAAAGATAACACTTCACAAAATGAAAAACACAAATGACCAATAAACATGTAGAAATATGCTCCACGCATTCAACATCAGGGAATTACTAATTAAAACCAAATGAGAAACTACTAAGCACCCAAAATAATGCCAAAGACAAACCTAGCAAATAAAACAAAACAAACTTTGAAATCCTGAAACCAAATAATAGTAAAGATGTGGAACACCCGGAAATTTCATACATTTCTGATGAAATCAATGTATGAACCAAAAGCTCATCCCTTTTGGAGAACTATTTGCTAAACTTCTAGAAAATCAAACATAAACTTTTCATCTGGACTAGCAAGCCCACTTCTACTTATTAACCTAAGATGAATTAAAGTATGCTCCCACCACAGATTCATAACTGAAAACTCAAAGAAGTTTATTGTCAAAAACAGGGTACAGTGTGGGCAGCCATCCATGTCTAGCAGAATCAGGCTTGGCTGAGCCATGGGATACAGAGGTCTGACTCCCAGGAACTGGCAGTCATGAGAGACTGATTCAGATAGCCAGGGAGTAGGCAGCCCTGTATAGAGTTGGTTCACTGTCTGAGGAAATGCTAAGCAAATGGTTTCCCTAACTCCACCCCATCCTGTTCCTCACAGAAGAAGTCCCTCCCAGTCTTGGCCCATTTACTCTATGCAACTATAAATAAAAGTGAAGGTGGGCTTCTCCATTTTGTTGGAGGCCAGATATGACATGGCCCAATCCATCACACCCCCTTCCATTTGAGAAGATAATTGGCTCTTGTGTTTATTGATTAAATAAGTTTATTAGTAATTAATTGATATCCAGCACCATCATTCTCTGACAGTAACTCTTCCCCTCATCCATGGGGGATGTGGCTGACCCCCCAACAGTGCAGCCTGAATGTCCATCAACAGACCCCTGGATATACAAACTGTGGCAAGCATACACTCTGATACAACAGAATTCATTGTAACACAAGGAGAGAACTACAGACACAGCACAATGTGGCTATTGAGTGCAATCAGCCTAAAAATAGAGTACAAGTTGTATATATGAACACCATTGTAAATGAAGCCACAAAGGTGGGGTAATGGAAAGCAAATTGGTGGTTACCTAGGGTTAATTTTGAGCAGAAGATTGAATAGTTTAGGGCATAAAGGAATGTTTTGGATTGATGAACTTACTCTATTATGATTGTGATGGTGGTTACATAGGTACACATGTTCTCAATATGCTTAAGTTCATTTGTTATATGCTTATTATACTTTAAAGGGGTTGATTTAAAAAATTAATTTATACCAATTCACAAGAAAGTCCTAACAAATTGATGACTTGGTAGCCTTAGTATCTTTCCATCTGTCCTAAGTAATTTAATAATTTTCCTGAATGCTTCCTAAATTCTTACCAAGATCACTGAGATGAAAAGACATGATGTGCATGTATAAACCTGAACTTTTTACGGTTGATTTACATTTTTCTCCACTCTCTCACTAACTTACAGAAATATTCTAATTAGATAAATGATGACTTTGTTACTTTTAAAATAAATTTCTAATAAAATTTATAATAGTTTTTCATAACTCTTCTAATGGGCCATTAGACTACATCTATGCTATTATTAAATATTGAACACTTTTTAAAAAACTCCCCAATATGTAATTGATCTATTCTATCAGCTACAAAATATTTTTAGAAGAAACAAAATATTTGCTGAATTGATTTAAATATTGATAGTTATATTCTAAGAAGTTTGAGTCTAGTCATTTATTGATTTAAAAAATTTCCATCAAATATATGCTATAAACTATGGTAAATTTCCTAGTGTGATACAAAAATGTTTTTAGCATGATTTAAATGACATTTCCAAAAGACTAATGAATATCTAATTAAGGAAACTAAACGGTAGAATTTTCATGATAGGATAATTTTTGAATGCTTTCTGTGTGGCAGTTAATTACCTGGTTACATCTGAAATTTTCTATGATTTGCTTAATAAAAGTAATGACCAATTTGTTTGTGGGAATATCAGTTTAACTTTTGTGGTTTCTTTCATAAAGATTAAGCAACATACTAGAGTAAAGATTGGTCCCACTACAAATCTAATATTTATATGTATAGCCAGAACAATCTTCCAAAAAAAAAATACATGAGAAAAAGAAAAAATAAAATCTTGTAGATCATTGTATACTTTACCAATTTTCTAACTTATTGCAGATTCAAGAAACCCTTATTTTTGTTCTACTTCTAAAACTAAAATTATCAGAACTAGTGGCTTAGGCATGACATCTCTCTTTAACCCACTGAAGTTGTTTAAGCATAGTTGAGCATAGCCTTCCCAAACTACCTAGGGAAATCTGTTCACCAAAAATCAGTCACACCGGATGCTAACTTCCTTGTCAGTAAAAAAATGATAAACAACAACAAAAAGATCTAAGATCTAACCTAAATAGTTAGATTTCTAGCTTTAATACTTATAAATTGCAAGATTTTAAAACTTGATTTTCCATGTCATATTTCAGGAGAAAAGTTGCTATAGAGAATGTTAAAACCTGTGATTTCTCAGATGAGTCCATTTACCAGCAGGGCTCACCCAGGAAGGCCAGTTGAACATGCAGTGTACTTTCCCCTGACTGTGGTCAGTGAATCAGCAAGTGTTACAGGAGTTTAGGGTGAAATACCAGGTGCTGTTTCAACAGTCCTTCTTTCACAATGCTTCGGGTGGGGTCACTCTACTAGACCCCGATAAGCTTACTGGAACTCAGTTCCTGGGTTGGTCAAATTAACATCCTCTACCCTCACACTCTCTGAATGTAGAAGGTAGTCACAGCGACCTGCTTCCCTTTTTTGGGCAAAAGGCTACTCAACCGCAAGCTGCTTATTAAACTCTGTCTGGAAAATATTATTCACTGAAATAATGTCTCAATAGCACCAAGTTTAATTTTGTAATTAACCAAACCATCTGTCATTGCAAGGCTCCCTAGAAGCCATCTGAATAGAAGGACTTTTACTTGTAGAACCTCGCCTGGTGAATGATGGTTCTTATGATGAGTGGCCGTGAGAAGGAAATGGTATGAATTTGAAATGATGGCTCCAAATAGATGTTGATTTTCTTCTATTTTTGATAATAACAATGCACAACAAACATCTTCCTAAAGAGAATTTTTTTTCTCTTTTGATAAACAGATTATTGCTCTTTCCTTAAAAGTTCTAACTCTCAGTAAAGTTCATCTGAACATAGATATGCAGCACAGGACTGTGCATCTGTTTTTACTGTGTGCAAATAGCTTTGTCTTGAAAATTAGAATCATTGAACAACCAACAATGAGTATTAATCATGTATGTGATTTATTCCTCCTTTTTGATTTCAAGGTTTTCTGTCTTTTTTTTTTTTTTTTTTTGTACCAGGGATTGAACCTAGGGTTGCTTAACCACTGAGCCATATCCCTAGCCTTTTTATGTTTTATTTTGACACAGGGTCTCACTAACTGCTTAGGCCTTGCTTCCTTGCTGAGGCTTGCTTTGAACTTGCCATCCTCCCTCGGCCTCCCCAGTTGCTGAGATTACAGGTATGAGTCACAGTGCCCTGCAAGGTGTTTTGTCAATGTGACTAGTGTCCATGGTTATTGAAAACAATCAAAGATATAGACATCAAGGATTCAGATATCTAGAAGTTATTAAAACTATTGATTGGTTGGATATGTCTTGAATCAGGTTCATATTTTATTTGCATTCTAATAACTGTTGTGTTATATTTTCGATTTGACACCATACAAACAGCTTTAAAAATATGCTCTGAACTGGATCATTTTTGTTTGTCTTTGTTAATTTCTTCGTTTGATTTTGGTGATAGGATTTCACTATGTACCCATATGCTTAAGCTGACCTCAATCTTCTGAGCTCAAAGGATCCCTCAATCTTCAGAGTGGCTGGGGCCATAGGTGCATGCTACCACAGCAGCTACAGACTGACTCTTGAAGACAATTTCCAAATCTGGTGGTTTTGTTTTTGGATACACATCTAAGAAGCATAAGAAAAATTATAGAATTTTAAAAAGTAAATTACATATCTATGTTTTTATAATTCACATACTTATCAAATAGGGTAAAGCCAGATAGATAAGAAAGTATCTGATTAATTTGCTTTACATAATTCTTTCCTAATCTTAACTGTTTATATCATTAAATTTTGAGATACATAGTGCTTAGGAAGAATGATACTAGATGACAGAAAAGTAACAGTGATAAATACATATTGATTGTTAGACTTTCCCACAATTCCTTTGTCCAATTGGTAATTCAAGTTTTAATCAATAGCTAAAAAGATACTTTCAAGGTCAAGTAAGACATTTGGTCCTAGATTTCCTGTTCATCTCAGATAACACTGAAACACCACATGCATAGATCCTTACTCTAGCAATGGGGATGGACAGGAAAAGCAGCTCTAGACCCTGAAATAGTTGTTTTGTATGGGTTAGCTATTTTCCGATGAGATCAGTCTAGCCCTGCCACCTGCACTCCAGAAAATTGGTCCCAAGAGAGTGATGATGTCATTATGCCAACACCATCACATCTAATGTTGTTATATTGAGTCAGCCAAACTTGGCCCCATATTGGTCTGGTTTCTGTTCTTCTGGCTTAAATCCACACAGTTTGGAAATGGTATTCTTTTTGAAAAGTTCTAATTATCTTAACTACCGGTTACTTTCTGAGAATGATACCTGGAAAATGACTGAAAAATTAGAAGACTCAACCTCATATACAACACTGTAGGTTTTACCTTTTAAAAGTAAATGAGCTAATGTGCCACTCAAACAACTTTTTTTCAGTATTTAATCTTTATGTAAACTTCATTTGTACAGTTAATCAATTGAAAGAAATAATTGCCAATTAAGGCAGAGTGAGAAAAAAGATTAGTTATTCCAAATTTTTAAACTATCCATTAGAAGAAAAAGAAAACCTGACTAAAGTATGAAACCCAACACTAACAAAAAGTTTCTGCCTATTACTAGTCATCTCTTTTTGAGAGGTGGGGGAGAAAGAAATTTTCTTCAACCCTCCAACTCCCCAACAGAGCTAAAGCTTAGTGTATATATATATTATTCATCTGTACTTGGAAGTAAAACATTAGTGTATACACAGGCACACACACACACACATAAGACAAAAGAGTAGTAAAAACAATATGACCATCAGGTTTAGTATCCTTAGAGAAGGATCTTGTTATAAGGAAGAAAAAATGTTATTTTATATCTTTTAAATGTATTACATTATTACTATTTTAATATTCCAAATTGTCTAGATTAAGCAGTTTTCCCCTTATCTATTAAACTGTATTTTAAAATCTTGTGAATAGACTCACAAGCTCAAGAAAGAATAAGGAAATTCTATCCATTTCACTGGAATAAAACACTGGAATAAAGAAAAGATAAGGAATGATATAGGGAAATGATAGAAGTATTGTTTTGCAATCTTTCAATTTATTATTGAGTTTTATATATACCATATTTATCATCAGGCTTATGTTTGCAAAAATTAGTACAGATTGGACTGGTTGTGTGCTACTAAGTCATGTAGTTTAGGAATTTAACAGTAACAAATCACTATATTTCACTCCTTGCTCTACCTCCACACCTATTTTTAAGTATTTATAATCAAAACAAAAACAAGACATCTTACAGAGTTCAGGTTTGTTCAAGATTCAAATATCATTCATAACATGGGTCTAAAAGAGCATAAAATTTTTCTAATATTTTTCCAATTCACTGAGTTCCTAGAATTACTATTCTATCAAGAAGATAGGATTTAAACCAATTTATGTTTACCAAAGTGAACCTTTGTCAGTGTTTCACTTCAAATAAAAACCCACCAGTTTATTATTAATCACTGAGAAGAAGTATTTTCATATAAAAGACCTATAATATTAGTTTTGGTATAAATTGTCATCTAACAAAACTGATTGTTTTAGGATTTTTTGGAGGGGAGTACTGTTGATTGAACTCAGGGGCCCTGTTTTTATATTTTTATTGAAAGACAGCATCTCCCTGAGTTGGTTAGTGCCTCAATTTTGCTGACACTGGTTTGAACTAGAGATCCTCCTGCCTCAGCCTCCCAAATCACTGGGATTACAGAAATGCACCACCAAATCAGTCTAGGATTTTAAAGTCTTATTTTTGTCATTGATTAATCTTAGCAAAAATCTGTTAAGGAATTTTTCTTTACTTTTTTTAATTTTTAAAACATTTCTATAAAATTGAGTCCAGGACCTTGTACATGTGAGGCAAGCATTCTGCCACTGAGTTACAACCGAATCCCTTTCATTTTTGTCATTTGTTATTTACTTTTTAAAATAGGATCTTTCTTGTCCAGGCGGGCCTCAAACTGGAGATCCTTCTGCTCTCCCCTCCTAGGTAGCTGGGATTACAGATGTGTACCACCATACCCAGTCTGTTAAGAAATTTTCTAGTTCTCAATCATTGTTGCTGTAAATTTTTAATGAATTTATCTTTATAAATAGTGACATGAGAATCTTGTACTTAATTGCAGAAAATAAGCACAATGGAGATGACATTGACAATTTAAAGATCATTCAGAGTAATATGATAAAAACATTCTACATTGTGGAGAAATATACAGTCCATTTTAAAACTGAAAAAAATTTCATCATAAACAAAATAATTTTGAGAATTCAAATGATTTATTTTATCACTTTATTGTAGATGATTCATTGTAGATGTTGTAGATGATTCATTGGTATATTACAACCAACTTCTTTACATGTGTCTTTTAAATATAATGCCAGAGCTTATAAGCTTCCCTTCAGTCTTCAGTGCTTTTTGTTTCCGGAAATTCCTCAATGGAAGAAAATAAAAAGAGAGATTAAAGAGAGGCTCAGGCAATGTCTACAGATTAGTTGAGAAAATCTCTCCTCAAAAGAATCATTCTGATGATTTTAAGCGATCTACTTTTATCAGCTCTGTTATTGAATATGACTAAATATTCCTTGCCATGATGAGATTGGGGTGTCCCAGAGGAGAGACCATGACAGTCTATATGTCACTAAAAAAAAATGATGCAATTGGGTGGAGTGACCTTCTTCTGTCCAGTTCATAACTTTTTCATTTGTGTTTTTTGTTTGGGGGTATTCTAGAGCCAGGACTAGAAAACGTCAAAACTTCTACCCTATTTTAGGATTCTGGACAAATTTGCACTGGTCATGTTTCATTATCTTTTCCCACAAAGAAAAAAACATTATATGTTTCCCCAACAAAGTAAGTAGATTAATGCTCTAAGTTTCTGGCATCATTGGATTCTGTATCATCATCTGTCAGTATGATCAGTAACTGAAATTGGTCTTAGTTGTTTTTTGTCAATAACATGGGAAATAATCATTTCCATTGTTAGCTGAGAGTGAGAAAAAAAAAAAAAAAACATAGGTTTATGTATAGTTCCCACATAATAGATAGCAAATAATAGATGTAGTCCATCATTTCTCTCATAAACCAATACTCATAAAGAAAGACATTGAGAAGCAGCATCCTAAACAGACTGCATAAATCCAAGTAGGTTTAAACTTAGGTGGTAATTCTAATAACTCTACCCAGTTTTTGAATATGGCTAAGAAACTTCTTTTTTTCCTGTCTGTTCTCTCCATCCCACCCCTAACACATAACACCTTCCCCAAATTAACACCTCCTACTTCAACCCCAAACATTCTGGCTCCTTTTGATAGCTTATAAACCCTGTATCGAACACCTGTGTGTGCAATTTATTCCAAGAGAAAACATGATCTCTTTTCAGAAGCAAATAAAACATATGGCATTTGATTCTCTAAGCACACCCTCAAATATTTTAAGCAACTTCTTGATTTTCATAATTCCGGCTTCTGAAGTGCTTCCTTTTTTTTTTTACCTCAATTTCAAAATTACTAGGTATCATATGATTACTGTAAAAGCTGTACATTTTGCAACATCAACCTCAATTATTATTAGCCTTTGCTTTTTCAGCAGGAGAAATAATTCCCCACGGTGGCCATTCATTTGCCTCTCAGCATGATCTTGTCCTAAAGAAAACTTGAACCTAAATCTACTTCCTCTTACTGGTTGGAAATAAATGTTTTGATTTGGGGTGAGCAGAGTATGTGAGTTTTAAGGACCCATTCAGGGTACAGCATGTCCCCAGCAACCACCTTAAACATTATGCTATTTCAAATTCCCAGGAATGGGACTTATTCACAGAAAGCAAGCCACCAGGGATTAGTAGGTAAGCAATTTGGAGTAATTTAGGAAATGCAGCTATTCCCAGCCCAGTAACTTGCTGCACTGTGCCCTCATTCCTTCCCTCAAGCTAGAAAGACTTGGGGGAATGTTGCCAACCCATTAGCATTTCCAGAACTGAACATACTTTCTTGGAAATATTCTCTTCCCAAGATAGTACTATTGGAATGATAACAAGAAATATTGAGCCCAACTTTCCTGGCTCTGTTCAGGTTTTTGGGGAATAGGGTAGTTTCACAGATCTGCTTTTGGAGACACCTCTGATAGAAATCTGAAAAGTTAAACATCTGTAGATCATGACTTTTTTCTTCTGTCTTTGACTTTCTCTTGCCAAGGAGTCTTTGTGCAGGGTCTGGTGAACACATGACAAGATCTCTTACACCCTTAATAGCACAGTATTGTTAAGATCTCTTATTCACCCTATTTCCAGGAGCAGTAGTCTCATTGAAGGACCAAGGTGTAAGATCTTAACCAAAAATACAAAAAAAAAAAAAAAAAAAAATAGAGACACTTGGAGAACTTTGCATTTAATTGCAAGTACAGTAAACAATTTTATATGAGCAATGTAATTTTCAAAAATTTACTTCCCGGTTCTGGAAAAGGCATGCTTAAATATTTAAATAAGATAGCTTATAAAAGATGTTTAAGTCAATTAGTCCACATTTTGTTTTTCCTTCCATCATACTCCATTTCCCTCTTCTCCCCCTATGAAGACGTTATGCATTTTAGTGGCACCTGCCTTAAGGCATTGTAAAGATGAGTATGTGATTGGTCTGTTTAAATGCCTACATAGGGGAATGATTGTACAAGTAGACTGTTTGCATAAGTTGTAACAGTTTATTCCAGAAAGTTCTAACTTTTACGTTTTGGACAAAATATAGTGTAGTTATATTTCATATATATACAGTAGAGATATAATGTGAATAGTGCCCTCTGGGGTTGGGCATTGAGGATGCCCCCAAACTTTCATTTATTATTTGAGTTGCTTACTTGTGGACACACTAATTCAATGATGCACCCAGCCTTGTAAGCATACCTTTAAGTGAGCAATGCATTCCATTTCCAAACTCCTCAATGAGAGACAGAGGATTTGGAAAATGAATTAGTAATATTAAGTGCTAATAAAATCATTTCTGGAATTAGAATTATCACTTTGCCTCCTCATGTGTATTTTGTGTTTTCATTGAGCCATTCAGTAGAAACTTGTGCTGCAAGCCTATTGATACCACCCAATCTAATCCTAATGCAAAGTTCACTGCTACCCCAAATCTTTGACTCAGAATTTTCTGTATCATATTTAATTTTGTTTTTGTCTTCTCTGTCCTATGCATTTATAAGTAGGGATTGTAAGTATATCTTTGTTACTATCTGCAACTTTCTGGCAGTACTTGCACTAATTCAAATTTATTAGAAGCTCCTAATAAGTATTTCACAGTATTTGTCTGTGAAACCATGGTGGAAGATCACATGGCAGATCATCCAAAAAAGCTTCCCCTTTGTTTTGTGATATCATCACGACATGATGTAAAACTCATGGGACAGATCTATGGCTCAGGGGTCATTACACCTTGTGTCAAAAACCTGAAAACTCTTTGGTCAGTTGGGTAATTAGCTTATGTTCCCAGAGATTTTTAGCAACACCATGCTGTAATCCACAGTTCGGGAGAACACATACCTGTTCCTGTTCTTTGACAACAGTTCCACCCACAAGTTTATTATTCTTGTAACCATCCTCATCAGTTTATTGAGTGTGCAGACTGTGGTCTTGACTTACTCAAGAAACTTGTAAGTTAAGGCGCTATAGAAAAGTACAGTGACCCTGAGGATGAAGGAAGAGCAAAAAGAAAAGTGGAGAAATTTCACAGTCCCTTAAGTTGTATTTTGGTAAGTTAAGAGATACAATGAAAATGACTGAAGTTTTCACAAATATGTTTCTAAAACCACCTTTGTTCTTAGTAGCTCTCATTTTCAAATCTTATCTGGGTTACTCTGGTTTATGGAGTAACTTAGAATAAGGGAATTAGCTTAGTAAGATAAGCAATAAATGTTGTAAAATACTTACGAACTGAAGTTATTCTTTTTGCATTGAACATAGGTCTAGGTATGAACACAGAGAATCAAATCTACCCACATCTCAAAGTTTAGGATCTGTTCTGTACAATGTACTTAGAATATATTTTACTAATTCTTCCTCTGAATATTAAAGGAGATTTTCAACTAGAGGGAAAGATACATTCCAAGAATCTAACTCAGGTGGGTCAAGAACTTGAAATGAATCAATGACCACAACAATAATAATATCAGAAATCTCAAGAAAAATGGTTTCCCTTAGAGGAACATCTTATAATCCTGCAGGTTATAACTCCCAGTGATTTTATTTCATTCTTACTGGTTATAACATGCTTACCCAACTTTGTCATAAATATAATACCTTTAGGGAGTTTTTTTCAGTGCCATGTTTTTCATCATAATTAATGAAATATTTGGATTTCAATGGAATAATGGAAAGATCAGAAGACAAGATATTCCACATCTTGCATTTTGAGTAATCATCATTTTTTTTTCTTAAAACAACCTTTTAGTTGAATAGGATGTTTCTTTTGTCTAATAATATATAGGATCAGGTCCAAAATATTTTGAAAAGTTTCTCAAAGATTTACTGCATTCTAAGCACACTCATGTACATTGTTTAAATTCTCCTCAATGTTTAAAATGCTGGCCCACAAATAGTTAACTGTACAGAAACTAAATATCAAAAATCTAAGACAAGTAGAAACTAACACAAGTTTGGAACTTGAACTTAGTTGGTGCATATTGTCAGACCATTCTCTTCTTATTACATGAAAAGGAACCTCAAGAAAATTACAGAAATCATTTTAGGACAGACTTCTCTGATAACCGCAAAGGGAAAGGCTTCAAAGAATTACTAAAGTTATCATTCATTATGGACTGAAGGGTACTTATATGTTGAAGTCCTAATACACAATGATATTGGAGTTTGGACCTTTGGGGTTCAGATGAGATCATGAGCGTGGGTATCACTATGGGATAGTAGTGCCCCTCCCAGGAAGTACTCCAGAGAGCTTGCTTTTTTCCCTTTCCTTCCCTGCACACTCAAAGTAAAGGTCATGTTAGCACACAGTAAGAAAAGAGATGCCTATGAGCCATCAGAAAAAAGTCTCAGAATAACACCTACCCTACACATACCTTGATCTTGGACTTTACTGAACCAGAATTATAAGAAATACATTTCTAATGTTTAAGATAATCTAGTATTTTGTTATTGCAAATCTAAGCTAAGAGACCATTTTATCTGAGCTAAATTGTCTATAATTAATGTTAGAAAGTAATATGGAGAAAAGGTTGGTAGAGAGAAAGATACATTTTTTTTTTCTGCTCAGCAGATGCATCTGCTTCCGTGAATTTTGGGCACCTGTGCTCTTGACTCTATTACAATTGCCTTCTCTTCTCCCAAAGCCTTGTGTCTTCTTCCAGACTTAAGCTTATGGTGTTTATTCATGGACTTAGGATCTGTGTGTCCAATAAGCTATTCATTCAATGATATTCTCATTACATCTTTACCTCATTCTACATTTATAACAAAATATCAAACATAGTCAAATGATTCTGAGAGTTTGGTTGGATATTGTCTCTTCTCAGAATTTTCTGTAGCTACCATGAATTTAAGAAGGAATAACTCATTAATTTATGACATTGATGAAGATTTCAGCAAAAGCCTGAGACATGAAAGATGATTTGCACTTAACAATTTGGGTCACAAGACCAACTGTCACATTAAAAGATTATGATATTCAGGATTACTTTAGGAATTAAGTGTCAATAGTTCATTGTTTAAGGTAGACCCAGTTATGTGATTGCAGGAGTTTTAGAAGATAATAAGCATTTAAAATTCAGCAAGTAGAGACAATAACTAACACAGGTCATTCTTAAAATTATTACTTATATTGGACAACAGTGGTTTTATTTCCGTCTCATGGTATAACTACTTCAAGTCAATCAAGGATAAAATCAAGGAGGATGACATTATAGATTTTAAGAAACAAATTTAAAACTAAACCAGAAATGAACTGAATAGTTAAATGGCAAGAATGAGCATACTCAGATAACAATACTCTTCTTGTCAGAATGAACATCAAGAATCTGGGAATATATATAACTGAGATGACAGGAAAAGCTTTGCTGAGACAGGAGTTAAAACTCAACTGTGATATTGCTCAATTGCTTCCCGAGTTCCACTTCCACTTCTCTTTCTCCAAGTTATTTAAAGATTTCAAAGTAAGAGATAGACAATCCACTGATATTTTCCAATTTAGCTAGCAACTCATTAGAAGAGACAACTGGTAGCACTTTCAATTAAGTGTGCTTAGCTCCTAAATATGCATTGAATTTATATTTAAGGGATCTGTTACCACATGGTAATTACATCTTGCAGTGAGATGGCACATTCCAGGTTCCCTAAATACAGTTGTACACTCTTAGCGGAAACTGGAAAGACTTGACCAAGTTCCTTCCAATGACACATTCATCACTCATCCTTAAGTCAGATAATTTAATCTAATAATAAAACCATTATATCCCATTATGTCAACATGGAAGATAAAAAGTTCAAAAAAAATTACATTCATTTTTATATATCACCTTTTCTTTCTATAGTTTTGAATATTATTTTCATTAATAAACCACTCTGCTTTTAAAATACTTGATTTCCACATGCAAAACCATTCCCCTACCAATGGTCACATTTTTTTTCTCAGAGGCCTATTTTCTCCTTCCTATGTTATAGTGCTATGAATAGTTGTCTCACATATATTCTCACTTCTTTGAGAGCTTCTTAATGAATGCTCCTCATGATCTTCATGTGCCACAAATGGAATTGCTGGTATAAGGAAGCATGGACTTTCCCCTCAACCCTAAAGAGGCTATGTAGAGTGTGACAGTTGAGGAGTCCCTGGCCCCATGCATTTGAACACAAGCAGACTTCCATTTTATCCTGGTGTGTCAGGATAAACATTTTATCCTATGTCAGAATCATCATTTCCTAACCATTCTCCCTCCCTTTCTTTTTCCCTCCCTCCCTCCCCACAACCTTATCCTCTCTCTTTCTCTGTGAAAAGAGTTGGGAAACCCCTATTTTTATTCAGAAATTATTTAGTGCATGTTTGCATCCACATAAAGCATATAGCCAAAGAGTCATTCTTTTCAGATCTATTTCACTAAAGAAGGAAAACATTAAATTGGCACATGTTTAGATACGGATGCTACCTTGGTTTCATTATAGGATAAAATGCAAATTAAATAATTGTTGTCTTTAAACTTCTGAATTTAGTTTTGTTTATAGAACACCAAACCCAAATGATCTACCAGCTGGTCCTCTAAAATTTTATTTATGCACCAAACCCTGTACAGACGTCTTGATTCCTATTATTTTTCCCACACTCTTATCTATAACAGGTTCCATTCCACCAGGTCAGTGTCCTACTAGGCAACTGAAGAATAGTTGAAAAACCAGTTGTGTTTAAGGGTTGGTGATGTTTTATCTTACTTAGATAACATTTGCACTTTAAAAGGAATTATGAATTCTCCTGGATAGCAGTGAGCTCATCTGATTTTTCTTTGCTTCACCTTAGACTTAATGCCTGTTTTCATAGCTGGTGCTTAATTTGTGTTTCTTTAATTGTTTGTTAATGAATTGGTTTACTCAAGTTGAGACGGATAATTGCAATAGAAGTCATGTAAGTTCCCAACTGGTGTGTATCTGTCTCTTCTACAGGGGTTATCAGTGCTGGTTTAGAGGAATGATAAAAATTTTCTTCTTTTCATGACAGAATGAAAGAGAATTTACACATGTTTGAGAGGTAAAGATGAGTAGTTGTTAAATTGTCATGTCTAGACTGGACAGTGTGAGGGAAATATTTCCTTGACATTTCTTTTTAAATGATTCAGACTCACAAGATTTAAAAGTATATTAATCTTATTAAGAGTGTTCTTGAAGGGTTTGTACTACATACTAAACCAGTAAAAATGAGACACGCTGACTGATAATGAATAAAGAATCTTTCCACTTTTGTTTCTTTGCTATTGTGACACATTTTATTTTGAAATTAAACTTCTCACATTTGAATGGGAACAGAGTATGTTCTTTAAATCCTGGTAAGGAAAACATGCAGAATGGCTTTGGATTAGAGGACATAAGGTATTTCTCTCAGTAGCAAGCCAGTTTTCACGAGGGGGCGGTCTGCTCCCCAGCACCCATCTGGAAGCGTGTGAACAGACCTTCCACCAGGTGTCCACCCCAAGCACACACAGTTACAGAACAAGGAGAAGGTGTCCCCAGTGGAGAAGAGGAATGGCCCTATGATAAATTACATACACATGCTGTTCTAGCTGGAAATTTCACCACATTAATTGGGGAGGAAAAACAGATAATATTATGACTCATTATACACAAAACATCTCTTGACTATAGGTATTATTTCAAATAAAAATAGATTTATTGAGAAAGTATTGACTGTCACAAGTCACTGTGTTTTGTAATATGGGGCAAATCAAGAAGTATAGGCATTGTTTCTACCTTCAAGGAGTGTGCAATATAATTGGGGGTAAATGTTCTTAAAACATATAAAGAGAACAAATAGTTCACTGCAGTGAGCACTTAAGATAAGGTTTAAGATGTGGTGCCATAAAATTGTATATAAATATCCCTCCTTTGGTGGCAAGAGTCACTAAAGGCTCTCATGAAGGAAAGTAAAGAAATAGATACCTCAAGCAAAATGGACAATTGAGTAGAACCTGGTGTTTAAGGATGCAGGCCCTGGGTTTAGGTTTTGTGTACAGCTCCTAACGTTTTACCACTTATAGGAAAAGGGTACATTACGGAAAAAAAGAGAATAAGGGAGGAGTCAATGTAGGGTCCTGGAGTGGTAACATATGAATCTAAAGAAGTAGGCAATGTTTGAATGCCATCTAAAGATTTTTCCCAGTAGGCAATGGAAGTCACCATTGTGAGATGTTTCATCGTGGAGAATGGAGATCCTTAAGAACATGGGAGATAATTTAATGTGGGACAGTCATCCTCCACACTGTATATATCTCACTTACCAGAAACAGAAAAAACAAATGTGTTAAATTACATGTCTTTAGCATTGAAATCAGAGATTCTCATCAATGGCTCCAAGACACCTAAATTCCTATGATTCTACGTTGAGGCTTATACCAACATGACTTCAAGAAAACTCTTTCTTATCCTTTGCCTTAAGTCCCTAAAATGAAAGACAGTTGCACAGAAATGCCATGAAGATATGTCAGCTACTGTAAGTACTAAAGGGGACAGTGCTTAGGAGAGGGAGCACTTGAGCAGTGGAAGTACTCGATAAGAGGAATGACAAAATAAGCACCTTGCCAAATCCTTTCTCAAAGAGCAGGCATGCAATAATCTATTACATAACTAAGTATTATTTTCCAAGAATATCAGATGCCCATTTTCTTGTTGTCTTCATGTTTTAAATTAAAGTTCTTAAGATGCTCGTGAATTAGCACAACACAACATTTTTAACAGTTGCTCTTGATGGCTGAGGAATTATTTTTAGTATTAAACAATTCATGGCTCACTTTCTCATATGTAGGTCCACATGTAATGTGGTGGTACACTGTGCTACTTCATTACATCTTGGATAAAAAGACCAGAGATAACTTTATTTTAAATATAAATATTTAATATTTATTAAACTTCAAATATTTAAATTTAGTAATAATTTTTTATTACTTTTTTATTTTTACAGACTGCATTTTGATTCATTGTACACAAATGGGGTATATCTTTTCCTTCCTATGATTGTGTCTGATGTAGATTTATTTTATTTAATGGATAATTTTGATGGTTTAAATTAAAAATATTTTTGAAAATACAGAACATAAAACTTTTTAAAAATTTGTTCTAATTAACTATACATGACAGTAAAATGCATTTTGACACATTGTACACAAATGGAGCACAACATCTCATTCCTTTGGCTGTCCATGCTGCAGAGTCACACTGTTAGTGCAATCATACATATATATATATATATATATATATATGTATATATATAGGGTAATAATGTCTGCCTCATTCCACCATCCTTCCCATCCCCACACTCCCTCTCCTCTCTGGACAATCCAAAATTCCTTCATTTCTTTTTTACATTTCTGTTTTAAGAATTTTATAAAATTATATACATAATTAGTACTTAGCGAATATAGTTGCATTTTATTTTTAATCTTTGCATCAACACTGTCATTAGCATCAAATTATATAAAAATCAGACTTATAGCAACTTAATACCAATTTGCTGAAATTACAAAACAAAAAATAAATCACATTTAATGAATAAATTATAATTTAGCAAGTCACATGTCATGTTTTATTAGCTACACAAATCTTACTTGTCCTTCTGTAGAAAAATGGGACTCTTAAAATAATATTTAAATTATATCAAATATTTTGCCAACTTTAGTCGTTTAAAAATAAAACTTTATAATATTTTCAACTTTGTCTTTATGAAAGCATGTTTGATAAATATGGATAAAATTGTACTTAACAGCACTCAGCTTGATTTGTAATTTTTCACTATTTAGACATATTATTTGCAAGCCTATAGATGCATTTTTGCTTTAGACACTGCAAAAGTAGTGATGAGCTGAGGAACCAGAAGCAGTTAATAGTTATGTCAATTAAGTATACTTTAGGTAATGACTATATTAATAATTACAGAATTATTTCATTAGGAAAAACAAAATGTGTTGGTTCTTTTAATTGAAGAAGTCCATGTTGTCAAGAACGCTTCTTCTCTTAGTTTTTTCTCTATGCTGGATTTGTCCTTGATTCATGGTGGCATAGTGGCTGCCATGCTATAGTCATACATTTTACCAGACATAAATCTAGCAGGAAGAGGCAGCCTCTCTCTGGTTTTCCTGAAAAACTCCAGATACTTCTCTCATTGACTTTGCTTAGGTTATTCGTTCACTGCAGGAGAAAGAGGTCTGTTGACTGGTTTAGGATCATGTTAGTAATGTTACCCCTGGAACACTGGGCAGGCAATAATAAGAAATAAAGTGGTAAATTCTCACAAATAACAACAATGAAAACAACTAACAGAAAGAAAAAAAAAAATCAAAAAAGACCTGCTATTGGAGGAAGGGAGGGGATTGCAGGGAAGGCGAACTGCTGCTCACAGATTGCAGTGGTCACACACTACTGAGTGCCTCAGAGAATGAACCAAGCTGGCAAATAGAAGGGGAGGAAATCAAGAAATACTAAGCAACATAGTACTTAAAATATACGGGATCGATGCAGATTAATTCTAAGGTTGTGGGGGAAATTCATCAAGAACTGTCAGATTAATATTTTCAGATAGCAGTGTAGTGTAAATTAGGAAATAAAAAAGGAGTAAGAAGTCTTAAAGGGACAGGTGATGAGGTTTAAATACCTGCAGTATGAAGTGTCCTGAAGAATTCCAAGGTGATACAGCAAATGGTTTTAGGCTGGACATTAGTGGAGAAATCTTCACTGGAGATACACAGTTCAAAAATGGGAATGAAGTTAGTCTCTTGATGGTTCCTCCTTCCTAGAATAAATATGAGCATTTTAGTCCTTCAAAGAGAAAGCATATATATTGCAAAGTAATGAATATGGAGTCTGACATATGTGTTAGTTGGGTAAAATTAAGTAGTACCTCCCGACTCTCCACAATTCAGAAGGAAATAGTTCTGTGTGTGTGAGAGGAAAAGACATGAAGCTTGTGGCCTTGACTTTTCCCAATTGTCAAAATTAGGACAATGTTACCTTTATTTAAAAAGTAAACGGTTTGGGAAAGATAAGAAGAATATACAATTTTACAACTTAAGTCTTAGTTTCTTTTGTGGATTAACAGCATTTTTCAGATTGTTTTCTACTTCATTCACATATAAAAGTAACTTAAACAACTATAGAATTATGTATGGTTCATTATATTATTAATAAGCCTCAATTAACTTGATGGCTCATTTTTAATGAAAGATTAATTGCATGTTAAATACATTAAAATTTTCTTGTGATATTACTACACAGCTTATTCTCATTTCAAGTAGAGTGAATTCAAATTATACATTCATTCACATATATAGCTATTGATGAATATATGACTACATATATCTTTTATTCTATAGAATATAACTATGTATAAACATACACATATCTTTGGTATGGTAGAAACTAAAACAATGTAATAGAACAGAAAAGTAAGACGGCATCAAATTAGGGTGTGTGTATGAATGTGTGTGTGTGTGTGTGTGAAAAGCAACAAAGCATTTGCTTTTTCTGCTAGAAACAACTGTTTTTAGAAAATCATATCTCAAATTTTCACTTTGGTTTTGTAAAAGCAGCTCTTGTTAACAGTTCTTAGCTTTTTGTGAATAAAGCCACTCCTATCTAAACTTTAAATTACAGAAGGTAAAAAGGTACTTATATCAGAGATGGCAAATTAAATTGCATCAGAACTTAAAAAAGAAAGTTTTCAAAGGTTTAAATAATTGAATATTATAGAGGGATAAAATATGAACTTGGCATGAAAGTAAAGGTTGGGCATGTATTTCAAAATATATTATCCAATATAAACTTGAAATTGCTAAAAAATTTTTGGTAAAAAAACATCTGATTCAAGAACATATGAACAAAATGGAGTTACTCCTCTAAACTGTTGTTTCATAGAAACTGCCTGGATAGGATTAATCAAACTTAATAGTGAAGGTGAGAATCAAATGAACTGACTGTATACTTTCATTCCCTCAAATACAGCTGTCTAAAAGTCAAGAAAATGGAGGTAAATATGTTCTGTTCTCAATTGTGAATGGCTGCCATATTGCCCATGTTGTACTCTGTCCAAATCCACATTCTAGAGAGTTGCAATGTTTTCAATCTGCTCTGATAACCCTAAACAATAGTGGTAGTAGTCACATCACTAACTGAAATATTCCTATGTGTACAAAACTGTGCTATGTGTTATGGCTGTATGGTACCAACTGTTTTTCAGGACACCAAAGAAACAGGCCAAAAGGAGGTAAGTAATTTAAATACCAGTTAGAGAATTTAGTACATGTTGGATGTACAAACAGAATTGAATTTGGCTGACTTAGAAGATAGGAACACACCTTACTATACTGGAAATACATGAAAAGCTGGTCCTGCAAAGGATTCTTAAAGGGGAAACATCTCCCTGTCAGCAACATTTAAAACTTTCAGTGAAGGTAACAAATTGAGTCAAATAGTGCTAAACCTAATGTGGAAAATATTAGACTCTAGCATAGGGCATTAGGACAGTTCAGTAATATTTCATGGTTAGCAGAGTTAAAGGCAGCTGAGATATCTAATAAGATGAGTACAGTCAAAGACCCTATTTCAGAGTTAATAGGCAGATCATTACAAGCTTTGACCAAAGCAGTCCCCATACTGACCTAATCAAAATCCAGAATGAAAATTATCATAAAGTGCATGATGAACCAATTAGCCTGGAGCTGGGTTGATTCTATCTGCTCAAGTATCTCAGCTGGGAATGGTAAATTAAAAACTAAAAGGAAATGAGGAGGAAAAAAGCACTAGAAGGCAGGAACATTAGTTCAGATCCTGCAAAAGTTTTAGAGAGAGACTCTTATTTTGCTTAATAGTAAAACAAACAAATAAATACAGATCTCAGGCAAACAGCAGGTGGCCTTACATAGTCTTCCACCTGTCTCAGTGTAACCTGTCTAGTATTTATACCCCACCTGGACAGGTAATAAAGAAGCACCTCAACTGAGTCTATGAACAGCAAATAGTGCTTCCTGAAAATGTGTTAAAGCAGTGTGGAGGTAAAACTTTAGAGTTTAAGTTGATGAAGATTGTGAACAGAAGAGATGATCTCATTTCAAGCAAAGATAATAGAAATCTAACAAATGCCCTGGTTTGAAATGATAACTGCCATTTTCTGACTTCCCTGTGCTTTCATTATTTTGTGCCTTTTTCTGTACCAAATACGAATAATAATTTAAAAGTAGATTTGATAAGGATTAGCTTTTTTTATGATACGAGACATTGAACCCTGCACCTGCTAGGGAAGTACTCTACCACTGAGCTACATCTCCAGCTAAAAGTGGATTTAAAATCAAAACAAAAGAATACAAAATATTTTCAAAAGTTTGGCATGACATTTTCTTGGGAGACCTCCTTAGGTGTGAAGATATCTAATTGAAGACATTTTAATAGGTGAAAATCAGTAAGATAGCAGAAAGAAAACCCCAGGGCAGCCATAGATCAACTACTTGATAAACACATCTTAGCCAAATGGAGGCCAAAAGGAGGTAAGTAATTTCCCTTTTTCATAATTTATAGTTTTTTTATGTCATCTAGATTTTTTGCTATTATTTTGTTGAATGAGAGGATTGAACTCACCCAATGTTCTAAAGAATCTATAATTCAAAAATATTCCTATATTAATATTTCATATGGAAATCAGTAAGAAAATATAAATTTTATTTTAATAATTTTAAAAAGTCAAATAACAAGAGGAATTTTTTTCAAACATGCTTTGCTCTTCTCTCATAAAGCAATGCTCACTCTTGGCATTTTCTATTCTTCTAGCAAATCCTCCCTGAGTCACTGTCTCCCTTTCATTTTCTTATACTTTCTATATCTGTGTGCATTGTCACCTTCAAGGTAATCACCTAAGAAAACTGTGTGCTGAATCCGAATATGTTTCTATTACTCAAAACATTTTGTAATTGCCTTCATGTAAATTTAGACAGTA
Organism: Sciurus vulgaris; assembly: GCF_902686455.1. Classification (NCBI taxonomy): domain Eukaryota; kingdom Metazoa; phylum Chordata; class Mammalia; order Rodentia; family Sciuridae; genus Sciurus; species Sciurus vulgaris. The sequence continues at coordinate 100,898,038 of NC_136463.1, read as the reverse complement.
GAAAAACCACAAGTCAAATTACAAAATATACATCTCAATTTGATTACCACATTTAATATCAAATTGCATTAGATTTTTCAAGAACATGGTATCTAATACTCTAAACTGAAAGTATCATGCTTTTTAAAATAATAAACAAAGATGTTCTCAATGATTTGCAACAAATTTCTAAACTTGATACTCCAGGATCAAATTGTCTTTCTCTTTTTAAATTTATTTATTTGGATTCATTGTACACAAATGGGGTACAACTATTGTTTCTCTGGTTGTACACAAAGTAAAGTCACACCATTTGTGTGATCATATATGTAGATAGTATAATGATATCTGTCTCATTCTGTTGTTTTTTCTTCCCCCCACCCCCTCTCTACCCCTCTTCTTCCTCTGTGCAATCCATCCTTCCTCCATTCTTGCCTCCCACCCACCCCCTGTTATATATCATCATCCCCTTATCAGAGTGATCATTGAGCCTTTGGATTTTGGGGATTGGCTTATCTCACTTAGCTTGATGTTTTCCAACTGCATCCATTTACCTGCAAATGCCATAGTTTTATTCTTCTTGATGGCTGAGTAATATTCCATTGAGTATATATACCACAGTTTCTTTATCCATTCATCAGCTGAAGGGCATCTAGGTTGGTTCCACAATCTAGCTATTGTAAATTGAGCAGCTATGAATATTGAAGTGACTGCATCACTGTAGTATGGTGATATTAAGTCCTGTGGGTATAGGACAAATGGTGCTGGGAAAACTGGAAATCCATATGCAGCAAAATAAAACTAAACCCCTATCTCTCACCCTGCACAAAACTCAACTCAAAATGGATTAAGGACCTTGGAATCAGACCAGAGAACCTGCACAAAATAGAAGAAAAAGTAGACCCAAATCTTCATCATGTTAACTTAGGATCAGACTTCCTTAACATGACTCCCAAAGCACAAGAAATAAAAGCAGGAATCAATAATTGGATAGATTCAAACTGAAAAGTTTTTTCTTAGCAAAGGAAACAATCAACAATGTGAAGAGAGAGCCTACAGAGTGGGAGAAAATCTTTGCCACACACACTTCAGAGAGAGCACTAATCTCCAAAATCTATAGAGTTCAAAAAACTTTACACCAATAATACAAATAACCCAATCAACAAATGGGCTAAAGAAATGAGCAGACACTTCACAGAAGATCTACAAGCCATCAAAGATAAAAACAAACAAACAAAAAAAAAAGTTCAACATCTCTAGTAATAAGAGAAATACAAATCAAAACTACCCTAAGATTCCATCTCACCCCAATTAGCATGGCTATTACCAAGAATACAAGCAACAAGAGGTGTTGGCGAGGATGTGGGGAAAAAGATATACTCATACATTGCTGGTGGGGTTGCAAATTAGTGTAGCCACTCTGGAAAGCAGCGTGCAGATTCCTTAGAAAACAAACTGTTTTTCTATGTGAATGGTCTACCTTATTGGGCATATACTCATGTATGTCTCTGAGTCTGAAACAGTTATTACCAGTCATGACTCTTATGGCTTGATCTTAAGATCCCCAGATGGTAATCTGAGTCAAAGTTACTATAATAAAATGGCATGAGTATCAGAATCAGACACATTTGAGTTGAAAACAGCTTCAACCAGTAGATTAATTCAACCAGTTAATTAATTAACTGATTTCAGGCTAGGTACTGAGCTTTGGTTTGTCAATTTATAATTATGGGAATTATTATCTAATCTTTATTTTAAAAATAAAAAGAGGGAAGGAAGGAAGGAAGGAAGGAAGGAAGGAAGGAAGGAAGGAAGGAAGGAAGGAACAAATGAACAGAGAGGAAGGAAGGGGAGATAAGGAAAGGAAAAGAGAAGAAAGAAAATGAGAAAATTCTTACCACAATGAGGGAACAAAGTAGTTGCTGGATAGGAAGCCAGATTGCATTTCCTTTACTTTCACATGGATAAAAGAGAACTGGTCTTTATACACCTCAGCAAAAAGACAACCTACACTGTATAAATAATACAGATTTTCAGGAGAAAGATAGAAGTAGAAATTTTTATTACTGAAAAAGAAGGTCAAATCAGAAATAAGTTAGGATAAAAATGGGTTTATTTTTACCTGACAAGATGGGGAAATGGTGGCTAGACAAAGGGCGGAGTTCCCACAAGTTGGCAGGTGGCCCAGAACCCTGACTCCTACAAGAAGATGGAAAGGTTTTAATTTAATATTTGATTTAGAGGAGAGACCCTTTTTCATCAGAGTGGCAGCTCATTTGGGAGCCATTGGCAGGAATTACAGTACATCTGGCAACTATATACTTCATTTGGGAGTGGTGGGTGGAGGCATTTGGGTGCTTAAGCTTCTCCACAAACCCAGAGACCACACCAAAATTGAAGCCAGGGAGAGAATTCCAGTCATGGGATTTCAAGACATATGATAAAGCAGCTTTCTTTTGAATATCTTTGTGGATCTGGTTACTCTCAAACAATTCATGTGCTCACACACAGACTCAAAGATGAAGCCATTCTAGGAGCAAAGTAATTGACAGATAAATATTATTGATTGCATTTACCCAAATACCTTGAGAACATCAGATTGCTGGTTAGCCCAAGAGCAGAGACTTGATCTATGGCTCTGCTATTGACATGCAGCTCTCCTCTCTCTCATCAAGCTTTACATAAAGTTTTTCCATTTTATTTTTTTCTTTCTTTCTTTTTTTTTGTCAAAAAAAATTATGAAAGTGTCACTTTCCTTTTGCAGTTAATTCAGGAGAGATCCTCAATTCTAGCAGGGAACATTTTCATGCAAATACAGCAGCACAGTTTCCAGCCCCCTAATAGCTTCTTACAAATGATGTGCCATTACAACGAGGTTTATTTAAACAAATTTAATACATCTTTAATCAAGCTGGAGAGCATTTTCAAAGGTCACGCTCCAAATCAGGATCACTGTACTGAGCTTATCAAAGTATTAGCTTAAGGGGGAGGGAGAATTATTTCTTGGACAAGTAATTTTAGGCAAATCTTTATTTACATTTTTATTCAGTTATTAAATTTTATTCCTTTCCCTCCTCCTTCTAGTCTCCATTTATGAACCTATAAGAAAGACTGCAAATGGAGCTATAAGCATATCACTGCAGCCAGTCCTTCTAGAGGCGACGCCTTTGAACACAGAGAGTCTGAAAGGCAAGGACAAGAGACCAAGCATTTTCAATGTCAGAGATAATCTTTTAGTGCCTCTAAAGCATCCTTCCCAAAGGTCTCACATTAGGCTCTGTATACATTGCTGAAATTCTAATGCACTGTTTCTTCCATGGATAAATGAAATAGACATTGAAAGTAGGCTCTCATTCTTCCTCCCCTCTGTTTCTGTGTTTCTCTCTGTCTCTGTCTCTTTCACTACAGATATCACATAAATGCAAGTGAATACATATTGCCTACCTGCCATGTATCCAACCCGGGCTGTACTTCTATCTATGTACTTCTGTTAATTATTCCCACAAACACTAATGTAATATTCCAAGGTTCTCCCTGACTTTTAAATCTTGCACATGAATAATTTACAAAGCAAATGAGAGAAGCAACAAAATGATCAGCTTGATGCACCTATGAAAATTAAGTCTATCTCTAGTACTAAATCTCTGGACAGATGTCTGTAGCCAGAATCACCACAAGTTGTCACAATGACTGAAGAAATGTAAATATTTCCATAGCGATCTCCCACTTTCCAGAATTCTACCCTTTTCCCAATATCCAAGTAACTGTAGGGACTAAGATTAAAGGAGAAGTAAACTGTTCAAGAACATAGAAATAGCTGATGGGACAAGAGAATTACTCCTGAGGTTTTCAATGCTTGTTACTTACTAGCTTTCAAATTTCTCAACAACACAGAAAGGAAAGAAAGCATCTGAAAACACAACTCAGAGATAATGATACGATCACATTGTCCTGATACTGAATTTACCATGAGGTCTCAGCTAAGTACCAACAAGGGCCCATAGGGTGACTGGAGGACAGAGTCAGGAGAATCACAGCAATGACCATTATTGCAGGCCAATAGAGGACAAAGTAATGCCCCTTCATGTAAATGACTTGCTGTGATACTCATATACAATGCAACACCTAGTATGTAAGACTGAGGGGATCTGAGGGAGGTGGAAATAAACCTGTTTATAGATTAGGGTGGTAAGGAATTTATATGTAATCAATAAAAGCCGAACAAGTATCACTAAACATGCAATTTGGAATTTAGATTGACTCTTCAAGAAATTACTGAATGCCTTATTATTAAATTGTAGTAGTCAAACAAAGCAAACAAATAAAAAACCAAGTTGCACAATAAAATGTGCGTATTTGGAGATATTCTCTCTTTCTACATATTTCTCCAACTATTCTGAAGGTAGAGAGCATTATTTTCAAGGAATGTGTGGTTGAAGTGAAAACATGAATATGTAGTAGAGTTTGGGATAATTTTATATCCTAGCCCTGTAAGATTAAAATGCTCTTTCAAACAAGTGATTGCTGGGCAAGTATTAAAATTTACACTAACATGAATGAATGGTAGGCCTTCATTTCTGTCATTCCCAGGCAAACTTTAAATGTCTCGACATGTTCATGTCATGTATGAGCAGCTCTGCAGTAGTCTGGCTTGTTCCTTCTGACTGACATCACTGGCTTCCTACAAAGGCTGATTGCCCACAGACTACCTCCCCTGGGCAGTCTTCTCTTCTACAGCATTTTCCATTTTCTCCCTATTCCAGCCCCACTCCCCTCTGCTTTCCATTCCAGAACTAAAGGTTGGAATTCTAGAAATATTGGCACAAGAATTTCAGTGTCCGTGGTGCCAGCAAGTGTGTTTCTCCAACAAGGTACAAGAGGGACTTGACACAGTTGAGAAGACTCAGCCCTTGCTACCAAGGCACATCACTTGGGTGGCCTTAGAAATATACATCCTCTGGTTCCTGATGCAGATACTCTGACCTGTTGGCTGACCTGAGGGTTGGCATCCGTATTTTGAAAAGATTTCCAAGGTGATTGTGTTGGAAGAATAGTGGAATTCTGAGACAGCAGTGTTGACTTCTTGACTAATTCATCTTCTATTTGTTTTAGCTAGTTACCCTCTCTAAGCCTCAGTTTGAAAGATGGAGATCCATTCATTTATCCCTTCAGTCTTCCAAATGTATTTATCAGGTATGTAGTATATGATTACATTAATGAATAATTCCTCTAGGAAATTCCAGTCTAGTAGAATAGACTGATTTAAATTTCACTGGTATGCATAAAGCCCTGTGAGAATTGAAGGTACCAGTTCTCCAGGGAGGTCAAAGTTGGGAAGTCTTTACAGATCAAATGATGTTAGCCTGGTCTTAGATGATGAATACACATTTTCAAGGAAGGGTATGTTTAGGTAAGAAAGGGAATAAATTTAAAACCTAAAAGCATGAAACACATGGTATCATAAGCTTGATAAGTTCTGAGGTCTGGAAAATAAAGGTTATGGTCCAAGAATGAACATACTAGAGGGAAGTAGGATAGGAAAAGTAAGTCAAGGCAAAATGTTCAAGGTTCTAGAAAAACACGCTAAGGAATTCGGAATTATTTTCTTGTTGCAAGTGGGTTGCCAGTTTTTTCTTTGTGTGAATTTAATATAGAAATGTACACACACACACACACACACACACACACGCACGCACACACAGATTTATAATTCCAGTGGTAAATTTAATATTGGGATATAGGTAGTGACTGCAACAGGAAAACTATTAAGGAAGGGAAAAAAGAAAGATTAGTGAGTCATTTCTCAGTTTAAGTTAATAGGTCTTGTTTTCTAAGTCTAGTTTATAAGAAAATATCAACAGTCATAATTTATGAAGTAGAAAAAGGTGTGAAATTATGTACATAAGTATATTTTTGTAAATTGCAAAAAAACCCTAATAAATCAAAAAACTTGCAAGGATAAAGTCATTGTAGAAATTTGTAGACACATACATTAATCAGTGATTCAGATATTAACTTCAAGTTAATAGCTTGAAAGATGTTATCATTGGAAAGAAGACAGACTCCATATGGTATTTGATGAAATCTAAAGAAGAGAGACTTGATTTTACAAAACAGTATTATTTTTTTCACATATTGAGAAATCTGGAATTCTGAAAAGTGATCTTTTCTCTAGCTCTCATTTTGCACGTTCGTCTATATAGACTTATAAAAATTCTTGTTACCATAGCTTTTTAACAGCGCAATGATGGCAGAACCATTTAGCAACATCTATTTTTTTATTTTATTGATTCTTTTTAGTTAAACATGTAGTTTATGTCCTGATGAATTACTTGATGAAATGTGATTTCATTTTTATAAATTTAGTTAGTAAAATAACAAACCGATGATGCCTGATTTCTTGAATCAGGGTGTGATAGGGGCAGAGGGAGCAGCAATCACTTTGTAAAATGGAAGATAACTTTTCTGAAGTGCCTTCCACTTATTGTGTCTTGATGTGAATAAGAAAGCAAATAGAATTGAAAATCCTAACTACATATTTGTTTTAAAATAGACTTCATAATGGGGTAGATTTAAGATCACTATACAAATGAACAGGAGCTATAGAACATTCCCACATGTTTTCTGCCCCCAAAAGAGCTGTTAAATCAATGAACTGATGTTGACATACTTTATTATCCCTTAAATCTATAGTTTACATGAGATTTCACTTTTAGTGTAGAACATCCCATGGCTGTTGACAGACATACATAATCTATCTACACCATTACTGTATAATAGAGAACAGTTTGACTACACTAAAAATCCTCTGTTTTCCAACCGTTTATGTCACCTCAATTATCTTTTCAAAAAGTATCTGGAATCACAAAGTAATTAGTCTTTACAAATTGATTTATTTCATGTAATAATATTTATTTAATTTTTATGACATTTTATAGCTTGATAGTTCTTTATTATATTCCATTGTCTGGCTGCAGTTTATTTACATATTCACCCACCCAAGGACATCTTGTTTGCTTTCAAGTTTTGATAATTATTAAGTAAAGTTGCTATAAACATACATATGTGGGTTTTAGCAAAGATGTTTTCAACTTTTCTGGGTTAATGTCAAGGAGAATGATTGGGGAATCATATGGCAAGGATATGGTTTGGTTTTATAAGAAACTGCCAAACAGTCTTCCCAAGTGATAATACCTGTTTGCATTTCCAGCCTCAATGAGTGGGATGCCCTCTTGGTTCACATCCTTGCCAGCTTTTGTGTTATCAGTATTTTAGATTTTAGCCATTCTAATAGCGGTACAGCGCACTTTGGGCCCTGTGGAATCTGAATGATAAGAAAAGGAAAGCGACATCCCTCTGGAAAATAGTGTATAGAGTTGTATCTATGAAGGCAAGTTTGCTTGTCAATATAGTACTTTTGGGAAATTATTGATATTCTCATAGAATTTTTATTTTGCTACTACAGAATTATTGTTTTCTTTGGACGGTTGTATGTTCTAGTTTAGAAAAACTATACACAAGAGTCTAGAAGTTAGCAAGCAAAAGGGACAATATATGAACTGAAATAAACCAGTCATTCTGAAATACACTTGAGAATTACTAAGGATTACCCAGGCATAGGTGGAAGTCAAGATTTTGTATATGATCCTTGAGAACAGAGGCCTGTTTTTACTTAATGAGAACCTGGGCAATGTGCTCCTCAAAAGAGATGGGAAGAAAGACTCAAGAAGGAAAACTAGGTCAAGACTGGGGGACTTCAAATAAGAGGACTACTCACAGGGTATGTGATTTATAATCGAGGCAAATTTAATAGGATTAGACCACCAGGGACTGTGCACAAGCGTAGAAAGACACGGAATTGGGAATTGGGCTGAGTGTTGTCGACACGGAGCTAAGAATCCATCTGAGATGAGGTGGAGGAGACCCTGCAGCGACTTCAGAGCCAGAAAGGAGTACAGGGAATCATCGTGGTGAATACAGAAGGAATTCCCATCAAGAGTACCATGGAGAATTCCACCACCACACAGTACGCCAACCTCATGCACAACTTCATCTTGAAGGCACGAAGCACTGTGCGAGAAATTGACCCCCAGAATGACCTCACCTTCCTTCAAATTCACTCCAAGAAAGATGAATTTATGGTTGCACCAGATAAAGTCTATTTTCTGATTGTGATTCAGAATCCAACTGAATAAGCCACTCTCTTGGCTCCCTATGTCATTCCTTAATGTAATGCCCCAAAGAATAATAGTGTTAATCATGTCAACCGACTGGCCCGCGGAAATCATCCTAGAGCCCACGTAAACCAATGCAGTGACCAAGGTTGGCCTCGCAGCTGTGCCCAGCTCCACCAGAGGAATCCTTCTGCTGCTCCAGTGTCCCCAGAGTTCCCGAGAGAGTGTTCTTTATTCACTTCCAGGTTTTGGAGCTAGAACTTGTGAGAAGCCCACACCCAGCTTCCTTCTGACCTTTTGTTCACTTTGTTGCCCTTGGAAAAGGCTGTTTTTCTTTAACTAAAAATAACCAAAACGCTTAAAAAAAATAAAAGGATTGTTTATGAGTAGTAGAAGTAGTAGTAGTAGTACTGGGACTTGAACCCAGGGGTGCTTTACCACTGAGCCACATCCCCAAACTTTTTATTTTTCTAATTTTGGGACAGGTTTGATCAAGTTGCTTAGGGTCTCACTAAACTGCTGGGGCTGGCCATGAACTTTAAATCCTCTTGCCTCAGCCTTCTGAGTCCCTGGGATTTGTAGGCATAAGCCACTGCACCCAGCTAAAAAGATTATTTTAAAAGTAGTGGGTAGGGTCTAGGAGGAGAAACAACTGACAGATAATGCATTTCCCCAAGAATACCAATAGCAATAAAGCACTGCCACCCAAAGGTTGAAGAGGCAGATTATGTGTGCACCCCAAGGTTGTCACTCAGTGTAGAGGGAGCCCAAACAGTACGGTGAGTGATCTTTGGAAAAAGGATGGACCGTATTGGGAGCACATGGTTTCACTTCCAAACATATCCCATTGTTCCCCATCAATCAAACTGAACTAGAAGCCAAAGGGTAAAGGGTATTTTAGAAACAGATCTCATAACCCAGCTTCAGAGCACAAAGCAGTACAGTTACAGAGGATAAAGAAGGATCTAGAAGGAGAGGGAATACGCAACCCAGGGACTGTTTGTGTATGTGCAAGAGACAGAAAGAGAGAGAGAGAGAGGGACAAAGAAAGAGACAAAGACAGAGGGCAAGTGAAAGAGGAAGACAAAGGTGGAGAAGTATATTTTATTTTTGAGCCCTTAATGGGAAGTCTCCAATATTGATATTTTTCTCTAGTTTCTCCAGTTGTTCAATAATACATTTTTCTAGTCTTGTACATTGGCCAAAAGGAAAAGAGTGTTCAAGGAATATGGTGGTCTTACTCACATGGTGCTACTGCTGAGGCAAACAGAGCAGGAGCATTGTGAACCAAGGGAAAGCTTCAAATCCTGGATTTCCAGCATTTGAACAGCTACAAGGCCAACAGTGACTCAATACAGATGTATGGTACAGAAAACCAACCCCCATTTGAAAGCAGTTTAGTAGTAGTGTCACCATGGATGTGGGAAACAACCCTCCTTCCTTTTTAACATGATTTTTTTCAGAATCTTTAGAGGAGATGACATTTAGAATATGATTTATGAGTATTATATTTTAACACATTACTTTGAAAATATCTGTAATCACTAACTAGTAAAACAGTTTTGTTTATTTTTTTTCCAGATTGTCCTGTATGGGTCTTTGAGGAAGATATTCCAAAATTATTTCAAATAATCCATTTCTTAGAGCAATATAGCAAGAAGATTTCACAACTTTCAACCGTTCTACAGAAACACTGACTTAAATGAAAGTGAATAGTCTACGAATTGATTTCCAGGCTGATTTCCCACTATCATGCAGAATGGATTTTGGCCAACTCCTTTCAGCTAATAGATACATGATACAAATTGATTTTATTAATGCATTCTAAATACAAATACAAATGACTATAATGCTGGTATATATTTTGAACTATCTTTTCTTTATTGTTGAAACAAATAAGTGAAAATTTATCCCATCTCTAATGAATTTAATTTAGTAATTAGATTCCTGTTATATTTTCGTTCTAGTTGTATAGTAATTAATAAAAGATCAGCTCTACTGCAAGAAAAGTATACTGCATATAGTGCATACCTCTTGAGATAAATATATCATGTGCAGAATATCTTAAGTTTGTCAGGAAGAGGTAATTCATTTCATATATAATTGAAAATGATATTAAAATGAGTGAAAGCATCTTTCAGGAAAATCATTTGACTTCCTACAAATATTAAATGGATATACATTTATTTCTAAGAGTTTTTTTTTCACCTGTATGTCAGCACTAAATCTCTTGAACTCCCAAGTGTCTGAAAATTGCATTATTATTTAAAATTTTTACTGATAATGGTCAACATAAAGTATTTTCTAGTCTTTATGCTTTAATTCTAGATGTTTATTAGGGACTTGGGTGGAGTTGCAAAGTGTTAGAGTATGATAGTATTGGAGATTAGGTCTCCCAGATTCACATTCTAGGCACTCTAAGGCATGGAGTTATGACTTAGATTTTATGTAATCTTCACCAAAACAGTATCTGAATGCTAATGAAAACAATCACACTATAATATTGAATCTAATCCCTCGATATGACCCTTCAGTATAGCCCAAACAAAAAAATTCTTAAATTACTTTTGGTAATTTTCATTGCATACCACCAAAATTTAAAACTTTACTTAAATTAATTTCTATTAAAAGTAAACCAGACACAGTGGCACATGCCTACGATCCCAATGACTAGGGAGGCTGAAGCAGGATGATTACAAGTTTGAGGCCAGCTTCAGCAACTTAGCAAGACCCTGTATCAAAATAAAAAGACTGCAAATGTAGCTCACTTGTAGAGCACCCTGGGTTCAATCCCCAGTGACACACACACGCACACACACACACACACACACACACAAACCCTAAAAATATTGGTCATTTTTTGTTTTAAAATGAAATTTTTTCAATTGCATAATGTAATATTTTTTGCTTGCCAGCTATTTCACTTACTACTTACATGCAAAATATAATCTCAACTTTACTTGAAGAATTCTACTAGATTAAAACACTTTAATCTCGAACATTTAAATAAATATTTTACACAGTATTATTAAATCTTTATTGGTATTCTAAACCTTTCTTAGTTTTGATTTAGAATACAACATGTGTATATATATATATATAATATATGTATATCTATGAGTGTATGTGTGCATATATACACATACATATATTTACATTCATGTATTCTGTCTCTCTCATTCTGTCACATACACATATACAAATATACACAGACACAATGATAGTTATGCTTGATTTTAGCCATTGCTAATTATCTATATTCTGTTGAAATATTTGACTTCCATTTCATATCAAATGTACTGTTCTTTGAATAGCTACTGAACAAGTGTTTACATATCTTTTCACATGACTATATAAAATAAAAATAATTTAGTGGGAATTCTTCTGTAACTCAAATTTGAAATAGTCAAGACAAACCCAAGGTCCTAATGTAAATTGATTTACTTAGTTTAATTCATTTTCATGAGAGCTCAGATGTGGTGTATGTGAAGGAACATTGCCATAAATTGTAATGTTGTAGATTGTGACAGTTTATGGCCCAGAGCCCCTAAGCAAAATGATCCACTTTTCAAAATATAGGCGAATCAAGCCCTTTGGCTCACTTTCTCTTGAAGTAAGTGTTCTATCCTCCTGCTAAAAGACCTTGTGTAAAGAAATATTACAACTTCCTTAAATGTTCTTTTCTTTGCTTAAAATGTCTCCAAATCAAGAAATGAAAATGAAAGTTACAGTTCTTTTTTTCTTTACAACATATTCAATTTCAAAAATTTTGGAACAGGACCCACCATGGAAAATGTTCAAACTTTATCCTCTTGATAGATACTAGATAGATATTTCAGAATAAGATCAATATGTCCTCACATTTAAATAGAACATCCCATTACATAGAGCCAGGCTGTCAAGATTGGATTGCATGTATAATCTTCTTTAAAAGAATTAATGCTTCCAAATGAATAAGATGAAATAGAGTAGAATATCATATTCGCATTGCCAATCTATCACTTTAAAGTAATACCTAGTCAGTCCATCAGCATCAAGAAGATAGGGACATCTGCTACACTTTTCTGAGACAGTCTAATTTACATATTTGTAAATATTAAATATAAATTTAGAAATTGATATTTCCTTTTTCTTCATAAATGGTCATAAATCATTGATGGAATCTGAATATGCTGAACTGATTCCTTTTCTGCTTCTCTTTGAAACACAGTGACTTTTGCTGTCCTTGTTTATAACATACTGTGCTGTGACAGGGTACTTGCAAAAAACAAAGATGCACGTACTTTAATCTTGCCCTTCTCTTTAGTTACTAAATATGTTCATTATAATCTTTTGTCCAGTTTTACTTAAGTGCATTATCCAGACAGATTCACGTTCAGGTTTCTATCTTTTCTCTACTTCCTGATTTCAAGTTTATTTGAGATAAGGACAATGCAAACAACATATTCATAAATTTAGTTACTGTTCTGAAGTCTAGGTATAGCTGACAGAATGTAATGGTAAAAGTCAAGTAAATTTTGTCAGGCCTTTGTCATTGAAAACATTGTTGATCTATCTTTGCATCTTGCTTAGAAATATTTTACAGTACCTTCTTTTCTTCCTGTTTTCTTATTTCTTATTGGCTCTCTATCCCATAGCTAAATATGTATTAATATTATTTTAAATGTATTCGTTACGTGACAAATAAGATATATTAAAATGTGAATGTCAGTTTATAAATGGCTATGTGCTAGATGTTAATCTGTAGATCAGTATGATGTAATGTATTTTTTCTATAAAAATATAATTGTTACATTCCCAGGCTAGCCCAAACAGAAGTCATCATATTTAATCAGTGTTAATCATTCTAGCTTCAATTCTTGACAGCAGGAACTCTGCCACTTCAGAAATGAGGGAAATGAGGATAATGAAGATAATTACTTCTCTGTCCTCCTTTCTCTTTTGGATCTCTCTTGTTCTATTGGAACATTTCAATACCTTTTGGGGTGTTTATAGAAAATAGACCTTTATACTTCCCATTATGCATCTATCTCTAAGCTAAAGATAATCCTCTCTCCTGACTACTAATACTTAAAGAATATTTTATAGATACCATTTCCAGGTTTTACCCTGTTTCATGAAAAAAACATGAATACTTTGTGTGTTTTATTTTAACCTAACCACAAACCTGTGGTGATAAGTTTAGGTACTAAATGGTACCTAAGTTTAGTACCTAAGTTTAGGTACTAAGTTTAGTACCTAAACTTATCACCATTTTACAGATGAATAAACTGAGAAAGAGTAGCATTCGGTGGTTTCTGGCAGGATGAGAAAGTGGCAATGCCACCGCCTCTGTTCATTCATCCCATTCCCAATCCTATCCTCGTACAACCTCACACTGTCTGTCCTTCACAGTTTGTGCCTCCTTCTTCCGATACAGCCTCAACACCAAATTTCTCATATATTCACACAGCTGATCTAAGCAGATCATACGAAGGAAGCAATGTTTGTTTGTTTTTATCTACTTAATACTACTGTCTCTTCTAAACCACGCTAGAGAAATTTAAACAGAATGATGTTTTTAAATTCAGATAAATATTGTATGGGGATAAGTTCCATTGAAAAGAAAGGAGAAAGGAAGGAATTCTGTTTTAGTCAGAGGTCCTGGGGCCCTTATGGTACTCACCTTCTCACATGGGTTGACCTTCTCAATTCAGTTTTTTGAAAAACAAGTTTCCCGGTATAAAACGTGCCTTCTATTGTCTAGTCATTGCACAAAATGTATAAAAGGAAAAGAAAAAATTTAAATAGCCATTATATCCAATATAACAGGAAAATGTAATGATAATATTTTAATGTACTTTTTCCCAACACCCAGTCCCCATATTTCTTAAATAAGTTTGAGACATTAATACTGCATTTATTATTTTTTAAAGCTAATATGTGATATTTTTCCCCAGATTCTTGCTAATATTTTATGGCTATAATGGATGAGTTATATCTCATCTTCTACTCTGAGTGGAAAGCATGATACACAGATTTTAGACCTACTTACTGGTCACTTATAAATAGGAACCTATACTTTGGGGACTAATTTGTAAACATCATCTTTACCTCTTCATCCTGCAAAATTTGAGATTTATAGTAGTGTTATGTATATATGAAAAAAGAGAAAGTGAGGACATTAATGTCACAAGATAAATAATGTTCCTTCAATTCTTTCAGTCCTTGGTACCTTTTATAAGTGCCAGTATGTGGTGACAAGACAATCATAGGCTAATTCTGCAAGAAAAGATATGAAGAAAAGAGCAACTTATTTCCTACCACTTACTAACCAGTTAATTGTCTTCCTTATCAGATAAGCTAATAGCATTCATTCAATAATCTAATATTTTAATGGTCAATTTCCAAGAATAATTCATATTCTCCTAATTCAGATAATCATATTGTTCCTATACTTTCAACATGCAGTGCTTTTAAATGTGCTTAAAAACTGCTCTGTATGCATATTGTGATACAGTTCCTGAGAAGGGAAGTACAGCTTTGGTAATAGGCCCGCTAGATGTGTTGGTTTCATGTCTGACTGGTTTATGATGAAGTGTTCAGTTACCAGGCCTTGCCTTGGTCTGTATGTACAGGGCTTATGAGCAATGGTAGTTTTGAACCCATGGTTCTCAAGCAGCTCCAGGATTATGATGCAGGAATTTCTGCTTTGGCTCTATAGAAATTACCCTTGTCTTTTAAAAACAAACTAAATCCATCAAATCAGCTAGCTTTCTGTTCTCCACATTATATTGGTATTACAAATTCTGTCTCTACACACAGGAAATGAATTTTTAAGCATGATATAAAAATGGAAAAAATATTTTGGGTTTTTTTTTTTTTTTTTTTTACAGTACTGGGGATTGAAAAAATATACGAATGCAATGCAATAATCCAGGTTTTGAACCTTTAAATTATTTCCAAGAATGTCTTTAGAAAAGATAAAGACTCCAAATGCTCTTTCTCTATCCATTTCTTTTGTGATATTAAAGAGTGGACAAGTCACTTTTACAAGACCTTGGCTATAATTTGAACTGACATCCTTACAGCCAAGTGCATTAAAATTTAGAAGAAATTCCCAGGAGCAATACTCACAAGGGGTAATATATATGTATATTTCTGTGTATACATATATGTATAAAGAAAAGTGGGTAAGTCAGCAAGTATAGGGAAATATATTCATAATAATTAAATCCTTTCTTCTTTCACTAATCCTTTTACATTCTTAGAGGAAGTATTAGCTTAAGAAAGCTGATTCAAAAAGGGGTAAATAACCTTGTTCTTTTGGTGGCTGGACTAGTTTAGTTTATCCTGGTTAGAGCTAGTAAATAATTCTCAGCAGCATGAGGAAAATCCAGCTCAGTTTCCAGCATTCTAAATCAATCTCAGGTTTAAGAGAAGGTACAGGCTTAAAAGTTATTACAACTCTACTGTTTTCTCTGATAAATTACATGAATAACATTTGAGACAATGCATTGTTAAATATTTATGTCTAGTACCATAGAACCAAGAAAAGCATAAGAACCCCTAGAAGAATAAATATATTTACCTAAATAAATTACTAAGACAAATATACTCCTATGTGCTCTGTACCAATAAACAGTAGGTATTCACTAAATTGTAGAATATAAATGGTTCATTTCCTCTAAATGTACACTGAAAGATCTATAACATGTTACACATTTCCTGTGCTTTGCATATATATTTCAATATTCATCATGAAAAGCCTTGCTTTATGTGTCAATATACATTACTTTGCATATATTAAGAAAAGCTTTTTTTTTTAATTTTAACATTACGGATGCTTTTTACTATGGGGGAAAGCTTAGGTCTTATTTCATGATTAACCCTTTCACGGCTCATCCTTTCTTCTCTACATGACATTTGCACAAAATGAATTGCTTGCTTAGACACAGCTAACTAAATAAAAGCAGGCCAGAGCTGATAGTATGAAAAATGGATTTTCATTACTGTTTCATTGATTCTTGTAAATAAGGGCCTGAGGCCTGCTCCAAAAAGGCTGCAAACAGTAATAATTTAATCTGAGGTGACATAGACCAAAATGTATGTGGACAAAAATCATCCTTGAATATTAAACAACAGCCTCAAGACAGAGAAAAGTGTTGCAGGCGAATTTAAATGTATGCAGATCGGTGGGTAACATATTTAAAAACAGAAATTAAAGATTCCTGTCATAAATCACATTTGCTGCCATGGATATGCCTTGTTATGCTGGCGTTTAAGAAAACCTGAAAGGTTAAGGCAGTTGGTGCATTAAATCGTACAAGGATAATTAATACTTTTCTTGTGGCTATTTATAAGAAATGGAAAATATAGTCAGATCAGCTGTGGCACTGTAGTAATTTGAGGGGGAAGCAATGAAAGCATGAGTCAATAGTTTTAACTGGACAAATGTCAAATGCTTAATGATGCAGTATCCCAATTTGGAAGCTGTTTGAAAGTTGTGTATTTTCTAAAATGAGATAAAATAGTTCATGCTCATATACAAATATAATTTATTTGTCTCCCCTCCTCTTTAGATTGCCCAAGAGAAAATAAAAACATATTTTATGTGAATATTTTTGGTAGTTATTATATCTTAGTCACCTATATTGAAGATGCCACAAGAAAATAAATACCATTTCTGGCATTGAGTACTATAAATTCTGTCTTTCATCATGTCTCAAAAATAGTAATGGCACTATTTTTTAATGCCTAATTTATTCATCACATCAGGAATTAGTTTAGTAATATCAGAAGAGCCTTCAAATCACTTCTTCAGTGGAAAAACCTACCTTTGTTACACTATGCACTCAGGTTTATGATCACTCAATTACTTAAAAATCCTGCTGTCATTTTTGTGCAAAATGTATTCTACTTTGTGGCTTTTCTAAAAGTTGACTTCAGAAGGTCTGTAGTTTGAGTACATCAGTATAAACATAGTATTTTAGAACAAAATCAGCATGAGATAAATAACATTTTCCTTTTGAAAGAAAATTCTGCCATAGATTGACACAGGTATTTTTTTGTTTATAAAATTTATTATTATTTGTATGATTGAATTCAGGCTAGAAACTTAACAGAAAGACTTCAAATGAACTTCTCATATAACAGCTTGAAACACATCCTAGGTAAATAAGAACAACATTACTGAATTTTTCTAGACTATGCCATCATTGAATGTTCCTACTGACCTGAGAAATCAATCCGCTGGGACTTTCATGGTTCTTTAAATAGGATGAGTCAGGAAACCTTGTTCACTCACCACTGATAGCTAACACTGAAGAGAGGTGATAAAACCATTTTCACATTAACACTTCTGCTTAGTATTGAGGTCATTGGGTAGAGCAATAGTTGTGTATACCATCTTTCATTACATTTACACAGCTCAGGACTCACATCCTTATTTTCATTAGTATCAACCCTCATAACGAAATGCTCTATGATTATTCTATGAATGTGTGAAAACTGCTCTAGTAAAGCTATGAGATTTGTTTTAAAATTGTAAAACACTTGCTCAGAAACAAATAAAAGAAAATCACAAGTTAAAAAAAAGGAAAAAAAAAAACAAAAAACAAAAAAACAAACTGCAGACTGTGTGAATGAGGCTTCCCTTGCTAACATCTGCAGGTTTGTAATTGCTCAACCCTCCCCTGTGACTCAGTATCCAGAGACATTGCCTCATAGGTAGAGTGAACATCAATACATCTGGCCTGAAAAATATTCTGTGAGTAATGCTTCCATTGGCCAACATCCTTCCAATCTGAACAAAAATGGTGTGGTTTGGGGGGTTTAATCTCAGGACAACCTTCCTGACTAAGCATGTGAAGTTCAGAGCATGTGATCCTGCAAGGCTGAAAGAGTGGGACTGACAAGGCCATAGGAAGAATAGAGGTCTTGTCTTCATACGTTGGCCTCAGAAACCTTTGGTTAAACATTGTGTCTGCTTAAAACAAATTGGCCCTGGGCCAGAGGCTTCCTGATGTAAAGAAAGTAATGATCTGGATTAAGTTGTAATTTAAACAAAAACTTATTATCTTTAGTTGTGTTTTCTGTGTTTCTATGGACTGGACTTCAAGTCATTATAATCTTCGTTAATGATTAATGTCATGATCACAAGTTGGTGAACAATTTAAAAATTCTTTGGCAGATTGTTTTAAACTTAAATGCAAGGCTATTTTCAGTTTTCAACGTTCCTTTTAGCTATTGGTATTAAACATACATAACACATTTCCCTGGAAGCAGATATAACCCAGCTGTTAAGGATAAGATAGGAAAAACAGACTAAACATGAATTGCAAGTGAGAAAATTTCTTGAAGAGAAAGCCTTTGTAAGTTATGTTGCAATGCGTTGGATCTAGGGAATAACATTTTATACCTCACTATCACTTACTATTGCAGGACAGCCAAATGTTTTGCAAGATGTGAAATATCTTATATGTAATAGCAGATTATTGTCTAGACTACTATCAAGGGTGGATTAGCAAGAAGAGGGATACAACCGCAAAGCCAAAGAACAAGTACTAGCAATTCTAGAAATAGGTTTTGGGTTATAGGACAATATGTTATAAAATCTACAATTTTTGGGTATACAACTAATTTTATCTTTAGAATGTGACAAAATTATTTCAATATCAATGTAATAGTTTTAAAAAAATCTAAGAATCACATGCTAGATAGACTAAGAATTAGAAAAAATGGAATCATAGGCACTAATCTCTTAAGCACTATAATGGCTCCTATGGGTATGTTATTGCTTGCATAATAAATATATTTACTGTGCATGAACATTAACCTCTGGAAAAATATCACAAGGATATGTAGCACATGGACTTGTAACCATTAGTGGCAGCTGTGGTGATATTTAAGTGTACAATGAAATGACTCCAAAAGAGCTCTAATGTTCTATCATGGCAGGCTTGGTGAACATCAATGCATTTACATGATAAGAGACAAATGAATTGGCTTTAAATGTATCAGGAGTTGTGAGCTTCATGATTTGTCATAATTGACACTGGTCTTCAATGTCATGTAGAATAAAGCACGTTAAAGCTATGGAGGAAACTATGGTTTCAAAGTTTCCACATATTTCTGAGCATTGCAAGGGAATAAATAGGACCATTTCAGAAAATTGATGACATGTTTAGATTTCAAAGTAATATTTACGGAAACTGTGCCATTGGTAAGAATAAAAACTCCGTGGTATCAATGCTGACCTATCATTAGTTTTAAGGTTTACTACAAGAGAGGGTGGTAGCATAATTGTTTTGTGTAACTTATGTTCTAGATTATGATTTTGAGAAGTAACCCTAATAAATAACCAAGTAATCTTAAATATCTGTTAGATATAATTTTTAACCAAGATATTTCACTTCTAAGGACACATGATTCTCAGAAGATATAAAGAAGGTCACTCAAATTTCTTTGTAATAATGAAAATGAGGAATGCTTTAAAATAGCATAATAAAAACAAGATTATAAGAAATATAATTATTATAAGAATTCTAATGTTGAAGAAGAATGTGTCCACATCAAAAGAATGGGAAGAAAATACACAACATATTGATAATGCTTTCATTTGAGCATTTGGAATAATCTTTTTCTACCACTTTTTCATTATTTCTCAAATTTTAAAAAAGAAGTATTGTATAATCAGAAAAAGTTAATTATAAACATAAGGAAAAAATTTGAAGGACTCATTCAATAATGTAGTAATTAAAAAAAATTTAAAAACTCTTTTGAGGCTACTTGGATCTCTTTTCTATCTTCAAAACAATTAACATTGATTTTCTTTCTTTTAAAGTAGTGTTTTATTAAGGAGTTCTCTTAGAGTTTCCCACTTCTCTGTAGTGAGGAAGAGTGCTATGGAGAGATTTTTCAAGACTGGAATTATCAATAAAATAGGATTCAGAAAGCAGGGATTTTCTTCTTTATTAAAACATCCCAATAAATTCTTGTTCAAATCCCTGTTACTTCACATGGCTCTGTGAGTTAGAAAAACATGCAAATATCACATTAGCTGCATTTTTCAAGCTTCAAGTCAAGCTGAGAAGACCTAGAGTAAGCTCCTTTTTATCCTAATACTCCCACTTTGGGTGAATAGAGAAGGATTCTTGGAGACGACTTCAGAAAATGATTTGAGGTACTCAATGGACAGACAACTCAAGTTACCCTCATCCACCACATGATGCAAAATTCAAACATTCACAGCTCTCTACTGGAGACCCTCAAATGCTGCTAGCCACTCAGTAGCCTGGTTACAAACCTGGGAGGAAGGTAAAATAAGCAAGGATATGACATAAAGTCATATCCTGGGAATCCCTTAGTCCATTCTTCTTGGCCTTTATAATCATATGAACCCATCCTTGTAATCATCTATCTATCTATATCATATTAACCAAAAACCTCTTCATAGTACGCCAATATTAAATCTTAAAATCATTTTCCTCGCCCATAAACCACCTGCATTTGGAAACACAAAGGATACTAGCACACCTTAACCAGTGTTTAAGTTTTTAAGAAAATTGAAATCCAAACAAAGGAAATGGGTTGCCCAAAGATAAAGCTCTGGTCAACTTTTTAAAGATAAAATAAGAATGGAGAGGCACTCACATCCTCTTCAGGATGGATGTGGCGTAAGGAATGGTGGGAGGGGAAGAGAACCGGTGGTTATTTCTGAGGTTTCGAATAGCACCGTCCTTGTGAAACCTACTCCTAGCTCAGGACCCCACAACTTTGGAAACTAAATAAAGAAAGATGAGAAGCTCTTGCCTTTGGAAATAGGTGTGATCCTTGGAGAGGTGAGCTGCCCTTTCTTCTGAATGGGAATAGCAGTTAAGTTCTTACATACCTCTGCCTCCATTTTCTCTTTTCTTTTCTCCCTTTACTTTTAATGAAATTCCTTTACATTTTATGACATTTTTAATCTGAAGGTTTAGGAAATATTTAGAATACAAAAGAAGTGAACTACCAGTAAATCCATTTCAATGCAGTGTGCCTGCCGAATGACAGAATATTAAAACTGTTTTAAGCAACAAGAAAAACTCACAATAATTTTATTTCCCTCACTTTTTGCTGTAACAGTCCCAGTGTTTGGGAATAAAATCTGTAATTTTAACAGGTGATGAGTGTCAGATTATTATTTATAATATTTATTCATCCACATTAGTTTAATTATTATCATGTGGTTTATTCATCATCCTGGCTTCTAGTAGAAAGTTTTTGATATTAAAAAGTTTTTATCAAAATACATTTAGACAGTGGTTTCTTCAACTTATTATTCTTGATGATTGTCGTATAAACTTATGACTTGGGGTTTTTATTTTTTCTATCCCAATAATTATTTTTCATAAAATATAATTTCCTTATTTATTGCTTCTCAATTTGTTCTTGTTTGGGGGTTTTGTCTTATATTTTATTTCTTCTACCTTTGGTCTTTCTGCTTTCTTCCTACTTTTTACTGCTTTTCTTTGAGTCCTAGTTGAATTTCTGGAGTTTAACTTCCATAAACCAGTTTTCTATGGTATGTTATTTTGTTGGTGATGGATTACATTATAGTTTCGATTAAGCGATCATTTTTTTTAATGCAATGTCTTCTGATTTCAGATTGTTCCTGTTTCACATTTCCTTCCTCCACGTAAACAGATAAAATCATCTCTTACATCTCAATGAGATCATAAATCAGAAAGCTTCTGATATTTCATTGTTATTAATTCTGTTGTGTTTTTCATATTGTTTTGTTTATACAGTAGATCTATGTCAGTAAATAAACTCCTCCAAGTTCAGGAATGCCCCCTTGTTTTGACATAATATGTCCTTTTATATACTGGTGGTAGTTTTGGTGTTTTGTATTTTGTTTTGCTTTATTCTCCCCTGATGCTCCACTCGAAAGAAACTTTCTGTTCTGGCTGCTAGAGAAAGAAGAAACCTGGTCATATTGGGTTTCTTAAATGTTCACTGAGACCACATCCTGTGTTTCCACCACAGACTGTGAACAGGACTCTCTCATAATTATCTCTCCTCAGATCCTGGCCACATTCCTCCTTTAGGGAGACTTGGGTAGTACAGGAAGGTCAGAAATGTGACCCTCATTCCCTCTTATGTAACAATCTTGAGGAAGTTGGGGAGGTGGTTTCTGCTAGTTAATGCATTTTGAGAGCCTGCTGTGGAATAGGTACCTAACTGAACACCTGCCCTGTGCATTATATCTCATGAAAACTTATGAGGTAGATGCAAATGCAATCTCTTCCCATTTTATATATGAGAAAATTGAAGCATATGGATTTTCAATAATTTTTCCTAAGACCAAGCAGCTATTGAGTGAAGACTTTGGACTGAATCCAGGTTCTTACCCAATACATCATTTCCCTCTATTTATTATTTAATTAAAAGCCTTTGAAGTGGAGGGCATATGACTATCATCCTTCCTGGTTTTGTCACAAATAAAAGTTTCCTCTACTTTATGTTCTCTTAGTCACTCCCACCTTTCTCTCAAAAGAGTGAAGGCAGAGGATAACATTTCACTTAGATCTTGTGGGATTAGGAATGTTCCTAAAAATGGCAATTGTGTGCAATTGCTGATTAACATGTAGCTTATCATGATGAAGACCTGTAGGAAAGCTTTACAGACAGAAGACGCAGCCAGATCATGGGCTTAGAAGTGTGGCTGAAAATACAGTGGAGGTCAACCTACAAATTATTCCTCATGTGGAAATAAATATGAGACAAAGACTATTC
The DNA here is from genome assembly GCF_902686455.1 of Sciurus vulgaris. Lineage (NCBI taxonomy): Eukaryota > Metazoa > Chordata > Mammalia > Rodentia > Sciuridae > Sciurus > Sciurus vulgaris. The sequence continues at coordinate 100,875,128 of NC_136463.1, read as the reverse complement.
AGAAATAAGATTGGGAAGCAAAAGGCATACCGAGTCATACAGGTCTTTTTGAGCTTTTCTCCTCTACAAAGTGACAACCAAGTAAACGCAAAATATGCTCAAATTAACTAGATCCCTGTGTTAGTAGTTGCAAAATAATATAAAAATAGACAAAGTTCAGACCAAGAAAGTAAAGGATGGTACTCTCATGATTAGAAGAGAGATCCCTTAGTGGATCACTTAGATTTAAGTCCTACTGGCACCAATTTTGTAGCATGACTATATGAGATGCAATTCACTTAATCTCTAAGAATATTATTTCCATTGTTTTGGGGGAAAATTTATGTATGTTCACATTATCTATCTCTGAATGGGTCCCTCTGAAGAATAAATAACTAATGCATTGAAGCAGTTGGTCCACAGTCAAAACAATGAACACTCAATAACTACTATTATTAATGCTATTGTCTTTAAGCCTACATAGAGGGAGTTCTTTCAGTTATGAGGTGATTATAGTGGTTTAGATGAGTATTGATAAATCCCGAATTAGTGCAAGAGTGGAAGAAATAAACGGCACTTGGTTTCTGGCACGTGGTAGGAATTCAATGTATGCTGCATAGTGTGTAACAGTATAGAATTAGGTATGCAGAAATCACTTAAAATAGTCATAAACATATAATTAAAGTGCTACTTTTAAATTAAAAATAGCCACACAATTATCCTAGAACAAGGCAAAAGGAAAATTAATATTTTATCTCCATTTTATTGACTAGTGATGTTGGCACCCGAAAGCTGTGGCCTAACTGCTTAAGACAATGAGGGTAATAAGATTCAATAGGCACAGATAATAGAGATTAAAAAAGGATATTTAAACTTTATGCATTTTACATTTAGGGTGTGCACTAAATTAATAGCATTGAGAAAAAAAATAAAGATTATTTGGTCAAACTGTTTCATTTTATCTCTGAATGGCAAGTAATTCACAATAGGAAGCTGTCATAGTAACTGGGCTGCTCATGGAAAGGGGAAGTTCCCCAAACTACCAGCAGGGTATTTCCCTCTCTGAAATTACTGTACCTGCAGTTGTGTGGCAGAAAGCTGTGCTTTTTTAAAACTATACTAGTCAAAAGAAGACATACAAATTGCCAGCAGGTAAATGAAAAACTGTTCAACATCACTAATCATCAAGGAATTGCAAATCAAAACCACAATGAGACATCGCCTCAACCCAGTAAAAAAAGTATTGTCAAAGGACTAAAGATAACTAGAACTAGTATGGATGTGCAGAAAAAGGAAGCTTTGCAAATGCTAGTGGGGATGTAAATTAGTACACCTAATACGGTAAACATTATGAATACTCCTCCAAAAATTAAAAATAGAACTACCATGTGATCTAGCAAATCCACCACTGGGTATACATGAAAAAAAAAAAATGAAATGAGTGTGTTGAAGAGGCACCTTCACTCCCAGGTTCATTGCAGCACTACTCACAAGAGCCAACTGATGGAAATAGTAAAGTTCCCATCGATGATGAATGGATTAGAAAAATGTTGTGCGTACACACAATGGAATACTTTTTAGCCATGAAACAAGAATGAAATTCTGTCATTTGCAACAGTGGCTAGGACTGGAGATTATTATGTTAAGTGAGCTAATATAAGCATAGAGAATGCAGACGATCTCAAGTCTATGTGGAATATAAAAAAGTTGATTTCATGAAAGTTGAGAGTAAAATGGTAGCTATCAGAGGCTGGAGACAGTAGAGGGGTGGGAGGGATGAGCATAGGTTGATCAACAAGTATTATATATGCTTAGGTAGGAGTAAGAAGTTCTGGTGTGCCAGTGAACAGTAGGGTGATAACAGACGATGATAAGATATTGTATATTCCACAAAAACTAGAAGAAAGGATGTCAAATTCTTTCAATATAAAAATGGTAATTTTGAGGAGATAGATATGTTTAACTTGATATAAACATTATACAATACATACATGCATTAAAATATCACAGGGTACTGCATAAATATGTATATTTGTATGTTTTTATGTACCAGTTAAAAATAAACATAATTAAAAATTTTAAAACTACGTTCATATGAGTAACTTTCAACTTCTGAGAACTTTTTGCTTTCACTTCTTCCACAAGTTCAATTTTGAGCAAATTGACTGTATGTATTCCTCATATAGTAAATCATTATAAATTGTTCAAAAAATATCTTTGCCATTTTAAAGCACTGAAAAGTAATAGCATGATAGTCTGTATTCTTCAAATTCCCTACATTATTGAATTGGGACAATGCCTCTCACTGCAAATTCCTTCATTTTTTTACTTTTTCTTTTCTTTTTTCTCTTTCTTTTTGTACTAGGGATTTACAAAAATGCCAGGGGTGCTTTACCACTGAGCAACATCCCCAGCCTTTTTATTTTATATTTTGAGACAATGTCTCACTAGGTTGCTGAAGCTGACCTTAAATGTGCAATACTCCTGCCTCAACCTCTCAAATTGCAGGATTACAACATGTACCACCAAGTCTGAGCAACTTTGTAATTTTCTCTCTCTGTGATGTAAATATTCAGGAAATATTCAACAAATTAATGATTATAAACTAATTGGTAAAGTTGATATTTATAGTGGTATATACAGAAGATGGGAAAGAGTTCCAAACAGGGAGATGTTGAAAGTTTTACCGAAGATGTGGGACATCTTAGTCTTGAGTGATGAGTTCTGTAGTGGAAGTGAGTGGGGAGAGAACATGCCAGGCTATCATAATCAAGGACATCCAAGTAGGGTAAAAACTAGTGTGTTAATCAGTTTTTCATTGATGTGATCAAAATACTTGACAAGAACAACTCAGGGGAGTAATACTTTATTAGGGGTTCATGGTTTCAGAGGTTCAATCCATTGTTGTCTGATTCCATTGCTCTGATTCCAAGCTAAAGCAGAATACCATGGTAGAAGTGAGTGTTGGAGGAAAGCTGTTCAGCTCACCACAGTCAAGAAACTGACAGAGCACACACAAGGAGCGAGGGACAAGAGATGATCTCCAAGGGCATATCCCAGTGACTACTTCCTCCAATCACACACTGTCTGCCTACAGTTATCATCCAGTAATTTATTAGTCTATCAAATGGATTAATCCACTGGTGAGGTTATAGCATTCATAATCTAATCATTCCACCTCTGAACATTTCTGCATTATCACCATGAGATTTTGGTGACACACCTGGCACAATATTCAGGCATCAGTAACGCATAAAGAGATGGAAGAAAAATATGAAAAATATGAAGAAAGTAATATTGACATAGATAAAGATGTATTTATTCTTTAAAAATCATGCTAAAACGATTAGATTTTTTTTTTTTTTATTTTAAGAAAATTCACAACTTGAAAGAGCAGCAGAGGCTGATCTCTTCTGTACTTTATGATGGTTTCCTTCAAAACAAGGAACCAGGAGCCAAGTAGATGGCTAAACAATGGCAAGTTCTGTGTCATACCACGAACATACACACACACACACACCTTTCACACTACCAAACACAGGCAAATCAACAGACAAGTACAGAAGAGAATTCATGTGTATAAAAAACTCAAACCAACCAAACTTAAATGACATCCTTTCTCTATACAATGTAAAGTCAATGCATAAAGTTTCAAACATGTAATTCTTTTTCCTTTTTTCATAGAATTAAATGCTGTGAATGATGTTGTCCTAGGAAAGACCCTCCCACTAATGATCTACATAGAGTTTTAAAGGTCTTATTGTTACAGTGCTGTAGCTTTCAGTCTCATTCTGTAAAATACACTAGAAGGCAGATAAAGTAGAGATTAGCATAGAGATCAACTTGTACCACCTATAGGTTTTTGTTTGTTTCTTTCTTTTCAACGAACGTAAACTAACATTTATATGTTTAAAACTAGGAAAAATATTCTCTGTACTTTACAGTTGATTCGGATACACAAATAGTTCCTTGTCACATAAACATTGCCTTATAGAACATAATAAAAAATAAAGTTTTAAAAATTTATTATTTTAAGGGAAACACAACTTCTCCTTTAATTTGAATACTGGAAAAAGTCTATATATTAAAAGACCAGGAAATATTTTAAGAGTGAACCATCTGATAAGAATGGAATTAGTATCCCAGGTCACAATGTCACTTTCATGGTACTTGCTTTCATGATACTCAAGGATTCTTGAATTAAGCACAGTCATGATGGACTAATATTTTTCATCCAAGTAGGTAGATACTAAAATTAAAATTTAATTTAATTCATTTAAACTGAAATTAAAATATCTAAAGCAAGTAGGCTGCTATAGGTAAATTTTCCTCATGTGTTTTTCTGGTTGTCTGAAAATAGAATGATTTTTTTTTTCCAAGGGGGGAGAAGACAAAAAAAAAATGTTTATTGGAGCCAAAAGCCTTATTTGCTGTGAAAATTGCAAATGTTTGCCTGGAGCAAATATGTGAAAATTTGCAATTTGTTGTAGGTGTGGAATTTTGCTATTTTTTCACAGTGGAAGAACTGTTTTGTGTGGTTTGCCTCCCCACCCCCCTAGATGTGTGAATTCTCCGAGAAATTCTGAGATTTACGCATTTTGATGCCAAAGATGGTAAGGTGAACAATTACTTTCAACAATAACTCAGAATTCAGCTATGTAACACAATGAAAAGCCTTTCTTTCTTTTTTTTTTTTTTTTCAAAGCTGATTGGTTAGAATAAGGATGAATCCTGATTTTGTATTGAACTTTCATCTAGTATAGAGTTCTGTATTAGTGTACTACAATATTTTACTCAGGAGTACATTAATGTGTTAAATAAAAGACATGGAGAGTAGAAAAATGAAGTCATTCAATCTTTTATTAATGTAATAAGGAACCTAAAATTCTGACACTGATGTTACTTATACAAAATTATATTCAGATACCATAAAAGTTGTATCAATTTACTAAACACAAATAGTTAACAATTGCAAAATTATATGAAAATAAAAGCTTCTGGTTACTTGACAGTATAATGTTCCTTTTCACTTAAAATATGATCTTGCAACTAGATTAAGAGTAGCTGTCTAGGAAAATGAATATGAAGTAATAGTGATGCTTTGAAAAATGTAATTTTTCTTGAACTTCTTTCCTAACATTGCAGGTCAGCTCTCTAAACCCTGGGGATCTCAGGCTTGATGAGTTTCCTTTGTATGTTATGGCTGGCAGAATCCAGCTAGTTTTAGGGTGGAGTCTAGTCCAACATATTTATTTCTACTCGCCAACTTTCTGGAGAGAGGAAAAGGGCTGGAAGTTGAGTTGATCACCAGCCACCAACAATTTGATCAATCATGTCTCAGTAATGAAAGAGCGACAAAAAGCCAAGTGCAACTTAATCTAGTATCTTCTGTATAGCTGAAGATGTGGAAGTTTCTGAAAGTCGCTTCCTGGTGAGCATATGGAAATCCCCAGTACAATCACCCATACCTCATCCTATGTATCTCCTCATCAGTCTTTTCATCTGTATTATTTATAATATGCTTTATAAAAATGAGTAAATACAAGTCAAGTGTTTTCTTGAGTTCTTTGAGATGCTCTCACAATTAACCAAGCTCATGGAGGGGGTTGAAGAAACTAAAATTTGCATATAATTGATTACATCTGAAAAGGGTGTCAGGTGAGACTGTGTTCTGTCTGTCGACTCTCATTCTATTTAAAGGTAGATAGTGTCAGAATTGAATTGAATTGAATGAAGTTGAGCAAGAGGACACCTGCCAGAGTCAGCTGTAGGACCATGATGGGAAAATATTTTCTCTCATTTCTTTGCAATTACAGGTCACGGAAGGATTGAGTGGTGAGTGCAGAGTAGGAAAACAGCTTTTGTCCTCTATCCTCACAGTAATACTATATATAATACATACATATATATATATATGTATATATATGTATATATATATTTGGTCAATATGATACTCTAACTTCATGTTGCTTCTATCTATGACCTTTCCTAAGAAACATTGTGAAATATTTGCATTGTCTTTGCAGCCCCTCTCTAGGTGATGTCTGCCCAAATAAGCCACTGAAAAGGTACACTCTGGCAATTGTGCATCCCTCTTCTTCTTCACATGAAGTTGTTGTCCCATTTCTCATACCATCAGGGATGCTTGCCATTTAAGCTCTAAAATTATAATTAGCTCCTTTCATCAAGTGACCTGTGTTTGAACAGATATCCCAGAGCTCTCCTTTTCTTCCTAGTTAACATGTGCCTTTTTGAGTTCTTCCAAAGGAAATTTGGGCCAATATATTTCTTTGGGTTAATAAGATTCTCTAAAATGCATGAAAAAAGCCTAAACTGATTTATTTTACGATTACCTGATTAAACTCCTCAATGTATGTTTTAATTAATAATAGAATATGTGTATAAAATTTTCAAAGGCTAGTTTATCATTTGCATTAGTGTATAGATTGCCTGTAAGTTTTCAGTACTGAAATCACTAGCAATTAAGGAATTTTGCAAACTTTTTTGAATCTCCCCAATCTTTAAAATGCCACATGAAATTATTTTTGGTTGCTTTAGTTTTTGTAAGATCCAGTGCCCTCAAATCTTTTCTTAACACTGTATATACTTCACATGGGGTTGGGATAGTTGATTTTTCTCCTGTATTTCAGTCATTCTTTCTACTCTATGGGACTATAAAGAAAATTATTAAATGATTTTCAGCATAAGTGTCTGGAATAAAAAATGGTAGGGACATGAACAAGGATTGTAAATATGCTACAGTTTTCTTCCTCTTAAAATAGTTGTTTAATAAAACAACTGAAAGTAATTTAAATTGGATTTTAATATTATTTATGATTAAATATAGTATAGTCTGTTCATGCTAATAAAAGTAAAATGATACAATATATATGAAAAATAGTCATCTTTTAAAAAAGTCATAATAAACAAGTTTATTGTTACTTTTTTTTACTGTATAGAATGTTTTTTCAAATTTAATTCTTTTGTTAATTTCATTTATAGACCGCTTTTCTGGCAAAGGTTTCTTCTTGCCAATAAGCACTGAGGAATGTCTTTTTTCTGAGTGCAGACCATATTCCTGCCCCTTTTTCTTATCTGCCCAATTAGCTTTATAGGCCTTAGCTATCACCATCCTAACTACCTCAGAGCCCCTAGATGAAAGTTCCTTGTCCTAGGCTGTTCTATTCATCAGGAATCTAGCAAAACTTGGGTTTGAATAGTTTCGTATGAAACACCTCCCACTCAACTGATTTGTAGTCCCTAATGAACCATAAGCTGATAGACAATTATTCATTTGGCTGAGGCCCATGGAACATTTAAGGGGACTCAGGATCTCACAAGGCTGCATATGTGACTTCCATTTAAGTTTAGATACAAGCTTTTTGACAGGAGCAAGAAATATAACAAGACTTTAAATGGAATCACCATGAAAGAGTAACTTTGACTTGAAATCGAATGTTCCCTGTGATTGGTGTTCAGATAAACCCAAAAATAATAAGGGCAACAATTTTTCTACATTTAGGAATAACAACTCTGGATTACGTCAAATAGAAACTTTGCATTTTAAACCACCACTATGGTGTATCATAACTAGGAAGGGACTGCATTTTTAACGATCTTAACCAATATGACTTTGGTATTGGATTCCTACTATACTTTACTTAAAATACACACATCACAAATAAAAGACAGCAGTGACATTTTTGTTCATAAAATAAAGATGACATATAGCTCACTATATTGATGATTTTAAAAAATACCATTTAGGCTTAACAGACATATTTTGGCACATTTTCTTTCAAATGCCTCTTAAATACCTATGCACAAATTCATTATCAAGTAACTAGATGATCAGATTTTTCTCTGAAATAGGGGAACAAATATTTAGTCACTGAAGACATTACTGAAAACTTTATTGTCTGGTGTTACTTTTACTATTATCTGATTTATCATTTGTGGCTAAGAGAGAGCGACACAGAGATGAACATGGAGCAAAAGCAATAACAGCACCTCTTAAATATGTAGTAGAATCTGTCAAATCACCCACTTCCATCCTAGAGGGGCCATTAATGGAAAGAATGTTCAGAGATAGGTAATGTTAAAGTCTGAAAGCAGGTTCTTGGTCTCATCAGCTAAGAATAAGGATAATTTTTTTGTTATCATCATTTTCTTCTGTTTAGTTTTGGAGATGAGGACAATACTATTTGTTAAAGTTATTTGTCTACTGCAAATTAAAACTTATTACCACTCTAATATACTTAATAAAATAAGATTTCTAATTAGTTGAAAAATTGAAAAACAAATCTTACTTTGCTAAGATCTCCCTCAGCACTACCCTATAACAACTGTAACGAACCATACCCATCAGAGTGGGCTTTAACTTTAAAAAGAATGTTGGAGAAAAAAAGGAAAAGAAAGAAGGAAGCAGGAAGGGAGACAACAAAAGGGATATATATAACTCTATATATACACATATACACACACATATGTATATTTCTTGTTTATATGTATTCATATATAACATTCTTTTTCTGATATATATTAGGTATGCCACAAGACTTAATCTATGGAACAAGATACACCTACACACAAAAGTAAATATAAATTAGACATTATGTATTAAGAAGACCACACAATGAAATAATTTGAAAAATTAAAAAAAAAATTAAAGGGGGATAAAGAGGTCTACACTTGACTCCAGAATATCATTTATTACCCTTGTCCCCCATCTGTTTTTAAATTACTAACAGAGAGTATAGTCTGCCACAGCAAACATTTATGACATACACAATTGTAATATATTTAACTTAATATATCAAAGCTTTTTGATAACAGTTGATATGATGAAAAAACTATATTGATATTACTGATCAGTAAAACATACCTATTTTGTACCAGTTTGCCCTTTATTATTTCTAATCTATTTTTCAATGAACAAACTATTTTGGAAAGGGCAGTTAAAAGAAGTTATTTCAATAAATTGCTAATTACAGAAAGTTATTATAGGTAAGCTCATTCACATTAACAGTCTATTAAAAAAGGATGTTGTACACCTATTGAATTGAAAATATTCAGTTGACTTACTCACTTGAATTTGTGCTTTGGGAATTTTACTTTTCATTTTTATTTGAAGGATGTCCTTTTTGCCCTGGTGGTATTAACTGGATGAACTTCTGCTGTGCAATCGGCTTACTATTAGTGAAACCACAGAAAGTAGCCATTCATATGGATTAAAAAATGGTTAAATATTGGCAATTTTATATACAATCACTTATTTCTGAGTGGTCCCGTTTTTTACTTGCTAATAATATGGTTGTCCCATGTTTTCTCAAAAATCTTTGCTAACATGGGTTAGCTGATAAAAAATATACACACACACACACATATATGCACACATATGTATATAACATATACATGTATATATCTTTTTATATATATAATGACATAGAAGATCTAGAAGATAAACGAAAAATATTTGCAAAACTTATAAAAATCATTCAATTTTGCTGTTCTTATACTGCCAAGATTGTGATATCAATAACTATGTCTGGACACAATTTATAATTATATCAGCAATTACAAAGGCATAACAACATTAACTTTTGTTTAAGAATATTACAGTTTGGACCCTCCCATTTTACACATTGTTTTATTTAATACTATTTTGATGTCATCTTAAACATTATGAAAATAGAAATTTTCACTTGGAATTTGGGAAATGTTTAATATACAAGAGGAAAGATGTCTTCAAAAATGAATTGTGAATGTGATTCACCATAGACTAGCCACTTAATGTAGTATAAATGACTTGGCATTTATAGGTTGAGCCAACTGAAGGAACCCAGAAAATTGGTGCATGAAAACCAAAACAAAAATGAGGATTTAAGGGTCTTTACTACATTATACTTCTTCTGTGAAAAAATTGTCTACTCCATTAAACATTCAGTGACCCTATTTGTACATTAAAATATTATTGTTCAACAATTTGCCTTGAAATTGTTTTGGTGTTAAAAACTTTTTTTCTTTAAGTAATTATTACTTAAGATTGGTCCCTGGCCCAGCTGTACATGCCTGTAATCCCAGAGACTCAGGAAGCAGAGGCAGGAGGATTGCAAATTCAAAGCCAGCCTCAGCAACTTAGCATGGTCCTAAGCAACTCAGAGAGTCTCAAAATAAAATATAAAAAATGGGCTGAGGATGTAGCTCAGTGGTTAAGCGCCCCTGGGTTCAATTCCCAGTACCAAAACAAAACAAAACAAAACAAAACCCGAGAGAGAGAGAGAGAGAGAGAGAGAGAGAGAGAGAGAGAGAGAGAGAGAGAGAGAGAGAGAGAGGGATGGGGGGGACTGGTCTCTGTGCTCTTGAAATAGTGCTGGTGAATCCCCTTCTTTTTCAATTCAGGTTCTGGAAGTAGTATGCTCAAATGTCATCTGATCTGCTTTACTGACTTAGACTGACATAAAGAGGCACCAGTGGCAGATAAAAAACACTCAAAGCTATAAGTGATCTAGCTCCAGTCAAGAAGAGACAGGAAAACTCCTCTGGGACTAAAAAGTTGCTTATGTCCTAAACTGAAGAAAAAGACCCAGAGATGTATGGAATATGGAAAAGGTCCAAGAGAAATCCTAGGAGGCCACCATTCCTGGATTTGCCTTTTCTTCCTTAGAAATCAATGTGTATTCCTCAACACCAAAACAGTTGTGTCACCATGAATAAAATTGTACTCTTCAGAGAATGATAAAACAATGAGCCTATAGAAGGAGAAAACTTTGGAATTCCTGGCTCTGGGGTCCTTTCTCTTTGAAGAAATCTGTTACTGTCACTTTTGCACTTTTGCAATAAACCCACTGCTTGCTTACTATCTCTGTGTCCAATCTTTAAAAAAAAAAAAAAAAAAGCCTTCTATATCCACTATCTTACATTATTTTTGTGGTTGATATTATTATTATTAATATTATTTTGAGGAATATTAGTGTCTCCATTATAAAATGAGGACACCAAAGCAAAAGGGAGTGCTTACTTCATTCAGGATCTTAACCAAGATTAACTGGTGAAGCTGAGATTTCAACTCAAATCCAAGATTTCAAATTTATAGTCCTTTCTGTGCTATCACAATGTCTAATTAATCCATTTACATTGAGAAGGGAAAAGATTGCTAAAGATTTAAGTAGTGATTACTAAAATTATCCAGGGAACTTAAAAAATTAATAAAGATTCGTAAACTTGAGCTTTGGATACTAAGTTTAAAAAGATCTAGGGTTTTGTAAGGTGTCTGTACTATTTTTTTTTTTTTTTTTAAGTTTTCTCTAAGTAATGTTGCTGCTTAGCCAGATTTGGGAACTTCTTTAAAGTATGAGACAGCTTTAAAGAATTTGCAAGAATATTTGCATTTTTCAAAGGAGAAAATAAATCTTTCAAATGAAGCATTTCTGCTCAGAATTTTTCCGTTATGTGGGTGGTTTGAAAAGGTATGCTGAAGAAGGGCACTTCCTAGCACCATGGAAATCAGGACAGGAAGTGAGCTAGTTACTTTGCTTTCTCTAAACTATTCTTTTTACATAGTGCAGCATGCCTGGACCTTGATTAAATCTTTGATCTGCAAAAATAAGTCAGAAGGCTGTTTACCTTCCTGATAGAACACAACCTAGAAGAAAAATGAAGCTCCTTAAAATGACATTTTCATCTCTTCTGATAGTTGTATGTCTTGGGGAAAATATTTAGTCATTGTGTCTTAGATTGCTTGTCCACTAAAATGTAAGTATCCATATGTATCCCATGGGATTTGGCCAAGGATGATGCAAACTTTTGTGTGTTGTTTGGTCTAGTAGGTGTGTAACAAATGTAACTAACATTCCCTTTAAAAGAAAGTAATCATTGGCCTGTAACCTGAGCCAGGTCAACTTCCTGTTCAACAGTGTACCTCATCTTATGTTCCATTAGTTTTAAAAGATGCTATGTAAAATAACTTTCTGTGGACAAATTGTTTGGCAAATATTGGAGAACATTTTCTCACAAAGAGCTTCATAATAAGCAGTTTAAAAATCTTGAGGAATTTTTCCATGAATAAAATGCTTCTTTAAGTCATCATTTCTATAAAGATATGTGGCTATGGACCTTTTCCTCATGGGACATCAAAGAATATCCTAGAAATGGTATCCCAAGAAACACACTATTGCAAAAGATTCTCTTTGCTATTAATCTATTAAAAACATATGATTTAGTTCCTAGGCAAATGGAGACAGTGCAAAAGGAAACCTCAAGTTATGGATTTTAACTGTAAATGGATGTTATTCACATAGTAATGGAGTAGCAGAAGTGAAATCCACCTATAAGATCCTGTATATAGATGTTGTATAGCTGTGTTTTTTGCTCTTTGCATGTGTAAATATGCACATGTATCTTTAGTTGTGTATTTCTTTAAATGTATGATTTTGTGTCTATGTGTATGTATAGAATTAGGAAAGTCTTCATGTAATTACTTTATCAGTTTGTGAATGATATATGAAATCCAATTCCCTGTTCAATAAAACAGGATTTAGAATCACTTCTCTGCTGTTTAATTCTTTATCCCATACAATAAATATGGTCTTACTAGAATTAGAAAGCCTCTTAATTTAAATATCAAATCTGAACACAAATTTAAAATAAAGTCTTTGAAACTGTTTTCCCACAGCCTCTCCTACTCCTCAGAGTTCACCTCCCCTGACTGGTATTTTCTCAGATAACTAGTTCATTGGCCAAAAACCAAAAAACTAAAAATTATGTTGCACACAAAGCGATATTTAGGTTCTTTCAACATCTAAGGCAAAGCAACACGAGGTTCCACTTCCTCCAAGTCCAACTTGGGGTCACTGCTTGTTTGTTTTCCTTTACATGGGCACTCCAGCCTGCCTTAACGTCCAATTTGCTTTCAATCAGTAGGTATTTAAACTTCAGGAGGAACCCAGCCAAAATAAGCTGTGCTTCTGCCAGGTCCAAAGACTTCTTTCCTCTTACTCTCTCTGGATTTCCTCTTTTAACTTTACCCTTCACTTAGTTCTGTGGAACTCGCCTGGGCCCTCTGAGGGAGAGTTAACTTTAGGGCGTTATTACCCCTTTCAAACAGAGTGACAGAGTCACTATCCCTAGAGAAGGTAATTCTTGGCAAAAAAAAAAGACAAGAAAAAACTCAACATAAGAAAGGCAAGCCCTCTTATTAGTTTGGCCTTGCTCATGATATTCATCTGCTGATTCTGAAAACCTGGGTTACTAGAGAAGGAACAGTGCCTTGCCCCCAGCCCTCTTACACACACACACACACACACACACACACACACACACACACAATTTGTATGTATATACATATATATGTATTAAGAGATGGAAGTTGGTCAAATTTGTAGAATTAGAAAATAATCTTACATAAAGCTCAAGGCCTACCTAAAGTTGTGGAAACCGTGTGCATTTATCATTTGAGGCCCTGCTGCACTAATAGGGCCCCTTTCTCCTCTAAGCAATGTGTCCAGAATTATTCACTCACTTATGAGTCTCCAAAACTCAGTTCCTATATTTTCTGTTTTCTGAATATGAGCTTCATAAAATGGACTATCATATATGCAGTCTATTTACTAGCACTGAAGAAACCTTAACCCACCTGTCTTTAAGCGTACCTGAAGGTACGCTCCTTTCACCTCCTGATTTCTCCCCTCGGGCATAACCTTCATTCAACATGCACCAAACTCACCCATGGGAATCATGAACTACAGAATCTAGGAGTGAGAAACCTTCCCTAAAGACACATCCAAAACTGATTTTTTCTTGTATCAAGAGCCCTTTAAAATTCTTTTTTAAAATAACACTTTGAAAAAAATAACATCTGTTTAAATCCTTTTATCATGATTTAAACACATTTTCAGTTATCACATTTTTTTCTTCTTTTTTTTTTTTCCTTTTTTAAAAAATTCTTTTTATACCTGTTACCATGGACACAATGTTGCCTGCCTCAGAGTCTAATTAAAATGGTTACTTGCTCAGCCAGGGAATTAGAGAATAATCACGTGTTGGGGGAGTGGCTTAAAAATCTGAGAAAACTGCTCTTTAGGGTCCCCTGATGGAAGTGTTTCTCCTCTATCAAAGTCTTCTTTAATTTTTACATGGAGTTATTTGACCAATAAATTTCTTTATAAAAAAACTGTCATATATTATTTAGAAGCTATATACACTGGTCTTTGTGTAGGTTTCCACAGGCCATAGAGAAAAGATTTGGTGTCTGTATATATGAGGAGGGAAGGGAAGACTCTCTTCTGGATAAATTATTGAGCACATAATAATATCAGGTCCATAGTAGAGTCTAACCAAAAGCTACTTACAAAGAAATTCCCTACATTTCAATTCATCTTTGAAAAGATTACAGGTCCTCTTTTTCTGTTCATTTGATCCTCTCATTTTGGACTAATATTGTTGTTTTTGTTAAGAGAAAAACAAATACTCTACACAATCAAAATCTTTACTTACATTTAACTGTGAAAACGGGTTTGTCTAATACATCACCAAGCGTACATTCTTTTAAAATTAGATAAGTCAAAAGTAATCCTTTTTTTTCTTCAATAACAGTTCCTCCAAGAACACACCACTGATCATGTGGACTACCACACTACTGAATAGATGATGGTAATGCAGAAAGGTCCATGTTGCTCTAGCACCAGTACACATACAGTATTGAAAATTTCCAGGATGTGGAGATTTTATGCTATATTTTTTCCACAGCCACTCATTTTTGCAATGTTTCTATCAATCGCCAGCTTAGTAAAATTTTTATATTTCCCAGCATCTTTTTAGAGAGAGTTGAAAGGCACTCAGAAAATTACTTAATATGAGCTTCCATCTCCCAAAATCTAACATGAGTTTATCATTGACTTTACCTGATAGGGTATTTTGATTATTCTTTATTAAGTTGTTATTAAGTAAACAGAAACAAAAACATGACTCTATGGAGCAGAAATGCAGTATTAAGTGGGGGCTATAATGTGTAGGATTAATGGGTAGTTGTCCAGATGGAGAGGCAGGAAGTCAAAATTCAAGGGTGATTTCAGGTGCTTATAAAATACACATCATTTTGCTGAACCATCATGTACCTTTTCCCATACAAAAGAATGGGTCTGTAGTCTAATTCTGTGACAGATCAATTTTCTAGCAACAACTAACTCAGTACCTCTCAAGTGTCCAGTGATTTAGATTGGCAAGTAGGCAGTCCATTTTCCTGAAGTATAAGGTTGCTCAAAGATTTGGACAACTTGGTATGTGAGAATGCAGAAGGGAATTTTCTGGTAGACAGCAGAGTGTCCATGAACTTTATGATGAGCTCTGGGATTTCACAAAACTTGTTTGATTGTGGTAGGTGGTTTGGGGTTCTAATCCCAAGTCCCTGTGTGTCCAATTCCTTTGTCATTAAGGTAACTTAAATGGAAAAATATTCAGGCTTTTTAGAACTCAGATTTTGCCTTGAGGGAAAGCATTTTCATAGTCTATGGTTGCCAAATATATTCTATAAAACTTTAGTTGGTAAACATTGTTTGTTGAACTTTGAGTCCTTTGAGTTATTTGTATTTCTCATCAAAACTGGTGGTTTTTCATTAAAACTCAGTGCCTATGTTTTTAGCCTGTTCTTTAATACTGTTGAAAACAAAAACCTTGCTAATTTATTGTTTTCCTAAAGCAATTAAAACCACAGGATTTGCATTGAGCTTATAGAGAGAAGGAGAAAAAGAAAGAAAAGAAAGGAATTTGCTTTTCCTGTAACCTCTAAGTTGTTTCTCCTTTGACCATTCTGCTGACTCCTTCGTCCAACAGTACAACAGTGCCTGAATGAATAATTATTGGTCACTCCCACAACATAGTTTAGAACCCACAGAGGCAGGAAAGGTCTTTGTAAAGACGCCAAATGACTCTGGCTTGACTAAAGGACACAAAGGCAAATATTTCTGGAAAACCAAGATTGACCTTAACTCTGGTACTTGGAGAGTCAATTTTAAAATGTGCAAAGAATTCATTTTACTTATATCTAAATTTATTCTTGCATGGTTAGGAAGGACAGAAGATTAACCAAAAGTTACACGTTATCTATGTTGTCTTGGTTACATTAAATGTATACTATTTTCTTTTAAATTTATTGCTTTGTTTTATTTTTACAGTTCTGGAGGACAGAGTCTAGGACCTCACCCCTGCTAGGTAAATGCTTGCCCACCAAAATACATCCCCATCCCTAAATAATCACTATTATATGTTTAAGTTTAATGTTGAAATTAAAATGAATCCAAATTTTTGAAAATTAAATTTCATATAGCTCCAAAGCAAAAGGACATGCCAAATCTAAAATATGCTACAAATAACTATATTCCCAGTCTAAGTAGCTTTCATTCCCTGAAGAACTATTTAGTAAGTTCTTTCTAGATGCCTGGCTCTGTTCTAGGTAATAGATAGAGTGAGAACGAAAGAGATAAGGATCATTCACTCATGAAATTTGTCTTCCTCTGAGAGAGGCAGATAAGAAATGAGCAAAGAAGGAAATTTCAGCAAGTAACTTTGTGAATATAAAAATAAAGTGGTTAAAGTTTTGCTCCTTAAATATGAAGTTTGAGAAGGTGATCCTTAAACACATAATGGGATAACAAAGAGAAGCAGAGCATGTGCAGTGTGAGAGGGAGACTTTGGAGGGGTCCAAAGGGACCTTAAAGGCCACAGTCAGGAGTTTGCATTTCTCTGATGGGGTAAGAAGCATAGGAGTGCCATACATCATCCAATTTTTATTAACTCACTCCTGCTCATCAGATCTCCATCTCAAAGAACACTTCCTCCAAGAAACTTACCTTGTTCAACTAGGATCTTCTATTAGATTTATTCATAGTGCTGTGATATGTTTCTTATTTGCATTTGATACACTATAAAATTTATTGATCTGCTTCTTTAATTAAATCTCTTTTCTTCACTATACTCTCAGCTTTATGAAGTCCGTTACAAGATTAGTCTTGTTCCTCTTGTATATTCCTGCACCTGGCCTAGTATCTTGATAAGAGTCTATTGTACATTTGCATAAACAGCTGAATTATAAATTAAGATTAAGTGAATTGTAGATTAAGTGAAGTAATTGAAGAATCTTTGAATTCTAGAAACATTTCAAAGACATTGAAGAAGATAAAGAAATTTAGGTAAGCTCATTCCATCTTCTAAAATTTACCTGAATTATGACGAAAAATAGAAAGTGACAAAAATACTTTGATCTAAAGATAGGGCAAATATATAGGTGATATGGGTGGCATTGATAATCTGATTTTTTTCTGTTGCTTTCTTAGTAGTGAGTCTTTCTCTGCTTTCTGATCACCATGTGAGCTGCTTCCTTCTGCCACTCTTCCACCATGATGTACTGCCTCACCTTGAGCCCAGAGGAGTGAAGCAGGCTGTCGATGGAATGAGATCTCTTAAACTGTACACCCCCACATAAACTTTTCCTCCTCTAAAATTTTTTTCTGGTTGGTCTTTTAGCCACAGCGGAGAAAAGGCTGACTGAAACAGCATGATAGAGAGAGGTTTGAGTGGAGACAGATGTCAGACCTTGACAAGCCTTCCAGAGAAAAGATTTGGGTCTGTATCCTAAGAACAGTGCACTACTACAGAGGTGGAGAATGGGAGAGGTAATGATATTGTTTGGTTTTTATTTTGAAAATACAACATAATTGCCCTATGAGAAGGATTGTAAGTAGAGCAATAGGTAAGTGTCTAGTGGCCTAGATAATAAATGCTGGCACTTTGGACTAAAAATGTCCCAGGAATGAAAGAGAAAAGTGAAAACACTGAAGAGAACATTACAAGATAAAACATGCTATGGTCTTAGTAATATGTTGGGTGGGAGTAAAGGACAGTGTCAAGAATGGTTTCTAGTATATAGAATTGGATGACAGTGCCAATGATTAAGACAAAGACACTTGGAAGTCAAGTCTGAAGAGAAGAGTCATGGGGCTGGGGAGATAGTTCAGTTGGTAGAGAGCTTGCCTCACAAGCACAAGGCCCTGAGTTCAATCTCCAGTACCGCAAAAAAAAAAAAAAAAAAAAAAAAAAAAAAGAGAAGAGTCATGGCTTGTTTTCTGAAATGAAATTCCCTCTGGAATACAACTACAAAACAAAATAAGCAATTACACATAGGGATCTAGAACACAACAGAAAGTGTCAAATAAACACACTTGAAAGACATTGGATTAAGGATAATAATTGAAATATGTTGTTCTGAATAAAATGAATGCAGTGAAAACAGGCCCTGTTATTACATCTCCATGGACTGCTGAAAGAACTAGATGAGTCCACTGCAGTCACCAAAGAAGGTACGTCAGGAAAGTAGGGTTTCAAAATTGGAAGGGGAATATGAACCAGTTTCAATGCAGTTGCAAACATTGTTCATCTATTCAATAAATATAAACACCATGCTAGGTTGAGGTTATAGGCTCTACATTGCAAAGGAAATAAAACATAGATTTAATAAGCAGGTCCTCTAAGACAAATTTGAAAATAAAGTCAATATCAACTTAATCAAATCAAAATATGGATTACATTTAATACTCAGATTTGTTTTATTTCGTATGATTTCTCTATTTTTATGAGAATGCATTATTTGATCAGTAAAGAGAAGACTGTAGTTTAAGAAAACATTATACTACTTTGACCTTTTTGATATTCTATTTTTTGATTGGCTAGCTCAGAATATCTTATCATGTCCATCCAAGTAAGGGCAAGACAGTAAACTCTGTGAAGTTGACTAGTCAGCCAATCAAATTATAGAGTGTTGTAAAGGTCAAAGCAATATAAAATGCTACTATAATTTACATAACATATGTGCAACATTACAAGTCCAATATTTCATCCTTTAGACAAGAATTGAACAAGAACATAAAAAGACAATATGGGTACATTCTCCTGACAATAGTACCAGAATTGAGAAGTATTCTTTGGAGAAAATTTTCTTGAGATTTCCAAAATTACTACTCAGGTTAAAAAAAAATTGTTCTTAGTTATTGGTTGGAATAGACTCAAGACAAGAGATAAGATGTAGGAAGTTGACAGGAGTTCCAAGAAAGTGATACAGAGGCAAGGCTTAAATTGGTCTATAAATCAAGAGACCTGGACTGCTCTGCTACGAACTATAAAACTTGGAAGTGGTACTTGATTTCTTGACACTCATTTTCTTACCCTTTGAAAGCAGAGATGAATTTATTATTATTGATTTTAATAATACTAGAGAATAGGATTTTTTTTTTTTTTTTGTACTGGGATTGAACCCAGAGGTGCTTTACCACTGAGACACCTCCCCAGCCCGTTTCCTCTTTCTTTTGAGACAGGGTCTCATTAAACTGCTGAGGCTGGTATCAAACTTGTGATACTCATGCCTCAGTCTCCTGAGCCACAGGGATTACAGGTGTACACCACCACACCCAGCAAGATTTTCTTAGGTATATGGCAAAGAATATGACATAGTCCTACCTTCATAGTACGTAACTTATTTGGGGGAATTAAATAAGCAATTAAATAAGCAAGTACTCAGATTTATGAAGTGATATAAGGAAAAACTTAGTGTGGATCCAGACCATAAACTACCATTTTCCTTTTTTTATTTTTTTTTTTATTTTTTGCCCTGACCCTATTGAAAAGTCTACATTTATATAGAAGATGTACAGAGCACTAAAATTCTTCTGATCTTAACTATTTGTGGTCCTTATATTTTAGGTGAGAGAAACAGTTCAATATTCAGCACTGAGTCAATAGATGTATTTGTATTTTGATGCTAAAAATCCCATGATTCTTATTAAAAATATCTAATGACTGACTAAAATTGTATGGAAAAAGCAGCTGTTACTATTCCATTCCTCATTAACACTTTCTAAGTAGAATACTATGTGTTGTGATTTCCACCTTTTTCATGCTAATACTGCAGTTGAAATAAACACTCTTTAAAGTGCCGAGGACATGGCATGGCAGTGGATGTGGTATGATAGTTATGTTTCAGATATTCCTGTTCATGCAGAAATATTCACAGGTGGAATGATTAGATTATGAGAGCAGTGAACTAATTAGTCCATCTTAGTTTGAATGGACTTACTGGATGGTAACTGCAGGTCAGAGGTTGTAGCTGGAAGAGGTGGGTCACTGGTAGCATGTCTGGAAGTCTTGTTTTATCTGTGGTTCCTTCCCCTCTCCTCCCTCTCTGCTTCCTGACCATGCCTTGAGTGGAGCAGCTTTCCTCCACTGAGCTCTTCCCCCATGATGTGCTGTCTCATCTCCTGCTCAGAGCACTAGAATCAACTGGCTGTGGATTGAAATCTCTGAAATTTTGAACCCCAAATAAGCTTTTCCTCCTATAATTGTTCTTGTCAGATATTTTGCTCACAGCAATGAAAGTCTAGGTGATGCATTCCATAGAGGTCTGACTCCTGGGGCTCAATGCACTACAGAGAAAGGTGAAGAAAGGATTTGGGATGGATAAAGGGCACACGGCCTACCAGCTCAACAATTGTTTTCTGATGTTTTGTTTTACACTTTATAATCTATTAAAAACTATATAGAAAAACTCCAGTGTTCAGATGAACTCACAAAAGAACATGCTGGTGTCCTTAGGAAGTCATGGTCTTCAATTCAATTGAATATTCCATGCTTCCTGGAACTCTGGGAGCAGGCTGAAGCTGACTTCACTTTTGTACACATTGTCTAGAAATAGTTACATGACCTGCATGACCACAGTTAAGGATGTACACCAAGGGGAAAAGAGATTTGGGGCTACTTTTCTCTGGTTGCCATAACATATATCCACAGGTTTAGTGATTAAAACAAGACACACTTATTATATTACTAGTCTGTAGGTTACACGTCCAACAAGGGTCTCTGTACCCTAAAATGAAATGTCCACAGGGTTGCCTTCTTTTGGGGAGGCAATAGTTAAGAATCCACTAGCTTTTTCTTTCCAGAAACTAGAGGTAACTATAAGTTGTTGGCTATGGTTCCCTTTTCCTAACTTTAAAGTAAGAAACTCTCTCTGATTCCTCTCTCACTAACCATTGCTAGGAAAGGTGGTCTACATTGAATGAGTCCTGTAATCAGGACTTACATGGATAATCCATGACCCATAATTTGGACCATGTCTTCTCAACTCCATTTGTTCCATAAATCCTTTATTTCCAAGTTCCTGACAATTGGGTCCTAGCCTTCTCAGGGGATCATTATATTGCTTACCACAGACTTAGAGGATACATTACATTGTGTAGATCACAGTTTGGTTCAAGCTCCCCTCCAAATGAGTTTTATTTTTCTCCTTTCCTTGACCAAAATTTTGAAATATTTCTTTAGGTTCACCATCCTTCTTTCATTCTTTCTGTTCACTTATAAAATCAAAACAACTAATTCTGTCACCTCACCACTCCATTGCAATAACTTCTGTTACAGTTATTAAGGTTTTTTTTTCCTTGCTGATAAATCAGAGGAGAAGCTTTCAGTTTTAGACAACAGCATTGGCTATGAACTTGTTTTTCTTATTTTTCTATGACCTTATCCTTCAACTTTTTCTCAGTCTCCATTAAAGATGTTCCTTTCTCTGTTCATCCATACACATTTTCGCTTTCCTGATTCTCTCCTAGGTACCCACATATGATATGACATATTTGGCAAACTTGGCACTCAAAAGAGATACCTTTTTTATTTCTCAATTTTGACTTGCCTGTCCAACTCAGCCAGATGGTTGATATCACTCTGTTGACCTCTTCCTGCAATCTCATTGCATTCTGACCCCAGAAATGCCTGGGACCTAATATTTATTAAATAGTGAGGTGGTATAAACATTTTATATCAATAATCTCATTTAGTATTACTAATAATCCTATGATTCAGGTACTCTTACTATTCTCATTTCAAAGCTGAAGAAATTGAGATCCAGAGGGGTTAACTAAATGGCTCATCCTCGGATCTTCAACTGTATCATGTAAACAACACATCGCAGCACACTTTGTATGGAAAGGTCAAATAGTTGAGAAATGTTTTGGTAAGAGAAAATAAACAATGGTGACAAAGAGAAAGGGATGATAATTCCATGTTTGTCAAATCACATTATGAGGTCATTTTGTTTGTTCTGTTTTTTTCACCTTTGGTACATGGAAAAAGGAATCAAGATTAAATTTTGTTTAAAATCTTGACCCTCCCAAATTTTATACTTCAATTTTAATGTATTGTTTTTTATTTAATTTTATTGTTACTGGTTCTTCTTAATTACACATGATGATAGTATTCATTTTCACCTATATTATAAAAGCATGGACTACAATGTGTTCTAATTCAGACTCCAGTACTTTCCTTTTGCTTCCCTCTCCCTCCCTTCCCCTGTTCCCTTCCCTCTGTCTACTGATCTTTCTGCTATTTACTTATAATTTTTTTAATTGGTATCTTGTGGATGTACATGACGGTGAGAGTCACTGTGGTACATTCATATTTGTGCGTAGGAAAGTTAGCTCCAAAGAGTGCAGTAGATGTGGAGGTGAAGATTAGTTACTAATTATGCCCCCTGTTTTCAGATAAGTCACTCACTCAACAACGTGTATTGAATACATACTCTGTGAAGAATATTGTGACTTTAATTTCCCTTGAAGTATGACTTTAGTAGTAAAAGTCCCCAGCTTGAGTTCTGAATAAACATAACAGAACTTTCCCCCACTTTGCATGGGGAAAGTGCAGTACAAGTAGAGAGAGTAAGGTCCTGAGACCTTCGGCAGCCATGCGGCAAGGAAGCACCTGCACCTGGGGAGCTGCCCAGCACAGCGGGGTGTGTCCACCTTCCATGATCCTCACAGGCCACTCTTTCTCATGTTCTGTCTCCCTCTCTCTTCCCCCACCCGCTCTTTTTGTTCTCATTTTTTTTTTTTTATTTTCCTTATTTCCCTTCTCCCACTTTCTCTTTCTTCTTGCCATGATTTTTTTTTTTTTACCTTCTCTTCTTTCTCTCTTTTGAGAAGGGGTCAATTTCAGTGAGCAATTGGAATGGTTCTAACTTGCTCTGGTCTGGTTAATCCAGCCTCACTGTGGAGCTCATACCTCAGTGGTAGAACTCCTTACAAAGAACGCAGGAAAAAGAGGGGAGCAACCCACCCTAAAAGTTCTAATGTCTGGGGCTGAGGAGCCAAATTAATAGATAACTTCACAACCTTAACATTTTAAAAATGGGTGCTTCTCATCTGAAAACATGCTAAAATTCTACTAGGAACCTTTAATATTATTTGGTTATATGTTAGAAGATTTAGTGCTTCTTACAAGTTCTATATGGGTAGCATGAGAACACAAATCAAATGAATAAAGAAGAATTGAAAACCTATACTGAATTGCTGAAATGTAAGTATAGAGTTATGCCTTTTCAAAAAGCATTTGAAGAAAACATTTAGAAATAAAACGTATTATATGACACTTACCATTATAATTAAGGATGTCATTGCCCAAAGCAGAAATCCTCGGAAAGCATCTTCTTTGTCATTAACTTGTTTAATATCTGTCTCCTCCACTTTAAAGGAGGCTTTCTGAATGCAAAGAAATCATCATATTTCCTACTGTATCCCTGGAAGCTAGCACAAGGCCTGAACTATGATACAGTCATGAAGGTCTACATTATCCTGCAACACTCCACCTAAAATCCTCTGGCAGAAGTCTGATGGGGGTGGATGATAGATGTCACCCTACGGAGGTCCTCATGTGGCTGCAAGCATTGATAGGAGTTAGTGAATGGGAGAAACTTATTGAGAATTAATCAGGAAAACATCATCCCTTCAAGAGAAGTCAAACAAAAAATGTCAATTTTATGCTTCCCAATACATAGTAACTAAGGCTTTAAGAAACTAACGAGTGGTAGGTACTTTCATTGTATTCCGGATGCCACTTGATTTGCCATAGAGATAAGAAAAAAGTTATTCATTTATACATATTTTGCAAAAATTGTAATTGTAATTGTAATTTTATGTCTTTATTCTTATATAGTTATATATTTGAAAATAATTATTTTCATGTGCAAATTGCCATATTACGCTGGTGGTGGTTACAGAACTTTACCCTTCAGGGGATATGATTATTTGGATACCTGTCCCCAAGCCTAACCATTTCATAATGACATTTTGAGTGTCTAAAGAATACCTGTACATTGGTGGTCCCATAAAATTCTAATGGCATAGAAAAATCCCTATCACCTACTGCTATGGTACCCATCCTAACATTGTAGCATCATGCTTTACTCACATGCTCAATGTGATGTAGGTGTAAAAAAGCTTTCTGTGTTGCATGCTATAAAAATATAGCACATATAATTGTGTCCAGTGTATAAAACTTGATAATGATAATAACTTTGTTTCTGATTTTTGTTTTTATTGTACTTTACCTTTTAATGCTATCTTCGAGTAGACTTTTTCTATTTATAAAAAATCATTAAACAGTATATGTGTATATATGTGTGTATATGTGTATACACACACACACACACACACACATATATATATATATATATATATATATATAGAGAGAGAGAGAGAGAGAGAGAGAGAGAGAGAGAGAGTGAGTCTAGATGTGTCTAGATGTATGGTAAGCTGCCCCACCTAGATTTGTGTGAACTCATTGTAATGTTTAAACAATCATAAATTCGCCTAATATATTTCTCAGAATGTATTCTCACAATTACATCTCGAAGAACTGTACTTGACTTGAAGAGTCAACTCCCTGCTTCTAGAGACCTAAAGAAATACTATGGCCCTAAAGGCCTCCCAAAGCCCAGTTCTTATTGTCCTTTTGTTGGTTTCTTAAATTCTGAGGGCTTCTGACCATCACAGAGCACATGCTGTTTCCCCAGACAAAATACTGTCCTTCAGATCTTTGCTGGTTCACTTTTGCTATTTCCTCAGATCTTAAACACATATAATTGCTTGGGGAAAGCTTTACTTGCCCTCTAATACTACATCAAAAATGACATGATAGGCTCTTAATTTAATATACAAATTTGTATATTAAACACAATGACTTTTTCCATTAAAGTTGTGATCATTTTATTAATCTCTGTCTCTATCACTAGTCTTACAGATCCATGCAGACCTAGAGAGTACTGAAAAAGATATACATTTAAAGAATGCATAAATGTGAATCACCAAGTTTATATCTACTAACTGTATGTCTTATGAATGCTTTCTGGGTTTTATATACAAGATTCAGTCCATTTAACAGCAATAATTCAAAGCAAACATATAAACCAGAAACTGAGAACAAATAGATGTGTTAATGATAGACATCTTACATCATGCTATTTTCCAGAGTGGATTTCATTTTAATTCTGACATAAAGTTTTGGTTTTTTTGTAAATATGGCAATGTTTGTTATCATGTATTTTAATTCAGTTCATCACTTTTTAACATTTTATAAATTTATCAATTCTTTTGCTTGGCACCAAAATAAAACCAAAACATTATAGTCAAAATTGATAGAGGCATAATTTAGTTCTAATATCCATTTGCTTCCAGAATTAATTACATAATTAATAAATTAACACATTGAAAAATCAAATATTTATCTAGCACCTAGAATGTAAGAGTTCATATGGAATAAAAACTACCTTGATATATCAAATGCATAAAAGTTCTTATTCTCAAGTAGTCCTTTATTTAATAAGGACATCAGCGTAATTGCATAAATGGCAGCAATACCCATGGGATAAGAGTCTCATCAGGCTACTTGCACAAAGTAAACATTTGAAAATCTCAGAGAGAGGGACCATTGTAGGGATGTAGGGAAGGCGTAAGTGTGAAGACAACAATTTCATTCTAAGTTAAGGAATTGAAGGGATTGTATTTGGTACAAAAAGAATATCAGGCACAGAGAATGACATTGGCTCTATGGGGAGAGCATGGGATCCAGTTTAATTGGTGTGCAAGCAGTTAGTGTGAAACAATGGAAACAATGTTCCAGAAAAATACACTTGTTTGGTAAAGATCTCGAATTAAGCTTCCTATCTAGTTTGACATTTGAAATATCATTTCCCACATAGTTAAAAATAGAGTCACCTAATAATTATGCAAAATACAAAAGTCAATTTTAACAAATAGTATTTTTCAAACTATATATTTTTGAAACTTTAGAACCCCATTTTGCTAACAAATAGATCTTGGCTTAGAAGATAAATTATAACCCTACCAATGAAGGTCTATAGTTGTTAACAGAAATGAGACAATGAGAAGCAATCCTTTCCTTTTTGCTGTTGGGATAGTACACTGCAACATATCTTAGGAATTAAGTATAATATTTTTAGAACACTGTGGCGCCAAATTACATTTGTTTTGCCTTCTTTTCATAGTGAAAGACATTTAAGTTCCTATTATCAAATATATTTAAAATTAATAAATACAATAATTTTCATAGTTTTTGTATGTAAATAACATAGCTACATTTATAACAAAGGTATTCTGAGCTGGGTATGGTGGAGTAGCCTGTAGTCCTGCTACTTGCAAGACTGAGATAGGAGGTCCGCTTGATCCTGGGAGTTCCAGGCAAGCCTGGGCAACAGAGTAAGATGTAAGCTCTTCAAAACAAAAACCCAGGTAGTTGGCCATGTGCAGTAAATATGTATAAAAACCTATCTTTTCATCCTCTTGGTTTAAAACCTTAAATAAACTTATTAATGGTCACAATGAACATTAAGACTATCAGGTATTGTGCAATACACAAATTTGTCTAACTTTTTGCAATCCAGTTTACCCAAATGTATAGGACTCTATTATCAAGAAAAATAGACATGCAGGAAAAAATATGTAACCCAAATTATAGTTGAACCTAGTTAGGGACTTTTTTCATTGTTGGTTTCTATTAGTATAAGTAACCATTTAATTAGCAATCATAGTTAAGTAGTCATGAATGCTGGTGATTACTATTGTATCTGCCTGTATTTAAGTGTTTTGATTTGGAGTACTGGAGGACAGAATAATGAACTTCTAAATGTTAAGGACAATAATACAATAAGCTGAAGAGTATTCAAACCACAATCTGATGTCTCTCGCTCTCAGGGAAGTTATGTTTAAAAATCCTCTATAACCGATAGCCCTCTTCATCAGCTAGACGAGGAGGAAATTTTTCCAGTTGCCCATTTCAGTGCATTCTGGTGGCATCCTTTCTGAGGCAGCCCTCAATTGAGATGTTTTTACTAAAGGTCCAACTCAACTCTCTACTGCTTTTATTCGAATGTATTCCTTGTGTTTGGTCTGTCACAGACACTCAGAGCAACGCTGAGCATCCTTCTCATAATGTTTCATATACTTGATGACAGTATTTATCCCTTAGTTTCCGCATATTTGGATTTTATTCAATATCTTTTGGTTGATGTGGAGGAAAGGGAGATGGCACTTATGTTTCATACTCCACATTGCTGCCAGCTCTATCTAAAACACAAATTGATAATGTCAGTCCCTACTTACAATTTCCTAGTCATTTCTCACTGCCTCCAAAACTAAAAGCCCAACCACTAGAGCACAGGCCAAAATGATCTCTCATCTTGTTGCCTCTGCCCCACTTCCTGCCCAAATTCTTAGTAATAATCTTCTCCTATGCAAGACATGCCAAAAAATTTTGTAATAGTCTTTGCTGTTTCAAACTTGATCCTTTTGTGTTATACTGTTTCTCTGCCTAGAATGCCCTTTCCTGTATTCCTTAAGCTAATGCCTACTCATATAGGTTTAAATAATAGCTATATTAAAATGTCCCTTGTGTCTACCAGAGGTGTTTACCTCCTTCCGTGTTATCTTGGACTTGTGCAGACTTCTTTGGTTCAGCCTGTAACCATGAAGTATAATCATATACACCTGCATTTTCCCCCACTACACTGTGGTAATACTGAGGATAGGAGATGCTTAAATCTCAAACCTAACATATGATAATTGATACATGTGAGGTGTGCATTTTTCTAGAATACCAGAATTACAAGGATAGGTAGTCCTGTGTGAGTACTGCAGACCAAGGCCTCCCCCCTCATCCTGATTGCCCAGTGGTCAGTAGTCCTCTTAACATGCAAATGTCACATCTATAGACCTGACAAGAATAAAGAAGAGAAAGGAAGAAAGAAAGAGGAGCTGGGGTTGCAGGAAAGTTCCCTAAAAATACCTGTAGACTTCCACTTACATTTCAGGGGCATGCTACATCACACACACCCTTGTTACAAGGAGTAAGGGTTGGGAGAAGGTTAGACTGGATAATAGTTTTCCTCCAGAAGAAAATAGAGGTTTCAATAGAAAGGAAGAAAGACAGATGTTGTAAGCAAGTTGATACAGAATCTCATATACTCAATATACATTATCATAGACTAGGTGTCCAATAATTATTACATAAATGAATGAAATTGATTAAGCCTGGCTTTAAAGCTACATATTTTCTAATTTAAGCTTCTCAAAGTATATGAAAGTTTTCTAGTAAGAGCTTATAGTTTTGTTTGTGTTTATTTAATTATGTAGTTATTTATTATTGGTAATAGTATTATTTATTATTTTTTGAGGTACTAGGATTCAACCTCAGGGGTTCTCTACCTGTGGACTATATCCCTGATCTTTTTTATTATCATTTTGAGACAGGGTCTCCCTGAGTTGCCCAGGCTAGCCTTGAGCCTGAAATCCTTCTGCCTCTACATCCCCAAGTAGTTGGGATTGCAGGTGTGCACCACAGCACTCTGCCTTAATCCATAGTTTTAAGTATTTCTTTTTTCTTTTTTTTTACTTTTTGAAGAATTAAGTAATATAAAAAAGAGTTTTTCTCTTTTAAGCATTTCTTCTTTCTCCCTTGCAGAATAAAGACTGAAAAAAATAAATCACATGTACAATCATAATAAAATAATTTTCCATGTTTAAATAAAGAAAATTTATTTCAGGCATTTAATGAAGTGATATCGACCTCATAATTCATCTAAAATATCGCTCAAGAATTTGTGTAATCATGTTAATTTCTAAGTGTCCTATGCCACCTACTTCCTTCTTAATTTTTTTGTTTATCACTTATATTTATTACATGAAAAAGCAAAGCATAAATATACTAAATTTACCCATCTTTAGTAAAATATTTAGGTGGGAATAGAGCACAGGTGAAGTTCATTTCATTCTGTTCCTTGCTTCCATTTTCTTTTAGCAATTCTTCATATCCTGATTTATTAAAGTAAAACAATTTTTTCAGCAATTTTTTATTGAACATCTCCATGGTCAGCCAGTTTTCTATGTGCTTTGAATAATTAGGAAATTGTGAATGAAATATTTCAGGGATAAATGTATTCTAGATAATCTTTATATATACAAAACTCCTACAAAGGTCAGCTTGGCTTTCCATCTTACTAAACCCAAGAATGAATTCTGTTATCATCTTATTTGACACATGGTCTATCATAATCCAACTGCCTTCCAATGGACAGTGCCACCTGCATGTGTCTTTCAGGACACTATGCCCCCTTGAAATCATCCTGCCTCACTGCTAACATCTTCCCTGTCTCCATTGTTAGTTCATTCTCATCTACTCAAACTCAGTAATACATTTCGGAGATCTTTAAGACTCATCCATTTGATCTTTTTTCTTTTTCTTTATTTTTCTTCCATTCTTTTTTTTTCCTTTTATCTTCCATCTCATTAGAGCAGCTCATCTAATTTTATGGTTTTAAATACTTTCTATTGTTTGACCACTCTGTGATCTCTTAACTCTTTACCTAGCATATTACTTGGGCATTAGTAGGGCTTCTTAAATATAGCATAAAGTCAGACTCTTGATCCCCTATTCACCTATGCCAAATCTATGGTTTTCATACCAGTTCTCAGCTTAGTATGTGGCATTTCATTTTTTTTTTTTTCATTGCTCAGGCCAAAGTGCATGTATTCTTCCATAGTTCTTTATCTCACTCCCTATACTCACTTTCTAGTAAATCCTATTAGATTTATCTTTAAATATTCAAGTACAAATGATTTTTTATTATGTCAATTATAAACACTCCAGTCTATGCATCAATACATTGCCTGCATATTTGTAAAGGTTTTTCTCATTGATGTCCCTATACACACAATTACTCATTATAGCCTGGTCTCAACAGGGGAGTCTGAGCAATTCTGATGAAAATGAACAGATGATGATATTCATTTAAATTTTCCAGTATCTGTCAATTGCTCAGATTAAAAAGGAAAAAACCCTTACAGTGTCAAATATAAAGTTAAAAAGCTATTATGAGGGCATTCAATTTTTACCTGCCATGATGACTCCCACCCAGCTCTGGGTACACTGGACTCTTGCCTCTTACTTGTTACTAGGAATCTCAAGACCCTTTTACTTAGTGTACCTTTTGGGAATTTTCTTCCTTAAAAAAGCCACCCAATTTCTCCCTCACTTTGCTATGGTTCCCTGCTCAGTGATGTCCTCCCTGGTGATTCCCATTAGTGACCAACAAGTACTTCATTCAGAACCTGTAATTTCCTATTGTTCTTATTCAGCTCTATTTTTTCCTATTCGGGTTACTAAAATCCAGCCAATCAAATATATATTTATGCCTTATTATTGTTTATTGTCTGTCTATCCATTCTAGAATGTGAGTTTCACGATGGCAGCCATGATCTGTTTTGTCAATTGCTATGTATGCAGTGGTTGTAATAATTCTTGGCCATATGACAAAAAATTAGTAATATTTTTATTTAATAAGAATAAATGAATAAACTTAAGCAAAATATATGTATTCATAATAATTATTCCCCAGCACAAACAACTGAACATTCTTCTAAGTTACAAGTAAGCATTTTGATTCAAATCAAAAGTCATGAAGAAGTTTGCTAGTTCACATTTTTCATAAAATTTACAGTCTATCTTTTCTTTCATCAGTTGACTAGGATTCAGATTTCCAACAATGTACCACAATAGTATTGGTATCTATTAATAATCAAAAGAAGGCAAATAAACATATTCTAACTGAATGTGTCTTTTCTTCTTCAATGTGTCTATCACCACTTAAATACTACTTCAGTTTTTATGGTCTCATGAGTTATAATTTCCTCTTATCAGAAAAAGAATGTGTTTATTTAAATGGCTCTTTTTAGAGGATGAAAAGGTACTTAATGGTCATTTTGAATAGCTTATAAAAACAAATAGATGTTAAATGGTTTTGTACTTAAAACTTACATAGAAGTAACCCTCAAAGACCAGACAGCAATTGCTTCTAGTGACAAATTAAACAATTACCTGCTTATTCTCCAGATTTCAGTTTGAAGATGGTCACAATAAGGAAATAAAGAAAAGTTAAAAAAATATATAACTTCAAAATTGATTCACATATTTTGGTAAAGAAGATTCTTTTAACATTTTAGGAACAAAAACCACATTGAACAATATAAAGTGGGAGACATTTATGTTTACAATAACTCTATTTAACACATCATAACCTTGGAAAAAAAATACTGGTGGGTCCATTTTCCACACACTGATCTTATACCTGAGAGGAAGGATGTGTGTGGAGCCTCTCGTTTTCTCCTCAAATGTGCTCACCAGATGATTCAACCTTCATGACATCTGAAATTATGATACTGACCTTTCTATTATAAGTCAGTGTTTTTTGTAACTTTCATGTATTTTTGGAATGTCTTTGCTTTTGATTTCCCTTCCAATTCCCTTCAGGTTTTCCTCTTAATTAATTAATTAATACATGTATTAATCACCTTTGTATCCCACAACTACTGAAATAAATGTGACATGAAAGACAGGAAAGAATAATTGCTTAGACCAATCCCAAAGATTCCATTTATGAATGGGACCCCATATGTTGGGGATAAAGAGTTGCAAAATACTCTCTAAAATTTCCTAAATTATGTTCCTCCAGTGCAACTAGCAATTAAATACAGCAATAGAAGAACTTACAAGTTAATTTATTTTGGTTACAAAGTTCAGATATTTTAATTAGTGTTTTGCTTCTGTTGCTCTTAACTCTGAAGTATCATCTTAGGTTTATTTATCTATCTAGCCATCGATATAAATGTGTATGGAAAAAAGAGTGATCAGTTCCACTGTAATATGAAATAATTTTAGGGCATTTAACATTTGGATGAAAATATTATTTTACATGAAAATATGGAGAATCTTATCATGATCAGTATTCATTCCTTGGCATAGGAACCCAGTGGGATAGGTAAAGAAAGTTGAGCAGGAGAAAGAAAATTTATTGATGTAGTGCAAGAGAAACACATCTAGAAGTTTAGCCACTGGGAGTCTGAAGAGCAAGATGAGATTGCTTGTATGTGGTTTCTTAATAGCACGGTCCAGACAGACACAGATTTGCCCAGGTGGAAATGGATCTTCTGCTTCACAAGATCAGAAACGAAGTTCCTTTTCCTTTGATATTTTTGCAAAATGTCATTTGACATCTTTACAAAAAGGGCAATGATTATTGTGCTACAGAGTAAGTAAGAGATAAGAAATTTTTAAGCAGTGATGTATTTCTAAAATAAATATTTGAAACGAATAAAATAAATAGATATTAGTCCTAATTATCCACTTCGGAGACATTGATTATCATGAAATTGGTCCATGCTCTCAAGATCCCTTATGTTTCTGTCCACTCCTTCTGAAAGCTATAATAACTGCTCTTCCCCTTAGAGCATTATAAAGTGCTTTGAGAACTGAGTTTTTGGTACAGTTTTTCCCACAACTGTGTCTTCTTCACAGACAATGTGTCCCATTAAAACAATAGTGAATTTAGTTAGGGAAAGAAATGTGTCTCTTGAGGGACCTAAAGTCTTAATAGATTTTACCATTCCCGAGGTCATAACCAAGCCTGAGAAACTCTCAACTTTCTGAGAAAAGACCATCTTCTCTGCCTACCACCTGTACCGTGTTCCAGGAACACTTTTGAAAAACGTGTTTGAGAACTGATTGGTTTCAAGATAACCACACAAAATAAACTTGTTCTAAAATATCATGATTATCAAGATCTGTTACTGAACATACTGAAGCCCTGGATGTATTGGCACAATGGATCTCAGATCAAAATGCAGTAATGTGGAATAGTTTCTTCTCCACTAAGGATTATATAGCCAAACTAAAATCAAAGACTACAAGAGGCTGAAATGAATGCGAGAAGGTCTTGTTCTTCCTGAAGTCTCTTCAGTTTATATTTCCAGACCACCTTCAGAACTGATGTTGAGCTTGATGTGACTTCAGTTGTGAGGAAGACAACTGGCCTTCCCAAATAGCCTTCTACCCTCCTACTTCCCTTGGACCACTGCCTTATACCCAAAACTGTTTAATAGGGCAGCACTTTCAACCATGAGAGGAAAGACAAAGTACAATGAAACTGGGAGAAGTCTACTGACCTAAATACTAGTCTACAAAAGATATTTTTCTTTCCTAGGAAAAATTCCAGCAGTAGGGGGAAAGGAAATCAGACTTGCGGATTCCCCAATAACAACTTCTTTGAATCAACTTTTCTTGCTGCCCTGAATTCCCACTGTGACTAAGAACTTTAGTTCAAATGAGTTTGATTAATCTGAACAAAAAAGAGAAAACATTATACTTCATTCATCCCTTTAAACTCCAATTCCCTCTCCAGGATTTTGAATAACTTAAGATAATCTACTTCAATTTGCCCCAACAAGTACTTACTGAGCACCTCTTGGTATAACTATTTCAAGGATACAGAAACACCAAAGGCAATTTCAATTTTCAGAGAAACACAATTGTTGAACCAGGAACTGGAATGGCAAAGCAGAAACAATTTGAATCACAAAATGATCATAACATTTATTTATCATTCAATCTTATCTATTTACAAAAATCGAAACTGAGGTTTAGAAACTTAAGTGACTTTCCCAAGGTGCCAAAAGTTAGAGATAAAACTTGTTCTAATACTCCAGCACAATACAAAGACACATGATGAACATACCCATTTTATTTACTGTCAGATTTCAAAATATGTTTATTGGGAGATTATATTTTTCTTTTGTTAGTATTTTGGTATGATAGATTATTTGGGCCACTAAGGAATAGTTAAGACTGTTTACAAAATATTTTACACAATCTTGAGCTGAAGAAATACCTGTTCTGAACAAATTAATAAATGACTAAAATTAATGTGTAAATAAAAGCATAGTTCTTGTTTTGCATACTGAGCTGTATAAAATGTGTTTTGATGACTAAAAAAATAGGGCAGCAGGAGTTTCATTTTTGTCATTGTATATAATGTTTTGTGCATAAAAGAGTTTATGGTTAAATTATGAAATGGGTGTGAGCCTCTTCTATATGTATACTTTCTGAAAATGAGTGTTTAAGATAAACATTTAGAAAGGAAGGAAAATAAAAATTTATTGTAAAATTATAGAATATCATAAAATGAAGCAGAGAGGCAAGGCAGTTTTCAAGCTTCTAAAATTCTGTGTCATTCTGAAATGCAGGCAGGGCTAACTCATATTGTACTATATTTTCTGTAGCTTTGAAAATCTAACCTGTTGCTCATAAGTTTGTTTAGGGTCAAAAAATGGAAGCATTCTTGCCAGCTTTGAGAGGAAAATATAGGAAATAACAAGAGCATTTTTCATGGGTGACTGGGCATTCAGGGAACAGGCAGGTGGTTGTGCCAGATGAGCTAAAGGTCTGTCAACCACAGAAGTGGGAGGCCCTCACTCCTCTGTCTGCTGAAGGGAAATGTTGAAAAAGAGCCAGTGTGCAAATTGATCAAGAGGAAACAGCCTAGCCATTCAAGAGCACAAAATGTAGGCTAGCCACCGCTGTTAATGGAATAAATGAAATTATGTGTGAACGAATAAATGCTTACCTAATTCTATTACCAAGATCCCTCTTTGGCAATAATCTTTAAATACGTTTCTACCTGCTTGTTCTAACTTAAGATAAGTATCTGGTTATAATCATGGTCCAAAGGTCATGATGATGCTCCCAGTCCTTGCGTTAGTGGCGGCCCCTCCTGCATTCCTTTGGCTACTAACTTATCCTACTAATTTCTCAAGGCCCTCTCCTGCCATGCTCTCTTTTCTCTCAGTTCTACTGTCCATAGCAATATAGAATCAAATTCTTCAGCTCTTTGATTTGGAGACAATAATTGGAAATCTTTTGGTTTAGTTTCTTTCTCTGTAAAATGCATACAGTTAAGAAACCTCCACTTATTTTGACAGACTGTCTCAAGGACCAGATGCTGAACTATCTTGGGGGACTGGAGATACCTACAGAAGGTAAAAGGCTTGTATTTTAAGAAATATATTCTTTTGGTTGGTTCTTTATTACTATGTTAACAAAAGGAATTGTACAGAATCATCAAGACAGCTATTTCCATCTTATTAAAAGTGAGCTCTGACCTTATGTGAAATGACACATGAGAACTGAGGGCAGAGCAGAGGGCAGACAACCTGCTTACGCACGGGTTAGGAGAAGTTACACTTGATCACTGCTCCAGATGATGAGTGATTGGGGAATGCAATGAAAACATCTTAACACTTTTATCTGTAAAATATACCAACAGCAGAGGGGTGTGGTGACTTGCTCAGAATGATACAATCATTTATGAGAGAGTCATTATTGCTAAAAGAATACACAAGGGAGTGAAGTGACTAGGTCCTTCCAAAATGTTTGCGAATGTTTGAACACTGGCATTGCTCAGGCCTTTGTTCTTTGTTTCTATTGTAAGCTAAATTAAAATTAAAATTGGCCTTTTGGGTTTTTTTTTTTTTTACTTTTAAATAAATGAATTGATACTATTAACTGGGTGGTCCTGAAGGTGATCGCAGAGTCAAGCACATTCACATCCAGAGCTCAAACTAATATCCTTGAAATACCTGGTTTTTACTCTACAAAACTTGCTTTTAGAGTTTACATAGGTCACTTTTTGTTAAAGGTTTATGTTGTAACCAGAGGTAACAAAACAAACAAAGTTGAAAACCATGACATTTTTCCAGAGGGATTAGACTGGACTCCCAGGAATGAATTTCACTGGCTGGTTTGGTCATGTGTCTAATCTTGAGTTAATTATGGAGAGGTGGCCAGGTCCATGGCATATCCTGATTGCCTGAGTCAGATTCAAATGCTTATTTCTGGTACCAGGGGATGAAATGTTCCCACAATAAATACATAAACTGAGAGACTGGTTGTTCCTATAGGCTGCTAGTCCCTGGTGACTCTCTGATCCTAACTGCCACTACCACCCTTGAGTCCAGGGGATATTTAAATGGAACTTTTATCCTAAATACAAGGAAAGAATAGTTGATTTGACAGTGTTGGGTTTGTACCTTGTGTTTCAGTATCTTTGTTTATTTCTTTAAGTATGTTAACTTCAGATGAATAAGTAACCCAAAAAGATTTTTAATGGATTTTAATTATTTAATTTAGATGCAGTGAATGTTGTTAGTGACAATTTCTGAGTTGTTCTTTAGTAATAAGTCTTAAGACCTGATCTTAGCATCCTAGACATAGTAGGAACTCATGTATATTAAATTTGATGGAGTTTGTTTTCATGAGCAACACCTCAGTGGAGATTGTTAGAGAAGCCATTCTCACTCATCCATCCCTATTCCCCACCAAAAAAAGAAATCTATTAAGAAAACTGAAGAATGAGGAAGTATAGTACAGATCTGAGCTGATTTTGAAATCATTGTAGTCCCTCATTAATGGGTTCTAATCCATTTCAATGATTACATAAATAACTTAAAATATTGGAAGTATAAAGTAGAGTATAAATAAATAAAAAAAGAAGCAAAAACAAAATTGGGTCCACATACACAACAGGTTCAAATATTGCTCTATAAATGTTTACTTCATTTGTTGTTTGTACCTCTGGATATCTAACACAGGGCACAGCAAAATGTGTTTCTTTCATTGTACTGTAGTCAAAAAAGGTGAAAAATACCAAACCGAGTGATGGTATGTGTTTGTTTTGTAAATGTCCATTGCTCATGTTGTCAACTGGTTGCAGAATGAGAGTGCAACATTGACACCTAACATATAACCATATTTGGCAGATGAAGACCTTGGAGAGCATGTACCATGTATGAATCCAGCTTAGGCAGGTTTTCAATTTGTCCATAATGTACTCATTGGTTTGGAACTCTGTGGATGTACGTGTCACTTGCTATGGATGGATTTGTCTGACTTCTTGTCAAATCAATGTTTATTGACAAAAATCTATTTTGTTGTTTTGTCCCAGAAATCTATATTGGCATCATTCCCTGTGGATATTTGGCTAGTCAGTGGCAACCAGAGATGCCAGCTAGAATTTTTACTGTTTTTATGGTGCCAGCTGCTTTCCTGGCTTGGGTTTCTTTTGTTCAGATTGTAAATGAGGGCAAGACACCCAAATCCACCCCAGTGTGCTCAGTGGGAAATGACAGGAGCCCAATAGCTTAAGGCTAAGCAGCAGGAGCTTTCATGAATGAGGGGTCAGATACAGTGGTGACTGTAAATGTGGAACTGTCCTTATGGAGGTTATGTATAAAAGTACTGTGTGTGTATGCACGTGTATAAGAGGCAGAGAGGAGAGAGAGGTGGGGAGTTTCTACAAATTTGGGAGAGTTTCTCTTTAATTGGGATAAATGAGATGCTTGATTTTCCTTACATCATAAGAAAGTATTTGAAGTTCATAAGACAATTTCTCCTCGCAAGTTCACAAATGAGTGATAGGTTTTAAAGCATTCTAAGATTATTCCATTGTTGGATTATTTAGGATTCTGCTGTTTTTCTTTTATCCCAAGCTTATATATTTTGACTATTCCAAGATTCTTTAGAACTTTTGCCAGAGATACAATGAGGGAAACATAAAAATAAGAAATTCAAATCCTTCAAACACTGTCATTGTTTATATCTCTTATAAAATTATAGACAAGAGTTTGAAGATTACACATGCAATGAAGATTGAATGATCTGTCCAAGGGCATATCCCAGTGACTACTTCCTCCAATCACACACTGTCTGCCTACAGTTATCATCCAGTAATTTATTAGTCTATCAAATGGATTAATCCACTGGTGAGGTTATAGCATTCATAATCTAATCATTCCACCTCTGAACATTTCTGCATTATCACCATGAGATTTTGGTGACACACCTGGCACAATATTCAGGCATCAGTAACGCATAAAGAGATGGAAGAAAAATATGAAAAATATGAAGAAAGTAATATTGACATAGATAAAGATGTATTTATTCTTTAAAAATCATGCTAAAACGATTAGATTTTTTTTTTTTTTATTTTAAGAAAATTCACAACTTGAAAGAGCAGCAGAGGCTGATCTCTTCTGTACTTTATGATGGTTTCCTTCAAAACAAGGAACCAGGAGCCAAGTAGATGGCTAAACAATGGCAAGTTCTGTGTCATACCACGAACATACACACACACACACCTTTCACACTACCAACACAGGCAAATCAACAGACAAGTACAGAAGAGAATTCATGTGTATAAAAAACTCAAACCAACCAAACTTAAATGACATCCTTTCTCTATACAATGTAAAGTCAATGCATAAAGTTTCAAACATGTAATTCTTTTTCCTTTTTTCATAGAATTAAATGCTGTGAATGATGTTGTCCTAGGAAAGACCCTCCCACTAATGATCTACATAGAGTTTTAAAGGTCTTATTGTTACAGTGCTGTAGCTTTCAGTCTCATTCTGTAAAATACACTAGAAGGCAGATAAAGTAGAGATTAGCATAGAGATCAACTTGTACCACCTATAGGTTTTTGTTTGTTTCTTTCTTTTCAACGAACGTAAACTAACATTTATATGTTTAAAACTAGGAAAAATATTCTCTGTACTTTACAGTTGATTCGGATACACAAATAGTTCCTTGTCACATAAACATTGCCTTATAGAACATAATAAAAAATAAAGTTTTAAAAATTTATTATTTTAAGGGAAACACAACTTCTCCTTTAATTTGAATACTGGAAAAAGTCTATATATTAAAAGACCAGGAAATATTTTAAGAGTGAACCATCTGATAAGAATGGAATTAGTATCCCAGGTCACAATGTCACTTTCATGGTACTTGCTTTCATGATACTCAAGGATTCTTGAATTAAGCACAGTCATGATGGACTAATATTTTTCATCCAAGTAGGTAGATACTAAAATTAAAATTTAATTTAATTCATTTAAACTGAAATTAAAATATCTAAAGCAAGTAGGCTGCTATAGGTAAATTTTCCTCATGTGTTTTTCTGGTTGTCTGAAAATAGAATGATTTTTTTTTTCCAAGGGGGGAGAAGACAAAAAAAAAATGTTTATTGGAGCCAAAAGCCTTATTTGCTGTGAAAATTGCAAATGTTTGCCTGGAGCAAATATGTGAAAATTTGCAATTTGTTGTAGGTGTGGAATTTTGCTATTTTTCACAGTGGAAGAACTGTTTTGTGTGGTTTGCCTCCCCACCCCCCTAGATGTGTGAATTCTCCGAGAAATTCTGAGATTTACGCATTTTGATGCCAAAGATGGTAAGGTGAACAATTACTTTCAACAATAACTCAGAATTCAGCTATGTAACACAATGAAAAGCCTTTCTTTCTTTTTTTTTTTTTTTCAAAGCTGATTGGTTAGAATAAGGATGAATCCTGATTTTGTATTGAACTTTCATCTAGTATAGAGTTCTGTATTAGTGTACTACAATATTTTACTCAGGAGTACATTAATGTGTTAAATAAAAGACA
Organism: Sciurus vulgaris; assembly: GCF_902686455.1. Lineage (NCBI taxonomy): Eukaryota > Metazoa > Chordata > Mammalia > Rodentia > Sciuridae > Sciurus > Sciurus vulgaris. The sequence continues at coordinate 100,835,443 of NC_136463.1, read as the reverse complement.
CTGGAGAGTAGAAAAAATGAAGTCACTTCAATCTTTTAATAATGTAATAAGGAACCTAAAATTCTGACACTGATGTTATTATACAAAATTATATTCAGATACACTAAAAGTTGTATCAATTTACTAAACACAATAGTTTAACAATTTGCAAATTATATGAATAAAAGCTTCTGGTTACTTGACAGTATAATGTTCCTTTTCACTTAAAATATGATCTTGCAACTAGATTAAGAGTAGCTGTCTAGGAAAATGAATATGAAGTACATAGTGATGCTTTGAAAAATGTTAATTTTTCTTGAACTTCTTTCCTAACATTGCAGGTCAGCTCTCTAAACCCTGGGGATCTCAGGCTTGATGAGTTCCTTTGTATGTTATGGCTGGCAGAATCCAGCTAGTTTTAGGGTGGAGTCTAGTCCAACATATTTATTTCTACCTCGCCAACTTTCTGGAGAGAGGAAAAAGGGCTGGAAGTTGAGTTGATCACCAGCCACCAACACATTGATCAATCATGTCTCAGTAATGAAAGAGCGACAAAAAGCCAAGTGCAACTTAATCTAGTATTTCTGTATATAGCTGAAGATGTGGAAGTTTCTGAAAGTCGCTTCCTGGTGAGCATATGGAAATCCCCAGTACAATCACCCATACCTCATCCTATGTATCTCCTCATCAGTCTTTTCATCTGTATTATTTATAATATGCTTTATAAAAATGAGTAAATACAAGTCAAGTGTTTTCTTGAGTTCTTTGAGATGCTCTCACAATTAACCAAGCTCATGGAGGGGGTTGAAGAAACTAAAATTTGCATATAATTGATTACATCTGAAAAGGGTGTCAGGTGAGACTGTGTTCTGTCTGTCGACTCTCATTCTATTTAAAGGTAGATAGTGTCAGAATTGAATTGAATTGAATGAAGTTGAGCAAGAGGACACCTGCCAGAGTCAGCTGTAGGACCATGATGGGAAAATATTTTCTCTCATTTCTTTGCAATTACAGGTCACGGAAGGATTGAGTGGTGAGTGCAGAGTAGGAAAACAGCTTTTGTCCTCTATCCTCACAGTAATACTATATATAATACATACATATATATATATGTATATATATGTATATATATATTTGGTCAATATGATACTCTAACTTCATGTTGCTTCTATCTATGACCTTTCCTAAGAAACATTGTGAAATATTTGCATTGTCTTTGCAGCGCCCCTCTCTAGGTGATGTCTGCCCAAATAAGCCACTGAAAAGGTACACTCTGGCAATTGTGCATCCCTCTTCTTCTTCACATGAAGTTGTTGTCCCATTTCTCATACCATCAGGGATGCTTGCCATTAAGCTCTAAAATTATAATTAGCTCCTTTCATCAAGTGACCTGTGTTTTGAACAGATATCCCAGAGCTCTCCTTTTCTTCCTAGTTAACATGTGCCTTTTTGAGTTCTTCCAAAGGAAATTTGGGCCAATATATTTCTTTGGGTTAATAAGATTCTCTAAAATGCATGAAAAAAGCCTAAACTGATTTATTTTACGATTACCTGATTAAACTCCTCAATGTATGTTTTAATTAATAATAGAATATGTGTATAAAATTTTCAAAGGCTAGTTTATCATTTGCATTAGTGTATAGATTGCCTGTAAGTTTTCAGTACTGAAATCACTAGCAATTAAGGAATTTTGCAAACTTTTTGAATCTCCCCAATCTTTAAAATGCCACATGAAATTATTTTGGTTGCTTTAGTTTTTGTAAGATCCAGTGCCCTCAAATCTTTTCTTAACACTGTATATACTTCACATGGGGTTGGGATAGTTGATTTTTCTCCTGTATTTCAGTCATTCTTTCTACTCTATGGGACTATAAAGAAAATTATTAAATGATTTTCAGCATAAGTGTCTGGAATAAAAATGGTAGGGACATGAACAAGGATTGTAAATATGCTACAGTTTTCTTCCTCTTAAAATAGTTGTTTTATTAAACAACTAAAAGTAATTTAAATTGGATTTTAATATTATTTATGATTAAATATAGTATAGTCTGTTCATGCTAATAAAGTAAAATGATACAATATATATGAAAAATAGTCATCTTTTTAAAAAAGTCATAATAAACAAGTTTATTGTTACTTTTTTTTACTGTATAGAATGTTTTTTCAAATTTAATTCTTTTGTTAATTTCATTTATAGACCGCTTTTCTGGCAAAGGTTTCTTCTTGCCAATAAGCACTGAGGAATGTCTTTTTTCTGAGTGCAGACCATATTCCTGCCCCTTTTTCTTATCTGCCCAATTAGCTTTATAGGCCTTAGCTATCACCATCCTAACTACCTCAGAGCCCCTAGATGAAAGTTCCTTGTCCTAGGCTGTTCTATTCATCAGGAATCTAGCAAAACTTGGGTTTGAATAGTTTCGTATGAAACACCTCCCACTCAACTGATTTGTAGTCCCTAATGAACCATAAGCTGATAGACAATTATTCATTTGGCTGAGGCCCATGGAACATTTAAGGGGACTCAGGATCTCACAAGGCTGCATATGTGACTTCCATTTAAGTTTAGATACAAGCTTTTTGACAGGAGCAAGAAATATAACAAGACTTTAAATGGAATCACCATGAAAGAGTAACTTTGACTTGAAATCGAATGTTCCCTGTGATTGGTGTTCAGATAAACCCAAAAATAATAAGGGCAACAATTTTTCTACATTTAGGAATAACAACTCTGGATTACGTCAAATAGAAACTTTGCATTTTAAACCACCACTATGGTGTATCATAACTAGGAAGGGACTGCATTTTTAACGATCTTAACCAATATGACTTTGGTATTGGATTCCTACTATACTTTACTTAAAATACACACATCACAAATAAAAGACAGCAGTGACATTTTTGTTCATAAAATAAAGATGACATATAGCTCACTATATTGATGATTTTAAAAAATACCATTTAGGCTTAACAGACATATTTTGGCACATTTTCTTTCAAATGCCTCTTAAATACCTATGCACAAATTCATTATCAAGTAACTAGATGATCAGATTTTTCTCTGAAATAGGGGAACAAATATTTAGTCACTGAAGACATTACTGAAAACTTTATTGTCTGGTGTTACTTTTACTATTATCTGATTTATCATTTGTGGCTAAGAGAGAGCGACACAGAGATGAACATGGAGCAAAAGCAATAACAGCACCTCTTAAATATGTAGTAGAATCTGTCAAATCACCCACTTCCATCCTAGAGGGGGCCATTAATGGAAAGAATGTTCAGAGATAGGTAATGTTAAAGTCTGAAAGCAGGTTCTTGGTCTCATCAGCTAAGAATAAGGATAATTTTTTTGTTATCATCATTTTCTTCTGTTTAGTTTTGGAGATGAGGACAATACTATTTGTTAAAGTTATTTGTCTACTGCAAATTAAAACTTATTACCACTCTAATATACTTAATAAAATAAGATTTCTAATTAGTTGAAAAATTGAAAAACAAATCTTACTTTGCTAAGATCTCCCTCAGCACTACCCTATAACAACTGTAACGAACCATACCCATCAGAGTGGGCTTTAACTTTAAAAAGAATGTTGGAGAAAAAAAGGAAAAGAAAGAAGGAAGCAGGAAGGGAGACAACAAAAGGGATATATATAACTCTATATATACACATATACACACACATATGTATATTTCTTGTTTATATGTATTCATATATAACATTCTTTTTCTGATATATATTAGGTATGCCACAAGACTTAATCTATGGAACAAGATACACCTACACACAAAAGTAAATATAAATTAGACATTATGTATTAAGAAGACCACACAATGAAATAATTTGAAAAATTAAAAAAAAAATTAAAGGGGGATAAAGAGGTCTACACTTGACTCCAGAATATCATTTATTACCCTTGTCCCCCATCTTGTTTTTAAATTACTAACAGAGAGTATAGTCTGCCACAGCAAACATTTATGACATACACAATTGTAATATATTTAACTTAATATATCAAAGCTTTTTGATAACAGTTGATATGATGAAAAAACTATATTGATATTACTGATCAGTAAAACATACCTATTTTGTACCAGTTTGCCCTTTATTATTTCTAATCTATTTTTCAATGAACAAACTATTTTGGAAAGGGCAGTTAAAAGAAGTTATTTCAATAAATTGCTAATTACAGAAAGTTATTATAGGTAAGCTCATTCACATTAACAGTCTATTAAAAAAGGATGTTGTACACCTATTGAATTGAAAATATTCAGTTGACTTACTCACTTGAATTTGTGCTTTGGGAATTTTACTTTTCATTTTTATTTGAAGGATGTCCTTTTTGCCCTGGTGGTATTAACTGGATGAACTTCTGCTGTGCAATCGGCTTACTATTAGTGAAACCACAGAAAGTAGCCATTCATATGGATTAAAAAATGGTTAAATATTGGCAATTTTATATACAATCACTTATTTCTGAGTGGTCCCGTTTTTTACTTGCTAATAATATGGTTGTCCCATGTTTTCTCAAAAATCTTTGCTAACATGGGTTAGCTGATAAAAAATATACACACACACACACATATATGCACACATATGTATATAACATATACATGTATATATCTTTTTATATATATAATGACATAGAAGATCTAGAAGATAAACGAAAAATATTTGCAAAACTTATAAAAATCATTCAATTTTGCTGTTCTTATACTGCCAAGATTGTGATATCAATAACTATGTCTGGACACAATTTATAATTATATCAGCAATTACAAAGGCATAACAACATTAACTTTTGTTTAAGAATATTACAGTTTGGACCCTCCCATTTTACACATTGTTTTATTTAATACTATTTTGATGTCATCTTAAACATTATGAAAATAGAAATTTTCACTTGGAATTTGGGAAATGTTTAATATACAAGAGGAAAGATGTCTTCAAAAATGAATTGTGAATGTGATTCACCATAGACTAGCCACTTAATGTAGTATAAATGACTTGGCATTTATAGGTTGAGCCAACTGAAGGAACCCAGAAAATTGGTGCATGAAAACCAAAACAAAAATGAGGATTTAAGGGTCTTTACTACATTATACTTCTTCTGTGAAAAAATTGTCTACTCCATTAAACATTCAGTGACCCTATTTGTACATTAAAATATTATTGTTCAACAATTTGCCTTGAAATTGTTTTGGTGTTAAAAACTTTTTTTCTTTAAGTAATTATTACTTAAGATTGGTCCCTGGCCCAGCTGTACATGCCTGTAATCCCAGAGACTCAGGAAGCAGAGGCAGGAGGATTGCAAATTCAAAGCCAGCCTCAGCAACTTAGCATGGTCCTAAGCAACTCAGAGAGTCTCAAAATAAAATATAAAAAATGGGCTGAGGATGTAGCTCAGTGGTTAAGCGCCCCTGGGTTCAATTCCCAGTACCAAAACAAAACAAAACAAAACAAAACCCGAGAGAGAGAGAGAGAGAGAGAGAGAGAGAGAGAGAGAGAGAGAGAGAGAGAGAGAGAGAGAGAGAGAGGGATGGGGGGGACTGGTCTCTGTGCTCTTGAAATAGTGCTGGTGAATCCCCTTCTTTTTCAATTCAGGTTCTGGAAGTAGTATGCTCAAATGTCATCTGATCTGCTTTACTGACTTAGACTGACATAAAGAGGCACCAGTGGCAGATAAAAAACACTCAAAGCTATAAGTGATCTAGCTCCAGTCAAGAAGAGACAGGAAAACTCCTCTGGGACTAAAAAGTTGCTTATGTCCTAAACTGAAGAAAAAGACCCAGAGATGTATGGAATATGGAAAAGGTCCAAGAGAAATCCTAGGAGGCCACCATTCCTGGATTTGCCTTTTCTTCCTTAGAAATCAATGTGTATTCCTCAACACCAAAACAGTTGTGTCACCATGAATAAAATTGTACTCTTCAGAGAATGATAAAACAATGAGCCTATAGAAGGAGAAAACTTTGGAATTCCTGGCTCTGGGGTCCTTTCTCTTTGAAGAAATCTGTTACTGTCACTTTTGCACTTTTGCAATAAACCCACTGCTTGCTTACTATCTCTGTGTCCAATCTTTAAAAAAAAAAAAAAAAAGCCTTCTATATCCACTATCTTACATTATTTTTGTGGTTGATATTATTATTATTAATATTATTTTGAGGAATATTAGTGTCTCCATTATAAAATGAGGACACCAAAGCAAAAGGGAGTGCTTACTTCATTCAGGATCTTAACCAAGATTAACTGGTGAAGCTGAGATTTCCAACTCAAATCCAAGATTTCAAATTTATAGTCCTTTCTGTGCTATCACAATGTCTAATGAATCCATTTACATTGAGAAGGAAAAGATTGCTAAAGATTTAAGTAGTGATTACTAAAATTATCCAGGAACTTAAAAAATTAATAAAGATTCGTAAACTTGAGCTTTGGATACTAAGTTTAAAAAGATCTAGGGTTTTGTAAGGTGTCTGTACTATTTTTTTTTTTTTTTTAAGTTTTCTCTAAGTAATGTTGCTGCTTAGCCAGATTTGGGGACTTCTTTAAAGTATGAGACAGCTTTAAGAATATTGCAAGAATATTTGCATTTTGCAAAGGAGAAATAAATCTTTCAAATGAAGCATTTCTGCTCAGAATTTTCCGTTATGTGGGTGGTTTGAAAAAGGTATGCTGAAGAAGGGCACTTCCTAGCACCATGGAAATCAGGACAGGAAGTGAGCTAGTTACTTTGCTTTCTCTAAAACTATTCTTTTTACATAGTGCAGCATGCCTGGACCTTGATTAAATCTTTGATCTGCAAAAATAAGTCAGAAGCTGTTTACCTTCCTGATAGAACACAACCTAGAAGAAAAAGAAGCTCCTAAAATGACATTTTCATCTCTTCTGATAGTTGTATGTCTTGGGGAAAATATTTATCATTGTGTCTTAGATTGCTTGTCCACTAAAATGTAAGTATCCATATGTATCCCATGGGATTTTGGCCAATGGATGATGCAAACTTTTGTGTGTTGTTTGGTCTAGTAGGTGTGTAACAAATGTAACTAACATTCCCTTTAAAAAGAAAGTAATCATGGCCTGTAACCTGAGCCAGGTCACTTCCTGTTCAACAGTGTACCTCATCGTATGTTCCTTAGTTTTAAAGAGATGCTATGTAAAATAACTTTCTGTGGACAAATTGTTTGGCAAATATTGGAGAACCATTTTCTCACAAAAGAGGCTATCATAATAAGCATTTTAAAAATCTTGAGGAATTTTTCCATGAATAAAATGCTTCTTTAAGTCATCATTTCTATAAAGATATGTGCTATGGACCTTTCCTCATGGACATCAAAGATATCCTAGAAATGGGATCCCAAGAAACACACTATTGCAAAAGATTCTCTTTGGCTATTATCTATTAAAACATATGATTTAGTTCCTAGCAAATGGAGACAGTGCAAAAGGAAACCTCAAGTTATGGATTTTAACTGTAAAATGGATGTTATTCACATAGTAATGGAGTAGCAGAAGTGAAATCCACCTATAAGATCCTGTATATAGATGTTGTATAGCTGTGTTTTTTTGCTCTTTGCATGTGTAATAGCACATGTATCTTTAGTTGTGTATTTCTTTAAATGTATGATTTTGTGTCTATGTGTATGTATAGAATTAGGAAAGTCTTCATGTAATTACTTTATCAGTTTGTGAATGATATATGAAATCCAATTCCCTGTTCAATAAAACAGGATTTAGAATCACTTCTCTGCTGTTTAATTCTTTATCCCATACAATAAATATGGTCTTACTAGAATTAAAGCCTCTTATTTAAATATCAAATCTGAACACAATTTAAAATAAAGTCTTTGAAACTGTTTTCCCACAGCCTCTCCTACCTCCGCAGAGTTCACCTCCCCTGACTGGTATTTTCCTCAGATAACTAGTTCATTGGCCAAAACCAAAAAACTAAAAATTATGTTGCACACAAAGCGATATTTAGGTTCTTTCAACATCTAAGGCAAAGCAACACGAGGTTCCACTTCCTCCAAGTCCAACTTGGGGTCACTGCTTGTTTGTTTTCCTTTACATGGGCACTCCAGCCTGCCTTAACGTCCAATTTGCTTTCAATCAGTAGGTATTAAACTTCAGGAGGAACCCAGCCAAAATAAGCTGTGCTTCTGCCAGGTCCAAAGACTTCTTTCCTCTTACTCTCTCTGGATTTCCTCTTTAACTTTACCCTTCACTTATTTCTGTGAACATCGCCTGGCCCTCTGAGGGAGAGTTAACTTTAGGGCGTTATTACCCCTTTCAAACAGAGTGACAGAGTCACTATCCTAGAGAAGGTAATTCTTGGCAAAAAAAAAAAGACAAGAAAAAACTCAACATAAGAAAGGGCAAGCCCTCTTATTAGTTTGCCCTTGCTCATGATATTCATCTGCTGATTCTGAAAACCTGGGTTACTATAGAAGGAACAGTGCCTTGCCCCCAGCCCTCTTACACACACACACAACACCACACACACACACACCACACCACAATTTGTATGTATATACATATATATGTATTAAGAGATGGAAGTTGGTCAAATTTGTAGAATTAGAAATAATCTACATAAAGCTCAAGGCCTACCTAAAGTTGTGGAAACCGTGTGCATTTATCATTGAGGCCCTGCTGCACTAATAGGGCCCCTTTCTCCTCTAAGCAATGTGTCCAGAATTATTCACATACACTTATGAGTCTCCAAAACTCAGTTCCTATATTTTCTTTTTCTGAATATAGCTTCATAAAATGGACTATCATATATGCAGTCTATTTACTAGCACTGAAGAAACCTTAAACCCACCTGTCTTTAAGCGTACCTGAAGGTACGCTCCTTTCACCTCCTGATTTCTCCCCTCGGGCATAACCTTCATTCAACATGCACCAAACTCACCCATGGGAATCATGAACTACAGAATCTAGGAGTGAGAAACCTTCCCTAAAGACACATCCAAAACTGATTTTTTCTTGTATCAAGAGCCCTTTAAAATTCTTTTTTAAAATAACACTTTGAAAAAAATAACATCTGTTAAATCCTTTTATCATGATTTAAACACATTTTCAGTTATCACATTTTTTCTTCTTTTTTTTTTTTTTCCTTTTTTTAAAAAAAGTCTTTTTATACCTGTTACCATGGAACCAATGTGCCTGCCTCAGAGTCTAATTAAAAATGGTATACTTGCTCAGCCAGGGAATTAGAGAATAATCACGTGTTGGGGGAGTGGCTTAAAAATCTGAGAAAAACTGCTCTTTAGGGTCCCCTGATGGAAGTGTTTCTCCTCTATCAAAGTCCTTCTTTAATTTTTACATGGAGTTATTTGACCAATAAATTTCTTTATAAAAAAAACTGTCATATATTATTTAGAAGCTATATACACTGGTCTTTGTGTAGGTTTCCAACAGGCCATAGAGAAAAGATTTGGTGTCTGTATATATGAGGAGGGAAAGGGAAGACTCTCTTCTGGATAAATTATTGAGCACATAATAATATCAGGTCCATAGTAGAGTCTAACCAAAGCTACTTACAAAGAAATTCCCTACATTTCAATTCATCTTTGAAAAGATTACAGGTCCTCTTTTCTGTTCATTTGATCCTCTCATTTTGGACTAATATTGTTGTTTTTGTTAAGAGAAAAACAAATACTCTACACAATCAAATCTTTACTTACATTTAACTGTGAAAACGGGTTTGTCTAATACATCACCAAGCGTACATTCTTTTAAAATTAGATAAGTCAAAAGTAATCCTTTTTTTCTTCAATAACAGTTCCTCCAAGAACACACCACTGATCATGTGGACTACCACACTACTGAATAGATGATGGTAAATGCGAAAGGTCCATGTTGCTCTAGCACCAGTACACATCAGTATTGAAAATTTCCAGGATTGGAATTTATGCTATATTTTTTCCACAGCCACCTCATTTTGTTGCAATGTTTCTATCAATCGCCAGCTTAGTAAAATTTTTATATTTCCCAAGCATCTTTTTAGAGAGAGTTGAAAGGCACTCAGAAAATTACTTAATATGAGCTTCCATCTCCCAAAATCTAACATGAGTTTATCATTGACTTTTACCTGATAGGGTATTTTGATTATTCTTTAGTTAAGTTGTTATTAAGTAAACAGAAACAAAAACATGACTCTATGGAGCAGAAATGCAGTATTAGTGGGGGCTATAATGGTAGGATTAATGGTAGTTGTCCAGATGGAGAGGCAGGAAGTCAAAATTTCAAGGTGATTTCAGGTGCTTATAAATACACATCATTTTGCTGACACCATCATTGTACCTTTTCCCATACAAAAGAATGGGTCTGTAGTCTAATTCTGTGACACGATCAATTTTCTAGCAACAACTAACGCAGGTACCTCTCAAGTGTCCAGTGATTTAGATTGGCAAGTAGCAGTCCATTTTCCTGAAGTATAAGGTTCTCAAAGATTTGGACACTTGGTATGTGAGAATGCAGAAGGGAATTTTCTGGTAGACAGCAGAGTGTCCATGAACTTTATGATGAGCTCTGGGATTCACAAAAACTTGTTTGATTGTGGTAGGTGGTTTGGGTTCTAATCCCAAGTCCCTGTGTGTCCATTCCTTTGTCATTAAGGGTACTTAAAATGGAAAAATATTCAGCTTTTAGAACTCAGATTGTGCCTTGAGGGAAAGCATTTCCATAGTCTAATGGTTGCCAATATATTCTATAAAACTTTAGTTGGTAAACATTGTTTGTTGAACTTTGAGTCCTTTGAGTTATTTGTATTTCTCATCAAAACTGGTGGTTTTCATTAAACTCAGTGCCTATGTTTTTAGCCTGTTCTTTAATACTGTTGAAAAAACAAAAACCTTGCTAATTTATTGTTTCCTAAAGCAATTAAAACCACAGGATTTGCATTGAGGCTTATAGAGAGAAGGAGAAAAGAAAGAAAAGAAAGGAATTTGCTTTTCCTGTAACCTCTAAGTTGTTTCTCCTTTGACCATTCTGCTGACTCCTTCGTCCAACAGTACAACAGTGGCCTGAATGAATAATTATTGGTCACTCCCACAACATAGTTTAGAACCCACAGAGGCAGGAAAGGTCTTTGTAAAGACGCCAAATGACTCTGGCTTGACTAAAGGACACAAAGGCAAATATTTCTGGAAAACCAAGATTGACCTTAACTCTGGTACTTGGAGAGTCAATTTTAAAATGTGCAAAGAATTCATTTTACTTATATCTAAATTTATTCTTGCATGGTTAGGAAGGACAGAAGATTAACCACAAGTTACACGTTATCTATGTTGTCTTGGTTACATTAAATGTAGACGATTTCTTTTAAATTTATTGCTTTGTTTTATTTTTACAGTTCTGGAGGACAGAGTCTAGGACCTCACCCCTGCTAGGTAAATGCTTGCCCACCAAAATACATCCCCATCCCTAAATAATCACTATTATAGTGTTTAAGTTTAATGTTGAAATTAAAATGAATCCAAATTTTTGAAAATTAATTTCATATAGCTCCAAAGCAAAAGGACATGCCAAATCTAAATATGCTACAAATAACTATATTCCCAGTCTAAGTAGCTTTCATTCCCTGAAGAACTATTTAGTAAGTTCTTTCTAGATGCCTGGCTCTGTTCTAGGTAATAGATAGAGTGAGAACGAAAGAGATAAGGATCATTCACTCATGAAATTTGTCTTCCTCTGAGAGAGGCAGATAAGAAATGAGCAAAGAAGGAAATTTCAGCAAGTAACTTTGTGAATATAAAAATAAAGTGGTTACAGTTTTGCTCCTTAATATGAAGTTTGAGAAGGTGATCCTTAAACACATAATGGGATAACAAAGAGAAGCAGAGCATGTGCAGTGTGAGAGGGAGACTTTGGAGGGGTCCAAAGGGACCTTAAAGGCCACAGTCAGGAGTTTGCATTTCTCTGATGGGGTAAGAAGCATAGGAGTGCCATACATCATCCAATTTTTATTAACTCACTCCTGCTCATCAGATCTCCATCTCAAAGAACACTTCCTCCAAGAAACTTACCTTGTTCAACTAGCATCTTCTATTAGATTCATTCATAGTGCTGTGTGATATGTTTCTTATTTGCATTTGATACACTATAAAATTTATTGATCTGCTTCTTTAATTAAATCTCTTTTCTTCACTATACTCTCAGCTTTATGAAGTCCGTTACAAGATTAGTCTTGTTCCTCTTGTATATTCCTGCACCTGGCCTAGTATCTTGATAAGAGTCTATTGTACATTTGCATAAACAGCTGAATTATAAATTAAGATGAAGTGAATTGTAGATTAAGCGAAGAAATTGAAGAATCTTTGAATTCTAGAAACATTTCAAAGACATTGAAGAAGATAAAGAAATTTAGGTAAGCTCATTCCATCTTCTAAAATTTACCTGAATTATAACGAAAAATAGAAAGTGACAAAAATACTTTGATCTAAAGATAGGGCAAATATATAGGTGATATGGGTGGCATTGATAATCTGATTTTTTTCTGTTACTTTCTTAGTAGTGAGTCTTTCTCTGCTTTCTGATCACCATGTGAGCTGCTTCCTTCTGCCACTCTTCCACCATGATGTACTGCCTCACCTTGAGCCCAGAGGAGTGAAGCAGGCTGTGGATGGAATGAGATCTCTTAAACTGTACACCCCCACATAAACTTTTCCTCCTCTAAAATTTTTTTCTGGTTGGTCTTTTAGCCACAGCGGAGAAAAGGCTGACTGAAACAGCATGATAGAGAGAGGTTTGAGTGGAGACAGATGTCAGACCATGCCAAGCCTTCCAGAGAAAAGATTTGGGTCTGTATCCTAAGAACAGTGCACTACTACAGAGGTGGAGAATGGGAGAGGTAATGATATTGTTTGGTTTTTATTTTGAAAATACAACATAATTGCCCTATGAGAAGGATTGTAAGTAGAGCAATAGGTAAGTGTCTAGTGGCCTAGATAATAAATGCTGGCACTTTGGACTAAAAATGTCCCAGGAATGAAAGAGAAAAGTGAAAACACTAAAGAGAACATTACAAGATAAAACATGCTATGGTCTTAGTAATATGTTGGGTGGGAGTAAAGGACAGTGTCAAGAATGATTTCTAGTATATAGAATTGGATGACAGTGCCAATGATTAAGACAAAGACACTTGGAAGTCAAGTCTGAAGAGAAGAGTCATGGGGCTGGGGAGATAGTTCAGTTGGTAGAGAGCTTGCCTCACAAGCACAAGGCCCTGAGTTCAATCTCCAGTACCGAAAAAAAAAAAAAAAAAAAAAAAAAAAAAAGAGAAGAGTCATGGCTTGATTTCTGAAATGAAATTCCCTCTGGAATACAACTACAAAACAAAATAAGCAATTACACATAGGGATCTAGAACACAACAGAAAGTGTCAAATAAACACACTTGAAAGACATTGGATTAAGGATAATAATTGAAATATGTTGTTCTGAATAAAATGAATGCAGTGAAAACAGGCCCTGTTATTACATCTCCATGGACTGCTGAAAGAACTAGATGAGTCCACTGCAGTCACCAAAGAAGGTACGTCAGGAAAGTAGGGTTTCAAAATTGGAAGGGGAATATGAACCAGTTTCAATGCAGTTGCAAACATTGTTCATCTATTCAATAAATATAAACACCATGCTAGGTTGAGGTTATAGACTCTGCATTGCAAAGGAAATAAAACATAGATTTAATAAGCAGGTCCTCTAAGACAAATTTGAAAATAAAGTCAATATCAACTTAATCAAATCAAAATATGGATTACATTTAATACTCAGATTTGTTTTATTTCGTATGATTTCTCTATTTTTATGAGAATGCATTATTTGATCAGTAAGAGAAGACTGTAGTTTAAGAAAACATTATACTACTTTGACCTTTTTGATATTCTATTTTTGATTGGCTAGCTCAGAATATCTTATCATGTCCATCCAAGTAAGGGCAAGACAGTAAACTCTGTGAAGTTGACTAGTCAGCCAATCAAATTATAGAGTGTTGTAAAGGTCAAAGCAATATAAAATGCTACTATAATTTACATAACATATGTGCAACATTACAAGTCCAATATTTCATCCTTTAGACAAGAATTGAACAAGAACATAAAAAGACAATATGGGTACATTCTCCTGACAATAGTACCAGAATTGAGAAGTATTCTTCGGAGAAAATTTTCTTGAGATTTCCAAAATTACTACTCAGGTTAAAAAAAAATTGTTCTTAGTTATTGGTTGGAATAGACTCAAGACAAGAGATAAGATGTAGGAAGTTGACAGGAGTTCCAAGAAAGTGATACAGAGGCAAGGCTTAAATTGGTCTATAAATCAAGAGACCTGGACTGCTCTGCTACTAACTATAAAACTTGGAAGTGGTACTTGATTTCTTGACACTCATTTTCTTACCCTTTGAAAGCAGAGATGAATTTATTATTATTGATTTTAATAATACTAGAGAATAGGATTTTTTTTTTTTTTTTTGTACTGGGATTGAACCCAGAGGTGCTTTACCACTGAGACACCTCCCCAGCCCGTTTCCTCTTTCTTTTGAGACAGGGTCTCATTAAACTGCTGAGGCTGGTATCAAACTTGTGATACTCATGCCTCAGCCTCCTGAGCCACAGGGATTACAGGTGTACACCACCACACCCAGCAAGATTTTGTTAGGTATATGGCAAAGAATATGACATAGTCCTACCTTCATAGTACGTAACTTATTTGGGGGAATTAAATAAGCAATTAAATAAGCAAGTACTCAGATTTATGAAGTGATATAAGGAAAAACTTAGTGTGGATCCAGACCATAAACTACCATTTTCCTTTTTTTAATTTTTTTTTATTTTTTGCCCTGACCCTATTGAAAAGTCTACATTTATATAGAAGATGTACAGAGCACTAAAATTCTTCTGATCTTAACTGTTTGTGGTCCTTATATTTTAGGTGAGAGAAACAGTTCAATATTCAGCACTGAGTCAATAGATGTATTTGTATTTTGATGCTAAAAATCCCATGATTCTTATTAAAAATATCTAATGACTGACTAAAATTGTATGGAAAAAGCAGCTGTTACTATTCCATTCCTCATTAACACTTTCTAAGTAGAATACTATGTGTTGTGATTTCCACCTTTTTCATGCTAATACTGCAGTTGAAATAAACACTCTTTAAAGTGCCATGTAGAGGACATGGCATGGCAGTGGATGTGGTATGATAGTTATGTTTCAGATATTCCTGTTCATGCAGAAATATTCACAGGTGGAATGATTAGATTATGAGAGCAGTGAACTAATTAGTCCATCTTAGTTTGAATGGACTCACTGGATGGTAACTGCAGGTCAGAGGTTGTAGCTGGAAGAGGTGGGTCACTGGTAGCATGTCTGGAAGTCTTGTTTTATCTGTGGTCCCTTCCCCTCTCCTCCCTCTCTGCTTCCTGACCATGCCTTGAGCGGAGCAGCTTTCCTCCACTGAGCTCTTCCCCCATGATGTGCTGTCTCATCTCCTGCTCAGAGCACTAGAATCAACTGGCTGTGGATTGAAATCTCTGAAATTTCGAACCCCAAATAAGCTTTTCCTCCTATAATTGTTCTTGTCAGATATTTTGCTCACAGCAATGAAAGTCTAGGTGATGCATTCCATAGAGGTCTGACTCCTGGGGCTCAATGCACTACAGAGAAAGGTGAAGAAAGGATTTGGGATGGATAAAGGGCACACGGCCTACCAGCTCAACAATTGTTTTCTGATGTTTTGTTTTACACTTTATAATCTATTAAAAACTATATAGAAAAACTCCAGTGTTCAGATGAACTCACAAAAGAACATGCTGGTGTCCTTAGGAAGTCATGGTCTTCAATTCCAATTGAATATTCCATGCTTCCTGGAACTCTGGGAGCAGGCTGAAGCTGACTTCACTTTTGTACACATTGTCTAGAAATAGTTACATGAACCTGCATGACCACAGTTAAGGATGTACACCAAGGGGAAAAGAGATTTGGGGCTACTTTTCTCTGGTTGCCATAACATATATCCACAGGTTTAGTGATTAAAACAAGACACACTTATTATATTACTAGTCTGTAGGTTACACGTCCAACAAGGGTCTCTGTACCCTAAAATGAAATGTCCACAGGGTTGCCTTCTTTTGGGGAGGCAATAGTTAAGAATCCACTAGCTTTTTCTTTCCAGAAACTAGAGGTAACTATAAGTTGTTGGCTATGGTTCCCTTTTCCTAACTTTAAAGTAAGAAACTCTCTCTGATTCCTCTCTCACTAACCATTGCTAGGAAAGGTGGTCTACATTGAATGAGTCCTGTAATCAGGACTTACATGGATAATCCATGACCCATAATTTGGACCATGTCTTCTCAACTCCATTTGTTCCATAAATCCTTTATTTCCAAGTTCCTGACAATTGGGTCCTAGCCTTCTCAGGGGATCATTATATTGCTTACCACAGACTTAGAGGATACATTACATTGTGTAGATCACAGTTTGGTTCAAGCTCCCCTCCAAATGAGTTTTATTTTTCTCCTTTCCTTGACCAAAATTTTGAAATATTTCTTTAGGTTCACCATCCTTCTTTCATTCTTTCTGTTCACTTATAAAATCAAAACAACTAATTCTGTCACCTCACCACTCCATTGCAATAACTTCTGTTACAGTTATTAAGATTTTTTTTTCCTTGCTGATAAATCAGAGGAGAAGCTTTCAGTTTTAGACAACAGCATTGGCTATGAACTTGTTTTTCTTATTTTTCTATGACCTTATCCTTCAGCTTTTTCTCAGTCTCCATTAAAGATCTTGCTTTCTCTGTTCATCCATACACATTTTCGCTTTCCTGATTCTCTCCTAGGTACCCACATATGATATGACATATTTGGCAAACTTGGCACTCAAAAGAGATACCTTTTTTATTTCTCAATTTTGACTTGCCTGTCCAACTCAGCCAGATGGTTGATATCACTCTGTTGACCTCTTCCTGCAATCTCATTGCATTCTGACCCCAGAAATGCCTGGGACCTAATATTTATTAAATAGTGAGGTGGTATAAACATTTTATATCAATAATCTCATTTAGTATTACTAATAATCCTATGATTCAGGTACTCTTACTATTCTCATTTCAAAGCTGAAGAAATTGAGATCCAGAGGGGTTAACTAAATGGCTCATCCTCGGATCTTCAACTGTATCATGTAAACAACACATCGCAGTACACTTTGTATGGAAAGGTCAAATAGTTGAGAAATGTTTTGGTAAGAGAAAATAAACAATGGTGACAAAGAGAAAGGGATGATAATTCCATGTTTGTCAAATCACATTATGAGGTCATTTTGTTTGTTCTATTTTTTTCACCTTTGGTACATGGAAAAAGGAATCAAGATTAAATTTTGTTTAAAATCTTGACCCTCCCAAATTTTATACTTCAATTTTAATGTATTGTTTTTTATTTAATTTTATTGTTACTGGTTCTTCTTAATTACACATGATGATAGTATTCATTTTCACCTATATTATAAAAGCATGGACTACAATGTGTTCTAATTCAGACTCCAGTACTTTCCTTTTGCTTCCCTCTCCCTCCCTTCCCCTGTTCCCTTCCCTCTGTCTACTGATCTTTCTGCTATTTACTTATAATTTTTTTAATTGGTATCTTGTGGATGTACATGACGGTGAGAGTCACTGTGGTATATTCATATTTGTGCGTAGGAAAGTTAGCTCCAAAGAGTGCAGTAGATGTGGAGGTGAAGATTAGTTACTAATTATGCCCCCTGTTTTCAGATTAGTCACTCACTCAAAAACGTGTATTGAATACATACTCTGTGAAGAATATTGTGACTTTAATTTCCCTTGAAGTATGACTTTAGTAGTAAAAGTCCCCAGCTTGAGTTCTGAATAAACATAACAGAACTTTCCCCCACTTTGCATGGGGAAAGTGCAGTACAAGTAGAGAGAGTAAGGTCCTGAGACCTTCGGCAGCCATGCGGCAAGGAAGCACCTGCACCTGGGGAGCTGCCCAGCACAGCGGGGTGTGTCCACCTTCCATGATCCTCACAGGCCACTCTTTCTCATGTTCTGTCTCCCTCTCTCTTCCCCCACCCGCTCTTTTTGTTCTCATTTTTTTTTTTTATTTTCCTTATTTCCCTTCTCCCACTTTCTCTTTCTTCTTGCCATGATTTTTTTTTTTTACCTTCTCTTCTTTCTCTCTTTTGAGAAGGGGTCAATTTCAGTGAGCAATTGGAATGGTTCTAACTTGCTCTGGTCTGGTTAATCCAACCTCACTGTGGAGCTCATACCTCAGTGGTAGAACTCCTTACAAAGAACGCAGGAAAAAGAGGGGAGCAATCCACCCTAAAAGTTCTAATGTCTGGGGCTGAGGAGCCAAATTAATAGATAACTTCACAACCTTAACATTTTAAAAATGGGTGCTTCTCATCTGAAAACATGCTAAAATTCTACTAGGAACCTTTAATATTATTTGGTTATATGTTAGAAGATTTAGTGCTTCTTACAAGTTCTATATGGGTAGCATGAGAACACAAATCAAATGAATAAAGAAGAATTGAAAACCTATACTGAATTGCTGAAATGTAAGTATAGAGTTATGCCTTTTCAAAAAGCATTTGAAGAAAACATTTAGAAATAAAACGTATTATATGACACTTACCATTATAATTAAGGATGTCATTGCCCAAAGCAGAAATCCTCGGAAAGCATCTTCTTTGTCATTAACTTGTTTAATGTCTGTCTCCTCCACTTTAAAGGAGGCTTTCTGAATGCAAAGAAATCATCATATTTCCTACTGTATCCCTGGAAGCTAGCACAAGGCCTGAACTATGATACAGTCATGAAGGTCTATGTTATCCTGCAACACTCCACCTAAAATCCTCTGGCAGAAGTCTGATGGGGGTGGATGATAGATGTCACCCTACGGAGGTCCTCATGTGGCTGCAAGCATTGATAGGAGTTAGTGAATGGGAGAAACTTATTGAGAATTAATCAGGAAAACATCATCCCTTCAAGAGAAGTCAAACAAAAAATGTCAATTTTATGCTTCCCAATACATAGTAACTAAGGCTTTAAGAAACTAAC
Organism: Sciurus vulgaris; assembly: GCF_902686455.1. Lineage (NCBI taxonomy): Eukaryota > Metazoa > Chordata > Mammalia > Rodentia > Sciuridae > Sciurus > Sciurus vulgaris. The sequence continues at coordinate 100,816,390 of NC_136463.1, read as the reverse complement.
GAGTGGTAGGTACTTTCATTGTATTCCGGATGCCACTTGATTTGCCATAGAGATAAGAAAAAAGTTATTCATTTATACATATTTTGCAAAAATTGTAATTGTAATTGTAATTTTATGTCTTTATTCTTATATAGTTATATATTTGAAAATAATTATTTTCATGTGCAAATTGCCATATTACGCTGGTGGTGGTTACAGAACTTTACCCTTCAGGGGATATGATTATTTGGATACCTGTCCCCAAGCCTAACCATTTCATAAATGACATTTTGAGTGTCTAAAGAATACCTGTACATTGGTGGTCCCATAAAATTCTAATGGCATAGAAAAATCCCTATCACCTACTGCTATGGTACCCATCCTAACATTGTAGCATCATGCTTTACTCACATGCTCAATGTGATGTAGGTGTAAAAAAGCTTTCTGTGTTGCATGCTATAAAAATATAGCACATATAATTATGTCCAGTGTATAAAACTTGATAATGATAATAACTTTGTTTCTGATTTTTGTTTTTATTGTACTTTACCTTTTAATGCTATCTTCGAGTAGACTTTTTCTATTTATAAAAAATCATTTAACAGTATATGTGTATATATGTGTGTATATGTGTATACACACACACACACACACACACATATATATATATATATATATATATAGAGAGAGAGAGAGAGAGAGAGAGAGAGAGAGTCTAGATGTGTCTAGATGTATGGTAAGCTGCCCCACCTAGATTTGTGTGAACTCATTGTAATGTTTAAACAATCATAAATTCGCCTAATATATTTCTCAGAATGTATTCTCACAATTACATCTCGAAGAACTGTACTTGACTTGAAGAGTCAACTCCCTGCTTCTAGAGACCTAAAGAAATACTATGGCCCTAAAGGCCTCCCAAAGCCCAGTTCTTATTGTCCTTTTGTTGGTTTCTTAAATTCTGAGGGCTTCTGACCATCACAGAGCACATGCTGTTTCCCCAGACAAAATACTGTCCTTCAGATCTTTGCTGGTTCACTTTTGCTATTTCCTCAGATCTTAAACACATATAATTGCTTGGGGAAAGCTTTACTTGCCCTCTAATACTACATCAAAAATGACATGATAGGCTCTTAATTTAATATACAAATTTGTATATTAAACACAATGACTTTTTTCCATTAAAGTTGTGATCATTTTATTAATCTCTGTCTCTATCACTAGTCTTACAGATCCATGCAGACCTAGAGAGTACTGAAAAGATATACATTTAAAGAATGCATAAATGTGAATCACCAAGTTTATATCTACTAACTGTATGTCTTATGAATGCTTCTGGGTTTTATATACAAGATTCAGTCCATTTAACAGCAATAATTCAAAGCAAACATATAAACCAGAAACTGAGAACAAATAGATGTGTTAATGATAGACATCTTACATCATGCTATTTTCCAGAGTGGATTTCATTTTTAATTCTGACATAAAGTTTTGGTTTTTTGTAAATATGGCAATGTCTGTTATCATGTATTTTAATTCAGTTCATCACTTTTTAACATTTTATAAATTTATCAATTCTTTTGCTTGGCACCAAAATAAAACCAAAACATTATAGTCAAAATTGATAGAGGCATAATTTAGTTCTAATATCCATTTGCTTCCAGAATTAATTACATAATTAATAAATTAACACATTGAAAAATCAAATATTTATCTAGCACCTAGAATGTAAGAGTTCATATGGAATAAAAACTACCTTGATATATCAAATGCATAAAAGTTCTTATTCTCAAGTAGTCCTTTATTTAATAAGGACATCAGCGTAATTGCATAAATGGCAGCAATACCCCATGGGGTAAGAGTCATCAGGCTACTTGCACAAAGTAAACATTTGAAAATCTCAGAGAGAGGGACCATTGTAGGGATGTAGGGAAGGCGTAAGTGTGAAGACAACAATTTCATTCTAAGTTAAGGAATTGAAGGGATTGTATTTGGTACAAAAAGAATATCAGGCACAGAGAATGACATTGGCTCTATGGGGAGAGCATGGGATCCAGTTTAATTGGTGTGCAAGCAGTTAGTGTGAAACAATGGAAACAATGTTCCAGAAAAATACACTTGTTTGGTAAAGATCTCGAATTAAGCTTCCTATCTAGTTTGACATTTGAAAATATCATTTCCCACATAGTTAAAAATAGAGTCACCTAATAATTATGCAAAATACAAAAGTCAATTTTAACAAATAGTATTTTTCAAACTATATAGTTTTGAAACTTTAGAACCCCATTTTGCTAACAAATAGATCTTGGCTTAGAAGATAAATTATAACCCTACCAATGAAGGTCTATAGTTGTTAACAGAAATGAGACAATGAGAAGCAATCCTTTCCTTTTTTGCTGTTGGGATAGTACACTGCAACATATCTTAGGAATTAAGTATAATATTTTTAGAACACTGTTGCGCCCAAATTACATTTGTTTTGCCTTCTTTTCATAGTGAAAGACATTTAAGTTCCTATTATCAAATATATTTAAAATTAATAAATACAATAATTTTCATAGTTTTTGTATGTAAATAACATAGCTACATTTATAACAAAGGTATTCTGAGCTGGGTATGGTGGAGTAGCCTGTAGTCCTGCTACTTGCAAGACTGAGATAGGAGGTCCGCTTGATCCTGGGAGTTCCAGGCAAGCCTGGGCAACAGAGTAAGATGTAAGCTCTTCAAAACAAAACCCAGGAGTTCCATGTGCAAGTAAATATGTATAAAAACCTATCTTTTCATCCTCTTGGTTTAAACCTTAAATAAACTTATTAATGGTCACAATGAACATTAAAGACTATCAGGTATTGTGCAATACACAAATTTGTCTAACTTTTTGCAATCCAGTTTACCAAATGTATAGGACTCTATTATCAAAGAAAATAGACATGCAGGAAAAAATATGTAACCCAAATTATAGTTGAACCTAGTTAGGGACTTTTTTCATTGTTGGTTTCTATTAGTATAAGTAACCATTTAATTAGCAATCATAGTTAAGTAGTCATGAATGCTGGTGATTACTATTGTATCTGCCTGTATTTAAGTGTTTTGATTTGGAGTACTGGAGGACAGAATAATGAACTTCTAAATGTTAAGGACAATAATACAATAAGCTGAAGAGTATTCAAACCACAATCTGATGTCTCTCGCTCTCAGGGAAGTTATGTTTAAAAATCCTCTATAACCGATAGCCCTCTTCATCAGCTAGACGAGGAGGAAATTTTTCCAGTTGCCCATTTCAGTGCATTCTGGTGGCATCCTTTCTGAGGCAGCCCTCAATTGAGATGTTTTTACTAAAGGTCCAACTCAACTCTCTACTGCTTTTATTCGAATGTATTCCTTTGTGTTTGGTCTGTCACAGACACTCAGAGCAACTGCTGAGCATCCTTCTCATAAATGTTTCATATACTTGATGACAGTATTTATCCCTTAGTTTCCGCATATTTGGATTTTATTCAATATCTTTTGGTTGATGTGGAGGAAAGGGAGATGGCACTTATGTTTCATACTCCACATTGCTGCCAGCTCTATCTAAAACACAAATTGATAATGTCAGTCCCTACTTACAATTTCCTAGTCATTTCTCACTGCCTCCAAACTAAAGCCCAACTACTAGAGCACAGGCCAAATGATCTCTCATCTTGTTGCCTCTGCCCCACTTCCTGCCCAAATTCTTAGTAATAATCTTCTCCTATGCAAGACATGCCAAAAAAATTTTTGTAATAGTCTTTGCTGTTTCAAAACTTGATCCTTTTGTGTTATACTGTTTCTCTGCCTAGAATGCCCTTTCCTGTATTCCTTAAGCTAATGCCTACTCATATAGGTTTAAATAATAGCTATATTAAATGTCCCTTGTGTCTACCAGAGGTGTTTACTCCTTCCGTGTTATCTTGGACTTGTGCAGACTTCTTTTGTTCAGCCTGTAACCATGAAGTATAATCATATACACCTGCATTTTCCCCCACTACACTGTGGTAATACTGAGGATAGGAGATGCTTAAATCTCAAACCTAACATATGATAATTGATACATGTGAGGTGTGCATTTTTCTAGAATACCAGAATTACAAGGATAGGTAGTCCTGTGTGAGTACTGCAGACCAAGGCCTCCCCCCTCATCCTGATTGCCCAGTGGTCAGTAGTCCTCTTAACATGCAAATGTCACATCTATAGACCTGACAAGAATAAAGAAGAGAAAGGAAGAAAGAAAGAGGAGCTGGGGTTGGCAGGAAAGTTCCCTAAAATACCTGTAAGACTTCCACTTACATTTCAGGGGCATGCTACATCACACACACCCTTGTTACAAAGGAGTAAGGGATTGGGAGAAGGTTAGACTGGATAATAGTTTTCCTCCAGAAGAAAATAGAGGTTTCAATAGAAAGGAAGAAAGACAGATGTTGTAAGCAAGTTGATACAGAATCTCATATACTCAATATACATTATCATAGACTAGGTGTCCAATAATTATTACATAAATGAATGAAATTGATTAAGCCTGGCTTTTAAAGCTACATATTTTCTAATTTAAGCTTTCTCAAAGTATATGAAAGTTTTCTAGTAAGAGCTTATAGTTTGTTTGTGTTTATTTAATTATGTAGTTATTTATTATTGGTAATAGTATTATTTATTTATTTTTTGAGGTACTAGGATTCAACTCAGGGGTTCTCTACCTGTGGACTATATCCCTGATCTTTTTTATTTATCATTTTGAGACAGGGTCTCCCTGAGTTGCCCAGGCTAGCCTTGAGCCTGAAATCCTTCTGCCTCTACATCCCAAGTAGTTGGGATTGCAGGTGTGCACCACAGCACTCTGCCTTAATCCATAGTTTTAAAGTATTTCTTTTTTCTTTTTTTTACTTTTTGAAGAATTAAGTAATATAAAAAAAGAGTTTTTCTCTTTTAAGCATTTCTTCTTTCTCCCCTTGCAGAATAAAGACTAAAAAAATAAATCACATGTACAATCATAAATAAAATAATTTTCCATGTTTAAATAAAGAAATTTATTTTCAGCATTTAATGAAGTGATATCGACCTCATAATTCATCTAAAAATATCGCTCAAGAATTTTGTGTAATCATGTTAATTTCTAAGTGTCTATGCCACCTACTTCCTTCTTAATTTTTTTTGTTTATCACTTATATTTATTACATGAAAAAGCAAAGCATAAATATACTAAATTTACCCATCTTTAGTAAAATATTTAGGTGGGAATAGAGCACAGGTGAAGTTCATTTCATTCTGTTCCTTGCTTCCATTTTCTTTTAGCAATTCTTCATATCCTGATTTATTAAAGTAAAACAATTTTTTCAGCAATTTTTTATTGAACATCTCCCATGGTCAGCCAGTTTTCTATGTGCTTTGAATAAATTAGGAAATTGTGAATGAAATATTTCAGGGATAAATGTATTCTAGATAATCTTTATATATACAAACTCCTACAAAGGTCAGCTTGGCTTTCCATCTTACTAAACCCAAGAATGAATTCTGTTATCATCTTATTTGACACATGGTCTATCATAATCACTGCCTTCAATGGACAGTGCCACCTGCATGTGTCTTTCAGGACACTATGCCCCCTTGAAATCATCCTGCCTCACTGCTAACATCTTCCCTGTCTCCATTGTTAGTTCATTCTCATCTACTCAAACTCAGTAAATACATTTCGGAGATCTTTAAGACTCATCCATTTGATCTTTTTCTTTTTCTTTATTTTTCTTCCATTCTTTTTTTTTCCTTTTATCTTCCATCTCATTAGAGCAGCTCATCTAATTTTATGGTTTTAAATACTTTCTATTTGTTGACCACTCTGTGATCTCTTAACTCTTTACCTAGCATATTTACTTGGGCATTAGTAGGGCTTCTTAAATATAGCATAAAGTCAGACTCTTGATCCCTATTCACCTATGCCAAATCTATGGTTTTCATACCAGTTCTCAGCTTAGTATGTGGCATTTCATTTTTTTTTTTTTTCATTGCTCAGGCCAAAGTGCATGTATTCTTCCATAGTTCTTTATCTCACTCCCTATACTCACTTTCTAGTAAATCCTATTAGATTTATCTTTAAATATTCAAGTACAATGATTTTTTATTATGTCAATTATAAACACTCCAGTCTATGCCATCAATACATTTGCCTGCATATTTGTAAAGGTTTTCTCATTGATGTCCCTATTACAACAATTACTCATTATAGCCTGGTCTCAACAGGGTAGTCTGAGCAATTCTGATGAAAATGAAACAGATGATGATATTCATTTAAATTTTCCAGTATCTGTCAATTGCTCAGATTAAAAAGGAAAAACCCTTACAGTGTCAAATATAAAGTTAAAAAGCTATTATGAGGGCATTCAATTTTTACCTGCCATGATGACTCCCACCCAGCTCTGGGTACACTGGACTCTTGCCTCTTACTTGTTACTAGGAATCTCAAGACCCTTTTACTTATTGTACCTTTTTGGGAATTTTCTTCCTTAAAAAGCCACCCAATTTCTCCCTCACTTTCTATGGTTCCCTGCTCAGTGATGTCCTCCCTGGTGATTCCCATTAGTGACCAACAAGTACTTCATTCAGAACCTGTAATTTCCTATTGTTCTTATTCAGCTCTATTTTTTCCTATTCGGGTTACTAAAATCCAGCCAATCAAATATATATTTATGCCTTATTATTGTTTATTGTCTGTCTATCCATTCTAGAATGTGAGTTTCACGATGGCAGCCATGATCTGTTTTGTCAATTGCTATGTATGCAGTGGTTGTAATAATTCTTGGCATATGACAAAAAATTAGTAAATATTTTTATTTAATAAGAATAAATGAATAAACTTAAGCAAAATATATGTATTCATAATAATTATTCCCCAGCACAAACAACTGAACATTCTTCTAAGTTACAAGTAAGCATTTTGATTCAAATCAAAAGTCATGAAGAAGTTTGCTAGTTCACATTTTTCATAAAATTTACAGTCTATCTTTTTCTTTCATCAGTTGACTAGGATTCAGATTTCCAACAATGTACCACAATAGTATTGGTATCTATTAATAATCAAAAGAAGGCAAATAAACATATTCTAACTGAATGTGTCTTTTCTTCTTCAATGTGTCTATCACCACTTAAATACTACTTCAGTTTTTATGGTCTCATGAGTTATAATTTCCTCTTATCAGAAAAAGAATGTATTTATTTAAATGGCTCTTTTTAGAGGATGAAAAGGTACTTAATGGTCATTTTGAATAGCTTATAAAAACAAATAGATGTTAAATGGTTTTGTACTTAAAACTTACATAGAAGTAACCCTCAAAGACCAGACAGCAATTGCTTCTAGTGACAAATTAAACAATTACCTGCTTATTCTCCAGATTTCAGTTTGAAGATGGTCACAATAAGGAAATAAAGAAAAGTTAAAAAAATATATAACTTCAAAATTGATTCACATATTTTGGTAAAGAAGATTCTTTTAACATTTTAGGAACAAAAACCACATTGAACAATATAAAGTGGGAGACATTTATGTTTACAATAACTCTATTTAACACATCATAACCTTGGAAAAAAAATACTGGTGGGTCCATTTTCCACACACTGATCTTATACCTGAGAGGAAGGATGTGTGTGGAGCCTCTCGTTTTCTCCTCAAATGTGCTCACCAGATGATTCAACCTTCATGACATCTGAAATTATGATACTGACCTTTCTATTATAAGTCAGTGTTTTTTGTAACTTTCATGTATTTTTGGAATGTCTTTGCTTTTGATTTCCCTTCCAATTCCCTTCAGGTTTTCCTCTTAATTAATTAATTAATACATGTATTAATCACCTTTGTATCCCACACAACTACTGAAATAAATGTGACATGAAAGACAGGAAAGAATAATTGCTTAGACCAATCCCAAAGATTCCATTTATGAATGGGGCCCCATATGTTGGGGATAAAGAGTTGCAAAATACTCTCTAAAATTTCCTAAATTATGTTCCTCCAGTGCAACTAGCAATTAAATACAGCAATAGAAGAACTTACAAGTTAATTTATTTTGGTTACAAAGTTCAGATATTTTAATTAGTGTTTTGCTTCTGTTGCTCTTAACTCTGAAGTATCATCTTAGGTTTATTTATCTATCTAGCCATCGATATAAATGTGTATGGAAAAAAGAGTGATCAGTTCCACTGTAATATGAAATAATTTTAGGGCATTTAACATTTGGATGAAAATATTATTTTACATGAAAATATGGAGAATCTTATCATGATCAGTATTCATTCCTTGGCATAGGAACCCAGTGGGATAGGTAAAGAAAGTTGAGCAGGAGAAAGAAAATTTATTGATGTAGTGCAAGAGAAACACATCTAGAAGTTTAGCCACTGGGAGTCTGAAGAGCAAGATGAGATTGCTTGTATGTGGTTTCTTAATAGCACGGTCCAGACAGACACAGATTTGCCCAGGTGGAAATGGATCTTCTGCTTCACAAGATCAGAAACGAAGTTCCTTTTCCTTTGATATTTTTGCAAAATGTCATTTGACATCTTTACAAAAAGGGCAATGATTATTGTGCTACAGAGTAAGTAAGAGATAAGAAATTTTTAAGCAGTGATGTATTTCTAAAATAAATATTTGAAACATGAATAAAATAAATAGATATTAGTCCTAATTATCCACTTCGGAGACATTGATTATCATGAAATTGGTCCATGCTCTCAAGATCCCTTATGTTTCTGTCCACTCCTTCTGAAAGCTATAATAACTGCTCTTCCCCTTAGAGCATTATAAAGTGCTTTGAGAACTGAGTTTTTGGTACAGTTTTTCCCACAACTGTGTCTTCTTCACAGACAATGTGTCCCATTAAAACAATAGTGAATTTAGTTAGGGAAAGAAATGTGTCTCTTGAGGGACCTAAAGTCTTAATAGATTTTACCATTCCCGAGGTCATAACCAAGCCTGAGAAACTCTCAACTTTCTGAGAAAAGACCATCTTCTCTGCCTACCACCTGTACCGTGTTCCAGGAACACTTTTGAAAAACGTGTTTGAGAACTGATTGGTTTCAAGATAACCACACAAAATAAACTTGTTCTAAAATATCATGATTATCAAGATCTGTTACTGAACATACTGAAGCCCTGGATGTATTGGCACAATGGATCTCAGATCAAAATGCAGTAATGTGGAATAGTTTCTTCTCCACTAAGGATTATATAGCCAAACTAAAATCAAAGACTACAAGAGGCTGAAATGAATGCGAGAAGGTCTTGTTCTTCCTGAAGTCTCTTCAGTTTATATTTCCAGACCACCTTCAGAACTGATGTTGAGCTTGATGTGACTTCAGTTGTGAGGAAGACAACTGGCCTTCCCAAATAGCCTTCTACCCTCCTACTTCCCTTGGACCACTGCCTTATACCCAAAACTGTTTAATAGGGGCAGCACTTTCAACCATGAGAGGAAAGACAAAGTACAATGAAACTGGGAGAAGTCTACTGACCTAAATACTAGTCTACAAAAGATATTTTTCTTTCCTAGGAAAAATTCCAGCAGTAGGGGGAAAGGAAATCAGACTTGCGGATTCCCCAATAACAACTTCTTTGAATCAACTTTTCTTGCTGCCCTGAATTCCCACTGTGACTAAGAACTTTAGTTCAAATGAGTTTGATTAATCTGAACAAAAAAAGAGAAAACATTATACTTCATTCATCCCTTTAAACTCCAATTCCCTCTCCAGGATTTTGAATAACTTAAGATAATCTACTTCAATTTGCCCCAACAAGTACTTACTGAGCACCTCTTGGTATAACTATTTCAAGGATACAGAAACACCAAAGGCAATTTCAATTTTCAGAGAAACACAATTGTTGAACCAGGAACTGGAATGGCAAAGCAGAAACAATTTGAATCACAAAATGATCATAACATTTATTTATCATTCAATCTTATCTATTTACAAAAATCGAAACTGAGGTTTAGAAACTTAAGTGACTTTCCCAAGGTGCCAAAAGTTAGAGATAAAACTTGTTCTAATACTCCAGCACAATACAAAGACACATGATGATGAACACACCCATTTTATTTACTGTCAGATTTCAAAATATGTTTATTGGGAGATTATATTTTTCTTTTATGTTAGTATTTTGGTATGATAGATTATTTGGGCCACTAAGGAATAGTTAAGACTGTTTACAAAATATTTTACACAATCTTGAGCTGAAGAAATACCTGTTCTGAACAAATTAATAAATGACTAAAATTAATGTGTAAATAAAAGCATAGTTCTTGTTTTGCATACTGAGCTGTATAAAATGTGTTTTGATGACTAAAAAAATAGGGCAGCAGGAGTTTCATTTTTGTCATTGTATATAATGTTTTGTGCATAAAAGAGTTTATGGTTAAATTATGAAATGGGTGTGAGCCTCTTCTATATGTATACTTTCTGAAAATGAGTGTTTAAGATAAACATTTAGAAAGGAAGGAAAATAAAAATTTATTGTAAAATTATAGAATATCATAAAATGAAGCAGAGAGGCAAGGCAGTTTTCAAGCTTCTAAAATTCTGTGTCATTCTGAAATGCAGGCAGGGCTAACTCATATTGTACTATATTTTCTGTAGCTTTGAAAATCTAACCTGTTGCTCATAAGTTTGTTTAGGGTCAAAAAATGGAAGCATTCTTGCCAGCTTTGAGAGGAAAATATAGGAAATAACAAGAGCATTTTTCATGGGTGACTGGGCATTCAGGGAACAGGCAGGTGGTTGTGCCAGATGAGCTAAAGGTCTGTCAACCACAGAAGTGGGAGGCCCTCACTCCTCTGTCTGCTGAAGGGAGAATGTTGAAAAAGAGCCAGTGTGCAAATTGATCAAGAGGAAACAGCCTAGCCATTCAAGAGCACAAAATGTAGGCTAGCCACCGCTGTTAATGGAATAAATGAAATTATGTGTGAACGAATAAATGCTTACCTAATTCTATTACCAAGATCCCTCTTTGGCAATAATCTTTAAATACGTTTCTACCTGCTTGTTCTAACTTAAGATAAGTATCTGGTTATAATCATGGTCCAAAGGTCATGATGATGCTCCCAGTCCTTGCGTTAGTGGCGGCCCCTCCTGCATTCCTTTGGCTACTAACTTATCCTACTAATTTCTCAAGGCCCTCTCCTGCCATGCTCTCTTTTCTCTCAGTTCTACTGTCCATAGCAATATAGAATCAAATTCTTCAGCTCTTTGATTTGGAGACAATAATTGGAAATCTTTTGGTTTAGTTTCTTTCTCTGTAAAATGCATACAGTTAAGAAACCTCCACTTATTTTGACAGACTGTCTCAAGGACTCAGATGCTGAACTATCTTGGGGGACTGGAGATACCTACAGAAGGTAAAAGGCTTGTATTTTAAGAAATATATATTCTTTTGGTTGGTTCTTTATTACTATGTTAACAAAAGGAATTGTACAGAATCATCAAGACAGCTATTTCCATCTTATTAAAAGTGAGCTCTGACCTTATGTGAAATGACACATGAGAACTGAGGGCAGAGCAGAGGGCAGACAACCTGCTTACGCACGGGTTAGGAGAAGTTACACTTGATCACTGCTCCAGATGATGAGTGATTGGGGAATGCAATGAAAACATCTTAACACTTTTATCTGTAAAATATACCAACAGCAGAGGGGTGTGGTGACTTGCTCAGAATGATACAATCATTTATGAGAGAGTCATTATTGCTAAAGGAATACACAAGGGAGTGAAGTGACTAGGTCCTTCCAAAATGTTTGCGAATGTTTGAACACTGGCATTGCTCAGGCCTTTGTTCTTTGTTTCTATTGTAAGCTAAATTAAAATTAAAATTGGCCTTTTGGGTTTTTTTTTTTTTACTTTTAAATAAATGAATTGATACTATTAACTGGGTGGTCCTGAAGGTGATCGCAGAGTCAAGCACATTCACATCCAGAGCTCAAACTAATATCCTTGAAATACCTGGTTTTTGCTCTACAAAACTTGCTTTTAGAGTTTACATAGGTCACTTTTTGTTAAAGGTTTATGTTGTAACCAGAGGTAACAAAACAAACAAAGTTGAAAACCATGACATTTTTCCAGAGGGATTAGACTGGACTCCCAGGAATGAATTTCACTGGCTGGTTTGGTCATGTGTCTAATCTTGAGTTAATTATGGAGAGGTGGCCAGGTCCATGGCATATCCTGATTGCCTGAGTCAGATTCAAATGCTTATTTCTGGTACCAGGGGATGAAATGTTCCCACAATAAATACATAAACTGAGAGACTGGTTGTTCCTATAGGCTGCTAGTCCCTAGGTGACTCTCTGATCCTAACTGCCACTACCACCCTTGAGTCCAGGGGATATTTAAATGGAACTTTTATCCTAAATACAAGGAAAGAATAGTTGATTTGACAGTGTTGGGTTTGTACCTTGTGTTTCAGTATCTTTGTTTATTTCTTTAAGTATGTTAACTTCAGATGAATAAGTAACCCAAAAAGATTTTTAATGGATTTTAATTATTTAATTTAGATGCAGTGAATGTTGTTAGTGACAATTTCTGAGTTGTTCTTTAGTAATAAGTCTTAAGACCCTGATCTTAGCATCCTAGACATAGTAGGAACTCATGTATATTAAATTTGATGGAGTTTGTTTTCATGAGCAACACCTCAGTGGAGATTGTTAGAGAAGCCATTCTCACTCATCCATCCCTATTCCCCACCAAAAAAAGAAATCTATTAAGAAAACTGAAGAATGAGGAAGTATAGTACAGATCTGAGCTGATTTTGAAATCATTGTAGTCCCTCATTAATGGGTTCTAATCCATTTCAATGATTACATAAATAACTTAAAATATTGGAAGTATAAAGTAGAGTATAAATAAATAAAAAAAGAAGCAAAAACAAAATTGGGTCCACATACACAACAGGTTCAAATATTGCTCTATAAATGTTTACTTCATTTGTTGTTTGTACCTCTGGATATCTAACACAGGGCACAGCAAAATGTGTTTCTTTCATTGTACTGTAGTCAAAAAAGGTGAAAAATACCAAACCGAGTGATGGTATGTGTTTGTTTTGTAAATGTCCATTGCTCATGTTGTCAACTGGTTGCAGAATGAGAGTGCAACATTGACACCTAACATATAACCATATTTGGCAGATGAAGACCTTGGAGAGCATGTACCATGTATGAATCCAGCTTAGGCAGGTTTTCAATTTGTCCATAATGTACTCATTGGTTTGGAACTCTGTGGATGTACGTGTCACTTGCTATGGATGGATTTGTCTGACTTCTTGTCAAATCAATGTTTATTGACAAAAATCTATTTTGTTGTTTTGTCCCAGAAATCTATATTGGCATCATTCCCTGTGGATATTTGGCTAGTCAGTGGCAACCAGAGATGCCAGCTAGAATTTTTACTGTTTTTATGGTGCCAGCTGCTTTCCTGGCTTGGGTTTCTTTTGTTCAGATTGTAAATGAGGGCAAGACACCCAAATCCACCCCAGTGTGCTCAGTGGGAAATGACAGGAGCCCAATAGCTTAAGGCTAAGCAGCAGGAGCTTTCATGAATGAGGGGTCAGATACAGTGGTGACTGTAAATGTGGAACTGTGCTAATGGAGGTTATGTATAAAAGTACTGTGTGTGTATGCACGTGTATAAGAGGCAGAGAGGAGAGAGAGGTGGGGAGTTTCTACAAATTTGGGAGAGTTTCTCTTTAATTGGGATAAATGAGATGCTTGATTTTCCTTACATCATAAGAAAGTATTTGAAGTTCATAAGACAATTTCTCCTCGCAAGTTCACAAATGAGTGATAGGTTTTAAAGCATTCTTAGATTATTCCATTGTTGGATTATTTAGGATTCTGCTGTTTTTCTTTTATCCCAAGCTTATATATTTTGACTATTCCAAGATTCTTTAGAACTTTTGCCAGAGATACAATGAGGGAAACATAAAAATAAGAAATTCAAATCCTTCAAACACTGTCATTTGTTTATATCTCTTATAAAATTATAGAGACAAGAGTTTGAAGATTACACATGCAATGAAGATTGAATGATCTGTATACTTAAGGATCTGGACTTTTTGATCTGCTGACTATCATAAGTAATTGAGAAATAGATGAACCACACAGGCTGCCCCTTGACTTCAGTGAAACAAGGGGGTTTCCCTGCCAGGTTTCAGGATATGCGCCAGGGAAAGGAAAGGGCGACAGTGTGCCAGGTTAGAGGGCCAAGGAGACCACACTTCCTCTTTAATGACTGACTTTCATTTCAGGAGGCCACTATTCCAGTTTCACTTCCTGGGATTAACTGAAAAAAGAAAGCAGGTTAAGGGAGCATCACACAAGTTGTTTAAGGCCAGACCCAGCAATGAACTAGATCACAATTGTGCTACCTCTTGGGGAAGAGGAAAACAGAGAAAGAACAGAAAACAGAAAAAAGAGAGACTCCAATGGTAGCAAATAAATAAGACTAGTATCTCCTTGGTGTTAATAAATTTGAGTTCTGCATGAAATTTTGATGCCTGGCATAGAAGTTTTCAACTTTTAATAGTGTTTCAATTTTGCTTCACATATATGTGAATGGATTTAAATGCCTCTATACCGATTCCCTTACAATAATAAATCATGGAAAAAACAATGCATCGGGTCCATAAGGTATGTGACTGGTTGAGGAAAATAAAAAGGGAAAATTACTGGCTTATATCCTAAGTTTTAAACAATGTTTTATTTGTCAATATCTGACTAAAATCTTGACTCCAATGCTAATATTTCGACATTGATTTGTTTTTCACGCCCAATTATTTTGGTTCTTGTTTTTCTGACCTCCCAGGTAGTCTCTAGAAGAAATGAGTGGAAAGATTAATAAGGTACAATGGAGATCCCCTAAAACCATAGTTACAAGTACTTTGAACAGTATCAATAAACAAGTGACCTCATTTCTACCTCCCCATCTCCAGCACCCTCTGAAAACCTGTCGTCTGTCACCTTTTTTTGTAAAAGAGCCTCAAAATCCAGTTAGCTTCTGACTTCAGAAAAGATTAAAAATAAAGTTCTAATTGCCCAGAAAAAAATTCAATGTTATACTAATCATCTTCTCAATACTTTTGTTCTTATCAATATCTAATACATGGACTTGCTCTGAAAAAAATTGACTCCACCAGAAACCAGAAGAGGCAGACAAGACACACCCTGTTCTCCACCCAACCCTGAAATCAAATGAGAACTTTCTATTTTTCAAAAGAAATACCACAATAATTGGTTTTCTGCTGTCTTGCATGAAATCATGAGACACGGAACGTTTGCCAAATATTTCTAAGCCTCTTAACATGATCAACTGCGTGTGAGTAATGAAAAGGGATGCAGGAGGATTCTTTCAGTATTGAGATCACAAATTTACAGAAAACTAAGAAATCAGCCCAATACCCAAAGAAAGGATTTCTAAGAAAATTGATGAAGAGTAACAACATGAACCCTTCTCACTTAAATATTTAGAAACATATTATACTTGTATGCCCATAGAAACTTATGTAAAAGCATGAATGAGGTAATATTTAGACAGTAATTAGGACAAGGACACTTGTGATTTTTTTTCCCTACAAAATGTCCTATTTGACTTGCATATGAATTAAGTTAGCCATTCAGAAAAATCATAAACTATGTGGTCAGGTCAGGGGCCTATATTCAAAGTTACAGCGAGAGAAAAGAAATCCAACAGCCCTATTTCTTAAGCTGGATACGGGCCTCACTGTTTTAGGGAAGGATTATTAAAAGATGACTTCCTTTCCATTCATTTGAAGGCCAAAGCAATTTTCAGGTGTATGTAAAACGTTACTCACTTTTAGAGTCTATGGACATAGAGAAAGAGAACCTAACTACTGGTTTACTGTTACCCCTTCAACCTGCCCTCAAGATTCCCACATTTAGCAAAAAGCAGAGATGGGGTTATGTCACCTTAAGATCCATGAATTGCAGCCATTGGCCTCTAGGCTGCTGGCTATAGGCTGTGTAACATGTGAAACCCTAGCATATGATAACCCAGAGGTCAAACCTCTGAGTTGTTCTACTCAATCCAGCAAGCAGACTAGGACTGTTGAGCCTGCAGCTCTCCCATGGGGCTTCCTGTACTCATGTAAGACAAGAAGTCTGCATAACCTTTCAGGGTCATTCAAATGAGTCAGACAATCGCGGGAGTCTCAGTTTTCTGGAGTGTTCAACTTTCTTGTTTGTTTATTTGAAGAATACATTTCTTTTAGCTAGAGCTAAGGCTCTCTGAAGTATCCTTGTTTTATATCATTAATAGAGAGAAAATACATAGCCAAATGGAAGGAGCCGTGGTCCTGAAAACATTCACTGAATGTGCTACAATGCTGAATTTTTCAGGAAATTTGAGGACTCTAGTAAACCCCTAAGTGAGGGCAGAGCTTATTAGCTGTAAAGAGTCTGAAGAAAAGACCTGGGAGATTTGAGTACATTTTGCCTTTTTTTGTGAATGTGAAATAAATATTAATGGAGACAATGGAATTCAGTTCAGGAAACAGTGCCTTTGAGTTTGTCTAAGAAGAAACAGAACCACCAGGGTTACATAAATATACATACATCCTAGTGATACAGCATTTGTAAGAGGGAATTTCCTCTAGCAAAGGGATGTGAGTAATGTAATATAAGAAAATGACTGGACAAGCAATTCAGAATATGTTTTAAAAAGAAAAAGAAAGAAAGAAAGAAAGAAAGAAAGAAAGAAAGAAAGAAAGAAAGAAAGAAAGAAAGAAAGAGAAAGAAAGAAAGAAAGAAAGAAAACACTTTTCTTGAAACTGTATTTAAAGCAACCACAATGTTCTGGAAGGGAAAAAAAACTAAGAGGTAGTACTGGTGTGCTTAATTTCTTTTTTTTTTTTTTAAATCATCAAACATTCTGGTTAGGTGCCCGATGTCCTTTTGCTTCCTGATAAAATGAAGGATTAAACATAATCTTTTATTCCAGAATAAAACTAACTGAGGTACATTAGAGGGACTGCCTGGATTGCAGGCCTAAGTGATTCCTAGTTTCTATAATAAATTGGTATTGTTGTCCTCTAGACTTGCATTCAGAGGTTATTACTTCATGGTTAAATATTAACATTTCCCAGTTTTTTCTTCTACTTCCAAAATATTGGCACTCTATTAAATGCAAGCGTTGGAAAGTGCTTTTGTATTCCACTATCCTCTTTGAGTTGAGGGTGAGTGCATAATTAAACCTGGCCTGAAATCAACCATATAAGAGTTGAATGAATACCAAGTCCAAGTGGGGAGGATTTACCATATGAATGTTCTTTTCCTAAGACTAAAACACAGGTTAGATTTCCAAGTTTCAAAATGTTGCTCAATGAAAGAAATATGTTGCCCATGAGAAAAAAATAAATCAAATGGTGGTGTAATCTATAATCAAAGGCACTAATGGTCACAAAGCACTCAGAACAAAGGTTTGCTGAGCTAGCAAAGATGTGGAAAGAAAGTCTAATACATAATCCATTCTAAGAAAAGGTCTTTATTATTAAAAACTAATAAAATAGAAAAGCTCGTTAGTAGTTTAAAGTGTTTTATTTTAGTTGTTATTTTTGTTATGTTTTAATACCCTGAAGACTATTGTGCATGTATTAGCTCTGTAAGGGGAGAGATTGAGGGATAGGAATTCTCTTGAGACAGAGAATAACATCCAATGTACGTTTTTTTCTCTCTAATTTCACAATCTAAAATACATTTTAAAAGAACTTTCATTTTTTTTTCTTAATTTGTCTTTATTTAGAACTATTGCAGATTTTTGTCTCCTGGGGTATTCTTACAAGAAAAAGCAGAGATTCATCCCTGCTTATTTAGTACATGGAATCACCCATACAGCGACATCTGATTAACAGTACCATGGCTGTGAAATAATGCAGTGGTAATGTCTGCTTATTCTGGACTTTCTACATTAAGAAACAACAGTAGCCATATGGGAGAAGAAGAAAGGGACACTCTATTTATTCTTTTATCCAGGTAGAAGGAGTCAAATGGTATTTAGTTGAATGCAAACACCTTGATTTTTGTTTGATGGCAAAATCCTTTATTACTCAGGACCAGCACATTGACACAGAAGAAAAAATAAAACAAAAATTCATGTGCAAATGTGGCCTGTATACTAGTGTTTAAAGTGGATGGTACACAGTGAACCTGTGGAATAAGCAGTTGGATGAAAATGACCAGCATGCAGATTTCAGGAAGCATCTAAGAAAAGGAGAAATAAATTACTGGTTGGTTTGTGATCATAACAACAACAACAACAACAAAGTACATCTCTTTTGTACATGTTTTTCTCTCCAAGCAACATAAAAAAATAAAGTTCCCCTAGAAGGAAAAAAATTTAATATTATATTCGGTTTACTATTATAATCCCAATGAATCATATTTCACCTTTTGCAGAAGGCAACTCAACAACAATAATGAATTTGTTAGGTTGGCAAATATTATTCCTGTTCACATGCTTTACCTTGTTAACTACAGCCTAATATTCTTGAGGGCAAAGTATGCTTTGCTACTTTTATTCAATCTTGATTCTAATAAGCGATTGATTGAAATGTTCAGAGAATAAGTAGCATCTGAATTATTTGAATTTTGATATTAATTTTCAAATTCTTTAAAAGAAGTATCTTTCATTAACCAGTTAAGCAGGCATCTGTGTTCTGGTCTATGCTGGTTTACAGCCAACATAGTAAGGAGAATCAACTAGAACTTCTTCTGTTTATTAAAAAGTAACTATCAGTTGAGTTTTAATATTTCAATCATGTGTTAGAACAAGTCATAGTGTACTTTATCATAAAGTCTTACAAAGGAAATGGATCCCTTCACTGGCAAGTTTGTAGCTTGGTGTGTGTTATTGTGAGCATCAATTTTCTGCAATTTGCTTGCAGTTTGGTGTGATGGTACAGTGTAGAGGGTAGGATAGTTTAGGATGAATGTGTATTTATCCTGGTGTTTTTGTTTATCAAATAGAAATACATCTACAGAAAATGAGAGAACACTTTGCTGCTAGAAACAATTACTCAAAGAAGAACTGATGTGAGGTATGAGAATAACTAGAATTTTAGAGAACTGAGATCATGGCATCAAAAATATTTTTAATATCAAATATGAACAAAATAAGAGCCAAAGAGAGAGGGCTTAGGAAAATTGTGGTTATCTTAGCTTTCTTTATCTAATATAACTAGAAACTTTGAATATGTGTCCTAAGGCCGATTCACAGCTTCTGAGACAGGCATCCATGATGCCTGCTGAGAATGGTTCTGCAGACCTGGGAGACTCACATCAGAAGAGCATCCCAAGCTGCACAATTTTTAAAACTGTTATTATAAGAACTGAGCAGGGTAGGAAGTACCTATATAAATATAAAGAAAAAATGTCTCCAGACTCAGGAAATCAAAGTCTAATCCTGGTTCAACTTTAAATGACTTAATAGTCTCATGAAATTTAGTTTCATCTTTGGAGTTTCAGTATTCTTATCTAGAGCAAAGAATTGATATTATTTAAGATTCCATTTCAAGGGCTTACTCTTCTACATAAGTAAGTTCATTCATTAGTGGTTCATTTCATACATGTAACAATTATTAGAAGTTCCTTAAGATTGTCCTCTGGCATTTGTTTCTTCCATCAGGAAGACTGCTGCTGTGTATGGGTATAGTAAGGAACTTTGGAGACATTGGTTTTTCAAGACTTCTGGCATTGGATTTTCAGGCATTGGAGATTAATGTTCGGTGCTTTCAAAGCTCACCCTGGATGCTGTACTCATGATGTTGACTCATTCTAGAAGCTTGGAAGAAGGGAACTGTGAATGAAAAGTACAGATGTCAAATTGGGAAAGGAAATACTGACCATACACTTCTTATAACAATGGAACCAAAGCAATAGAACCAGGCACCAGAATGAGTTCAGATAGCAGTCCCAATGTCCAGAACGTGGTGGATAAAATCCAGGTAGGAAAGCACACCAGAAAGAAGCCAGTGATGGCACAAGTCACAACGAGGAGATTGAAAAGAGATACAGTGGATCACTAGAGACAGCCTTGACTGTATTCTGAGTTTACCTTGTCTGAGATCCAAAATTTTTTTATCTTTCCTGTTAACATTCAAGATTTAAACTACATGCTCAAGTATATTATGCTAGGATCTGAGTAAAGAGGTGGCCCTAATGAGCTTCTGTGCATGATCTCTGTCTTGTTTTGTGCCAGGTTGGCCTTAAATTTAGGAAGAGAAGGTTCCCCTCAGTTTAATCCTCAGTACCCCACTCCCCTCACTTCAAAAAAAAAAAAAAAAAAAAATAGGCCAGAGTGACTTAAACTTTCTAAAACTTAAATCAAACACCTATTCGCCTACAGGTTACATATTGGTTGTTGAAAAGACCCATATACACCAAAAATTTTATCCTTAAAGAGACATCAAATTCCTTCCTTTATTTACAATGATCTCTTCATTCTTAGAGTGTATCTTTTCTTAAAGATGTGCATATCCAAGGGAGGAGAAGCACATTATATCTCCTTAAGAGGACTTAAGAGCAGTGACTTGATTAGATTGCTTTCCTGGAAAAATGACACAATGTGAGTACTTGCTATTGGGAGAAAGAATGTGATGAAAGGGAAGAAACAGAAACAAGAAAGGAAATGGGATGCATTTCCAAAGCAAAAATCTCACTTCATGCACTTCTCTCTTAGCCTAAAAATAGTCAAGAGTTGCCAGACATGGTAGCCCACACACTTCTGTAATTCCAGGGCTTTGGGAAACTGAGGCTGGAGGATTCTAAGTACAAGGTCAGCCACAGCAACTTAGTGAGATCCTAAGGAACTTAGCCCACCCTGTCTCAAAATAAAAAATAAAAAGGGCTGGGCCTGGGGCTCAGTGTTAAAGTGACCCCGGGTTCAATTCCCTGCACCTACCCCTCCAAATAAAGGCAAGAGTGATTTAGACTTTCTAAATCTAAAATTGGATACCTATTGACATTAAATTTAATTTGTTTCCTACTTGCCTATGTGAACTTAAACTCTAGAGGGCCCAGCAGTTCCTTTTACTATTCAAGATGACACCCAAACAGCTCCTTCCTCTAGTCTAATTCTTTTGTACTGGAGCAGCAATATGGGATCCCTGGAAGAAAGGTGCTATGTAAACCACAAGGGTGTGGAATTGGATCACGGGGTGGGGAGCCTGTGCGGTCTTGGAAGGGGACTTAGTTTCTCCATGTGCATTCAATTTGTGATTTTTTTTTTTTTTTAAATTTCTGGAAACTTCTCAGAAGGCTGATGGTGTATGTTATAAAACTGGAAAAACACATGCACAGAACAAATAAGTAAATAGCTGCCCTCTGCCATAAAATTATGCTCCTTCCTCAGAAATGACTCAGTGCAAACGAGCCTCATAGAGATAACTGATGTGCCCCACCTTCCTGGCATGATTTGTCATCTTCCTTAGGCGTGCTGGCAGAGGGAGAAGCAGGAGAGCCTGAGGAGAGGAAGTAAAAGAACATTTCACCCTCTTCGGTAGGACTTGTGAAATATTAAAAGTTCTCCTAGCTGAAGAGGGACAAGAAGATCCTTCTTTACAACATCAGGTTCGTTGGCCCTGAAATTGAAGAGTTGTGGGTTGCCCTTTTATTTACTTAGAACTTTGCTGGACAAAATAACTTTAAAATCTCTGCCTAGAGATTCTTATCTAGAGCTGAAAAGCATTTATTCAGTTGTCCTGTGCAATTTGGCTGTGTGATTTGAATTAAAAATACATGAATTAGCATGTTTTTAATTGGGGGAATTGTTAAAGAGTTTACTCAACAATGCAAATAGAAAAAAAAGAATGCCTTCTGAAATTATTAATCATCAATTATTTATATAATTAAATGACATATAACTGAGTATGTTACATAATGTAGGTTGACTTATTTGCTAGCAGGCTTTCTACTGAAGATATCTTGAAAAGTTTGTCATATTACTAATATTTGTAGAAAGATAAATATAACTAGAAATATAGAGAAGTGAGAAAAGATAAGTTTTTAAGGGCTAATTTCTTTTTTTAGGTTTATATATATTTTTTTATTTGCAATTTTCACTCTTGATGTGAAAAGCCTGAGGCAGAAAGTACACAAAAAGTCCCAATGTACCAAACTTAGAGAATAAGATGCAAAATAGAAAGGAGTTGATGATATTAACAAGGAATAGAGCAAGGTATGATCCATTGAATGAACAGATCTTTGTCAAATTGTAGGCCATGATAAGAATATGCTAATAAATTTTTATAGAGAGAACTACAGTTCTTTACTAAGTGAAATGTTCAAAATAGTTAAATTACAAAGGAATCATAGATAACTAACAATAAAAAGATGATGATGGGCATCTCTTTGACTCCAGGGAGACATCTGTACTTGGAGTGGCTACAGATTCTTGAAAACAATGTCTGAGTTGGCTCACACAGCTCTCCAACTGAGTTTTTCCATATTCACACTTTCCAGAAACTTTTCTTCCTTTTCCTTCCTAACCCCAAAATCACATGCATGCCTTAGATTAAAAGCATGCTTATCCCTCTTAAGTGGCAATGGAGAGAATTCTTACAGAATCCAATTATTTTCAATGAAGAATATTCAAGTTATCATTAGCATCTTCTCTACTATCAACAATACTTTCCTTACAGCATTTCTGCAAATTAGTGTCTCTCAAAGCCCCTTCTTCAAAACATCACAATTAGAATAACCCAGGGTGCTTATGAAAATGCAGATTCCCAAATCTAAAAGCTTCAAAGTTAGATCCTCAGGATTTGCCTTGATAATCTAAATTGGATGCAATGACACATGCCTGTAATCCCAGGTAGTAAGGAGGGTGAGGCAGAAAGATTGCCAGTTTAAGGCTAGTTAAGGGGAGACTCTGACAAGACAGTTTTATCAAACTCTGAAAAGTTTGGGAACCTCAACTAAACCAACAGTGTGATATTGCTGGAGAATGTTTCCTACTGTGTTTACTTTCTTAGCAAATTGACTAAAATGATTACATATAAGATAGAGAAAGTCCTAATATTCAGGACATTTGCCTTGCTGGGAAACCACCCCAATAAGGCCACCTTTGGAGAGTAAAAGGAGTCTGACTGAAAAGAAGCATCATTGGATTTCCAGAACTGTGGAATAAACAATCTGAATGAGAGGACACACCCAGGAAAAGAACAATGTTCGAACTTGTCTAAGGAGCTTACACTTTACAACTAGGGAACAAACTTTTTTTCTGTACAGGTCCAGTAGTCAAATATTTTAGCATTAATGGGCCATTTGATCATGCCTTGGGTTATATCATTTTGTGAAAGCAGCATTGGGGGATATGTAGGCCTATGAGTGAGACTAGGTGCTACTAAACTTCATTGACATGGGGATTGGCATGTCATACTTTTCATATGTAACACATCTTCTTCTTTTGATTTTAAGTATAAAAATCATTCTTGCTTCACAGGGATATACCAAAATAAACATTAGAATTTTGCCCACCCATTGCAGTTTTTCAATTCTTGCTCTGAAAGAGTTATTTTCAAAATGTAACTTCACCTGGAGGACACATTAAAATTCAGACTACTGGGTCTTCCTGGCAGAGTTTCAATAATGAAGGTCCTGGGCAACTCTTAGATGGGTTCAATGAACCTTAAGTGCCAGGGAAAATAAGAAAATAAGGTGGTGAATTTCTAACATGCACCTCATTTTATCACTGTGGAACATTTTAATTTTTGTATTAAGTTTTGTGTTGGGAAGAACAAGAATAACTCCCAAGTTAGAGGAAGCTGTAGGATACTTTTGCATAGAAGTTGTTGAGAGCCAGCTTAGACTCACTATGAACAGCTGAGGTGGAGATGTGGCGAATTTCTTGGCAAAAAGAGACCTGGGAGGAGAAAAAAGTAACAGAGAAACAGGGTGGAGAGTCCTCATTACCATTACATTAAGAACAGGTTCGCCTGATTCATGCTGACCTTAAAATAATCTAATAGAGAAGCTGAAACAGTTCCATGTGAATCATGTTCTCTGAATTCCAAGTTATTATTGTTATTTTCATTATTGAGGAAACAAAAATTATTCTGTGGTCGAGTAATTGGTTGACAATTCTAAGAAACTAACAACAACAACAACAAAAAAAAAAAATCAAAAAACCAGGCCCTTCTGTTTTCAGCCTATTTGCTAGTGATGAAATGCGAGGAGCTTTGATTCAGGGGGTTCCAGCTTGTGTCTAGAGATCAAGGGTTGAGAGTGGGAAGTAAGAAGATGTCTATCATCTTTTACTGTCTCATTCCTACCCCTGCTTATCACATCTGCTTACTCTGGGACCTGTCATTGTCAAATATTCCCTCTTCCCATTAGCAAGATTCCCAATCTTTTCTTCCTACTGACTCATATATTTTCAAGAATAAGAAATCTTAAAAAATTAACCCTTTATCCAAAACATGTTGTTTCCTTGGTTTTACACCTTAATTAACTTATTTCAATTAAAAAAAAAAAACAGATGTAGAAATAAAAGACTCAGCAAATGAGAAAAGTAAGACTGTTTATTCAAATTTGCTGCTAGGGTTTGTGTCTGAAATGTCTCTCAAAGGTTCATGTAGATCTTTGGTTTCCAGATTTGTGCTTCTGAAAGATGGTGGAAACTAAGAGACGGGGTCCTGTGAGAGGTCTTCAGGTCCCTGGGGGCATGTCCTGAATGGGGATTGAGAGACCCAGGTCTCTTCCTCTTTTACTTTCCAGCCACAACGTGAATAGTGCTGCTCTGCCTACAGTCCCACCCTGATGCACTGCTAAAGCTCAAAGCAACAGACCGACCAATCGTAGACTGAAACTTCTAAACTGGGCCAAAACAAACCTTTCTATTTATAATAGATATCTCAGGTACTCCTTTAGAGTAGTGGAAAGCTGAGCAATGTATCTACTATAAAGCAAGGGAGTCAGCCAACATCTCCTGTGATTTGGCAGAGACTTAAAGATAGACAAAGGGATGGGAAAAGCTTTATAGTGGAAAAAAGGAAAGTTACATGTGGATTCAGATTGGAGACTGTGGGTGTGGGAAAGTTGTTCATTGTTGGGCTAACCAAAGGCAAGGCATCCTATGGGATTGGTTAGGGATACATTTATGGCTTTATCTTTTAATGGTCCCAAGTTGGAAGGTAGGATAACAATTAAGAAAGCTGTTAGAACTAGCCATCTGACTAATTATGACAGAAGTTATTATTTAGCTTCCTGGATTATTACTAGAGATAGTAATCTAGCTTCCTACTAGTCTGATTTATAACCAACTATTATCCCAGAATTATTATTGTACATAAGGGATTTAGTTTCTTCAGGTGATTGCTGTATATATAAAGGCAAAGTCCTATTTTTATACATGGTCTTAATACTGTCTGTAAGTGTCTTCAGTTCCTCACTAAGTAATAGTTTACCCAATCACTTTTACTTATCACCTTTCCTTCTAGCCTGACACTTTTAACTTCCCATAATCCAGTTAGTACAATTTTTGTTTAAATATGCTAAATGCAAATTTCCCAAAGTCTGTTCTTCAACCTTCTGGTCCCATGGTATACTCAATTTTTTTTTTTTTTTTTAATGGCTCATTTGAAACTAAGTTAGGGAAGACTTAGTTCTATAGCCATTATATCTTCTGGACTCTGATCTCCACAATCTAAATTGCATAGTAAAAACTCTGATCCAGGTAAGAAGCTTTCATACTTTTACTCAAAATATGTGATTAAGGAGTCCTCCTCCTGTTATACTTAATGGATATTACACAATTTCTTTTCATATTTATCATTCATCTTGTACTGGTAATGTTTTTAAGAAAGTGCTATACTAGGAAAACTGATAGTCCAAAGCTACCATCTCTTCTGAATTATCAATTGCAAAGGATGAAGGATTGCTTCTTGGAACTCTTTGCACAGTCATTGGTGTGTTAATTGATGTATCTCCTTTTCACACTCCCCAGTTTTGAGAATAGTTAAGACTAAGCTCTTAGGCCAAAATTTCTTTCTTGTTAAGTGTTTTCCTTCAAGTGTTCGAAATATTCTCAAATTTTTATTATCTCCTGGGCCTTATTTTCTATATAAAATTGCCTTTAGAAGATTTAATACTCCACCTTTCTCTTCCTTTCCTTCTATTCTCCAATGAAGGGTATTGAGTTAAAGTCCAAAGACAAGGATTAGTCTTCCTTTTCTAGTGGAATTCTCAAAAGATTGGAATTATAAGACTAGGCAATCACTTTCTCTTCAGTACTTTTAAAGTGGTAAGATCTTAGAAGCTGGGCTTGCAAGCTCCCTCTGCCCCAGTCCTGTCTTGTATGCTTAGATCAGCTCTGCCTTTGGCATTATGGCTAAACTCTTTCATATTGTTGGTCTTTGCCTCATTTTCCTGTAGGACTGGGGCAGGTTTCTCTGGTATTTTCGTGAGATTAGAAGCTCCTATTTGGAAGTCTAAGAAATGAATTAATTAGACTCTCTGGGTCTAATTAGCTTTGTTAACTAATAAATATATGCATTTGGTGAATGCGAGGAATTAAAGGGAACAAGAAAAAGGATTAAGTAAAGGTTAGCTTAAGTAAAGTAAAGGCAGGACAGCTTAACTTAAGCAAAGTTGTCCATTATGGGTTCCAACCTGGCTTCTGCAGTAGGGTTTAGATATCAAGTTCCTCTCCTCTACCAAACAAATGTCATTTTATCTTTTTTTTTTTTTTTTTTTTTTTAACTGGGAATCCTCATCTATACTTTGTGGGATCTTACAGAAAAGAGAAGCAAGTCAAGCTAGGATGTGTATAATATTAAATTTCTGGCCTAATCATATTAGCACCTTATTTCCCCAAAACATTAATATTGTGTCCTCAGCTCTGAATACCATTCCAACACCATCTCAGCAGACTTGCTTAAACTAGATATTTTGTCTTTATCTCAAACCAACTTCCATGCTAAATATGTGCATTTGCTTATTTCTGTCAATGGTAGTATTTTTCCTGGGTAAAAGGATTCAGTCGTCCATATTAATTTGGTCCTTTTGTCATATTACCTTTCTTCCTCTACATTTTTCAACCACCCTCATTCAGTTAGTTAACAAAGCATGCTAATTCTTCTTTAATGACATACGTGACATTTGTTCTCTTCTCTCATTGCAACCTCCTTCAACCCATTCCAGTCCTTATACTTGAAGGTACATGATTGTAAGTCCCTCATAGAGGGCTCCTTACCTCAATTTTGCACATGGAAAGATGGGATTTATACTTTCATACTAGTTTTTCTCCCTCACGTTCCCAAGTGAATTATCACAAATTAATTGTAATACAACCAGGAAAAATAAATTGAGTCATAAAACTTGAAAAAAAAGTGTGGGGGGAGGAACTTCAGCAGCAATGTATGTAGAATCTGGAATAAGGATCACACAGAATTGATAAAAGAAAACTAAAGAGATCGGGGTGGAACACACAGTGTCCACAATAAATATATCTTTTTAGTTTCAGTGTCATAAATAAGGAAACCAGAACTTGAGTTATCTTTCAAAATTGATACAAAAGAAGTAACAATGCTCCCTGAGGGCAGGGTTTTCTTGTTTGGCTTGCTTCTGTAACTTCAGCTTCTAAACATAGTAAGCACTCAAAGTCCTGAGTAAGAAAGACCTTAACGTGTTTGAGGAAATAAAAGAAAGTCATTGTTGCTGAGTACAATCCAGGATGGCTGAAGTGCTTGTTGAATAGACTGTACCTGTACTTGTGGATACAGATCGTTTTGACATAGAATCTTCCAATGCTTTATTTTTTTCTTCATTTTATATTTCTTGCATTTTTGTTACTTTTTATAAAGCCTTCTTAAAGATTAGAACATTGACTTTTAGCCCATATTTTCAGAAATTCTTTTAGATGTCTCAAACTTCTGCACATAGGAAATTGGACTGGACACACAATGGAAACATAAACTTTTAAAGTAGTCTCACTTGTTTTCCTGGTTCAAAATAGGAATTTTTTAAAATGTGCATAAGAAAATTATGAACAAAGGGCAGTCTCATATAAAAAAAAAAAACTTCATCTCAATGCAATGTAGATAAAATTTATTTTGCATAGCTACATAGATAGCCATGCAAAAAAAAAAAAAAAATCAAATTGTATGTATTAAAGTCACAAGTTACATTAGTTATGTCATCCAGAGCAGGAAGTGAAATCTCGTTTATTACAGGTTTACCTTAAAAGTTTTGATATGGTTTAGTTGCGTCATTTAAACTGGTATGGAAAACATTCTTTCTACATATAGGTGATACTAGAATTATGGTTTATTACTATACATAGAGTAAAAAAACCTACATAAATTTTAATTAAACTAACCTTAAATTCATGATAGAAAATTTTTAAAATAACTTTTTCTGAATGTTATTTCTCCAATACTATACTAAGGTTTTATAATTACAGTTCAAAGGTAAACTGTTGTAGTAAAATGTTTTTATTTGAGTACCAAAGTTGGGCATAGTGCTATACACCTATAATCCCAGCAGCTCAGGAGGCTGAGGCAGGAGGATCTTAAGCTCAAAACCAGCCTTAGCAATGGTGAGGCACTAAGCAACTCAGTGAGACCCTGTCTCTGAATAAAAAATATAAAATCACACTGGGCATGTGGCTCAGTGTTTCAGTGACCCTGAGTTAATTCCCAGTACCCAACACCCCATGAAAAGAGTACTGAACTGTCACCTACCATAATCCTCAAAGTTATGATCTCTGGGCCTTAAGATCCATGAAAGAGAAATAAATAAAATTAAGACCTAAAATTGCTGAAATATTTAGAATATTTGACTATGAAAAAGAAGTATTTAAAGCAAAGATTAATTGAAACCTTTTGTTTTTATGAAATGCTTATTAATACATAATTGAAATCTATTATATTTAAGAAAAGGAAATGATTTTTTTTAATTCCTAAAAAAAAATAATAAAATCAAGGAAAGTACTGATATTCTTTGTTTTCCTATCTGAACCAGGATAGTTTCAAACCTCATTTTTGAAACATTCTATGTTAAAAATCTAGCATTCCTTTAATGATTTTTGCTGAACAGATTCATGTGTTAAGAGGAAGTATAGGTCTCACAAGATTGACCTTCAAACAGTTAAATACATGGACATTTAGGATTTCCTAAAGTGGAAGGTTGGATATGAATAAAATATAATGCCTTCATTTGAATATAGTCACTAAATTGGGATTAGCTAATTGCACCATAAAATTATTATGATCTACAAGATAAGAGACGTGTTACACATTGTAATTTCTAAGCCAACACATCAATCCCATGGGGAATAGTCTCACCTCCATGTACTGTAATTTATACACATAGTCCCATTAGTATAAATGAGATTTACATACAGACTCCCTTTAGTAGCTACAGGAGAACCTTAACTCAAAGATTATTTTGAGCTTTTAGATAGAAATCAGGGCTCAGAATACTCTGAGCTAGAGAATGTCAATATTTCACATGTCAAGAGACAATGGATATAGAACCTATTTGTACCACAATTTTTTATGTTCAATGCTTAGGAAAAAAGCAAGCAAACAATGAAATGAAATAGCTTTATTGAAAGTACTCTGAGAAGGCCCTGGTGACCTTCCACTTACCTGAGGTAGAATTTTCCTCTTGGTTCATGTGGGATGTGCTCGGTGAAAACTCCAGCCAAGGTCATTATTGCTACAGTTTCTATTCAAACACAGTTTTAGTCTTTTTTACTTAGGAAAAAGACAGACGGGATTTCTTAGAGGAAATCAACCTGGAAAATGAAGAAAAATCTATAATTTTAGTTTGCACAGCTTACAGTAAAGCTTAAGGTTAAGGCAACAAAACAGCAAAATCCAACTTGCATCATCAGAGGCAATTGCTCTAAGGTTTTATAAATGGAAGAGGAGGAGAAGAAAAAATAACAATTCAGGGATTTAAAGTGTTCCCAGAACATGCCTGAATCTATCTGTTGGTTGACTATGAAAAAGAAGTGTTTAAAGCAAAGATTAATTGAAACCTTTTGTTTTTATGAAATGTTTGTAAGTCCTCTCTGCACCAGCAGCATCACACTTTACCTTGAAATTGGCATCCAATCAGACTTATAAGTAGACTCCAGTTGGACAGACAGACTCATTAATTCTCCCCTTATCACAAACCCAGAACATCTGGGCATTGCCCTTTAAAACAACATCAGGTTAAGAAAACAAACCATTTCTCAGGCTTGACAAAAGGTTTGAGTTACAGGATAGGCAATATTAGGGTGAATAAAGCAGCATGTTTGGTATCATAAGTGGGTTATTTAGAAGTTGACTCAAGTTCATGAAATTCTTAATTCTATACTGTATGTTTTCCTGTTCTTTATTTTTCATCCTAGATATTTTTTTTTAAATAAAACTGAAAGCAATGATTGCTTTTCAGGGAACAAATATACTTGAATATATTAAACCTGTTCTTAAAATATTTTGGATAAGGATTAATCCCTCATGCCAACACATTGTTGGTGCAACAGCAAGTGAATTAATTAGAAGAAAGGTTTGAATTGTTCTTGCTGACCACAGACGGCCTTGGAAAATTCAAATTCTGAACTGTTGTATCTACAAATACTTTACAAGAAGGCACTTTTGTTCTTTTTCTTTAAAAAAACAAAGAAAAAAACAAAAACAACAACAACAAAAAAAAACACTGTGCTTTTTCCTGAACCATCATGACTATTGAGGAACAATTAGATAATTTGACTGTAAAACATTTGAACTAATTTGCTTGAAACACTGCACATAGGAAAGAGGATGTATTTCACTTACTATTTGTAGAGTAAAACTCAAATGTACAAACTTAGTGGAGAATTCAGG
Organism: Sciurus vulgaris; assembly: GCF_902686455.1. Classification (NCBI taxonomy): domain Eukaryota; kingdom Metazoa; phylum Chordata; class Mammalia; order Rodentia; family Sciuridae; genus Sciurus; species Sciurus vulgaris. The sequence goes on along the minus strand of NC_136463.1, from coordinate 100,785,546 downwards.
CTTATTTTGCCTTTTATATATAAGTGATATATTTGTCCATTAGAGAAAAAAATGATCCAATCTGAACCATTTATAGTTCAGAAAGGCAAGTGTGTGTGTGTGTGTGTGTGTGTGTGTGTGTGTGGTGTGTGTGCATGTATATGCGTTGTACATTCCACAAATTTGGATTTAAACCATACTTCTGAAAGAATAATATCTTTAAAAATTCTTTATAAGCATATCTCTACCAGTTACTTTGATAAGATTAAAAATTAAAACTTTCCTTCAGTTGTTAATGACAACTAAAATCGTTTCATTGGATATTCTCAAACTAGATGGGCACCTAGAGTCAAACCAAATTCAAGGTTCCTTGATTTTTCAAAAGTAAATGATGTAACAGGCCTTTCTTCAAGCATCTATAATCTAAAATTTCATTTTATATACAAAAGCAAAAAAAAAAAAAATTAAAAACCCTAAAAACTATACACAAAATTAAATTGCAGAGTTGCTTCATTTTAAATATGCTGTTATTAGCACTTTCAAATGCAAAGGGGACATTAAAACACACACATATAACCACAAGTCTAATGTTTTCATTTCACCTCTTCCCATTTTATTCTTTTAATAGCAATACTACAAAGAGGAACTTCAGACAACTCTTACCAGCAAAGTCCAGTGTTACAACACATTTAATTATCCTCTGGCTTCTATTTAAGATTACCTGGCATAGTTAGCTCTGCCAGATGTAGTTTTGCTATTGGATAATTTGATTTGCTGACAATGTGCCCTGCTTTAAAATAGGAAGTGCCTAGGTGACTGGTGTCCAAATCACACATATTCTTTTGGTTAAAATGAAATGTGACTCTGAACTTAGTCTTTAATTACATTTCCTTCCCTACCTCCAACAAACAAAATTTTATAACCTCTCCAATGAAAAAAAAAAAGTCATATTTTGTGAATTACCACTTTGGAAGCAGCCCAGAACCAAACATTACTTAGGAAATTTTCTATTATTTGTATTAATCAAATATGTACACCCTCTGTATTTTTAATGGCTTTATTAAATGGCTAATGCCTCGGAGGACTGGGTGACCATGGGATTTCAGACCTTTAGCCTTGGAGGCCTGGGTGGCCATGGGATTTCAGACTCTTATCTAAACTATTAACTGTCAAATGAAAATTATTCTTCTAAGACCTTAACCCAGAATAAAACATGCTATTGTCTACACAAAGTATAAGAGAGTTGCTATGGTATGTCAGGTAGTTTTGGGCGGGCTTGAAAACATATTAATTTCAAGAATGAAAATATATCCAGATACTTAAAAAAAATTAAACTCACAATGGGTAAGCAAGAAGGCTCCTCATGAACAGAAATAAAGTAATATTGCTTAAGAAGAAAAACATTGAAACTAAGCATTTTTTACATTATCTCCTCTAATAAGATTTTTTTTTTTTCATTTTGGTTTTAGCCTGTGGAGACTGCATTGTTCCATCAGGATTGCTCTGTCAAATGAAAAATGTGTCCACATTTTACCATGTGCTTAAACAACCAAGACTAAGTATTAAATCTGAGGGCTCTGTACTTTAAGAAACGTTTTTACAAGTGGAAAGTTATTCAGCTTAGATAGTTCATCCATTTTCCAGAGCCTTTTAAACCTGCATAATATATTGAATGTCAAAAAGCTATAAAATCTCTTTAACTATTGATATCTATTTGTAGATAGCAATATAAATCCTGCCATAAAGTTGAATAAGTAAATGACTTTATCTAAACAGAGATTTGGAATATCGTTCTACTGTTCCAGGGGCATAGCTTTCTGGTTATATTGTATACCAGTAAGCTTAAATTATTATTATTTTTGGTCATGTTTTATAAATGATTGCAATAGGAAGTCAGTATTATATTTTTAAAATCTAAATTTGTGTTAAATGTAATATAAATGTATCTTCTGTGTACTATATACATACTCTAGGTATAGGTGTATACAATTATAGAGTTATGGTGATAAATATGAAAGAAAGCAAAGGGCAGAAGAAAGTCATGGTGGACTTTCTTTGAATAAGGCTCTGAGGAAGAGGAATCAGCAGGAGTCCAAAAGTGACCCCCACACAGTTGTATTCCATTAGTTAGAACTCAGTCACATGGTCACTAGCACCAGAAGAAAAACTGTGATAGTCAGTCAAGTTCTAAGCCAAGGAAAGGAGGGAACGGGTTTGGAGAGCAAGCCTTCACTAGTCTTATTGCATATGCCCTGGCAGTTGGACAGCAACTTTGTCTATTTCTTAGGCTTTTCTAGATGATCACTTTATTCATCCGCCCATTCACAGCCATGTCCCCATCCCACTGTCATAGATTCTGTGGTGCACTATTCATATGTCTTCTGAGCCTTTATGACAGTTCTGAGCTAATCATCCTGTATCTTATCTTTCTCCATTTCTAGTTTATTCTCTCTGTGGGGGTGGAGGTCAGAAAGATAGTAGAATGAAACAGACCTTATTACCCTATGTACATGTATGATTACATGAATAGTGTGAATCTACATTGTGTACAACCATAGAAATGAAAAGTTGAACCCCATTTGTGTAAAATGAAGCAATATGCAGTCTGTAAAAATAGAAAAGATTTTAATAAACAAATAAATAAATAAAACACAAAAATAATAAAAATCATTCTGTTTCAACCCTTTCAAATGTCCACACAGTAAAGCTTTGACTCCCTATTTGGCATTGGATACCAATCATGATTTGACTCTTTCCTTTACATATGCATCATCTGAAGATTCCTGAATTTCATGCTAATTAAACCAATTACTTAAAACCCCCTAAACATGCTGCACACTCACATACTTCAGGTGTGTACATATTCGCTTGCTCCAACTAATGCCTTTTTCTTTTGTCCTTGGTAGAGAAAATCTACTCATTCTTTAAGACTCAGCTAAAATCTTCACTTCTAGGAAATTTGTTTTATTTTTCTAAGAAGACTTGGTATTAAATTCAACCTTCCACTATTTCTAGCACTTACCTATAACTGTGATTATTAGTTCATTCCTTTATCTCTTCCCCAGTATTATAAGATTCTAAAGTTTATGAACTATATGATATACTCTTTGATCCAAAGAATTGAACATAGAATCTGGAGCATAAAGAGCTAAATAATGAGGAGAAACTAATCTTCACCTTAGCAAACTAAATTTTTTTGAATGGATAAATGATAGTCAAAAGTACAAAGAAATAACCTTTTTTTGTGAGTAGAAAACATATTGTCATGTCCAAATATAAAGTCTGTAGTTTGATCCAACTTTAGATATCATGACAAAGATGTTCTATAAACAAGGTCAACCTAATGTCCTTAAGCTATGTTATAGATAATGCCTAATGTTTTCAATCATGTACTTTTACTTACCAAGAATTTTTACTCCACACTTTTCTCCAGTTAATAGTTATGCTTTTCTCTAGATTCAGCTTTCCAAGGGATAGACTCAATGCCTTGTTTCCCATTTTCTCTTGAATTTTGGTGGAAGCTAGCTCTAGTATTTGATCTACAGTGTTCCCAGTTTCAATAGTGTCCAGATTGTCCCATAGAAGTGATCCTTTGTGGGGGAGGATGAACCCATCTTATACCTGCAGATACTATCACTTTTCCCCCTAAAGCTCCTACAGATAAACACTCAATTTAATTTTTAAAAAGCCAACACTTTTTTTCTTGCTATTGCAGTAACTTTATAGTAAGTCCCTTATATACCCGCTAACAAAGTCGCCATCTAAATCAATGCCTACACAGAAACATGGAGGCAATTATTGCCTGATTCAAAACTGTTATTAACTATTCGAGAGACTGAAACTTTTTATATATCCTCTGAAAAGCTTAATACAATGCAATATAAGCAGTAGACAATCTATAATAACTTTTTGAATGATTTGTTTAATGACTGTATTATGTATCATGATACTAGTCATTGTCATGATTTAAACCAACTCTGGTTACAGTATCAACTGGTGAATTTGAAATATTCAATTAAAAGAAAAATAAGCAAAACAAATCTTGCAAATTAATCGATTGGAATTGTGTACCAAAAGAAAAAGTTTTGCTTAAATGAACACTTCACATTTTAACCACATGTGGTTGATTAAAAGTTCTCAACCTAGGATAAATTTACTCCCCATGGGACATTTGGCAAAGCCTAAGACATTTCTGAATGTCACAACTGGAGGGGACTCATTTGGTAGAGATCAGGAGTACCTAGAGTGTTAGTCCCCCAAAACAAGCAAATATCAGTCTTGTCAAAATTGAGAGAACCTGGTTAATATTTATATCACTTGTTTAACTACATGCAAGCAGTTCACTTAAAAAAAAAAAAAGACAACTTGTTCTTTTAATGAGTAGAGAATGATAGCAAAGACTATGACATTTAGCACTGCCACTGACATGTTTATATTAGAAAAAACTCAGTTTTAGTTTTTCAAGTGAAGATAATGTAGGCTTTCCCAAAGATATCTGTAGGAATTGGGGAAGAGCTTTCCAAATAGTCTACTAGGAAAAATGAGACCACACATGATATAGCACATTTGGTTTTTTTCCTTCACTCCCAGTTAACTTACCAATTTGTTTTTTAAATTCCTTATATTTTTCTTCCTAAATTTATGTGCTTGAATTTTCACACTAAAAAGTAAATAATAGGCTTCCTAACGCTAGATAACTTGATGGGTCTGAATTCATTCTCTCAATGAAAAATTATCAGTGAATGATAAAATCTATTTAATCATGCTTAATTAATAAATTATAACCCTTGTTTGTATAGATGTGTGGTGTAATAGTAGTTGTGTAACCATGTGTTAATTTTTATTTTAGTACAGTGATATATACATTTGATACAAATGATAGATACACGATAAAGAAAGACGCCATGAACTAATTTAATGTACACACATTTGAATTTTTCTGAGTGCTCAGAAATGAGCTATCCACTTTTAAGAGGTTACCTACAGCCTTATGCCTGCCATAAGGCTGTAATCATTGCCAGTGATTCTTTCCTGATTCAGATTCCTGCTCAAGTGGCAACCTAGGAACAGGCTTTCCTAAAATTCCTTCCTTAAAGAACCTAAACACTGTCATAAAACACTATATTTGGATCATTGTCCCTACCTGGATTTATATTATTTACTTATTTAATTATTAAATATGATCTGAATATTCCACCAGGATATAAACTGCCTCAAGGCAGGACTTCATCTTTTACTTCAAATGATGATTCTCTAAAGCACCCATTTTCAATATCTCATTGTTTTTACATTACTAAAAATCTGACTTTGGTATAGTGGACAGAATTAGCTGAGGTAAAGAAGAAATAAGTGTTAGTTAACATGAAGATTGTGTTAACTCAATCATCTGACCCCACTCTTTTGTTGATACTGTCCTATATGAGGAGAATAAATATAATACTGCACCATTGGTTATTGGAAGGATCAAATGAGATAATATTGCATTAATTATAGAAGCAATAGTAAGTGACAAATTTCAACTCCTTTGTTTAGAGAATAAAAACACTCACTTTAAATAAGTTCACTTTGTCTGCCTAGACAATATTTTTAGCCTACGTAATCTCTGAAAGTATAATTTGAAATAGAATTGAGTGAATACTTCAGTACATGAGCAATTAAATTCATCTTCCCTTCCTCACTGATTCAGTCAGCAAAATTAAAATACTTATTTGATGCCTATTATATGTCAGATACTTTGATAGGTGCTGGATGTTCAGAGTGAACAACAGAACACAGTTCCTACTTTTCAATTTATCCAATCCCTAATCCGAAAAAAATAGCTCTTCACTTTCAAAGTCAAAATAGGTAAACAAGCAAAGAATTTTCTTCAATAATAATTCATTACCATTTTTTTTCTTCATTGAGTTATTGTGTTAAGAAACTTTTTGCAAACGTTTCCTGCATTATGAATATGTTGGGAAAGTACTACTGGATCTTAATACTTAGGGCCCTGAGACGCTAAAAACCCAAGTCCTCAGTTCTATTCACGAAGCATTGGTAAATACAACATGCAAACAACAGCTTTTCCACCTTGAGAAACACCAAAAGAAGGTTCTGTATTTGTCAATGACACTCACAATGTACATTAAGCAGGATGACTAATAACTTCAAAAGTTGAAATCTGTCCTAGGTACTGCAGTTATTGAGTTGCAACCATTTACTCTATGTCATTCAATTTTCTAATTTATGTGACTCTGTGTGTCTTATGATTTGCATTATAGAATCCCAGCTAGAAAAGGAGCTGCACCCTGCATTCAAGCATTTTTTTCAGTGATCTTAGCATCATTGTATCTATTATCTGTTGCTGTGTTTTAAACAATTATGAAATGTATGACTTCAAACAACACTTCCTTATAAATCCATGGATTTGAATTGTAGACTGGATTCAATTAGTTAATTGTTCTATTCTCTGCTGACTACTATGTTTGGCTACCAGCACAGACTATGTTTGGCTACCAGCATGGTTTCTGCGGTTGGTTGACTACTGAGTGGCACTCAACTCTTGATCATTTATTTTTTATACCTAAGAAAAGTAGCCTTGATTTACTCATATCACATTGGTAGAGGACCCCAAAAGAGTATGGAAATACATATTCTATTAACCATCACAGGCCAAAGAAGATTCAAGGATGGGAAGAACTAGTTTGATGAAAAAGCTTTAATATCATTAAAAAATGTAGATACTGAACTACCCTAAGATTTCATCTCACCCCAATTAGAATGGCTATTATCAAGAACACAAGCAACAATAATAGGGTGTTGGCGAGGATGTGGGGAAAAAGGCACACTCATACATTGCTGGTGGGGTTGCAAATTAGTGCAGCCACTCTGGAAAGCAGTATGGAGATTCCTCAGAAAGCTTGGAATGGAACCACCATTTGATCCAGCTATCCCACTCCTCGGCGTATACCCAAAGGACTTAAAATCAGCATACTACAGAGATGCAGCCACATCAGTGTTCATAGCTGCTCAATTCACAATAGCCAGATTGTGGAACCAACCTTGATGTCCTTCAATTGATGAATGGATAAAGAAACTGTGGTATATATATACAATGGAATATTACTCAGACATAAAAAATAATAAAATTATGGCATTTGCAGGCAAATGGATGAAATTGGAGAATATCATGCTAAGTGAGATAAGCCAATCTCAAAAAACCAAAGGACGAATGATCTCGCTGATAAGCAAATGATGACACATAATGGGGGTGGGAGCAGGACAAGAATGGAGGAAGGAAGCACTGTATAGAGGGAAAAGAGGGGTGGGAGGGGTGGGGGGAAAGGGAAAAAAATAACAGAATGAATCAAACAACATAACCCTGTGTAAATTGATGATTAGACAAATGGTATGCCTTTACTCCATGTACAAATAGAGAAACAACATGTATCCCATTTGTTTACAATTTAAAAAAATGTAGATACTGGACAAGGTGAAAAATTGGGGGTAATTTTATTTAGCTCTTTTTAAACCAATAACAACATTTTTTAAAAAGTCTTCTTTCTTTGTTCTCCTAGTTCTAATGCAAATTGGGCAGAAACATCATTCAGTTAAACAACTGTTTGGTGATCTCAGTCGCCATTCCTCATCTTAACATTGTACTGCTTTGAATATAAATATTAATCAACCTTGGTTCATTTTTTTTTTTTGATAGTCAAATCTGGTTTCTTATATTCCATAAGATAGATGTTAAAGCACCAGCTAGGTTCTATATTCCTGGGTTCTTCCATTTCTATTTTCTTGTCTTTCTCTCCTAGCCTCTTGTGTGAAAAGTCTTGTAGTTCAACTCATTCAAGTTATTACAAGCAAAATTATATCCAAGTCATTAAGAAAACTATAAGAACAATGAAATTTGATTAATGAAAATGTCTTGATAACTCAAAGTTAATGATATTAAGTTGTAGTAGTGAAGATTTCATTTAGACACTGGGAAGTATTTCTTGATTATTACAGTTTGAGATATTGGCAAGTGATTTAATGGAAAGCATCTCTCTCTCTCTAGAGACTTACAAAATATGGTAGACCACTTTATTAGTAAAACACCTTTAATGAATCATTGCCAAGATACATTGGGCTTCATCAGGTGAAAATTTGATGACCTGTTGTTCAGAAAGAGAAAAGAAATATGCCATCTCAATATTTCTACATTGAGTAGAAAGATTGTGTTTGGAATGAATTATACCATAGAACAGAAAATACCTGTCATTATTCCTGTGCAATGGGAGACATGGAACACCTTTAATTTTACATTCTGGACCTGTATTTATTAATAGAGCTTCCTGACACCTCTATGGAATAGTTCAAATAATCACTCCCAGTTTATTCAGGTGGGAGGAATTTCAGCTAGAACATAGATCAGATTTTCTTGGCCAATAATATGTCAGTGGTTGGTTGAAGCTAAAACCTACATCCTCAAACCTTTCTTTCAAACTTTTCTTGTTTACTTGGCAATCCAAGTTTCCTTTTTTGTCCTCTGTCCCTCATCCCAAATCCTTCCCCTTTTCCCTGCTGAGAATTACAGTGAACTCACTTAGAAAAATAAATGCAAAATTAAAGGAATGCTGGGTCATAATCCATTGGTCCAAACTGAATGACTGAGAAAATATGACTTCATTATTTTAAATAACCAACAGAAGAATTACCTGTGGAATTTCTATATTTCCTCCCTATGAGAGCATGTAGGTTAATGAAGGGTTAAAATAACATAAGCTGTTTTTATTTTTTAATGTTTTAAAATGAAAAGTTAGAGAAAGAAATAGACACAATATATCTGCCATCTAGCTTTAACAGTGATCCAATCAAGGCTACTTTCCTTTTCCCACATTATTTTGAAGCAAAGCACAGTCATCATATCACTTTAATTTTTTTATTAGCAATGGCAAACGTTATTTATAATAAGGGAAAAATCAGCATCATTTTGCCAGACCCAATGGGCTTCCCTTTGCCAGTTAAAATTCAAGACTGAATTACTGCATTTTTGTACCTGCAAAACATGCTGAACATAACGTTTTGTCATTCTTTTAAACAGCAAATGGAAGTCATTTAAACCAGATGAGCGACAGGCTGGGGAATTGGCATACCTACAGCACAGGATACACAGAACCATGCACCTATTTCAAGAGAATGAAGAGTGGGTGGCCGGAAGAAAGAAACTCTCTCCCCCATTTAACCTGTAATTTGACAACATCTGTGAAGAATTATCCCCAGCATTGGCATTGTAATTGTTGTATCTACCATCAATCACCAGGGAGGGGAGATTACTTGAAATAGATGTTAACAGCATTATAGTTTAACAACATGAAAGGAAAAAAATGAGAGGAACGAGATCTGTAATACTGCCCAAGTTCATCAGGGAGCTTGAAAGATGCTAAATTTCTTAACACAAAGTGAGTATTATATTTCCTCATATAAAAATGCTTAATTTTTCTAGAACATCCTCTATTTTGTATTCTCAGTGCTAAAAATTCAGGTATTTCCAAACATTTAAAAGATGGAGACATTGTGCTTGCTTTTATGTCTCACTAAGAGCAACATTAATATGAACATTTTATGCAGACTTTGAGAAAGGAAAGCCACCTCTTCCAAATCAATATTATTGATAATATGATCTTTTCACATTCTTTCAGGAACCTGAATTCTCAACAAACCTGAATATACAGAAGGAGATCTCATTAAGCAGCTGTTCTCCATTTACCTGTATCTGATATGCTGAGGAAATATTTACTTGGTTTTGGAGTGCTGATTTTTAGATAAATACTTACTTTAAGTTTGTTTGCCTTAATTTATGATTCAAAGACTATTCTGTATGTTACAGGAAAAAAAAAAAAAAAAAAACTTCTTCTCAAAACATTTTATACACTGTTCACTATTTTCCAAAACAACACTCCCCCAACTTTCTTCCTACCTTTCAGTATGTCTGTTTTTCTGTTCTTTTTCCTGTCATTTGCATCCTCAGAACTCATTAATATACTAATGCCCCCATGTGTTTATTTGCAGCTTGGACCACTCTGCCCTGAATTCCAGTTCCATGTATTCTGCTCTGTTTTGTCACCTCTCCTTAAATGTCTAAGGATGATTTCAAAAAGTGTGCCCAAACTGAGTTCCTGGTGTTCTCTCAACACCACACTTTCCCCTACAGTCTTCATAGTCTCAGGAAATGGTCTTACGGAACTCTGAGTTACACAATTCAAAAAATTTGGAATAAGCCCTGACTCTCTTTCACTCATAGTCTACAGAATATTGTGGCATTTCTACCTCTAGAATACATCTAGAATCTGAGGCATGTTACAAATTCCATAGCTGCAAGCACATTCTTCCCCATAATCTCTTGTCAGAATTACTTGCAGTAGCCTCCAAACTGATCCGCCCACCTCTTTCCTTGCTTTCCAAGGTGCATCCAAAGAGTCATCCTTCTAAAATAAAGTCAGGTCATGTACCTCTTCAGCTAAAGATGGCATCTTATCTCAGAAAGAGTAAGAAAAAAAGTTCTTACAATGGCCCCTACTTCTGCTCAGTTTCTCTCTGTCCTGCTGTTACCTATAATCTGTCCCATCTTTCCCTTTCTACTCTGTACCACTTCTTGAATACAGATGCGTACTCTGCTAAGACCATTTGTACTAGTTCCTCTCTTTCCCCGGGATTCTCTTTCTCTGAGTATCTACATAGATCACTCTCTCACATTCTCCAGGTCTATACAGAAACCAAAAATTCTTCCAAGATTGATCCTCACCATCTGAAACTGTGTCAAATACTCCGTGATTTTCTTCTACATTTTTATAGTATTACGATAGAACTCATTACCATATATTTTTTGACTTATTTATCTTATTTACTATCTATTTCTCTTCATTTTATTATAATTTGCTTTATCTTATAGCTACATGGTTGACAAGGTCCTGGAGAATTTAGCTAGGAAAGATTGAAGATAAATTATATGATGTTCCATAGTTAAAACAGTGGAAATGTTTTTCATTAATATGTTGAAAAGTGATTAAGGAAAAGAGGAACACTAAGCTCTCAAGTCTATATAGCATGGAATCTTGCATTTACGTGTGGATTCCTAGATGTGCATGGGGATATTCTTTCTATGTCATGGTAATCTAATTTTATTTATGGGGACATACTTTCTTGATAATGTCTTTGGTGGAGCAATAGTATAGGTTATTCCTATAATTTTTCCATCAATCTTATGTGCAACATTTCTTAATGTAAGAATGATTATTCAAACTATTTTATGATGACAATATGATTTACAAATTATTTTATTTGGATCATATTTAGTAGATGAAATATTTCAAGCTAATGAATTTTGAGGTCCACCACCCACATCTCCCTCCTCACCTGAACACTCAACATTCATTTCCCAAATTGCAAGAGGTAGGTTGCTGAGGGCCCAATGCCAGTTTTTTCCTGAATTTGTCCTTAGGTAAGAAGGCTGTTCTATCCAAGGGCATGCTGTTCCCAAGAGCAGTTCACATCGAATGTCTGTACAGTGGAGTGGCTACAAAGTCTCATGCCTTTTCCTTCTCTTTAGGACTCTTATTATTATTATTATTATTTTCTATTTGGGCCCTACCTCTGAGACTCCTCGTAGGATTGACAGAGGTATTGATTGCTAATGAACCACAGTTTAAGTTATCTCCAGCATTGTTTTCTTCACTCTATGCTATGTTGATTTTGAGGACTTTTTTTCCCAGTAAAATTCTTGTACATTAATGTCTATCACAGAGTGTTTCTTAGGATGGTCCAATAAAGGAGACTTTAAAAAAGTATTTGGATCTGGAACATTGGCCATCAGACTGATATGAAGAACCACAATAATAGCTATAGATGGAGATTGATATGTGGTTATGGTGCAAGTATAGAAAACTTTTACCAAATCTACATTGGGATGAGATATCAGTGAAATGGAAAACATTGGTAACTTCCAATATTTTAGGTGATTATGAAGTTCAAAATATACAGTAAAATATACAAATTTAAAATATGCAAACTCAAAATATACAGACATAAAAATTAATAATGATTTATGGGAGCTATCAATGCATTATAGAAAGAAAAATAAAAGGCTCAGAGTGACTAGTCATCATTTTAAGGGCCATTATCAAATGCAGAGAGTTTCCTTGTTGTGTGTAAACAGGTTCTGATCTCCTACAGTCAGAATAAAAAAGAGTTGAAAGTCACACAGAAGTCTTAATTATTAGAACAGAAAAATTTCGGAGAAGGTTCAATTCTCAGTGCTGACAAGTCTGATACACCAAAGTCAGGTTTCTGATTGGAAAGAGGGCAGTGTCTAGTCTTGATATTTGGACATCTGGATGAATGAACTCAATACTCTTGAATACCCAGATTCTCAGAAATGGATTCCTGTTCCCTCCAAAAAACTAAGGCTATCCTCTTTGCTTAAAGGCAATAGAGACACAACTGTCTTGCAACAGAGAATATGCTACTCAGGAAGCATCAATCTCCCTTTGTGTATACAGTTGAAAGGGGCTACCTAAACTTTTCAGGGATCTGAGAATTTTGGAACCTAGAGATTTGATTAAGTGAGGGCATATTGAAGATAGGTAATCAATGGAGTCCTGATGCAGGTGTAAGTCACTAAGGGTTCTTTGGACAATTAGATGCATCAGCGATCTTGTCTCCAGACTCTGGAAGTCTAAGTAGAATGGACATACTTAGTACTTGGCAGAACCTTCCCATTGTTTCCTTAGAAGCAATACTTATTCCTGATTATGATTTTCCTGTCACATCTTCTGAATCTTGGCCAGAACTTGTAGAGAACTTTTAAAATGGGGCATCCATAGACACAGGATCTCATATAACATAACATCAATTCAAGTTTGTGGGATTTGTTGGTCCTATGACATTCGGTACAACACAGAAACTGTCTACCTGTGAAAAATAAAGGCCAAGTGAAGACCAAGTGGGAGATAAAAAATCTGAAAGGACCAGGCATCATACTCCAGGATGCTTCCCAAACCAATTACTGATATGTAGTAATGGATCTCTAATATATTGAATCCGTAGGCCCAGGAGTCATATAGAAGTTAAAGCAACTTCAATTGTCATCAAAGCCATTAATCTATTTGTATGATTTTTGTGTAGTGCCTTTAACTTTGAAATTAGTGGGTTCAGAGATCCTGTTTCTCAGAAAAGGAATGTTTTCATTAGGAGAATCAGCAAGAGTCCCATTAAACTTTAATCTATGACTATGACTTTAATCTATGATCCAGTTACTTTAGCCTCCACTTGCCAGTAGACCAGGAGGCAAAGAAAGAAGTCATTATTCTGGCAGAGGTAACTGACTGATCATCAGGAGGAGGTAGATCTGGTGGTGTTTGATGGAGTCAGGGAAGTATACGTTTTGTATTAGTGATCCTCCACCTCAGGTATTTTTGGCCAAGTGCAGCAACCTTGGTCTGAAAAGCATGTGATGATCAGGAGAGAGTATGTGATTATCAAGATGAGAGCCTAGATCACACACTAGGTGAGCCACAGAGAGCAGCAGAGGTGCTGCTAGGGTAAATGGAACTAGAAGAGGTGTTGGGGAGGATGATGGTATCCTAGCATACCTGAGAGCAGCTGCATCAGTGAAGGTTGTATTTTATCACATACATTTTTAAAAAAATGTTCCCTCAGGAGCTGGGAGCAGTGGCACATTATCTGCAATCCCAGCTACTTGAGAGACGTAGGCAGGAGGATAGCAAGTTCAAGGCCGGCTTAGGCAAATTTAATGAGATCTTGTTTCAAAATAGAAAAGCTTTTAGCAAAAAGGCTGGGGATATAACTCAGTGGTAGAGTGACCCTGGCTTCAATCCCCAATAGAAAAACATAATAATAAATTAAATTTTAAAAAGTTTCAAAGGAAATATGACTGACTAGAATACTGATAGAGCTAGTGTCAGTTGAGATGGAACTTGCTGTAAGAAGAAAGTGGGTCTAAGTGATCTAACAAAGAAATAAACTGCAGTAGATTCTTTAAGGCTAAGATACATCTTTAGAAATTAAGAAACCTTCAGTATTCAGAAACCTGGGGTATTGGCTTTTCTTGGTCCATGGCCATGTCCTCTATTTGGATTGCCCTAAATTTGAAGGGACCTACCTAACTGAAGGTCACCATCCCTTCTTTAGGACAGGACCACACTCAGTGTCCTTCTTTAGGACAGGACCAAAAAGGGGGTACACAAGTTTAGGCTCTTTGCTCCAACTTAGATTGCGTCTGAAAGGCCATCTACTCCCCTGTGTGTTCTCTGGAGGGTCAACCTAGTTCTCTGTCATGACAGCATAATTTAACATCTATTTCTCTCCAATTTTTGGATCCTTTACTTTCTTGAAGTTGTTTCTCCAGAAAGGAAACCTCACAAAATTTTCCTGCCTGAAATATCTGTCTCAAAGTCTATCTCCTTGTGAACCTGACTTGAGACAGATGGTGAAAATCTGGTATAAAATTTTTTTGAATATTATCAATGCCTATTTGAAATTACACAGCATGAATTGACATAGAGCTATGTGTAAATCTTTATATCTCGTATACATACATGTGTTTATATATTCGCAAACATAAACAGATAAATGTTGCTAATATTGGTATTAATTTTCACAGTCCTAGTAGACCAGGGATAGTAGTCATGTTCATCATCTTCAAGCATCTTCTCCATCAGTACCCTCATAATACAAATGCAGTATGATTCTTATTTCTAAATGCATGATATTATTATGATTATTTTAATACTATTAGTTATTACATTTGATTATGTTATATAATATACCACATTGATCAGTGGCAATGGCAGTAAAGAAGGAGAGAAGTTAGAAATATTCTTGCTCATAAGAGACCATTTTAAGATAAAACATAGTTCTGCCAACAGCATAAAAAATAGAAAATATAACGATGTATAGTTCAGAAAACACACACATGCCCTGGGGTCCTATTGCCATGGAATGGTTTTAGAGTAAAACAAATTCAAATTTGATATTATCTATTTAATATCTAAAGTGTGTTTATGCTTGAACAATGTGGCAAAATATAAAATCCAAGTTCTATATAAAACCATGTATTTGTGAGTAATCAATCATACAAAGAAATAATGAGTCTTAGGAACATGAAATTCGTATGTCAAAGTATTAGTTGAACTGGTAAAAATGTTCTGATAAAAATAAATGTTATTATCAAGAAGACCAATAATTTGTCCCACAATCCTGGAAAGGAGAGTGAAGAAAACTGCTGAAGATCCCAGAAAAAGAATTCCAAGGACTCCCTGCTAGAACAGAGGAACTAAGAAGTAGTTGCATTGCATAGGTGGTCTCTGAAACAAGTTTTAATTAAATTGGGTAATAAAAAAGTACTGCCATTTATGGTGAGAAAGAACTCATAAAGTTTTTTGTACAAATGCCAGGTAATGTTTGCATTAGTGTCCATAAGGGGTTACGTTTTGCTGTTTTCAGCTCCATAGATGTTTTGCTTAAGAAAATAGAGAAGATCCTAGTCTTCCTTAAATGTTTGGTGAATCAAATCTATTTCAAAAGTTTGTCCACGGTAACTCTGGTACACTAACAAAATCTATCGCTACTAATTAAAAAAAAAAAAAAAGTGGTCTTCAAAACTTAATACCACCTTATTATTTTCTTTCCTGAAATGAAATAAATTAAAATTTCTGTTGTTAGATAAACTTTAATCATCTGTGTCATGAATGATATGGTTCTAAGACACATTGCCCACCAAGAATATGCTTTGTTTTTCTGTCCCTTCAAATATTCTTTCATCTTTACACTCAAATATGCTCTTCACTGGACAGTTTGATGAAGGACAAATTTGATTATATCACACTCACCTCTGACACAGAAATTCCTGAGTCTTCACAAATACAGGCCTAAGTCCACCACTCGTTACCCTCATCTTCTCCCCCATGTGTGACCCATGTTCTAGTCACCTAGAGATATCTGCTGTTCTCCATGAGCTGGTTTTTTATTAAGCCACACTATATGCATATATCTTCTACCAGTAATGAGTGGCCTTTCTCTATTATCAATTTTGTGTTTTCCTGTTCATACAGTTGAGGGCACATGTTTTGGATTTAGAATGATGTGGCTTAAAGTTATAGTTTGCTAGAAATATGAACTTAAGTTAATAATTCAATTTATCTTAGTCAATTTTTTCACTGATAAAATGGAGGATAAAAGTTATAAGTTTGTGATGATTGATAAATAAAGAATCTAATGCAGGAAAAAATCTGCTTTATCTTCAAAATAATATGTGCTCCATCAGTACACAACTATTATTTTTCCATAATTATAAATGACCGCTCCTCTATAATAGTTTCCCTAATTACCCACACAAAACTAGATGTTCCCAATAGTATTTATGCATTTCATTAGCACTCTCTAAAAAATCTGTAACAGAAATGACAATATTACATAACAACCTTTATATGATAGTCTTTCTTTTGCATATTTTTTTTCATTTTACCATTCTTAGAAATTCTTAATTTCCATTCTACCACTCTACCTTTTATTTAGCTCTATAAATTAAACCAAAAGTACAAAATAATTATTTTTCCATGTTCTTTTGCTTCGAATTGTTGAGAACTTTTTTTTTTTTTTTTTAGTTAAGAAGTCGGAGAGAGAAAGTTAGAGCAATGTCTGACTACTAAATCCTTTCCCTGTTATTACTGGTCATATAGGTAAACTGTATTTCCCAATCTCATCTACAATTAAATGTGGTTACAAAATTGAGTTCCAAATAAAACAATGTGAACTTAAAGTATACTCTAACAAATTTGGATTCCAAAAGTACTATCCATATATTATCCTCTCTCTTCTTCTTCTATTACCTGTTGCAATAAGCACCACAACCATGGAACAACATGCTAAAAATCACTAATGAGAACAAAAGTGGAAAGAGTCCAGGTCCCTGACTTATGAGTCTGATGGGGGACACTTATAGATTAGTGGCAACTCTTTTGTAAGTAAGAAATTAACCTCTACTATATTAGGACAGGAATTAGCACACTTTTTCTGAAAAGTGCCAGATAACAAAGATTTTCAGCTTTAGAAGTCCTTTGATCTGTGTTACAATTACTCACTTGTCATTGGTAGAGTAAAAGTAGTTAAAGACACTATGCAGATGAATGGATGTGGTTCTTCCAACAAAACACTTTTTATGGCAATGAAATTTGTATTTCCTATAATTTTTTTGAATCATGAAATAATATTCTTGCTTTGATTGTTTGCAAACTTTTACAAAGGAAAACTATTTTTAATTTAAGGTACACACAAAACTAGGCAGTAACACTTGGCCTATTATGTGTATATCCTTGTTAGGTAACCAAGACCTCATTTCATCAATTGTAGAAATTACTCTTAATTTACAAACACAAAAGCTCTAATTTATTCAAGCTTGTATTGCCAAGGAGAAATATGGCGTATAGAAAGCAGACAATATTGATGAGACAAATAAATAAATGGATGAATTTTAGTTGATTCTTCCTTAGTCTTAAAAATTCATTCAGAGAAGGAGCCATAGCAAAAAAAAAAAAAAAAATTGGGGAGGCAGGGATAAATCCCATTGTTCTTCAATGCGGTGTCAACTGTGTCATATATATCACTTAAATTTTAATGTATTTATTAAAAGTGAGGTTTAAAAATACTAGACTCAAAGTACTATGAGTCAGTCAACACAGGAACTATAGTGATATAAACTAGATTTCTTAGACTAGCTAATGCACTAAGGTAATATTATAATAAAAATGTATTATCTATGTTTATGGTAGCATTATTGTCATGGTTTGTATATGGGGTGTCCCCCAAAAGCTCACATGTAAGACAATGTAAAAGGGTTCAGCAGGGAAATGATTGGGTTGTGAGAGCCTTAAACTAATCAGTGAATTAATCTCTGATGGGATTAATTGAGTGGCAACTGGAGGCAGGTGAGGGTGTGGCTGGAGGAGGTGGGGCATTGGGGGTGTGGCTTTGGGGTATATATCTGTATGTGTCTAGTAAGTCTCTCTCCTTCCTGATTATCATGTGAGCAGTTTTCCTCTGTCACGTTCTTCCTCCATGATGTCCTGCCTCACCTTGAGCCCTGAGAAATGGAGCCAGCCTCTTATGGACTGAGACCTCTGAAACTGTGAGAGCCCCTAAATAAAACTTTCCTTTTCTACAGTTGTTCTGGTTGGGTCCTTTAAGTCACAGCAGCAAAAAAGCTGACTAAAACGATTATCTTAAAATCAAATGTTTCAGATAAAGATAGATGAAGGTAAGGATTATTTGCTCTCAGTACACCCTGACCCTTCCTTTGTAATACTAAACTTGATTGTAAGACACTCAGTATTTGTTGTTACTTATTTAACACATTTTCCCAATTAGATATTAAATCATGTGATGGCAAGGCTCATGTCTCTTTTACTTCTATATTCTTAGCAATTAACCCAGTTCTTGGCGTCTATCAGACACACAATACATATTTGTGAAGTGAATGGATAAATTATACATCTGATTTTGTTTAATTAAATAGAGGAGACTAGTTGGAAGAAAACTTATTATGAATCACATGAAAGTTTTATAAAAGTCAAGAGTACTTTACTTATCACTGTGCCAAGTAGCTCCAAAAAGGAAATAGTCATTTTCCAAATTCAGAAATAAAATTATTAAATTAAATTAAAACAACATAATAAACAAGCAAATGTGATTGTCATTTTGAACAAAATTGGCCCCTATATATTTGTAGTAGGGAAGTATGTCATACTTGTAAGAAGCAAGTATGTCATCATTTTTCTTTTTTTTTTTTAATTATATATAGAAGGAAAATAGGTATTGCTGAAATAGACACAAGCAATTTTTACCTCTTATAACAAATACAGTGGTCACCTTTAAGTTTGCTAGACTAGTTAAGCCTGCCAGGCCAATAGAAGTCACTAGAGGGACTTCAAAAGCCTGAATCACCTATGCAGACTGACAAAGAATGACATTTTTTATCACCTTAGGTCAATTTATGAGCCTGGAACTCTATCAAACACCTAGCAATTCCCTGAGCTTAATTTAGGTACATATAGTTCCAAGTTCATAAGATTTTAGCTTTGGTGTCATAGAACACGAACAGAAAATGAAAATACTGCCATATAAACAGATCATAGTGTTTCAGCCACACATCTCCCTTTTAAGAGAGTGTACGGGTATGCAGAGAGGGAGAACAATTCTCAGATATATAGCCCACCTAGGTAAAGCACTTTCGAATGTACTTCATTTATTTATTTTAGGCCATTTTTGGCTCAAAATCATGCAAAATTACTGTCTCTAGTTTCATTCTGCTCTTTTGAAATAGTCCAGATTTTGCGCTAAGAGTTTAAAGCCACAGCAAAGAGCTAGGCCAAGAGGGAAAGCTTTTGAAGAGATCTCACAGCTGTGAAAACACAGGCCTCAGGCTGTGTGTAGAGTTACTTCAAACAGCTGCTTCAGGTGACTAAACACCTTGAGTCTCATTCATCAAGTGTTGTTTATACTGGCTGACAGACCAGACTTGGAGAATTAACTCGGAGAAAAAAGATGTACTGCATACCAAGTATGGGAAAGGAACTTCGTTCTTTAAAAGTGGAGCAGAAAAGAAAAATAATAATAATAACCCAAGTAAATTTAAAATTAAGCAAAACAGGACTAAATTTATTTTATATTAATACTTCTTGTGATACTCTTTGCATCTTTATGATCAAAGGTGTAAAGATATTGATATTTTGTCACATTTTGATTTTGTGAATAAAATGGAGATGGACAACTCCTATGTTCAGGGAACTGCATCAAATAAGTGGTTACAAGACTTCTTATTAATTATCAGTGAGCACAATATTACAATAATGGGCATAAATAATACATGGTTGCCACTTTTAAAACAGAAAATAGGCTTTCATTCTTGCCTAGATTATTTCAAACCTTGTCTGATGAAGGTTTGGCCATGGGGATCATCACCCAGCATTAAAAAATTCTTTAATCTATTCAAAAAGGTGACATGATACAACATTTTAAACCATGTAGTTATTTGCACGGATCAAAAGAAGAATGAAATAAAATGACATGAGTCAGTGTCAGGCAATGTGTTACTAGTTAAGTAAGCTTTAAATATTGAAAGCCAGTTTTAATATTTCCCTTTAATCTAGAAATATGTCACTTGGTAATTTTTTCTTTATAACATCAGGGCGGTTACTAACAACATTTTCCATGCCTTCAATTCATCACAAAGCAGAGAAGCCTACACTAAACTCTCCTTTGTCATGGCAGATGTAAGTTGTCACTTCTATTGGCAATTAGTTTATCATTTATTTTATGGCATGTATCAAAAGTAAAATATCTCTTCAACTCCCCTGTCTTCCTCCCACCACTCACTAGTTTATGGATGATATTTAAACATTGTCCTTATTATTCTAGTCTTTTTTTCCATTTCAAAAATCACTTAGTGTCTTCTAATCAATGGGTTCTAAAATGGTTATGGAACTTGACTATGCATAGATGACCCTAGGATAGCATAAAAATACATATTACCCAGGTCAGGGTAGAACCTGAGATTTTGAATTTCTGCCAGGCTTTCATGTGAGTATTGATGCTAATGATGCAAGGACCACACCTTGAATAGCAAGACACTAGAATATTCATCTCAAAGAGCAGCTGTGTTGCTTCTCTCCTTTATGATTTTTAATTTAAAAGTTAATTATTTCCTTTCCAACTACATGAGAATGGAAACAAAATTTGTCTCTAATCATTAAGGAAAACTGATGGAAAACAAGTTTATAAAGACTCATTGCAAAGTTCTATTTAAAGTACAGAACTAAATATGAAAGATGTGCATTCTATAAATGCAATGCTACATCATTCAGAAGAAGTTGGGAGCGTTAATCCAAAAAGGACATAAATCTCAAAAATCACTTCGTGCCTTGCACTCTCAGAGTGAGGAAGATAATGATGCTGGGAAAGTAAGGGTGAGAATGACCAGGAACGGAACATGTACTTGCCACTTCTATGAAATAACAACAGGTTAGATGAAAGATACACTTCTCATGAGGAAAGAAACATAAGAAGCAAACAACCAACAAAGTTGGAAACTAGGGAGGCAAAAGAAATAGGTAAAGTATGAATGAGTGATATTTATTGGAAATCTATTATACAAACAAGAGTCTTATTGGACAAGTATTGTACCCATTTATAAAAGATAGTTCCTATAGGTTTAATTTATAAGAATACAGGTAGTAACTGGCAAAGTTTGATCCCTGTACTTTCTATTATGTCTGCCCTCTGTCGATGGTAATTCTGACTTTCAAAAATAGCACATAAAAAAGAACAAGGTAGAAAGTAGAAAAAAATAACTGGTAACTATGGTGCTCTGAGGAAAAATGAGAAATCAAGTGACATAAGTTTTAGAAAATGTTAACAGAAAGTCTACTGGAGAAATGCAGCAGGAGAGAAAGGTGAACATGCGCACATGTAAGTTTTCTGTAAACACTTCCTCCTGAGAATCAGTAGGCAAGGGTGAGCATGGACTGTTCTGAGCTCCGCTATCAGGCCATACAATTTCAGTTGTCTTATATGAACTATCAGACCAGTCCATTCAAACTGTTGAATAATTACTCTCTATAAATTATTGTTTCAGGGACTGAGTTAATGAAATTGTATCATTCATCTAAATATATCTGGGAGAAAAAAGAGGTTTGCAGGGAGATTTTTGGTGATACTAAAATAGTGTCACAAAGCACACTTTGCTAAGGTGAAGCATTTAAATCATTGTCTTAGATCATTTTTAAGAAAAATGGTGTTTCTGGATCACTAATACATCATACTTCTCTTGTTTTGACTTGTGAGAAAAAGACCTAAGTTTATATAAATACAGAAATATGACTTGGGGAATTAAAGCGTGAAGAGGAAGCATTGCAAGTGTAAGACTGACAAGGAATAGCCTTCATATATTTTGTTTCCAGAGACAAAACTCTGTTCAGTTATAGACATAATTATATGCCATCACATGATGGGAGGGAAAGGACCAGGCTGGTGCTATGACACCAGTCAACCCAACTGCTCCTTGGTGTGACATTTTAGTAAATACTGAGTAACACTGCTGGGTGGAGGATGCTGCCATTGGGTAGGACTCAAGCTATTACCTGGTGCTTCCAACTTCCAACTGCCTCAGTCTCGTTTCTGCATTTGCAACACTAACAGCATCCCATTTATTTTGTTTGCTTTAGCCAGATAGCAGAAAAGGAAAATAGAAGTAAGAACTGTGGTATATCTAATAGAGTTCTCTAAAGTTACAGTGGATTTTTTTTTTATCTTCTACCAAAATGAGACTTGTTTTCCAAGGTAGGAAAAAAAAAGTAAGCTTGAAAAAAAGAGTATTATCAAAAATCCTCCCAGAGCAGGGTCCCTAGGGAACAAACCACTCGCCATCACCCTCTTTAATGTGTTCTTGTTTCATCTCAAAAAAACTATTTTCTTTCTGCTCTCCTAACCTCTATATGTGTGTCAGGAGCATATTTGAAGGCTTATATTCTCCTCCTTTCCTATTTAAATTATAACCAAAAGTTAATTTGCTTGGAGAACTAATACTTCGTAAGAGAGCTTCTCTCGTGAGATGCTATTGTAGTCACCTGCCACTGGAAATTTTAGGAACTGTAGGACAGATAAAACACAGATATTTATAAGGGCAGGGAAGGATTAATTTTATTATTCCTCTACCACAAGAAGCAGTACATTAAACCTAAAAGACTGAGTTTCATTTTATATGCAAATTTTCATTTACATTGTAACATGTCTTCCTTTTTCTTGGTTTCTTTCTCTACATTTTCCCCCTGCCTGTGCACCTAAGAATACCCTCAGAATATCACTGTGTAAAACATCTAAGCCTGTTGTGTGCCCTGTAGTCACTGACTTGCAAACAGATTGGCAGCCAGTAGCTTACATGTGCTTCTGATTATGTTAATGAATTAGAGGTCAAGCCCTTTGACTCTTCAGTTAAAGCAATCTGAATCCAGTTAAACATAAAATTAAACTAAAAAGACTTTGGTTACCTCATAATCTCGCCAAAAATAGCTCATTTAATATATAGTGAAATCTGGCATAAATGAAGGTTTCTTCTTTGATCTCTGTACAACAAAGTTAGAAAACATAATTTTCCCAACTCTAAGGATGATAATAAAATATATATTTTACTCACTGAAGCAAATGCAATTACTCATATTTTCCACCTAATGCATGGTGATAAATTCCATCACAACTTCACAAGGTGAAAATGGTCAAATGTGGACAAACTTGGCTGCAACTTTCAATATGCTCCTTTGAAAGCTCAGAAAGACAGCTGCCCAGTTTTCTAGCTATGTCTTGTTAACACATATCAATAATGTGTGGGGTGGAGTAATGCTCCCAAGAATGGTTTCAGGCTCTCCTCACACATCAAGAAATCAACACCTAGGGATAGTATGGGTTCCTAGACTCAATGAAAATATTCTAAATGGGTGCAAGTTTGCATTCTACATAACAAAAAAAAAAAATTAAATTAAAAAGGTATTATCTTTAAAGTGTTTAAGCAGCTGGTTATGTAATAATTTGTCCCTCATATTTTTCAAAACAAAGCCCACTCATTTAAATCCATGAAGTGAAGGATGAGGATCACAAGTACTTTAATTTTGCCTGGGTTAAAGCAGATGAGCAAGGGCAGTCTCCTTTATAGAACTGATCCAGGGAAGAATTCTCCTACAGGGAAAGAAATGATAAGGTATGATATGTAAACAGAGATCCATATCCAACTAGCATTTTCTTTTTTAAAGATCAGACTATTTTAACAGATAAGGCAGATTACTTTTACTAATCATGAAGACTTTGATGAAATAGTATACAACTGAGTATTGGTCCAGTGAATTTCTAGTGCAATCACATGAGCCCAGGTTTATCACTCACAGCAGTGTCCTAAGCAGCTTATATATATGAATATCCAAAGGCCACACCTCTGAGGTGGTTGTGATTATTATCCCTGTTTTATAGATGAGCAAATTAAACTGGAGAGGTTAAGTAACTTGCTTCAGAGAATGGAACTAGCAGGAAGCAGAACCATGATATTAACCTCGCCTGATCTGAGTCAGCATTCTTAACCATAGACCAAACTCTGCTTTCTGAACATGACAGTGACCTAAATACTTTCTTTACCATTTTAGTTTACTTATTACTATTAAAGTGGGGAAGGAAGGGATGATGTCTTGAAATTACATGGTGGCCTTGATCTGACACTGCTGAATTTTGGCAGAATGTAGGTCTCAAACAATAAGCAGGTCACTGAGGTTAGCCACAAAAGACTGCCTTGAAGCAAGGCTTCTGAAACCTGGAGAACAGGAACCATTATAGAAATGTGAATAATAAAGCACTTTTCAGTTTACATTTGGCCATATGAAACATACTAAAGCCATTTGCAGTGGCTTTATAGTGGGTCAATGTAGCTAGAACTACGTTTCCCAGGATTCCTTTTCCTACAGGTACCCAGGTTAGAATTACAAGTGAAATTTGTATAAGATTTGCAATGCACAAGTGGAGGAGCAGGATTTTTATTGTCTAAGCCATTTTAGGAAAGCCCTGTTGCCACTCTTATGTAACAGCTGAGATTCTTGCTCATCTTGTCAGTAGGGACAGCAGCCAGACTTACTAGATCTCTTCCTTCAACTCTGAAGAGCCCTGACCAAGGCTTATGTGCAGAGATTCTTGCTTAACCTGCAAATCATGTGCATC
This sequence comes from Sciurus vulgaris, assembly GCF_902686455.1. Taxonomy (NCBI): domain Eukaryota; kingdom Metazoa; phylum Chordata; class Mammalia; order Rodentia; family Sciuridae; genus Sciurus; species Sciurus vulgaris. The sequence continues at coordinate 100,760,781 of NC_136463.1, read as the reverse complement.
ATTGATACTGGGTACAGAGAAAGCTAGCCATGGCTCCAGCTTCCCTCACAGGGTCTCATTTTTCATGGGTTTCCCCTCTTTTTTTATCTACCTGCCCTTTTCAGCTGATGTCCTGCTGACTTTAGACCCATCACCTGATGCAGGTATGATGGACTTCCACAGACTGCTTACACAGAGTTGTATAACACCCGACTGCTTTACTAAACTTGTTCAACATCACTCAGTGACTTTGCTCCTCTGAATACAGACTGACACACTAGCCATACTTTGTGAATGATGCTGACAAACTTTCAGAATGCAGGGCTACAATGCTATCAGTGACAGCCTATCATGACAGAAATGTCAAAGGTGAGAAAAAGTCAAAGGTGATTTAAGCATGCCTTAGTTTCATTGTGGCAATATAGAATTTCTAAGATAGAAATTGTCTTCCTTGTAGGAAAATAGAGATAACTGTGAATATCACTTATTCAGAGATTTGAACCAGGCTGGCTGACAGCCTCCACATGCATGTTAACTATGCATTAAATAATAGCAGCAAGAAAATGACATCATAAAACTAGTTAAATTCCATCTGTAGGGACCCTCCAGACAAATTAAATTTTTTCTCACACCACCTACCCATAAGTAAGGAATAGAGTCTGCCTAAGGCTGTTATGTCCATCCTAGCTGCCAAAACCAAACTATGTGATCACTGAATATTTGTGAAGAAGAAAAAACTTCAAAGAGTTTAAGAAACTAAATATATTAAGCACCTCCAACTCTGAAAGTAAACATAGCAAATTTATGTATGGTTAGATCAACCATATGGCCTGTTTGCCCTGGACACTCTCATTTATATTTGTTTTACAAGAATAAAATACTCATGTCTCCTTTTAACTCTCAAATATTTCCCAGTTTTGACAAAGTTATGTTGTCATCTCACTCATAATCCAATCACATGGAGATTGAAGATAGATAATACAAATCTAACTTGTATCATTCATTAGTAAGCAACAGGCATTGTCTGATGGAGGTTAAGGTACTGCTTTATTTCCTCCTACAAAATCTCCTCCCTCCATGAGGAAAGTATCTTTGCTCACCCTTTAGTAAAGAGCCTGTGTCACATAGGGGTTATAGGGGTTGACGCCTTTTATGAAGCCCCCGTGGTTTTGGACTTTGGTGGTTGCAAAGGGCAGTGAAAAAGCAGAGGCAGCTAATCACTACCACCAACAGCCCTGGATTAATGTAACTGGATTCATACACCCTGGGATTGTGTAGAGAAAATCCTCTCTACTTTCTGCCCCTTGAAAGTGCTTCATTTCCACCCACATTTATCAGTGGTCTACACCAAAATACATGATTGTTAATTTTATGTGACAACTTAGCTATGCTATGGTGTCCAGTCATTTGGTTAAGTAGTGCTTTAGATGTGGCTATAGAGGTGATTAACATTTATAATCATGGCCTATAAAGGAGGAGATTACCCTCCATAACTTGGGTGAGACTTACCCAATCAATTGAAGGGAAAACTGATGTTTCCAGATAAGAGGGAATTTGGCCTCAGAACTGTAACAGACATCCTGTCAAAATTTCCAAACTGCCCTATGGATTTCAGAATTGCCAGTCCCCACAATCATGTAAGCCACTTTCTTAAAATAGATCTGTGTCTCTCATCCATATATATGAGAGAGACAGTGGAAAATCTTATTTTGTGTATAATCTATATTTTAGAAACTTTAATGGGTATATATGTGTGTGTATACATATGGGTACACATATGAGAGACATATTCACATGTGTATATACACATGTATATGCATATATATGCATATGTACATTTGTAGGTGTGCATATGCATAGATAGGTAGATAGATAAAACCTTTACAAAGTATACCTATATTTCTATATTTTTTTACTGGAGAACTCTGGCTGATACTCACGATTTAATTAAATTCCTCTACACAAGTTCTCTTGACCTTAGTGTAATGTCAACCGTTGTTCTTTACATAAAGTTAATAATAGCTCTATAAATTAAAACTCACTGAATATCATCATAGTCAGTTTACACTACCCATGTATATAATAATTAAAAAAATGAAAACATGTGGAATGATCTAATTCTGTCCTGAAAGAAATTGTCTTAGTGGTTCTGTCTCTTAATTTCATCACCAATAATGATGATAACTTTAGCTAATATTTAATGAGCTCTTCCAGTGGGTTAGATAGTTCTGCTATTTCACGTGAACTATTTCTAGAGGTATATACTATTAGTTTTCCTAATTTACAAGTGAGAAAACTGGGATATTAGAAATATTTAGTAATCTACCTAATCAATTTTATTCAACTACAGAATGAGAGAAATGGAGTATTATCCAAAATATGTCTTACCTCAAAAGTTAGTAGTCACTGAAATATTTGTGTCATGCAGGATCAAAAGTAGAAAAGTGTGAGGGTAAAAAGCAAGGACTCAATGTTAAGACTTCTGAAGGTTAAGTCCAGTTTAAAAAGCTGCCAAACACACACCCCAAAAAAACTCACTTTCCTCTTTTAGCTCCAGATTCTCTAACTATAAATAGAGGGGAAAAAAGCTGCCAGCACTCTTGATATAAAGATAAAAATATGTTCATATATGAAAAATAAAGTATCATTTCATTTTGCTATTTTTAAGATAAGAATTCATATCCTGGACTCTTTTTCAAACTGACCACAAAAGGTCCTGGGATATTGAACATTGAAATAACTTTTGCATCAGGAGACCTTAGTTTTGGGATTCAATGCCAACACATTCCTTTGTCATTTACTGATATTGACATGAGCGACCCCAGAATATTTTATCAGCATAATAGTTTAGGGATAGCACCAACACTTTAATCCAATTAGACTTGTTTTTCTAAGTGTGCATGTAAATATATTTCATATAAGATGTTAAAAATTGAAGGTCTGAAAAGTTATGAGAAGGAAATAGGGGAAGAAAGAAGCAAATGGGTAAAATAGTTAAAGAGCAAAACAACACAAACCCAAGCAAAAGCAAAAAATAAAAGACTTTGAAGAAGCAATAAAAATTTAAAAACTAATAAAATGTTAGTTTTAAGTAAGCCAAAGAGCCTATTTAAAAACATACTACTATATTAAACATTGTGATAGAATTGGGCAAAGAAAAATCTTACCAAATTAGGGAACAAGCATGCCCCTGTAAGGAAGAATTTGCCAAATGTTCAGAAAATCTTTTACAATGTACTTATTTACTCTGTTCAGAATATTTTGAGTGCATGTGAAGGTATATGTTCATGATTCTGCATTTCCATTATTCTTAGTATAAAGTTGCAATAGTATCTTTACTTAAACAGTGTGGTTTTCCTTTTTCTCTTTTTTCTTTAATTGACCAGCAGCAGTCTTGACATGTGTTTACACGCAGCAGGAAGAAAGGTAAGACTTCAGAAGCAAGAATCAGAATAGAAGAAATAGACAGAATAATCAAAGGAAAACATAGGAAAGCCAAAACAAAACAAAAAGAAAAAAAAAAAAAAAAAAAAAAAAGAGGGAGACCATTTTCTTTTGCAATGTGACAAAAAAAAAGAGGAGTAAAAGATTCTATAAAATGACAAATTAAAGAGACAGATTGCACTGATCCTATGGGGTCATTTTATGTCAAAGTCAAATCACATCTTTAACAAATTTAAAGTACTGGAGTTCATTTGACTTATCAACTGTGTGTGGTAATAAAATTGTCTGTTTTACTTCCATAGGGTCCAGATCCCTGGGCGAAGATTAGGTAAATGGTCCCGTACACAAAGGTGCTTCTTAATTTTTTTTTTTTTTATCAGTACATTGAGCCAAAGTTGTTAATGATGGTTATTCAGACTCTAGGTTCCTCCTGTATACAGTTCTATCATTGAACTGAATAGGAAAAGAGAATGTATGAGAGGGGAGGCAAACTGGGAAAGAAAATTCATCTTTGTGTCTTTGTTCTCAGGACAGGAGAGAATGATATACTAACTAGTGTCCTCAGCTCATTTTGTGGTAATGTTTTTCAGACCTTAGCTCCTTCCTCCCTTTTCTACTACAAAAGGAGCATATGGCGCCATAGCCTCACACAAAGAAAAGAAAACATGGCAGTAAATTATCTTAAATACACCTGAACTTATGATACCCAGAGTCAAACTTTCCCTAGATGGGATTTTTTTTCACATAATTCTAGATTTATTTTGCCATTTAAAAGTTTATTTTGGCTGTGCTTGAAATTTAATTTGTTCTTCAAAGAAATCTAACAATGGAAGTACAAAGAGGAAGCCTTTGTCTGTTCCCGGGGAGTTCTGAAAAGTAATAATTATAAAATGATAAGATTCTTAATGAAAATGTCACTGGGAAAGGTTGAGGTTGACAGCAGCACAGACATATATGTAGTGAAAAAAGTCACATTATAGTCATGAACATAAATATAACCAAATGATGTTATTTTACATCTACTGATGACTTATTATATAAATGTTTTATAAGTTTAGAATAAAATCCTTTAAGAACAAATGTTCATTTGAAATCCCAGAAAAACAAACTTACTTTGAAAAACAGTACTCAGAAATGGTATTATTTAAATAGATTAGTGGCAGACAGATGAAATAATATAAAATAAGAAAGGTGATACCCAGACACATTGAATCAGGAATTAACAGTAATTATTTTGGATGTTTTTGCTTATCTCCAATTACATTGTGATGTATGTTCTAAGTAGGTTGATCTGATCACAGTCTTTGCTCTATTGTTCCATATGATCCTTGGATTTGCACACACACCCACACACACACACGCTACACACACACAACCAGCATCACTAACAGCAAAATGACAGCAACACTAGCATTTGAATAAATATAATGTCCATTAAAAAATCATACAGACTTATTACAGATAAGGAGCCAGCTTTTGCCAAAGAATATGGCTCCAATGTCTTTTCTCATTTGGAGTTTCAATGATGCTGCTTGTGTTCAAAGTTAAGCAAGTTTCAGGATAATAGCTAATTTGTACAAACATTTTTGAACTTGACCTTGGTAGATTTATAAAACTTGATTCTCTTGAGTACTTATGCTTAAAAAACAGGTTTGGCACACATATGTATACACACACATATGCTCAGGCATGCACACACGGGGCAAAATTGAGAAAGCACACGTAAATTCCTTGCACACATATACCCCTACTGTATTCAACTGAAGGAATTCTGTATGGTTTTAACAGTGCTTGTTTGACATAGAAACAGCAAAGGAGCTGGATTCCTAATTTAACCCTGTCACTATCTATAAAGTTGTCATGCAATACAGAACTGACATAGGAATATTATCTACCAACTTGATTAACTGAAATTTTTCTTTATGCTACAGAAAGACTTATGTTTCTATATCTCAGGTGTTTCACATGCATGCAAGCATTATACAAATCAAGAAAAATATATATTTCAAACTATTCCAATTTGTTTGTGGTCCTCAGTCTCAATTGGTTCCTTTCTGTGAGAATTCTAAATAATATTTATGGAAATAAACTATTGGGTATGAGAAATATTCAGAGAAATGTTGTGAATATTGGGATGGTAAACTTCTTAATGCTCATCCAAAGAAAAGGACAGATGAAAATAATATGAGGAGTGTACTGCTCTGCAGTTGCACAGAATTCCCTGAGATTCAGGAAACTAATGAGAGAGTTTTCCACTATGAATGATTTCTACAGGAATCACAGGCCATTATCTTAAGGTGGAATAGAGTTCTGTAATTTAAGCCCATAGTCAAGGAACTGAATTTTTCATCTTATGTTATTTTGCAATTTAGACAAATCTCTATAAATAGGGTACAAAATCCACTGAGAGTAAAGGAGTATGAGAGAGAACAAATCATACTTATTAAATAATTTCCCCTATATAATCTTAACATTGCCTCTAGATTTGTTCCAAAATCAATTATTTGGACCATTTTTGATGATGTAAAGTTGCCAAATAGTCAACATCCATATCCAAGCCAGTTCAATTTTAGTTAATATTCTAATTTGTTATGTGATCACTTCTGTTATTTAGATTTGTTTAAATTAATTTTATTAAAACTATATTAAACTTACTCTACCTTTTAGAAATGGGATGCTTTTTCTCAGGAAGTTTTGCATCTTACATATTTGGGACTGAAAAGAGTCTCAGTGGTTATCTTGGAGTATGCCTTATACCGTTGATGGGGAAGCTGATTCCAGGACACTTGGAATGATGTTTTCACCTTTACAGTTAACAGCAAAAGCAGCCTACAACATAAGTTTTTCTTTCCCAATTAAAAAAATTTTTACATTACTCTACATTTCTTGAGTTATTTATCTTAATTTTGCTTTAGTAGAAGTTAGAATATTTACAGAACATAAGGAAGTAGTGATTAAGTGAATTACTTTTAGAATTTAGAAAACAACGTACTTTCCAGTTCCATCTCTAGGCATGCTGATTATGTGACATTGGGTTACTTATTTTATCTCTCTTTTTATTTCTAGTATGATTAAAATTAGGTTTTGTAAATTTCTCATAAGAATAAACTCATAACATATAGTTGGAGCATTTATCTCAGTGTCTTGCAAATAGTAAATGTTTGAGAAATGCAAGTCATTAGTGTTGCCAAGATGTTGGAAAACTTCACCATGAAAGACAAGATTGCAGATATCTTAGTCTTTTGAACCATTGTTGGGCAGGAGCAGCCATCGGCAATACATAAATGAATGAGTGTGACTGTATTTCAACAAAACTTTATTACAAAAATAAGTAGTAAGTTCAGTTTGGTCCATGGACATAATTTGTTAATTTCTAACAGAGTATATATCTTCAAATCAGGCTTTCTAGTACTAACCAAATAGTAAAATCTCAATTGCTGACCAATTTCTTTCTTGCTTTTTTCTATAGCACTCCAGACTTATGTGGATAAGGATGAATACCTTGACAGACTGAATCTTGGTTGCCTAATCAGTTATGTCATTAAGTCTCAAGGATGCATTTAATTGTGTTTTATGGTTGCTGTTTCAACCTGTCAAGACAAATAAACAACAAGTAGAAATTCATATATTTAACCAAATACAGATTCAAATATGGGCCACACTGAAAATTTCATGCATGTTGTTGGTCACAGAGTTAGAACACATAGATATAATAAGTCACAGGTGTTCTCTGAGGGCTGTATTGTTTTGTCTCTGCTTCTGTTTACAAAGTGTGTTTCAAACATGTGATCCTCTAACATATGTCATAGTAAGAAAGAAGTAAAAGTCAAAGAGAATAACAATTCTAATGTGCAAGTATCTGAACCCTGGAGAACAAATTCTAATTACCTCTTAACTATAGACTATATGTAATAATCAATACTTTATACCAAATCATTTAAGTAAAAAATGTATAGAATTTTAAAGTAAATTTTCTGAATTTCCCAGTGTCCAATCACCCTTCTTTGGTGAAAGAAAACAATACATTTCTTTTGGGACACCATTCCTTGCCTACATTTGGCTCTTATGGTATTGGTAGTTACCATAGGAGTAAGAGCATTCCCCTAGCAACAGGTATTGGTTTAGAGACATGTAAGTTCCCATTCAGAGGAAATCCAACACATCGGGAAATTTGCTGAGATATCTGGGAGGGAAGTGGTTTTTCTTTCTGATAGAAGGTAAGGGGTAGGATTAATCTCATCATATTTCTTTTGCTCTTTGTGGGGATGGGAAAGGCCTGTTTGGCCACTCTAGACCCAAGCAGTAGGGTATGAGTTGTATGTAGAGACTTTTAAAACATGAAAATCTTTTAAAAGAGTTATTTTTTTAATTATCTTAATTCACTAGCAATCCTACACAATGTAAAACATAAAATATTCTCCCTATGATACCTACTTCTTCCACATGCATTCCAAGACTTTCAGAAAAGACCAAAAATAAAGAATCTAGGCTCGATGTCACAGAGCTCTCCTTCTGGCCATGCCAAAATCCATTGGTTTTGTGACTAAGTTTCCTTTAATCTTAAAATAGTAAATAAATAAAAAATATATTTAACCCTTTTTATTTCGTAAAAAAAGCAAAGTACTCCAAGACAAACAAGGTACAATTTAACTAATGTTTTTTTCATGTGTATTTATACATGTATGTGCACACACATACATGGAAAAATATGCATACAATGCACATGTCTATACACACACAGAGAGACACATACCTACATGATCTTGACTTTTTATCAGAGTTCATGAATTTCTCTAAGACTATTATAAACTTTCCTCCAGTTGGAAAACTATTAAGAAGGCTATCTTTTAAATAGAATTTTGTGAAGTTCTTCTCTTGTACTGAAGAAATTACAAAAGTATGCTCCATGTTGTCGATTTTCAACTTATATTCTTGGAAAAATTCTTATAATATTTTTCTACAGCATCTTCTTCACACAACCTCTAATGTGTATTCTCAGTGCTTCACCCTCCACAGAGGAGGCAGAATGGGAGATGGTCTGCTTTCTTTTCCATGTTTTAGCATCCATCTATTTTCCTCATCTTGAGGAAGCTCAGTTTTAAGAGACTCTTGGAATCCTGACTGAGGCATGGCTATCAGCATATGGCCTTTGCCCAGTGCTCAACTATCTCTGAAATATATACACCGATAATTCACAGACTTCTCAACATGCTATGAAATTAGCTTTCTGATGATGTGGTTTAATTGCTACAGTGATGAGACCAGGTCATTAGCACTGCATCTTTACAGGACAATCTTAGATAATTTACTGAGGAAAATAGTGATGATAAAGAAGAAAGTGATGACCTAAACTAGAAAGAGATAATCTGCATTTTAAAAAATTCTTTAATGTACAAAGTGATTCCAGATATATCCTAATATTTCTCCTGTTTAATAGAGGTTATTTATCATATTACACAACTGAAAGCAAGAAAGTATACTTTCACTCAGGACTATAATCACAGCAGAGCTAATGTGGTACTCTGTGTGTGCCAACTGCTACTAAAATTACTTAACATGTATTCACTAAGCAACTTAACGGAAGATACTATTGTTATCATTGTTTTCTTTCAAAAGTTGAGAGGACATGAAGAAAAGGTTCAACCAATCTGTACAGTGAGTAAGAAGAGTTATTTGAACTAAGGCTGTTTGGCTTAGAAACTAATTTACATACAATCCACTCTCTTTCCTTACAGGAATTATTTAAGGATTATGCAATGATATAACTACATCAAAAAAGAATATATTAGAGTTGTTAACCTAAGCAAGATGATATAAGCATAATCCATCTATCACACAAAAAGCAACTATGAAAGTTCACAGAACTCGGAGAAACTATTTGATTACCCTAAAAAGTAAATGACACCACATAGACTGTTGGTTGTGGTGTTATGGTTTAATTGTCATTTCAAGTATAATCTTAAAGGTTGGTTTGGTGGAAGCTTGGTTCCCAGTATGGCAATGTTGAGGAGGTAGAAACTTTTACAGGTAGGACCTGGTATAAGATAATAGATAATGGGTACATGGCACTCAGAGGGATTAATACTGACTTCATGAAATAGTTCTCAGATGAGTGTGTTGTTATTAAGTAAGTCCAGCTCATCTTCTTGGCCTCTTTTACATGCATTCAGCTCCCTACTCATTTCTCTATCATGTTGTGATATAGCCAAGGGCACCCTCATCAGAGTCAAACAAAGGGGTTGCCCAGTATTGAACTTGTGGTCTCCAAACCATGAGGTAGATAAAACTCTTTTAAAAAATAAATAAATAAAATTATGCAGCATCAAGTATTCACTTACAGCTATACCAAGTAGGCCAACATGGAGAGGGAAAATTTACGTATCAATGAGGTAGTAATAAGTTCACTATTATGTTTTTCCTTTTATATCCTCTAAACTGATCCTAAGGAAATCCAAAAGCCAGGTGGCCATCAGGTGGCATACAAAGAGGTTTTCAAAAGAAGGCTTGTAGTTCTGGTTTGAGGCAGAAAAAACGGAAATTCTAACACTGTAAACAATGCTGATATTCTCTATTTTGTTTTGCTCTTTTCTTTCTTCCTTTCATTTTTCCTTACTACCTTCCTTTTTTAGTTTCTTCATGCTATTGTGTGCCAGTCCCACATGCAATCTAATGTTGACAGCAATCACAGCATCAATGGAGAAAGAAAGCCCTAACTCAGCATAACTCTCACTTAACAAGGTGAGGCCAACACCTGTGCTTTCAAGATCTCCCTTCCTCCCTTTCTTCTTCTCCCTCTCCTCCTCCTCTCTCATCTTTTAGTCCTGATGTGTGTATTATCACAAGAGAGCACAGCAGAGAAGAACAGTCAAGTCCCAAGAACTGCTGATCAGAAGAGCAAAGAGATGTATCCTAGAGACATAGCAGGAAAGCATTATGAGAGAGGAACTCATGCATTTAGTCTTACAAAGTTACTTATAAATTTCTGGTCTCATCTTCAAGTTGTGTCCAAGTGAATTTGATTCAATTCAGCATAGCAAAATATACTAGAAGTCAACTAAAAGACCAGAGAACAAGCCCAGACTGACCAATAAATGGTTGACACTTGTGATACAACCTGAAAGATCTGAAAAATTTGAAAACCAAATCAACATTTGTCCCACTGCCCATGGACACAAGTTGGAAGTTGTAGCCTTAAATTAACCATGTCAATATCCTTCAATAAAAATTCTCTACAGAATTTAGATGTCTCAGAATTTTGTAACTTAATATTTTAAGTGTGTAGGATATAGCCCACAATCATTTAGCATGCGGAAAACCAGAAAAATCTCAACTCATATGGGAAAACCAATCAACAGGTACCACTGCTGAGATTGGACAAATTATTGTGTTATACTATAATTGCTTTCAAGGACCAACTATTAAAATGATCCAGCAAACAATTGTAAATATCTTGAAGTCAATGAAAAAAATAGAATATTCCAGCAGAGGTAAATAAATAATAGAAGCTATAAATACTAGAATAGATTGAATCTGATGATAAGTAAAAATTATTCATTGTGAACAGCTGAGCAAAAAGTTGAACAAGAACTCAGAAGTCCTAATTACTATGTCATCAAAGTCCCTGAGGAGAAGAAAAATAAGATACTAAAAATAATAATAATAATAAAGAAATAAAGGCTGAAATGTTCTAAAACTTTTAATGCAATACCTAAACCTCAATATCAGAATATAAGAGAGTTTTCTGCCAGGAAACCTGCTTTTAATGTATTAGTAACTGTGGCTTGGGATGTAGCGCAGTGCTTGAGCACTTGTCTAGCATGCACAAGTCCCTGCATTCAATCCGCAGTGCCATAAACACAAAAGAGTACTTGCAAAGGTCTGGAATAAGGTAGAAGAGTACTTACACAATCTTGTAAATTTGGTAAAAAGAAATACATAATATACCTTTAAGATGTGATTAATATGGTGTATGAATTATATTGCAAACAGAAGTCAATTTGCTAAAACCCTGGAAGAGAGGAGGGAGGGAGGAAGGAAGGAGAATGAATCATATTAATACTTGAAATAATAGAATTCATAGTAAAACAAATAACCAGGTATAAAGCTGGACATTACAAAGATTAATGCCCTAAGAAGATATAAAAATTTCAGATGTGTATGTATGTGCAACAAAACTTCAAAACACAAGAAGCAACAATTTAAAAAAAGAGACATAAAACTCTACAGTTATAGTTGGAGACATCAACATTCTTCTATTAGTTTTCTAGTGTTTCCATAACAATGTGCCATAAACTGAATGGTGTGAACAATAGAAGTGTATCATAGTTCCAAAAGGTTGGAAATCTGAGCTGTGGGGATCAGTTCCTTCTTCTGGCTGTTCAGAGGACTCTGCTGCATCATACTTCTGTAGCTACTAGGTGCCTAGTGACAACCAATGGTATCCTTGGCTTTTGAGATATCACTGAAATCTCTGCCTCAGCCTCATGTGTTGTTCTCCTTGCTTATATATCTGTGTCGAAATGTCCCTTCTTTATAAGGACCCAATCATTTTAGAATAGAGGCCTACTCTACTCCAGCATGACTTCTTAACTATGTACATCTGTATTGACCTATTTCCAAATAGCATCACAGCCTGTGGTACTGGGTTTAGGATTCCAACATAGAATTTTATTGGAACACAATCAAACCCATAACAACTCCCCTCAAAGAGTTCTTAGTTCTAACTCCAAAAGAAGATCTGTTAAAGAAGACATTGATAAATATCTTCATCAAAATTCAAACACTTGGGAACACTTATTCTATTTTTGAATAAAATGTTGCCTATCTCTACAAATGAAAGTATATCCCATATAAACAAAAAACAAAACAAAACAAAAGAAAAAACCCTACACACACACAAAAAAAAACCAAACACTACCTATGGCCTATGAAAAGCATCATTAATTAAATGAAGGGATAATCACTGAACAAGGAAACATATTTACAAACCACATGTCCTTTACGGTCATTTTCATAATACTAAAACTCAAGAATAAAAAAAGAAACAGCCCAATTTAAAAATGAGCGATATTCAAACAGGCATTTTAGCAAGGAGGATATGTAAATTACAAAGTAAACCCAGAAAATAAAAACATTAGAAAATGCAAATAAAAATCATAATGAGATGCAATACATCTTTCAGAATGATTTTAAAACTATTGGTAACACCAAGTACTTGCAAGGATGCCCAACAACTGGTATTCATATATTGTGAATGGAAAAGAAAATGCTCTATAACACTTTGGGTGGCAGAGTGATGGTTCAACATTCCCTTATCCTATGACACACCAATCCCACTCTTGGGAATTACCCTAGAGGAAAAATACTGTGTACAAATATAGATACCAAATATTTATGAATATACTTTTAAGACCAGTAATATAGTTCACTGATAGAGAAAGCTTACCTGACTTGCAGAAAGCTCTGGGTTCCATCACAGTGAAAGAAAGAGGGAAGAAGGAAGGAGAAAAAGAAAGAAAGAAAGAGGGAAAGAGTGGGAGGGAGAAAGAGATAAACTGGATATAATTTAAATAACCACCAAAAACTGGAAATAAAAATTAAAGTAAAAAGCATATTTCTGGTACACACAGTGATTGGGATGACTCTCAAAGACATTTTGCTTAATGAAACAGTGGTCTCCAAAAGTTATGTGCCTTATGATTTCATTCATGACAGACAAAATGATAGTGAAAGAGAAAGAACAGATCAGTGACTGCCAGGGGTAAGGGTTGTGCTTAATTAATGTGAGGCATAAGAACAAGAAGGAGGGAATTTGGGGGACTGGTTAAACCACTAGGTGTTCTGATTGTGTCAATGGTTACATAGATCTACAGACTTATTAAAATTCATAGAACCATATATCAATAAGAAAAATCAACTGTATGTTAACATATTTCAAATACTTAAATATTTTACATCAGTTCTCAAAGGAAATGGAAGAGTCTGTCAACAAAATGAGACTATATTTGAAAAACAAAATGCATTGGTATCCCTTTAAGATTGCACCATAAGTCTTAAGTCCAGGTGATGAAACAGCACTGTAAAAAACACCTTCTATAGAAATAAAATTGAAAACTCCACCACTATGTGGAAGCGTACACTCATACATAAGCACTCATGATCAATTGCATCGAGTTCTATGGTTCTGGATGTGGGCATTCTCATATATACTATTGAGATACCATAACACTAGTAACTTCATGATACATAGGTGCACAGATCTTGCCATCTTACACTTTTCTTCAGAAATTGTTCATTTGATGTTAATGCATTCATTCACTCATATCATTTGGTGGGATAAGATAACCTCTATTATTTCAGAAAATTCTTTTAAAAGCATAATTAAGAGTTCTAAAGAAAATTTCAATGGGATTGATAAGTTTTCAAGCATGGTCTCTTCTTGTGCCCCAATGAAGTCAATAGAGGAAAATATAATTCATTTATTATTGCCAGACATAGCAAAAAAATCTTGTATTTTATCTAGCAGCCCTAAGCCAAGTAAGAAGTATATACTGCATTCATATTTATGCACATGTGCACATATTTAAACATTTACATGTAGATATATTTACTTTTTACCTTCATTCTATCATAAATCCTATAATAACATTTTTGAATAGCCCACAAATTTGCTATTGCTTTCTTTAAAATTCTTCATTCATAAAGAAAATGGGGATTTAATTTGGTTATCAACAATGAGTAAATTCTTAAATTGACTGTTCATTTGACTTTGTGCAATAGTTTCCTACATACCCCTTTGAGCTGCTGAGATCCCAGTCCTGGGAAATGTACAACAATTTGTCTAATCTAGGTTTCTTTTTTAGAATATGATGAAAATTAGTCCCATAAAAATTAAGAAACCATTCTGAAGTAAACTGAATTCAGATCTGTTTTTCAAATTTAAATACCCTGATCAAAAATTAAAAACTTCAAATAATCTTTATTTTCTCCTTTATTCTACTCCATAACTTATTTTGACCTGTTTTCTATTAAAACACAATATTCTTTTTCCCTTAAATATTTCATAGATCTGAGTCCCCATGGTCCAATGAGAAATATGCTTATTTCTTTTCATTGGTCTTTATTGAATTGAAACATTTTTAACAAAATATCTGATAGTAAAGCCCTTCATTTAATATCAACCCCCAATTTACAATATTTTCTTTCAAAAAAAAAAAAAGAGATTGTAAACTCCTTGAAGACAGGAAGTACACTATATTTGATTTGGTTTTCCATTTGTGCATAGTAAATGGCCTTATACACTATGTTTGAAAACACTTAATAAATTCTTGTCAATTTTAATCTGTGCTTATAAAACATACTTTTCATTATTTAAAAATAGATTTCCAGAAAGGCATTCTTTAAAAATACATATGTGAAAATAAGCCACATAGGTAATATATTGTTATATTTCTTTAAAATAAGCCTTAGGCATTCTCCCACACTTTTCTCACCATTATCTCCATCTGTAATAATAAAACATATCTTCTGATTACAACTATTTCTGTTATCTCAAGTCTGAATCTAATTTATTTGCTATTCAACCTTACTTTTCCTCTAAGATTTGTTTTTCCTGTAATGCAATCCAAGGTTTTGATTTAGAAGTTAGAAAACATCATTTATCTCCAAAAATGTGATAGGTTAAACTGAAAGAAAAATAATTTTAAAGTAGGTTGGGAGTATTCCACAACAAAAATATCAAACAAATTTTAATTTGAATCAATAATTTTTATTTAAATGTGTTTTGGAATAGATGAGCACTTTGGGGAAACACAGCCATGTACAACCTGCCAAGAAGTAGAAATCTCAAAAATGCTTTCCTAATAGTGTTTTGAAATACTTATTTACAGAGAGCAAAGGATTTCTTAGAAAGCTTGTGGATTTCTAAAGTTGCATTGTATTTCAAAAGCTATGAAATATGATGTTCCTTCCATGACACCATCATTAAAATTTAAAAAGCTAATTTAGAAACCACAAAACCATCAGGTAGATTTTCTTAGAGACTTGTTCTCTGGATACTGTCATTTGCTGGTTTAATTATTAGCAGAAACATAAGTTTAATTTGTTATACCCACATACATGCTAATATCACATACATGGTCATAAATCATGCAGTTTCCCCACTTACATTTTACCCAGAGGGCAATTTCTCAACTTCTATTTTTCCTCCAATAGTTATATTGCTATTCCTTCCCTACTTACAATACAATCTCAGTTGCTAGCTTAAATCCTCTGGTGAAATAATTATACTATGGAGCAGATACACTGCACTCTGAAGTTTGAACAATGATGACTTTATTAGAAGAAACTTTGTTGTTATTCTTCTTCTAAATAAGATTGATTACATTGATTTCCAAAAAGTTAAATTAGGTGTCGTAAAGGGTATTTAAAAACACAATCAGTGTCCTAATTCAGAGATTTAGGAGTTAAATATCCATGGCAGACAGGTTATTTCTCAATACTTTTGAGGATGATTAATTGACTTCCCCACCATCTATGAGCATCCAAGTAGGTAATATATTCATTTCATATTTGGTGGGGGGAGTGAATTTGACTCATTCTCTACTACTTTTTTAAGTACAATAATCAGAAACAAAGCAGGGTTGAAAAGTTTGTTCAAAAACACAATTATTTTCAGAAAACTTTTTAACCTTGAAAAGCTTTCTATGGCTTTTTAAAATTTCTTGGTCATCATCCTTTGGCATATTGAAGGTACTTTTTGAAGGCAATGTAACCTTCCATTTGTTTATCCAAATACATTGTTAAATTACATTAGGGAATCAAATCTAAAATATTAGTAAAAAAGGAGAACTTTTTACTAATACCAAGTGATCTATCTAAAATGTGGTCCCGAGAGAGTTGGGTTGAACTTTTACCTTAAATAACTGTTCTAAAACCTCAGTCTACTCACTTAAAATAACTCTGAATTAGGAAAATAGCCAAAGGCACAAAAAAAGTACTTTACAGACTTAGGCTAGAATTAATCTCATTTAGCAAAAAGAAAGCCAATTGAACAACAACAAAAAAGGACTAAAGTGTACACACACATCAATTGCACTTTAACCAGAATTATCCTTTTTTGTTATATAAATTTGGAAAACAACCAACAACTCATGCTCATCATTCTTTTCTTCTCTTTCCCTTTTTTTTTTCCTGATGTATTTGGCTCAAAATGATGCTTTGTAATTTATCATTTCTATTTTATCACTCTATTTTATTCAAACTTCTCTCCAATTTGACTTTAAATATTTCCCTATGCTGTTCTTATTCTATTCCTATTAAGAACAGCTAACCTCCTTTTATCCTTAAATTTAATAAAAATCCTTTCTCTGGAGAGATTTCTGTTAAAATGGCATTAAGAAATAACTACTAAAATTTTTCTTTAGAATGCAGCATCCTGTTTACTCTTTCCTTGCAAGAATAGGTTTTGTATCTGAATATGCTTTCTGGAGATGGGAATTTAATATTTATATATTAAACTACCCACACACAGGGGAACAATTTAAAATCCCTGAGTTATGAACTCCAACATTAACCTCTCTATTGTCAAAGTACATATGCCTTCCCCACGAGGTCAACATCTCAATGACCACCACTTGATAACAGGATTGTGAACTTTTTGGGGTGACACTCTGTGAAAGCTACACCCCTGTGAGCTATTAGGTCACTGATCACATTTGGAATTCTAAGGGCAGCACAGAATTTGAAAAAATCAAATACTGGCATTATTTCTGACTTATGAGGAAGCCTTACTTACAACAGAATATCATCAACTAATCTAGGCTGAAAGAGTTGTAAAAATAATAAAACATTCCAAGAAAGAGAGAGGCTAGATTCCAACCAACCCAACTAGAGGACACACGTAAGCATCTGTAAAATTTACCTATGGACATATCTGTAATCTATAGTGTCTCCCTTTTTCATAGTTTTATTTTCTTCAGTTTCAGTTACCTCTGTCAAATTCAGTTAAAATATATTAAATGAAAATTACAGAAAGAAACAATTCCCAAGGTGGAATTATTCATCATTCTCAGTAGCATGAAGAAAGTTTGTGCTGCCTGGCTTCATCCTGCCAGGGGTCAAGATCTTTCTTTGTCCAGTGTATCCACACTCTATGTATACCTGTTCATTATTTAGTAACCTTCAGGAGTGACTCTTACAGTATCAGTGCTTGCTTTGAGGGAACTTTTGTGTAGTAACCAAATGCTATGTCACATTATTCTCCTCAGAATATTTTGAGAGACCACATTTATAAACTTTTGTTATGCTGTTTTAATTGTTCGATCTTATTATCAATTGTTGACTTCTTACTACACTTAATTTATAAGTGAAACTTTATCATAGGTATGTCTGCAGGAAAAAAGCATTGTATATGGAGGGTTCAGTACTACACACACACACACACACACACACACACACACACACACTCACACACTCACACACATACACAGATACATAGGTTATAATCAGCTGGAATTCAGTCAAGCGACAGAAATCACATCAGTCATTTTTTTTTAAATAGAGTAGTTTTTGTATGAATAATTGTTAGCTAGTTAGGAAGTTATTAACCAGGTAACTAAAAAGTACATGGAGGTATGACAGTGGCAACAACAGCAGAAAGCAGCTACAGTCTCAAGCCTAGAGTGATGAGAACCAAGGGAAACAAAGTTTTTGTGATTTAGGGACTTGGGTGGTTCTTAGTCCTGCCCTCTGGCTTCTGAGGAGGGGTGCACAGCTGCCAAGATATGAATGAGTCTCTCTCTGGCTGGAGAATGGTCCCTGTGGTCCTGGAAGCTAGAACTCAGCAGGTGTCACTGTACAGCTGCTGCTGATGTCTCTCTGAGGGGGTATTGTAATGTTGGTTTGAAAGTTTCTAAAAAATCCGATAACTAGTTTCAGCTGCTGATATGGGAATATATTGCCATATGACATGGTGAGAGTGAAGTTCTGATGGGTTCTTGTGCTAGGGACAGAAAGCAGAAGAGGAACCATAAGTAGTCCCCTGAAAGTTAAGTTTCATGACCACCTACAGCTTTGCACTCTCCATCTGTTTGTGGTAGCTAATGTAGAACTAGCCAGCAAAGCAGAACTCTGGTTTCCTGGTTTTCA
This sequence comes from Sciurus vulgaris, assembly GCF_902686455.1. Lineage (NCBI taxonomy): Eukaryota > Metazoa > Chordata > Mammalia > Rodentia > Sciuridae > Sciurus > Sciurus vulgaris. The sequence continues at coordinate 100,742,211 of NC_136463.1, read as the reverse complement.
GAGAAAACAGAAGGAAGACAATAGCTTCATAATTAGTGCATAAGTGTCACTTGTTGAAATAGATATGATTGCTAAAGATAAGGCCCCATATATGCCTGATAGAGATTTTATTTTAGTGAGGGAATATATTCAATAAAAAGCAAATAAATCAGCAAAGATACTATCAGAGACAAATGCTATGAAGCAAGAGAAACAGAAATAGTATAAAAGTAATCATAGAAGAAATGCTGTGTTGATTGACTCAGAGATAAGTCTCCTTGAAGAAGCAATATTTATTGTAGATAAGGAGAAAGAGGCTACCATGCAGAGTAATTCAGGCAGATGAACGACAAATATTAAGGCTGAGACCCTAGAAATCCAGACATTCTAGAAGGAGAGCAACTGTAGGAGATGAGTTTGCAGAAGTGAGCAAGAATCAGACTCTGCAGAGACATGTAGGGCCTTGAAGGACATGGGAATGAGATCTTCAAGGGTGATGGAGGAAAATTATGGAAGACTTTCACAAGAGAATGAGATGATCAAATTTGTATTTTAACATTGCAAGCCAACCACTTCATTAGTGCATTTTCTATACCTTCTATGTTCATATAGGATGTGTTAGACTCATATATTATGCATGGTGTGATTGCCACATGTTTCAGAAGTCTGGGACACCCTTGAGGTTACTCAAGTGTCTTTCTACCTTTTTATGAACTGTCTCAGAATAGCATGACATGTCTGTATGACATGCTAGTTACCTCACATGGCGGGGAGATGTTATAAAACATCTCCATCTTATTTCCATGATATATCTTAATATCATGCATTTTAGATGACATTATCCTGAGAACCATAAGTACATAGATTGTAGGTTTACTTTTAGTTTCATTTACCAGGGGCAATTCTCAACCATGAATATCCTGCTTAAAGTATTCCAAAGATAAGGATTTTCTTCCTAGCAAATGCCACTGGTCAATTTACCTTGAGATTCAGGTCACTTCCTTTTTTTCATTTCTCCTAGGAAAACATACTTTCCCCAACAATAATTGGAAACAAATTCAGGCACAGGTTATTTGACTTAACATCTTCTTCCTCATAATTAGAAAGCAATGTTTTATAAGAGAAATAAGGGGAAATAATCTATGCATATAAAGGGAGAAATTAATTCAATATTTCACTAACATTGGAAGAAAATCTATGGTATTAAAATTTTGAAATTAAAGAGTATTTTAATTTTAGTAAAAAATAGTTGAGGATAAAATATATTGTTCATCATTTTAATAATGTTACATATGTCATTCTTATAAAGTTGTCATTTTTGTTAGATTTCACTTGAATCTAAACAATTCTGTATTGTGAGGAAGCCTCAAGATTCCTGGGAGATATATTTCCTATTTTTAGTATTTTCAATCATCTTAAATAGAACAATTAATGTTTGAATTTTTGGAGTGAAAAAAATCAGAAAATCATTTTGCAAATACTCTTATGTTGAAGACAATTATCTCAATTTGACATCTGAACTAACCATCTGAATGAAACTAAAAGATATGTTAGCCAACGTAAAACTGGTTATTAGCGGAAGGAAGGACAGAATTCAATTTTCTTCTTTCTAACTCTAAGAGAAAAATGAATAAATTTTCCTGGCTCTTAGGTTGTAACAGGACCTATGTTAAATATATTTCTTATAATTTAAGCCTCTAGTATTGATCTTTATTTTTAGATTTAAAATTCCTGACCCTCAGAGAAATTAAATAAGGGGTTCATGATCACATGTAGATTGTTATGTACATAGTAGATAAGACTCAATTTGACAAAGAGTAATACTCCTCTTGCTCAAGTCCCCCCACTTTTTTCTGCCTGAATGCATTTCGTATCAACCAAACTAAGGCCCAGTCCAATGAAGTTCTAATACATTATCCAGTTGGAATATGATGCAATCTACAATCACTAGTTACTGTGTAATTTTTCTAGTTACACGATTAAAAAGTAGCAGAAACGGTTGAATTCGATTTCGATATATTTTATTTCAACAAAAATATCCATGATATTATCACTTCATGGTTATATGAATTAAGGATATAATAAAAGATGAATCAATATAACATTATTAACAAGGTCTAACTCTTTTTTCCATGTAATCTTCTAAAAAAGTTGTGTGTTTGGAATTTAAAGAATGGCTCAATTCAAACTAACAGACTTCAAGCATTATAATAATCCCCTGTGGCTCATAGCTACTGTTTGGTATTGCAGCACAAATGCATGCTGGGATTTCTTTTTTCAATTTGTAATTTTTTAAATTACTCTGTAGGACTTTGGCCTTCACGTGTATGTGTGTGTGTATGTGTGTGTGTGTGTATATGTATATATATATAGAGAGAGAGATAGATATATAATATTTTCCCCCCAGAGGATCAGAGTAGTCAGTCAAGTGTGTGCCAGTCTCACCATCCAGTTCTATTTTAAAATCTCTTACACTTCCCTTTTCAACTTGTTTCCATATGCTTATAATTTCTTGTGTGATTGTGATCTTACATTCTCATATCTTGTCTATTAAATAAGCAAGTACTTCTGTCTTCCTTCTTATTCATAGTTCTTTGCCAATGGAAACTATTTACTTAGATCAGTTGCAATATTTTTTTTTTTTTTTAACCACTGAAAGGATTTCTGAAGAGCACAATACTGTAAAACAGAATGTCTCACAATTTCCCAAATGAAAATAAACCCCAATTCCTCCTTTGGCTTCACATTTTAAATATTTTGTTTCCCCATACACCATGCTGTTCTCCATCTGTATGATGCAGAGACAATAATGACAAAAGTTGACCTCTAAATATTTCTTTTTCTTTAATGAGGAGCATGTGTTACTACCAATGTTTGTGGCCACACATGATTATTGGAGAAAATGTCACATGGCTTTTACAGCAATCCCGCCGACTGTCTAAGGCACAGTTGTATGGTCACCTGTGGCAGTTGTGCCCTGAAGATATAGATATTGTCCACAAAAAAATAACATTCCAGATTTAAACTTTTCTACTCCCCTTCAATGCCTGCTACTAGAGGAAGTAAATTCCAGTGCCTTCAGGTAGAAATAGATACATAACTCCCCATATCTGTCGATTATACCATTTGTGACTCAATCAGCACCTAGGTAACTATAAAACTTTTTCCTTGACCTTAGAACTCCATTCACCACTCAAATATAACTTCCCATTATCCTGTAAGTCTAAGACAAATCTCATTCTATACAGAATAGCATCCAAAGTCCTGAGCATGGGCTCTAAGTTCTAATGTTTCTGGTTTCTAAGTATTTCTAACTTTCTTTCTTTCTTTTTACTCTCTGCCCTTCTTTTTGTCCGTACATTGGACTTCTGGCCTATTGCTCAGTGAGTATACTCCATCCCCAGTGGTTTGCACTGACATTTTGCTATCTTCTGCCAGCCATTAGCATGCTCACCCCTTCGTTTCTTTTAGATACTCAAATATCCTCTTAATGTTACTAAAAATTGAATATCTTATTATCCTCCCTATTTCTGTTTTGTCCTGAGAGAAAAAGACATTATCAGATTTATTATATACTATATCTGCATTTATTTATATTTTTCATCTGTCTTTTCCAAAAGCTCATGAGGATGAAGAGTAGGATGCACTAGAGTTGCACAATATATGCAATTCTAATAATATGCAACTTGCTTTTTTGTGATTAAGATAACTACCAATATGTATTGAGTGCTCACTATGTACAAGACATTTATTTACCTTACTTATTAAATATTTAAATACCACACACTTCAAAATAACGTGAAGCTGATATGATAATTTTCATTTTACCTATGAGGAAATTAAGGCCAACATCAACTGAGGTCAACATTTTATATTATAGTAGAATTCCACATGGAAGTATTTTAGGCTTATTCATAACCATAGACATACAGAAGGCATCTCATAAATAGAACTCGGTGATGAAGAACTTAAGTTCCATGACTGGTGTGTCTTTACTGACCAAACTTAAATAAATATTTATTAAGTCTATCCCCCTGTAATATTGCCTACTGAAAATTGGTTAGATTTTTCCTTTAATTATTCCTTCTCAATTTAAAAGAGTGGTATTTTGAATCTGTGTCTTTTTATTCCTGCCTCTGAATCTTTATTCTAAAATTAGTTTACCTTTGTCTTTAGTTGTCATTTCCACCTGGTGGTTTTGAGTGACTTCAGTCTCTTAGACTGGTGCTTGCATTGATCCTGACATGTGGAATTACTATTGTCAAAGTATATCGGTGGCTCACCTAACATATCATTTGTTCTCACCCCTAGAACATGGCCCCTTGACAGCAAGCCTCATCTACAAGTATATTTAGAAAATGGCTAGGATGTCAAATATTTATTCCTTTTAAAAAATTTAATACGTTCTCCTGGGGCCTGATTACAGAATATTTTAATGCTTACAAATTTCTTTAGTGGCACAGTCCTAGTTTGTTTCCTAGGAAACAAATGTACTTATACTGCACTGCACACATCCTTAATCACTAAATTCTATAATCTCTTTGTGAATGGATAATTTCTAAAAATTGTTTGTTTTTATAGGAGTTACCAGCTACAATATCACTGCAGGTAAATTTCCCAAATATGGTTTCAGTCAAAGATTATTTCAATTTACACATAAACATAAATGATAGCTGTTAAGAAGCAATCTTAATATGAAAGCGTGTGTATTCCTTTATGGTTGAGTGACATGCACAGATATGAAGTGAATGGGAGATATGTATAAACTTGCCTCTGTTGTTATCATCAATTTCATTCTCTTTCACAGAAAATATAGGTTAGATATTTTGCCATTCAAGAAAGAGCTTTGGTGTTGGTTGTCTTTCTTTCCTAACCAAATATTAACTGAACTCTAATAGGAGCTCACAGAAAAGACAATGCATTTTAAAGTGACATTTTAGCATTCAAGCCATACATATTCTTCAATGTGAATATAATTTTTATCTAAATGATTTCAGAGGAAAATGGATTCATTTGACTACAGTGCTTCTAAGACCAGTGGGAAGCTCATCATCTTAATATTGAATCTGTAAATCCTTTCCACTAGGGATGATTAACAGCTTTGTCAAGTGTTTATTTTACTTTAAGAAGAATATGTAATTTCCTGGTATAACGCAGACAGATTTCACTCGATTTCTCTCTTCACATGTCACATTCATACCATGGGCTAACATAATCTAGGTTACCTCTAGTAGACTATTTTGCATAGTAAGATGATAACCTAACAAGTTTGTATAGTTTAATGAGCATACAATAGTCTGTTCAATGATTCATTTTTACTTGATTAAAAAAAAAAAAAAGAAAAAGAAAGTCCTCCGTAGTCCTGATAAGAAGCAATAAGGGCAAATTACTTCCAGATGGCAGTTTGGCTATACCACACGTGTGGTCTAAGCTACCCTGGGGATAAAAACTTCTATTAGTGCATTGATGAGCCAGTCATATTGTCTTCTGTGTTTAAAGCCTTGGTTAACTCTACACAGAATGGCTTCAACCATTAGGCACATGGAATGAGGTAGCAGTGCAAGTCCATTTTCATACACAGTTTGCATCCTTATTCCCACATCAACCAACAAGCAAAAGTAAAATTGGAAGCCAATTCAGGTACATAGGCTTATTATCAAAATGTGATTTAGATGGCTCCTGTAGATTATCAAGTGATTTACAGATCCATAATCTAATGGCCTTGTCCAATAAGAAGTCCTTGAAAGAGCCCTTATATGATCTTTCTATCCTCATAAGTAACAATGTAATAAGTTACAGTTTTTTGCTTTGTAAAAAAAACTTGAGAATCAAGGTAGTCATGATCTGTAACCATAATACATCCATGTTTTGATCACTCTTAAAATTATTTTAAAAAAAACCTTGATAATAAAGTGAATTCCAATCCAAAGTAATCTTCAGATAATAATATTCAAAGAAAAACATGCTTTTAATTTTTTTTTATATAGAGGAACCAAAATCAGGGAAGACAAGCAGACTGAGGAGTTTCTGAATAAAGCAGTTTTCAAACTATGTCCTCACTACTTTTAAAACCTAATATTTTTCATCTAGCTTTTGGAAAATTATAATTCATGTTCAAGATGGTGACCCTGAGGTGCAATGAAAAACAATGAATTACAGAAAAAAAAAGGGATCAAATTTGGTCTATTAAGATAAGAAAATAGACAAATGTATTTTAGAAGGATTTGACAATTAAGATTCAATATTATCTTCACCCTAATTTGATCATAAATTCAATTAACCAGAATGTAGCCCAGAAGCTAAAAATTCAGTTTATTGAGATTTTACCTCATAGCTTAAACCTTAGACTGAAGGAGACAATAAATATGCTTAAATTTTATTGCTTTTCATGCATAAAGTGAGAGAAAAATAAAAATCACAACCACAGGCAAGGACTTTATTTTGTTCACATCTAAATGATCATATTAGATAAGAAATTTGCAACGTTTAAGTTCCTTATAGAAATCTCTACACAGGTTTCCCCAGATAGGCACTGTGGCAAACACCAGTAATCCTAATGACTCAGAGGCTGAGGCAGAAGGATTGCAAGTTGAAGGCCAGCCTGGCAACTTAGAGACACCCTGTCTCAAAATAAAATAATCAACAAGAGCAGCAGCAAAAATAAAAAAAAAAAAAACAAGAAAATTTTTAGAAAGCAGACTGAGGGCAGAAGTCAGTGGTAGATCTCCTTTGAGTTAAATTCTGAGTCAGTCCTCAGTAACACACACACACAAAGCTTCTCCCAGTATTTAGAAATAGCAAATATTTTAATAAATCATGATTTTAAAAACACCATTTAATTAGTGACAAATTATCTGATAGTCTCATCTTTTATACTTAAATGATATAAACACACATAGCTTAATATTTCAGATATTAAAACATCTATTGCACTTTTTCTGCAAGTATTCAGAGTCAGACATGTTATTTCTTTTTAATATCTCGGTCAGAGTCTAAAATAAAATTGCAAATTAGAAAATCCTTTGAGAATAGAGTTCAGCCAGGGAACTGTTTCAAGGTAAGTTTTATATTAGTTTCACTCATTTTAATGAGCCTTTGTTCGAAGTCAAGAAGCAAATACTAGACTGAAGAGTTACATGCAAGATATCTTTTAAAGAAACCATCATAAATCAGAACCTCTAACTATCTGCTTATATTATCAGGTTGACACAACAAAAGCATCGCCTAGTAGCTAAATGAGATAGCTTTTATTAAGAAAGAAAATGAGACTTCAAATTTGAATATCAACTTAAATATGAGGTTTGAAATGGGCTAGAGACACTCCCAATTGACAAGGCATTTCTATTTAAATTAAAAATTGACAGTGTTCTTCAATACATAATGTAGAAAATGGGTTGAAGAAAGTTCAGTTTTAAAAAATGGATATAAATTGATGAGAAAAAACACATATGCATGCACACACACACACACACACACACACACACACGACAATGATGGGGAAATATCGTATTAATCAGTAAGAATTAGATAAGTCACTTTAATCCCTAGGAGAGCTTGGAGGTATAAAAAAAATCTTGGATTCAAGGGACTGATTTTCTCAGTACTTGCCATCCTTGGGCTGTCTGCTTATAACTACAAATTGTCCTTAGCTTGAAAAGAGCCTTTTAATATTTAAAATTATTGGTCTATGGTATCCGTGTAATTTCTTCAGCCATAGGGCTTCATTTCCTTTGATGTGGATCAAGGTTCCAGCTGACATTACTACTGCTCCTGCTGTCTTTTAGCCCTGAGAAAGGTTTCTGTCTCTCTAACACTGGTACCAATGATTGGTCTCCAGCTCTGAGAGGGAATTTTATCCATTTGAATGATAGTGAGGCTCAGACAGATAGGGTGCTCTTCTCGATGACAAATTTCACATTTAAATTTTATCCTTATTTCATCAATTTCAGTTTTTTTCCCTCTAGAATTCAAGTTATTTTAGAACAACATGTGTCCTCATAAATCCAATCACTTTAAGTTCAAAAGGTAACAGGAAAGTTTAAGATCTCTTACATAATCATATAGCTCATGTGTTTTTATACACATGACCAAGTTGCTGACAATATTTCAAAAATGGAAATAATTTACTCTTCATTACCCAGATATGTCTCCTTCAGAAAAACACAACAAAGCCCAAACCCTTAAATTTAACCAAAAAAAGTATATAAAAAACATAGTGATTTGATAATATTATAAGTACTCATTTTAAACTGGGTTTTAAGTGTGTAATAAAAATAAATTGAATTTTAATATGATTGTCCTTTGTCTTTTAAAAAAAGGCCACCAATATTAAGATTCTGATAAAATTAAAGCAGTGAAACCATGAACTATTTGCACATTTCCAGTCCTTGAAATTGCATTAAAATTTTTAAAAAAGTTTAATTTTAACAACAGATACCCAAAATAATATTTTAACATTTTTTTCTTTCTTTTTTTTTTTCTTTTTTCTGTTTGGTCTCTGGAAGTTGTTGAGTGTAGCAACAACATGTATTTTATAAAGCAGGTCTATGTAAACCCTTTCAACACTTGATATTCACCATGAGTTTTGTATATGAAATATACTAAATATTTAAAATTAAATCAATATACCATAAAGCAAAATTGAAATTATTTTAAAACATACTCAAGCTAAAATATTAAAACTTAAGACAGATTGATCAATGGATTCTTGACTTAAGAACCATAAAGAAAAAAGCTGTTTTATTCCATATGATCTCAGGTGAGCTTTGACAATTCTAGTAATGCTCTGTCCCAAGAATGAAGAATTGGTGGTAATTACTTTCATCAAATACAAAGAAGCAAATCCCTCAATCTCATAATCCAAATAAAACCCTGAAGAACGTGAAGTTGCCTTGAAGTCAATCCTTTAGTTGACGAGAAATCAATGGGTGGATAAGATCACTGTAAAAACTCTGGTGTGACTTCATTTTGAGTTAGAAAAGGACTGAAACATTTTGCACCATCTAATGATGTGATTGCTTAGGAGGTCAACAGTTGACATTTTTAATAATCACTATTTCAACTGGCAAACTGAATAAGTAATTCTGTATATTATGTCAAGTAATAACAAAATAAATGAATTTAAATGATCTATGCTACTACTTTTCTAATAATGTAAAGATAAAATAAGAGGTATAAGATAAATAAAACCATTTCTCATTCATATTTGCTATATTTTCATAATCACATAATGAAAAATATTAACATCTTGCATATGTAATTTAGAATATCCCTGCAATCAAAACATTTTTATGTTATTATTAAATTACAGTCTTTGGTATCAATCTTGTCATCAATCTTAAACTACAAATTGGTCAATAGGTTTACACTTTGTCAGACTCTTTTTAAAGAGAATAAATCATAAATATTATTTTCTTATATTTTCATTTTCTTATTATTTTCATTGCGAAAATATGATCTGTATTGTAAAAGTAAATATTTAACAACTGACTTTATGAAAAAGGAAAAACCTTGATATATAGAGGGTCAATTTTCTCAGTGTAAATCACTGTTACTAACTTAAACTGCCAATGGTTTCACAGATTTCTTGCATAATTCTTGAAAATATAATGCTCATCTCTTGAGCCAGTGTTTGCCAGATCTATACACCATCAGGCATTTACATTTTTTCAATAAAATACTTTAAATCATTTGTTTAAAATATATTTTATTATAAATATGCTTTTTAAAATTCAACTACAATATGCACATTAATATTTCTTTCAACCCTTCCATTTAATTTTGACTTAAACCCTGCACCGTAATGAATATACCATCATAATGTGATGTCAAATTCCATCTGTGATTATCTCACGGAGAATCTTAAACCCCAGTCTTTCTACAGTACGCCATTATTTTTACTTGTATCTATCTTTCACATAATTTTTTCCTTACCCTTACTGACTGGAACTTGTACTACTCAAATAATGTGTCATTATCATAATCCTGCCTTAGCCTTCCATTTTCTTGATTATTATGAGTAATATCAGGATGAATGTTTGTATACAATATTTTTGCAAGAACATGTTCATAAAGATTCATTTCCCTTGAGTTAAAAACTACAAGTATAATTGCCATGTCATGTGCTTTATACTTACTGTTTTATGGCATGGAAACACTGTTTTACAAATTTTCAACACCATTTTATAATCTCAAAAGTAAGGAGAAAGTGAGGGTGTCAAGATGTTTGAGTAGAGAAGGTTAGTATCCAAATTACTCCATGGCGTCAGACCAGGAAAGGTCTGCTTTGCTTTCAGGTCAGCTTAAAAAAAAAAAAAAAAAAAAAATTCTACTGGGATTTAATGCTGGGCTCTTAGAATAACCTAGGGACTCAGAAGCTCAGAAGGTTGGATAGAATAAAATTAAAAAATAAATAAGAAAAGAAAAAGGTACCCATCTGTGACTGCTGATGCAGATCCACTGCAGGCAGGCTCAAAGAGAGCCTGCATTTTGAGTGTCACCAAGGCTCGTCTTGAAGTAGAGAGGACAGTGATCAAGGACATTGATGAGTTTAACTAGTGAATGAGCTGCACACTTTGGTTTCTCCCGAGACAGATGCTGCGCTTTTCCTGGTGGCCTGTAGAAAGCAGGGCAGCCGCCTTCTTTTTCCGTTGTACTATGGTGGCCAGTGGGTTTAGGTCCAAATTCAGGAACCCAGACCTGTGTAATTCCTGCTGGGTCTGAAAACCTGACCTTACGGGGTCATCCAGTGACCCACAGTGTGACTAGAAAACCAGGTAAAATTTCCAGGTGAAAAGAATTGCAACCAGGGGAATTTGAAACAACCAGACCTGAGAGATTCTAAGTATCCCTCATATTTGAGTTTCACAGTTTGCAGGATTGTGGGTGCAACGTGTTATAAATGTGTGTTCCAAGTGACCAAGACACAGGTTCTGCAAGAGGTGGAGGGAGGTGAAGGACTGGGTCCTCTTGCACTTGCACAGAACCCAGGGGAGACTCCAGCAATACAGATGCCCAGGGTGGACCAGAAACACCTGGGCTTTGGAGGTGGGCTGATTTAAAAGCTTCACCAAACATCATTCCACAGAGCACCAGGTGGTCTAGCTACCCAAATTGCACCTCTAGGGCTCCACCTCTGGGAATTCCTTTCATAGAAATCTACAGGAACCCTTCACTGTGAGTAGAGTACACAACATCCACCAACTTGCCTGCCTCATACTGCAAGAAGGAAAACAGACCTGACAACCTGAGTAGCTCCACAAAAAGAGGAAGGAATTGATAGCCTCCAACGCCTACTCTTGTATACAATACAAAAATGCAAAGAAAGATAATTGAAAACTGACAAAAAAATGTAATATTCTAGACAATTTTTTGACCATTGCAATGGAAACAATTCTTTAATCTTTCATCAAGATCCTTTTTTTGTTAACTTTTTTATGTTAAATGGTCCATGGACATTTGTATATATTCATATTTGTCTCACTATTCTCATTTCTAGCATTTCTTGAAGGTAGTTATTGTCTTGACTCTATCTTGAGGACTAGTGTTTTTGATTAGTATACCTTGGTTTTGTTGTATATTAGTTTTGTTTGTTTTTTGTTTTTGTCATATATTGTTTTTCTCCCATTTCCCTTGATTCTCTCCCTCCCTTTTCTTTCATGAGCAGTCAAAATTGTATTATTCTCTCTTGCGCTCTTCCTTTAACTTTTTTCTATCCTCTCTCTCATCATCCCTCTCAATTATTATAGCCTACATTTCTTCTGCATTCTCCCTCCCCACCTTGGTTAAATACCAAACACTTCTGTAAACATAACATCTCTACTGTTGGCAATTGCCTACCATAACATTTCTGTTTGTACTGTCAATTAACATTATAGATGCCAAAATAAAAACTAAGTGTTTAGTTTAATGCTGCATATTGATTGCATGGGTTGTTGTTATTGTCTCCCCCTAAAATTTGAGGTACAAGAAATACTCAGGAATGTTATTCATTCATAGGTAGAAGCTCTGCCAACTCAGATTCTCAATGATAAAAGGTACACATACAAACAGCTTTAAAAAGCAAGGGAACAAACCATAGCAAATAAACAAAATCAAAATACTTCTTTGAATCCAATGATATCACAGTGGAGGAAATGTCAGAGATGGAATTTAGAAAGTTCCTAGTTACACTGATCTGTGAGGTAAAAGACAATGTAAGGAGTGAAATCAGAAAATTCAAGAAGTGAAAGATGACTTCAATGAGGAAGTAGAGATACTGAAGAAAAATGAATCAGAAATTCCCAAATGAAGGAATCAATGCAACAATTTAAAAACTCACCAGCAGACTAGACCACTTGGAAACAGAGTTTCAGGCAACAAAGATAAAATATATAATATAGAAAATAAACTTTACCATGGAGAAAATATGTTAAGAGACCATGAGCAGAACTTTCAAGAAATATGTGATAACATGAAAAGACCAAATTTAAGATTTACTGGGATGGATGAAGGCTCAGAGATACAAACCAAGGGAATGCACAATCTTTTCAATGAAATAATATCTAAAAATTTCTCAAGCATTAACAAGGATATATAAAATAAAATATTTACAGAAGGCTTACAGGACTCCAAATATACAAAATTACAACAAACTTATACCAAGACACAACATTATGAAAAATGCCCAGCATACAGAATAAAGATAAAATTTTAAAGGCTGGTAGAGAAAAATAACAGATCATATTTAGAAGGAAGCAAATCCAGATCTCAGCTGATTTCTCAACCCAGATTCTCAAAGCTAAGAGGTCTTGAAATAATATATGCAAAGTCATGAAAGAAAATGGATGCCAAGAATACTATATCTCACAAATTCGAGTTTCAGAGTTGATGATGAAATAAAAATCCTCCACAATAAACAAAATTTAAAAGAATTCACAACTAGAAAGTCTGCACTAAAAGCATACTTAATAAAATATTTTATGAAGAAGAATTGTAAAATAAACAGAAAACCAGCAAAGGGTGGAACTATACTAAAAGCATAGTCAATCAAAGTGAAACTAATTCAAATTAAAAATAAATAAAAGAAACAAAAGATTATTTCTCAATAAGAACATTGAATGTAAATGACTTAAACTCATCAATAAAAAGATAGAGACTGGCAGATTGGATTAAAAAACAAGATCCAACAATATGCTGTCTCCAAAGACTCACGTCTGACACAAACGTTCAACAAACTTAAGTTAAAAGGATAGTAAAAATCATATCAGTCACATGGATCTCAAATAAGCAGCAGTTTCTATCCTCATATCAGATGAAATGGACTTCAAACCAAACTTAATCAGAAGGACCAACAAGGTCATTTCATACTGCTTAAGGGAATTATATATCAACAAGGTTTAAGAATCAAAAATATATATTACCCAAACTATAGAGCAGCTATCTACATCAAACAAAACCTTCTCAATTTCAGGAATCAAATAGACCACAACACAATAATACTAGATGACTTTAACATACCTTTCTCATCACTGGATAGGTCATCCAAACAAAAACTAAGCAAAGAAGCTATAGAACTAAAAAATACAATTAAAAATTTAGATTTAGCAGACATATGTAGAATACTTCATCCATCAATGACTGAATACATTTTCTTCTCAGCAGCACATGGACCATTTTCTAAAATAGTTCACATCCTAGGCCACAAAGCAATGGCTACCAAATAAAAAAATATAGAGATAATACCTTGCATTCTATCAGATCATAATGGAATAAAATTAGAAATCAGTGATGAAATTTTAAAAAAAAGCTTCTCTAACACATGGAGACTAAATAATATGCTACTGCATGACCAATGGATAGCAGAAGAAATCAGGGATGAAATATAAAATAATACTTAGAGGTAAATAAGAATATTGACACAACTTATCAAAATTTATGGGACAATCTGAAGGCACACCTAAGAGGCAAGTTCATAGCACTGAGTTCATTCATTAAAAGAATAGAGAGTCACCAAATAAATAAATAACCAAACATTAATTTAAAGGCACTGGAAAAAGAAGAACAAATCAACATAAAAAGCACTAGAAGACAGGAAATAATTAAAATAGAGGCAAAGTCAATGAAATTAAAACAAACAAACAAACAAAAAATAAAATTCAAAAACAACAGTGAAACAAAAAGTTAGCTTTTTGAAAAAAAAATCAATAAAATTTATAAACCCTTAGCTGTACTAGCAAAGAGAAAAGGGAGGGGGAACCTCAAATATCTAATATTTATGATGAAAAAGGAAATAGCACCACAGACACCACTGAAATAGAGGATAATCAGAAATTTTGAAAACATACTCCAAAAAAATAGAAAATCTTGAAGCCATTAACAAATTTCTAGAGACATATTACCTACCCAAGATGAACCAGGAAGACAAAGAAAAATTAAACTGATCTATTTCAAGCAATGAAAATGCCATCAAAACCCTATCAATGGCAAGATGGTGGACTAGAGGGTAGCTGCATTTCATGTTGCTCCAGGACTCAGGATTCAAAAGAGGAGATATTGAGAGACTTGGGACCAACTCAAAGCAGCCGGGTGAGTCTCTCCCATTGGGAAGGCGTCCCAGATGGGACAGTAGTCCTGGGACGCAGGGAACTTTGTGAAGTAGAGCTGCCTGGCGAGACACCCCTCCCCCCGCTGGAGCAGTGAACTCGGACAACTGGGAGCATCATAAAGGAGGCCACTCAGCACAGCACTGGGACTCGGAGCAACCACTGGGGCTCCGGTGGCTGCCCAGGGGAGGAGCAGAGAGGAGAGCTGTGTGGACTCAGAACACCGGGGCCTGCCCTGAGGAGGAGGAGGAGGAGAAGCATGGCCGCTTGGATTCGGAGTGACTACACCAGAGCTACAGGCGGTTGCCAGAGGAGGAGCTGTGTGGGGAGCTGTTTGTACTCAGAGCGACTGCTTCTGAATACCACGGCCTGCCCTGAGGAGTAGGAGGAGGAGGAGGAGGAGCATGGTGGGTTGTTTGGACTCGCAGTGATTGCATTAGAGTTCTAGCGGCTGCTCAGAGTAGGAGGCAATTGGTGAGTTGTTTGGACTTAAAGCAACCACTCCTGAACACAGGGGGGCTGCCTGGAGGAGAAGCGTGGTGGGTCGCTTGGTGTCGAGTGGCCACACCAGAGCTCCGGGCGGCTGCCCAGAGGACCCGTGCAGCAGGTCACGTGGATTCAGAGCCACTCAGACCGACCACTCCTGAACACCTGGGGGGTTAGCTGGAGGAGGAGGAGGAACAGGGCGGGTAACTTCAACTCGGAGTGATTGCCCAGGGCTACGGGCGGTTGGTGGGAGGAGGAGGCATGCAGTGAGTTGCTTGGACTCCTAGTGACTGCACTGGAATATGGGGCGGCTGTCTGGAGGAAGAGGCGTGTGGCGGGTCTCTGGGACTCAGATCGATTGTACGGGGCCCCAGGTGGCTGCTCAGAGGAGGGGCCACATAGCCAGGGGATTAGGTCCCAGGATCTAGGAGGCTTCTTGGTGGAAGAGCTGCACAGAGACACACTTAGGGGCGGAGCGAAGGTTCCAGGCCTGCGGGCAGATTCTCTGAGGAGGGGCAGCCTAAGGAGACTCATCTGCAAAGGGTGAGGGCTCTCAGGCCCAGGAGGTAGGGCCAGGCCCCTGGGAACTTTGCAGAGGAAGGCAGCCCAGCCCAGGCGGTAGCTGTAAATTGAGGGGAACCTCTAGGAGGGGAACTGACTAGCGAGACCTCCCCACCGGGTGAGTTTTTCCCTGCCAGGTGAGGTTTCCCCACAAGGACAGTAAAACCAGAGACACAGGCCCAAACAAGCCTTGCCTCAGCCCGCAGCCTAGTTCCCCTTTGGATGACCATTGGTCAACAAGTGAAGGCACATCTGCCCACTAGCAGGGAATATACCCCACCTGAAGGCCACCACTCCTAGAGAGGCAGCTTCCTCGTGGAGCATCGCATTATTAACTTCCTCCAAGACTTCAGCCTACTGAAGGCTAAGAGGGGATATATATAGAAATCTTCAGGGACATTGTAAGTCAATAGAGGAAATCTGCAATATCTCAGTGGTCCACTGATACCTGAACAATATGAGAAAACAAAGTAAGAAAATGCCACAAACAAATCTAGATGTTACATCAATAAAACCCAATGACAGCATGGCAGAAGAAATGACAGAAAAGGAGTTCAGAATGTACATAATTAAAATGATCAGGGAAGCAAACGATGAGATGAAAGAGCAAATGCATGCACTGAATGATGAGATGAAAGAGCAAATGCAGGCATTGAATGATCGCACCAATCGACAGTTAAAAGAGCAAATACAGGAAGCAAAAGATCATTTCAATAAAGAGTTAGAGATGTTGAAAAAAAAAACCAAACAGAAATCCTTGCCATGAAGGAAACAATAAACCAAATTAAGAACTCCATAGAAAGCATATCCAATAGGATAGAACACCTGGAAGACAGAACCTCAGACATTGAAGACAAAATATTTATCCTTGAAAACAAAGTTGAACAAACAGAGAAGATGGTAAGAAATCATGAACAGAATCTACAAGAACTATGGGATATCATGAGAAGGCCAAATTTAAGAATTATTGGGATTGAGGAAGGCCTAGAGAAACAAACCAAAGGAATGAACAATCTATTCAATGAAATAATATCAGAAAATTTCCCAAATCTGAAGAATGAAATGGAAAATCAAGTTCAAGAGGCTTAAAGGACTCCAAATACACAAAATTACAACAGACCCACACCAAGGCACATTATAATGAAAATGCCTAACATACAAAATAAAGACAGAATTTTAAAGGCTGTGAGAGAAAAGAACCAAATTACATTCAGGGGGAAACCAATACGGATATCAGCAGACTTTTCAATCCAGACCCTAAAAGCTAGAAGGGCCTGGAACAACATTTTTCAAGCCCTGAAAGAAAATGGATGCCAACCAAGAATCTTATACCCAGCAAAATTTACCTTCAAATTTGACAATGAAATAAAATCCCTCCATGATAAACCAAAGCTAAAAGAATTTACAAAAAGAAAGCCAGCATTACAGAACATTCTCAGCAAAATATTCCATGAGGAAGAGATGAAAAACAAAGAAGCAAATCAGCAAAGGGAGGAATTATCCTAAAGGAATTGTCAAATAAAGGAGGAACCAAGTCGTGTCAAATAAATAAATAAATAAAATTTAAAAAATGAACCAAATGACCAGGAAACCAAATCATATCTCAATAACAACCCTGAATGTTAATGGCCTGAATTCATGAATCAAAAGACATAGACTGGCAGATTGGATTAAAAAGAAAGATCCAACAATATGTTGCCTACAAGAGACTCACCTCATAGAAAAAGATATCCATAGACTAAAGGTGAAAGGATGGGGAAAAACATACCATGCACATGGACTCAGCAAAAACGCTGGAGTATCCATCCTCATTTCAGATAATGTGGACTTCAAGCCAAAGTTAGTCAGAAGGGATAAAGAAGGTCATTTCATACTGCTTAAGGGAAGCATAAATCAGCAAGACATAACAATCATAAATATCTATGCCCCAAGCAGTGGCTCATCCATGTATGTCACACAAATCCTTCTCAATTTCAATTTCAATTTCAATTTCAGAAAACCCTATCCATGAAGAGAAGTCCAGCACCAGATGAATTCTTAGCTCAGTCCTTCCAGATCTTCAATAAAGAACTAACACTAATGTTTCTTGAATTATTCCATGAAAGAGAAAAGAATGGAGCACTTCTAGACTTATGTTATGAAGCTAGTATCACCCTGATTTCCAAACTAGACAAAGATACAGCAAGGAAAGAAAAATTTAGACCAATATACCTGATGAACATAGACCAAAAAATCCATAATAAAATACGGGCAAATCACTTACAAAAACACATTGAAAAGATAGTGCACAATGATCAAGTGGGTTTCATTCCAGGAATGCAAGGTTGGTTCAATATAAGGAAGTCAATAAATATAATTCACCATATCAATAGACATAAAGACAAGAATCACATGATTATCTCAATAGATGCAGAAAAGGCATTTGATAAAACACAGCATAAATTCATGTTCAAAACACTAGAAAAAGCAGATAGAGTAGGAAAATTCCTCAATATTATAAAAATTATATATATTAAACCCAAGGCCAACATCATTTTAAATGGAGAAAATCTGAAAGCATTCCCTCTAAATACTGGAACTAGATAGGGATGCCCTCTTTCACAGCTTCTAGTCAATATGTTGAAACTCTGGTCAGAGCAATCAGGCAAAAGAAAGAAATTAAATACATACAAATAGGAAAAGAAAAACTCAAATTATCTCTATTTTCCAGTCATATGATTTTATATTTAGACCCAGAAAACTCCTCCAGAAAACTTCTAGAACTCAAAAACATATTTTTCAAAGTAGTAGGATATAAAATCGAACCCACAAATAAATTGTGATCCTATGCACCAATGATGAATAAGCTGAAAGAGAAATTAGGAAAAGTATTCCATTCACAATAGCCTAAAACAAAACAAAACAAAAACAAAAACAAACAAAATAAAACAAAAACTCAGGAAACACTCTAACAGAAGAAGTGAAAGAACTCTAGAGTGAACACTATAGAACACTAAGGAAAGAAATCGAAGAAGACCTTAGATAATGGAAAGATCCCCTATGATCTTGGATAGGCAGAATTAAAATCAAAATGGCCATACTACCTACCAAAAGGGTAATACAGATTTAATGCAATTCCTATTAAAATTCCAATGACATTCTCCATAGAAATAGAAAAGCAGTCATGAAATTCATTTGGAAAAAATAAAAGGACCAGAATAGCCACAGCTATCCTTAGTGAGAAAAGTAAAGCTGGAGGTATCACAAAACCAGACCTTATTTTTTTTTAAATTTATTTTTATTGTAAACAAATGGGATAAATCTTGTCTCTCTGTTTGTACATGAAGTAGAGGCATACAATTTATGTAATCATATATTTACATAGGATAATGGTGCTTGATTCATTCTCTTATTATTTCCTTCCCCCCAAATTCTCCCACCCCTCTTTTCCCTCTATGCAGTCCCTCCTTCCTCCATTCTTGCAATCCTCACACCCCCATTTATGTGTCATCATCTGTTTTTCAGTGAGATCACTTGTCCTTTGGTTTTTTGAGATTGGCTTATCTCATTTAGCATGATATTCTCCAGTTTCATCCATTTGCCTGCAAATGTCACAATTTTATTATTCTTTATGGCTGAATAACATTCCATTGTGTGTGTGTGTGTGTGTGTGTGTGTGTGTACATCAATCACAGATTCTTTAGCCATTTAACAACTGAAGAGCATCTAGGTTGGTTCCACAATCTGGCTATTGTGAATTGAGCGGCTATGAACATTGATGTGGCTGCATCACTGTAGTATAGTGATTTTAAGTCCTTTGGGTATAGGCCAAGGAGTGGGATAGCTGAGTCAAATGGTGGTTCCATTCTAAGTTGTCTAAGGACTCTCCACACTGCTTTCCAGAGTAGCTGCACTAATTTGCAGCCCCACCAGCAATGTATGAGTGTACTTTTTCCCAACATCCTCACCAACACCTATTGTTGCTTGTATTCTTGATAATCCCCATTCTAATTGGGGTGAGATGGAATCTTAGGGTAGTTTTGATTTGCATTTCTCTTATTACTAGAGATGTTGAATTTTTTTCATATATCTATTGATTGCTTGTAGATATTCTGTGAAGTGTCTGTTCATTTCCTTAGGCCATCTGTTGACTGGGTTATTTGTATTCTTGGTGTAAAGTTTTTTGAGTTCTTAATATTTTCTGGAAATAAGTGCTCTATCTGAAGAAAGAGTGGAAAAGATTTTCTCCCACTCTGTAGGCTCTCTCTTCACATTGCTGATAGTTTCCTTTGCTGAGATAAAACTTTTTAGTTTGAATCTATCCCAGTTATTGATTCTTATTATATCTTGTGCTATGCAAGTCTGTTAAGGAAGTCTGATCCTATGCCGACATGTTGAAGATTTGGACATACTTTTTCTTCTCTATGGTGCAGGGTCTCTGGTCTGATTCCAAGGTCCTTGATCCATTTTGTGTTGAGTTTTGTGCAGAGTGGGAGATAGGGGTTTAGTTTCATTCTGTTGCATATGGATTTCCAGTTTTCCCAGCACTATTTGTTGAAGAGGCTATCTTTTCTCCATTGCATATTTTTGGCACCTTTATCTAGTATGAGAAAATTTTGTATATTTGGATTTGTGTCTGTGTCCTCTATTCTGTACCATTGATCTACCGGTCTACTTTGGTACCAATACCATGCCATTTTTGTTACTATTGCTTGGTAGTATAGTTGAAGTTCTGGTATTGTTATACCCCCTGCCTCATTCTTCCTGCTAAGGATTGCTTTAGCTATTCTGGGTTTCTTATTCTTCCACATGAATTTCATGATTGCTTGCTCCATTCTGTAAGGTACATCATTGGGATTTTAATTGGAATTGCATTGAATCTGTATAGCACTTTTGGTAGTATGGCCATTTTGACAATATTAATTCTGCCTATCCAAGAACATGGGAGATCTTTCCATCTTTTAAGGTTTTCTTTAATTTCTTTCTTTAGTGTTCTGTAGTTCTCATTGTAGAGGACTTTCACCTGTTTTGTTAGATTGATTCCCAAGTATTTAATTTTTTTAGAGGCTATGTGAATGGGGTAGGTTTCCTAACTTCTCTTTCTGAAGATTCTTCTCTTCTGTATAAAAATGCATTAGATTTATGAGCATTGATCTTATATCCTGCTACTTTACTGAATTCATTTATGAGTTCTAAAAGTTTTCTGGTGGAATTTCCAGGTTCCTCTAAATATGTAATCATGTCATCAGCAAATAGGGATAGTTTGAATTCTTCTTTTCCTACACATATCCCTTTAATTTCTTTGGTCTGTCTAATTGCTCTGTCTAGAATTTCAAGGACAATGTTGAATAGAAGTGGTGAACGAGGGCATCCCTGCCTTGTTCTAGTTTTTAGGGGGAATGCTTTCAGTTATTTTACCATTTAGAATGATGTTGGCCATGGGCTTAGCATAGGTGGCCTTTACAATGTTAAGGAATGTTCCCACTATTCTTATTTTTTCTAGAGTTTTCAGCATGAAGGGATGCTGTATTTTATCAAATGCTTTGTCTGCATCTATCAAAATAATCATTTGATTCTTGACATTAGATCTGTTGATATGGTGAATTACATTTATTGATTTCTGGATGTTGAACCAACCTTGCATCCCTGAGATAAAACCCACTTGATCATGGTGCACTATCTTTTTAATATATTTTTGTATGTGATTTGCAAAAATTTTGTTGAGAATTTTTGTGTCGATGCTCATTAAGGATATTGGTCTGAAATTTTCTTTCCTCGATGTGACTCTGTCTGGTTTAGGTATCAGGGTGATATTGGCTTCATAGAATGAGTTTGGGAGGGTTCTCTCCTCTTCTATTTCATGGAATACTTTGAGAAGTATTGGAATGAGCTCTTCTTTAAAGGTTTTGTAGAACTTGGCTAAGAACCCATCTGGTCCTGGACTTTTTCTTTATTGGTAGGCTTTTGATGACTTCTATTTCATTACTTGAAATTGATCTATTTAAATTGTGTGCGTCCTTCTGTTTCAGTTTAGGTATTTCATATGTCTCTAGAAACCTGTTGATGTCCTTGAGGTTTTCTATTTCGTTGGAGTATAGCTTTACAAAATAGCTTCTAATTATGTTTTGTATTTCTCTCATGTCTTTCGTGATATTTCCTTGTCAATTTTGAATTTTAATAATTTGAGTTTTCTCTCTACTTCTCTTTGTGTGGCTAAGGCTTAATCAATTTTTTTATTTTTTCAAAGAATCAACTTTTTATTTTGTCAATTTTTCGTTTGTTTCTTTTGTTTCAATTTCGTTGATTTCAGCTCTGATTTTAACTATTTCCTGTCTTCTACTACTTTTGGTGTTTTCTGTTCTTCTTTTTCTAGGGCATTGAGCTGTAGTGTTAGGTCATTTATTTGTTGTTTATTTCTTCTTTTATTGAATGTGGTCCATGAAATAAATTTTCCTCTACCAACTGCTTTCATAGTGTCCCAGAGATTTTCATATGATTATTTTTTGTTCTCATTTACCTCTAAGAATTATTTTATTTCCCCCCAATATCTTCTGTTTCCATTCATCATTCAATAGCATATTATTTAATCTCCAGGTGTTGGAGTAGTTTCTGTTTTTTATTCTGTCATTTATTTCTAATTTTAATCCATTATGATCTGATAGAATACGAGGTAGTATCTCTATCTTCTTATATTTGATACCAGTAGCTTTTTGCCATAACATATGGTCTATTTTAGAGAAGGATCCATGTGCTGCTGAGAAGAAAGTGTATTTACTATTTGTTGGATGATATATCCTATAAGTATCTCTTAGGTCTAAATTATTGATTGTGTTATTGATATCGCTGGTTTCTTTGTTCAATTTTTTATTGGAAGATCTGTCCAGTGGGGAGAGAGGTGTGTTGAAGTAACCTTGTATTATTGTGTTGTGTTCTATTTGCTTTCTGGAATTGAGAAGGATTTGTTTGACATATATGGATGAGCCAATGTTTGGGGCATAGATATTCGTGATTGTTATGTCTTGCTGATTTATGCTTCCCTTAAACAGTATGAAATGTCCTTTTTATCTCTTCTGACTAATTTTGGCTTGAAGTCCTCATTATCTGATATGATATTCCATAATTCTTGTAGATTCTGTTCATGATTTCTTACCATCTTCTCTGTTTGGTCAACTTTGTTTTCAAGATTAAATATTTTGTCTTCAGTGCCTGAGGTTCTGTCTTCCAGGTGTTCTATCGTATCGGTTATGGTTTCTATGGAGCTTTTAATTTGGTTTATTGTTTCCTTCATTTCTAGGATTTCTGTTCAGTTTTTTTCAGTATCTCTAATTCTTTATTGAAATGATCTTTTGCTTCCTGCATTTGCTCTTTTAACTGTTGAGTGGTGTGATCATTCAAAGCCTGTGTTTGCTCTTTCATCTCATCATTTGCTTCTCTGATCACTTTAATTATGTATCTTCTGAACTCCCTTTCTGACATTTTTTCTGCCATGCTGTATTGGATTTTATTGGTGTAGCATCTAGGTTTGTTTGGGGTATTTTCTTCCCTTGTTTTCTGATATTGCTCAGGTATCTTCCCCTCTAGTGGTGAGACTCTGAGATATTGCAGATATCCCCTGTTGACTTATAGTGTCCCTGTAGATTTCCAATAACTCACCTCTTAGCCTTCAGTAGCCTGAAATCTTGGAGGAACTTGATAATGCAGTGATCCATAGGGAAGTTGCCCCTTTAGGGGTGGTGGGCTCCAGGTGGTGTATATTTCCTGCTAGGGGTCAGAGGCGCCTCCACTTGTTGACTGATGTTCAGCCAAAGGGGGACTATACTTCAGGCTGGGGCACTGCTGGTCTGGGCCTGGGTCTCTGGTTCTACCACCCGGTGGGAAAGCCCCACCCGGTGGGGAAGACTCACGCAGTCGGGAAGTCCCCCTGGGCAGCTCTTCTCTGAGAGGTTCCCTTTGGTCCACAACTACCGCCTGGGCCCGGGGATCCTGGCCCTGTGAGGGAGTCTCCTGCTGGGCAGCCCTGCTCCAAGAAGCTGTCTGTGGTCCCGGGTAGCCTTGTCCAGTGGTAGCAACTCACCTGGGGACTCTGAGTTGGTCCTGAGTCTCTTAATACCTCCCCTTCTTGAGTCCTGAGTTCTGGAGTGACATGAGATGTAGTCACTCTCTAATCTGCCATCTTGGTCTCTCCCCAGACTTTAAATTGTACTACAGAGCTGTATTATCAAAAGCAGCATGATATTTGCAACAAAATTGACATGAAAACCCTTGGAACAAACAGAAGACACTGAAAAAAACATACAATGGCACCATAAACATACATTGGGGAAAAGAAGACAACCTCATGAAGAAATTGTACTGGGAAAACTGGAAATCCATATGTAGCAGAATGAAATTGAACCCGTATCTCTCACCCTGCACAGATCTCAAAGTTAATCAAAATCCTAGGCATTAGACCAGAACCTCTATATTTACTAGAAGAAAACATAGACCCAGCCCTCCATCATGTCAGTTTAAGAACCGATTTCCTCAACACCACTGCTAAAGCACAGAAGTAAAATCAAGGATCAATAAATGGGATGGTATCAATCTAAAAACTTCTTCTCAGCACAGGAAACAAGAGCACAGAGAGAGAGAGAGTTTGCAGAATGTGAGAAAGTCTTTGCCACCTGCACCTCAGATAGAGCATTAATCTCCAGGGCATATAAAGAACTCAAAAAACTTAATGCCAAAGGAAAAAAAAAAGCTCAATTAACAAATGGGCAAAGGAAGGTACCAAAGAGAAGCTTTACTGAAGAAATATGAATGGTCAATAAATATATTTAAAAAATGTTCAACACCTCTAGCAATTAGAGAAATTCAAATTAAAACTACACTGAGATTTTATCTCATTCCAGTCATAGTTGCAATTATCAAGAATTCAAGTAACAATAAGTGTTGGTGAGGATATGGGGAAAAGGGTACACTCATACATTGCTGGTGGGATTACAAATTGTGCAGCCACTCTCAAAAGCAATATGGAGATTTCTCAAAGAACTTGGAATGTAACCACCATTTGACCCAGTTTTCCACTCCTTGTCATACACTAAAAGAACTTAATATCAGCATAATACAGTGCACAGGCACATCAATGTTTATAGTAGCTCAATTCACAACACCTAAGCTATGAAACTAACCTGGGTGCCCTTCTGTAGATGAATGAATAAAGAAAATATGCTACATATCCACAATGGAATATTAGTCAGTCACAAAAATGACTGTGACATTTGCTGGGAAATGGATGGATCTGGAGACTATATGCTAAGTGTAATAAACCAATCCCCCCAAAACAAAGATAAGATGCTCTATATGCTAACTGGATGCCAACATACAACAAGAGCAGGAGGGGAGGAATAGAAGTTCATTGGATTAGACAAACCCAAATGAAGGGAAGAGAGGGAGGACAGGAATAGGAAAAACTATGAATGAATCTGACTTAACTTTCCTATGAATATATATATGAATATACCACCATGAATGCCTACATCATGTACAACCACAAGACTGGGATCCTAATTTGAATAAGACATGCTCCATGTTTGTATAAATATGTCAAATTATACTCTACTGTTATGTTTAATTAAAAAGGAAAAAAAATTGAAAATAATGAAAGTGGATTTCAAATTCTCCACATCATCAACTTTGTTGTTGACTATCATTTTAATTTTAGTTATTTTAGTGAGGATAAAGCAACAACAACTCCTGATTCTGGGTGCATTTGCTTAGTGATCAATAATTTTGAGCTTATTTCCATTCACTTATTGACCCTTTTTATTGACCATTTAAATATCTTTTGTGGGGGAAGGACCATAAAAATACCTGTTTTCAAATTGATTGCTTTACTTTTTGTTTACTTGTAAAAGGTTTTTTTATATATTATGGAATTAAGATTTCCATATTTAAAGTATGATTTCCAAATAGTTCTCCCATCTGGGTAAGTATTATTTTTTTTATGGATGCTTTCCTTTGCATGAAAAAAATTTGAAATTTGATTAAATGATTTTACCTCATTTTTGAATTGTCATTGGAATTTTGAAGGGAATTGTATTGAATTTATAAATTCAAATATTATTGCTATCTTAACAATACCAGTTATCCATGAGCATAGAATATCCTTCTATTTATTTATGTATTCTTTGATTTATCATAACAGTGTTCCAGTGGTTAAATAAAATTTCACATTGCTTTAAGTTTATTCTTAAGTATTTTGATCTTTTGGATGCCATTATAAATTGATAAATAATTGCCATTATTTTTAAATCATGTTTATTGTTCACTATTAATATATAAAAATACAATTAATCACT
The DNA here is from genome assembly GCF_902686455.1 of Sciurus vulgaris. Classification (NCBI taxonomy): domain Eukaryota; kingdom Metazoa; phylum Chordata; class Mammalia; order Rodentia; family Sciuridae; genus Sciurus; species Sciurus vulgaris. Next base: position 100,716,284 of record NC_136463.1, on the reverse strand, counting down.
TATGTTGATCTTTTGTAATAGTAACCTGTTTAACTCAGTTACCAGTTTTCACACTTCATTTTGTGAATTGTAAGACATCTCTATTTCTATCTCTTTATTCAAGGTTATTTTGCCTTTGGATCTAAAATGTGTCTCTTGGAGACAACATATAGTATGTCTTTGAGGTGTTAAATCCATTTGTATTTAAAGTAATGCTGATAAAATACTATTTATATTTGCCATTCTCTTTTTTAAATGATATATACTATTTGTGTTTCTATTTCTCCATTAATATCTTATATATTTTTAAACATTTATTTTTATAATCCATTTTAATTCCCATGGTTTTTTCCCCCTTTCTTTTCTTTTTGCAGTCCTGAAGTTAGGAATGCAGCCTTGTACATGCTAGGCAAACACTCTACTACTGAGCTCATTATCAATCTTGACGTCTTTGCTTTTAATTTTTTTCTACTGATTTATCTGGAGATTTCATATACACTTTAACTTATCACAACCTAGACAACAGCAGTAATAACTAATTTCCAAAGAATATAAAATGTTCACCTCCATAGAGTTACTTTTTCCCCTCCTCTTTTTTGTTCCTATTCTCTCACAAATCAAATCATTTTTCATAATAAAGCTATCATCAGAACTTTATAAATCTTTATTTGTGCCATTGTCTTTTAAGTCAACTAGTAGAAGAAAGAACACAAGCAATCATCCTTTTAGACTGATTTTTATATTTACCTACACACTCAGATGCTTTTTCTATTTCTCATGTTTTTTTCATAGAGATCAAACTTAATGTTTAATATCCATTATTTCAGTCAAACTCTTCAGTGTTTTATGTAGGAAAGATATAATAGACTTAGATTATCTAACTTTTTGAAATCTATAAATGTCTTCATTTCTTGAAGGATGATTTCGCTGGGTACAGAATTGGTTGTTAAAAGTCTTTTTCTTGACCAGGCACTGAGGAACACCCCTGTAATTCCAGAGACTAAGGAGGCCAAGGCAAGAGGATCACATGTTCAAGGTCATCCTTTGCAATCTGGTGAGAACTTGTTTCAAAATAAAAACAAAATGGACTGTAGTTATAGCTCAGCAGCAAAATGCCCTTAGGTTCAAACCCCAGTACCAAAGGGGAAATAAAAACCAACATTTTCTTATGTCATTTTGAATGTATTATCCCACTGCCTCCTAGCCTCAATGGTTGTAACAAATCAGCTCTTAAATTTGCAGCTTCCTTGTTTGTGGAAAGTTGTGTTCTTGGTGTTTTCAAGATTCTCTGCTTGGTGTTGACAATCTGTGTTTTGTCTATAGTTGTATCACTTTTCATTCATCATGCATTTTTTACCTTTTATCCAATTGCGAATGGTATCTTTATGAAATACTCCTTTTTCGCTTTTTTCCCTCTCCTTTGTTAAGATTCTCATTATGCAGATAATGGTATCTTTTATGTGGCTCCATAAGTTTCTGAGATTTTGCTAACTATACCTAATTCTCCCCACAACCCCTGTTTCTTCTACTAGATTACATCAGTGATACATCTTAAAATTTCGTAATACTTCTTCAGCACAGTTATATCTTCTGCTTAATGTTTTCAAACTTCTAATTTATATTTCAATTTTTAAAGATTTTTATGATTTTCTTGATATAGGTGGTATATCATTCTCAGCATTTTGCATAGTTGTTTTAACATATTTATGATACCTGAACCACATTTTGTAAGTAAATCCATCATCTGGGCTTCCTTAGAGACAGTTTCCACCAACTTTGTTTTTCTCGTGGTGTATAGGTCATATTAGACTGGTTTCCTCCATGTTCCTTTTCTCAAAAACTGTACATTCTAACTAATGTAATTTGGAAACTCTAGTAATTAGGTTCTTCTTAGTCTCTAAGGTTCGCTCTTACCATTGTCATTGTTGCTGCTGTTGGTTTTTAAAATGAGGATCCTGGACTATGTATGTGAAATCTATATTCTTTTCCATGTGTATTCACTGAAGTCTCAGTTTAATTTGTGGTCACCTAATGACTGGATCAAGACTTCCTTAAATGCCTTGATTCATGGTTAACCAATATTTTTCAAGAGACTAATGTATGTTTTGGTTCACTCTTCCCGTGCTCTGACAGTTTACATTTCCTCTCTGCCTTAGTATTCATGTCTGCTTTAGCACAGTTTTACTATCAAATATCAGAATTTGGAACCTCCTTTTTCTTAGGTACAAAATCATGCATATGTACAAGATCTTCCAAATTTCCAGCAATATAATGGAAAATTTCAGAGTACCCTATAGTTGTCAATTTCTCCCGATTTTTCTTTTAAGATTTTTGGGAAGTTTTCTTTTTGCTCCAAATGACATTGTTGCCCTGTCAGCTGAGATAATAATCAATTAGGACTTTGTTTTTGACAAACAACCTTGGGGAACAGTTGAATTAGGTCAAATAAAGAGAAATTCATTGAGAATTTTTTAGGGATCTGCCTGACAATTCAAACAGTGATAGTTCTCTGAGGAAGTTCTAAAATCAGATAGCATATTTGATAGCCACTAGGCTTTTTGTGAGTGTAGGGATGCTGGATTTCAAGGCTAGCATGAAACTGAGAAGGGATCAATGAAAGCAATGCACATTAAAATACCAGAAGGTTTCACAGATCTCACCAAAATTCAGCTCCTTGTCTTGAATAAATATTCCACTGAGTACTTCACATCTTAGTTAATTCATAGAGTTAACAAAAAATCGAAGTTTCTCCAATGTTCACTTTGTTTTTATGGAGTAGCACAATATTAATTTTTTATATAATATTTCTAAGAGTGATTCTAATGATAGATTATATTAAAAACACAAGCAACATAAATTCAATCTAAAGTTAGAATTACTATCATGATTTAAATACCTCAAAATTTACTGAATTTTAAAACCAGTTTCAGGAAATTCTTAACCATCATTCCTTGAAATATTGTTTCTGCCAGTTTTATCTATCCTCTCATTTTACCACTCTACTCATATGTGGTTTAAACCATTTGACTCTATTCTGTGATGTTTTCACTATTATTGTTCACTTTAACTTATTCTTGTCTATGCATTTGTTTTAATATATTTATCTTCTTCTAAAGTATCTTCAAAAAATCCTCATGTTCCTTTAATTTTTAAAATCAATTTTGGAGAAGGATTCAAGATGCAACATTAGAGGAAAGCTGCCTTTCTAGTAGCCCCATGACCCAGGATTCAAGCAGTGTGTGTATATTGCTTCTCAGCAAGGTGGGTGAAAAAGGGAATTTGCTAAAAGTCAATATTGGACTGTCAGAATTGCCTAAATACTTGGGCACATTAAAAAATAAAATAAATTAAAAAGAATACATCGGATCCAAGCTTGTTGCTGCAGTGCCAATGTAGTGGTAGCAGCACTGGTTCACCGCAGATTGGAGGGTGAACACAGAGAGAAACACAGTGGAAAGTTTTGGTATGGAAAAACCTAGTATCAGAAAAACAGCCTGAGACTGCACCACAAACTGGTTCATGAGAAGTGCACTGTGTTTCTCAGTTAGTTGTATAGAACTGAGGAGGAAGCCATCTTTAGGTGGCCATGCTTTACCTGCTGTGGAAGCCAGGAGATAGAACAAATGATGCCACACTCTCATGGCATGCACTTCCATGTGCCCTAGGGTATACCTAGCAGAATGAAACAGGAACAGAGAAGATTTTACACAGACAGATTCAAGTCAGAAAATTGAAGCAGTCCTACTTACCTTTCCTTTGAGTCTGACAGCTCACATGACCAACTGAAGCAGGTCAAAAATTTGAACAGGTAGGTGTGAAAATTTCAGGGACTAAGACTGGGAAGACTGTTCATGGGTAGCCAAGTTTGTAGAGGATTGGTTCCCCTACACTATTAATAGAATTCTTGGGAGACTCGTGAGATCCAGACTCCTAAAGGAGATCCCCAACTGTCATACCCTAGAGGTATATTGATCTAATCTCTCTGGAGCAGAGACCAGATTAGAACTAAGGAAGGGCTGTCAGAAATCATCCCACAGATATCTGCAGCAACCCCACCCTAGGAATGCATTGATCTGCTCTTTTTAGGCAAAAGTCCAACTGATACTACTTCCCATTCTCTCATACCTTATACTGGTGAGAAGGGATCTGAGACTGATTTCAACCAGTTTCAATCTTAGGCCACTCCAGCTAGCACCTCCATGATCAAAATAAAAAGAGGAAGGAGTTAACAACCCATTCCTTTTTCTAAACCCCCTTTCTCTCTCTCTCTCTCCCTCCCTCTCTCTCTCTCTCTCTCTCTCTCTCTCTCTCTCTCTCTCTCTCTCTCTCTCTCTCTCTCTCTCCATAGCCCAGAAGAAGTGGAAAAAAAAAAAAGAGGTTGGGCATAGGCAGTGACCAGTGACCATCCCATTCTTAGTGACAATTTCAATCACTTCAATGGAGATGATTCCTTCATTTTTCATTTTTCTTCTTTGGTTCTGTATGTGTGTGTGTACAATCGCCATGCTTAATGGTTCATGGCCCTATATACATACACATATTTCTCTCTTTTTCCCCTCATTTTTAACATTTTTATGTCATTATTTTCTCTTATCTTTTTAGGGTTATGATTTTTAATTTGTACTATTTTGTTTTGTTCTCATTTATTTCCCTTTGTTCTCTTTCTCTTCTGCTAACAACCAAATTCTCTTGTTTTATCTTTGTCTCTCCCTTTGTCTCTTCTAATTTTTCTCTTCCTTATTTATAATCATCACTTGTTACATCTCTTCTGCATTCTCTGTGTTCACTTTTTGAAATTGTAAACTCTTTTATACCTTCCTATCTCATTGCCTTTTCTCTTAGTTAACTATATTTTCACCATCTTTTAGAATTAGTTGGTTTATATACCTCCTGCCCCCATCGTCCATACTGTTACTGTTGTGGATGAAAGAACTGAATTTGTTGTTTGATTTAATACCAGATCTAGTTTATGGTAACTTATAGCTTTTGCTGTTGGCAATTGCTAAACTCACCATTTATGTTGTTTTGTTTTCTGTTTGTTGGTAATTAACATTGTATATGCCATAGTAGGAACCAGGTGTTTATTTTAATGCTGCATATGTTGCTATTGTTTGTTTCCCCCTCTTCTGTGAGTGTTAGGAGCCTACAGAGACACTACAAATTCACAGGGGTAGAGACTCTGCTACTGAACTAAACTCAACCAAAAGATAGTATGCTTTGCTCCATATACAAATTAATGACACTCAGTCTTCAGCTATACTTTAATACAAAGAATAGACGACACAAGGATCCAAACTAATGACCAGACCCACAGATAGAAATGGCTAGGGATAGGCCCTCGGGTCCCACTCATGAACATCTACTGATAGAACAAAAATAGGATGTATTAGCATAAAGACTTTGGATACCACACCTATGAGGGGGTGTCAATCTAGATCACTTTAGGACACTTAGGCAAATGAAGACTATGCCTTGTAAAGGCCTACACATAAAAGTGGAGGAGAAATCTCTCCCATAGATACATACAACTCAAACAGTGAATATAAGAAATATGAAAAACAAGGTAATACAACATATCCTAAATTCCATAATTAATCACAAAGATATTCAAATTAATGAAATATCAGATAAAGAATTTAAAATAAGGATTATAAAAATGATCAACAAATTCAAAGAGAAAAATAACTGAATATATTAAGGAAGTCAGTGCAAGACATGAAAAAGAAATTCAAGGAGATAGAGATATTCAAAAGGAGCCAAATGGAAATCTTGGAAATTGAAGACACAATAAATCAAATTAAGTGTTCAGTTGAAAGTCTCTTAATAGAGTAGACCAGGCTGAAGACAGAATCTCAGAGCTGTAAGACAAAGTGGTCTGCCTTAAACATTGAGACAGTACTGAAGAAAAAATAAAATAATCATGATCAGCATATAAAAGAACTCTGAAACAACATGAACAGAACAAATTTAAGAATCATTAAGATTGAAGAAAAGTGTAAGACATGGACTAATGGATTGCATAAACTCTTCAGGAAAATAATAACAGAAATTTTTTTTCCAAACTTCAGAATAAGGTGAACATTTAGATGCAGAAGACATTCAGAAATCCATATAGACCAGATCTAAAAAGAAACTCTCACTGACACATTATAATGGAAATGCCTCAAGAGAAAATGGGCAAGTCACCGTTAGACACAAACCAATCAAAATCACTTTCAATTTCTTAGCACAATGTTGGAATGAAATGTTCCAAGTTCTGAAATTAAAAAAAAAAAAAAAAATTGGCCAAGATAGCGAAGCTATCTTGAAAATCAAAGAAGAAATAAAAATTTTTCAAGATAGGTAGAAACTAAAAGAATTCATGACAACTAAACTAGCATGAGAAAACTTACTTAAAGAAATACTCCATGCAGAAGAAATGAAAAACAAACACCAGAGCACACAAATAAACAAATATCTTTTGACAATTACCTAAGTAAATGAAAAGCAATAACTAATGAAATACCAATAGATGAAAGTGGCAAGAATTAATAAGTATCTCTCTATAATGCTATTGAATATAAATGGTTGTAACTCTCAATTAATGGACATAGGCTGGCAGAATGGATTAACAAAAGAAGACTCAACAATATGTTGTTTGCAGAGACTCACCTTACAGGCAAAGACAGCCACAAGCTGAAAGTGAAAAGATGGAAATTGATATGTGAACAATGCCAGAAAACAAGCAGGAGTAGCTACTCTTATATCTGATAAAACAGACTTCAGATCAAAATTAATTAGAAGAGATAATGACAGTCTCTTCATATTCATAAAAGGACAGTCCAATAAGAAAATATAACAATAATTAAATCTTTATTTCCGAACATGGGTGCAACTGATTACATAACCCTCCCCAAATTTGAACCTCAGGTAGACCCCAATACAATAATACTGGGTGATTTCAACACATTGTCTCACCATTAGATAGGTTATGCAGACATAAACTTACTAAAACTCTTTGGATCTAAAAAGTATTATAGTTTCTTTATCCATTCATCAACTGAAGGGCATCTAGGTTGGTTCCACAATCTGGCTACAGTTGATGAATGGATAAAGAAACAGTGGCATATATATACAATGGAATATTACTCCGCCATGAAGAATGATAAAATTATGGCATTTGCAGGCAAATGGATGAAATTGGAGAATATCATGCTAAGTGAGATAAGCCAATCTCAAAAAACTAAAGGACGAATGATCTCGCTGATAAGCTGATGAGGACATATAATGGGGGGTAGGAGGGGTTAGTGTTAGGGTTAGGGTTAGGTTTAGGGTTAGGGATAAGGAGGGTGGTAAGAATGGAGGCAGGAAGGACTGTATAGAGGGAAAAGAGGGGTGGGAGGGGTGGGGGGAAGGGAAAAAAATAACAATGAATCAAACAACATTGCCCTATGTAAATTTATGAATTTTAATTTAAAAAAAATAAATAAATAAAAAGTATTATAAATGAAATGGACTTAACAGACATCTATAGGATATCTAATTCATCAACAGCTGAATACATTTGCTTCTCAACAGCTCATGGAATCTTTTCCAAAACAGAACATATTTAAGACCACAAAGCACCTCTTAGCAAACAGAGAGAGTTGGAGAGAAAGAAAGAAAGAATTTCTTGCATCTTATCAGATCATAATGGAATGAGATAAGAAATAAAGTAAAGCTACAGAAATTATATAGGCATATGGAGATTGAACAATACACTTCTGAAGGATGAATGGATGATAGAAGAAATTAAAAGAGAAATTTAAGAATTCTTTAGATGAAAATGATAGAGTGACATAGCATGCCAGAACCTCTGATACACTATGAAGGCAGTTTTAAAAGGAAAGTTTGTAGGTATGAGTGTCTGCATAAGAATATCACAGAGATCCAAAATAACCTAATGATGCATCTGAAGGCCCTTGAAAAAGAACAAACCAATTCCAAAACCAGTAGACAAAAAGAAATAATTAAGATCATTATGAATATCAATAAAATTGAGAAAAAAACACAATACAATAGATCAATGAAACAAAGAATCAGTTTTTAAAAAAAAAAAACACAAGGGCCCACCCATCACACTGCACAGAGGATCAACAACTGCACTGAGGCTCCCTCTCAACCAATGCTCTCCAGGCCTACCTCCATCTTGGGACACTGCAGCCACTGCCAAAGGCCCCTCCGTGTGGTAGCCTCCACCCTAGGACAATGGACAGGGCTTGGAGGCAACTGCCACTGCAACAATGTCCACCACAGTGCTACACCTATGAACAGGCTGTCCAGTGCCACCGTTCAGCCTGCCCATGCAGCCCCATCTCTGAAAACAGTTGCCTCCATCCTGGGACATTTCCAGCACTATCTTGGGTTACTTCTGCTGCCACCACCACCATCTTTGGTTGGGGCAACTTACATCTGGGACACTGACTGGGACCTGGAAGCCCAATATCAAGGAACCTGCAAGTTTGACATTGCCACCTCTGCAAACTAGGGACATGGCTTCTTCTATCTAGGGACGACATCCAAGACCTGAAAGATCATCAAGAAGGTCCCTGCAGGCTTGGTTACACCTGAGAGTCTCTTCCTCTCTTCTGCTAATAGCCAACTTCTATTGATTCCTCTTCCTGTGATCTAATACCTCTATATTATCACCTCCTACCTCAAAAACATCATATACTACACCCTCACTGTTCTCTTTGTCCACCATGAGAAACTGTAGACCCTACTTCAGACCTACTACTTATATTACAGATAATAATTGAACACATCATTTCTGTTTATTGTGACAAAACTGTAAATGTCTTAGTAGGGGTTAATATTTAGTTTAAGGCTGCATATTGTTTGCATTGAGTGCTGTTAATATTGATCTCTCCCTTAAAGGTGAGGTATTGGAAACCTGTAGGGACACTAAAAGTCTGTATGGTAGAAAATGTAATACCTCAGATTCACACTGCTACAGGGGAAGACACTCAAACAACATGAAAATACAAGGGAAGAAAGTGCCCCAAACAAACCAAGATGCTACTATAAAAGAATCCATTGACAGCACAGTAGAAAAAATGTCAGAGAAGGAGTACAGAATGTACATAATTAAAATGATCTGCAAAGTAAAGAATGATATAAGAGCAAATATAGGAAACAAAAGATCACTTCAGTAAAGAGATAAAAGAACAAATGCAGGTAGTAAAAGATTACTTAAATAAAGAGATAAGGATTCTGAAAAAAATAAAACAAACAAATCTTGAAATGAAGGAAACAATAAACTATATTGAAAACTCAATAGAAAGTATCACAAACAAATATGATCACTTGGAAGACAGAACCTCAGACAATCAAGAGAAGATATATAAACTTGAAAATAAAGTTGATCACACAGGGGAGATTGTAAAAAAATGATGAACAGAACATTCAAGATACAAGGGAAAACATGAAAAGACCAAATTTAAGAATTATTGGGACAGAGACACAAACGAAAGTAATGCATAATATTTTTAACAAAATTATATCAAAAAATCTCTGAGACACTATGAAGACTGTGCTAAGAGCAAAGTTCTTTGCATTGAGCTCATTCATTAAAAGAATAAAAAGTCAACAAATAAATGACCAAATGTTACCTCTCAAAATCCTAGGGGAAAAAAGGAACAAATCAACACCAAAAGTAGAAGAGAGGAAATAATTGAAATCAGAGCTGAAATCAATGCAAATGAAACAAAAGAAATAATTTTAAAACTTGACAATATAAAAAGTTTTTATTTGAAAAAGTAAATAAAATTGATAAACCCTTAGCCACACTAACAGAGAGAGAAAACTCAAATTACTAAAATTTGTAATGAAAAAGGAAATACCATGACAAACACTGTTGAAATACTGAAGACAAATAGAAACTATTTTGAAAATTTGTACTCCAATGAAACAAAATATTGAAGACATTGACAAATTTCTAGAGACATATGATCTACCCAAACTGAATCAGGAGGACCTACACAATTTAAACAGACCAATTTCAATTTCTAGCAATGAAATAAAAGACACCATCGAAAGCCTACTAACCAAGAAAACCCCAGGACCAGATGGATTCTCAGCATAGTCCTACAAGATCTTAAAAGAAGAACAAATACCAATATGCCTCAAAGCATTCCATAATATTGAAAAGGAGGGAAACCTTCCAAACCCATTCTATGAAGCTAGTATCATCCTGATACCAAAACCAGAGAAAGATGCATCAAGGAAAGAAAACTTCAGGCCAATATACCTGATGAACATAGATGCAAAAATCCTTAACAAAATACTGGCAAACTGCATACAAAAATATATTAAAAAGATATTGCACCATGCTCAAATGGGGTTTGACCCAGGGATGCAAGGTTGGTTCAAAATCTGGAATCAATAAGCCTATCAATCATATTGATAGGCTTAAAGATAAGAATCATGTAATCATCTCAATAGATACAGAAAGTGCATTTGACAAAACACAGTACCCCACCATGTTCAAAATACTAGAAAAAATAGGGAAAGTAGGAACATACCTCAAGTTTGTAAAAGCTATGTATGCTAAGCCCAAGGCCAACATCATTTTAAATGGAGAAAGATTGAAAAATTCCTCTAAAATCTGCAACAAGACAGGGATACCCTCTTTCACCACTTCTATTCAACATTTTTCTTGAAACTCTAGCCAGAGTAATTAGACAAATAGAAGAAATAAAGGGGATATGAATAGGAAAAGAAGAACTTAAAATATCACCATTTACCAACAACATGATTCTATACTTACAGGATTCAAAAAATTCCACCAGGAAACTACGAAAAGTAATAAATGAATTCAGCGAAGTAGCGGGATGCAAAGTCAACACCCATAAATCTAATGCATGTCTATACGTCAGGGATGAATCCTCTGAACGAGAAATTAGGAAAACTACTCCATTCGCAGTAGCCTAAAAAAAAAAACTTAAGAATCAATCTAACAAAAGAGATGAAGACCTCTATAATGAAAATTATAGAACACTAAAGAAAGAAATTAAAGAAGACCTTAGAAGATGGAAAGATATCCCATGATCTTGGATAGGCAGAATTAGTATTGTGAAAATGACCATACTCCCCAAAGCATTATGCAGATTCAAAGCAATTCCAATTAAAATTCCAACATCTTTCTTCATAGAAATAGAGAAGGCAAGGGTTGGGGATGTAGCTCAGTTGGTAGAGTGCTTGCCTTGCAAGCACAAGGCCATAAGTTTGATCCCCAGCAGGACAAAAAAAGAAAGAAAGAAAGAAAGAAAGAAAGAAAGAAAGAAAGAAAGAAAGAAAGAAAGAAAGAAAGAAAGAAAGAAAGAAAGAAAGAAAAGAAAAGAAAAAATAAAAAGAAATAGAGAAGGCAATTATGAAATTCATTTGGAAAAATTAGAGACCAAGAATAGCCAAGGAATCCTTAGCAAGAAGAGCAAAGCAGGAGGCATAATATTACAAGACCTTAAACCACACTACAGAGCTATAATAACAAAAACATCATGGAATTGGCACCAAAATAGACATGTAGGCCAATGGTACAGAATAGAAGACACAGAGACAAACCCACATAAATACAGTTATCTCATAATAGACAAAAGTGCCAAAAATTTATTTTGGAGAAAGACAGCCTCTTCAAAAATGGTGCTGGAAAAACAGGAAATTCATATGCAGCAAAATGAAATTAAACCCCTATGTCTAACCCTGCACAAAACTCAACTCAGAGTGAATCAATGATCTAGGAATTAGACCAGGGGCCCTGTTCCTAATAGAAAGAAAAAGTAGGCCCAAATATTCATCATGTTGGCTTAGGGTCTGACTTCCATAACAAGACTCCTAAACACAGGAAATAAAATCAAGAATCAATAAATGGGATGAATTCAAACTAAAAAGATTTTTCTTAGCAAAGGAAACAATCAATAACATTAAGAGAGAGCCTACAGAGTGGGAGAAATCTTTGCACATCAGAGAGAGCACTAATCTCCAAGATATATAAAATACTCAAAAAACTTAATAGCAAAAAAACAAATAACCCAATCAATAAACAGGCTAAGGAGCTGAGCAAACACTTCACAGAAGAATAAATACAATTGAGCAACAAATATATGAAAAAATGTTCAATAGCTCCAGTAATTAGAGAAATGCAAATCAAAACCACTCTAAGATTTCATCTCACTCCAGTTAAAATGCCAATTATCAAGAATACCAACAATAATAAGTGTTGAAGAAGATGTGGGTAAAAAGGTACACTCATACATTGCTGGAGAAACTACAAATTGGTGCAGCCACTCTGGAAAGCAGTATGGAGATTCCTTAGAAAATTTGGTATAGAACCACTATTGTCCCACGCCCTGGTTTATACCCAAAGGACTGAGAATCAGCATACTACAGTGATGCAGCCACATCAATGTTTATAGCAGCTCAATTTACAATAGCTGTGGAACCAACCTAGTTGACCTTCAATAGATGAATGGATAAAGAAACTGTGGTATATATACACATTGGGATAATACTCAGTATCAAAGAAGAATAAAATTATGGCATTTGCTGGTAGGTGGATGGGGTCGGAGAATAGCATGCTAAGCAAAATAAGCCAATCCTGGAAAACTAAATGCTTAATGTTTTCTCTGATGGGTGGATGCTGATCCATAATCAGAGAGAGGGGTAAGGGAAGAATGGGGAAACTTTGGGCAGAGGACTGTTGGGGAGGGGAGGAGGCATGGGGGTGGGAACGAGATGGACATCATTACCCTAGGTACATGTATGATCACTTGAATATGACACTATATCATATACAATAGAGAAATGAAAGTTGTGCTCCATTCATGTACAATAAACTGAAATGTACCCTGCTATCATGTATAACTAATTAGAATGAATGAATGAATAAATAAATAATAGATCTGTACAAAAAATTAGAAAAAAAATATAAATGCAATTGATAAGAGCTTAGCTAAATTAACCAAAAGTAAAAGAGAGAAGACCCAAATTAGTAACATTAGAAATGAAGGAGAACTGACCACAAACAACAGAAATCCAACAAATCATTACATATTATTTTGAAAACTTTTACTCCCATAAATTGGAAAATCTATAAGAAATGAATACATTTCTAGAGAAATATAATTGGCCAAAACTGAATCAAGAGGATATAGTAAAATTAATAGACCAATGACTTGTAATGGGATAGAAGCAATAATTAAAAAAATTTTCCCACCAAGAAAATTCCAGGACCAGTTGTATTCTCAGTCAGACGTTTCAGGAACAACTAATGCTCATACTCCTCAAATTAGTCCATGGATTAGAAGGGATACAGAACTTCCAAATTCATTCTATGAAGCTGTTATCACTCATACCAAAACCAGATAAGGATGCATCAAGGAAGAAAACTATAGATCAATATCCTTGATGAACTTAGATGCAAAATACTCCATAAGATATTAGCAAATCATGTTAAACAACATATTACAAAGATTGTATATCATGAGCAAATTAGTTTTGTTCTGGACATTAAAGGATGCTTTAAAATATGCAAATTAATACATGTAATTCAGCAAATAAATAGAATTAAGAACAAAAGTCATCTGAACAGAAGAAGAAAAGGCTTTCAACAAAATTCAGCACCCATTAATGATAAACAAACAAACAAACAAACTGAATAAAGTGGGTATAGAAGGAACCTCCCTCAACATCACAAGGCTATATCTGAAAACCAGAGCCAGCCTCATAGTAAATGGGGGAAAACTTGAAATATTTCCTTTAAAATCTGGAACAATATAAGGATGTCCACTGTCACTGCTCCTATTTAACAGAGTGTTAGAAATTAGGAAAGAGAAGAAAATAAAATTGATAAAAAAAAACAAAGGAAAAAGCCAATATTTAACTCTTTACAGATGGTATGATCCTACCCCCTACTATACCTAGAAAATTTTAAAAAATATAATAACACTCCAACAAAAGAGTGCTAGAGCTAATAGACAAATTTGGTATAACAGCAGGCTACAAAATCAGCATACAAGAATCAATAGCTTTCTTATAAGTCAACAATGAATCTGATGAGAAAGAAATCAGGAAAACAATTCCATTCACAATACCCACTTTCCCAAAAATAAATAAAATTAAGACAACCTAGGAATGAATCTAAACCAAGGAGGTGAAAGACTTCTACAATGAAAACCATAGAACACTACAGAAATTAAAGATCTTAGAAGATGGAAAACCTCCTGTTTTAGTCAGCTTTTTCTATGCTGTGACTTAAAGATTCGACTAGCACAATTGTAGAAGAGGAAAAGTTTATTTAAGGGCTCATGGTTTCAGAGGTTTCAGTCCCTGGACAGCAGGATCCATTCCTTGGGGCTGGAGGTGAGGCAGAATATCACACTGGAAGAGTGTGGCACAGGGAAGTAGCTCACATGATGGTCAAGAGCAGAGAGAGAGAGGTCTCCACATACATACAAAAATATACCTCAAAGCCACACACTCAATTTCCACCTCCTCCAGCCACATGCTAACACTTCAGTTACCACTCAGTTAATTCCTAACAGATTGGGTTAAGACTCTTACCACTCAATCTTTACTCTTCTGAAACTTCTTGCATAGTCTCACATGTGAGCTTTGGGGGCCACGTCATGCCCAAACCAACCATAACACCTCCCATATTCACAAGTAGTCAGAATTAACATTCTTTTTTTTCCCATTTTTTTAATTAAAAATTATAAATTTACATAGGGCAATGTTGTTTGATTCATTGTTATTTTTTCCCTTCCCTCCACCCCTCCCACCCCTCTTTTCCCTCTATACAGTCCTTCCTTCCTCCATTCTTACCGCCCTCCTTATCCCTAACCCTAAACCTAACCCTAGCCCTAACGCTTACCCCTCCTACACCCCATTATATGTCCTCATCCGCTTATCAGCGAATTCATTCGTCCTTTAGTTTTTTGAGATTGGCTTATCTCACTTAGCATGATATCCGCCAATTTCATCCATTTGCCTGCAAATGCCATAATTTTATCATTCTTCATGGAAGAGTAATATTCCATTGTATATATATGCCACTGTTTCTTTATCCATTCATCAATTGAAGGGCATCTAGGTTGGTTCCACACTCTGGCTATGGTGAATTGAGCAGCTATGAACATTGATGTGGCTGTATCTCTGTAGTATGCTGATTTTAAGTCCTTTGGGTATAGGCCAAGGAGTGGGATAGCTGGGTCAAATGGTGGTTCCATTCCAAGCTTTCTGAGGAATCTCCATACTGCTTTCCAGAATGGCTGCACTAATTTGCAACCCCACCAGCAATATATAAGTGTACCTTTTTCCCCACATCCTCGCCAACACCTATTGTTGCTTATGTTCTTGATAATCGCCATTCTAATTGGGGTGAGATGAAATCTTAGGGTAGTTTTGATTTGCATTTCTCTTATTACTAGAGATGTTGAACATTTTTTCATATATCTGTTGATTGCTTGTACATCTTCTGTGAAGTGTCTGTTCATTTCCTTAGCCCATTTGTTGATTGGATTATTTGTATTCTTGGTGTAGAGTTTTTTGAGTTCTTTATATATTCTGGAAATTAGCGCTCTATCTGAAGTATGAGTGGCAAAGATATTCTCCCACTCTGTAGGCTCTCTCTTCACATTACTGATAGTTTCCTTTGCTGAGAGAAAGCTTTTTAGTTTGAATCTATCCCAGTTGTTGATTCTTGCTTTTATTTCTTGTGCTATGGGAGTCCTGTTAAGAAAGTCTGATCCTAACCAAAAAGTTGAAGGTTTGGACCTACTTTTTCTTCTATAAGATGCAGGGTCTCTGGTCTGATTCCGAGGTCCTTGATCCATTTTGAGTTGAGTTTTGTACAGGGTGAGAGATAGGGGTTTAATTTCATTCTGTTGCATATGGTTTTCCAGTTTTCCCAGCATTATTTGTTGAAGAGGCTATCTTTTCTCCATTGCATATTTTTGGCACCTTTGTCTAGTATGAGAAAATTGTATTTATTTGGGTTAGTGTCCATGTCCTCTATTCTGTACCATTGATCTACCTGTCTATTTTGGTACCAATACCATGCCGTTTTTGTTACTATTGCTTTTAATAGAGTTGAAGATCTGGTATTGCGATACCCGCTGCTTCACTCTTTCTACTGAGGATTGCTTTAGCTATTCTGGGTTTCTTATTCTTCCAGATGAATTTCATAATTGCTTGCTCTATTTCTGTAAGGTACACCGTTGGGATTTTAATTGGAATTGCATTGAATCTATATAGCACTTTTGTAGTATGGCCATTTTGACAATATTAATTCTTCCTATCCATGATCATGGGAGATCTTTCCATCTTCAAAGGTTTTCTTTAATTTCTTTCTTTAGTGTTCTGTAGTTCTCATTGTAGAGGTCTTTCACCTCTTTTGTGAGATTGATTCCCAAGTATTTTATTTTTTTGATGCTATTGTGAATGGAGTAGTTTTCCTAATTTCTCTTTCTGAAGATTCATCACTTATGTATAAAAATGCATTGGATTTATGAGCATTGATCTTGTAACCTGCTACTTTACTGAATTCACTTATGAGTTCTAAGAGTTTACTGGTGGAATTTCCAGGTTCCTCTAAATATATCATCATGTCATCAGTGAACAGGGATAGTTTGATTTCCTCTTTTCCAATTCATATCCCTTTAATTTCTTTGGTTTGTCTAATTGCTCTGGCTAGAGTCTCAAGAACAATGTTGAATAGAAGTGGTGAAAGAGGGCATCCCTGCCTTGTTCCAGTTTTTAGGGGGAATGCTTTCAGTTTTTCACCATTTAGAATGATATTGGCCATGGGCTTAGTGTAGATGG
This sequence comes from Sciurus vulgaris, assembly GCF_902686455.1. Lineage (NCBI taxonomy): Eukaryota > Metazoa > Chordata > Mammalia > Rodentia > Sciuridae > Sciurus > Sciurus vulgaris. The sequence continues at coordinate 100,699,469 of NC_136463.1, read as the reverse complement.
CCTTCACAAAGTTAAGGAATGATCCCACTACCCCAATTTTTTCTAGTGTTTTGAGCATGAAGGGATGCTGTATTTTATTGAATGCTTTTTCTGCATCTACTGAAATAATTATGTGATTCTTAACTTTTAGTCTGTTGATATGGTGAATGACATTTGTTGATTTCCGGATGTTGAACCAACCTTGCATCCCTGGGATAAAACCCACTTGATCATGGTGCACTATCCTTTAAATATATTTTTTTGTATGCAATTTGCTAAAATTTTGTTGAGAATTTTTGCATCAATGTTCATTAAGGATATTGGTCTGAAATTTTCTTTCTTCGATGTGTGTCTGTCTGGTTTAGGTATCAGGGTGATATTGGCTTCATAGAATGAGTTTAGGAGGGTTCCCTCCTCTTCTATTTTATGGAATACTTTGAGAAGTATTGGAATGAGCTCTTCTTTAAAGGTTTTGTAGAACTCGGCTGAGAACCCATCTGGTCCCAGACTTTTCTTTGTTGGAAGGCTTTTGATGACCTCTTCTATTTCATTGCTTGAAATTGATTTATTTAAGTTGTGTATGTCCTTTTCGTTCAGTTTAGGTAATTCATATGTCTCTAAAAACTTGTTGATGTCTTCGAGGTTTTCTGTTCTGTTGGAGTATAGATTTTCAAAATAGCTTCTAATTACGTTTTGTATTTCACTCGTGTCTGTTGTGATATTTCCTTGTTCATTCCGAATTTTAGTAATTTGAGTTTTCTCCCTCTTTCTCTTTGTTAGTGTGGCTAAGGGTTTATCAATTTTGTTTATTTTTTCAAAGAACCAACTATTTATTTTGTTAATTTTTCCAATTGTTTCTTTTGTTTCAATTTTGTTGATTTCAGCTCTGATTTTAACTATTTCCTGTCTTCTACTACTTTTGGTGTTGGTCTGCTCTTCTTTTTCTAGGGCTTTTAGCTGTAATGTTAAGTCGTTTATCTGTTGATTTCTACTTCTTTTGTTGAATGCGGCCCATGAAATAAATCTTCCTCTAAGTACTGCTTTCTTAGTGTCCCAGAGATTTTGATATGATGTGTCTTTGTTCTCATTTACTTCTAAGAATTTTTTAATTTCCCTCCTGATGTCTTCTGTTATCCATTCATCATATAATAGTGTATTATTTAATCTCCATGTATTGGAGAAGTTTCTGTTTTTTATTCTGTCATTTATTTCTAATTTCAGTCCATTATGATCTGATAGAGTACAAGGTAGTATCTCTATCTTCTTCTATTTGCTAACAGTATCTTTGTGGCATAAAACATGGTCTATTTTAGAGAAGGATCCATGTGCTGCTGAGAAGAAAGTATATTCGTTCTTTGTTGGATGGTATATTCTATATATATGTTGGTTAAGTCTAAATTGTTGAGTGTGTTATTGAGATCTGTGGTTTCTTTATTCAATTTTTGTTTGGATGATCTATCCAGCATTGAGAGAGGTGTGTTAAAATCACCTAGTATTATTGTGTTGTGGTCTATTTGATATCTGAAATTGAGAAGGATTTGTTTGACGTGCATGGATGAGCCAATGTTCGGGGCATAGATATTTATGATTGTTATATCTTGCTGATTTATGCTTCCCTTAAGCAGTATGTAATGTCCTTCTTTATCCCTTCTGATTAGTTTCGGCTTCAAGTCCACATTATCTGAAATGAGGATGGATACTCCAGTGTTTTTACTGTTTCCGTGTGCATGGTATGTTTTTTCCCATCCTTTCACCTTTAGTCTATGGGTATCTCTTTCTATGAGATGAGTCTCTTGCAGGCAACACATTGTTGGTTCTTTCTTTTTAATCCAATCTGCCAGTCTATGTCTTTTGATTGATGAGTTCAGGCCATTAACATTCACAGTTATTATTGTGATATGATTTGTATTCCTAGTCATTGGACTAATTTTTGTTTTTTGACATTATTTGGTTTCTCCTTTATTTGGCTATTCCTTTAGGCTAGTTCCTTCCGTTGCTGATTTACATTGTTGTTTTTCATCTCTTCCTCATGGAATATTTTGTTGAGAATGTTCTGTAATGCCGGCTTTATTTTTCTAAATTCCTTTAGCTTTTGTTTATCATGGAAGGATCTTATTGCATCGTCAAATCTGAAAGTAAGTTTTGCTGGGTATAAAATTCTTGGTTGGCATCCATTTTCTTTCAGGGCTTGGTAAGTGTTGTTCCAGGCCCTTCTAGCTTTTAGGGTCTGGATTGAAAAATCTGCTGATATTCTTATTGGTTTCCCCCTGAATGTAATCTGATTCTTTTCTCTCGTGGCCTTTAAAATTCAATCTTTATTTTGTATGTTAGGTATTTTCATAATAATGTGCCTTGGTGTAGGTCTGTTGTAATTTTGTATATTTGGAGTCCTATAAGCCTCTTGTACTTGGATTTCCATTTCATTCTTCAGATTTGCCAAATTTTCTGATATTATTTCATTGAATAGATTGTTCATTCCTTTGGTTTGTTTCTCTAAGCCTTCCTCAATCCCAATAATACTTAAATTTGGCCTCTTCATGATATCCCATAATTCTTGTAGATTCTGTTCATGATTTCTTACCATCTTTTCTGTTTGGTCAATCTTGTTTTCAAGATTAAATATTCTGTCTTCAATATCTGAGGTTCTGTCTTCCAGGTGATCTATCCTATTGGATATGCTTTCTACGGAGTTTTTAATTTGGTTTATTGTTTCCTTCATTTCAAGGATTTCTGTTTGTTGGTTTTTTTTTTTTTCAGTATCTCTGACTCTTTATTGAAATGCTCTTTTGCTTCCCGTATTTGCTCTTTTAACTGTTGATTGTTGCGATCATTTAATGCCTGCATTTGTTCTTTTATCTCCTCGTTTGCTTCCCTGATTGTTTTAATTATGTACATTCTGAACTCCCTTTCTGACATTTCTTCTGGTGTGCTGTCATTGGGTTTTATTGATATAGTATCTAGGTTTGTTTCGGACATTTTCTTCCCTAGTTTTCTCATATTGGTCAGATGTCAGTGGGACTCTGTGATATTGTAGATTTCCTCTATTGGCTTATAGTGTCCCTGTAGATTTCCAGTGTATCACCTACCAGCCTTCAGTAGCCTGAAGTCTTGGATTAACTTGATAATGTAATGCTTCTGAAGAACACTGCCCCTAGCCCGCTACTGGTTCCAGGGAGAGAGACCTGGAGAGGTTTCTTGCTGCCCAGCCCTGGTCCCAGAGGCTGCTTGCAGGTCGGAGGTCTCCACTGGCTTGGGGACTTGTAGCTGGCTCTGTATAGACAGGCTCTCACTGGGCGGTCTGCCCCGAGAAGCTAGCCTAGAAAGATGCTTCCCACCAGAGGGGGTTGGGCTGCTTGGGGAAGTCCCTGGCTGCCCTGTGCTGGTCTCTGAAGCAACCTGCGGGTGGGCCAGAGCTGGCAGCGGGGCAGGCCAGAGCTGGCGCGCGCTGCTTCTGTGCACAAAAGCTCTCACTGGGGGGCCTGCTCTGCCAGGCTGGAGAATCTGGCCCTGTGGGAGGAGCCCACCACCAGAGTGCTCAGAGCTGCCTTGGGAAACTATCTGCCCTGTCCTACTCTAATAAGCCACCTGAATCCAGGCCTGCTGCCCAGCTGAGCTTCACTGGGTGGGGGAGACTCACCCCGTGGTTCTATTTTAGTCCAAGTCTCTCAATGCCTCCCCTTCTTGAATCCTGGGTTCTGGAGCGACTGGAGATGCAGTCACCCTCTAGTCCGCCATCTTGGATCGCCCCGTGGAAAAAGCCTGCAGCTGGAGGGGGGCAAGGCCACCTGGAGTGGTCTCTGGCTGCCCAGCCCTGGTCCCAGAAGCTGCTTGCGGGTCGGAGGTCTCCGCTGGCTTGGGGACTTGTGGCTGGCTCTGCGTGGAAAGGCTCTCACTGGGCGGTCTGCCCCGAGAAGCTAGCCTAGAAAGGCGCTTCCCGCCGGAGGGGGCTCGGCTGCTTGGGGAAGTCAGAATTAACATTCTTAAAATGACCGTACTACCAAAAGCAATATAAAGATTCAATGCAATCCTATAAAAAATACCAGTGACATTCTTCACAGAACTAGAAAAATAAAAACAGTCTTAAAATCCACTTGAAAGAATAAAAGACCCAGATAGTCAATGCAATTTTAAACCAAAAAAGCAATGCTGGAGGCATCACAATACTTGCTTTCAAATTATGCTACAAAGCTATATTAACAGAAACACAAGAAACTGGCATAAAGACAGTCATAAAGACCACTGGTACAGAATGGTGCACAGAGACAAATCAACACATCTGCAGTTGTCAAAGGTGCCAAAAGCATACATGGGAGAAAAGATGGTCTTTTTAATATATGGTGCTGGGGAAACTAGTTATCTATATATTGATAAACAAAATGAGACTCTTTTCTTACCCTGCACAAAAATTAACTCAAAATGGTTCAAAAACCTAGGAATTAGACCAGAAGCTATGCAAGTCCTCTAAGAATTCCTAAGTTCAACATGCCAGAATGTAAGCACAATGACTTTTTCACTAGCAAACTTAAAACTCTGGAAATCATGCCAAGAGTTAATAAATGGGATGATATTAAATTAAAAAGTTTCCACACAGCAAATGAAAAAATTAGGAATGTGAGAAGAGAACCTACAGCATGGGAGAAATCTTTGCTAGCTATTCTTTTGACAGAGGACCAATACCAATAATACAGAAAGAATTCAAAAAACTTTACAACAACAAAAAACAAACAACCCAATTAATAAATGGGCAAATGAATTCAACAGATTTGTATTCCTGAAAGAATACAAATGGCCAACCAACATATGAAAAAATGTTCAACATCATTAGCAATTAGGAAAATGCAAATTAAAGCTACACTGAGATTTTGTCTCACAAAAATCAGAATGGCATCCCTCTCTGGAAAGCATGTGGAGAAATAGGACACTTTTACAGTATTGGTAGGTGTGTAAATTAGCACAACCATTCGAAAATCAGTATAGAGGCTCCTAAAAGACTAGGCACAGAACCACCATATGGTCTATCTATACAACTCCTTGGTATTTAACCTAAAGAATTAAAGTCATCATACTACAGTGACAAATGCATTCCCATGTTTATAAAAGCACAAGTCACAATAGGCAATGTGTGGAACCAGTCTAGTTATTCATTAAAGAATGAATGGATAAAGAAAATATGGTACATATAATGGAGTTTATTTAGTCATAAAAAAATCAAATTATGTCATTTTCAGGAAATCAGAGGGAACTAGACACCATTATGTTAAGCAAAATAAGCCAAACTCAGTGGACACTAGAGAGGAAAAAGAAAAAGAAAGGCAGGTGGGAAGGGATTTCATGAAAATCAAAGGAACATCATTAGAGGAAAGGGACCAGGGAATGGTAGGCAGGGAGGGAGGGTGGAATTGCTGGGAAGTGATATTGGCCAAATTCTATTGCTATATTGTGTGCATGTGTGAATATATAACAACAAATCCCATCTTTATATACAACTCTAATGCACCAATAAAAATGTAGAAAAAGAATAAAAATAATTTTTGTAGGACTATTCCATTTCCAATCCATTTTCTATGATATTCAATATACACAACTTTATTTTAAATCCTGTGCTCTAAGTCTAATATTAAGATTATTTGATTCTTTATCTCTATATTTTTACATTGCCATTTTACATCTTAAAATATTTCTGTGGCATGACAGACATCACTCTAACTCTCTGATGCCACTTCTCTTTCCCTCGTACCTGTCTGCATTTTTGTGTTAATACAGCACTCACTGAGTATCCCATGAACATATTGGCTCTGAATTTGGCACATTTCTACATTTCACCATGTCATGTCATCACATGTGGCTCGTCATCAGAGGCTCCACTGTTTTATCTTTCCCTTGATAGTCTTGGGTCTGGACTTAGCAGCAAATGTCTTCAGGATAATAAACTGTCAGAGATCTCAGCTAATCTAACATGGGATCTTCCCTCTCTGGAAATTTCCTGTAGCTTGGTTGTATATACATCTTTATCATGCTTTAAATACAATTTCTTTGTGTGTGGTGAGACACATTTGTTCATTTCTTTATAGTCAATGCCTGTAAGCAAATAGTCTCAAAAGAAAAAAATACATTTGAAAGTTGGTATCAAAGGTCATTGTCTCTACTGAAATTTTATATAAAATGCTAGGCCATGAATTTTTCTAAGAAAATAGTCCATATGTAAAAATTACTGGATTAAAAGTTTTTGAAAAATTCTGTACAACCAGCAACAGAATTTAGAAAATTATGAATACATATTTTCTGATAAAATGAAAAAATAAAATGAAATAAAAATAATATTTAAAAAATTCCAAGTAGCAGAAAATAAAATAAGGAAAAAGTAGCAAAAATAGCAAAAGGATAAAATAGTTTTTACACATGTTATTCTTTATAGCATTAGTTAGAAATGTCAGTCTTTCTTATTTAAAACAAAGGTATTGAATACAAAATCATATTTAATAATATGTTTAAATTAATAAAATATTTAAGAGACATGGATTTTATAATGTTTACAAGTAAAAGAGCAAGCAAAATTTTATCAGAAAAAGAATCAACCAAAAATAAAACAGAGTTCATATCATCACAAAAGTAAATTGCAAAGAAAAGAAACAAGTCAAAAAATTTGTAATGATGAAACTGCAATTCAACATAAAGAGAAATAAATCTTGTATTCTTAAGTAGCATTAATATGAACTAAAAAAACACATAATAGATTTTTTAAAGATGTTTGGCTTATTTTAAAATATGTAATGCAATGAAACCCTATCACAACAAATACTGTATTTTTACATATTTCATTGTAAAGATAACTTATAGCAATCAACAAGGATGGGTGAACTGGCAGAGAAATATGTAGACCACTGATGTAACATAAAAAATGCAAAAAATTTAGAATATAATGAAAGTGGAATTTTTTAATTAGTTTTTTTTTTCTATTTTTACAGACTGCATTTTGATTCATTGTACACAAATGGGGTAATCTTTTCGTTTCTATGGTTGTGCACAATGTAGATTTATGCCATTCATGTAATCATACATGTACATAGGGTAATGATGTCTGTCTCATGCCACCATTTTTCATACCCCCCCCAATAACTCAGTTCACAATAACTAGGTTGTCAAAACAACCTGGATGCTTTTCAACAGATGAATGGATAAAGAAACTGTGGTGTGTGTATATACTCAATGGAATGTTATTCAGCCATAAAGAAGAATAATATTATGGCATTTGCAGGTAAATGGATGGAATTGGAGAATATCATGCTAAGTAAAATTGGCCAATCCAAAAAAACCAAAGGCCTTATGTTTTCTCTGATAAGTGAATAATGATATGTGATGGGGGTGGGGGTTGGGGGGGTGAGAGAAGAATGAATGTGGAATTTTGATTCATTGAAAAAAAGCATGGATTTTCTCAATACATAAGCTAGGGGACATTGACCATTTTGTTAATTTGGGAAATGTAATAATACTAGATCATTTTATAAGTTTACTTAGTTCTATGAGACTAAGAATTTAAATATACTAGCAACCATAAACAAAAACAAATTTTAAAATGAAGGTGAATGTTTAAATAATTTTGAAGCATGGGTTTTCTTCCATATGGGATAGGAAAAGAATAAGAAATACTAGCATAAAAGCAAAATTAGAAAATTTAAAAATGTTAATATATATATCTCGATATGTATATTATATATATACATACCTACATTTACACACTTACAAAACAGTAGCATATTAAGTATTTATATTTTTTATAACATGAATACATGAGAATTGAATAACTGAAGGAATAAATATCTGTAACATGTATTAGTTATATGTTCAATATTCTTATTATCTAACGAATTATTACAGGGCTGGGGATATGTCTCAGTGGTTAAGTGCCCCTGAGTTCAATCCCTGGTACCAAAAACAAAAAAGTAAAAACTTACTACAATTTAAAAATGAAATATACAGTACAACAGGAAAGGGAAAGACTACGAAGAGGTTGCACATGTGCCGAAGCACAGTGTGCTACAGGAATGAAACGAGCACCATGGAACCAGAAATGGAAACCCTTTCCTTGACCACCTCTTCCAAGGCCCTCTCCTGACTAAGCGGACACTTTCTAGTTGGCAAAGGAAACCTATTTAATGGGCGCAGAGCTACCTTCCCAGATGAAGCAAAAAATGTTGACTTTGAATTTGGAGGCAATATCCAACACATCCTTGCTTTGTAATGCCTGTAATTATGCTTAAAGGTACAGAATGCACATAATAGTACAAATGCAGAGGCATTCAAGATAGAATCATTAGAATCATCCACTGCCTAGACTTTCTTGAACTCTACCTGTTGTGAATCTGATACATTCTTGGTATCTAATTCGCTCCTACAGCTCACTAAGGACATTTGCATTTCCCCTATTCATTCTTACATTATGTTACTTTTATATTATCACTGTCACCATTCTTACAATGTGGGGGTAGTGTTCACATTATGCTCTATGAATAGGGTGCTCTTTGGAATCATATAGTACACAATTGGATGGACATTTTTAGTGGCCCTGGTAATTATGTGTATCCTCCATGAAGGGACTACTCCTTCCTCAAGCATTAACTATCTCCTAGATAATTTCAGTGAATTCAACCACATTATTTCAAAAACTCTTAAGATTCTATGACATTTCTTATCTATAGCAAACTTGTTTAATATCTTTTTGTATTAATATATTTATAGTAATAAACCTGAGTAAAATAGTTTAAAATAGCTTCCATAAAAGATCTACCTCAAACAAAATACTACTACATAGTTCAAAAAATAATTTAGAGTTATTTAGTCACATCAATGCAGAGAAAATTAGGATGTCTTTAAATTTCTCTGAATACCCAAAACTGCTTATTATTGGCCACACCCAGGTTTATAGATTTCATCCAGTGCTCTGTGATCTCAATGGTCATTTAGCAATTCAGATGATGCTATTTGATACACAGAGAAGACCTCGCCCGCACTTGCATATTGCATATCCAGATGACCATTTGCTGCGGATCATGCCTATGGAAATGCATTTATTAATATCTTATCCAAAATTCTTTTATACCAAGTCTTGCTCACACTGAATGATTTCAGAGGCCATTCATCGCACCATAGTAAAAGAAATAAAAATGGTTAGCTCAACATGGTATTTCACAAGTGCATCACATGTTGAGAAATGATTTTTATAGAAGTGTTAGGATCTTTCCTCTTACCACTGAAAAGTTGAAATGATATGTAAATATCTGTGGGGAGTTTGTGGGTGTTTATATTCTCAAAATTATATAATTCATTATATATCCTGAAAATGTTCAATTCTTCATGTCTTGAAGAGATAAAACATGCTGTTTTGTCCTCTGTTCTTTCATTTGCATATATAAACTACATCAGGGATTCATGCATACCTAGGCACTCAACAAATACAAAAGGTGTAATTTCAAAAATTAAAATAATAGCCTAATCATTGCATGATTGTATGTACCCTTCCCTTCTAGGACTTGTTACTTGAATTAGAAATTGAATACGAAATAACAAAATGATATTAAAATATCTCCCATAAAATATATCTTCTGGTCTTCAAAATAGTCTTATGTCAAATTGTGAAACAGGTTTTCAAAATATTGGGATAGTGATTATTCCAATTAAAAGTAGTCTTATTAGCTAAGTCTAGTTCTTAATTTATTTAATTATTTATATATTTAAAATGTGGTTTTTGTCATTCTCTTCTTTGCTTCTGAGGAACAATATTAAGATTTGGCTTACTTTTCAAAATGGATTCTGCAGGTAACGAGATAGAGCTAAGCAGTTTTAATACTGTATAAATGTTCATTTGATATTTGCAGGGTTTATCAGTTGAAAGTGTATACTGGCTAAGCATGTATACATACGAAATCCACAGGTAAATACATAGACATATAACTGATTTACAGTATCACAGCCATGGAGGCCCTTTGCCCTGTATATATCCAATTGTGTCACTTTGCCATGGCGGATATGCAGTTCCACAGTGAAGAACACCATGATGCTGCAAGTAATCTGGAGGTGACAGAAACAAATTTGTAGAGACAGAAACAGGAGAATCCCACCCTGTCAGAAGATGAATGAACTGAACTTGCCTCATATGAACCATGGCTGACACAAGCAAGGTGCAATCAAAGAGTGAGTGACTTTTGACAACCCATACTTCACAGGCCTGACCACTGTGGATGGCCGTGATTATCTCCAGACAAAATGACTGGGAGTAAAAGGCTTACATACACTTAAATTAAACACAGCAGGGTTGTAGTAATCTCTGTTTGCATTTTACTTTCTGTTAAGAAGGAAATTGCTTGGACTTGGAACATTTCATTTAATGGCATTTTTAGTTACCTTTTGTACTTCTAATGCCATAGTCTAAATTCACTCCAAATTACCCAGTAAGACATAGGAAACTTTTGTCCTTTTTTTGTTTATTTTTTTTAAAATTGCAGTAGCTTCCTTACCAATTTTACTAAATTAAATGTGTTTTAAAGCATCTCAGTTCTTGAAACTTAATTATCCCAATCTCTGGGTGAAGTATAGCAAACAATACAAACCCCATTTATGTAATTTATTTTGCAAAAGAAAATAATGGAATGCAGTTGTGCTAATGATATACACGTTTCTGTATTTTTTCCCTTTTCGACAACAACTTAGCAAAACCATGTCATTTTGAAACAAAAGCTTTAAGGGCATTTGAAGGTTTGGGTTTATCCAAAATCTGCTTTTAGGAGAAAGAGGTAAAGTGCATAATATTATATGTCTTTTGAGCATGATGAAAGATTTTGTTTTGTTTTTTAAATTTTATCCTTACATCTGTGAGTATTATCAATGGTTACCCATAATAAACTATGAATAAAGATCATGGCTTGTAATTGTAATGTGTAAATAAGAAGAAAAATTTGTAGGTACTTCAGTAGCTGAAGTACCATTCATTATATCCCAGCAGAGTAAATCTAATTGTTAGGCCACATAGGGTCTAGAAAACTTTAGTTTAAACTCAAATATAATAAGAATATCTATCATTCCCTTTCTCATTTAAAATAGGAAAGCTTTGAAATCTTGAGTCTGTGGCCACGTATTATTTCATATTAATACTCCTTAATGCCATCAGTTAATCATTCTAATTTGCTGAATTCTATCTACTGCAACATCTAAATGAAACATTTATTAATTGGCTTGTGTTGTTCTCTTGGAAGGTAGGTCATTACACCCTGGCCACAAGATTGTATGGCTAGATTTGGCAATGAGTAGTTGAGAGATGCAGGCATGCAGAAAGGTAGGGTATTGAATCCTGTTAAGCTCAAACCAAAACAGAACCACCTCCTTCATGAAACAAACCTACAAATAAGCAAAACCAAAACCAAAACCAAAATCGACTCAAGCAAGCTATGTATAGGTAGGTAGATAGGTAGACACATATGCTCTACATAAGAGTAAATATACTCACACCTAAGGAGATAGTGGGTGGGTAGGTAGGTAGCAGGAGAGAATTTTGATTTCTTCAAAGGCAGAGGTCTAATTGGTTTATAGACTAATTTAGTATGCAGCAGGAACAAGACAAGTGCCAACTCCCAGAAGAAAGTGAAGGTGAAGGAAGGATCTGCTGAGTTTTTGATTCCCTGATCTCCATGGGTCACAGCATGGGACCAGGTGTCAAGCCTTCTCATGATACACCAGTGCCAGCCTGGCCCCAAACTTAGTGATCAGCTTCAAGGTGTGTCTGCCTGGTTCCCATTCTGAGGGATCTGTGGTCAGGACCTCATTACCAGTGTCTGTGTGGAACATCATTCTAGAAGTGTGAGATATTCCAAGTTCTTTACTGCCTCCTCACCATAGTTGATTCACTTTTGATCATTGAAATTTAATAATAGAATTGTTTGAATATTGATTTGAACACACTGTTTCTTTCCTGAACTACCCATGTTTTTCCGATCCTAAATAATCCTGAGTTAATTTTATATATCACCATCTCACTGATGTTTTTAGTTTTATCAGGGGCCTGTAGATGTTCCACACATTGCACTTGTGAAACAGATTTTTAATTCTTTTTTGTTCTGATGTATGCTTTTTAATTTGTTTTTATTTTTACAGACTGCCTTTTGATTCATTGTACACAAATAGGGTACAACTTTTCTTTTCTATGATTGTACATGATATAGATTCACACCATTTTCACACTGTTTGTGTAATTACACATGTGCATAGGATAATGGTGTTTGTCTCATTCCACCATTTTTCATAACCCCCCTCATTTCCCTCTACATAATCCAAAGTTCCTCCATTCTTCTCTTACCAACCATCACCCCCATTATGTGTCATCATCCACTTATCAGAGAAAACATTTGGCCTTTGGTTTTTTGGGATTGGCTTTTTTCACTTAGTTTGATATTTTCCAATTCTATCCATGTACCAGCAAATGCCATAATTTTATTCTTCTTTAAGGCTGAGTGATAATTCCATTGTGTATACACACCACAGTTCACACTTTCCTTATCCATTCATCTATTGAAGGGCATCTAGGTTGGTTCCACAATCTAGCTATTGTGAATTGAGCTGCTATAAACATTGATGTGGCTGCATTACTGTAGTATGCTAATTTTAAGTCCATTGGATATAGACCTAGGAGTGGGATAACTGGGTCAAAAGGTGGGTTCATTCTAAGTTTTCTGAGGATTCTCCACACTGCTTTCCAGAGTGGCTACACCAATTTGCAACTCCACCAACAATGTATGAGTGTGCCTTTTTCCCCACATCCACGCCAACACCTATTGTTGCTTGTGTTCTTGATAATCGCCATTATAATTGGAGTAAGATGAAATCTTAGGGTGGTTTTAATTTGCATTTCTCTAATTACTAGAGATGTTGAACACTTTTTCATATATTTGTTAATCCCCTGTATTTCTTCTTCTGTAAAGTATCTGGCCAGTTCCTTAGCCCATTTATATAATTCTTTATTGCTAATTTCACAGGAATAAAACACTTATTGGTAAGGGAAGGCATGAATACATGTATCCTGAGCCTTCTGTATTGTTGGCTACTTCTCATCATCGGAAATAGAAATAAGGTGTCTATTCTTAAAATATTGTCTACTTTCATGATTATACATATATGGATATTTCAGATATCAGATATATGTGTGTATGTGTATGTATGTATGTGTGTGTGTACGTATCTATGCAGATACATAGATATTTGCTGATTTTCCTGAGGCTTTTGAAGAATAAAATCAGGTGCCAAGAACCTGAGAGCACTGCATTGCATCCTTCTGAGCAGTAGGTTCATTGTCCTCAAGATGACTTACACCTTAGCGGTGTCTTGACACACTCACACACTCCTGTCATAATGTTGACTTTCTCTCCAAATTTCTTTCTTTCCCAATGGAAATCACAATTGAACCATAAGATTTAAAGGATTAAATTTAAAGTTAGCTAAACAGAGTAGAAATTATTCTAATGTGAAAGTTGAAATAAGATCATGCTTATATCCCAAATGAAAACAACAATATATTTGATTGTAAGTATAAATATATGTATTCCATATGCATATTTATCATATATGTATGTATCACATATTAAAAATTATACTGATTATAATAAATTAGAATTAGTTATCCCTTTAACTAGCAAATGTTTATGCAGAACTCAGAATCATCTGAATTTCAACTTATTCTCTCAGGTTTACAGACATTTAAGCACATTATTAGGAACTGTGATTATTCCTGAGCACACCAACACTCAGGTATCACCCAACTTCATTACTACCTGATTAATTAACCTGTTTAAAGTGTGAAAGTTGGCACCTTGTCATTAGAATCCATGGGAATAACTAATGAGAAACTATGAAATAATTTGTTCCTCAATTAAAAAACCTGAACGAAGAGATTTTATCTCATTATTCTTGTTTCCTGTTATCACCTATACAAAGCCAAGAAGATTTTGTAAAACTTACTGTCTAAAGACAACAGGCTATATAACATCTCAGGCAACATTTCACAGATCTTTAATAAAATGTGGTGTTATTCAACAGCAAAAGGTGAGCCAAGAAGGTTTCCAGGATAATATATTCATTATAGAGCATCAATGTGAAAACAAGGTACTTTCATCTCATACCTGGTTCAGGTTTAAATGAAGTTTTTGTATAAGAAAAGCAGAAAAAGAGGTAATCAAGTTCAATTTAGGCCCGCATAAAGAGACTTCAGGAAAAAAAAAAAAATCACAAGAAGTAATTAGTATCAAGTACTATTAAATTATGACATTTCCATATATTAAAAAACACAGCCCAAAGGCCAGATTTCTCTCAATGTGAATGATTTTACTTAGTGGCCACATCATAGCATCCCTCAAATAAGAAAAATGGTAGTGAGGTTATTAACCTTGATTGTTTTCCCCTTTCCACATTTGTGGGTCATACATATCATGTAACAAGGCTAAAGTATCACAAGTACCTTCCTACCCTAGAATTTCTGTAATGTTTTCATATTCACTCCCATGCCCATAAGTTATTCATGGAGTTCACAATTGCCAATGAAGTAAATATTTAGCACAAAAAGAAGCCAAAAGTTTTCCTTGGAGCTAAAGTGAACAATCTTGCACTGATTATTTTGCATACATCTCTCCAGTTAGCAAGAGTTTCGTGCTCTGAACCATGGCAGGATATAGACTATAGAATTCATCCAAAGTAAAGCTGGGCATAAATGAACACAGATGTTAATTAATTGGACATCCCTATTTAAATTCCTTGAAATATATTCTGGATCATGTCTCCTGCTTCCTTATATATATCCTTAAACTGGGGCCACCCGCATTTAGTGAAGGAAATAGTCAAACGTTTAAAAACCACATGCATATTTTTTTCCAAATCAAGATTTTGTGAAGATAACTATGAAGTTTAAAATAAGAAAATGTAATTTATCCAATTTAGGAACAAGCTCTATACCTGTTTTATACTTCAAGCTTTATATTTTTTAAGCTGCAAAATTGTCCAGAGAAAAATAAAGAATAAGTTGTCAGTGACACATTTTAACTATATTTTCTTCAATTTCTAAAAAGACTGCAACTGACAAATAATGAAATATGAAGAGTCAAGTCCAGCATATGCTTGATAATAATAGCTACAGTTACTAAACTGTACCTGACTGTATATTAGGCACTTCCCAAGCAAACTTCATTTTTGTCCTACCACTCTCAAACATTTGAATAACTATGCCCTTTTAAAGATAAAGGATTTAGGTCCTACAGTGTTCAGCATCTTGAACTTTAAATTCTGATAGCAAATTCTACAATCTCTCTTGACACTATGTTGCCACTAGTCAACAAATAATAAAACATGAAAGTATCCTTACATAATGTAATCTAATAAATGGCTACATTAATTAAACATCATGGGATTGTTTTTGAAGATTTTTGAAAACAATAATTTAGGAGTAAAGAGAGTTTAATAGTTAATTATGAAACAAAAGCAGTAAAGCTATATTTAAAATCAAATCTCAGAATTTCTTGAAAAATTATATCAATAGTAGTTTAATTTCAACTAATTGATAATATAGCTAATGTTAAAATGAATAATTAAAATCTGCCAAAAAGAGAGAAGTTAGAAAACAATTTGCCAACATAGAGATATCTGGTTAAATTACATAATTGTGTTTTTTCCACAATTTTATGAATGCATTATAATTGGACATAATGATGATTTTGTTTTTACATATTCATACATGTACACAATGTAACAATAGAATTTGGTCAGTATCAATCTCTAGCACTCCACCCTCCCTTTCTCCAAGTTCCCTGGTCTCTTTCCTTCTACTGATCTTCCTTTGATTTTCATGAACGTATATTCTTCTATGTAAAAGACAAAAAGAAAAAGAAAAAAAAGGGAGAAAAAGAGAGAAGAGGAAATGAAATAAAGGAGGTTTCTATTAGAGCAACCTTTTTATCTTATTTGTATAATATTATGTATTTAAATATATTAGTCTGAAGTGGAGTGGGGAAATTAACTAAAAATTTTAGAGTACCAATATAATTTTGAAGTGAACTACAGCTACATTTAAAATAATTAGATTATTTGTGCTTCCTTTTTGGGTCAAACTCTAAACTTTTAAAAGAATAAAGTGAATTTAAAATAAAATACATAAACACTAATTAAAAATGAAAAAAATGGTTTCAATTTAGATGATGATCTTTAAGTCTAATTGCGTGTCATGGGAAAAGAATAAATAACAAATATAAATAAATCTGAATAAGACAGTAAAATAAGTAAAAGATAAAATCTTTTTAAAGAGATAGCAGCAATTCAATAAAAACTAGTGTGCACAAGGTAATAAGTTCTTCTCAACACCTATATATTTGACGCTAATATTTCTATCTTCTGCGTACTAATGTGGCAGCTTAAGTACAACCTCTCAAAGTTATATAAGCATTCTATTGCATTCAGCAATTTATTTAGCACATAACAGAGCTCCAGTGCTTGATATATGTGACAATATTGAGAAGTCTATCCCCATTAAGTAACATTAAACATTAACATGAAAACAATTTTATAGTTGTCATCAGCAATTTCATTTATAAATTGGTGTTCGGTTAACTTTGCTCCACATACCACTAATTCTATAAGTGCAGTGGTTATGTCACTGCATTTTGAGCCTTTCATTAGGAAGCCTCTTGAGTACCTGGAAATTATGTCTAATTGAAGTGTGATTGGGAAGCTCTGAACTGGTGGCATTCCTGTTAATGTTTTTTATTTATTTTTATGTCAGTAGTGAGAAGCATTACTATTGTTTAGTCTTATCTCCACTCCAGAACTAAAGGGAGTGTATTATTGGATTTCCTTCCTTTGTTGTCCCCCAATAGCAAGGGTTAGGTCCTCCTTTATTCAGCACACCCTGGAAAGGAACACACAGAGCAAATTAAGCTAAAAATAGTTCTGGCCTCTTCAATTCACTGCCTCTATTTCAACCAGGCTTCTCTTACCTCCCCTCACTCATGTGCTGAATGATGTCCAGGCACCCTGCAGGAAGCCACGCCACCATCCCAGAGTTCCTGACTTATTCACTCACCTTCACCACAAGTTTGAATTTCAACCTAGCTCCTATCAAAATATGGACAATGAAGTAAAAAGGGAAACTTCCCACCACCTGTCATGTCTCCCCTACCAAGTCACACAGGCAGCTGTGGAGTCAGTTTGATTTAGAGAGACAACTCCACACCCTTTAAGATATTATTCAAGAAACACACTGAATACCATTAGGAACATACTTGGGGAAAATAAATAATGATTCTAAAAAATTTTAACTCTTTATAATGGAGAATTTTGAACACATGCAAAAATAGACTAGCATAATGAACTCCTTTGTGCCTGTCAGTCACAATGATCATTATGTCTTGGCCAGTCCTGCTCCATCTATGGTCTGTTCACTTTCACTTATCCTGTTATTATTTTGAAGCTAATTCTGAATGTCACATTACTTCGTCTGTACATGCATAAGGGATATTAAGAGAAAAAAGCATAACCACAAACTATGATCACACCTAAATAATAGCAAAATCACTTAATATCTTAATATAAAACATATATTGTTTGAATTACATTGTTAATTTTTTGGTTTGATTCTATTCAGCATGAAGTTGTTTCAATCTTGAATCTCTAATATGTACAGAGATTTTTCCAGCATGCTCGTGAAGGTTCTTTGCAACTGGGTCAATAACTGGCTCTAAAGATTTACTTTCATGCATCTTTACCTTTCTAAAGCATATTACTTCTACAGTGTCTCAATGCAAGACTCACTTCTCACATAACCTGCCGTCACTTCTCTGACCTCTTTTGGAATTTCCCCTCTCCTACT
The DNA here is from genome assembly GCF_902686455.1 of Sciurus vulgaris. Lineage (NCBI taxonomy): Eukaryota > Metazoa > Chordata > Mammalia > Rodentia > Sciuridae > Sciurus > Sciurus vulgaris. The sequence continues at coordinate 100,681,603 of NC_136463.1, read as the reverse complement.
CCTGCGGCATTTGGCTATGTTATAGTGTACATCTCCCACACAAAATGATTTTAGTCTTTCAAATCAACCCCACATGAAATCTTTATAAATGGGATTCTTTAAAAGAGGATTTTGTCAAAGAAGCTATAGCCATATTTACATGAAGTAGAGAATATATTTTATGAGTGTTTCAAATTTTTAAAAAATTTACCACTAGATTTTTTTTAATAATAAGAGATGAGATGTGAAGCTTATACAATTTTTTCTTATATATTGCTAACGGGCCAGTTTCTATAGTTTTTCACAGAAATACCATCTGTTTTCTTACAAATTGATAGTTCTTTCAAAAAAAATTAATATTGCTCAAGAGTTGGTAGCTTCCTGCTCTGTATTAATGATAACAGGTAAGATATTACTATATCACAAATGTCTAAATCACTATTACTATGTAATAAGTTTCAAAGTGGGGGACAGAACTGGACCAGTGGTTTAATGTATTCCCAGATATCTATTTTACACAGCAATTTGAATGGTGGAAAATACCATTCTGCTGTGTGACGATTCAACCTAGAGGGAGAATAAGCATCTAATTTAAGGATACAGAGATATTAACTGATGGAGATCATATTTGAACTCTCCACAGTTGTCAATTATAAATATCATATAGGTTTTGGGCATGTTTTCTATTTCTAAGTCACACAATTCTTATTAGTGTTATGTGAATACTACATTACCTTAATGAGAGGAACTCTCTCAACAGGACTATAATGGGTAGAAGAGAACAAGTGTGACCTCATACAGTAAACGTGCTTTGTGGCCCTCAATGCTCTTCCAGGTGGTTTGTGGGAACACTGGGCTCTGGGAATGCAATTAACTACTCCAAAAAGCTTTCTGTCCATTGCTACTCTGACATTTAAGAAATGTGACAACTTGTTACCTTTTTGGTCTCCCCTGGAAATTCTGTTTACTGAAGGACCATAAACCTAAGGTCTAATTCATACTCTATTTATTAAGCAATCATGAACTTATCACCAGAACATCAATTCGAGTTTAGAAATAAATTAAGGTATTTAAATTTTCATGTCAGTGTCTTCACCCATGAACAGAGAATTCAACTCTTGCTTATTGACAAAAATTAAAAACTATTTTCAAAGCTTCAAAAGTATGCTCACTTAAAATAATGAAAAAAACAAAACATAATGTTTAACTCTCCAAGAATATTTATGCTGTTTGTTTATGAAATTGTGGATATTATCATGATTTCTTTTAACTTCTCATTTGTGTGTTTCATTTTGGTGTAATGGTACACCTTCAGTTTATGTAGTGGAATTTCAAAATAAATTCTGAAACAAATCAATCTCCAACAGATAAATGAAAAATGTGCAACGAAGCTAAAAATATTCTTCACAAAGGTGCTAGTTGGCTGTGTTGCTTAGCTACCCATGACCACGCAGGCTGACAGCACCATGAACTCCCAGGCTGAACTGGGTATAATTACCAACCAGATTTCCATTTCATTAAGTTCCACTTACAAAACTCAAGAATTTTGAAATATGCATATTTAGGAAATTTCACCACTGTAAATTAAGACAAAATTTACTTCTTAAAAAAATGATATTCTAGACTGTATCTATGGGTAACTTCACTAAAACTCCCAAAGGTTGAAATAATGACATTTTTGAAGGAAAAATTATATTTTTAAAGGAAGTAATTAAATTCTGGGAGTGAGGGCCAAAAAATAATCTTTCCTTCTTTAATCACGAAATTGCTTTTCTTTTTTTGTATTTAATACAACTACAATAATAAGTGAAGAATTTAGGACTGCTATGTCTTTCTGGAAAACTACAGAACCACTGCCATCAGAGATAATCTTTTCATGTTTCTGTCCCCAATACTAACATTTAAATGGAGGTTAATTTCTCAAATATCTTAGATGATTTAGCAGAGTCCTGTGCGGAGAACATCATAATTCAGTTCATCAGACAACAAAGCCCATTAGCAGATATTACCAAGTGACTACTAAAAGAGAAGGATAAAGGAAATGCAGAGATTCATATCCCTTTGTAATTAATACACAAAGCTTTGAGTGCAGATTACAGTAGGATTATGGTGAATTAAAGAAGTACATTTCATGCTTATTTTATAGATTTCTGATTGTTTATTATACTTATCTGAAATATATATGCTTTCATTTAATTCCATAAGCATATAATTGAAACAAATAGTTGCAATCCATTTATATCATCTGAAAGTAAAAAGATTATGTTGCAAATATATTTGCATCCATTTACAAGTGAATAAACTGGACAACATTTTACTGTCCCATTTCCTCTATTCTCTGTAGGGATAAAATTTTAGGACTTATCTGCACAGAATTGTATGTCATTACAAAAAATTTGAAATATTCATTCAAAATGATTTAACACAAGATAACACATCCTATAGTACAAATAAGTTTATAGTGTAAATCAGTCTCTGGCGTCTTCTGTACCACCCCAGTCCTAAATGAAGTTTTCATAAAATTAACTATTTTAAAAATGAATGATTTAGCAGGATTTAGTACATTCACAGTGTTGTATAACCAGTCCCCAGCTTAGTTCCAAAACAATTTCATACTCCACAAATAAGACTCATTCCTATTAAGCAGTTATTCCATTGTCCCTTGCGCCAGCCCTGGCAACCAACAATCTGTGTTCCATCTTTCTGGATTGACTTACTCTGGATATTACATATAAATGGAATTATAGAGAATTTGACATCTTGTGTCTGACTTCTCTTATTTAGAATATTGTGGTAGTTTTGACTTCATCTCTTTCAGATGTGACTTTCATAATTTTGATAATATATTTAAATTTCTATACAAGAAAATTTATTGACTTCATGATTGAAATGAATGTTCATATTGTATTTACAATTTCCCTCCCCACTCCTGAGTTATTTTTTTCATTTTTCAATCTCCCAGTGTTTATGATTATAATTTGAATGTGTTTAAGTCCATTTTTTGTTCCTCTTTCAAAAAGTATTTTTGACTCCACATTTTTCAAATTGAGAGTATTCATACATGATTTTCTTCTTTTTTATTTCCCTGTTTAAATCTTATGATTTCTCAGCTATACGTATACTTTAAAATTGTCAAAATTCATGCATTTATAGCATTCTTCAAATGTTTAATGAATACCCAACTTTATTGTGGAAACTGTTTAAGATACAGAGGGCACAATTTGTAACATAGGATGTTTATCCTCTATACACAACCAAGTCTTCCATGCCTTGACAGTAGACTTTTCTTTCTCTAGAAAGAAAAGCAATTTTATTCTTACAGGAAGTTATAAATATTGCCCAACAATATTTGCCATATGTACAATGTCATTTCCTCAAGATAATACATTATATTTAATATTAATATACATTCTCCTTATTTTCACTCTCCTCTTTACCTTAAAGTGAATCTAATTATAATTTCATTTACATTTGGATCATAACTTTCTTAAAAATTTTCTGTGCATGTTTATTTTTCTGAGCTTTTCTAATTTTCTTTATTTGCCATTTCACTTTGTCAGATCTCCAAGATTTTCCATTCTTTGAGAACTACTTTTCTTTAGCTAACTTTCACAATATGGCTATAATCCCCCTTCTTCAGTTTGAAATAATTGTCTCCTAATCTGTTATAGAGTTTTTACCTTGAGATTTCCCTTAACAAATATGAAGACTTGAAGTCATTGTTTTCTGGATTAGTTGCCTTCCTTATTTTGGATTTATCAGTTCACTTGACTGTAACCTCCAATATTTCCTTCCCAAAATTTAATGGAAGTTAAGAATTTGTGAACTTGCATGTTGAAAATATTTATATTTTACTAAAATGACAGTTTCTCTGGGTTCAAAAGTTTGAAATCATTGAACCACTGTCATCTGGCATCCACTGGTGTTGAGGAAAATTACTATGCTGGTATGATTTTACATTTTATAGCTAAATTTTGCCCCTTTATAAGTTTCCAAGTTTTCTGTTTATATTTAATGTTGTGAAAGTTCACAGTAATATAAACCCTTTTACTCTTATCAAGCAGCACAATCAAGTAGAATTTCAATGCTGCTAATACCTATGTCTTCTCATGCCTTTTTCCCATTTTTCTGTTTGTGCAACAGACTGAATATTAGATCACTAGTTTTGAATGTTTGTGTTTCAGATTTTCCAATTATTTTGTTTTTGAATTATATACCAATTTTTTTTTTTTTTTGGTTTCTATTTTCTACTGTTACTGAATTTTTTTCAGATTCTTTTGCAATATCTCTAAGAACTTTTTCTTCCTGTCAGATGACATTTTCTCTAAAATCATATTTGTGTTTTCCAAATGTAATATAGTCCCAATTTCATTTAATTCATTGGATTCTTGATAAATATCTCCTTTTGGTGGAGATTCTGAATGAGACCATAAATGGATTCACTCTCTATTGCACCACATTGATCAATAGTCATTTGTTCAGATTCTGGAACCAAAACGTCAGTCAAAATAAAAGAGGCTTTAGTTTAAGACATCAAATTGCAATAGATATATTTTGACCATTCAAAATTTGTCTAATTTCCTTAAAAAGTAAATATTTGGTATATATTTTAATCTGTTTCCCAACCTGGTCCATTATTATAGGCCCCAGAAATTCTTTGGTATTTATTCAGAACTTTCCCTAAAATCAACATGGTTCAGTCCCTCAACTTTTTCAAGTTACTGCTCAGATGTTAACTTTTCAATCAAGATGATACTGTAGGCATCCTATATGAAATTTCAACCCACAAATCTTTCCAATGCTCTAGATTTCTCTCATTCTACTCAAATCTTGTGTTTTATGCTCTATTCTTTGAAGAATGAATGGGTTCTTTTTTCAACATAGCTGAAATAACATGCATTTTGATAGACTGATGAAGATACGTCTTAGCTATCAATTTTGCTGGTAGAACAATTTTAATAAGAAACATCAGTTTATTAACCCACAATTTAGTAGAGTAAGAAAACATGTGAGGATTTTTGCATGCTAGCACATTCTAAGTAGAGGGAGAATGGATCACCTCTGAATTTAGCTATGAAGGTAACTGCAGCTCTTGTTCAAATTCATTGCACATCCCTGGGCTTCTTGTTAGTTCATGACTTTGCCAAATGACATTTTAAATTAAACATTTCTGGTTACTGTTTCTCTGGAATTCTATTTTTCTTATTTAAAGACTTAATGCAATGTATCCCAAAGAAAAATATCCAGATTGTATCATTTAAGTATTTTATAAACTGAATGGATAGAACCTGAATACCGTCCTACCTGAAATACATGGAAATCCCCAAAGTGTTCATATATTTTAAGCCAGTGGTAAAGAATCTGTGTCTCACAAAATACTATCTAACTGGGAAAGTGAGACTAGGTTCTATATAATTCTATACCCCTATGAAACAAATGAATTAATTACAATCTTTTTCTTAAAGTCAAAGAAATTAAATTCCTGTTGAAATATTGGAAGATGTTAACATACTGTGCAAGGTTATCAGTTATTTCCAATGGTTAATTTCTTTCTAGGAATTACATTAGTTATTTTGTAATGCAGAAGAATCCAGTTTGAATGGTACATGTTGATGGTTGTTAATCAAGATAATTTATTTCTGCGGGTACATATTAGATGTTATTTAAGTCTTTTAAAAGCTTTATTCTGAGAAATAAAAAGTCCCAACATTTTGAGTGTGTGTGTCCACCAATGCTTTCAGGAATTTTTTTAGTTTGAAATAGTCAACAGTCTTTTTTTCTTTTCTTTCTTAAGGGATTATATATATTCTCCCACACACAAGAATCAATGGTAAATCTTTAAATGCATTTCTGAAAACTCAACTCTATGCAGTATTTTGTAATTTGCTTCAAAGAATAGTCAGCATCCAACTTGCAAGTAAATGTCACTTAAAATTTTTCATATCATTTCTTCAATCATCTCTGAACTTCTTTGCATAAAAGGATTTATTGAGTATGTACTGTGTTGTGTTTGAAGCAATATGAATGAATTTAGAAAGTATCTAACTGCACTAGGTTTTCTCTGAACAAATAAGAGCATAAAAGGGTAAGGGAAGGGAGAGGGAAAGAGTTGGAGGGGAAGCTTACCACAACAAAATGAAATTATTCTGGGATGTTTTCCCAAATGAGAAATTAAGGGAAGAAATAATAATGATAATAATGGTAATAATGAAAGGAGGATCAGTAAGATTTACTTAAGTTAAAAACTGCTAAGAAAATAATAGGACAAAATTACTCATTTCTCAAGAGAACAATTATAATAAACATGAGAAAATGATAGTGAGGCAATTCTTTTATAATCTCCCTATCTTAATCATGTGGTCCTGTTAGAATGCCAAATCCAGTCTTCTGAAATCCTGAATAAGAAATTTTTGTGAGCAAATGTGGTAACTGTAGTTTTTGAACTTAACTTATTCTTAAGAATCAAATAATGCAGGAACTTAAGGAAATATTAAGTTAATGTTCTATATTATGCACAGATTTGCATTATGCAGTAATGTGCATTTGACAGAACTCAGTGATTTATGTGTTTCTGATTTGGGTATTTTGTATATACATTATATAACAATGAAGAATAATTATATATTGAATTCTAGCTAATGATATAAGCACCAAGATATTTAGGAGGAAGAACAGCAATTTCTGGCATGTAAAACAAATATGATAGATGAGAGAGATGATGCTTAGGATGGCATCATAGGAGATGCATAGGAGAGAGATGCTTAGATAGGTGATTTTGCTAGTATAGTAAGACATTAAGTGGGCACACTGTACAGTGAATATTTTAAATATCTTGAAATGCAGGTTGAGTATCTCTTGTCCAAAATATTTGGGACCAGAAGTGTTCTGAATTTCAGACTTTTTCAGATTTTGCTATATTTACATATACAGGGTATAGTGAGATATCATCAGGATGGAACACAAGTCTACAAACAGAATTCATTTACATTTCACATACATCTTATATACATGGGATAAAGGTAATTTTATACAACATTTTTAATGCGCCTGTGTTTTGATATGAATTGCAACATGAAATCTACTGTGGAATTTTACACTTGTGGCATCATGATGATGCTCAAAAAGTTTCAAATTTTAGAATATTTCAGACTTCAAATTTTTAAGTTAGAGTTCCTGAGACTCTATTGAAAATTCTTCCAAGCTTTTAATGTGTTTGGAATTTTTAGAACAAATTTAGTAAAAAAAGAATTATGTAAAACAACCATTAGTAAACAATTTAAAATATTTCACATTCAATATCTGAGTTAGTAAACTCCAATCTTCAAGTGCAATATCTTTAGATATAAATGATACCTGTGAAATCATTTCAAGGCTTTGAATTGAAGGTTGTGTCCTTCAAATATAAATATTCTATAATACAATCACTTGCTTTATTATTATCTAACATCTTCCATAATCAGTTCAGTAAATTGGCAAGTCATTGTGGGCTAGGTTTAGTAGTGGGAGAGACTTAGTGGAATGGTAAAGTATGGGGGCAGTGGTAAGGACAGAACATGAAGCATTTTCTGGGGAGAAGCCCTACATTAAGGACTGAAGTCATATCAGAAGGGTCAAGCAGTCATGTGTTGAGATCCTCATAAGCAAGTCATAACTGCAGTTAAAAATTCCTGGGCACCGTAGTGAGGCACTGTTTCTGAAAACAAAACAACAACAATGAAGCAAAGAGAACAAAAAAAAGTTTAAAAGGGCTAGAAATGTGACTTAGAGGTAGAACACTTACCTAGGATGAATGAGGCCCTTAGTTTAATCCCGAATACTGGGAAGGAAGGAAGGAAGGAAGGAAGGAAGGAAGGAAGGAAGGAAGGAAGGAAGGAAGGGAGGGAGGGAGGGAGGGAGGGAGGGAGGGAGGGAGGGAGGGAGGGAGGGAGGGAGGGAAGGAAGAAGCCAGGAAGCAGGAAGGAAGAGAGGAAGACAGTCAAAAGTAAATCCTTTGAATCAAGCAATTCACTACCTGAGCTAGTAAGTCTCTTTGGAAGTTTCCTTGCAGTTTCTTGTATCACATATCACAATCAATTTCCAGTGCATGAAAAAATACATCCAAAAGTAGATCTCAAATCACAGAAAACACATTTTAAAAGGATACCTGCTCATGTCTCTGCAAGAAAGATGTTCAAGACATTATTTACTAAAATTTCTTATTCGCTTAAGCGTAAAAATATGCTTAATCTCCTGGGTATATTTCTTTATGCTACTTCAAAGCAGGTAATAGAGTGCACTGATGGGAGTGGAGAAATTTGTGAGTTTGATCAATGAACTCAATTATGGCCCCATTCCAAGGATTTCTAGCCTTGGTTTACAATGATGCATAGTTGTCTACACACCTGACCCCGCTCTCCAAATCCTTTCAATAAATAAGAAGGATACTTCAGAGCATGTGTACATTCTCTCCCTTCCCCTCTCTCTCCCTCTCTCTCTTTTATAGCTCTTCTGAGTCCCCAGCTGATTTCTTTGCAAGGTTAGTTGCTAATACATTCCTAGCACCCATGCATTATTAATGCTCACCGCTCTCCAAGGTGGCAGTGACGAATAGGAAGCAAAAGCTACTGACTAGTGGGGAATGTACTTTTTAGTCATGCTTGAATTTTTCAATCCATTCTGCTTGTTGAGAGGATTTTTCAGTGGGCTCTGCATCGGAATGTGCCTCTTTATCCCTCTTCTCCCTTCACCCCTTCCCCAACTTTAGTTTCTCAAATCTAAGAGGCAGTCAGGTATCAGAGGAAGAATTATGAGAAGAGTGAGAACTACTTTCAAAATATATTTTTTTAAAGTGTCTTTGATGCTTCTCAAAGCAGGAAGGCCATTGTTTCTTTTTGCATGCAGTAAGTGGTAGTTTACTCCACAAGGATTATACAACTATTTAAGTAAATTTTACTATTTTAACTGGTTATGCCACATCTAGTATTCCCAGAAATAGTACCAAGTGTGAATCACTTCAAGATTGATTTTTTTTAATGCACAAAATCTTTCTTTAGATATAAAATCCTATTCATTTTGAAAAATAAAGAAGCAATCTACAAAGTACATTCTGAGATGGTTCTTGAGTACTACAAATTCCACCAGTGGTTCTGTTCCATTTATTTAATTTAAAATTACTTCATTTAAAGTATTATACTTATAAATGTGTGATGATGAGCTCATAGAAAATACATTTTTTATATGAAAACTTAATTGTAGAGAACAAAGTAATTGGGATTCTCTCAACAACTGGAAGTGGAAACTGGTTCTTTTTACCACATTTCCAGAGTTTAAAGATTAAAATAACAATGTTGGACACCAAATTATCAATTAATACAATATCTGTGTTTGTGAAATCCTCAATAAATATTCTACTGAATGCATCATGTTCACTTCCTCTCAAATAACAGAAAGCAAAAATTAGATAAATTAAAGGATAGTTACACTAAAAAGGCAAAACTACCACAAATTCAATTACAGAAATCTTTGGGTTTTATTTGCAATCTGTGCATAGGCAAGCATCCATTCCATTAAACTAAAATAAGAACTTCTACTGGGCAATGGCAGAGCTGTGATTCTTTGAACTGTGGAAAACAAAACAGCAATAGAAAAAAATATACTAAATGATCAATACACTAATTGGTTAATATCATTTTACTTCAACTTACCTTTTTCTAAGGGTTAAAACGGAGGGGATGTCCGTATTGCTGACTCAGACTGGAATATCCTGTTTTCAGAAAATTGAGCCTGTTTTAATATCTACCTTCTTTCTGTAAGTTTCAGTTTGATTATGTGGGATTTAGCAAGAGTGACTGGGTTTGATCTGGTCCATTGGGACCTAGTACAGGAACTCAGTCCAAAACAATGACCTCCTGTACTTTTTAAAAAACACAACTAAAGAAATGATGGTAGCATGATTATACATTGGTAAACAATTTGAATTTTTCCTAAGGGAAAATGAAGGTACAAAACTCTTTTTTGGAAGTATGTTTCCCACCTAGTATTTTGCTAGGAGATTTCAATGTATTATCTTATTCAAATAGAACAAATATTCCATGGAATAGATATGCTTATATCTGCTTTATAATTAAAAATATGAACCGAGATAGTGTGACTAATTTAGAGCAGACAGACCAATGGTAACACTAAACTGAAATAAATCATTTTGATGCCAAAGTACATGTTCCAGCCACTACACAAGTGCTGCCTCCTTAGACCTTGAATTCCTTCATTAGTGTCGTTAGAGTTGATCCATGTAGCTGTGAGTGAGGGTATGCAAATGTGGGAGCTGTTTATAGGTAGGTATCATTGGTTAAAACTCATGTAGAAGAGTTTTCAAACATGGATACTTGGCTCAAAAGCTTGAATTTTTAAGTACAAATTCTGTTAGAGCATATTATGTTCTGGGATCTACCACGTATATTGAACCATGAAAGAACTAGCTGAAATTGGTGTTCCCCTGAAGGAGAATGTTAAATTTATATCTATGTGTAAGTATAGAATCAGGTATTTTACAAATAAAGGGAGAAAATAAAGGAAAACTCTTAGATTTCCAAGAATATGAAACAGGAAGTTGGGTGTTCCAATTTGAGTACGAAATAATAAATGACAGAATAGCTACTTATCCATAAAAGTTATTATATTATAGCTCCCCATGACAGACTGAATTCAAGTATATCCATTCAAGGGCATCAACAAATTTTTCACAAGTATTACAAGTTACTAAGGGGATAAATAAAATCTACCATGAGCCACACATATAGCATAAGCAGGGAAAAGTTCATCAAAACCTCTATTCGTATATAAGGACAAGAACAGACACGTGAAATAAGCAGCTATCTCTGACCCCCTCACAGAACACTGAGTCAGGCTTATTTTGTACAGGAAAAAGAAGCTTACTAGGGGGTCACACAACTCAGAAAATGTAACCCCCAGAATTTTTCTCCCATCCTGAAGGGAGGAATACTCAAAGTAAGAAGGGTCTGATTAGAACTCTGATGATTTCAAAAGGAACTGCTTTGAAAGTGCATGGGATCAGAGGTTGCAATCCTGAGAAGATGAACTTCTAGAACAGATTGAAACAATTTGAAAGGGAGTGGCATGCTTTAGAGAATTGGCAAGGAAAGAAGAGAAGAAAGCAAGTAATAGACATTTAGTGGTCGATAAGGGGAAAAAAAATGGAGCATAGAATCAGACAATGCACTGACTCATTCCCAAAAGGTGAAGTTTATTAAGGAAATTTTCTATATTACTAGAAAAGGGTTCAACTGAACTAAGAAACTCCGTAAGCATATGATGGCATATAACTAATCCTCAGAGGATGAGGCAGGAGGATCACAAGTTTGAGACCAATTTCAGCAATTTAGCAAGCCCCTGTCGGAAGGAAGGAAGGAAGGAAGGAAGGAAGGAAGGAAGGAAGGAAGGAAGGAAGGAAGGAAGGAAGGAAGGAAGGAAGGAAGGAAGGAAGGGGAAAAGGGCTGAGGATAAGACTCAGTGATAAAGGGTCTTTGGGTTCAGTACCCATTACCACTCCCCCAAAAAAGGAAAATAAATCTTTTTAACTACTCAAATTGCACCCTTCTGTATCTCACCCTGATTTCTGGTCTTAGAAATTCTACTAACTATAACTCTACCATGAATATACTTGAGTAAGTATTTATTGTTTGTCTCCGAAACTGTAAGCACCATGTTTTTCTTCTTCACTGCTTTATCTGCAGAACCTAGAAGATATTTTTTAAATAAGTCTGTGTCTATATGGTGAGAGATACAAGAATAAGTAAATGAATCGATGAAAATAGTGAACTTTGATTCATCTCATCCAGATTTCCTCCTTTCTGGTGGTTATAAAAGAACAGCAGCTTCCTTGTGGGAAGGAGAATTTTTAAAAGGAGAAAAAAATGTCTCTGTTCTTCCTATCTTCTTTTTAGAGTTTTATTAAACTGGAGAGAGTAACTAAGAAAATTAGTTTAAAATCTGTGATGAACAAAATTGCCTAAATATTCAATATGTTGTTACCAAGCTGCCACGTTCTTCAATTCTCCACCAACTAGACACTCACCTAGAAGTAGTTAGCTCTTGTTAAAAATGAGAGAGGGGAAAAAAGTACATGAACACCATGAGCATACATTTTCACACTTATCAATAAATTAAAATACCTGCTGTTCTGCTGCTGGCAAACAGACACAGGAGAAATGAGGGAACGTAGAAAGCGTCTAAGAGAAAAATGGCAGATGATGGATATTTCCCTAAGACAGTTGTTTTTCTGAATCATTTGCAAAGTTATTCTACCTTTTTCCTTCTAAGTTTCAGAGGCTTGAATTTTCTTTGACTCAGAACAAAAAATCTAGATGAGACAGTTATCAAATAAAAGGAACAAAAAAGTTCAGTTTACACAATGGCAAATAGTGAAATGCATGATTTTAGATTTCCAGTGTGAGTGATTTTATCATTATGTGATAAATGAGATATTAAGTAAGGAATAGAAGTATCTCTGACCAGGCATCCAAAGAAATGGAACTCTAAGGATCAGGGAAGAATGAAGTTGTTTTCAGCCCTAAGCTGCTTTTTTAAAAATTTATTCATTTTTATTTTACAGACTGCATTTTGATTCATTGTACACAAATGGGATACATCTTTTCATTTCTATGGTTGTGCATGATGTAGATTCATACCATTTGTGTAATCATGCATGTATATAGGGTAATGATATCTGCCTCATTCCACCATCTTTCATACCTCCCGTCTGTCTCATTTCCCTCTACGTAATATAAAGTTCCTCCATTCTTCTCTCACCCCCAACCCTCACCCCCATTATATATCATCATCTACTTATCAGGGAAAACATTCGGTCTTGGGTTTTGGGGGATTGACTTATTTCACTTAGCATGATATTCTCCAATTTCATTCAGTTATCTGCAAATGCCATAATATTATTCTTTTTTGTGGCTGAATAATATTCCATTCTGTATATAAACTACAGTTCTAAACTGCTTTTTTAATTTAATGTTTCCAAGTTTTATCTATAAATTTTATTTTGTAGACCATTGTGTTTAAAAGACCCCAATAAAGGCTATGATATCCAAAAGGAAATTATGCAATAATTTAAAAAGGAATGATTATTATTGCTAAGGGGAAAAGCAATTTATTCTTTTCCTTGCTGTTCAGTACTCTCTCTCTCTCTCTCTTTTTTTTTTTTTTTTTTTTTTTTTTTGTAGTTGTAGATACAAATACTGATTAGTCCAGAGAAATGAGACCATGCTGCCCTTCATGGTGGTTCTCCTGGAGAAAAGTAGCAAAAAATAAGAAAAAGCTTATAATGACAATCAGAAAGATGAAGTGCATACCCAAAAGCATTAGAGAAACTATAATATCAGTAAACTAGCTCCTGTAAATTATGAATATCTGCCTGCATATTTAGATACCAAAACTATGCATTTAATTTTGGCGAATGTTTTCTGTGAAAGCATGTCATGTGACCTAGCACCTCATTTTACCATCATAGGATATCATACAGAATCTTTAGCTACACCTCAAACCATTTTTGTTTGCTTTCATTTTTGTTTTTGTTTTGTTTGATTTGTGACAGATTTTTGACAGATTTCTCTCAAAATTTGGAGAGAAAGAGGTTCAAAAGTTAGCAAATACAAAAATTATGGGTTTATAAAGAAATTCAGCCAAACAAACTTTTTGCAAAATTTGCTATTCATTTTATTGAAGAAGTAACTGGATACATATTTATTGAGATTTTCATTATACATTTGATTCTACTATAATTCTTTGGAAATGATAAAAACCATTAACCTGATAGCTGTGTCAGAATCATGTACATGCAAATTTGCATTTTGAAAGAAAGAAAATGTCATGCTACTTGCATGGCCTACTGCATTTAAGAAATGTTGTGCAGTCTCACTTTTTAAAATTTGGCTCTAAGGAAATTTTACTAATCATAAGCAAAATATTGAATTGGCTAGGTGATAAGTTATTGAGGCAAGAAACTCTCTATGAAAGTGCATATTTAAGTATAAAATAAACACACACTTGTAATTTCACTTACACTCTTGCCTTTCTTGTGCACTACTGGGATTCACCATTGCTATCACATTCCAGGATTAAGTAGCATATTCCCAAAGCCCAACTCCATTAGGAACACATAGACTCTGTCACTTTAGGTCAACTGTGAAAGGGCAGAAGGCGAAAGTGCAGAGAGGCCAAGGAACATTCCTCTCCCTAGGTAAAAGGTTTAATGCCATTTTTGTCATGCATTTTTAACCCAATGATTTTTGTCATAATCTCTGGGGAATTTTTCCATTTGCTTAATAATTTATTTATTGGTTATGGTAGCAACAGCTCAAAGGAATTTGTTTATGTACAAGCCACTCTCTGGTGACCTTTATTTGAGGTGCTTCATGTACTTTCTAGTCCTTTCTGAGATCTATCACACAAAAGTCTTGAACAGCAGTGAAAAAATGGCATAATGTTATAGTGAGGATATGTGGCTTGGTCCAGTGCACATAATTATGTATGATCACAATACAATAGAGGTGATTTTTCAAACTTTGGGTTTCTATTGGCATCACATTCAATGCAGTTTTTATCTATGATAATCATATAATATATAGTCCAGGTTATAACAATTTACGAGTAGAAAAGGACAATAGCAGTACACTAAGAAAATGTACACTAATCCATGATGCCACCAAAGAAAGTATGATGGATTCACCTAAATGCTGGTTTAATTACAGAAGAAATGCACAGTTCAGGGAAAAAATCCAGGTGGGTCAATATAAGTTCTTAAGGCCCTAGAGGAGAGATAAAGATGAGGAGTGGACATGCTAAATTTTTGCTTTTCTCATTAAAAATTCATTCTTTGCACTAAACATAAGAATAAAATCTAATAATTTCTGAAGAATTTCATTTAAATTTTAGTTCTCTATTCAGGGGAATTTTAACTCTAGAACTTTTATTTATTCAATTGTTCATGCAAATGTTAGGTAAGAATTATTAATGCTTCACTATATCCAGGTACAGTTCCAAGTGCAAAGTCTACAAAAATGAGTGAGATAAAGTGGCTCCAGTTGAGAGGCTACAGGAGAGAAAGAGCCATTACATTGTAATGAACAGCAAAATAGGTATGCGATAATAATGTCAAAAGTTCATACAGCAAATAACGTAAGTTTCCAGAAGAAGGCAAAGGCTGGTTGCATTCTGTGGACATGAAGCATGGAAAACCACACAGGTATGTTCTTTTCCTCATGAAGAAGATGACAAACATTTAACTTCACAATATGGGAGAGAGAAGACAAAAACCAGAACTAAGAACGAAGTATGAAACATATTTTAAAAACTTCATAAAGCAACTGGTAAAAATAATTTTATTTTGCAAGTCTATGATACAGCTTATAAAAAACTGGACATGGATTTTTTTTTTTTTCCCCCTTTGTAATGTATTTCTCCACTCCTTGAATCTGAGCTGGCCTACTGACCTTTTGTGACAAACAGAAGGTGGGAGAGTCAAAGCTGACAAGTTTTAAAGTTGAGTTTTAAGAGTGGCTGCATGCTTTCTCTTGTTCTTGGGATCTCTGACATTGCAACCATACGGCAACCCAGAGATAGATTAATGGAGGATCAGAGACTCTGTGGAGTCCCTTGCTGACCTGGTGTCTGACTACAGAGGCATGAGTAACCTTGAAAGAGGCCAGGAAAATAACCAAATGAACCTAATACAACTAGTTTAAAAGCAGTCACAAACTAAACAATGGGGCTATTGTTTTAAGCTATTCAATTTTGAAGAACTTGTTATCAGCAAAGAAACTGATTACACATGAACAGTATAATTATGAGCCTGTGAGTCTGTTGTAGGCTTTATATATGTATTAAACTGTATACAAGCTCATTTGATATCTACATATGCACAAACATATACAAAACAATAGTATCTTAAAATCTTTATTCACAAATTACTAAAATGACAAATTATAAGATGTATTTGCAATTATAAATTGTATAGCACACTGTTCATTTGCTGTTTTATCATATGATCATAAGGTACTTTCAAACTCCTTTTCCCAAGGATCTGAGTGATTCTGAAAAAGTGTGAACTTGAACATAATACGAGTCCTCTGTTTCTTTCTTCCAGTATCTTGCCAGTAAGAGAGTCCAGCAAACACCACAATGCCCAAATAGCAGAGGTAAATAGCTGAAGAATTTCTTGTTTTTCCTATGTGAACCTATTGATGGGGATATTGGTACCTGGGAATGACTGCTAGAAAGAGGTACTCAGGTATGGGTCATTGTTACCCTGAATAATTGCAACTGATTTCAAAGTGCTATATGGCTACAAAATGAGTAGAAAAGATTACAGGGGGGAAAAATTCTGGGGTGGCTATAGAAGGAGGACAATTAACAATCCTCAGGTCATTATAATTATTTCCCTTTCCAGAAATTTAATGGTAAGAATGCACTTCCATTTATCAACTAATTTCATAAAACTGGGGTGAAGAAGTAAATACCTTTTAAAAACTGGTTTGTTACATAAGTATATTTTTTTATTAGAATAGCTTAATTACAATAGGGAATAGGAAATTTGGGAGTTTAAGGAAGACAAAGGGGAGAAAAATATATAAACTTTGCACATGCATGAAGAAGGATACCCTGGGTTAAACACTTTCTATAAGTTCTAACTTGGGAGTAAATGAGCCACAGTAAATAGACCTCATAAAATTAGGTATTCAAAATCTAAGATAAGTTGAGATGGCCTAGAGACAAAAGTTAATTAAAACATTAAATCAATACAGAAAATAAATGAAACTTTGGAATTATGAATGGCTCAATTCAAGTCCTTTTCTCTTTTTACTTTGTCCTCTCACCCTGTAAAACTATTTCATTACCCATAAGCTTTTTAATTGACACACAAATGACTCTCAAGTTTGAATTTTTTAAACAGAATTATCTTCTGATCTCTGTGCCTGGATATTCATTTGATGATGTCACTCCACAGAGCCAGCACAAACTCACAAAGTTGATATTTCAAATAGTCATGTCTAGACCCAGATTGAAATGCCTTCCAGTTTCTTTCACTGGCAAATAATCCTACCATCCATCCAGTCCTGAGAGTTAGAAACAGGTGTTATGTTGACAGTTGGTGTTTCCTTGCCCCAGATCCAATTTTTTTAGATCCTATAGGTTTCACTCTTCAAAACCTCTGAAAACATTCACTTTTCTCCTCTTCATTACTCCTATTCCCTCCTCCTGCTAAGCTCCTGTCTTGCCTGGACTAATTTCATGACTTGCAACTCTTTTTTTTTTTTTTCTTTTTTTTTTTTTATTGTAAACAAATGGGATACATGTTGCCTCTCTGTACATGGCGCAAAGGCATACCATTTGTGTAATCATAAATCCACATACAGTAATGTTGTTTGATTCATTCTGTTATTTTTTCCCCTTCCCCCCACCCCTCCCACCCCTCTTTACCCTCTATACAGTACTTTCTTCCTCCATACTTGCCCCCCTCCCTAACCCTAACTCTAACCCTAACACTAACCCTTCCCTCCCCCCCATTATGTGTCATCCTCCACTTATTAGCGATATCATTCGTCCCTTGTCTTTTTGAGATTGGCTTATCTCACTTAGCATGATATTCTCCAATTTCATCCATTTGCCTGCAAATGCCATAATTTTATCATTCTTTATGGCTGAGTAATATTCCATTGTGTATATATACCACAGTTTCTTTATCCACTCGTCAATTGAAGGGCATCTAGGTTGGTTCCATAGTCTGGCTATTGTGAATTGAGCAGCTATGAACATTGATGTGGCTGTATCTCTGTAGTATGCTGATTTTAGATCCTTTGGGTATAGGCCAAGGAGTGGGATAGCTGGGTCAAATGGAGGGTCCATTCCAAGATTTCTAAGGAATCTCCACACTGCTTTCCAGAGTGGCTGCACCAATTTGCAGCCCCACCAGCAATGTATGAGTGTACCTTTCTCCCCACATCCTCGCCAACACTTGTTGCTTGTATTTTTGATAATCGCCATTCTAATTGGGGTGAGATGGAATCTTAGGGTGGTTTTGATTTGCATTTCTCTTATTACTAGAGATGTTGAACATTTTTTCATATGTTTATTGATTGCTTGTACATCTTCTTCTGTGAAGTGTCTATTCATTTCCTTAGCCCATTTGTCGATTGGATTATTTGTATTCTTGGTGTAGAGTTTTTTGAGTTCTTTATAGATTCTGGAGATTAGTGCTCTAAAATAGGGATAGTGGGAACATTCCTTAACATTTTAAAGGCCATCTATGCTAAGCCCATGGCTAATATCATTCTAAATGGTGAAAAACTGAAAGCATTCCCCCTAAAAACTGGAACAAGACAGGGATGCCCTCTTTCACCACTCCTATTCAATATCGTTCTTGAGACTCTAGCCAGAGCAATTAGACAGACCAAGGAAATTAAAGGAATACGAATAGGAAAAGAAGAACTCAAACTATCCCTATTTGCGGATGATATGATTATATACTTAGAGGAATCAGGAAATTCCACCAGAAAACTGTTAGAACTCATAAGTGAATTCAGTAAAGTGGCAGGTTACAAGATCAATGCTCATAAATCCAATGCATTTTTATACATAAGTGAGGAATCCTCAGAAAGAGAAATTATGAAAACTACCCCATTCACCATAGCATCGAAAAAAATAAAATACTTGGGAATCAATCTCACAAAAGAGGTAAAAGACCTCTACAATGAGAACTACAGAACACTAAAGAAAGAAATCGAAGAAAACCTTAGAAGATGGAAAGATCTCCCATGTTCTTGGATAGGCCGAATTAATATTGTCAAAATGGCCATACTACCAAAAGTGCTATACAGATTCAATGCAATCCCAATTAAAATCCCAATGACGTACCTTACAGAAATAGAGCAAGCAATCATGAAATTCATCTGGAAGAATAAGAAACCCAGAATAGCTAAAGCAATCCTTCCCAGGAAAAATGAAGCAGGGGGTATCGCAATACCCGAACTTCAACTTTATTACAAAGCAATAGTAACAAAGACGGCATGGTACTGGTACCAAAATAGACAGGTAGATCAATGGTACAGAATACAGGACACGGACACAAACCCAAATAAATACAACTTTCTAATACTAGACAAAGGTGCCAAAAATATGCAATGGAGAAAAGATAGCCTCTTCAACAAATGGTGCTGGGAGAATTGGAAATCCATATGCAACAGAATGAAACTAAACCCATATCTCTCATCCTGCACAAAACTCAACTCAAAATGGATTAAGGACCTTGAAATCAGACCAGAGACCCTGCATCTTATAGAAGAAAAAGTAGGTCCAAATCTTCAACTTGTTGGCTTAGGACCAGACTTCCTCAACAGGACTCCCATAGCACAAGAAATAAAAGCAAGAATCAATAACTGGGATAGATTCAAATTAAAAAGCTTTCTCTCAGCAAAGGAAACTATCAGCAATGTGAGAAAGAGCCTACAGAGTGGGAGAATATCTTTGCCAATCATACTTCAGACTTGCAACTCTTGGTCACAACATCTACTGCTGTTCTTTTATTCCTCTTTCTCCACTGCACTTAGAGTGATCATGAATAAACACAGATACAATCATTTTTCCATTTTAAAATATTCAGTAGCTTTATTTTTTTACAAAGACAAAAGTATTTGTTATGTTCTAGAAAGACCTGCAAGAATTGAATGCTGCCTACTCCTCTAACCAATTGCTCTCCCCTTTGAATTCAGATGTTGAGGTGACTCTGGCAGAGTGGAGAGTGAGATACACCTGCAGTTTATTCAGTGATACCTGTGTGTAGTGGGCTCCCCTTCATGCACCACTTTTCATATGTTGCTCCCTGTGCTTCTCCTCTTCTCCCAAGGTCAGCACTTCTTATCACCCAGATCTTAATTGAGATGACCTTCCTCAGGAAGTTTTGCTGAACATCCTTTTCCAAACTAGTAGGGTCCCTTATTTTTATGGTTCAAATCACTTTACCTTCAGAGAGTTGTCATAATGCGAAATTATATATCTTCTCAATTTTTCAAGTAAGATCTTTCTGGGTTCATTCTGACCAGTTCAGTAGCCATTAGTCATTTATACCTATATAAATTTAATTAATTTAAAAAATTAAATTTGAATTCTGCATTCAAATTAACTGCATTCAAGTGCTTAATAGCCCCTATGGTCACTTGTTACAGTATTAGAACAGATAAAAGACATTTCCATCCCTGCACAAAGTTCAATCGGGCATGATAGACTTGATTATAAGTTCTGTGAAAGTGGATTCAATTTATTTATTTTCTCAGCATTATAACCTAGTTTCTAGTAAAACTCAATAAATATTTCTTGCCTATTGTTAGGATATTTTCCCTAGGTTCAAGCTTTTCAATTCTATATTAGAAAATGATTTTATTAAAATTCTTATTTTACCCATGTACAATGATGCGTGCCTATTAGTCCCAGGTACTCAGGTGGCTGAGACAAGATTATTTGGTAGTTGGAGTATAAGATAGCTTGGGCAACATAGCAAGACCCATCCAAATGAAATAATAATAATAATTAATGTTGGGTTTGTTCACTTCCTAAAAGATTTAACAAATTTGCTCATGTATTCATATCTTCATGGTTTAATATAGCTCATGTTGATGGCCCATTTCAATTCAGTATTGTTCTATGGATCATAGCTAAAATTTTGACTCTAGGTACTCATGATTTAGTAACATCTCAAGATTAAGGACCTCTATGGTTTAAGGGTGAACGATTTTCTTTAAGTGTTCCTAAATCACCTCTGTCTCTCCTTTTGAATTGCAGTATCACCTTTTCTTGTGTAGATTGATTGTGGGCCAGTTGGCTCACATCCATATCTCTAAATCACGCATGCACCAGTATAAAGCTGACAGGTTAGGAGGAATTAGAAACAAGGCCAATGAAACTCATCGTCAGTCATTCTGTTTTAACTTTGAGTCAGGATACCTCCTAGTCTGGCACGTCTGCAGGAGGGCCTGGAGGGTGCTCCACCTGGGACTCTTGTTTCTCCTTGATTTTGCTTCTGCTTTCAGACTACACCAAAGAGTTTCCATTAAAATGTTGAGGAGTTTAAAAAAAAATGAGAAGAAAGACAATTATTTGTATGCAGGTATGATCCAAATTTCTAACCATTTTAAAGTAAATGGAACTTTTAAAGAGGCCCCGAGGATTTATATAGGATCTATTACCTAGATAGAGTTAAATAGTGCAAGCACTTTTAATGGATTGATGGAATTGTCCAAAACCTAGACAATTAGATCATATAAAACATTATTTAAACAGTGATTACTTTCCTGAAAAAATCCTGTAACCTATTGTAGTCAGAAGAGGAAAATGTTCACAAAAAAATGTTGGAGGTATCCCTCACTTCTGTGTAATATAGTAGCTCTTTCTGGTTCAGGTATAAATAAGGTGATTGATCCTCATTACACCCTTAATCAGCTGACAAGATTCACTCATTAGTTGCACAGAACACATACACACTCATAAATAAAAAACAATGAACCAGAGGACAGAGATGTAAGAAACATTAACACTCTCAAATGGAAAATAGTCAATGTAAATAAGTATTTTTACATAGTCAATTGGGGAATAAACTTCAGAGCTTAAGAAAATGAATGACTATAAGCACTCATAGTTCAAGAAATACATAATTCTTTCCAATTTTTACTGACTATCCTTGTTTAAGGAAATTATCATCACAGTATAGACAAGTTTAGGATTCTTGCAGAGTGGAAGATTAGCAGAATTTAGATCATAAGTATCAAATTTCTAAGTCTAAACAAATAATGACTTGGCTTTTTTTTTTTTTTTACTATCTTTGACATTTCTAGATTGCTATTTACAATAACGCATATAATAGATGTATAATCACCTATATAGTTATTATTTTATAGTTAGTTCATTTATCCCCATTTAACTTTATAAGTCCAAATTAACTAACAGAAAACAGGTAAATTCTAAAGAACCTCAATATTAAATACATTAATTATTATCTACATCCATGGAAGTAGTAGGAGAGTGAATGAATGAAGCATGTCACGGAAAGTCTATTACCACTCAGGTAAATCACCATCCTGCAATATGGTACCATAGATTGATTTTGTACCTGAGCCTACAATGTGGTATATGAAATTGGAAATGTGGACTTTCAAATCAGGAGTGCTAGACTTAAATTTTCATTTTGCAGTTAACTAGAAAAATCAATCAAACTTTCTTGCCCTTCATATCTATACTATGAGACAGTTCAGTTTCTCAGGTGATTGTCAAGACCTGAATAAGGTGATGTATATAAAACTATCTACCACACTATAAATTTATAGTAGACACCCACCCAGGAAATCAAAAGTATTATGTCTATGAAACAGAATTGTTTTCATATTAGTAATTCATTAGATGATATAAATATAGCTTGTGATCAGAAGACTACTTAGAAATTATAGTTAACATAAGAAAAATACTTCAATATGTGCATCTTTATTCTAGTTATTCCCTGGGCATTTGAAATTTTATAGAAATTATTTAATGGCATATATATGGTATATCAAACATGAATGTGAATTAGTTTAAATTTAAGAATAAGAAGTATTTTCCAATATTAAAGAAAATGTTTCAGGACTCAGTTTTCTTTTTCAAAGTCTGCAACCAAATTTAATGTCTGGCTAGAATTTAGGAAAAGTTAGAGATAAGTTATATAAAAGATTTTGTAAGGGATATCTCCTTTATCTTTTATAAATTACTAGAGAGTAAGTACTAATTTTGTCATTATTCTGTAATTATTCAGAGCATCTACAATAATGAATGTTTGGCAATAAGTTGAGAATAGCTTCAAAGAAAATGAATTTCCATCTACTTAGTTAAATGGCTTTTGAAAAAATCATATTGTAAATGAAGTTAGTCTTTACCGTAGCCCTAATGTATTTAGTAAATCTGTATTTGGAATATTTCTTAGTCAAGGTATATTATGCCCTTGATAGTTTGGAACCTGATATTCAAACATTATATAAAAATGAATTACAATGGACCATATTTGTGCTGGAAAAAAATCCCACCCCATCATCTAATTTCATAAGAAACATATTGTGTGCTATACTGTTAGGAATATGATTTTCATGGAACACACAAACTAAGACTGGTACCAAAAATGCCCCTTTAAAGAAATTCTGCCTCACCAAGGCCTCAATTCAAATAGGACAAGGTTTTGGCAGAATAATAATTCATGTTTTCTAAGTGAAGTTAGTTTGTGCCAACTGAGTTTTCCTTTTTTTCTTCTTCTTTTCTTGGTAACTGAAGAAGGCCAAGTACATTTCATGGTTTAAAAAATAAACATTGCTACTGGCTTGAGGCCAAGCCCACCAAGTATTGGCTTGTAGTTAGTTCATTTTGACAGTCATTGGTGTACCGAGAAAATGAAGGAATGTTTAGGAATAGGAATAGTGACAGATAGCTTTTGTGATACAACTCTAGTGTATCTGCCTTGTTTTTTTTTTTTTTTTTTTTTTTTTTTTTTTTTAATCACTTAGACTTAAAATGATCTCTCTGCATCTGGCTATCAGTCTCCACACATTTACCTTTGCTGCCAAGGTAGTGTCACCCATCTATGACTGCTCTTTTTGGTGTTTTGCTCTTGGTCTCTAATTTGCAGAGCCAATTTTCCACTTCTCCAAAGACTCCACACCAAGCACTCTGCCATTAACTGCTGACATGGAACACTTTAAAAGTTCTTTCAAAATACAAGTGCTTCATGAGAAAATATGTAGCTTGCTGCAGAAACATTTTTATATTTTATTAATGGCATAATCATTTTTATGTCTTCACTTGGAAACACAGGTTTGAAAGGTGAACTGAGCAAGAATGACCTCTAAAATTAGCAAAGTAAATATTAGTCTGGTGACTAGTTCACAAACAAAATAATAACATTGGAATACTTTCACACATGAGTTGGATAAATAAAAAACAATTAAAGATTGTAACATTTGATTGACTTATGAATAAGAGAATTGTAAAGGCTTGGCATGTAATAAATTTCTTTGTGTACAGAAAATATACCATTTTTTAATGCCACCAGGTAAAAGTTTTCTGTATGTCAACTGTTCAAACCACTTCAGAATCATTTATATTTTTAAGAACAGGTTCCTATAAATAGTTCATCTAAACACAAATTAAAATCTAAATGCTAAAATTATTTGGCTAAATTAATTTATTGTTAAGTATGAAAAATATTCAATGTTGTAAGGCAGGATACAGATAGGAGAACGAAGACAACCATTTAAGAGTGCACACCATTAATAAAAAGTATTTAAATAATATCTCATTTCCTTAAAACATTAACTGGAATAAAAGACCCTGAGATGACAGTAACACAAAACCAGTAGACAAAGAACAAGATCAGAAAACAAAATGGATGGTTGTTAAAGAAAGAAAGAAAGAAAGAAAGAAAGAAAGAAAGAAAGAAAGAAAGAAAGAAAGAAAGAAAGAAAGAAAGAAAGAAAGAAAGAAAGAAAGAAAGAAAGAGCAAACAGTACAATTATGGTCTTACATTTAACATGTGCATTACCTGAAAAATTTTCCTTATGTTGCTCCTCAGCACACTCAAGAATGCTATCCAGGCTGGGGATGTAGCTCAGTGGTAGAGTGCTTGCCTAACATGTGCCAGACCCCGGATGCAATCCCCAGGACTCAAAAAAAAAAAAGACTGTCTTCTGAAAAATACACATTAAAAATGTAGCCTGGGCCTAAACCTCCTCCTTTTAAGACGTAATTTGCAACTAACTTTAATTTCAAAAGACCTTTCTTTCCCATCTCTTTTGTTTGCCATACCAAAGTAGTTTCCCATGAATAATTTTGTTTGAACAGGTAAAAACAAAGAAGACGCAGATAATAGAAGTGGCAGAATATTAAGATATCATTTATTTTTCCTCAAAACTGTATGGAGTTTTCTTTCTTGGTTGACTTTCAATAGAAATTTTCTGTACCAATATTTTCTTCTCTTTTTTGTAATGTATATCATAATTATAGAAAGACAAAGCAGGGATATTGAGCCCATACAGGTGATTTACAATTTAAATCAAATAAAACAATCAAGCTAATTTAAAATTTAAGTAATTTATAATTGTTATTCTTCTTGGTTCAGCATAAATCATACAGTTAAATTAATCATTATGATTAAAATTGCTATTACATTGCATAAGTTCATGAATTTTGATGGTTTCTATTCAAATCCATTACCTATAAAGTTGTTACTAATAGATGTTCCTTACTGTTGTTAAAAGTACCATAAGTTTTCTCATGTTTGTGGAAAGAAAGTAGACTCTTGGTTCAGTAATCAGAGTTTGCTAACCATTCACATCTCAGTTCCCAGGATGCTGATACACAGTGGGCACTGCCCAGAAACCCCACTCCACTCTCCTCCGTATGAGGGACTAGGACTCAGAAAGAAAACTATCGTTTAACTACTGAAGAGAATGGAATTTACTCTTAAAACCTTATAATGGTTGATGAAATTTTTTTTAACTTTTAATAAGGCAATATTTATTTATTTTTGCTACAGAGATGGTAAAATTGTCAACCCACAGGGTCTCATTCCACACAAAGCTGTATGCTTGAAAACTGCAACTCAGAGTACTCTAAGGAATTTCCTTTCTCCCTAGGGTGTGCTCATGTTTTCCTGAAACCTTGACAATTTGAGTTCATCCGAGAGATTAGGGTACTTTTCTAATGGTTTCTAACATCTATTCTTTTTTTTTTTTTTTATTGTAAACGAATGAGATACATCTTGTTTCTCTGTACATGAAGTAGAGGCAGACCATTTGTGTAACCATACATTTACCTAGGGTAATAGTTTTTGATTCATTCTGTTGTTTTTTCCTTCCCTCCCACCCCTCCTACCCCTTTCTCCCTCTATACAGTCCCTCTTTCCTCCGTTCTTGCCATCCTCCCACCCCTCATTATGTGGCATCATCCGCTTATCAGCAAAATCAATCCTCCTTTGGTTTTTAGATATATATGTGTATATATATGTATATGTATATACATATATATCACAGTTTCTTTATCCATTCATCAATTGAAGGGCATCTAGGTTGGTTTCACAATCTGGCTATTGTGAATTGAGCAGCTATAAATACTGATGTGGCTGTATCTCTGTAGAATGCTGATTTGAAGTCCTTTGGGTATAGGCCAAGGAGTGGGATAGCTGGGTCAAATGGTGGTTCCATTCCAAGTTTTCTAAGGAATCTCCACACTGCTTTCCAGAGTGGCTGCACTAATTTACAGCCCTGCCAGCAATGTATGAGTGTACCTTTTTCCCCACATACTCACCAACACCTATTGTTACTTGTATTTTTGATAATCACCATTCTAATTGGGGTGAGATGGAATCTTAGGGTAGTTTTGATTTGCATTTTTTCTTATTACTAGAGATATTGAACATTTTTTCATATATCTGTTGATTGTTTGTAGATCCTCTTCTGTGAAGTGTCCGTTCATTTCCTTAGCCCATTTGTTGATTGGGTTATAAGCATTCTTGGTGTAGAGTTTTTTGAGTTCTTTATATGTTCTGGAAATTAGTACTCTATCTGAAGTATGAGTGGGAAAGATTTTCTCCCACTCTGTAGGCTCTCTCTTCACATTGCTGATAGTTTCCTTTCCTGAGAGAAAGCTTTTTAGTTTGAATCTAGCCCAGTTATTTATTCTTGCTTTTATTTCTTGTGCTATGGGAGTCCTGTTAAGCAAGTCTGATCCTACACTGCCATGTAGAAGATTTGGACCTACTTTTCTTCTATAAGTTGATTTTTGTGCAGGGTGAGAGATAGGGGTTTAGTTTCATTCTGTTGCATATGGATTTCCAGTTTTCCCAGCACCATTTGTTGAAGAGGCTATCTTTTCTCCATTGCATATTTTTAGCACCTTTGTCTAGTATGAGAAAATTGTATTTATTTGGGTTTGTGTCCATGTCTTCTATTCTGTACCATTGATCTACCTATTTTGGTGCCAATACCATGCCATTTTTGTTACTATTGTTTTGTAGTATAGTTGGAGTTCTGGTATTGTGATATCCACTGCTTCATTCTTCCTGCTAAGGAATGCTTTAGCTATTCTGGGTCTTTTATTTTTCCAAATAAATTTCATGATTGCTTTCTCTATTTCTATGAGGTATGTCATTGGGAGTTTAATTGGAATTGCATTGAATTTGTATAGCACTTTTGGTAACATGGCCATTTTGACATTATTAATTCTGCCTATCCAAGAACATGGGAGATCTTTCCATCTTCTAAGGTTTTCTTTAATTTCTTTCTTTAGTGTTCTGTAGTTCTCATTGTAGAGGTCTTTCACCTCTTTTGTTAGATTAATCCCCAAGTATTTTTTTTTTTTTTGAGGCTATTGTGAATGGGGTATTGTCAATATTATCCATGTATCCTCTGAATTCTCTTTCAGAGGATTCATCAATTATGAATAAAAATGCATTAGATTTATGAGCATTTATTTTATATCCTGCTACTTGACTGAATTCATTTATGAGTCCTAAAAGTATTCTGGTAGAACTTTGGACTCCTTTAAATATAGAATCATGTCATTGGCAAATAGGGATAGTTTGATTTCTTTTCCTATTCATACCCTTTTAATTTCTTTGGTCTGTCTAATTGCTCTGGCTAGAAGTTCAAGGACAATGTTGAATAGAAGTGGTGAAAGAGGGCATCCCTGCCTTGTTCCAGTTTTAGGGGGAATGCTTTCAGTTTTTCTCCATTTAGAATGATATTGGCCATGGGCGTAGCATAGACAGACTTTACAATGTTAAAGAATGTTCCTACTATCCCTATTTATTCTAGAGTTTTGAGCATGAAAGGGTGCTGTATTTTATCAAATACTTTTTCTGCATCTATTGAAATAATCATGTGATTTTTAACTTTAAGTCTGTTGATGTGGTGAATCTCATTTGTTGATTTCTAGATGTTGAACTAACCTTGCATCCCTGGGATAAAACCCACTTGATCATGGAGCACTATCTTTTTAATATATTTTTGTATGTGATTTGCTAAACTTTTGTTGAGAATTTTTGCATCAATGTTCATTAAGGATATTGTTCTGAAAATTTCTTTCCTCAATGTGACTCTGTCTGGTTTAGTTATCTGGGTGATATTGGCTTCATAGAATGAGTTTGGGAGGGTTCCCTCCTCTTCTATTTCATGAATACTTTGAGAAGTATTGGAATGAGCTCTTCTTAAAGGTTTTGTAGAACTCGGCTGAGAACCCATCTGGTCCTGGACTTTTCTTTGTTGGTAGACTTTTGAAGACTTCTATTTCATTACTTGAAATTGATCTTTTTAAATTGTGTATGTCCTCCTCGTTCAGTTTAGGTAATTCATATGTCTCTAGAAACCTGTTGATGTCTTCGAGGTTTTCTATTTTTTTGGAGTATAGATTTTCAAAATAGCTTCTAACTATGTTTTGTATTTCACTCATGTCTATCCTGATATTTCTTTGTTCATTTCAAATTTTAGTAATTTGAGTTTTCTCCCTCCTTCTCTTTGTTAATGTGACTAAGGGTTTTTCAATTTTGTTTATTTTTTTCAAAGAACCAACTTTTTATTTTGTCTATTTTTTCAATTGTTTCTTTTGGTTCAATTTCATTAATTTCAGCTCTCATTTTAACTATTTCCTGACTTCTACTACTTTTGGTGTTGCTTTGTTCTTGTTTTTCTAGGGCTTTGAGCTGTAGTGTTAGGTTGTTTATATGTTGACCTTTTCTTCTTTTATTGAATGCACTCCATGAAATGAATTTTCCTCTTAGTACTGCTTTCATAGTGCCCCAGAGATTTTGGTATGTTGTCTTTTGTTCTCATTTATCTCTAAGAAATTTTTTATTTTCCACCTGATGACTTCTATTATCCATTCATCATACAATAGTGTATTATTTAATTTCCAGGTGTTAGAGTTGTTTCTGTTTTTTATTTTGACATTGATTTCTAATTTCATTCCACTATGATGTGGTAGAATGCAAGGTAGTATCTCTATCTTTTTGTATTTACTAAGAGTAGCTTTTGTTATAACATATGGTCTATTTTAGAGAAGGATCCATGTGCTGCTGAGAAGAAATTGTATTCACTCATTGAAGGGTGGAATATTCTATATATGTCTGTTAAGTTTATTTATTGTGTTATTGAGATCTATTGTTTCTTTGTTCAATTTTTGTTTGGATGATCTGTCCAGTGGTGAGAGAGGTGTGGTAAAAAGTCACCTAGTATTACTGTGTTGTGGTCTATTTGGTTCCTGGAATTGAGAAGGATTTGTTTGATGTACATGGATGAGTCATTGTTTGCAGCATAAATATTTATGATTGTTATGTCTTACTGATTTATGCTTCCCATAAGCAGTATGAAATGTCCTTCTTTATCCCTTCCAACTAACTTTAGCTTGAAGTACACTTTATCTGATATGAGGATGGATACTGGCACTTTTTTGCTGAGTCCATGTGCATGGTATGTTTTCCCCATCCTTTCACCTTTAGTTTTGTGGGAATCTCTTTCTATGAAAAGAGTCTCTTCAAGGCAGCATATTGTTGGGTGTTTCTTTTTAATCCAATCTGCCAGTCTATGTCTTTTGATTGATGAGTTCAGATCATTAATATTCAGGGTTATTATTGAGATGTGATATGTATTCCTGGTCATTTTGGCTTATTTTTGGTTTTTAACTTGACTTGGTTTCTTCTTTTTTTTTTCTTTATATTTTATTGTAAACAAATGGGATACATGTTGTTTGTCTGTTTGTACATGGGTTAAAGGCATACCATTTGTATAATCATAAATTTACATAAGGTAATGTTGTTTGATTCATTCTATTATTTTTCCCTTCCCCCCCACCCCTCCCACCCTTCTTTTCCCTCTAAACAGTCCTTTCTTCCTCCATTCTTGACCCCTCGCTAACCCTAACCCTAACACTAACACTAACACTAACTCCTCCCACCCTCCCCCTTATGTGTCATCATCCACTAATCAGCGAGATCATTCGTCCTTTAGATTTTTGAGATTGGCTTATCTCATTAGCATGATGGTCTCCAATTTCATCCATTTGCCTGCAAATGCCATAATTTTATCATTCTTTATGGCAGAGTAATATTCCATTGAATATAGATACCACAGTTTCTTTATCCACTCATCAATTGAAGGGCATCTAGGTTGGTTCCACAATCTGGCTATTGTGAATTGAGCAGCTATGAACATTGATGTGGCTATATCTCTGTAGTATGCTGATTTTAAGTCCTTTGGGTATAGACCAAGGAGTGGGATAGCTGGGTCAAATGGTGGTTCCATTCCAAGTTTTCTAAGGAATCTCCACACTGCTTTCCAGAGTGGCTGCACTACTTTGCAGCCCCACCAGCAATGTATGAGTGTACCTTTCTCCCCACATCCTCGCCAACACCTGTTGCTTGTATTTTTGATAATCGCCATTCTAATTGGGGTGAGATGGAATCTTAGGGTGGTTTTGATTTGCATTTCTCTTATTACTAGAGATGTTGAACATTTTTTCATATGTTTGTTGATTGCTTGTAGATCTTCTTCTGTGAAGTGTCTGTTCATTTCCTTAGCCCATTTGTCGATTGGATTATTTGTATTCTTGGTGTAGAGTTTTTTGAGTTCTTTATACATTCTGGAGATTAGTGCTCTATCTGAAGTATGATTGGCAAAGATATTCTCCCACTCTGTAGGCTCTTTCTTCACATTGCTGATAGTTTTCTTTGCTGAGAGAAAGCTTTTTAGTTTGAATCTATCCCAGTTATTGATTCTTGCTTTTATTTCTTGTGCTATGGGAGTCCTGTTGAGGAAGTCTGGTCCTAGGCCGACATGTTGAAGATCTGGACCTACTTTTTCTTCTATAATCTGCAGGGTCTCTGGTCTGATTCCAAGGTCCTTAATCCATTTTGAGTTTAGTTTCGTGCACAGTGAGAGATATGGGTTTACTTTCATTCTGTTGCATATGGATTTCCAATTCTCCCAGCACCATTTGTTGAAGAGGCTATCTTTTCTCCATTGCATATTTTTGGCACCTTTGTCTAGTATTAGAAAGTTGTATTTATTTGGGTTTGTGTCCATGTCCTCTATTCTGTACCATTGATCTACCTGTCTATTTTGGTACCAATACCATGCCGTCTTTGTTACTATTGCTTTGTAATAAAGTTGAAGTTCGGTTATTGTGATACCCCCTGCTTCATTTTTCCTGGGAAGGATTGCTTTAGCTATTCTGGGTTTCATATTCTTCCAGATGAATTTCATGATTGCTTGCTCTATTTCTGTAAGGTACATCATTGGGATTTTAATTGGAATTGCATTGAATCTGTATAGCACTTTTGGTAGTATGGCCATTTTGACAATATTAATTCTTCCTATCCAAGAACATGGGAGATCTTTCCATCTTCTAAGGTTTTCTTTAATTTCTTTCTTTAGTGTTCTGTAGTTCTCATTGTAGAGGTCTTTCACCTCTTTTGTGAGATTGATTCCCAAGTATTTTATTTTTTTCGATCCTATCATGAATGGGGTAGTTTTCATAATCTCTCTTTCAGGGGATTCATCACTTATGTATAAAAATGCATTAGATTTATGAGCATTGATCTTGTAACCTGCTACTTTACTGAATTCACTTATGAGTTCTAAAAGTTTTCTGGTGGAATTTCCTGGTTCCTCTAAGTATATAATCATATCATCAGTTTCTTCTTTATTTAGCTATTCCTTTAGGAAGTTCCTCCTTTTGCTGACTTACATTGTTGTTTTTCATTTCTTCCTCATGAAATATTTTGCTGCGAATGTTCTATAGTGCCAGCTTTCTTTTTGTAAATTCTTTTAGCTTTTGTTTATTATGGAAGGATTTTATTTCTTTTTCAAATCTGAATGTAAGTTTTGCTGGGTATAAGATTCTTGGTTGGCATCCATTTTCTTTGAGAGCTTGAAAAATGCTGTTCCAGGTCCTTCTAGCTTTTAGGGTCTGGGTTGAGATATCTGCTGATATCCATATTGGTTTCCCCCTGAATGTAATTATTTTTTTTTCTCACAGCCTTTAAAATTCTGTCTTTATTTTGTATATTATGTATTTTCATTACAATGTGCCTTTGTGTGGTTCTGTTGTAGTCTTATACATTTGGTGTCCTATAAGCTTCTTGTATTTGATTTTCCATTTCATTTTTCAGATTTGGGAAATTTTCTGATATTATTTCATTGAATAGATTGTTCATTCCTTTGGCTTGTATCTCTGTGCCTTCCTCAATCCCAATAATTCTTAAATTT
Organism: Sciurus vulgaris; assembly: GCF_902686455.1. Taxonomy (NCBI): domain Eukaryota; kingdom Metazoa; phylum Chordata; class Mammalia; order Rodentia; family Sciuridae; genus Sciurus; species Sciurus vulgaris. The sequence continues at coordinate 100,649,297 of NC_136463.1, read as the reverse complement.
GATCTTTTCATGATATCCCATACTTCTTGGAGATTCTGTTTATGATTTCTTACCATCTTCTCTGTTTGGTTAACTTTGTTTTCAAGATTAAATATTTTATCTTTAATGTCTGAGGTTCTGTCTTACAGGTGTTCTGTCCTATTGGATATGCTTTCTATGGAGTTTTTAATTTGGTTTATTGTTTCCTTCATTTCAAGAATTTCTTTTTGTTTCTTTTTTTTCCCAGAATCTCTATCTCTTTATTGAAATGATTCTTTGTTTCCTGCATTTGCTCTTTTAACTGTTGATTGGTGTGATCATTCAATGCCTGCATTTGCTCTCTTATCTCATTTTTTGTTTCTCTGATCCTTTTAACTATGTACATCCGAACTCTCTTTCAGACATTTCTTCTGCCATGCTGTCATTGGATTTTATTGATGTAGCATCTAGGTTTGTTTGGGACACTTTCTTCCCTTGTTTTCCCATATTGCTCATGTATCTTCTCCTCTCCTAGTCTTCAGTAGCCTGAAGTCTTGGAGGAACTTGATAGTGCAGTAACCCAAAAAGTATGCTGCCCCTCTCGGAAATGTGGACTCCAGGTGTGTATATTCCCTGCCAGTGGGCAGAGGCACCTCCACATGTTGACAGATGGTCAACCTCAGGGGGCAGTAGATTGTGGACTGGGGCCCGGCTGGTCGGATCCCAGCTCTCTGGGCCTACTTCCCTGCAGGGAAGTCTCACCCAGCAGCTCTTGTGTTTTCTTTAGTAAGAAATAAAATATAAAAATACATAACTGATAGAAACAGGAAGTGGCCCAGAGTTATCCTTCCTCTGCTATCACAAAGTTATTCCCTATCAAGAAAGCAGCATATTGAAAGCCTTAGTTTTGAAAGGAGATTGAATAAATCGAGGAAACCTCTAAAAGCATCAATAGTTTTATAGAGTGATGGCAAGAGAAGAAAGATCAGAAAGTTCTTGATCACATATTGTCAATCTACATATATTGATGCTACTAATTTTTAAAAAAGTGAATGGAATAGACTTTTTTTAAAAACTTATTTTATTACTTCTTAGCTAATTTTAGTCTAGCAAACCTCTTAGAAACATGAAATAAATTTAACATTTAATTCCTGTACCATTATTTGAGTATAAGTTCTAAGTCTTTAATTTTACTGGCTGGAAAATGAAATTATTTTGTAGAAACTTTTTAAGCAGGAGCACTGTAACTCTCTTTCATGAAAAACATGATGCAGCAGAAAAGATCAAAGATTTATAGGGAAGTTCTTTTTCCTCTTTTTGAAAGTGGATGCCCATGGCTTTCACTAATTGAAAATTTTCTTTACAAAAACAGACCTGTAGGCAGTCTATTTGCAGCTGCCAGCATTAACTGCACATCGCTGTAACTTCCTGCCTTTAGAAACTAAGAGATCAATGGAGCTGGATGCTGACAATTTGAGGTAGACTTCACTAATTTGTAATGACATGGGCGTGCAGAAAAACAAGTAATTACCTAGCCATTATCCTTCATAGTTTCAAGTGATACAACTGACACTATCGTTATCCATGAGTAAGGATAAGGAAAAAAAACCTTGGTGGCCATTAACATTGAAAACACTTATGGTTCATTTTTATTAAGAAGCTCTTTTCAATGTAGTAACTTTCACAAATCAACTGTGTGGTATAAACTGATAAATTTCAAAATCTTTGAAGTAAAACTGTATAGCTACCATTTCTTTGCTGATATAGGAAAATTGATTTTTTTTGCTCTTATGTCCAAACTGTCCTTTTTTCTTATACTCATGAAGTCTGAATTCTGGATCCAAGTCTGGAGTTGGGTGGCTTAGAATGAAAAAAAGTGTGGATAAGGGAGTGTAGCTTTTAATTTCTGTTGGCTTAGGACAATTATGAACTTGGATAGAATCACATTTTATTAATTTACATTTAATTAAATGAGAACATCTATTCTTCCATCATCACTTTCTTTCTACCTGCAGAGTATATCATAAAACTTAATTTTAAATAAAAATTATTTTTGTTTATAAGAATAATTCATGTCAGTAAAAAATTCAATTCAAAACATAATTAAAAATAAAAACATTCTCACCACTCAAAATTAGCAATAAAATGTTTTTCTGCAGTTCCTCTCAATCTGTTATCTAGGAAGAAGTGGGCATCTCTATTCTCTCCTTGACAGCTGGAAACATTCTTTATACCATATGGAAACACATGAGTCACTCCCGCCTCAAGAACCCTTGCTAGAGGCCAATCACACTTGAAGCAAACTCCAATATTCTTTCCTCATCCCACAAGGCCCTGCATGGTTTAACTGCCTACACATCCCCTGACCCCAAAACTCTTACACAGAATTCTGTGAGCATCCACTGGTAAGCCCACAAATTAGCTCATTGGTTCCTTTACACCATGACCTTCAAATCTCCGCTTTGGCATCATTTAGGATGACCGAAGTTGTCCCAATTTTAAATCTGAAAGTCCCACGTGCCCAGACACCTTCAGCTCTCAGCAAAAAAGTGAAAATAAGGGTATAATTAATACTGTGTTATATAGTGTGTCCAACTAATTACCCTTAACAGGGTAGCTATTTTAAACATGCTAGTTTTTTAATATTAATTGCTATTATGTCCAAAAAAATGTGTTTTACAATATTAATTATTGATCTTACATTTTTTGCACTGATTTCGAATGCCATCTTTACTAACAAAAACAAAATAAATGATAAATCTGAAGATTTTGACTATCTATACTTATTCATTATCTATTTATTAGTAATAAGACTATAATTTTAAGAAAATGATTTAGCAATATGCCATAATATTGCTAAACAATAGAAGCAAGAATTCCCTTCTCATTATTTTTATTTTCAGTGTTATATTTGTTCATTTATTTTTCAGATGAATTTCAAAGTAATTTTCACAAGTTATAAAATATCACATTGAAATAAATTTGAATTTCATAGAACGTACAACATAATTTGAAAAAAATAGTTATAATATTAAAATTCTACACTGAAGGCCATAGAAACATCCATATCAGTTTCAAATTATCTTTGTGATTCTTAATAGCATGTTTAAAGAATATTTGTATATAAGTACTAAATATTTATAAATTGAATTTATAAATATATAAATTGAAGTTTTGATTGATTTCCCATTGTTCATTTTTAATTGTTTTATCAGATAATTATTTCAAGAATATTTTATTTCCAGTATATATTTTTCTTATCTTATTCATTTGAATAGATTTCTATAGTCCTGTTATTAAACAAGGACTATAAGAGCTCTTCTTATAATATGTCCCTTTTTTACTATATGTAATTTTAAATTGACTAAATGTCATACTAAAATGAAGGAAGATGCAGTTGTGAGCCTCCATTTAGTTACTAAGATTTTTAGCTATCTTTTTTGAAAACTATTTTTTTCTAATTTTATGTGTCCATTTTTTTCTATAAGCCAAGGAACACATTTAATTGGGCTATTAACAGTTAGGGTTCTTGTTGCCTTCCAGAAAGGCTCACTTAGTTTAGGGTAGAGTCTTGCTGACGGCCATAGCTGCTAGTTACCCTGAAATCCTGCTTTTTCTGCCTATGATTGCATTTATTTTCTATGGCAGGAAACACAGTTACTCCTTTGATTAAATTGCCACAGCTCCACCAGTTATCCATCTATGCCATCTAATGGACCTGGACCATTTGCCTTTAAATTTCACTAGGATGCTTTCTAAGGAAAACAATCTTTTCCAGATCTTTCCTCCTAAATCATTTGAACTTCTGATCCTACCTTGGTGTCTGTTTCATGGAAAATTCAAACTCAGGAAAGTGATGCAAATAGTGTTCTAGATAAAGATTCATTATAATGGGGCTCTGGCCAGGAATCAGCCCATAAGTAGCTGGTAAAGAGGATGCTGTTCATTCTCAATGTGGTAGTACATAGTAATGTCCTAGTCACTAAAAGTTTCCTCTGAGGTGACTTTGTGAAAACATTCCTGTAGAGGAGAAAGCTCTGCAGATGTGATAATTCATGTACTTCAAAGTTGTAAAGGAATAATGCCTAAAAGAACAGCATAGTTGGTGACTTTCTACTAGATTAATATTGAGGTCCTACAGAAAGATGAGAAACTGAGGGCTGTCAACAAGCAGCTAAAGAGTAAGAAGAAAAGACACAGAAGACCTAATAGAGATTCAGAGCCCTGGTGATATTTAAGTACTCAGCTGCAGAAGATCTGTGCTAATGTTGAGTCATGGTCGGGAAAACCTAGGCATGTAAAAAATAAAATGCAGACAGCTGTATAGATGTTTATGATGATGCTGGCATTTGAGAACTCCCAGAAGCCTCAGAATGTGCAGATAGATCATCCATACTTTGATAACCAGATATGCATCAATCCTTCGCTGTTTAAAGCTCGGAAGTCCCTTACCTGCAAACAACAGGTTATCTGCTCAAGTGTTATCCCTAACTCCTTTCCTCTATGTTAGACACAATGTAGAATTAAATGCCATTCCTGGGATATGATTGACATTACCAGGAAGACATATATATATATATACTGAAGGAACTAAAAAAATTAGAGGGAGGAAGGGGAGTAACACTGGGGATAGTTTCTAAGAGAACTTAATAAAGGAACCAGAATGTAAGACTTAAAAGGCATAACCTCTTTGACGTAGGTACACAGACTCAGGACATTGAATTTAATAATCTGCCTAGGACCTCAACCAATAAGGGAAGATCTTTGTTAATATGACATTTAGAGGTTTGGTATAAGTGATGGACAAAGATAAATGAAATAAAAATATCTAAGATTGTGAATGAATGAATAAAGCAACTGAGTACAGTGGGTCTGATAAAATACAATATTATATGAGATCAGAAAACCAACTGGAAGGTTATATTCCATAGAAGGGTAAATCATTAACCACAGTTGACAGAAATACACTGGTAAGAAGAGTTCCAGTTCAATTTCATTGGTGGCTCTATTCTGCAAGCCAGAGATAAAGATGGGAAAAGAAGTCATGAGGCTGAATTTATTAATGTCTGTAGGTGTCATAGAGGGTCACTGTGAGAGAGGCCAAGTGGCTGTGGTTAACTATCAGTTGACAGGACACAACTACTATTAACATGAAACAAGTAAGAATTTGGCCAAGACCTGCAGAAGTTCAGCAGATGATGGATGGAACAGTTTCCGTAGGTTAAGGGGATAGCCAACAAGCTTACTACTTAATCTTTATAACTGGATAATTGGAAGTGTGTAATCACTCCAGTAAAAAGTCTTGTTCTATTACTTGTTTTACAGATCGGAGCTAATTTTAAGATTCAGAATGCACTGACTGAAGTGATAGCCTCAGAACATCTAATAGCAGGTGAGTTTTCAGCTTTTTGTTGTGGTGACAAAAATGCCTTTAAAAAAAGTTTATAGACAGAATTTTTTTTTTGACTTATGGTTTCTTGACTTTAAGGTTTTATAGGTTTCAGTCCATGGTTGTCTGGCTCTGTCCCTTTGGAGGTGAGAAGAGACAGAATATCATAGTGGGAAGGTGTGACAGAGGAAAGCTGCTCAGTTCATGGCATCAGGGAAGTAGTGAGGGAGAAAGAAACATGCTGGGGACAAGAAGTAACCTTGCAGGGTCTACTCCCAGGGACCTACTTCATCATAAATGGCTTCAGTTCCTAAAGTGTTCACCACAACCTACAAATGCCATCCAATTATTGCTCCATTAATGGATTAATCCACTGATGAGGTTAAAGTCCTATTGATCCAATCATATCACCAAAGCCCCACCTCTGAACTTTACTTTTCTGAGACCCAGCCTTCAACCCATGAGCCTTTGGAAGACATTACAGATCCATACCATAACAAAGGTATACACTATGACATCCCTCAGTTCTCTTCCAAAGAACCTAAAACTATTTATTTAGGTAACAATACAATAGGGAAAAGAAATACTCAGACATTAGGGTAGATATTAGACATAGCATGGTGTCCATGTTGATGCTAATAATCACATAAACAAAATGTTATTATCATCTTATTAGGAGGAGTCTTGGGAATAAATAAAACTGGAATTCTGATTAAAGTGCAGCTCACAGCAAACCTCAGTGTTCTCTTTCCACAGTAAAAGTGAAATTGATGTACTTGGCAAATAGGAAAAAAGATACCATACTAGATTTTTCCTGTGAGGAAAGCTAAATGGAAGCCTCTAAATCCTGGCCAAGATAAAATATTTCATTTCCAGCATGCAAGCATGGGAGATGTCAGAGATTAGAATGATTAAAACCAGCATGAAGGATCCAAAGAATACCAAAGTGGTGGTCATATCATATTTCCACTTAGTTCTCAGTTCTGTAGAAACTGCAGAATATGTGTAGATGGTCTCAGGCTTACCCAAGTAGGAGAGCTTCACATCTACTGAGCTAGATATGGGACTCATTGCTAGAGTCCATGAGTAAAGCTCAGACACCTGCCATGAAGCTTTTGATCTGGTTAAAGCATTCCTTTCAATCACAATCGAAAAGGAGAATCAGAAACAGTTGATACTCATATGGAATGGATAAAATACTCCTTTACAGTTTTACCTCAGGGATACTTGAATTTTCTTCCCTCTGTCATAATACAGTATAAAGAGTTTATTTCTCTGAATTCCCATTCATTGCTTTGAATATCACATTTATAGCATCATGTTTATTGGACAAGACAAGCAAGAGATGGCTAGAAGATGATTTGGATAACTTGTTACACTGCATTCCCTCTGAGACTGGATGCTAAATCCTAGGTAGATTCAGGAACCTGTGAATTGAGTAAAGTTTTTGTAAGTCCTTATGGTTAGAAAATGTGCTGGATAAAAGAAAATTGCTGCATCTTGCATCCTTAACTACAAAGATTAAGGTACAGTACTTAGCAGATCTTTTGATAATCTGGTGACACCACATTCTACCCAGCCCTTATGATATGAAATTATCTCCTTTACTTGGTTGTTTACCTATTATCTGGGACTCTCACTAAGCACATGAGAGAACATTGCTGAAATTCCAATACATAAAATAGCTTCTCTGTCAATAGCATGCTCAGGGTAAGGTGATAGGAGCCATAAATCCTAGATGAAGGCAAAGAAGGGAAATCTTAAGAGGATTTACAAAAAAGTAAAATCAACTACAAGTTGGTTTGCTTTTCATTGTTGTCATGCACCAGAAATACTAAATAACTGAAGAGTGATAAAATACAACAATCTCTAAAACTATTTGGTATTTAAGTTATATAATTGCTGCAGTCAGTATGAAGTATTGTGTATATTGATAATTTTTTATTTCATAGTTTTAATTAGTTTTCCTTTAATAAGCATAGTATTTTATAAGGAAGATAATTCTGAGAACTGTTTTCAGTTGGCTCATGACTCAAGAAAGAAAACCAGCTATGTAAGCTCAATGAAGATAGCAAAGCAAACTTGTCAAGGTTGAGATTATTCAAATTTCCTTCAAATTCATCTCCTAGATCCAATTCCAGTGCAGATAATGAAATAGAACTTGAATACTTGTGAACTATGGGGTATATTTTTGTTTTGATAAATGCAGATTTTAATTCATTCTTGAAATGTATAAATCAATTTGAATAATATTAATGTGGCATTCCCCTCTATTAAAAAAATAGAACAGTTTTAGGTTTAGAGAAATATTACAAAGTTACTATAGATTTCTTAAATAATCTATATACAGTTTATCTTAAGGTTAATGACTTCCATTATTGTGGTACATTTGTCACAAATAATTAACTACTATTAGTACATTACAATTAAATAAGAGCATAGTTAATGCCAATTTCTCTAGTTTTACTGAATGTGATTTCTGTTTCAGGGTGCCATCCAAATCACAACGTTTATATTTAGTTCCAATGTCCCTTGTCTGTAACAAAAACAGGTATTGTTTTTAAAAAATGGCACACATGTGCCATGTGAGCTAATTGTACCCTGCTGATCAAAGACTGTTTCCAGCTGCTACTAAGAATGTTTGGAAATTAAAAAAAAAAAAAAAAACTTTTTAATATGAGAAATTTGAAACAAACAAAAGTAGATAATATTATAATGAATTCTCATGTACTCATCATGGGAAGTCTTTTTAATTATTTTAATTTTTAAAGTAAATATATTACCTATAGCATGCTTGCTAAAGGTCTATTTCAAGTTAGATTTCACAGCCTTTAGACAATCTTTTCCCTGTCTCTTTGTTTCTCCTGCCATGAGGAAATTTGGGACTTTAATTTACTTTTTTTCTAATTCATTTTCTTTGTTGCCATTCAAATGTAGATTTCTGCTCTACATGAGAGGTATACATTTTGATTTCATAAAAAAAGTAATTATGGCCTATCAAATTGACTGTGCATGTGTCAATAATAATTATTAAGACTATATAACAGGGGAAAAGAGTTTATTGATTAGTGTTGTAATGTAAACATGGTACAAAAATTGTGTACATGATGGCAACTGTGTAAACAAACATTGTACCTGCACATATACTAACCAGAGGGAAGTAGGAAATAATGAAATCAATGTTTGTGGCACATGGAATGTTCGCAGTTGATGATTTTTAAAAATTAAGCATTGTGAGTGAAGATAATTGTAGATTTGTAAGCCATAAGAAATATTACAGAGAAACCCTGCATTTACTTTACCAAGTTCCCCCAGTAATAACGCCTTGAAAAACTGAATGCTATCACAACCAGGACATCACCATCAAAGACAATGTGCATCCTCTTCCTTTAAATGGCAATTGTCTCAAAGCTGAGGATGAAAAAGAAAGCAATAGTTATTAGTACTTGTTCCATAGGTATTACTGAAACCATTCTGTTACAGAGATGGAGGTGTATCTATCTGGATATCAGATATACGAGGTATGCTGTGATCTAGCCTTTTCAGGCAGTTATAAAAATGCAGAAAGTAGGACAATATCCTAGTAGGTAAATCAAAATGCATACATATCATTTTTTCAAGTTGAACTAGAATATCTTAATTTTTTATGAAAGACAGTTGCTTGATGTTTATTTTCTCTTCAGTAGTGTGCCTTTCCTCTGACTTCCTAGCTCAGTAGTGAGCGGTCTATCTGCCTAGTAGCATTCTGTACTAGCAATGGATGACATAACTTTGTCTGTGACTCTCTTTATTGCTGTTTTCTTCCAATTCTCTTTAACTTTGAACAAGAAAATGAAGCCAATCAATTCTCTAAATAAAACTGAAAGACAACTTGCCCCTTATGCACACTTAAAGAATCATATGAAGATTCAATTAATTTGATTCTTAACAATCTGAAAACAGATGGGCACTAAATAACAACAGGATATTGCTATAGTGTCAATCATATCAATGGAACTTGAAGTTGTTGATTTGCTTCCCACTTAAAAAAATGAATACAAATTAAAATGCAAATGAAATGATAAACGCAAGCCCATTTGTAAATTAAAATACTACCCATAAGAAAAGTGAAATGAAACAATGAGCCTGTCATAAGAGAGTTAAGATATCAATCAGCGGGTGTTAACTTTTGATCATTTTGTCCTCCATGTAATGATCAAGGTGATAAAGAGGGCTAAGTGTCTCAGTTGAAAACTGTAACAATTTTTTTTTACATTCTTCAGCAAAAAAATACAGCATAATAACAAGTATCATCATCTTGCACATTGGGTGAGCTACATGCAAATTAGTCAACAATTATGGTTGACTAAGAATTATATTTAACAATTGAATGTCATTTCATACATGAATTATCATAAGGAAACTGAAAAGTAGTATCAGAAAGCATTTGAAAAGTAGTTAAGTAGTCATGTTAAGAGGGGTCAATTCTAAACTAAATTTGAAGCCAAAGTGGATTACTTTTTGAATTAGAAAGAAGGCCAAAATCCTTTGTATCATTAGGATGAGAGATTAGAGTTACTACATCATGTATAGTCTAGAAGCAGGTACTAAGCAGAAGAAGCAGAAAATACTAGGGCTTCAACAAATTTAACTATGGTTTCTCAAGAACTTTGTAATTGTTTAAAATTAAAACTCTAAAGAGTAAAATTTGCATATATAGAAGTATCTTGGCAAGTTTAATTGCTTAGCTAAATGACCTAGAGGTAATTTAAAGTTTGTGATTTTTTTAATCTCTGCTCTTTTATGTCCAAATACATCATTATTGCTCTTTCATCACCTTTAACTTCTGATATTTCTAATCAAACTTCGCTTTTAAAAAGAAGCACTTGTCATTTCAAACATCTGTCTGAAGCTTTTTGCTTTTTATTAAGTGGAATTTGGAGATAGATTTTTTTTTCTTCTATACCTATTGCATAGCTAATGAAATCAAAAACATTTTTAAGCTTCAATCCTAAAAAAACAAAAAAGTTTTATAAATTTAACCCTATAGCTAATCCATATTTGAACTGAGGTTAGTCCTAGGTATTTTCAGAAATTCTTTCTCTAAAGAGATCTATTTGTTAACATCATGGATAACATACTTTATATATCCAAAAATTTATTCTATACATATTATAAATGACATCATTTGCTGAAAGAACTTCCAAATCTAAATGCACATCTTTATTGTGATTTAAAAATTTCAATGTTTCCTTCTGTTCAGAAATGTCTTAACAAATAGCCTTTCTGTGTATCCATATCCCTGACATTATTTATTCTGATTTTATCTCTTGGATCTACATAAATTTAATAATTTCTGTTGATATATTCCCAAGCGGTAGTTTGTCATATTAGCTTACCTTTATCAAGACAAAGTCAGACACAGTGAATGAGACCTAGACCTGAAATTCCTTTCTACTGGGAAGAATACAGATTCCTAGGAAAAGGAGGCCTCCTAGAGATATTAAATCAGTGAACCTTGGCATCCAAAGGAAATCATGAGGACCTTGCAGTCACAGGGTTAGGGGCACGGGAGAAAAAACTCTTGTAAATTGGGTGTTAAAAGATCCTGAAACTTTGCTTCTTCATGCATCTAAAGCAAATACTGTTTTATAAAAAAAGAAGACGGCGACAAAGCCTGTTGTGCCAGCAATTTGAATGACTCCCAATCACCAGTATGAAATGTGAGCAAATCCTTTCACTTCATAAAGCAGTAACTATCACACATTTTCTGTATCTTAGAGACAGAGAGAGAGAGAGAGAGAGAGAGAGCGCGAGGGAGAGGGAGAGAGATTGCAGGTGAGGGGCAGACCGAGGGAAAAATGGAAGGAGATACATTTTGTATATCTCATGTGGTGCCTGGATTTTCAGGCAGAGACTGTTTTTTCTTTATGTTCCCAATAATTAGTACACTCTTAGGCAATGAGCAGACTCAATCATATTTGATATCAAATGAATACTGGGCAAATGTGGACTTTATTTAATAAAAGATTTCAAATTTTTAAGGCTGGTTCAGAACTATAGTAGCTACATTGAGTCTTTCCTTTGAGTTCAGATATACAAGTACACAATTTGAAGCAGTGAAAGCAGTGAAAAGATGATTTATCATTAGAATCTTGAGATGTTTCAATAAAGAAATATAAAATTAAAGAAAGAAAACTAGGACAGGAATTCTACTAGAATTGATTGATGACTGAGACCAGACTTGCCCCTGCACTCTGTTCTCCACTCTCCACCTTTTCAGTCCACATGGCAGAGGAGGGGCATGGACCAATTTTCCATAATATATGTCCCAGCATCAGAGACATACTTTTTTTTCTCTTAAGAGGAGAAGCATTGACCAGTCCTGGAACAGGTGCTCAGACCTGTGTCTAGGAGGCAAGATTCCCTCTGGGGATACAGAATAATGGAATAAATGTATTGAACGGTGATTTATACAAAATAGGGCTCTGGATTGACAAGCCAGTGACCATTTAACTCTTATATTTCTCAAGTAAGACAGTAAAACAAAAACTAAACAAAGAAGAAAGTATAAGAATTGTGAAGTTGGAATTTGAGAAACAACAGAGAAATGACTAGCAGAGGTTCAGAACGAGAGCAAGACAGATGGTCTCAGATCCATACTCAGTACTCACTAATTGTGTAGCTGAAGTAACTTGATTTCTTTTCCTAAACAAAAGATTATGTACCCATAGGGGTAAATTTAAGAAGATGATGCATGTACCAATCATTTTATAGGTGCTATTATATTCATAATCATTACCATCCTAGTAATACCTGTGAAGAGGCTACAAGACATCAATCCCATGCTCTCATCACCTTATCAAAGAGCTGCCCTTTAGAGCAGGGCTCACCTTCTGTACTCAATATTTTTCCTGAATATTAGATCTCAGGAAGAAAGATTTGTTTATATCTTTGGTCCTATAAGAAAATTAGAGCAAGGATAACCCTTTATGTACCTTTGATTGACTAAGCTGCACACACACTCATATATCTCACATTTAGAAATACTTTGGCACACTAGTGAGAACGGCATATTTTATATCTACAAACACACATATGGAGACAAAAATGGACTAATTTATAGCTTTCTTCAACTAAGATAAAATATGTAACCTTTCTACTTTTTCTTTTTCATGTGTCACTGCTTCAGATATCTTATTCCAGACCTGCTAAATGGGAGGGGGATGAATAGAAGGAAGGAGAGAGCAGTGAAAATTCAATTTAGATTGCAATAAAGTTGCCAGATCATACCCATAATATATCTTCAGAATGTAATTTGTAAAGCCACTTCAAACATACATCACAATCTAATTGTGATTGTCATATTATATTAAATTATAATTAATAAAATACCCAGTAACATTCATTAATTCAATTCATTCCTCGTTATGCTTCTTAAAACATATCTATTTTATTCTCCTTTACTTTTCTGTAACTCTTTCTTGGCCTGACCCATAAGCAATTACAGAGAAGATGCAAGTGTCGTGCGTGGCTCAGCAACGCTCAAGACAGTGCCATCAAAATAAGTGGGTGTAGAGAACATACCGACCCTAGAGGGAAGCCAATGCTAAAGTCGGATGGCATTGTTTTTACTACTCAGGAAGCAAAACTAGAGATGACGAGACACAGAGGTGGAATAGTCATTCATCTGAGAGAAAAGAAGAGCCTTACTCTAACTCTACATTTTTTAGATATTTGAAAGGGAGCAAATTACTCAAGATCCCAGTGCATCACTTTATTCCAAAACAATAGGATTTGCCCAAATAATCTCTTATGTTTCATCCATATTTAGTATTATGAATATATTCTTACTTTACAAGGGTAGCTTCTTGCTGGGTATGGTAACACATACCTGCATTCCCAGTTACCCAGGAGGCTGAGGCAGATGGATCACAAATTCAAGAACAATCTGGACCACTTAGGGAGATCCTGTCTCAAAATTTAAAAACAAATAAATAAACAAACTAACCAAAAAGTTGGGAAAGTAACTCAGTGATAGAAAGTCCCCAAATTCAATACCCAGTACCATGTGCGCGTGCACACACACACACACACACACACACACACACAAAGAGTAACTTCTTAATGATCATATTATAAAAGAAGTTCATTCTTTCATCTATTCATTCAATTGTTGAACATCTATATTTATTTACAAAGTAAAATATAAATCTTGTAAAGTTCATAAAGTTCATAAGCAATAGGTTATGGATAAATCTTTGTGGTATCACTGGAAAGAAATCTTTAAATTTATTCTATGAAAGTCAAGGAAAAATTCATGCAGGAAATGATATTTAAGCCAGGACTGAGTAATAAATATTTGCTTCAGTGCATGGCTCTTCTAGCTGCAAGTCAGAAACACTGAAGTCACCTTTGTTCCCAACATCTTCCTCTTATCTTGCCTTTTCCCCCTACTTATGTTATAATTCTGTTCTCTTTTCTTTACTTCTACTACCTCCTTCAAAGTGAGAATAATAAACCTGGTTACTCATGTTCCTGCTGTCCAGGGATGAGGGTCTTTTATGGGCCTACCAACAAGGCAACACACCTCCCCCAGAGCCCACTGTGCCTTCTGTTACGCAGTGTCTCTCCCTCTCCTCTTTATTTCACTCTGGTACTTACTCTCTTTTGTGACCAAATCTGTCCTTTCGCATTTCTTCCTTTCACCTTTGTGTCTTTTATGGTCCATTTGTCCCAAATGCATTATGTTCTTTGCCCACTACAAAATTTTTGCCCCTGCCTGGTATGATTTTCTTTCCCTTCTCACTTTAACCCAGTTACCTCTTCTTTGTCTTCATATTGCAGTTTAAGCATTATTGCTTCAGGAGATGTTCCCTTTGTGAACTTCTCACTACCACCATCAAAGACAGAGTGTCTCATTAAGTATTCTCATGGAATTCTGTTTTACTTTTTTCCCTTTATAAAAAAAGATATCTTTAATTGTAATCACTCCTATGAAATTGTTTAATAAATATCAATCTCCTTAAATTAGATCAAACCTCAAGCCAGCAAGGGCTCTCTGGCTCTGCTCATCATAAAGTCTTCAGTTCCTAGAAAATTTTTTCACCAAAAATAAGGGCTTATTAATGAATAAATTAGATGAGTAAATAAATTAATAGCATATTGGTAGATGAATAAATAGATGGAGTATAAATAGATGAAAAGGTGCAGTTTGCCAAAGGGATTTAAAAAAGAAGAAAAGACACCCAAGTACTTCATGAATCAAAGCAGAAGGAAATAGCAGCCCGTGCACTTCCTTTGGATGGACATAGAGAGCACAGGACACAATGCTGGAACATATGAGGCTTGGGGAGTAAGTTGGAACCATGCTGCAAATTAGCTGTTTGCCAAGTTAAGAAGCTTACATTTTTCCATCCTGGGGGCATTAGAGAATCAGAGCAGGTTATTAGGAAAACAAATAGTATAATCATATTTGCTTTCTATTAAGATAACCCTGGCAACACTGGAGGAATGCAGTACTAAATATAGGGAGACTCTTTATAGGGAAACTAGTTCGAAAGCAGCTCTGATTATGTAAAATTGGCATTCAATATGGACCAGTCAAGAGGAGCATAACCCAGATTTCACATCACAGGGAGTCTGTGCAGGATGGCTCAGGATGGCTGACTCTTGGAATGCGTGGAGAATTGTTAAAGATGAGAGTAGGACTGAAGGCAGGCAGGAGTGTGGTTGAGAAGAGATGGGAATGGCAGGTCAAGTAATTCTGTGATTGAACTTCATCCTTGCCTACTTTGATTTTACTCTCTACCATAGTTTTAGAGATATCAGTAACTAAACTAAGGACATGACAACATTGAAAAAGATGATTAATGGATAGAAACTGTATGTTATTGATTTATGATGAAGATAATAAAATAAAGACTTTTCATGCACATATTCTAATGAGGTTAAATACTTAAGGCTATACTTTAAGATCATTTGTATTTTTAAACATATTTTAGACATAGTAAACTAAAACTTCTAGGAATAATGTTTAGTCAAACACTTTAAATAATGTATATCACACAACATATACTCATTTCATTTCTAAGAAGAAATTAAAATATATTCTGTAGGACTGGAATGAATGTATATGAAGGATTTTATTTTACTTTTAATGCAATTTGTTAGATGTTTTATGTGGACATTGCTTTCATTTGCATGGGGAATTATTTCCCAGACATGGATCTTGTTAGGCAAAGACTGAGCTGCCATTTGAACACTGATATATTCTTGCAATACAGATAAACAGTTGGTCAATTTGTGTGATTATTTCTCTCTCCTGCCATCCTGTCTGGTACATTTTCTCCCTTTCCTTAGCCTGTTTGAGAACTGAAATATTGAATCCTGCCTACGATATCACCCGAACTCCTGCGACTGCTGGCTTCTTGAAGTGTGCTGCCAATGGTGAACACAAGCAGGGGCCAGAATGTAGAAAAAGAGGTGTTGGTACCACATCTCAGTCTCTGGTATAGATCTTTACTGGCTCCAGTTTTTGCTATGCTCCAGTGACTGTGCTATTTTCTAGCTTGTCCATTCAGCCTCAAAGAGGCAAATTGCTTCCCTTCTTAATAATCTCTGGGGTATATCCCTCTCTCTGTGGTTCCTTTATACTTGACCAAATGCATATACACTATTCCTTTATTAAATTATTTTGCTGAAATAAATTCTGCATTTTCTGAAGTCACAGAGACTTGGTTCCAATAAATGCTTCATCCTTGTTACTTGTGGAGCTTGAGAAAGTTATAAATTCACGTCTTCTCACCTATAAAATGTATATAATAATGAGATGAACCTGATAGAGACCCTATGAAGATGAGACGAACAAATGCATTCAAAGTGCCTTTTACTGGACTTAGCATTTATTAGGCATTACAATAAACATTAGAAAGACTTGAATGAAAATACAGTATATTTCCATGAAATGTGCCAAGTAAAATACTTTCTGCGTTCTCTTTTGGTGTCCTGGCTAGAAAAAGATCAAATGATCATACAATTCTATACCTCTACACCAATGTGTTTTTCAAGTGGAGAAAGAAATTTTAGCCTAGGATGGTTAGAGTTTTAGAACTATAGAGTGGAGCCACCTTTCCCATCAAGGAGGGTATGAGAGAAAACAGATTATTTTCACCAGTAATTTTGTATATAAGTTTAAAAAATTACATTCATATTCATTGTTTTGGTTTGAATATAGATGTCCCACAAAAGCTCACCCGTAAGACAATGCAAGAATGTTCAGAGGAGAAATGATTGGGTTGTGAGAGTTTTAACTCTATCAGTGAATTATTCCCCTGATAGGGATTAACCCAGTGGTAACAGAAGTGGTAGGGTGTGACTGGAGGAGGTGGGAATTGGGGGCGTGGCATTGGGGTATATATTTGTATCTGACAATTGGAGACTTCGTTCTGCTTCTTGAACACCATGATGTGAGCTATCTCCTCCGTCACACTCTTCTACTGTGATGTTCATCCTCATCTCAAGCCCTAGGAATGGAGCTGGCCTTCTATGAACTAAGACCTCTGAAACCATGAGTCCTCAAATAAACTTTTTCTCCTCTACAATTGTGTTGGCTGAGTCCTTTAGACACACCAGCACAAAAGCTGACTAAAACACTCATATTAGTTTATTTGTAGATTTTTTTAAATGACTGTTTTAAATAATAATCTAAATTCTCAATTTTGTCATCATATTAGCATCTTATATCTGAGAGAAATGTTATATATTGTTTATTCTTAAATCACTAGACATGCACATTGGAAATATCATTTAATCTCAGTGCCTAGATTTTCTGTAACTTGTAAAAGAGACCAAAAATAATTAACATATTAGTTAATAGGCAATTCACCTGAAATGAAATGCAGATATATTACATGAAGACAAAGCTTACAGTGGAAAAAGCCTGGATATACAGAATATATATGTGATGCCAGAATCAAAGTTCGTAGATGACAACAACCCCTGAGAACGACTACATTATGTAGTGGCCAGGAAGTCAGGGAAAAAGAAAGTGCTGTAAGGAATGTATCAGTTCCTCTTGAGCCGTCCATCTACATTGGATCAATAGCTCTTCCAACCATGGGACATTCAAGCTTTCAGCTTGAGAAATTGAAGTTCTCAAAATAAGTCAGGGTTGCAACACAAGTCCATCATGGTGTGTCACAGAAATGAAATGAGTTGTCTCCTACTCGATTGATGACTGACATCAAACCAGGAGGAAAACGGAGGAAAATAAATGAGACAAGGTTTTTGAAAAGTTGTTACAGAGACTTCTGTAGAAAAGTTTACAAAAAGGGTTCAGCTCTGCTTAAAGCAGATGCATAATTCCCGCCACAATAATAAGAGTTTTACAGCAAGCCCAGGAAGCGGTGAGGAGAGAATTCCCAGGAGAACTGTTTACTGCTATGGTTTTTTTAATACAGCTTTGCACAGGACACTCAGAACTTATCAGACCAGGGTGGTTTAGAAACAGGAAATACCCAAGGATTGGCAGAAGATGAGAAAACCAATGGTGGAGACAGGTGATTTTTTTTTAAAAAAACAAAACGATGACATAGATTGTATTTAATGACTAGAGAAACACATGCTGGCAGCGACCTATCCTATAAAACAAACTTTAAGGAAAAAAAAAATCAAAGTCTATTCAGCATATGTCCTGTGTTGTATAGCTAAAAAGACCCCTGCAGTGCCTAAAAACAGGCCAATGAAATCAATGTTTGGTGCGATTGCTAACTGAGCTTCATGTTGATAAAAGGGGGAAAAGAAGAAAAACTTTGTTGTCTATGCTACAAGTCCTCCTGCTCCTCTATTATCCAAGCTTTCAAAGTGATTGAACTGAAAATACTTTCCATCCTTGTATACTGATGCCCTGGATACATTGGAGAATTGTGAACTCCAATGCCTTAAATGTACCAGCTCTTTTTTCTTAAGCCATTGCCTAGAGCAAAGAAAATAGAGTGAGAAGCAATGAGCATCCCTGGCATCAAAGGTGAAGAATGCTCTGCTCAAAGGTGAGATGGCTGTATTGCCTCAGATCAGCTTGGTCAGTGCCTTCCAGTTAGCAGCCATTTTCTCTAGAAGACTTTCTAATTCTGGCACCTGCTGGGAAGCTTGGGTTGAACTTCCTTGATCAATTGGCAGAGATGTCTCTTCCATTCCTCTTCTTGCTCTCATTTGTATTTATCATTAACTCAGTCTGTTCATCTCTAAAATGGGATGCTCTCCCCTTACACGTGATACTGTTGGATAATGGAGTTCTTCCAATCAGTATGCAAAATGATTGGCAGGAAATCAAGGATCTGACTTCAAGATATCAATGTACACAAATTCCCCTCCTCCCTGTGCCTGCTGTGCAGAAATCATGGGCACCACGGTGAATACAATGTAGCTATGTAATGTTTACTAAATTAGTACTCACTCTATTATCAAATATATAATTTTGTACAGAATTCCTGAAATATATACAGTATTTACTTCAGTGTAGTTAGAGTAAGCTTGAAGTACAGCTGTAAATTAGTGTTCAGAAAATTGCAGTTGGAATATAATGGAGCACACTTGGAAACATATGCTAGTAACTCCATTGCCCTAATGTGTCCACAGATGTGATTACATACACGAAAGCATGATTGTAAGAAGCATACAGCAAACTCTTCTGATATTTTGCTTAGTGATGGATATTGGAGCCAGGCAGTTTTTGTTATTTCTTTAATTGACATAAAATGAATGAGCAACTATCTGTTCCTCTCTATGTTCTCTCTAAAAGTCAGAAGCAAATTTTATCATCCTGACATTTCTCCACAGGACAATTTGAAGTGGTGTTTCAGATACCAACTTCATTCCCATAAGTTTGCAGATTTGAGCATTCTATGAAAAAGAAAATCTCTGTTGATATTTGAACCTCTTCTGTCTATCCACTTTTTACCTAATGTGTTCATTTATTCCTTATTTATTTATTTGATTACATACTACCCTGTAATGTTTGAAATACTAATTTAAAATGGGAAATTTCGTCATTTAATTGCCTGATTGGCTAAAATGTTGAGCATGTCCTTTTCCTCAACGAAAAAAATTCCGCATTGTCTCTAAGCTTTGATTAGTTAAAAATACAACTTCCTTTTCTTGTTTCATAGAGGAAATCCAGTTCTGTTTCCTAACTTCAGGGGTCATCTTCATATTAGTCCCCCCATTAGTACATTGCCAAGGAGTAGGTAGGACAGAGTTTCATCGAAAAAGATATGGATATTTCTCCTGTGATGAGATATGAGTGGGTGGCAAGTTCTAGGAGGGAAGTCACTCCCTATGAGTGGCATTTCAGACTTATCTTCTAAAAAAGAGTGATTAGCCTTAAAACTGAGAGAAAAAAAAAAAAAAAAAAACAGTTTTAGGACTGAGTAAAATTCTTGCTATTTTATTTTAACCAAGCTGTTTTTTTTTTTTTTTCTCTAAGTGTAGGCTATTTAATTTTGGTGATTTGTCATCACAGTGAAAAAAAAATAACACGCATTTAACTAATCTGTGCTGTCTGAGGAGGAAATTCTACACTTCCCTGGGTATTCTTTGAACCTTCTCAGAATCTAGGTTTGCCTACCTCTGAGGATTCTTAGACCCATTCTTATTTCCCTGGCACATCTAATCATCAATAGGGTGCCATCAACATCCAATGATAACTGGTATTTAAAAAATGTTACTGTAAATGAATTCATCCAAAACAATATTATGGTCTGGATCTGGAATGCCCCCCAAAGTCTCATTTTGAATGCATGAACCCCAAAGCAGGGAGGAGTGCAGATGGGATGTTTAGGCAAGGATTGGATCATAGGAGTTCTGACCTCATCAAAATACCTTCATCAAAACCATCCATCACTTGATGTATTAATCCACAAAAAGATGAAGGGACTGTTGGGAGGTAGAACCTGGTTGAAGAAGCATGCCTTGGAAAGTGGTTTATCTTTTCACCAGCCTCTCTCTCCTCTTCTCTCTTCTCTTTTCTTCTCTCCACACCCCACTTCCTGGCTGCTACAAACTGAGCAGCTTTCCTTTATAATGTTCCTTTCACAATCATGTTCTGCCTCACCTCGGGCCCAGAGCAATGGGAGCAGGGCAATCAAGGAATGAATCCTCAGAAACCGTAGCCAAAATAATTCCTTGGGTTGTGTTTCTCATGTCTTTTTTGTTCACAGCAATTCAAAGTTTACCAATAAAATGAAAAACAAAATTTCACAAGTAAAATTAAGAATTTTACTTTGCAATAGCTATCTAAAAAATCATTTTTTTTTAAGTGAGTGTGTGTGTGTGTGTTTGCATTTTATTGGGGATTGAACCCAGGGGTGCTCTACCACTGAGCTACATACACACCTTGTTTTTGTTTTCAGAAAGGGTTTTGCTAAGTTGCTGAGGTTGGCCTTGAACTTTTCATTTTCCTGCCTCAGCTTCCCAAGTCACTAGTATTACAGGTATGTAACACCATGCCCAGCTAATATGTCTGTTTTTTACTTTACTGATAGGATTTTTTAAGGCACAATGGAACTTTGTATTTCTAATAGTCAGCAGAAACTCATTGCCCACTTTCTAGTTACCATTTTAATTACTACAACTTTTGGTATGGAGTCTTAATCTTCCTTAAGATAATTAAAGATCACATTTTATATGATTCCATGCTCTCCCCTTCCAATAGGGATTTCACTGTAATGCTTCTCCTCACATCACCCTATGTGACTCAGGACTGTGTTTCATTCTTAAACTTTTTCAGTGTCCCTGGGAAGGGCTCTGTCCACCCATGGTACGTTTGGTTATTTGCTATAAATACTGCTCCTCTTTACCTCATGTTCCATTCCTTCATTTCCCTGCTTCACTCTGCCAAGTCACTTTTTCCTGTTTTCTCATCTATTCTAGAAAAACCTGTGAACTTGTTCCACCTACCATTTGGACAACTTGACCACTCACCTCCTTTCTGAGATCTTTCTTGTATTACCTACTATACTCTACATTGATGATTTAATTGTTTCACCCAACTAAACATTAAAGCTCTTGTGGGAAAGAACCACCTGGTAGCAACTGAAATGAATCTTCCTTGGAGTATTTTTCAATAAATGTTTGCTAACTTAGAGAATGAAAGCTGAGTCCACTTATAACAACCTCACTTCCTCACTGAACTCTGTCCATTTTAATACTGTGAGCTAATCAGATTGAAAGTGAATTTTTGAAAAGAGCAATTTCTAAATAAACATATTACAGCAGGCAGGCACATAGTAGAGGTTCAAAAATGTTTGCTGACAATTCAAAATGGAACTTCAACATTAGACTGATTTTCCACTTTTATATACACTTCCAGATGTGATTATCACAACAGTTTCCTAATATGCTTACTATGATCTTCAGACATAGAAATCTTAATATAGTGATATAAGTAAAATGAGAATTCACAATTTCTCCTTCAAAACTGCTTGTGCTGAGTTTTGAATTTTAAGATTTATATAGATATTTATTTGATTCCGACTGAAATAATGTGAAGTAGAAAGCAACAGGAAAATACTCAAAATAGTTACAGGATAAAGGGTTAAAAAGTTGGTCAGTGTAAATTACTTAATTTTTTTGCACTTGTCTCTGTCTGAAAGATCCTTGTCCAGTAGATCAATTTGTCATCAAGAAGGTAATCTATATTTACTTTGAGGCAGGTACTGTAGCTCTTAACTCTGCATTTAGCTGATTCAGCTCCTATCCAGACTACTTTGACCTCAGAAATATTCCCTGCTAACTGTCCTCCTGTTCACTCCAATTTGTACTGCCTAAATGCTTACTGCTGAGTGTCCCTCTGGCCATTTTGAAAGGTGTTTCATCACACTACAATAAACGTGAAATACTGATGCACTCAAAATGGCACATGCACACGCGCACACACACACACACACACACACACACGGCAGCTGGATATCGACATGGGAATGGACAGGAGCATTTATTACACTTTACTCTTATACCATTGTCTACCTTTGGCAAGGGAAGATTGTAAGTGTCCCTGGTGGTCTATGCCGATCAATACTACGTGGGAGTTAAATTAGACCTCAAGTCAAGCACACATCTATGTTGGCTGAGATACCTTCAACCTAAAATCCCTGGAAAATTTACATTTTTCCACTAAGTTAACCAGTAATAGAGTGAAATGAGTGAGAAAAAAGCAGCTGTTTAGTCTGTGTCTTGCATCTTTTTCAAACAAACCTGGACCCATATTTTGCTCTTGCGGGGTATTACAGTAATAAGCCTAACAGTCTCTCTCAAATTTTCAGCCTGGAAATATTGTTGATGTACTAAAAAAGCATTCACTAAGGAAGATAAAACCTCATGAAATCAAATTTGAGAATCTAAGAAAGTCTCTGATTACCTATCTTTTGTATATGCTCTCGTATACACAATCTTGAAAGTAAATTGGGAAACAGACACACTTTGGATGGTAGAAAATTAATCATATAAATTAGTTGTTAATTCTGCATTGCTGAGTCAAAGGTAAATTTGAAGTAGATGACTCATGCTTGTTAAATTAGTATTTCCTCAATTATTTTGGTTATTTCTTAGTTTCACATAATATCCAGAGGGCTTTTGGCTGTATGTACAGACTTCATTATGTATCAACTTTGTAATTTTTGAAATCAGACAACTCTTCAGTTTTAATGTAACACTTTTAGCTCTTTTAGTGTTTCATTTGTTTTTCAAATACAACAGAATTCCAGAAGAATTCCTGATTAAATAGATCAAGTCTCAGTTTAAAAGATACATTACCAAGAAGTGTTTTGACCTAACTTTAGATAATCAGAAGCAGTTTCTTCTTCCAGTCATGTTAACTAGGAATAAAACTGACCACTAACTGGGTCAAATTTCAGAGAATGGGAAAAGCATTGTATTGGAATAACCCTGGCAACTAATCTAAAAGGATCGTTAACAAAGGATTCTTGAGCAGAACGGCACACTTCTCAAGACCAGAACAGTGTGCTGAAGCTATTGAGAAATGAACCTGCAACTTATTTTCTGTGAGATTCTGATGGAGGTTTAACAGTGATCTTCCTGAATGGGGAACCCAGGTTTGTAGTGTTTTCAATTTCTATGGTATGAGTATTCATGGCTGATTTTAATCAACCAAAATGACATCACTGAAAGGGAATCTGGAAGAGATGCCATGATCCTCTTTCATGGATTGATATGCATCAACTCCAGCATACCCCTAGTTATCTGCTAATGTAACTACCCAACACAGTTTATAACTCGAAAATGGGAAAACAGCAACCATGTTTTATTTTTCTTTAAGCTTTCCAATGCTTGTACATTTATTTTACTTGCCTCTCTATATTTGAGGGTAGTGATCTTGGTTTTGCCTCCCTGAATCATGGTCCAGAAGTATTTGGCTAACTCAAGAATAAGCATAATCTAAACCAATTACGTATATATACTATGTACAAAGTACTGTTAGGCGTGTATTTGTTCTCAGATATCCACATGGCTGTCTCTTTTCCCCTTCAAGGCCTTTATTCAAATATCGTTTTTCAAACGATAATCTTTATTCAAAAATCAGGTTGACCCTAGATACCCCATTTAAAATTGTCAATCAATGTTTTGCTATGTTTCACATCTATTATGCTGCTTCATCTATTTTCCCTAGCACTTGTATATTCTAATATTTTTGAAAATTTAACTTACTTATTTTTGCTAATTGTCTATTACCTACCTCTCTTCCACTAACGTCCAGAAACCTAAGAAGCACAGGATTTTTTTTTTTTTTTTTTTTTCTGTTTTGCCTTCTCCAGTCTCTAGAACAGTGCCTGGTATATAAAATATATCAATGAATATTTGGGAATGGATGAGATTATCTCTGATGTCTTAACAGGATAAAAATCTGTGATGCTTCTGAAGAATTTTCTCACAGTAATTGATACTTAGTGTATTCAGAAGAGATTATGGATCCCACTTATCAATAGATTTAGATAATAGCCTAAGTCATATTCTGAAATCATTTGGGTATGGTTCCAGTAAGAAAACAAACATAATCAAGTGTGTGTAGGGGGATGGGAGGCTGTGATATAACATTTTATTGAGTAAAATATTTTATTTAATTCAAGTATATCTTCTGGAATTATAGGTACTTGGAAAGAACTATTTAGATTATTCCCAAGCCTAACTCCTGCATTTTCTCTGTTTCTAATTATTTCAGTTCTTATAATTAGTTAATAAACAGAGAAGCATACCTTTCATTCCTATAAAGTAAATAATAACATTCCCTCTTATAAAATATCACTTAAAAGGAAGGGGTCATAATCTTGAAATAAACTCTCCATTTTCTAAAATATAAAATGGGCCTATGACATACTTGTTCATAGCATTTAAAAATGGTTTTGAAGAAAATCATGTACAAGTTTTAAAAGGGTGTGTTTTTAATGACAGGCTGAAAAGATAAAACAATCTACCCTACAACTAATACAGAAGAAAATTATTTTGAAATATGAAGCAGGTAGAGCCTAGTGCCTTTCCTTTGTTAGCAATTTGAATCCAATTTGTGGCAGAAAGGGCAGGCTCTCCTGGATCAATAGGGTGCATTCAGCACAGCGACACACTACACCTGATCCAGAGTCAACCTGGCTGGGGACCTATTAGCTATACCTGAGGGACTCTCCCTAGCTTTTATCTCCAAGTGCATCTCCTAGGATTACAGGTACTTGAGGCTAATTAGGTCTGCTCTATTACCTGCCATGAAGGCCCTCTGTTTCTACAACATCCCGTTTACCTTCCAATTTCAGTGAGATAATCAGGGTGCCACAGTGCACTAAAGGTAAAATGATAGCCTTGCATACACCCCTGGATGCCTTTATCTCTTAATACCATGCACTGGTGCACACACATGTGACACACACACGCTACAGGGCTACCGAGATAATAGCTGGACTGACCTGTTACAATTTTACCTTGTTTGCTTTGTTGCTTTTCCTCAGAAGTCAGTCTCCCTTCCAATGTAATTATGTGATTAGAGCTAAAGACTACAAACAAATAGAGATTTGTCCCCTCCCCTTGAGTGAGCGGAGCGCTGAAATCAAACCTTTTAAACATGGAAACTTTGGAAGCCTACCCTTCACTGACACAGGGCGGCAGACCTGAGGTATAAAAAGCAAGTCAACTCCTGACTCTCCTTCTCTTCCTCTTGGACTCATTAAGCCAAGGAAATACCAGCAGACAGCAGATTCAGCCTTCATGTTGCATTTGTTTAGATTTTAGAAGATAAAGTTAATATTTTATTGCCTGGTATGGCATATTAATAATATCATAAGAAATTAAGACTATGGATCAAAACATATCCTTTGAAAATATTAAACTCTGCCCTATATCTATCCTTCCTTATTTGGGCAACCTTTTTGCTTATCATATATGCTAGTTATAGAGTAATTATATTTAAGTAGATGGTAAGATAAAGATGTGTCCCCTTTTATGATGCAATTTTCCAAGGTCAAATCAACCAGATTTTACACTGAAAGTTTCTCCCAGTTTACAAGGAAAACAAAATGTTTGGCCCCACTGTTCTATGAGAGAAATTATACACACAAAGAAAAAATTGGTAATATTATTTCATGTTCTGTTGCTAATATTTTTATCATTAGAAAGCATAATATTCACTTTTCTGGAGGAATTTTAAGGTGGTTTATGTGCTTGATTTTGGCCACTGTTTTGTGCTTCCTGGAACTCTGTTCTTTGTCCAGCTTCAAACCTGCAGAACTCTCTTTGAAGGAATGTGTTGTAGGCTGCACAAGATGCAGTTGTAAGTCAAGGGTTACACACCCAAAGTCTTACAAAGATCTGGCAAGTGACCCAGGTGGGTACAGTGGTTTTTTTGGTGACATCATAGTGTAATTATCTGAAGACTTATTTCCACTTTGGAAAATTATATATTTTGACCTATTTGTCAATTCACATACAAATATAAAGATAATTTAGAGAAATCCCATGTACCCTTTAGCCATTTTTCTTCAGTAGTGACATCTTACGGTATTGCAGAATCACAGCCAGGACACTGACTTAGATATTACCTATTATTCTGAAATTCTCAACATTTCCCCAGTTTACCTGTATCTATGCATGTGTGTCTATTTCTACATAATTTTATCTTCTATGTAGGTTTTCTATCTACTACCTCAATCAAGATATAAAACTGTTCTATCACCACAGAATCCCCCTTTAATAACCAAGCGTTCTTCAGTACTGGACCCCTTTCTTCCTCTTGCCCCTAATTCTCACGAACCACTAGTCTATTTCCATCTTTATGATTTCATGACACAAGAATATTGTGTAAAAGGAATCATGCAGTATATAACCTTTTGTTACTGACTTTTTTCACTTTGTACAAATTCTTTTAAATTCATTCAAGGTTTTGTATGCACCCAAGAGATTCTTCTTATTGTTAAGTAGTTGTTCATACAGTGAACATATCACAGTTTGTTGAACCATCCATCAGTTGAAGGACTTTGGTCTATTTTTAGTTTTTTGCTATGAATATTTTTGTAGGCTTCTGTATAAATATAATTTTTCATTTCTTTTTTTCTCATCTTCATCAGAGACAGAGATTCAGAGAAAATTTCTATTATGTGGTCACAAGAAAAGTGACCACATAAACACCATGAACACTGGCAGTTAGCACTCAACCTCAGAGCTACAGGACAACAGGCAGTGGTGGTTGCTGTCCTAACTGAGTATATGACTCACTTCCCAGATCCAGCAAACCTTGCTGTATTGAAATATGGACCTAAAAATTTTAGATCTACTATGAAGTGACTCTGGATATCTATATAAAACTTTACAGTTTATATATTTATATTTAAGTAGGCACATTTTGAAATATTGTGACATCCAAAGAAGTAAAACTACTGGCTAGATTTTTTTTTTTTTTTTTTTAACTACGGGCCAACTTTTAGTTTTTCAACCACATACAAAGAGCTCTTGTACTAACTTTATGGAACCCATGACAACTGAATTTACCTGAGAACCGGCTTTTGTTTTGTTTTGCCACTTTCATCTCATTTTAAAATTCTTGTCATGAATAAGATTAAGACAAACAAAATATATTTAATCAGCTATCAGAATCAATCCTTCATTCATTCAGGAATAACTAAAAGTCTGACAAGTGTCAGTCAATTTGTGCTGTGGATTCCTAGTAACAGTAGCTGAAGTTTCACTCTCAATGAGTGGATGATCTTGTGCAATGTTCAGCCCGGTAGCCAAGAATGGCTCTGGCCCTGATGGTGTGGTTTTTCTGACCATAAATTCTATTAATAACTACTAACTTCCAAGCTTATTTATCAGATGATGTCTGATTTTTTAAAGTGTAGATGTGTGAATTTTGTAGAAAAAACTAGAGAATCAGATAAGCTTATGCCACATTCTAGCATGGACAAGTCAGTCAGAAATGAAGAACAGCTGGCCCACTAGAGCAGGTCAGCTATAGCTCCTTGGTCATTCTCGATTGTTGATGTGAGTTCACTGTCTCTGCTGCAGTTGAGATAAAATATTCAGCAAACAATAAGCATTGTAAATCCTGGCTTCTCCTAATAGTCATTTTCTCTATCCCTGGAAATTACCACTAAACTTGAGTTATTGCAACCACATAGATAGTTAAATATGTTATGTATGATCGGGTCATTGCATTATTGCATTTACCTACTCCAATAGATAACCCTTCATTCTTCAGTAAAATTTGTCTTAAGATTCACAAGAAGTAAAATCTGAACACAAATGAAACCAATAGAAATGCATGATTTTTATAGTTCTTTGAGGTACCGTTGACAACTAAAACTTGTATATATTTAAGTTGTGCAATATGATGATTTGATATATGTATACACTGTACAATGGCCACTATACTCAAGGTAGTTAACATACCCATCACCTAACATAGTTGCCCTTTGTGTGTGTGAGAGAGAACATTTAGGATCTATGGTCCTAGTATATTGTAAGTGTACACTACAGTATCGTTAACTAAATTACCATGATGTACATTGGATTTCCAGAACTTCATCTTACAAGTTTTTCTGGGGGGAAGGGTACCAGGGATTGAACTCAGGAGCACTCAATCACTGAGTCGCATCCCCAGCCTTATTATGTATTTTATTTAGAGATAGGGTCTCACTGAGTTGCTTAGTGCCTCACTGTTGATGGGGCTGGCTTTACACTCTCAATCCTCCTGCCTCAATCCCTCAGCCCCAGGGAATATAACCATGAAGCACTGTGCCCAGCTCTCAAGTTTAAGGTTTGTACCCCTTGATCAACACCCCCCATTCCCCTCCCAATTTCTATATCCGCCTTTCTACTCTGTTTCCATGAATTCAATCCTTCTAGATTTCTAGATTTTCATATATCATGCAGTATTTACTTTGCTGTCTCTGGCTTATTTCACTTCACACAGTGTCCATCATCCATATTGTTCAGAAGGTAGGATTTCCTTCTGCAGTTAAAGCTGAATGATGATTGTGTATGTACCTGTGTGTACAATATAGATGCACCCTACATTTTCTTCATCCATTCATTCATCAATGGGCAATTAGGTTGTTTTCATATTTGAACTGTTTTGAATAATACTACAAAGAACATGGCAGTATTCACATCCCTTTGACATACCAATTTCATTTCCTTTGGTTCTACACCAAGAGTAGTATTGCTGAATCACATGCCTTCCATTTTAAAATTTCCAAGAACCCTCCATACTGTTTTCCATATTGTCTATAAGAACTTGCATTCCATGTATATGTAGGTATATATTTACATGTGTGTGTGTATAGACATATACATATGCATATATACAAAGATACTCTCTCAGTGGTGTTGAATGCAAGTGGAGAGAGTTGTCTCTGTATGTTGCTGATCTTAGAGAAAAACATTTAGCTTTCACCATTTTGAGTATGACATTGTCTATGGACTTGCCATATATGGTTTTTATTATGTTGAGGTACATTCCTTCTATTCACAATTTGTTGAGTGTATTTTAACCATGAAAAATGTTCACTTCATCAAATCATTTTTCAGATGGTCATATGGGTCCTATGCATTTTGTTATTGTGATTTATATCCTGTTTACTGATATACATAGGTTAAAACAGTCCTATATTCAGGGATAGATTCCACTTTTAATCAGGGTGTGCTATCATTTTAACTTTGTGTTGAACTTAGTATTTGGTTGAGGCTCTTTACATATATGTTCATCAGGAGTATTGACCTGTATATTTCTTTACTTACATTCTTCTTGTCTGGTTTTGGTATTAGGGTAATGCTGGTCTCCTAAAATGAGTTTAAAAATATTCCCTACTCTTCAACTTTTTGATAAAGTTTGAAAAGATTGGTATTTGTTCTTCTTTAAATTTTGGTAGAATTTAACAATAAAGCCATCAGATCTCTGACTCCTTTGATTGGAATCTTGATTACACATTCAATCACCTAATGTTTATTGGTCTGTTCAAATTTTCTGTCTTCATTGATTCTGTCATGGTAGAACTGTACATATACATGCTCCTGAAAATTTGCTTATCTAGGTCATTTAGTTTGTTAGTGCATAGGTGTTTATAATAGTCACTTATCATCCTTGTTTTCTTTGGAACCAGTACTATTGTTGCTTCTTTCATTTCAGATTTTATTTATTTCGTCTTCACTAGTTTTTTCTTTTTCTCATTAGTCTAGGTGAAGATTTGTCAAATTTATCTTTTTTTAAAAAAAGTTTTTCAATCTTTTCTACATTATTTCTAGATTTTTTAAAAAACATTCTGCTCTGATCTTTGCTATTTACTTCCTTTTGCTTACTTTGGATTTAGTTTGTTCCTTTTCTAGTCCCTTTAAGTTTAAAGTTTAATATTTATTTGAGGGACTTTTTAATTCTTAATGTAAGCACCTGTCATTATGAACTTCCCATTTAGAATGCTTTTTTCTGCATCTCTTAAGAATTGTTAATGTGTTTCCATTTTCATTTGTCTCAAGATACATTCTAATTTTCCTTTTTATGATTTTTGATCCATTACTTGTTTGGGAGAGTATTAATTTCCTCATATTTTTGAATTTCCACTTTTTCATCCTATTATTGAATTTGAATTTCCACAGTTGGAACAAATGCTTGTTATGACTCTTATTTTCTTAAATTTGTTAGAATGGTTTTTTTGGTCTAACATATCATACATCCCATAGAATGCTTGTTGTGCACTTGAGAAGAGTTATTTTAGGTAAATTTGATCTAAAGTTTACTACAAATCCATTATTTCTTTATTGATGTTTTTTCTCTGATGATCCATTATTGCAAGTAGGGTATTGAAGTTATCTACAATGATTATCTTATCTTCCATTTTTCCTGTCAAATTTGTTGTTATATACATAAAGTATTTAGGGGCTTTGATGTTGAGTGCTTATCTACTAAAAAATGGTTACATCCTCTTGATGAATTGAGTGCTTTATCATCATAAAATGACATTTTTCTTTCTTGTAACAACTTTTTTTTAAGAATGTTCAAACATATTTATTACAGCTCCAGGTTGCAGAGGAGGATTCTCCCTTCTTACACATTTCTTCTTCCTCAGGAAAAACTGGAGTAATGATATCAGCCTATACTCCTACCTTCTTCTCCCAGGACATTTATATTGTAAAAATACACATGGGAAAAAGAAGTGATAGGTTAACTAAATAGAATACTGGAATTCCAGACAGAATTTGATTCTTTGTTTGGAGCAAGAGTTCTCCTTCCATTTACAAAAAAAAAAAAAAAAAAAAAAAAAAAAAAAAAAAAAAAATTAAGAGTTGGTGACCTATCACAGGCCACCAGAAATGTGTGATTATTCCATAAGTTACTTTTTTTTTTAAACTCAGCTTGAATACCAATGAAAATCCTCAGATTCTTCTGAGTTAGAATTTAAAGAAGCATCTTAGACAAATATTTAAGCCAAGCTTTCGTATATCATATGCACTTTTTAAAAGGATCAATAAAATATGCAATGTCTACCACTTTAGACTTACTAGCAATATACTCATTGGTATATGTTAATGTTTGGAACAAGGATACCAATTAATTTTTAAAATTGGCTATGACTATGATAAAGTACTACTTAACTTTTTTCAAAAACAGAAAATATTAAGACATCATTGACTTTGTAGAGTCATAGATATAAAGGAGATATTATAATGCCAATTTTGGCATGCTCATTTATTTTTGAACTGCCTGCTCATACCATCATAAATGTTAGAAAATGATCAAATCCCAGGGCATCTTCAATGAACTTTGCTCCAGATTCCATGGCTGAATTTCCTCATGTTTCATAGCATTCTGAAGGTTATAAACCTCAAGAGAGTATATTAAAGACCTTGGATTTTTTCTTTAACATAAGATACTTCTTCAAAAAAAAAAAAAAAAAATGAAGGTTGTTGCTTTAAAACAGTTTCTCCAACCAAAGGCTATTCAAAACACACTGCTTTGTTCATATATGAACTAATCTTGTAAGGAATAGTTGCTCTTTTTGTTCATAACCTGGCCTTATGACAAGGGTGAGGAAGAAGAAAAAGTTGCCTAAGGCATTTACAAGCTCTACAAAGACTTTATTAAAAAGAAAAATACCCACAAATTTACTACCAATCCATCTAGATCTTTTACCATGTTGTGTCAGCTCTCATGAGAGAACTGTAACATGAGAAATTTAAGCACAAGGAGTCACGAAAGCAACTGTATGATACACAGAGTAAACCATTTAAAGATACATTTTTCCTCATACATACTAAAAGTTAAAAACAGAAGTTTCAGAAAAATTGAATTTGCTTTTACCAGTGTCAATGAATATTTAGTTCAGCTAGTTCACTAAAGATTTACAAAAAATTACAGTTAGGTAATACACATTTTATTATTATGAAATATATTTATGATATCAGCAAACTTAGTAGACAAAAGATATAAAAATGGACAGGTTTAAATTATAAAAGAAGAGGCACAGCATAACTTGCAGGTTTAAGTAATATTTTATTAATATTCTAAAGTTCTTTATATACTTTTACAATTAAATTGCTGCCTGAAAAAGCACAAGTTAAGTCAAACCTGCCATTTACCATATGCATTTATATTAAATCCTCTTGACTGTCAATCCAGTTAAATACAGCATTACTATTAAGCTTACCAAGAGAACAGGAGTTGTCTAGTTAAATTTTAATTTCTTGTTTGTTTGTTTTGTTAAAAATGCTGAAAATACCAAAGGCCTCAGTTTAGTGGTAATTCGTGATAGTCATTCTGCAGAAGAAACTTCCACATTTTAAAAAGGAGAAGCTAGATCACTTCAGTGACAGTGACAATAAAAGCTTATCAGACAAGAAGAGATACTTAAGTCCTAGCATTTTCTTATGTGCTCCATTATACTGGATAAATTTTTTTGCCACTGTTATCATTTAGATATTAGTTAACCCCCAAAAGCTCATGTGTGAGGCAATGCAAGAAATTTGAAGGGAACTCTTCAGGTTGTGAGATCCTTAACCTAATCAGTGCATTAATCCACTTAAATGGATTGATTGGGTGATAAGTGTAGGCGGGAAGAGGTGGCTCCTTGGCAGTATGCCTTTGGGGTATTTTTTTTTTTTTTTTTTTGTGAACTGAACTTAGTCTCCGCCTCACCCCACTCCTTGTTTCCTGTTGCTTTCATCCATCACACAATTCCATCATAAAGTTCTGCCTCACCTCAGAACTTGAGGAATGAAGTCCTCTGAAACCATGAGCACCAAATACGTTTTCCTTCTCTAGAATTATTTTTGTCAGGTCTTTTGGTTGCAGTAGCAAAAAAGCTGACTAAAACAGCCACTTTAAAATATCTTAAGTGGAAAATATTCTTTTTTTATTAATTATTTTTTATTTTTACAGACTGCATTTTGATTCATTGCACACAAATGGGGTACAACTTTTCATTTCTATGGTTGTACACAATGTAGATTCACACCATTCATGTAATCATACATATACATAGGGTAATACTGTCTGTTTCATTCTACTATCTTTCTGTCCCCCCACCCTCTCCCACTCTATTTTCCTCTACACCATCCAAAGTTCCTTCATTCTTCTCTTTCCCCCAACCCCTCCCCCTCATTATATATCATCATCCACTTATCTGAGAAAACACTTGGCCTTTGGTTTTGGGGGCTTGGCCTATTTCACTAAGCATGATATTTTCCATCTTCATTCATTTACCAGCGAATTCTATAATTTTATTCTTCTTTATGGCTGAGTAATATTCCATTGTGTATATATACCAGAGTTTCTTTATCCATTCATCAATTGAAGGGCATCTAGGTTGGTTCCACATTCTAGATATTGTGAAATGAGCTGCTATGAACATTGATGTGGCTGCATCAATGTACTATGCTGATTTTAAGTCCTTTGGGTATAAACTGAGGAGTGGGAAAGCTGGGTCAAATGGTGGGTCCTTTCCAAGTTTCCTGAGGAATCTCCATACTGCTTTCGAGAGTGGTTGCACCAATTTGCTACTCTACCAGAAATGTACATGTGCCCTTTTTCCCCACATCCATACCAGCACCTTATTATTGCTTGTGTTCTTGATAATGGCCATTCTAATTGGAGTTAATGAAATTAATTTGCATTTCTCTAATTACCAGGGACGATAAGCACTTTTTCAGATATTTGTTTATCACCTGTATATCTTCTTCTGTGAAGTGTCTTCCCAGTTCCTTAGCCCATTTGTTGATTGGGTTCTTTGTATTTTTGATATAAATTTTTTAAGTTCTTTATAAACTTTGGAGATTAGTGCTCTGTCTGAGGTGTGTGTGGAAAATATTTTCTCCCACTTTCTAGGTTCTCTTTTCACATTATTGTTCACTTTTTAAAATATTTTCCCCTTAAAACCATGAAGTGCTAGTGTTTTAGAGCAAGCAAAAGGTCCTCAGTCTGAGACCCAAGGGCCTACAAAGAAAGATGTGAGTTCTGATTTACCAGAACAAGATGCAGTCAGAGACCAGTAAAGAGAGTTTGGCTAGGATAACTATTAAGTGACCTGATAAGGGAAGGTTAAGTCCCTGAGAACTTCAATGTACTAAATCTTGCAAGAATTTCCCATGAATTTCTCTGAACACTCACAGAATACTGAGAAAGTTTCCTTCTGGTGCACTATGGGGAGAGGAAACCACAGCCACACTGAATGCCATTGGGGTCCTTCTCCCCTCTGCTCTATGGAACAAATACCTTCATCTGTGAGATGCTGCCCTTTGGAACCTATGAAAACTCATTGAAAATGGAGAAACAGGAACCAAACCCTGAGCCTTACAGGTAGCAGGGAAATATGCTGCACTTAGAACATGGATCTGGGGGAAAAGAAGAATACTGAAAAGACAACATCAAGGAGACACCATGACACAGTGCTTGTTTGACATGTCTAATACTGAAGATTACCAGGAACAGCAAAGGACTCTCCCCAACACTTCACTACTAAGCAAGTGGGAGTCATGTTACCAACAACCGAAAAGAGAGAGAATCTGATGGTTGAACAGACTTTGGAGAAAACAAAATAAAACAAAACAAAAAAACAACCAAACTAACAACCTCTGTGGAACAGTACCCTCCATCAGGAGGGAAAGGTTTTGAAATCTATGGCACACAAAAACATCAAAACTCAAACTCAGCTCCACTTCTAATTACATTAACTCAATTCCCTCCCTCAAGATATAGCAGAATGAGGGTACCCATTTTGGTATGATCACTTTAGATACAAACTTCTACTTCAATCTCTACCATCATTAAGTGTAGCTTCAATCAAAATATAAATATACTAAAAGAGAAAGAAGGGGCAGGATACATTTTTAAGAAAGGAAACAATCATCAAAACTATAATCAAATATGATGTAGATCTCAAAATTGTCAGACAGAGGATTTAAAAATAACTGATAAATATGCTAATAGTCTAGTGGGAAAGATGATAACATGTAATACAAAATGGATAATTTTAGCAGAGAGATAGAAACTTAAAAAGAAGCATATGAAAATATCAAAAATGAAAAACACAGTAAGGAGATAAATGTCATTAATGAGCATAACACTTGATGCAGCATGACTGAGGACATAATTAGTGAATTTGAATATATGAGTACAGAAATTGTAGCCTAAAAAACAAATAAAAAATACTTGGGAGGGTAACTGGGAAAAGAAAGCAAGAGTTCTGAGACTATAAAATATCATCTAACCACATATCTAAGAAAAGAAGCTCAGATATACTAAGAATGATATAAAAGAAATCTACCCGTATGAAACTCAAACTTATAAACATAAGGAGAAAATCTTTACAGTGACCACCACAAGGAAAAAAGGATACATGTACCATATAACAAAGAAGAATTTTACAGATTGCCCATCTGAAGTCATGAAAGTTAGAAGACAATGGAATAACATGTTTTCCTATGCTATGAGAATAAATGGTAGAAATAATTAAAAAATCATAATTTGGGTTTTTAGTTAAAGAAGTAGGATTGAATGTACATATTTAGCACTTTTCCCTGATAATTAATTAAAATGAGGCAAGAGAAAAATAAGATCATATAAATTTTGTACAACAGAATGTCAAGATGGTATTCATTAGAGGACAAAGATTTGGCAAAGTCTTAGAGGATGGAACTTTGGCTCAGCAATGATAGGTGATAAATGGAAGGGTGGGAGCTACAGTATAGGTCACATGAAGAAAGATGTAGCTAATGTGAGGGGGAGGAGATCCTTGCCATAATCAGGAGACATTTGAGTCCTAGGAGTGGAACAAAGTATGAGAGAATAAATTGCTAATTAGTGTTAAACTGAAATTGATTAAGTGTATTCACTGCTCACTTAATACCCAGAAAAGATATTTATTTTCTTATTTTAAAAATGCATATTTCTTATTAAATAAGACAAAAGACCAATATGAAATTAAAATTGCTTGCTATTTGAGATGAAATCCAGTAACATCCCATATTTTGACTTTTTAGAATACCAGATCATTAGCTTCACTCTTGGCCCATTAGCCCTAAAATTGGGCTGTTTATATAGAAGCCCTGCCTATACACACATATACATAGCCCCTAGTCAGTGTTGTTCCACGACTTTTAAATAAGAACTTGCAACCAAGGTTCATTGACAATTTAATAAAAATATGCAACATTAAAGTGAAAACTACAAATAAACTCATGAAAATGACTTCAGAGAAAAAATAAATCTGGGGAGCAGAAGCAAAGTTGGAGAAAATGCTTATGAGTGTACTAAGAAACACTGAAACATACTGCATTGGGTGGAAGGCAGGGGTGAAAGAAAGTGGATCTACTAACCATGTTCTAAATGCACCCTGTTAAACCGCTCCTGCCACATTGTTCCAGTCATGCAGCAGGCAGATTCTCAGATGATCTCAGGTATCTACCTCCTGTGTACATGCCCTTTATAATTCCCTCTCACTGAGTGTGGGAAAGATGTGTGACAATGACTGTGTTTTACTCCCACTACTATTTAGGTTGACTGATCTCTTCAATTTGATTTAACTATATGAAAATTACCCTGGAGGGGATCTGACATAAGGTAAGCTTGGAAAGAAGGAATAGGTCCTTCTGAAGAGGAAGAACTAGAATAATGGACATTCTACTGCTTGTCTGTAAGAAGGCACCTGCCACATCTTCAGAGGCCTGTGGAGGGTGGAACCTGGTGGGGACCAGAGTGAGGCCTCTAGGAGCTAAGAGTGGTTCCCAGACAATAGATGGTAAGAAAATTGACATCTCAGTTACACGGCTGCAAGAAATTGGATTTTTCTGACAAACCTGTGAGTGTGGAAAAGGATCCTGAGCTACAAAGAGCAATGCTGTTTTGATAACACCTTGTTTGCAGCTTTGGAGACAGAGCCCAGGTTTCAGGTAAGCAAGGCTGGGCATCTCATCTACTAAACTGCGAGATAAAAAATGAGTCTTGTTTTCAGCAGTAAAAATTGTGGTAATGTATTATGCACCAATAGAAAATTAAAAGAGCATACTCAAATGCCCTTTCCTGTCCTTTTGAAACTGCCATCATTGTAGTCTCACGTGCTTCATGAAGCTATAGATGCTGTCAATATCTTTTATGTAATAATCCTTCATGTCTTAACAGTTTTAGCAATTGGTTATTTGTTCTAGGGATAGAACCACTAACCCAGAGAGTTTTTTAATTATTATTATATTTCATCTCCTTATATGAGAAGCTTCATCAGTATAGGGCCATCTCTTGTACTTTTTATATCACCCACAGATTCTAGCACAATCATTAACTACCAAAGATACTCAATGAATATTTGACAGATTACAAACTACCTTCACTTTCACAGTATATCACAATATATCACAGGGACTAAACCACTATTCAAACCACTCCTTGTGGATTCTGAAATTTTTTTTTTCAGGAAAACAATGAAAATTCCATAGCCTGAGTCATCTAATCAGATGAAATTTTTAATTTCAAAATAAAGAATCAGCAAACTCTAATTGATATCAATTCTACATGAGATTCAGCAGGAAGAATATCACAAAATTTCAGGACTCAAATCCCAAAGAATCTCATGCAAAAATTTCTGCCCATTATATTTGCAAAGTTGGAGATACATAGAGTGCAGCATTTATGCACACAGGGCTTAGAAAACAATATATAATGAGACTAGGGCAGAGCAAGTGTGTTCAGTTCATATGTGGACAAATGACACAACACCCCTACCCAGGTGGACATGTCTTCACTAAAGCTGTAACAGTAAGTCAAGTAACCTGTTTCAAAACCTGACAATCTCTTAACCACAGACACCTGGTTTGTAATTATAGACTTTATTATAAATAGATATAAGCTCTGAGTGATTAGTTATTGTGTAGAAAGTATTCAACCATGGACCACCTGATTTTCACATACTGCTGTACCTTCTTCTTCCTTTGATACATCCTTGCTATTAATAGAAAAACACCTGTTTCCTGATAGTCTTGCAAGCCATCAAGATATATATTTATGTAGAAACAGCTGGGAGAAAGGTCCTTGTGAAGGACAACCAAATCCAACTTTTACCATCACAAAGCTTTCTCTGGTAGCTGCTGATGGAGGCAGTTCTGCCTTGCCTCGCATCACTCTGGTACAAGCTACAACAAACAAAGTGAAGCTCCAGATAGACTTTAACTACTGTGGGAGGATTAAGAAAATCCTGCAGCAATAAGGCTAGGATTTCCATTTGATCCTACAAACAAAAAGCATTTCTAAACCCACAGGTGAATGACATATTCTCAAAGCCAGGGGCTAGGTTGCAAGCATTTACTGCTTCCCTCCCACGTCTTTTTCCAGCACCTGCACACACCTACAATCTTCCCTTCCTGATGCTAAAAGCAGGGGGCATCCAACTACAAAGATAAACTAGGAGCAGCTAAAGAAAATGAATGATGACAGGAAATGAAAGTGGCAGAGACAGTTTGTGGTTGTTTGATGACTTTAATGCAATGAATGGTGGCCACAGAGTTTCCTGTCAACAAGTGTCTATATAGAAAAATAAAAAAGCAATCAAAACAGTAACTGACATTTCAGAACATTTCAGAGGAGGCAGAGGTTTCATGCTTGACAAAACCACTTGTTTAGAGTCCTTTGCAGGAACTACCCCTCATCTAGAAAGGAATAATCGGGATAAAGCTCAGGTGAGTGGGTGCAATGCTGGTTCTATATTTTAACCTCCAAGAGAAAGTGGGCCAGAGCATGGAAGAATTAATGACCTTTGGTCACATCTAATGCAAGATTTTAAAAATTATATAGGATAAGATGTTAGATATAATCCCAATGTAAATCCTGTTAGTAATTGAAATATGTGATCTTAAATCAATTAGTTTACTTCCATCTAATTCTTCATGTAAAAAAATTCACCCTTTCATTCTTGCTCCCAAGCCATACGTCTGCCATGAGGTACAGAAAGAAGATTCACAATGGTAGAGGTGCTGAGAATCAGGGTGCCATCATACATAAATATGCATTTGGAAAAGAGGAGAAAGCAATGAATACAATATTGTGCAGATTTTCTTGGCTAAATGGATATATTCACACCCACCATACTTTCATCTCATTTTTTTCTTTGAGACATCCCCCACTTGCAAGCTAAAGTTCTTACCGTTTTCTCCTTTGAATCTGGATCTAGGCCTACCACTTGACTTATCACAGTCTGATTTCCACTTGCATCTACTCTCACTAAATGCCAGCTCCTTCTTCTCCAGCAGGCAGCCCTGCCAAATGCCTTCATCCCAGTAAGCTCCTCTCTACTCAGAAAATTGTGAATCTGTATTACATGGTTGAGCCTTTCTCCTTGAAATTCTTCTTTTCTTTTTTTTTTTATCTTAAAAAAGAAAATGCTTTAGAGAAATATGGCTGTAATTAACAACTGACAAAAATATCTGGGCTTGAGCTGAAGTGGGAAATCACAAAGGTTAGTTACTTATTTTCTCATGCATTTACCATTTGTTCTCTTTTCTCAGGGAAGTTGAAAGACCTAAGGTTCAAACTTAATAAGGCCCCATACTGTTTCTAAGAGTATTTACAACATGCAAAGTATAAGCCAGTGCATTGCTTATATTTAAATTTGTTTTCACTCATCTGAGCCATTACACAGTATGCCATCCCTAAACCTTTTATAATAAGGAACACACGTTTCTCAGTCATGAAAGGGAATGAAATGTTCAGCAATTTGAGCTCTCTGGTACTGGGAAGGTGACAAAACATTTATATGTATCCAATCTATTCCACTGATTTGGCTCCAGCATTAGGAGGGACTGCCTGAGGCACAAACCTTTTGCTATATACACATCCCTGGGAATTAGCAGGTGAACCAAATGGCCCACAGTGATGACAGCAACATCTTTCAAAACACTCAACTTTACTAAGTGGATTCCCCAAACACATTTTCTCTTTCTGAACAATATCATTTTTTAAAATTTAACTGATTGTACAAATGTTTGTTGACTTGGTTAAAAGAAATTTCCAAGAAACCAAAGACTAAACTATTAACATTTTTTTTTTTACTCCAACAAGAATGGCTGCATAATTTACTTCCTATGAATTATCTCCATATTTATCATTGATTTTTAAAATCTGTAAACCATGGCAAGTTAATCTAGAAGAATAGCATCAGGCTGATGTAGGTGTGACACAGAACTTAAAAAAATGAATATTTATACATACCAATAAAGAGGAAATTTTCACTATCTGCATTGTTTTTACTCATTGTATTGGGAGTAAGTGCTCTATGGATTACAGTCGCAATCTTGTAAACATCTTGTAAACAGTTATGATATCTATAGGGAATCATTTATTTTTTAGGCCCAATTTTTATCATTGTACAAAAAAGAAATTATAAGATAATACTTAAAATCTCTACTCTAATTTTTTATTGATAAAGTATGAACATAATTCCATAGCATGCATTGAAAAACTGATTTCCAGAGTTTAAAAGCAGATAGTATATTTTTAAATTACACTTGAAACATTACTTATTTATAATATCACCTACTACTCACATAAAATTATCTTTTTTAAAGGTAATAAAAAGTACAGATACTACTGCACATTCAAAACCTACATTTAAATTTTTAAGTATTTTACACCAACTATTGCACAGAAAAGAAGTATATGGTTAGTGGGTTCAGAGTAATTATCACTTGGGACTTGTGTCCATACAAGATGTAATGTCAAAACCTAGAATGGGAATTTTTTTAACTTTGTTTTTTCCATATGCAATTTGTCCTGTGAAGTGCTTTTTTTTTTTTTCCAGTTAGCAGACCTGGCAATGTAAAGAGCCATCTTCTCAAGCCATCCATTTGCTTTCTGCCATTACCTAGAGCTGGTCAAACATTGTCTTTGTGCCACTTTCTGCCCACTACATTCCTCATGAGTCATGAACATGTTTTTTCCAAAGTTACCAAGGTGAACACACGTGTATGTAGTCACTGGGAATTTCCTGGGGTAGTCTAAGACTTCTGTCAACACACATACATCTTCAACTTTACATACATTTAGACACTGAAAAAAAAAGTACAGGACACCTAAGTATTAGTATGTGTAGTTATGCCAAAAAATAGCAAAATAAGAAGACTAAGTATGACTTTGTATTATCATTGCTGAACTACTACCAGGCCCTTCCCCACAGCCACCCACATTCGGCATTATGAATTCCTGATCCAGTTGGGTCAGAAAATATACTAGGATAAAAATAGACATTTTCTTTTTTGTCTAAATTTTACCACATGAGTTCCTAATTAGAATAAGTTATGCTCCATGTATGTATATCAAAATACACTCTACGGTCATGTATAGCCATAAGAACAAATAAAAAAAAATTTAAATTAAAAGAAAAAATCCCAACTTTTGATTACCTCAATGGAGGAAAGGGTGAGAACTATACATGATCTTCAAATTCCATTTTATTTATTTCTTTGTTGTTTGGATGATTACTGTACTAATCAATTTTAAAAATCAGAAAAGGAAATGAAGTTAAAAAATAAAATACAAAATAAAAATATATTATACTCCATAAGATTGTGCCTGGCTGCCTTTAACAGTTTCTGGGGTACACATCCATGTTTGTGTAGATCAGCTTATTAACAATTCAGAACATGTGGGATTATATTAGGGTATGTACTATGTCTCCCTCATCCAGTCTCCCTAGAATTTTGGAAGTGCCGTAAATCTTTGGCTTCAGTGAACCCCCTCCAAAAAAAAAAAATTGAGTCAGATGTAGAATTGGCCACAATGTTTTATTTATTGCATGAGATTCAGAAAGTTGGTCTTCTTATTATGTTCAAGATACTATTTTAAGTATCAGAGATACACTGTGAACGTGATCGTTGAGTG
Organism: Sciurus vulgaris; assembly: GCF_902686455.1. NCBI lineage: Eukaryota > Metazoa > Chordata > Mammalia > Rodentia > Sciuridae > Sciurus > Sciurus vulgaris. The sequence goes on along the minus strand of NC_136463.1, from coordinate 100,607,070 downwards.
GAGTGAAAACTGGTCAGGGAGGCATGAAAAAATAGGACAACTTCAAAGTGGGGAAAGATGCTATTAAATGTGTTAACAAAGTAAAGGCGTTTGTGTTGGGAAGAAGTCTCCTTCACTGATGAGGGTGTGAATTTTTCTTCAATTTTTTGAGAAAATGTTAAATTAGTCAAAATTCCAGATACCTTGAATAATCTGCAAACTAAGGAATGGTGCTGAGATGGTCTCTGGGAATGTTCCCTGCTCCCACAATTGTCTGTCCCAACAGTCCAGCAAAAACTTGAAAATCCACTCTTAAAAGTATGATTTTTTAGTGTTTTTAATCCATTAAAATTTAAATGCCCTTGAGAAGAACCATACTGTCTATCCTCTTATCTTCACTTCAAACCGGTTTAACAGATTTTTAGACCAACAGTCATATTTACTTTTTGCAATCATATTATGTATTCATTAAAATATAATTTATACGGATAAGGTATTATAAATTTTTTGCATATAATTGGCTACATTTCAACAAATGTCTGTCTATGTTACTATTATCCAAATCAAAATAAGAAATATTTGCTTCACCTCAGAACGTTTCTTCCTCTTCCTTTCCAGTTGCTCTTCCTGCAGTTTTCTGATTTTGATCATCTTGGGTAAATTTTGCCTATTCTTTTGTTCTTGTTGTTATTCTCTTTGCAGTGCTGGGGATCCAACCCAGGGCCTCACATATGGTAGTCAAGTCCTCTACCACTGAGCTCCATTCAGCCCCTGTTTTGTTTTGTTTTGGTTTGGTTTTGGTGCAGGGGATTGAACTCATAGGGCTATATCCTCAGCCCTATTTTGCATTTTATTTAGAGACAAGGTCTCATTGAACTGCCTAGTCCCTCACTTTTGCTGAGTCTGGCTTTGAACTCCAAATCTTCCTGCCTAGCCTTCCGAGCCCCTGGGATTACAGGCATGTGCCACCGCACCCTGCTTCCCTGTGAGACAGGATTTCACTAAGTAGGCAAGGCTGGCCTGGAATTTGTGATCCTCCTACCTCAGCCTCCCAAGAAGTCCCTGGGATTACAGTCACATGTCATGGTGCCCAGCTGCATTTCACCTATTCTTAAACTTTGTATGTAAATCAAATCTTACTGTATGTGCATTTTTGTCTCTGGCTTCTTTAGCTCAGCATAACGTTTCTGAGGTTTGTAAATACGGCTATGTTACATTCAGAGATTGTTTATCGTTATTTTTAAACAGTTAAATAGAGATCATTTGATGTGGGAAGAGAAAACCCATGAGCTGTGAAGAAGAAACTTGAGAACAGAGAGACAGAGTAGTTGTCAAAACAGGCTCTCTGGACCAGTGGCACCAGCAGCCACATCTCTAAGACTGTGCTAGAAATGTAAATTCTTGGGTCCCACCCCAGACGTACTGAATTAGAAACACTGGGGGTTCCAGGAATCTGTTTTACTAGCAAGCCCTCCAGCGCATGTTGAAGTACATTAAATTTGAGAACCAATGAGTAGAAAAAGTCTTAGAGAAGGAAAAAAAAAAAAAATTAAGTAAGGTGTTGGGAATCATAAAAGACAAAATATGTTTGCTTTGCTTTTCTGTTTTTCTTAGATCTCTTGAGATTCCAAGAAAGTGGGAGCAGTGTTAATGGAAATAACTTTTGAATATCAGCATTAGCATTAATGCATACCTTTACGTTTTAAGTATTTACAGACTAATTCTTACTTAGACTCTGAATTATTCTTCAACAATTCAGCTATATAAGATAAATGGAATATTTTTGGTAATTAAGAATGGCATCTACTGAGAGGTGGTGATTTAGTTCTCACACACAAAAGGAAAACTCCAAACTGAAAATGAACCAAAAAAAAACTCTCTTCAACTTTGAACATATCTTATGTTTCTTAAAAATTAACATACCAAGAAATCTTGTAATATAAAACTTGTTTGAAAATTATTTAATAATATGGTAACACCTTTGTAATTTATTTTCCAAAGCTGTGTCAAAAAAAGTCATTAGTTATAGAAGAAAGCCTTGAAAAAATATTAATCACTGGCTTAAAATTAGAAAAAATTCAGCAATCTTTACGGGAATTTGAAAGAAAATTTGAGTCAATCCAAATGAGTCAAAACTAAGTAGAAAAAAGTTCTAAGAGGATATAGGTTTCTTTGATAAGGCCTTTTTTATTCTAGGGAGAACTTGACTGAAGGTATTTAACACTTTAGTTGTTATTTAATTTAGCTCAATTATATTACGGTTAGTTTTATCTCCAGATAGTTTCAAGAATAGAGATATTAAATAGTGACAACCTAGTGTTTTAATAAAGAAAAGCAAAAATATATAAATATGTATATTCATATATATGAATAGCTATAAAATCCACCTACAATATAAAAGTCATATCCATTTAAAACAAAGCTATTATACCCTTGTGGTCCCCCAGTGTAAAAAGATAAAAAAAAGAAAGTAGAACTGTAGGAGAAAATAAGTTTGATACAAGAACTTAATTTAAACAAACAAACAAAAAAAAAAAAAAAACTGGTACTGGGGATTGAACCCACGGGAATTTTACCATGGAGTTACATCCCCAGCACTTTTTATTTTTATTTTGAAACAGGGATTTGCTAAGTTGTTCAGACTGGCTTCAAACATGTGATGCTCCTGCCTCAGCCTCCTGAGTTTCTGAGGCTACAGTTGTGTTCCATCACAACTGGCTGATAAATGACTTTTAAAATGACCCTTTATTGTTCATCCATCTTGAGCTATCAATTCATACACTGAACATAAAAGTCATTTTTCCTTTAAACTGAAACATGTAATAAATCAATCTATTGGCTAGTTTTATACTGTATGTCATCACCTAATAATCTGAGTCCCTTTAAAATCCCATTCATCAGTCCAAACTGGACACAAAAAGCAGATGGTCAATTTGAGAATTCTTAAAGTAAACACAGAGTCTGTATCATGAAACTTTAGTTATGGAGTAAATCACAAGGATTCACAAGTGTCTGGAGTGGGGATGATTATCAAATCATACTTCTATGTTCATGTGGACTTAAAAAAGACAATGTTTCTGTCCTTTCTGCAGATGTCAATTGCAAAAGACTAGCAAAGAGAGGGGGAAAGTAGATTTATTCCTGTAAAACACTAAATCTTCAAAGGGCCCCTTTTTTCACCAAAACCTAAGATACCCGCATATCTCTTCTTGCTGCTATGAATTGGGGTATTTTTTTATTACTTTACATGTTCCATGAGCAATCAGTATGACCTGAGAGCTAACTAGCAATGTAGAAATTTAAGTACTAGTCTAGAATTGTGATTCAAATCTCCATTTTAACAAAATAACCATTGATTTGTATGAACATTGAAGTTGGAGAAGCACTAGAAAGTAGGATTTTAGCTGTTGCTGACTCTCTAGGCTATGTTTCTTCTGCTTTTCTTAATTATTAGATTCAACTGGGAACATGATCAAACTCTCAAGGCCTATCCCAGAATGACTTCATCAGACTTTCAATATTTTAAAAGTGTCCTAGTTTCTTATGACTGTGTAAGCTTAGGAAACTGTTTCTTTGGAGAGTCATGAAATGGCTGATTCCACATGCGTGTAGTCTAAACCAGAAGTAAGTCAACATCAAATTCAGTCTTCTGTTGTTTACATTTGTGTAAATTTTGTTTGTATTTGGTTGTAACAAAATAAATAAATGACAGCATTAGGAAATGGGAGAAAATAAAGAAATGGCAACCAGAGTAAGAATAAAAGACAAGGAGAGACATGAGGCAGATTGTGTGTGTATGTATACTTGTGTGTATCTTTAATGCTTTGTCTATGTAAAACACCTGGTGAAGCAAATCTATCTACAAATGGTTAGGGAACTTGCAAGGTGTTTCATAGGGGGATAAAAAGGTCAGGGAGGGGAATTAAGACAGATTTCTAACTTTGAAACAATTCTATTTAATTTATATTCAATTTTATTATATTCAATTCAATTTTATGTATAAGCACACAGCCTGAACTTTGTTTTGTTTTGTTAATTGAAATGTCTCTCTGAGGTTGGGTTTCATAAAAACAGATTCTGAAAGTAGTATGCAGCTATGTTCATCAAAAATGTTCTCTGGGTCAGCCCTGGCAGGGTGGGATTGAAGGACATAGGATTAGTGTATTTGGTTCAAAGAGGTGAATTTGACATAGTAGCAACAAAATTTTTCCTAAAAAGGAATTTAGCTGAGAACAGTCGGACATGAACCCTTTGCAGCTGGGGAAATAAAGCCTCTACCCTGTGAGCAGCACACACAGTGTCCACTCCAATGGGAGCCACAATAGTAACCAAATTTTCTATTTTTAATCTCCAAGAGGCTGTCAGAAATGTCTGATGTCTTCTTTATCTTAAATCTTAAGAAGAGTGTAATTTCATTTTATTCCTCTGGTTTCTTCTAATGCTTAATAGCTTTTAAATAAATCCCTCCATACAATGTTTATTGTGGGAATTGTGAAGTGCAGACTTATTTTTTTTAATCTACTTTATTAAAAGATGAAGATTTTATTTTGTACCGTCTGAGAAAATTCTCGAAGGTGTCGAAAATTAAGTAGGTCATTAACCAAAGTCCACATTATTTTACTTAGTTTTTGTAAGATAATATGATTCATGTCATAATTTTTTGAAGGTGCTCTATTCCTGATTTGAATACTAGTTGGTATTTTTTATAGGGTCTGTGGTTTAATGTTTTATCTTAATTAGTATTTTTATGCTTATGATTTTAAATATGTACATAGCTGGTTTTTATGTTGTCTGCCTTACTGCCTTACTAGCATAACTAAGGTTAAGTGTTTTCTTGCAACAAAGGGAATTTATATTCAAATTAAAAGTAATTACAGATGCTTTATCAAAAACAAAGCAATTGGCAGTTTTGTGTATAGACACCTTCCCCACAATACTAAAATACAGACTGGGAAACCACTGATTTTATGGTTCAAATAACAATTCTTACATAAGGAAAAAGTACAGAGTGCATTTGCAAACAAAGAAAATATCTATCTTTAATCCCTATTGCTAACTTTCTATCTTTCAGGAAAAGTTGATCAGTCTTCATATTTATGTGTGTCCAAATAGTAGGTCTGAGTTATGTAAGCAGATTATAATATTAAGGATCAGATTTTGATTTTTACTTCATTTATTTCTATATTGAATTAAGCAGCTTTAAAACTATGCATACACTGAACATGTATTAACGCCTTCTTTTTTCCCCTAAACACTAAAACACCTGCTGGGATTACAAACATGAAAACACAGTCCTGATCCACAAGAGTTTCAAATTCTAGTGGACAAATTGTGTTGAGGTTCAATGATTAAGAAAATCAATAGAACGGAACAAATGTTCCATTTTCCATTTATTTCAGTTGTCAAGAAGTAGCTACTGCAGTAAATATTACCTCAGAGGTATTCATTTCAAAGACTGATGAACAGTACATTAGATGGCAAAGTATTCACCAATAATGTAGGATTCACATTTATTTGTTGAATAACAAAGAAAATAGCCTAGTAAACAATCTATTTTTTTTTTAAATGAAAGTCAGTATTCTCTATCTTCTGGCCTTGACTCTGTATTCAATGTATTAGGATTTTTTAAAATATTTTTTATTCACCTGTACTAATTGTACATATTAAGGGATTCAGTATGTTATTACAACACAAACCTACAGTATGCACTCCTTTATTCAACCCCCATCCTTCTAAATCTCTAGTAATCACTATTTCTACATTCAGGTTGACTTTTTTAACTTCCATAAGAGAACATGTGATACTTGTCTTTCTGTGTTTGGTTTATTTCACCTAACATTATATCATCCATTCATTCATTTTGCTACAAATTAATTTCATTTTTGTTTATGGCTGAATAATATTTCATTGCATATGTACCATATTTTCTGTATCTATTCATCCATGGCTGAGCATCTAGGCTTATTCCATATTTTAGCTACTGAGAATATTGCCATAAGAAGTGTGGATATGTAGGGATCTCTTTGGTGTGCTCATTGCATTTCATTTGGATATGTGCCCAGAAGTGGGATAATTAGGTCATATGGTATACCTATTTTTAGTTTTTAGAGGAATCTCCAGCTCTTCTACAGAAAGTCTATACTAATTTATATTCCCTCCAACAGTATATGAGAATTTCTTTTTCTTCACATCCTTGCCAAATTTTGGTATTTTTTGTCTTTTTCATAATCACCATCCTAACTGGAGCAACTGCCTGTCAATAATCAGTCATAGATGCCTGGATTTATTTCTAGGAGCTCCATTCTAGTCCACTGGTTTGATTTCATGTCAGTGCCATGCTGTTTGGGTTGCTACAGCTCTGTAATATGTCTTGAAATCCGGTACTGTGATGCCTTCAGCTTTTTGTTTGTTTGGTTGGTTTTTTTACAAGATTGTTCTGGCTATTCATTGTCATCTGTGCTTCCATATGAATTTTGGGTTTTTTTTTTTTATATCAGTGAAGAATATCATTGATGTTTTAATGGGGGTTGTGGTGGATATGTAATCTTTGTAGATCCTATGGACATTTTAACAATATTAATTCTTTCAATGTGGGAATATGGGAAATAATTCTGTGTGTGTGTGTGTGTGTGTGTGTTCTTCAATTTCTTTCATAAGTGCCTTATAATTTTCATTGTAGAGATCTTCCCTGGTTAAATTTATTCCTAGGTATTTTTTGTGGCAATATGAATGAGGTTATAGCAGCACATCCTGCATGGGCAAAGGAAGGGGTTCCTGTAGAAGGGTTGGGCTGACTGTGAAATAAAAGGCTAATGAAATTTATTTATCAGGAATAACAACAGAAGACAGAATTATCTTTGAAGCAGGTGCATTACTGAGCCATCCTTAAGGGTCTGGCTCTCACAAAGGAAGGAGCCCCCAGGTAGTTTATTTATAGCGGTACAGATCAAACAGGGCAGGTAGGAGTTTGTTCCGTGAAAAACAGGATAAGGGGTGGAGTTAAGCAAGCCATTTGGCTCTAGTGGGTCATTCCCAAATCCAGGGCCTGCATTTGAATTTCTGTGGTGAACTAATTTAGGATAATCACCTGATTCAGGTGGTCTTTTTCACTCATGATAACTGAGAATTCCTAAGACCAGAGTTTCCTGGTTAATGGCCCAGTTACACTTCGTTCTCATATAGGCCTTGGGTGGCTTTCCACATGAAGTTGCTTTTCATGATTTTTTTTTTCTCAAAAATCTAATTATTAGTATATAAAATTGGTACTGATTATTGTATATTAATTTTTTATTTATCCTGCAACTTTATTGAATTTATCACTTCTAATCATCTGGTGGAATATTTAGGTTTTTCTATGTAAAGAATCATATTATCTCCTAACAGGGATAATTTGACTTAACTTCTTTCCTATTTGTATGACTTTTATTTCTTTGTCTTCCTTAATTGCTTTGACTAAAACTTCTAGTACTGTATTGAGTCAGAATGGTGAGAGTGGACATACTTCTCTTGTTCTAGATCTTAGTGGAAACATTTTCAGCTTTTCCCCATAATGTATAATATTGGCCTTGGTTTGCTATATATATGATACAAGCTAAGGAATTGGGCCCTGATCCCACACTCTCATCAAAGTTTAGCTTTGTACTACAAATTGCTTAAGAGCAAAACTTTGTATTAAAAAACAAATCAAATGAAGTTTCAAACCAGCAGAAAAAGACATTAACTAGTTTGTTCAATAGTGTTCTTTGGTTTACTCTCAGTGTCTTAATTTTCCTACTAGTAAAATAAAATAAAGGTGGTAAATAAAGGTGAGTGGGGTGTGGCTGGAGGAGGTGGGCATTGGGGCATGGCTTTGGGGTACATATTTTGTATTTGGCAAGTGGAGTGTCTCTCCCTCTCTCTCTCTCTTTCCTTACTGATCATTATGTGAGTCACATTCCTCCATCATACTCTTCCTCCATGATGTTCTGCTTCACCTGAAGCCCTAAGGAATGGAGCCTGCTGTCTATGGATTAACACCTCTGAAACCACAGGCCCTCAAATAAACTTTTCTTCTACTAATCAGTTATTCAAATTGGCCTTTTAGTCACAGCAGCAAAAAAGTTGACTGAAACAAGGGGAAAAGATCCTCAGGTTGTAGAGGATAAAGCAAGAGACAAGTAGGACCTTGAAAGGGTCACTAATGAATTATATGGTCATATGTTAATTTTAGATATATGACTTAGCAATGTAAGGAACAAATTGTAGTTCTGGTATAATAAAAGGTAATCCCTCTCTACACTGAAAATGGAAAGAAATTTAGTCATTTAAGAGATAATTCAAATGTATCCCTAATGCAACTAGTCACTGGACAGATGTCTAGGATGAGGCAAAAGAGAGGAGTCAAAATGATATCTGAATTTATGACTTCAGCAATTTAAAGCATGTTTTACCATTTACTTAAAAAAAAAAAAAAAAAAAAAAAAAAAAAACAAAAACAGGAGCATGAGTAGATTTATCTTTCCAGATAATGCATCTTCTTCTGGACAAGAAATCAAGCTGCTAAGAAATCAAGTTTAATAAAGCTGAAAGGCTACACAAAAGATACAGTAATAGGGGAACCTGTGACTGTCCCCCTGCAGTCAGTTTTGGTAGTGAGCAGGATGAAAAGCTATCCCAGAATTGTTGTGCAGTGTAGTGGAAGAAGCACATTTGAAAATGTCTGAAAAAGTTTGGACAATAAAGAGACCTAAGAATCAGAGCTATGAGTAATATGGAATAAAACCATCTGTTGTTTTTTAATATTAAATTTTTAGCTACAGTTAAGTGCTAGTTAGAAGAATATAGGAAAGGAGAAGAAGTTGATGATGAAGAAAAGAGGGAAGGAAAAGTGAAAAACATCTGGCATGGTGCTGGAGGAATTCACACCTGGTTTCTTCTGTAAATAGGGAAGTAAGATAATCTGTTGAAGAGAATCATGGTTTTTCACTCAAAGGATGGAGAAATGTGGGGTAGATGTGAGACACCTGTGGAACGTAAGAGAATGAATAAGGGAGTACTGGAATTCTAAGCAGGATCCAAGACCATCTGAGGTTGCCAACCTTGGGAACACATGATCATCACTATAACCAGCAACAATAAGGGTAGACAGGATTTAGACAGACAGATGAGTGGATCCATGGTAAACATTTTGTCCAGAAGAGTTGGAAAAAAGATTGTAGTGGGCGACACCCGGGGCCCAGGGTTACACCACGTGCATCTAAAGATGGCAACTGGCAGAGAGCAAATGGCTTCCTGATTATGCCTGGAGAAAGGCAGGAAGCATTTACAATTGGCTGTATGATAATCAGTTCAGCCACCTGGTGCATGGACAGATATACTTTACATGTATGCTTGAGCGAGTGATCGCTTGACCTTTAACAGGATTGGATGGACATATCTGGTTACAATTGCTTACGCATGAGACCGCTTATATATTGAGGGTGTTATCTGAATAAATGGGAAGCTGCTTCATGAACTTCTTTAGAATACGTGCCTTTTGTCCCGCTGTTCAGGCTGAAAGAGCAAGAAGCGGCGGCGAGCTGCTTGAAGCAACTGGGCTGGGAGCGGCGGTAATCAGTAAAAGATTAATGGTACTTAAAGATGTAATGTTAGAATTAAAAAGATGGAGTAATCCACTTTAAATCAAAAAAACGCAAGCATGTATTCTGGTTTTATATATTGTTGTGCAATAAGCTGCCCCAGAACTCAGTGACTTACAAGAATAATTATTTATTTTGTTCATAAAACAGCCATTTGGAAGAGTTCATTTCTATTTCACAGATCATCATCTGGGGAACTCTACTGGGGCTAGAGAATCCACTCCCAATATAGCATACTTACAAGTTAGTTCTTAAACTTAGTGTTGACTCTTACCTAGGCATGTAACCAGGGATGACAACTAGCAAAAGAGCAAATGGTAGTATGTATCATGGATACTCTGTCCAGATTCCCCTGGTTAGGATACCTTTTTATCATTTTGTTACTGTCTTCTCCCTATTTATACTCTGAAGACCATGTTGGGAAGGAGAGCACCACACAAAATACATGTAAGGCTGCAAAGGAATGAGAAAATCCACTCCAGGGAAAGAGTATACTTAGGGTAGAACCATATTTTAGATAAGAAATAACATAAGAGACTATCTCCTGGAGAGATGAGGGTGATAAGTTGTGCTTGATGATTCTTGAATATGGTATCTGAAAGGCATAAAGAAAAGTTTTGGGAGAAGAAAGGGTGATATTTTGAGACTGGAGAATAAAGAACCGTGAGACATATTAGAAGTATCAGGATGCACACTGAGTGAAGGGTAATGGGTTTAAACTGGCAGCATGGTGCCCCAGAAGTCACTGGTAAAAGAGGAAGATCCACTCAGACTTCTCCCAAGTTCATCAGAGCCTGAAAGAAGTGAGTTGAGTTTACTTAATTGTCTAGTCACCTAGAGGGTATTGGCTGAACTTCATGCTAAAATCAAGTGATGCTCATGGGTGTCTGTGTGTGAACATGTGTGTGTATCTGTGTGTGAGCATGCACTTTCACTCCTGATAAGAGGTCCAGAGTGCAGTAGACCTCTCTGAGGTCTTGTTTGTACCTGCCTAGTCCAGGTCCTGCTAACCACACTGGTCACTAATCACGAGGACTTCTGTGTCAGTGTCATGGACAAAGTTATCCAGAAATTTTAGGTATGGGGTCACAGGCTTAAAGACCAAAGTCATAAGCCACAAGATTCCAACAACACTTTCAGCTTCAAAACACAATGAAGGAGTTCATCTCTTACTCTTATCTTTAATTCATAATAGAACACTTGTTTCTTTTGGGTTACAGGTATATAATTTACCCTTTCCAGATTCCAAAGAATTCAAAACAAGAAACTGATAGTTCTCATGTCATCTCTCCTTTATTTCCCATTCTCTCACACGCTTCCACCAACAGATGCCTGAAGTTATTCCCATTATAAGAAGGTTGATGACTTCTAGGGAGAGAGTGCTTTCTTAACCCACCAGTTCAATAAGAGGTAAGAGGGTTCTTTAAGTTATGGGAAGATTTTTGAGTGGTACATAGATCTAAGGATCAATATCTTTAGACGTTGATATTTTGAATTCCAAGCAAATTTTCTTCTTAAAACTTTGTCTGAGAATGACCCCTTTCACCTACTTTATAGAATAATTACAGATCTGTCATCTATTCCAAAACTTAAAATGATGAATTGATCTGATATATAAAAATTTTCTACTGCTAGTCAAAGAGAAAAATTAAAACACTTAGTATGAGGCACCTTGCTTTGTAGATTAACAAAGACTTCTTGTCCTTTCCTGTCTTACACATCTTTCTATTAAAGAGAAGACTGGCATTAGAAACAAGTTGTTTGGACACTGTTGGAATGCCCCAAATTCAAATGGTCTGTCCAAGTGATATGTTAATGATACAGATTATTTTAAATATAAAATAATCTGAAGCAATTCCTTTTTTTTAAGATAACATTGAATAAAGCCATGGAAAGAAAAATTTCATGTGATTTATTTCATATTTGATGTACTTTATTTAATAATGATTAAAATTTATTTTATTAATATGTAAATTCTTATTCAAATTATAATCAAACTTTATCATATTTTATTTTCTAAAGTACATACTATTTTAGTTTTCTATTATAAAATATAATCTTATTTAAATCCATAAAAATGTTTTACAGGTCAACTAATGAAGATGCAAGGAAGAGCCCATAAATTTCAAAATTTTTTATGAGTTACTCAAATAAAAAGTTTGAAGATTGTGGTTTTTTTTTATTTTTCCCAACTTTATTTCTTTTAAGTGTTAGACCCATGAGCTCCTGGGAGATGGAAAAATTACCTATGGTTCCATTTATTTCCATTTAAGTATTTGAGTTCTGTTGAACACAGGCACATAAAGATAGTGTTATTGGTCTTGTTCTGTTCCATTATGGGTTTCTTCTTGGTTTCTTTTCCTTAAAAGTAGAAATAAATTTTCTATTTTTTTTTTATGTGGATTTATCTATAAGGTGTTGATTTGCAGGGTATACTCTAAGTGTTCCAAAAGAATTTCATAACTTCCTCCTACTTAAAGGTAAAATAAAATTGAAAATATTAATGAATGATGATACTTGCTGCCAATAATATTTTAAAATTTGCCTACTGCTTTTATGAGGGGCAAAATTATATAGTGACTAAAAAGTACAGTATTTGCAAATCAGATATCTTAGGTTCAAATCCTGAACCTACTGTTATTCAGGTGCAAATACATAGAAGTTGTAATATATTTTAGGAAAACATCAGTACATAGTATGACATACTACTCCTTGTTTTTCTTTTATCTCCTTGGAGCACAGAAATATCTCCAGTGGACTGATGTATGCTGTTATCTTGTAATAGCCACAGTGTACCTGGAAACATTATTCTCTACCCCTCCAGCTCTGTTTCTTCCCGCCCTGATGTCAAAGATGGATTGTTCCTCTAGTTATGTCATAATCCTTTCATACACTCATCTTGGGTTCTACAACTCCCTGAGAAATGCAGGTATACATCTAAACCTCAGAAATTGAAAATGTTTTCATTGTTTTCTTAGGAACAACTAAACTCTGAACTCCACTTTTAAACTGTCCAATGTCAATAGATTGAGGAAGAGGAAGAGCAGAGGAGCAGAAGGAATAGAAGATGGGGGTTCTCAACATACAACCTAAATCTTGGTGTATGCATGTATGTATGCATAGTCCAAAGAAAGAATGGTAAATTTTTTCTATATTGCAGAATTTGTAGACATTAGGCATTATTATATTTTCCTGCATTTTCTAAAATGATCATGTAGTTGACTAGTAATATTTTTTTCTTATCAAGTTATTAAATGATTAATAGTCCCATCCCATGTTCAAATTTTTGGATGCCTCCTATGTCCTCTTCTTCCCTCACTCTACTTTGTCATTTTGAAGAAGAAATGGCAGATCAAATGTATCTGAGATAACCAAACTGAGATTTTAGATAGCTAGGTAGGTAATAGATAGATGAGAAGGAAAATAGAATAGAAGAAAGTAGGGTTGAAAGATCCAGAATTTAGAGGTCAACCAAATATGCCTACAAAACTGTTTTTTTCTAATACCACCTTACTGGTAATATAATAATAATAAAAAAAAAGTTTAGTTTTGATAGGTCTCAAACCAAGCTGCAGCATGATGAGAAGAAAGAGTTAATAAGAATAAAACTTCAAAGATAACATTATGAAGGTTTTTCAGTTATCAGACAAATGGAGAATAAGAGAAAAAAAGAGGACAAGCATGGAGAAAAAAAAATTCCCTTTCCCATAAGCTCTTTTTGAAAATTACTTGGAGACTTAGAGACTCTGTTGACTTTAATTAAGTGCTCATTAGATTGACAAACTTTTTAAAAAAGTGATCCTGCTCACCATGTGGGTTTTCATATACTCTCTTGGCTTTCTCTCTAAATTACTTTAGAACCCTTTCAGAATAACTTGTTTATTCAAGGGAAATTACTCATAACCCTTTAAAGAATTCAGATAGATTTTTATGTCCTGTGGTTACTACCTTATTATTTTTGCACAGTTTTATAATTTTCACTGAAATCTCTTAACTCCTCCCTGCAAAGTCAAAGTCTTCCCAAATTGCACTTAATTCCTCTGGTACCAGTGGGGAAATAACTTGTAATCTTTGAAATCTCCCGAGTCAGACCTCAACCCAGACATAGTTGAATAGGTAACGTCCTGGAGGCTGTGTCTGCGCCCAAACAAACAACTGAGCAATCCTTCCAACCATTCAGTTCAAGAGAAAAAAAAAAAAAAAAAAAAGTTAAATGCATTATTTGCAACCATATGGATACATTAATACTATCTTCTGGATGAATAATTAAATTTTGAATTAATTCTGATAGAGATTTGTCTTAAAAATCCTCAGCTTACCAAGGTCCTAAGAAAGCATAACACTAAAAAATAAAAATAAAAACAAATAAAAAACCACTGAGGAAGGAGGGGTGTTAGGACACAATTCCAGGTCTAGCACAAAAATAACTATTGAAGAAAATGTCATTAAAAATTATTATTAATTAGTTATCATGGTGAGGGTCCATTCCCTTAACTTTTTCTTGTTTTACTCTCCTGTTCATCCCTTGAAGTTTTGAAAGATGACATAATCATTACTATTAAAATGCTTTATTTTAAAGCATAGAATTTAGAAAACCAAAGCATACTGACACTTTTCCTATTTCTTACCCATTGCTTTGAGATTTTTTGACCCACGTCAACACTAATGTGTGGCTGAATGAAGTGTTCTATCAAGTTGAGTTATCCCGAGTTTCACATGGCTTGGCATGTACTAGAGGTATAATAGATTTTTCTAAATATGTAATGATAATTGTTTTAAGTTTTAGTAATCAATTAATTAACAATGATGGGACTCCTAGTAAACAAAAGGAAACATTTCTCTGAAAGTTAAAAAATGATGGCAAAAATATCCCTATAATTCTTACAAAGCTTAAAATGTTCTAGCCTATATCTCATGTAATAGTAATATCATCTGATCAAAATTTGTCTAGAATTTGTGGACTCTCTTCAACACTTCAGCAAAAATGATGGTAATAAAACAAAAAATGACACATTTACTAGGATTACTAAAAGGCTGACAACACTAAAGATTGGCAAGGAAATGCAACTACTCAATCTTTTACATGTTATCCATATGATAGTAAAATGGTACAAACAGTCAGGAAAATTGTGGACCGTACTGTTGTTGTTGTTGTTCTATAAAATAAAATATACAACTGCTCTATGAACAAACAGTTCACCTCAGGTATTTACCCAAAGAAAGAAAAATGTGTTTTCAAGTAGATTTGTACACAAGCGGCTTATAGGAATTTTGTTTATAACTCTAAAATGAAAACAACAAAAGTGTTCATTAGGGATGAGACTGGAAATATAAATGAGTGTGAATTCATGCAATTGAGCATTATTTGGTGATTTTAAAAATGGATGCACAACATAAGCAATAATACGTATGGATTTCAAAAGCATGTGAAGTGGAAGAGCCACGGAGAAGACATCATACTGTATGTTTCCTTCTGTATGAAGTTCAAGAACAAACTGAATTGACTTATGATGAGAAAAATCAGAATCATTGTTTCCCAGGAGGTTGAGAATTGACTAGGCAGGGCATCAAGGAGGACTCTGTGGTGTTAGAAATATTCACTACTTTGATTGGGTGGTGGCTACATGGGCACATGCATTTATCCACTAACCCATTGGGTTGCACACATAGCTGCATTAGCTGTATTAATTCTTTGAATCATGTGCTTATGATCTGTGAAATTCTTCAAATAAACATTAATTCCAGTTTTAAAATATGTGAAAAATTATGATATCCAACTTGGCTTTTCATTAGAACACATTAAAAAGTTAAAAATTTTTAAAAAAGAAATACTCTTGAAATTCACTTTGCTGAGATATGCTTTCTGAAGGCCATCTGAGATATATACTCTATCACTTATTAATAAATAAGAATATTTACAAATCAATTTTAAAGAAAAATATGTAAAGATTTTAAGTATCAGGTTTTGGACAAGGGTGTTGTTTGCTTGTTTTGGAGATGCTATAACAGAATTAAATATCAAGCTACATTTTAACCTGCTATTTAATTCTAAAACCAAATAAGACAATATGTTTTTTAAATGTAGTTTGCAACAATCACATATTTTGTAATATAAATCTTTTAAAATTTATTTAAGTTTGTATGATACAGGCTAGTTCAATGATTAATTAAAATGTCTTTATATGTCAATAAAATTTAAATTGTTTTTACATTAAAATACATCTTATTTTAGTGACCTAAAATTAATGCAAGATTAGTTACTATGTTATACTAAGTTGATTTTAGAAATTTGATTATTTTGATATATGCTGATGCAAGACTAAACAGTTTGGATAACAATGATTTGATAGTTGGGCTAAATTTATCTTTTGATTTTATTCTTTTACCTGCTCATTCCCAGTGCTTTATTTTCCTATTTCCTGGTTTTGGTGAACAAAAATCACTATATTTTACTATCGCTATGATCCAGTTGTCTAACTTTTCTAATTCACAATTATTCATCAAATATTTTGCAATTTATTTGTCCTGAGATCATGACTATAAGGCAGAGTTTCCAACAATCAGATCAAACTAGATGTTCATGAATTAGGGTGGCTTTGTATTGCCTCTATCCAATATTTTTTCTCAATGGAAGTTAACAGGCCCCAGGTATGAAGATTCTGGAAATGTTTTTAGAAGGAATTGATTTCATGCCATATTCTCAAAACAAAACATATATATATATATATATACACACATATATATATTTTATATATATAATGAGTCATACATATACATACATATATACATATATGATTTCTATATATGAGTCCTCTACATATTTCATATTGCAAATAATAACATTGAAATGCTATTTCAAATACATCAGCTATGATATTGTTCTGGGTCTCTTAATTGTTCTGACCCCCTACTAAGCTTGCTGTCCATGTTTCCGCTTGCTTAGTTTTTGGTTGCTATCTGAATTAAGGCCATTTAGGTTTCCCAATTGACTTAGGTCCTTAATGTTTAAGTTCTAAAGTTTCAATTCTGTGTGCAGATATGTGCATTTACATACTCTCAGGCAAAACTAAAGATATCATAACCTGGAAAAATAAAATATACAGGCAAAATGTGAAACCATCAAATAATATGTTTTCTTTTAATGATCTCTGTATTACTTAAAGGCAGGTTCATACTTAGTTTTTGTTCACATTTTGCTACCAACTAATAGATGTTGTGTTTTGTTGATCTTAATTAGAAACTAATCATTATTGAATTCCCATGTTTTGCAGTTCGATGCCTCAAGTTACTCTTAAAATGACTAAAACAGTCACACCAACCATGTCGCGGCCCATTTTGTTCAATGCATAGCTGCAGTCTGAAGGAAAAGTTTGTACATGTGTCCTTGCCTTAGGTACAAATTGATAAAAAGTTTAGATGAGATTTCCATACTGACAGCTACCACGGTAGGGAATGGGGTAGAAGGTGGGTAATAGCTTATACCAACATGCCTGGTAGACAAAAAAGGGCCCGTTTTCCATAATTCACTCAAACTCCAAACAGCAACTTAATTTTCTTTCGGTTTTCAGTTTGAGATGCACGGCAGGGATCTCCTCCCCAAGCAAAAGGCAATATGAGGTGAGAAGAAGAGCATGCTGCCAGCACAGGTATAGGCCTGCATAATGGAGCTGTGGCACGCAGAAAGAGGCTTTTCATTTTAACAACTGTGAGAGTGAGGACGGAAGCATAATGAAGATGGCATAATTGAAGTGGCAGAAGGAAACATTAACCATGCATTGAAAGGAAGACTTCGGGGTTAATTTTGACTTCCTTGTTTGACCAAGCATTAAAACTGCTTGAGAGGTCAAGAGACTCATAGCAGATAGCACCTACATAACCACAAACCCCTGAATTTTAGAAAGTTTGTTTTGTATTTCTAATTATGTGAAGTCAAACTGTTGTTTACTTTGCCCGTATCTGCATTTCCCTCCACATGTTGACTCTGGAGTACCAACCTCCCAGCAAGAATTTAAGTTATATGTGGGCCTGATTATGCCCAAGCAGATCCCTTTTGATGCTTGTGTCTTTTTTGCAGTGAAAGAACTCCATATTCTGTATGGTTAAACTTAAGCAGGAAAGATTTGAAAATATAAAATGGAACACAAGAAAACTGAGAAAATAAGTGAGGAAAAAAAGAAAAAAAAATGTGTATCAAGTCCAAAGAGAATAAAAAAAAAAAAAAAAAGAAGGTAATAGACACATGATTCTGAACAAAATTGCATTAGATGAGATTATAACATTTTACTACTACATAAACAAATGACATGCAAAGTTGAAATCATCAAAAATTGTATTTACTTGCTGAGGTAAAATAATTTTTAATTCAGACAGAGCATGCCATCATAAATACTCACGAGTGAGCTTTTACTTATAAAATAAAATCTTGGCTGAGAGGTTATTTGTTAAATATTCAATGAAAATATATACATGCAAAATCTCATATATTTCTATAAAAGAATTATAGCTATTTCTTTAGATTTCTAACCAGTAGGCTTCCTGAACTTACCAAATCTCTAATAATTCATCAGAAAAACAACCAACACAAATTGAATGCGCTGTGGATTTAACTGATGTTGGAGAATTCCTGAGGCGTGTTTAATAGGAATAAACAACATATCTCTAAAGGAAAATCATATTTGTGTTCTTTCTTACAGGAAGCTCATGAAGAACCCATTGAGGATAAGAAAGTCACTGTTTATTTTAGTTAGATTCTTATGTCTTTGACTCTATTGATCAATATCACCCCTGAATAGGTTACTATGGGATTGAGGCTTTGCCTGATTCAATAAACCCCAAGATTCTTAACCCCTCCCATTATTTTAAAGAAAGGTGAGCAAAATACTTTTAAAAGAAGACTTTATCTTTTTCCCAATGCCTTGAGAAAATTTCAGCCACACTTTAAAGGTATGTGGATGCTTTTGAAATGTATCATGTTCTGATCTAGCCATGGGCTAGAAAGAACTTAAAATCATTTGTTTAGTTCTAAAAAAAAAAAAAAATCAATGTAGAAAAATATGGCATTCATGTACATAGCAATAAACAAATACTATTTTATGGCATAAGGTATATTTAGAAACTAATATTTTGAATAAAAAATGTAAACATGTATAACTGAAATTTCACCCACTTACAAATTGACTGATATCCCTATCTGCATTTATTTATGTATTCATTTACATATATTTATTTATAAAACCATACTTTGAGCATCTATTACATCACACCCTGTGCCAAGTACCAAAAATGTGTGCTTTTATGAGAAATTAAGTCCTAATAATCTTGATATTTTATAATTTAGTAGATCTCATGAGATATAATACCTGAGAATTGAGGATGAGATGGCATTACTTAAAACTCAAAGTAATGAACATGTAATTTTTATTTTAAAATATAGAACTAATTAATCAAACTGTTAATTATAGTGCCAAGCATTTTTATTGGATTCTAGTCTTGGGAATTTGGTAAGCCATATGGGTTGTATAGAATTACAGGAATATTTAGAGCATCCCTTTCCAAATTATTATATATTAAAGTTGATTGAAAAATTTGTACAATTTCTTGGGTACCCAATATGTAAGAAACAGAGCACTATATCTTGTATAGCTTTGTATGTTTCATACTAGCATCTCTAGGAGAGTAGAGAAATCACGCACAACACTCTGAGCCTTTATAAAATGTTCCTTTGTTATAGTTTGTTTCTGTCATTTGCTATCTGCAGAGATCATGTATCTGTATAGGAAGAGTGTGCCAAGCAGTCATCCAATTTGATGAAAATGGTACTGAGGACTTTGGTCTCATCATATAATTTTTTGCATTCTTAGATAATGTTTAGAATTAGTTCATATGCATGAAAGCCCTGATCAGATTCTCTCAGCCTTAGTCAGTACATAGTGTTTCATTAGACATCTAACTGATGATAATTAATAATTTCTAAGTAATTAGGGTGTTTCATATATTTCTATTCCAACTCATAAAGTTCTACAATATGATCTGATACAAAGACTGGTATAATTCAGATAATAAGTTTTCTGCAAACAAATCACAAGATAAAAATGATTCAAGTCTTATAATTCAATGAGAGAAATATGAAGTTACCTGATATATAAATCACAAGACATATTTCACAACTGAATATTCCAAATATTTCTGTCCTCTAGTCCCATAGTACTGTCCTGAGAAATAATATTCTATAGTTATGCTGCCAAAGCATGTTTTATCTTTGTTTTGTTTGTTTCGTTATTGAAGCCATATCCATTCATCTTTGAGTTTTTCTTCACATTTTCTCTCATCTTACCATGTCGCTGAATTCTTATTCTTTTTTATTATATATTCAAGGACTGCAATATGAAGTTATGGGATGCATATTGTAGTAACTGTATCTAAGATATGTAGCAAGACAAATAATAACCAAACATATATTATGGGCATATGTGCTGA
Organism: Sciurus vulgaris; assembly: GCF_902686455.1. Lineage (NCBI taxonomy): Eukaryota > Metazoa > Chordata > Mammalia > Rodentia > Sciuridae > Sciurus > Sciurus vulgaris. The sequence goes on along the minus strand of NC_136463.1, from coordinate 100,586,998 downwards.
ACTACATTACTCATTGCCAGATATTCTAGTACTACTCTTTGTCATACATAAGAATTTTATTTTATCACCTCATTGATATTAGGTTTATCTGTATTTCTTGCTTTACATACTGTAAAATATGTGTAGAAGAGACATGCGATACTTCCACGAAAATGCTTTAAAAGTCAGCTTCTGACACCCAATTTTTAAATTTCCCTTGACCAAAAGACCAATAGTGCTACATATAAAAGTTCCATATTATTCTAGGTCTCAGTGAGAAAAATCACAAAGAGCCAAGCCACAACTGATGCATATGGATATGCATATGTGAAACACTGGAAGTTGAGGGTAACTTCTTGTTACAGTGGAGCTTAATTTTACCTGCTTGAAATAGCTAGTGATAGATGCCATTGAGTAAAGCAAAGTGGGGAAAAGAAGTGAAGGAGTATGTTGTTGGAATGGGACTGAATGGCAGATGTAAACTGAGTTCTTGGGGACAAACTTTGCAATATGATATTTGATCAGAGTCCTAAATTAGATAGGAGACAATTCATGTAGATACCTGGATATAGTGTTCTTAGCAGAGAAAGCCACACTATAAAGGTCATGAGGCCACAGCCTGTTTGAAACAAGAAGGACAGGATGGCTAGAATTCAGAGAGATGAACACTTGTCAAAGACCAAGTGAAGCAATGCAGGATCCAGGTCACGTCAAGTCTTACAGATTATTCAAAGTTCTTCAATTTTTTTCTCTGAGTGAGAAGGGAGACTTTGGGAGTTGTAGGCCAATAAGGAGAAAAAGAAAAAGTTCTGGTATATTTTGAAGTTAGAATGAACAGATTTGCTGACAGGTTGGATGTGGGTTATATGAGAAAGGAAGAAGTCAAGGATGACTCTTTATTTGACCTAAGCAACTGGAAGGATGGCATTGCCATTTCCTTAGAGACCAATGCTGTTTGAAGAGAATTTTATAAACCCAGTGCACCTGTCAAATTTCTTTGCTTATTTTGCTCGTATTTCTTACATAGTTTTCATATTTCCTCATTTCTGTGTTTTCACTCTTATCATTCTCTAATCTCCATATGTCTAAGTTCTACCAACATTCATTCAACTCATATGCTACTGCCCATGAATCTTATTTTTATGACTGTTTCCATCAAAACTCCAGTATTTTCTATCTTTATTTAATCCTTCTAATAATGCTGTATTTAAACCTTTTAAACCACAGTAATAACTTTCTCTTTTGTTTTATATTGTGCTTATAATTTCCAGGTTCAGTTCAATAGATATGAAATGGTCATCTATATTACTAATTAGAGTTGATTTTAGAGAATTATTCTGAGGGATAATTACTCTCTATTAAATTCACCCTATGCTATTTAAAAATCATCATCTTTTCTCCTTCTCATATACCTTTTCACAGAAGGCAATTTGCCTTGTGAAAATTTCTGAGTACCAAGTAAATAAAGAAACCATTGAATCTAAATTATATTTGTAGTTTTGTTCCAATTTCCAGTTCACTACTTAGATAAATGAGACTTTCACACAACTTAGATAAATGAGCCTTCCACAGTGATGGAAGAATAAAGGAGTTTATATGCCAAAAGGCCAAGTCTTTAGTCTTTTGAAGGATGGATATCTATCCTCCACATATCACTCTTACTCTATCCTATTCTGTCTGGAATAGACTATACATACTTTTCAGTGGCATATTCTGATAACATTATAACACTTTGTGACCAGGAAGAATCCCAAGTACTTCTGAATACATGAATCTCTTGACATCTCTGAGAATAAATGGAACAGAGATGGTGGTGATGACAATAACAGAAACTATTATGAAGTCAAATTTTTGGAATGTTACATGTAAATAAATCCATATCTTTTTACTAGTAGATGTTTAGATTCCAATAGAAATCCTGAAATATCATTTGTGTGTTTAACTTGTACATGACTGTGTACTAGTCATACATTTCTTACTGTGAAAATTACTATGTGTATAATATTAATTTTTAAATCATGAGATGTTTATATAGTATTTTAAAACCCTTAAAACCCATGGTTGCATTTCAAACTTAGAAATTATGCCATTTTTAGAAGAAATGTTAGAAATCAAAAGCAAGGAAACCAACACCATTTAAAGTACTTAAATTTTCCAAATCATGAAGGGAATAGAACCACTGAAAACTGGCTTTTTATGCCCATCCAAAGAAGAGACAATTGGCAGAACAGTAGCAAAAAGAAGAGGAGCACCATGAAGACAAAACATAAAATTCTCCATGAAGCATGTGTTTTGTGGAAAGCCTAATTGTGGTAATTGTTTTAGAAATGTACCAAGTCACTAGTACTAAGGTATTCTAAGTAATTTATCTACTCATCCTCAAGAATAAAACAAGCAGAAAATATTTGAAAGTACAAAATCTTGCTACTTCCACTACTAAACTGTAGCACTACCTTACATGATGTCCCCAGATTTTCTTACATTATAGAACCTTACACAATTTTGTTCAACTACAGGTTACTTATACTCCTTACTTATATTGAAGGGAAATCTGTGTCATTCTCGGGGTTTGCCTTGAACTGGAGAAATAAACTATATTTTTGACATTTTCAGAAGTGAATGAAGAGACCTTCTTGGCCATGCATTCTCTCTTTGTAGATTTGTCCCAATACTCTCACTGAAATTTTACCAATCTGCTTCATGAACATATATGGGCAAAGAGGGGGATGACATTGGTGAGAGAGCAAAATTAATGAGAAAAACCTGTAAACAAGAGAAAACCTTTCAGAAATTAATTGAAAGAAGAGAAACTGGGATATACACACTAGGAGCCCCTTGGTAGGGCTGAGATTCAAGCTTATACTCTCAATCAACAGACTTTGTCCTTCATTTTAAGAGATCTCCTTTATCTCATCTTTCAAATACCACCTAAAACACACTTATAAATTAATCTACTTCAAGAAATCCATAAATGTAAACAGTGTTTAAAAATTAATAGCAAAACTGACAAAAAGAAATGGTCAATCAAATAAAGTACAGTTAGCTAAAATTATTATTCTGGTATGTCATGTTCAACAGCTAAAATTTCACTTCCATTTTAACCTCTTTATGTGCAATTAGTAGAGCACTTGGCTAGGGACTTGGACACCTGTGCCTCTTCCTCACTCTGCTGTCTTTGTGTGAACTTGGATAAGTCCCTTGGTCTCCCTGAGTGTAAGTGTTCCCAAATAAACAATGACAAATATGCACTGAATGATGAGCTTGAGTTCCTCAATGGTTTCATAGTCAGATTTCCTAATCTCATTTCCAAGGATAGTCTAGGTAGTTTATGATTTCCTCATTACATGTGTAAATCTTATCAATGTTTTATTTTTCTCCAATATCATTTTTTACCGTTTAGTTATATAATACCAATAGAATGTGCACAGACAAATTTAAAACGATATATGTTACACCGCAAATCACTACTCTCTTACTTAATCTACTTGGTGCCATTATCAATTCTGTCCTAACCTAAGGATGCGGAGAAAGAGGCTGCCTTTCTATTAAGTCATCAGTTCTTACACTTGAAACACTTATTCTAACTTATCTGATTTGCTTAACAGGCATGACTCTCCTTTTTGTATCCAATTATTTCTTCCATTTATACTCCTTTTATCTGAAAATTTAGAATCCCTTTGTTTCCTGAGTCACATTCAAATGTCTGCCACTTAAAAGGAACTGAAATTACTTCTGGTGTGTACAGTATTTAGGTCTGTTTGTTTTATGTGGGACAGGTATTTCCACGTTCAATCTTCGCCACTGTCCCTGATAGCTACTTTTCAAGGAGAATTTGCCATCATTTAACTTACTCACATGAAGATTCTTATTAGTGTAAAATTGTCTTAATAAAATTATTTTGAGTACTGTGTACCATACAAAATTTAATGCAATTTTCCTTCATAAAATAGTTCAGTCATAAAGACTGATAGCATATTTCAATATATACCATTTTTTAAATCAATGAAGCAAAATTTTTGTGATCCGTTAGATCAGGAACAAGTCAACAGATTTATTGGAAAATGTCTCTAATCCTGGTTTTCAAAATGCAGTCAGATAGGAATCTGAGCATCACTGGAATCTATAATGACTCACACAGGGTACTGTGTATGATGCAGTCTTGACATGATGCCAAAACAACTGGTCACATCAATCAAAAAACTGAGTTGAGCAATTCTTCCATGCCACGTAGACAATGGCCCAGTTGGTTGTATTTTTCATTCTTTTGCTAATACTTTGGCAGCATGTTGACATAGTGGCCATTTGGCTGTGCCTCTGATGAGTGTGATGCTGTGTGTCTAATCTGTATAACCTAAGGCTCAATACTTTGATGGAGCCTTTCCACAGAGATTCTAAAGACTGCCAGTTATTCAAACTTCATGCTTCTTGGAACTCTGTTTGTATATTCCTCTAGGAAACTATGGTTCAACAAATCATGAGATCATATAGCACAAAGAGGCCCTCGAGAGAGCCTTTGGTCCAGCAGTTGATTGTGTATATTTATTTCTTGTAGTCACTTGTGTTTATATCCATATATTTATGTTGGTACCATCTTCCCATTGTAGCAGAAGGTCTTTAAGGACTTGCCCTATTCCATTTTTTGAACTCCCCACAGTCCCATAGAGTACTCTAAACCAGTGTTGGACTACTTTCTCAGAGCAGTCTGTGAAAAATTCCTATCATGCCCAAATAACTAGGCAGAATTTACAAGGATAGCAGAAACCCAGGCCCTCTTCTCTCCAATAAATATACATCCAAAGTATAGGCCATTTCACAAGCCACTAGACATATATTTTAAATGTCTAAAAATGTTCTAATTTTGCTCTCAGCACAGGTTTCACAATTGTTATTTGTCCGTTCATATAGTTAGAGAAAATGTGTTTATTCAAATAGCAATCGTTGGAGGCGTGAGTAGAAGCACATAGCTTGACTGCTTCAGCACAGCAATGAAAATTAGACCTTAGGCAGCATAAGGGTCGCAACCAGATCCACCTTGCTGAATATGGTGTCTCCTGCACCTGACGCAGGGTTAGAGTGTTCAAGTAATATGTGTTAGATAATTACAAAAGCAAAAGGATAAGATAAAGTATATCTGCTATTGTTTCACTAGAATCCATTACTCATTTGAATAAAAATTAGGACTAATTTTATATTTCTGAAGGCTCACTTTTAGAAAGGAGTTACTGAGTTTTTGCTTGCTTTTTGTTTGCTTTCATTGTATATTATAGTTGCCTTTCTAGTTTTCTCTGAATTCTTTTTTATTTATTTTTTATTCATCTCAAGTAATCATCACTGTTGTTAAGAAGCAGTTTTATACATTATAGAGACCAACACTAAGTAACTTCATTTATTTCTCTTTATTGAATGCTCCTTACATTGTATGGATTTAAAAAAAAATCTATAATAGAGTTACTATGACATCACAATGTTGTACACAGTATTGTATATGTGCTTTTAAAAGATTCATCCCAATTTTAGAGTTTACTCAAAACAACAAAAGAAATTTAAAAAAAAACAAATTTTAAAACCAGAAAAATGAAATTCAAAGGTCTTCAAAATTAAATACTTAATTTAAAATCAGACTTTCTCTTTCATATAGTAAAATATTTCTGATTAAATCAAAATGATGTTAAAATGACATTTCAGATAAATAAATACATTTGATAACATTAAGATACGATGTCTCATGTCTGTCAGTTGCATTTTTTTTCTATTCAACACATTCTTAAGGATATAGAACAATTCTAACTCATAAAAATGATCATTTATAATGGTCTGGAAATTACCAGCATGTTGAACTCACCTTTACTGGACAGATGGCAGGTGACAAACTGATCACAGCCAATATAATCTGTCAAAACAATCTGCCATGAGCAGGTGTCAGATAATTATCTAAATGAACAGATATATAAAGTAATAAACAAACTAGAAATAGGTTCTGAACAGAGAAACTTAACAAGCCACCTAGATTTGCAAATTCGCCTCAATGATACATATGATGAAAAATCAGTTAGTGATTAGGGCAAATTATGTCTATAACCTGCAGTTTCAATTTTCTTTACTTAACATTTGTTTTGTGAAAACAAGTTTTGTGACTCTCATTAAAACAGGACCCTATTTACATAATTGTGACATAGCATTGAACACTTTTTGTCAAGTACATTTTAATTCAATATCTTAAGCTAGAGCAATACAATAGTTTGTTCAATTCTAATTTATAAAATTGTATATGTATAAACAAGTAAAATATAAAATGTACATAATTATACAATCAAATATTCAAAAATATGTAATCAAATGCACCAAACTTTTCCTTTTCCAAATAAGTAAATAGTTTAATAAATCATGAGAGATGTTCAAATATATTGAATTATAGATCTATTTGTATAAATAGAAATTATCTGGCTTAGTTAAAAACTAACAATTCCTCAATACATATTTGAGATATTAGTATTTTCCCACAAAACTTGCCAGTGATAAGAAGCATTTTCTTTGCTGACCTGAAGTCGGTCATTGTGATTTTGGTTATGTTTCTCCTAATAACTTAGGGTGCCATTAGCAAGTTTGATGAGCAGCAGGGGCCACGTTAGGTGTAACATCATGGAAAGAAGCTGCCATTTAAATTTTCTCTCTTTAATACAGGATATTTGTGTCTCCAAAGCAATCACACTCTTTTGACTTCTTGCTTATGTAAGAAAAAGCATATTAGTCAGCCACTCTCAGGTGGGAAAGATGAGTTATAAAAGAGCCTATTTGTGACTGCATCCTAATACTCTCACAGAGCTGGTCCCTCTGAAGTGGCTGTATTTACATAAAAGCAGGGACTCCTAAGAGAAAGTGTTCCATAGGGTTCTGGCCCCATCTTCCTGATTAATCACAAGGCACTGACTGAATTCTGAATGAGTCCTGGCAATGGTTCTCAAACATTTGGCCTCAGGATCTATTTACACTCTTAAGATTATCAATGCCCCCTAAAGAGCTGTTGATTATCTCTCTCAACATTTATATATTAGTTATAAAAATGAAGATTTTTAAAAGTATTTATTTACTACTTAATGCAAAACAATAATAATAATAATAAAGTCAAACCCATTAATATACTTTGTACATTTTACTAAAAACTGTATTTTTTAAAATAAAAAATTGAAATGACCAACATCTTTACATTTTTCAAATATGTTTAATATAATGAAAGACATCTGAGTACTTCTATTTGCTTCTACATATGATCTTTCAAGATGTGTCTTTTTTGATCAAAGTATATGAAGAAAACAACTTCACACATACAGTCTGAAAACACAGAAGTAATTTTAAAGTTTTTTAAAGTATTTTTTTATATTCTTTGATGTATCTGTATTTTACAAATAGTGGTTTCTTAAAAATTATTTGCAATGTTTAATCTAAAAAAATATTGATGAACATTTTACATACTTACATTAATACCAATTAACCTGTCAGGCAGTTTGAATGAATCTGCTTACCCATGCCTGGTTTTCTGTCAGGCATTGGTCCACTGAATTACACAGATCTTCCAGATATCCAGTAAAAATTTTAGCTACACTTCTGCGACAGAATAGAAATGAAAAGTCCCATACTGTTGTAGTATTACTAGGTGAAAAGTTTTGACCTCATAGATATCCCTGAATGGATCTCAAGTTCCCCAGATTCCCCAGGCCACACTTTCAAATTCACTTCCCCAAGAAAAGGGCAGTAAAACATAGATACCCACACTCAACAAACACCAGGGACTAGAGAGCAGCAGTCACAAGTGACTGGGTCACAAAAATAATGATAGAAGTGAGTGTGGCTAAACCCTAGTGAGGCTCCTCAGTCACTTTATAGAGTGTGAATCAAAGGTTATCTGGTTTAGTTCTTAAAGATAGATAAAAAATCTGGATTTTTATGTTATCTTTCACAACTTTGAGCTGATCAGGAATGGGCTAAAATTTATGGGTGAAGCAGAATGCCCCTATGGATACCGGCCTTCACTTTGAGTTCATAGCAGAGAGCACCTTCTTTGCACCGCATATGACTGAAGCCTGATGTCAACTGTAGAAATGACGACGAGGCAGCAGAAATCAGGTAAGAGATATAAACTTCTAAAACTTGATGACTTGATATGAATCTGCATATTTCCTGGCCAATCAAAAGTAGGAAAATCATGAGATATTGGATTCAATCCCTCATATCTGAAAAAGCATCATGATAGCACTGGACAAGGACATCCAAATTGTGTGAGCCACTTTTCAGTGAAGCTACGTAGGTTTTCATTGAACTAGACATAGCAGAAAACTTGGCCCATAAGTGGCTAGATGATGATGTTCAAAAACCAGGGCCAGAAGTTTAGCAAATATTCCCTGAGAGCATAAGATGAAATAACAAACAAGCAAATGAAAAGGAACTTCATTGATGAAATATATGCAAATATAGGTTCCAACTGTAAAGAGAGAATTCTACCACTCCTTATATATGTATATGTGTATTCCACTCATGCCTCCAAGAGGTGACCCCCCAACACACACTATGGCTAGGTCAGAGACTATGACAGAATTGATGCTACAAGAGCTGAGAGTGTAACTTATTGATAGAATGTATGTTCAGCATGAACAGGTCCTGGGTTCAATCACTAGCACCAAAAGAAGTAGAATAAGACTACTAAGTCAGGCCTTAAGAATTCCATTTTCACTTTTTTTTTTTTTTTTGGTGTGTATATTCTGGGGGAAGCAATGTTTCAAATCAAAAGTTTGAATACCCCAAGTTCTCTAATGATGTGAGGAAGCCCATTGTGGCCACATGGAAAAACTACATGCAGAGAGGAAGAGATGCCTCTCAATGCAGAGCTGTTCTGCACATTCAGGCCTAAGCACCAGACAAGGGGGTGTTAACGTTATCCTGAACGTTTCTACCCCAGTCAACACCATGTAGAGAACACCCAAAGAACCGAACAAACAATCCAAACTGAGTCCTCACCCATATGGTCATTTACATATTTTGGCTCTCCACCCATCTGATTTTCCATACCACTTCATTGCAGATTCAGTATACTGGCAGAGGGTTTTTGCTGTCACCTAGAATTGTTCCATATCAAACATCTGGGACATGAGCTTCCATCCATCATGTTCTCTCTCACTGTACCTTCCCTAATAATTGCTCCTCTCTCAAATGGTCCCTAAGACTCTAGATCCTGCTATTTAGTTGGTCTGCTTCCTCTCTCCTCCTTTCACTGCCTACATGACCTTGGTGAAGCTAAACTGTAAATACCCTCTCGCCAGTTCCAGGTAGCCCTGATCCTTATTCTTCAGTGCCCACTGAACAAATCTCAAACTTGTATGGATCCGAAAATCCCAACTTTTTCTCTTCCTGTACCTGGATGATATGTTTTGTTATGGGAAATGCTGAAATTATAAATTGGTGTCAAATTCATTAGACTTGATCTTAGCTGATGTCTTAGCTCTTTCAAGATTATTACTCTTAGTCAACTCCTTTTTCTTTTATTCTCCGCAGAGAAACATTTACATTTTTCCTCAGCCTTCTAGTCACTACTTTCCACATCACTCTCCAAGTGACACATTTGAGAAATTTGAATCATCATAGGTGAACTCCTTCAATTTTACATTCCCATCATTTACACATATATTCGTATTTCTGTACTGCAGGAGGTCGTTTCTGAAGAGATTTCTAATGATTTCTGTCTCCTGGTCTTCATGCCCTTGTGTGTGGAATAATCTGGTTACTTATCTCTAAGGCCTGAACATGGAAAAAATGATGGGATATCACTTCTGGTATTAGATTATAGAAAACAGAACTCTATCTCGTACTTGCCCTTTTTCCCTCTGTGAGAAACACTAACACTTTCCTTGACTTTCTCATTCTGAGGATGAAGCAAATTGTGATGTTAAAAGCTGCCTGGAGACACCCATGGGACAAGGAACTGGGGACAGCCTGTTGCAAATTGCAAAAAAATTAAGTTCCTCAATCCAAGAGCTGATAAGAAACTGAACACTACCCACAACTATGTTAACGAGCTTGACATCCATCCTTTCCCTCTGTCTTCGAGGGCTGCAGCCCTGGCCTGTGGACTGACTGTGAGACAACAGGAAGCACAGGACTTAGGTAAGACACACCTGGATTCCTAATATACTGAAACTGAGAGTTAATGGAGATTGCCATTTGGGGCTTTAAGATTTGGGATAGTTTGTCATGAATTAAAAGATAACCATTGCAGAAGTCATCCTTTTCTCTAGGCTTGAAGGATCAGGTATTCAAGGTCATCCTTTCTACTTCATCTCTTGATCTTATACCCTTTCAGTCTTTTCTCCACCTGTGGTTTTTTTTTTTGTTCTTGTTTTTGTTTTTGTTGTTGTTGATGTTTTTTTCCCTCTCCCTTCTTAACTCTAAATTTCCCTATCCCTCTCTTAATTGAATGAGCGGCGCCCTGTCCTGGTATCCTTATTCACTGGTGACTTACTTCCCTATTTCTTCTTCTCATTCATACTTCACAGAAGACCTTTCCACTTTTGTTGCCTCTAGTTTAAGCATTCCATTAATCTGTCATAAACTGGCTTCCACACTCCTGTGAAATTACTCTGGCAAATTCAGTCACAGACAATTATGTTCTTACATCTAATGAATGATGTTCAATACCCAGGTTTTAAACCAACCTAGCTTTTTCAACCAATGAATATTCAATTGTCAAAGTATTGGCTCCATTTGTTTTCCTGAAACACTCGACTACTAGTTTTCCTTCTAGTGCTGAGAGTCTGCCTTGTCTCTGTCTATTTCATAACTTCCTGTCTTCTATTTCAATGCTTCTAAGTCAGAGCTGACTTTTGACCCCCAGAGGATGTTTTGTAATATGTGGATACATTTTGTTACAACCAAAAGAGACTTGGAGTGCTACTGAAGTCTAGTGAGCAGAGAACAAGGATGTTGCAAAAATCCTGCACTGCACAGGGCAAACCAAAAAAGACATTATTCACCACAAGTTGTTAATAGTGTTAATGTTAAGAAATGCTGCTCCAGCTGATATGTAAGATCATTTTTTATACAAAATTTTATTCTGTATTCATTTTATCTGAAAAAATCTCATCTTCTCATATTGTTTTAAGTACTACATATATTCTGAAGATTTTTTAAATTTACTGTTTCAGTCCTGACATTGGTATTATAGATCTAAATGCCCACTAGATATGCTTAATTGGATGAGTTACATGCAGAACTAAATTAGGATGTCCCACACTGTGTGGCTAGATTTACCTTCTCCTTTACAAATCTCCTCCGGTAACCCGACCTCTGGCAATAGCACCATCATCACCATATGATAGACCAATTCAATGACACCTTCTCACCTCCCATACCCAGTGTCCAAGTTCTGTGTATTTTATTCACATGCCTTTATATGTTCCAAAATCCCTTACTTGCTTCACATGTTAGTCACTTTTCCATCACTTTAACAAAATGTCTGAGATAATTAAGGAAGGCCTGGGTTGGACACACTTCAACTCGTTTAATGCTACTTTTCAAGGGTGACTTTTTTACATTAAAATAAATAAACTTGACTCTCTTATTAAATAGCCTTCACTATTGTTTGGTGGGAAACACTGGGATGCAGGAAGGGGAGTGTGTTCAGGTTGTTTAAGCAACTGCTGCAATCTTGTCTCCTGATAACCTGCAATAGAAGTATTGGCCCCCAACACAATTTCCATCACCTCTTTAACATCTTTTTAAACAATTAACTTGCTGTGAGAATGTGTCTCCTCTCTTAAAGTTTGCCCCTGTTTATTAGTTCTCTGAAGTGTGTGAGAAACTTAATAAATGAATGATGCTCACAGAATACATTGGGCACTTTCCCTGGGGGACATCACGAACAGACTTGAAATAACTCAACTAAGGCCTGCTCCCTAGTCCTGGGACAGAAGGACAACTGTTAGGCTAAGGAAACAGGATAGACTATCCCCGGAGGCTGTACAGACTAGCACCTGGTTGCAAATCCATAACACTCAATAGTATAATTCTTCATTTGTTTCTTTCCTCTCCTTAATTATTAAGTAAAAAGGTTGAAGATAGGCAATATAGCATGAAGAAAAAATATTGGCCATAATTCTAGACAGACGGGCTTTTTCTCTCTATGGTCTTGAACAAGTCTCAGTTACTGAATCTGCAAAATAACAGGTAATACTTTGCAAAGCAGTATTACATACTACAGATGTAGAGTGGCCCCTCATATCTTGTGTCTTTATGAAAGCAAAGATATTTTCTTCCTCAAGAGGACTGTATTTGGGGGTAGACAAAGTAAAAAGAAAAATTGAAGTGAAAATGTGTCCTCCTTAATTCTTTAAAAGAAAAAATTTTTTTGTTATCTAGTTTTGTATATTTTGTCATGCTGACATTAGGAGATCTTACAAACAGATGTATTAAGAGAGTGCTAGACATATCATAGATGCTTAATAATGGCTTGTGATTCACAAACCAAAAAAGGAAAAATAATTTGGATTCTGACTTATCTTTTTGGAGTCCCATTTGCATTATTTTAGGATAGAGGAGAACTGCAAAAACACAGAATTCTCAGGACATTCTTTGCTTTGGGTTGTGTCAGGCAGTACAAAAATTGTCGTGACATGAAAAACACTTTCTAGATTGATAGTTCTTATTTATTTAAAAATCACTGTAGTTTTTTTCATTACCATATAAAAGCATTTTCTTGCAGAAAATTAGAATTTATAGAGGACATCAAGAGTAAAAGAATATCTTCACAATCCCATAAACCAGAGAAAATATTTGTTAAAATCTTTTTCAAATAATTTCTTCTCCTGTGTGAAAATATGTGTTTATCTACATACTTACTGTTCATACTTTCATGCATACTTTAACCCATGTATGTGGGTGTGTATAGAATTTTGATAGAATTGGATAATGTGTTTCACACTCTAATCATGATAATTTCCTTCAATAGTAAATACTCCTCTAAACTACCATTTGAACATTTTTTGTTGTTTTAAACTCTATTTAATATTGACATACACCTATTAGATGATGTTCTCCTAAATATTTAACCAGTCAATTCAACACTTGTGAATTTAACAAAATAAAGATCTCTAGATATTTACCTATTATTCCTCAGCTTATTATATCAAATTTATATATATATGTTATTAAAATAGCAAATCTAATATTCTTTTTTCTTAAAAAATATCAAATACACCAAGTTATTATAATTTGTGTAAGAATTCTATTAAAAGGGGCTGGGGATGTGGCTCAGTGGTAAAGTACTTGCCTAGTATATGTAAGGCCCTGAGTTTGATCTCCATCCAGCACTGTCCCGTTTGAACATTTTTATAGTATTTCACATTCTAGATATTACGGTTCATTTCTGAATGCTTAATTTAAATGTTTTGTTCTTTAATAGTATTTCAACTGTGATTAACATCTATATGAGAACATCTCTATGTATATATCTGAACATTTCCTAAAATAAGTTAAGATTCCTTGGTCAGACTATAGAAACTTTTTAGAATATTTATTTTTAATTATGTTTTATGGGTCTGGGGATACACCACAAGTCTATGTCCTTGCTAGGAAAGCAGTCTCCCACTTAGGTGCACCATGATCCCATGAATCATTTTTCACTATAGATGTTATATCTGCAAATAGGTGCGTAACTTATTAGTAGTCTATTATTTTAATATTAAAAAAACATAAATTTAGTTTTTTTCAAAACAAAACAAGTCCGTTATTTTCCTTTAAAGTTCTATTCACTTGTGATATTATTATAGAATTATCCTACTTATCCTGAGTTTGTACTTATTTTATAGTTTATAAGTTGATTTATTTTTTAGTATTGAACTTTGTACAAAATTTTTCAAAATTCCCTAGTGAAGGCTTTGTTATTGTTGTGAGAGAAATGTGACTTTTTTGCATCAAAGACCTGATCAATTTCCTCAACATCAATGATGGGTTATATCCTTCTTTCTTCATTGATTAATACATCTACCTTTATAAATGTTCTAAATTCTTATCATATTGGGACCTTGTTCTCATTTTTATATTCTGTTCCAATGATTTATTGATGTGTAGAACTATCGTTTTAATCATATTTTTGGTTCACTTTGTGCAATGTTAGCACACAAAAAATGATCTGATCAATAGCATTATATGCAAATTAAGGTTTGATAGGAACTTGTATACAACTGTTTATTTTAGTTATTGAGCCTGTTCTTGTTTTTCAGGCCTTATGAGTGGGGAGAGCGTGTTGTGGTTAGGATATTCTGGTTAACTATTTGCACTGGTTCAATGCATTTTGTAAAAGTCACTCATCAAAACAAGGGGTGCCTTTGCTTTCTTTCCAGCGTGTCATCCTGTGCTATAAGATCACTTTTTACATAAAAACTCTGTGAGTCTTCTGTTTTCTTCACTTAAGGCCAACTTAAACAGAGACCACTAAAAAAGTAAATCATAAATTCAAGAAATCAAAAGACTTTCAATTCAGGTACTTAACATGTAGAAGACTAGCTTTTGCCAACACAAATAATTAAATTAAATTTTACAATGTTTTCAGTCCAATCTGAAATCTAAGTTGCTCAGCACTCAATGCAGAATTTAATAATTTCTCAGTGAATTAACTGTTTTGCCTGCTACTACAAAAACGTAAGCATGAAAGCAATGTAAGACTAACTAAACCCTTACAAAAAAAAAGAGAAAAAAAGCTTCCTTCTTGTCTTCCCAACACTGCTATTATCACATAGTGTGTTTCACATGATAAGCCATTCATTAAAGCATCACCTACTGTTTTTTTCCTCCTCAGAACCAGCTAGAACATGATCTGTCTCTGCATGAAGACATTGGACCTCTGACCTTTTCTGTAGCTATTCCAGGCAAGTATAATAAACAGAGTTCAGTAGGTTTCTGTAAATCTCTGATTATGTTTACTATGGAATCCAAGTGTTCATCTCAGACAGAAAAATTAAGGTTGATTTTCAAATATTATGTACAAACTCTAGCTACTAAGCATTCTGTAATGAGCACTTTGGCAATTCAAAGCAAATTAGGGTTCCCACTAGGCAAGGACGACACGCACTGCAGTCAAAGAAAGATGGTATGTTGTTAATGGAGAATATTCACTGAGAATTTAAAATAAATCCAGAGAGCTCTACTCATGGTAATTTTGAGAAAAATAATCTTAGTGTACTTTATTACCAGGATTTTTTGTCAGTCATAACCTCTCCTTTTCTTGTTTTTAAATATTAGTTTACAGAACAAGGCTAATGAGTCCCAGCCCAAAATCAATGGGTGGTTCTTTATAGAGGCATTTAAGGGAAAACCATTACCTTCCACCAGATCATTGCTGAAAGAGCAGTTTGATGCACCCAACAACTGTCAGAGATTAATGCCAGGGTTGATTAAAAATGAGGAATGAACATTTTATTTTCACCCAAGCACAAAATCTAATCAGAACTGCACTGAAATGAAAGAACCAAGATGTTAGTTACTAAAACATGATGGGCAAATTATTCATATTATTTATTTAATTATACAGAAGTATACATATTATAGAAAAGTTTCAATGAAAATAAGCATAATGTCTATATCAAAATCATCTTTATTGCTGGTTGCAGTGGCACAAGCCTATAAACCCAGCCTCTCAGAAGGCTGAGAAAGGAGGATCTTGAGTCCAAAGCCAGCCTCAGCAATGGCAAGGCAATAAGCAACTCAGGGAAACCCTGTCACTAAATAAAGCACAAAACAGTGCTGGGGATATGACTCAGGGGTTGAGTGCCCCTGAGTTCAATTCCCAGTACACACACACACACACACAAATCTTTATTACTACCACATGGAGAAAATCACAGTTAAAGCGATGGTCTATATTATTTAAGAAAATAAATGCACACAAAGATCAATGAACATGACATATAAAGGGCTATATACAGATATTATAGACATGTATATACATATATGTGCATGTTTATTTACACTTATAGATGGTAAATTATTTGCCTATATGAGGTGCATCTTGTACAGGTAGATATAAAGAATATGCAAATATATATTTGTTTATATATACCTACTAAAAACAACAACATATACATGTATGTATACATATATTAATACCACACACCAACAGACACATATTTATTTTCATATCAGAAAATCAATATCACTTTTTATGATATTCCATGTTATGAATTTTGCTATCATTTGCTTCACTATTATTGGACATTTAGGTTCTTTTAAGAATTTTACTATTATAAACAACATTTTAATGAAAATCATTTATATAACTGTCTGATTAGTTCTTTAAAATAATGGAATTACTGGGTCAATGACTATGTTCTTTGTGGCCTCATGAAAAATATTACCACATTATCCTCCAGAAAGTTTGTATTAATCTGCCTTGCTCCTGGCGATGTGTGAGAGTAACCTTTCTTTTCCTAAACCAAAATAGATATTATCATAATAAATTGCTAATCTGATAGAACAAAAGCATACTAAGTAAGTTGAATGTTTTTGATGATTTCTGACTTTCTACTGTCATATTCAGTTTGCCATTATTTCGTTGTAGTATTTCTTTATACATTAAATATAACACACCCAAGATACCTTACACATGTGATACACTTTCCTCTATTTTGTCATTTGTCTTCACTTTGTTCATGGTGGGATTTTTGCTTTGAATTAAGCATTGTTATTTGAACAAATAATACATTTTATATGGTTAAATATATCAGTCTATTTACTTGGGATGTTATCCTGTAAAAAGTATTTGCACCTTACAAATTTAAAAACACCAGCTTGCTTTTCTTCTGGGCCTTACTTTTTGGCATTTGACTCTCATGTTCAATTCAAAATTATTGTGACATGAACAATAATGTAAATGATCCATATTTTAGATAATCATCTTCTCATTACCATTATATATCTTTTTATACCACTAATTAGAAAGAAATTATCATCTATTAATACAAATACACACACAGGCACATACACACACACACACAAAGCAGAATTTGTGTGTCTGCCTTCTCGATTACATTGACATTTCTTTCTTTCTTTTTCTGGAGCCTATTCCTTGTTAAGGTATTTGTATCATTTTGTATCTATTTCAATAGTTTGTAGTGAGAGTTATTAGTTTCCATCTTCACGATTTCATTGTTTTATTACCTGATTTAAAAAAAAAAAAACTTGGAAAACTTTCCTCAGGGAACACAAATTATTTTTAGATTGAATGGAAATTGCATTAAATGGCAAAATTCCGTATCATGGTCTTCCCATATAAGATTATAGACCTTTTCATTGAGTTACTTTTCAGTTTTTCAACAAAAATTAAATAGTTATCTCATTTAAGCCCTGCATCCTTTTTTAAATTTGTTCTTTTTAATTATACATGACAGTGGAATGTATTTTGACATATCATAAATACATAGATTATAACTTCCTATTCTTATGGTTGCACATGATATGGAGTTACACTGGTTGTGTATTCATATATAAACGTAGGAAAGTTATGTCTGATTCATTCTACTATCTTTCCCATTCTCGTTCTACTCCTTACCCCCATTTTCCCCTATCCAATCTGGTGAACCTCCCTCCACTCCTCCCTCCACCCCCCACCACCTATTGTGAGTCAGCATGTGCATATATAGAGAACATTCAGCCTTTGTTTTTTGTGATTAGCTTATTTCACTTACCATTATAGTCTCCAGTTCCATTCTCTAACCAGCAAATGTCATAATTTCATTCCTTTTTATGGCTGAGTAATATTCCATTGTATTTATGTACCACATTTTCTTTATCCATTCATCTGTTGAAGGGCACCTAGATCAGTTTTATTCCTAGTTATATTACATATATATAGTATATCACATATATATTATATGTATGCACTAAATTAATGATTTTCTTTTTTCACTTGGTTTATGTGAATTATTTTTTATGTTTGGAAGAAACTTTTCTAACATGGTGTATACAAAACAATCTTCTTGATATCTAACTGTTCCACAATGATTCTTTGATTTTCTATGATGTTTTCTATGATATTTCTTTATCATGATATTTCTATATTTTCTTTTTTAAATTTCTGGATATTGAACTTTCACTTGCTTTATTTAATATTATAAATGTAAAAACAAATAGCTGTAAGAGTTTTACTATTTTTTGAAGCAGCTACATTCAACTTTTGACTGAAAATATCTTTGACCAAAATATCTCAGTTAATGTGTCTTTTTTTTTTAATTCATTGTACACAAATGGGATACAACATTTCATTTCTTTGATTGTACACAATGTAGAGTCACTT
Source organism: Sciurus vulgaris (assembly GCF_902686455.1). Classification (NCBI taxonomy): domain Eukaryota; kingdom Metazoa; phylum Chordata; class Mammalia; order Rodentia; family Sciuridae; genus Sciurus; species Sciurus vulgaris. The sequence goes on along the minus strand of NC_136463.1, from coordinate 100,568,688 downwards.
TTGTGTAATCGTACATGTACATAGGGTAATGCTGTTTTTCTCATTCTATTATCTTTCCTTTCCCCGCCCCCTCCCTCCCCACCCCTCCTTTTGCTCTACACAATCCATTGTTCCTCCATTCTTCTATTACCCTCCACCCCGTTGTGTATTGTCATCCACTTATCAGAGAAAACATTAAGCCTTTGGTTTTGGGGGATTGAACATTTCACTTAGCACATTCTCCAACTCCATCCTTTTACCTGCAAATGCCATAATTTTATTCTTTATATGGCTGAGTAATATTCCATTGTGTATATGTACCAAATTTTCTTTATCCATTCATCTGTTGAAGGGCACCTAGGTTGGTTCCATAGTTTAGCTATTGTGAATTGAGCTGCTATAAACACTGATGTTGCTCTGTCACTGTAGTATGGTGATTTTAATCCATTGGGTATAGACAGAGGAGTGGGAGACCTGGATCAAATGGTGGTTCCATTCCAAGTTTTCTAAGGAATCTCCATACTGCTTTCCAGAGTGGCTGCACTACTTTTCAATCCTACCAGCAATGTATGAGTGCACCTTTTTCCCCACATCCTTGCCAGCACCTATTGTTGCTTGTATTCTTGATAATAGCCATTTTAATTGAAGTGAGATGAAATTTTAGGGTAGTTTTGATTTACATTTCTCTTATTACTAGAGATGTTGGACATTTTTTCATATATCCTTTGACTGCTTGTGTATCTTCTATGAAGTATCTGCTCATTTCCTTAGCCCATTTATTGATTGGGTTACTTGTATTCTTGGTGTAAAGGTTTTGGGTTCTTTATAAATTCTAGAGACTAGTGGTCCACATATTTTCTATGACATTTCTATTACCTGAGAGTTCTATGATATTTTCTATGATAAGTATGATATCCAAGGAATGTATAATCTGACATGTCAAGAATATAACTTTTGACACTCCACAAAACCTGAGAAGCCTAGTTAACCTAATCAGTTTCTGATAAATCCAATCACATCCATGTTTCCACTTGCTTTAGGTTTAAACTCATCCAATTCATGTTGTGCCCCTTCCTCTACTGTTGCATCTACAAGCAAAAAGTCCTGATGGTGTCAATTAGAGGGTAGCCCCTGGTCAATCTGAGACATCTGTTCTCTGTTGATTCCTTGTGAAATTACCATTCTAGTCACTGCCACTCTTATTTTCACTGAATGTTCCATGTTGCTTCTGTTCTTAATCACTAAGTGCTTGCCACAAACCTGTGTACATTCCAAATGTGGAATTCGGGTTGGAGCTTTGGATTTTTCTCTCTCTCTCCCAATGTCTGTAGCTATTCAAGATATGAGGAAGATTGCACTCGCTTGCAGCAGACAATTTTATTCCCAATTCCCCACCCTGCCATCCACATTCTGCTACCCTGATACTTTTGTGGCATGGGCAAAACTCTAAGGGCAGTTCCATTGTATACATTTGGAAAAATTTTATTTCATAACTAATGTCTTTTCATTTGTATGTAGAGAAAATTAATTTAATGGAATTAGATGTTTTATAACAAATGACTATAAATCAATTATTCAAATAAAATGTGAACTTTAAAGAAGGTAGTGACACATTATGGGGAGCTAGATTTTCAAGGACAGTTTTCTCAAAAGTTAATAGTCATGTTTTGATCAACTACAAAAAAGTTCTTGCTCATATTTTACTTAGGCTACATTATACTATATTATATTTTCTTTGTATTTTTATCAATAAAGACAAAACAAAAAGCTCATTTTACCTCCACCCACATTTTTTCCGTAAAAGTAAATGAACTTTTCAATTGTAAACCACTATCAATTTAATATTATCCTTATTAATAACCATGCAAACATTATTAATTAGCTATACCAGTAACATATCTGAACCCCTATTCTTGAAGAATCTAGATTTATATACAGTGTAACATGCTTTCTGTATGCCAGATTAGCTAATATTTATTGCAAACCTACAGTCTTACCTTTATTATCTCCAAAAGTAAATTCTGATACAGAGTCTTCCAAAATTACACAGAGAGTGAAGCAGATCATCAATTTATCATAGTAACATGTCATTTTCCTTTGCCCTGAGGTTTTTTTTATCTAATCAAGAACAGGCTCTGAAGCCAAATTGGTTAACATCTCAACTCTGCCACCTTCTAACCGTGTGATCTCAAAGAATGTACTCGACCACCACGGCTTGGTTTCCTCACCTATTACATGCAAATAGTAATAGAAGAGAAGCATACCTAATCTGAAAGTCTGAATTTGAAATGTGTAAACTCTGAAATATTTTGAATGTTTGCCGTGACACCAAAAGTGGATATTTTGTTTTATGCACAATCATTTAAAATGCCTTATAAAATTATCTTCAAGCTAAGTGTATTAAGTATATATAAAGCATAAATGAAATCCATATTTAGATTTGGGTCTCATCCCTTAGATACTCAGGAATATGCAAATATTCCAAACCCAAAACTTTCCAAAACCTGAAACACTTCTAGTCCCAAGCATTTTGGAAAAGGAAATTTCAAACTGTTAAGGTTGGTATAAAAATTAAATTAGTTAATACATAGAAAATCCTTACTGACACATAGTAAACATCCAATAATGTTAGCTATTAGCATTTCAATCAAATAATTGAAAATATAACTATATAACAATTATATAAATTTTAATTATGAGTATATATTTGTGTTTATAAACATTTCTGCTAAATTAACAATTTTGTCATGTTAGTTCAATCATTTCTATGTGTGATGGAATGTTTACTGATTCTCTTGTCATTCAACTTACTTCTGTAAGACAGATGTTAATCATGGCACACAGATCATAAAGGGTCCAGTAGTATGCAAAAAATGTAAAGAATTTTTAAACAGAGCTTTACAGTTTACCGTGCACATTCACATTCTTGCAGCCACTTACCTATATATTCCCACAAGAAAATGTTGCAATAAAATGCTTCACAAATGTGTTCATTTAAAGTGAAAATGTACTTGAGACTTTGAGGCTTGAGAATTGCCTTTTATTTATAGGTCCAATAAAAAGTATCATATTATCTACTTCATCTACTTTTTCTGCAAGGTGCAATATTATTATGAATATATTCTGCATACATTATGGATTTTATCTTTATCAAATTCAACTTAAATAGCAATTTAATCCTAGATATCTGGTTCAAATGGGAAAAAATAGCATATGATCATTTTATATTTCTAAAAATCCATCCTATTTAGAAATGATATTGTGGCACTTTTTATATTTATGATATTCGTTTGAGACCATTCTATCTGGACTTTTATGTAGGTGTTTTTAAAAATTCATTTTGCTGTTTTTGGTTTACATATAACCATCAAAAAGAGCTCCCATTTTATATATCTATATGATCCTTTTTCTTATTACCAACTGCTGATCTAATTTCAAGTTTGATTTTGTTTTAATCAACTATTTCATCAAATAATCTGGATTAGTCCCCCTCATTTCTACTTCAGGAATAATTCTATTTATATGGTTAAAATGCGAAGTCATTCTTTTGGGAGAAGGTCAATTTCAAATGAAACCATATTTTGTTCTTATCTCTGCAGATACACTGATTCCTCATTATACAGTAGAAACATTAACATGGCAACATAGGATCTAAAGTCAAGTTTTGTCAAAGGAGGTCAGGACCCCATTAAGGGTGGGGTTTCAAAATAGGATGTTAATAAGTACAAGTCAGGAAAATTAAGAGTGAAGTCAGCATGTTAAAAGCCAAATGGGAAATGAGGATGAGCTTGGTGATCAGACAGATGTATGTCTCATTTTCAGCACGAGCTGCTGCTATAAGACCCACCTACTGGCTTCCAGACAACAATGAGTATTCAGTGTTTCAGTCTCTTTAAATTTATTTCTGGATGTTTAGATTTTTAAATATGAAATCTCCCAATTTTAAAATATTGGAAATCAATTCATTATTTCTGAGGTACTATGGTTTTCAAATATGCTATGCCTGTGGGCCATCTCTGGCCTGCTGGCATCTAGTTAGTAAATTTTGTTGGATGGCAATCTATTTTATAATATAAGAGTCATAGCATGGGAAAAGGGTCAAGAAAAATTCCACGTTTTTAATTAAAATCCCTTTGCTTAAAATTCTCCTTCCTCTTGTATTAAAAAATATCAAATTCTCTGAAGATTTTACACAAGAAAATAAATGTATTTTCAAATCTGTGTATCTATAAGATTTAAAATTTAGTATTTTCTTTTAAGATACCCTCTAAACATCAATGCCTAATGAGTACTAACCCTGTTAAAGATTTTGCTTGCTATACATGTCTCTTCTTATTGATTAGAAAAAAAATATTTACTTTAGGAAAGAGAGCATTGCTCCCTTTTCCTCAATTTGCTTCTAAGTATTTTCAGTCATATACCCATATCAGGGACTAATTAAGACTTTAGATTGAAAATGCAACATGCTGGACACATAATCAAGAACTTCATTCAAATACATACCAGACACAGTGAAAAGTCTCCAATAGGTTCAAAACTATACTTGGTCACAAACTCTTTCAACTAGCACAAAGAGGTTATCCTGCAGTTACCACCCATGACTCTAATGATGAGTTTGTGACAGAAGTCACAGACTGGTTGCTTTACTGGTTACTATATTTTCTTTTAGACCTTGCAAGCCAAGACCCCTGAGTGAATGTACTTAGATAATTTAGCTCATTTTTATTATTCTTTTTCATCAATTAGCTCAAATTTTGAAAACGCATTTATCCTCTGTACATCCCTTCTCTGACTTTCCTTCTGTTTTAGTTTTCGCTGGGGTTATTTAGTCTCTACATGGTAACCAAGATTCTTTCAAAGCTTTAAGTCTCCCTTGTTTGGGAAAAGCCTTTGGTATGTTGTTAGCTTACTGTTTTGTATACCATAAAAAAAAAAAAAAAAAAAAAAATAGGACCAATATCGTGGGAACATTCCATTCATTAGTGCTGTTGCCAGATTTTTTCTTAGTTATTCAATAGCTAAAGCTGAAAGTTATTCATATCCCTTCTGAGTGCATTTTTGGACTAAAGTAGAATATTTGACATAAATATTTAGTTTTCCCATTAAATTAGTGTTTATTTATTAAGTAAATGAAGTTGGTACATGCCAAACTTTCCATTGTTCACAATACAGCTAATATTCCAGATTTTCCTTCTTATTTCAGACAATTAGTAATCACTTGTATATATCTAGCACTTACAGAGATACTTATATCCTTTTCCTTATTATACTCTCCAAAATTTGCAGGTGGAAAAAAAAAATCATCACCACTACTCTTCTGAAGGGAAGATGAGGCACAACCCTAAGAGGTACTGGACCAAGACAATCAGTCATGGGTATGCCCAGGAAGTTATCTCGATGCGATAGCAACCTGGGAAAAATTACGAATCCCATTGAAGGAGGAGATGACAGTATCTTACAGTGATAGTCATTGCAGGAATGATGGGTTTGTTCAGTCGTTGGGCCAGAGGTGTAGTTATCCAATAACCTCTCAGGTGTGCTGCTATTCCCTTTAAATGGACACCCTCTCCCCTTTGCCTCTTGGACACCGTGGCATAATCCTCCCAAAGGAAAACCGTAGTATTTTTTACCAGTTTTGGATTAATATCTATATCTACCATATTAAATTTAAATTCCTCCATTTTCTACCATACTAAACAGTATTTGTCACTACCATATGGTCCCATTTCAAAATATCTATTCATGTATTCCTTTATAAAAATACCTCCTGACATTATTTGAATCACAAGAATAAAATATATGAATGATATTTCTTCTAAAGTTTTAAAATTGACTTCTAATTATTCAGATATGTCAATAGTTGGTAACAATGAAGGTTTAAACTGCCCTAAAATATATAAACCAGGTAAAATGGAATAAAGAAAAGACAGCAATCTATGACTTGAGGAAAAAAAAAGAAATAAAAAAAGCTAAGAAAATTTACTAAGCAGTGACTTCTTCTTGGATTTTCCAAGATGATTAAGTGCTAGAAGGATTGCAGAAGAGACATTTCAGCAGAGAATAATATGGCAAAATGATATGTTTGAAAGACTGTGCCATGACTGGGTAATGCTGACAATAAACTCACGTATAAAGTGCCAGGTGTAAATGGAAGCTAGAATTTAAAGTCATGCCAAGTGTACACATTACCCCCAAAACAACGGATACCCTTTGGAATGAGAGAGGAAGGATCGTCCTGCACTATATAGTACAGATTATTTATGAGAGTACCAAAAATAGAAAGAGGAGAAAGGTGCCAAGGACACCACTTAGGAAAAGGTCGCACCATATCACACAAGTCCATAAGAGCCTGATTTCCAAGGTCAATCAGAGCAACCATTTCTTTACTTACAATCCCAATTCCTTCACTTCACTTATTTTAGGATTGTGTCTCTGTGAAGCTAAAATAGGGGTCAACCCAACTGTCATGCCCCTCTGCCAGTCCGCAGCTGGAGATCACCATACAACCTACTCCTTGTTCTTTTCTAAGATGCAAAAATGAAAATCATTTTGTTGTCAGGGAAACAGACCATGTTGAATCATTTCACCCTTCCACTTTATCACATCCTGCTCTCTACCTAAAACTCCCCAACCTCCCCCTCCTGTCGTATACTCAGGTTTTCACTACTCTTCCCACTTCATTGAGAATTCTGAAGCATTGAGAAGAGAATTTCTACTGTCTCCACCCACCACATCTGCCCACTTACCAGTAACTCACAATGTATAGTTTTCCCTCGGTTACTAATAACATGTTTATGTGCAATGGCCATTAACATGAAAATGGGTGGAGTAATAGGGGTTTAGACACATAGCCATTGATATAACAGGTGTTCCAATTCCAACCCAATCCCTCTATTTATGTACTGAACCCAATCCTCTTTCACTGTTATACATTGCACCATCAATTATCTTCTAGCACAACGTCTGTCTTACTCTCCTCACATAAGCATGCTGTTACTGCTTCTATGCCATTATTCATCCTATTTTAATTGCTCTCTAAACCCTGCTTCCCTTTCCAGTTACTGCACCATCACACCACACCTCTTTACAGGACGATTCCTCCTAAGGATTGTTCAAACTCACCTTGTCATCAATTTCTCTCCCCCTAGTCTCTCCAATGCCCACTCAAATAACTTGTATTATCAGAAGCACTCTTGATGCTGCTTTCATCATCATCACCATTTATCTCTACCTTGCTGAATCTGATGCCTCACTCTCAGTTCCTAAGAGGCTTGATATGTGAGCACTTTCCTTCATATGGCTTCCAAGTAACTTCTGTCCTACTTCACAGTCTGCTTCATCCCAGACTCTTACTCTTTTCTCTCCCTCTTCCTAACTCTGTGATATTACATCCATTGAACTTGGTCATAGCGTGTGTTCTCTTGTTGACCTGTCCTCACTCCCTCGAAAGCCTCATCTAGGCTCATGGTGTTACATGTCATCTATCTCTATGTTGTTGTCAGTCAAATATTCCTTGGAAAACAGATTTTATGTTTCAAAGGTTTTATTTCAGTTTCTAGCACTTATAGATATTTTTATTTAGGTAAAAGAGATATATTAAGATGAATATAAACTCGAAGGCCTGCAAAGTATTCCTAATACATACTACAAAATTCTTATTAGATCAAAATTTCCTATCAATGCTGTCATACTATATTTTTTCTCTCCTCTAGATTCCAGCTACCAAGAAGAGGAAGAAGGGATGAAAAAGAGGAGTTAATGCTTTGCGGGAGAAAACAATTCCTTTTATATGATTCACTCTAGTCCCCCTTCCAAAAGTTTTCCACAGAAAACAGATTTATACTTCTGTACAAACTGCCTTAGAGAGAGATACATTTTCACTAGATACTCATCTGCTGACAATCACAAAAACTAAATAGAATTAATTGATTGGTTGGGAATTCTTTGGTGAAACACTTATAAAGCTTGAGAAATTTGCATAGTTGCTATTTAAACAGACTGGATAATAACACTCTCTAAGAAAATAAATGAGAAAGAAAAAGGCTTTTTAACCCTGCGGCTGCATATACTTATATAATCTCCAAACTGCAAATCAACTATGAATTACTCATTATTTCAGTATCTGTATTTTCCAACCAATATTTTTCTATTGCCAAGATGTATTTTTCATACAGTTGAAGTTAGACTGTACTACAAACAGTTTTGCTGTCCACATAGATGATACCCATTGAAAAGTGATGACTATTTCGAAAATTTAAGGGGATTTTTTTCTAATTTGGCCAAACAAGTTAACAGATGTCTCACATAATACTTTTTATACTAATTCCTCCTGACGTTAGCAACATTTCCAGTTAAAGACAAAATTACCCTCTGCCACCTTTCAGCTTGACAGAGCCACTAATCTTTTTGTACTCAGTTTCTGAATTTGATAGATCTTAGAACTTTATAACCTTCTCTGTTTCCTTATTGCAAAATGTCTGATCTATTGTCAAATTTAAGTAACTAATTCATTAATTGTTGACTTGGCCCACACACTTTACTGGAGAAGAGTCCAACAGTTCGCTACTCAAGCTGTTGATCTTGGTATATAGTGTAATTTCTAATAAATTAACTGTGGGCATGGCTATGAAAAGAGACAGAGATTTCTTGATCATTAAGATTATTTTTCCCAGTTTGTAGATTAGCAGGTCTTCCTGCTCCTCCTTATATTTCCATTTTCTATTTACCTTTTAAAATTTCACTAGGATAATGAATAAAAGAAAAATAACTATATATAAAAAGTAACCAATTGCTTTCAAGTATTTACTAGCAGTTGATATAAAAGGTTCACATAGGAAAGGAGTGAAGATTATTTGGTGAAGTGAAATTTTAGGCACATAGGTCATTTTTAGGGCTATAAATCACTTAAAAAACTTCTGTTCATAACTATATAAAGTCTTACACCTCAGCTGAATTTGAGTCTGCTGTGCTCTTTCATACTTCTCTGGGTACTATAAGGTGACATTTCAATAATAACAAACCAAAAGATAAACTGACAAATATTTGATTCATCAGGTATTATATTTTGGACAATTGCCAAGTTGATGGTTTTATCATAGGTTTTTAGTTATTTGACTGATGAAACCTAAATGGATTAGTTGATTCAATCTCGATTAAATATTGTTTGGGTAACAATAAAATAGGAAAGGCACAAACATACTCATGTTGTCAATAAAGCAAGCCATAAGGCAGGAAATTATTCCGTCCTAATCCTAACAAATATTATTTTGATCTTTAACTATCGAGTTTAATTACACCCATTCCCCTGTCCTGGAAAATCTGGCTCTGGGTTTTAGAAGGTTAGGTCAAAAACAATATCAAACAGAAGAAAAGCAAATACAAAAAAGTCCAGATGATTAAGAAATGAAGGCAAACCCACAAAGCAGTGAACTTAGTATTAGGAAGGAAAAATTCAAGTAATGCTGGGAAAAACTCCAGCAGATCCGTGTTAAGTCCCTCCAGGATGACTTTCTCAATGCAGGTTCCTGTAATATTCCACTCTGGCCACTGTGGGACATAACCAACATCAAACCATGACTTCATCCATTAAGACAGGGACCTCCTCTTGAAGGGGAGAATTAAATCTATAGAATTATAAAGGATTAAAGGGCTGACCCAAGATCTTACTAATGGGGCATAGTTGCCAGCAAGGCCTCTGGACTTGTACTGTCTCATTCAGATCCTGGATCCTCCATTAACCAGCTGTATGATCATAAGCAATTTTCAAACTAAATGAGTGGAAGAATATATACACAGAATTCTATCAATAAATATTATTATTATTGAGTCAAAGTCTAAACAACAAATATTCGCACTTTATCTCTTTGTCAGAAAACTGTCCTTTGGTCAAGGGTATCAAATGTCAAATTAGGTTGGTATTCATACTGGTAATGACTTCCAACAGATAAGAATACTAGTAAACAGATAATTGCAGTGGAAGCTGTTCTTTGCTATATCAGAGTTTAGCATAGAATTCTTCTTAGAACAGAGGAATTTCAGGATTATGTTTTTTTTCTGAATCAGATGAAAACTACACCACAAACACAGTATTAGGTTCTGTGGATAGACATCAGAAACATGATCATGATCCTCAAAAACATTTCAGAGTGTAAGTCAACTCCAGTCTTAACCCAGAATTTTGGGGTCTAAGGTTATAGACATATGCATAAAATATGCCTGAATCACATTCATGACTTTGAACCCTTCCAAATTCTTCCAGGTCATCTATTCCCTTGTTTCTCTCAAAATCATAATATCTACAGAACAGTCCAAAATAGTATCCACGTAGGGAGAAAAATACCCAATCAGTAACTAAATATAGTGATACTAGTTCCTCATTTTTCAATAAGGACTCCTTTTGGTGCACATAAATAATAGCTAAATTTGTGACCCCAGCAACATCTGGAAGGAAATAACAGTGTACATTGTAATTTATTTTTTGACTCCTAAACTATTTTCTCTATATTTCTGATATCATTAGTATGTTAGCCATAATTATATTCTTACAAATGCTGAGTAGGTAAAACACCCCCATGCCTCTCAAAACAAAATTTGGTGAATAACGTAAAAAATATATCCCCCAACACCTGCTGAGCTCTAACTATAAAATATAACCAGTAGTAGCAATTTTAGATTAGCATTCAACAATTACCTAACATTTATTAGTTCTTTTAAATGTTTTATTAGAATTGAAACAACCAATATTTGCTCATGTTTCATTAAATCCCTTATTCAATGTTCAGCTCAAACCTAGTGATAAAGGAGGGTCCTTTGAGCTTAGTGGTAATATCATCTAAGCCTGAAAATAACAGAAAAGACTTCAGAGTCAACATCTCTTTGGTCTAAGGTAACAAGAATACCTGAATAATTACTCAAAATTATAATACTAATAAAACATGAATAAAGAACCACTTACAGTTCATCCGGTATGAATTATTTTAAGCATTCTAATAAAAGAGAGCTTTAAAAGAGCATTAGCAGAATTTATTTAATTGCAATGTGTGCAGGGCAGTGTTATATTATGTACCTGTGGCTTTTCAGAATCACATACAGTCTTGTGCTTAATGTGTATAATCAAACAAGAAAATAATAAAACTGGAAACTATTCTTCAATGGTAAATTTTTGCCCACTGAGCTGTCAATTGTGGATGGATTCATGATTGATCAGAATAATACACAATGGCACGGTGTAATTCTTTAGTGTGATGTTGTAAAATGGAGTATTGCTTCTGTTATTTTATCCAGTTTGCTTTTATATGACAGGGTTTATTGTGCGTTATGTTGTAGCTCATTCCTCTGTTCACAATGCCTACTGATGTGTAATTATGACTTGTCTGAACTGTAAGAAGGAACAGTAAGTGAAAGGAAATCTGCAAGCACGCTTGATTTATGAGTCCTGATACTATATTACAGTCCTAATCTGCCTGCTTAACTTAGCTTCAGGCTAACTTACTGTATAACAGGCTCACGATTAGCACTGTAGCAAGTTGTGGAAGATTTACTCTGAAGGAGCTACCAGACTTTTTCTTTAATGATTTAGTCATTATTTCAGTTACAGGTAGAGCAATAAATTATTTCTTTTATAAAGACCTCATGTCAGGGAACAACCATTACAGAGGCATAGTCTGTGCTAACAAAGAGCTGTGTGTGGAAGATTTTCTCCATGCTAAATATCACACAATTGGTTATGTTTTATGAGGAAATCTGCCATATTCCTTCTCCTCCTCCTCTCTTCTTCTTCTTCTTTTTCATTTTACATATATGGTAACTTTTTCCTGGTGTTGCAATGGAACTAAGAGAATATCCATTTTGATCCAAAACATCTAATATTTTTGCAACAGTAGCCAAAAATAGAAATTACTATGGATGAGCAAATGAAAGCAAAACCATAAAGCAATGACCTCAGTGTCAGCAAGGAAACATGTAAGCAAATTTGCCTTTTTTAATCACCATTCACAAAGACAGATATGGCTGGAGTTAAGCATCACAGTACAGTTATTGAATTCTAGCATATTCAATTCACATGCTTTTAGTAAATTAATGTTATAAATTACCCTTTGTTTCCTCAGATCCAATCTAAATCACCAATAAGAAATATACTCTTCTCCAAACCTTATTTGTGACCAGGTTTTGCTAAATGTTTAGGAGGAAAAAAACAACTTGAAAAATCATCTGTAGCTGATATTTTCATATGAAATAAACAGCTTTGACTGTGCATAAGGACATACAAGCATCTCTGAGTCATTACAGAAATATCTTTAAATAATACCGAGATGGGTATTCTAGAAGTTTTTAAAAATTTCATCATTTATATCATCTTATTTTTGAGTTGTCCTTTGTTCCACTTATATTTTTTTCCTTGTCTTTCTATTTATCCTGAATATCATTTCCATAATCAGCAAAACATGGGTCATAGAATTCAATGAATAAAAACACAAATTATTAACTGATTACCTCATGATAAGTAACAAAGCTCCAAAGAATTAAACTCATAGTGGGAAACAGAGGGCCTGTGATTATTAGCACAAGTATCTTCAATCTTATACAACTTTGGAAAAGTTAGAACAGTGACTCTTTATAGTGAACAATGCACCCTACTACATTCTGGATTCACAAGAAATGCTTTTGCAATGTTTTGATCATTTCATGATGAGTAATTATTCATTCTCTACATCTCAAGACAAAAAAAAAAAAAAAAAACAGCTTTATTTTGAACTTGTATAGGTGACTCCATGCTAGAACTCTTGATTTGCCATAAAACCATTTAACAAATGTCTGATTGACTAGGGGGATTTTCTCATTTGGGCATCACCATAGTCAGCATCTGCCATAACATGCAGATGATATTTACTGAACTAAAGGTCTGAGTAAAGGGAGATAGCCCTAAATATGCACTTCCTCTACCAATTATCAAATTAAACTTGATTCTTAGCTATTTGGTTGGATTATATTTGAAACCAAAGCAGTTTATATGCACTGTGGATCCGAGTCAACTTCTTTTAATTTGGTACTTGCGAACTGTTTCTTTCATGGTTTAACTATCAATGGAAAATGAGTGATGGAACAGCATGCCATTAGAATGAGCCCATAAACCATGTACTATTCTCACTACACCCAATATTTCAAGGCTGGCATAGCTCACACTCATAGAATAGACAAAAACAAATCTCTTCTATGTGACCATCCTAATCAGTAAGAACATCATTCTGTTGAATGGATGGATCTAAAAGCATAGTTACTTTGAACTAAAAATAAAAAGTGCTCTGGGCAACAACTATTGGTTAGCGTATTTTCAACACCTTTCTCATATCCAATGAAACTATACATAGTCAGAAGGGGTCATGTATTAAACTACAATTCAGGGCTTCCTTTGATTAAATTACTTGAAAAGGTCATATATTTATGGCTTTGAAACCATTGCTATTTCTTTGCATCTCCTGAGCTAAAATCTCTCACTACCACCTTCAAACACAAAACCTTACATCTGATTCTCCATTTTTCACTCAAACTTCCCATTGGCATCAGTGCTTAAGAAAATTAGATTGCCATATTGTTTAAGTGACTTTCTTTGATGAGAGATCATTCCATGTGCAAGTTTGCATAGTCCTCATACCAACAGGCAAAGACAACTTCATACAATGAAAACTTTGATAATTCCCAGGGTTGTTCCTTCCAGAGAATAATTAAGATATCTGTTGTTTTTCTCTGGTCAGATCCCTAAATAGAAAAATTTGAAATATCAAGAGCCCGAAAGACAACAAGTCTTTCTCTAGCTGATAATCATGTTATCCAGGAATAAATGAATCACTAACCTTGGAAAAGTCATCTTGTGCAGCTGCCTCGTTATCAAGCCTTGCTATTTTCTTTCCAAAAGAGCTTTGGACTGAATATCAGAAAATCTGGATTCAGTTCCTTTCTCTATTTCATATTTCTGTTTCTTTGACGTAAGTCATTACATATTTCTTTGTTATTAAAAAGGTCTTATAATTTTATTTAGCATAGGGTTTTGCCACTATTAAAGCAAGAATGATATGGAAGAATTAAACAAACTGAAATCTATCCCTATATTATATACATATTATGTATATGTAATTTATTATCATCATCACCATGGCCATTTCCATAGCCCTTGCTCATTTTGTCATCATCTCATTGGGTATTCCATCTCAAATTGCTTCCCTCAATAGTGATCACATCAGTCACCCAGTTTCCCAAACTATAATTTAATCCATTATGGGCTATGTGTATAAAAATCTTCAAGGTCTCCCAATAAATACCTAAAAGGAATTTCACCTCCAACATACCTAATCTTTTTTTACTCCTTTATGGAAACAAGATATCACATGCGCAAGAATCCTTTCTCTAACATTCTGTTTGACTCAACTCCTTTAGAAGGGAATTTAAAATCTACATCCTTTGGGAAATCTTTCCCAATTAAAAGAGATTTGTTATGCCATTTGCATCATCCCATGCCACCTAATCAAACCTAAGCCCTGTGTATAAACAACTATAGCAGCACAGCTTATGAATTCAATATTGTTTATGTTCCTTCCTACTCAATTTGTTATTTGATGTGTACTATGTTTATGCTTGTATTTTTGCTAAGTCTTAAAGGCTAAAGAACTAAGACTAACCATGCTTTGGGAACTTGTCATATTAGAGTGGAGCTGTACATTTCCAGTCAAGGTTGGTTTTTCCTTTTCCTGATAATTACTTGATAACAAGACACTTTTATCACAAAATAAATAAGAAGCACATATTGATCATCTATGTGGGTTGGCTCTTGCAACTAAAAAGGATATGTTTTTGACATCAGAAGCCTATCATTTAAGCAATAAGTTATGTAGGAGGAAATATTCATAAATGCATAATCACTTGATTTTTAATTTTTTATTTCAATTACCAATGGAAAATAATATATTACAATATGAACACGTAAGTTTTAGAGACAAAAAGTGAAAGTCAGACTATTACAGAAAGACTAATAAAATAAAATCCAGTCATATACCAAGCAAATACTACCTACCATAATAGAACACATAAATCATTGTTCCTTCCAGAAGGTAAAGAATCATGGTTTTACACTTGGGAAACGTAAGATTTATGGTGAAGTAAGTGTTCATCATGTGTTTTTTGCAAAGGTTAATTATTACCATTATCATTTATCTGAAAGTGAAACTGTACTAAGAACTTACCTTAGTGTCTTGCAGAAAATAGACATTCACATACCTGTCTGTAGTTCTCAGTGCCTGAAACTTAGATAGAGCTCTATTTTCTCTACCAATTGCTAGGTTCCTGGCCATCACACCTGTATCCTGCTCTCCCATTGCTCTTAAAGGAAAGAATCTGCAATTAGTCTCGAAGGAAAGAAAAATGATATTATTTTGCAGTTTTTATTTTACACTACCAAGTAACAGTGTCTTCCTTCTGGCCACAACCATATACTTGAATTGGAAGAAAATCTTGGATCTATGGAATGTATGTCTGAGCAGCGTGTATGTATGTGTGTGTATATAATAAAAATTCCTTGGAGATAGCAATTGGTTCTTGTTCACTTAAAAATTAACAAGCCAAACAAAAAGATACTTCACATAGTAGACAGAAAAACATTTTTGTTGAATAAATGAAGAAATTTAGTTAATCTAAATTTTTTTTTTCCACTCTCTATTATGGTGATCCCATTGCACATGAACAGGTTGAGAAATCAATGGCAGAAAGAAATTTCTATCACTTCCATACTGATAAATGATACTAAAAGTTTGATGGTTCCTCAACCCATAAGACATGATTCAAAAGTCAAAATGTCAATAGGATATCTCCCATTTGTCTATTTTAATCTATTTTAAAATCTTAAAAACTAAAGCACCTTTGGGAAAGAGTTACAATCAACTAAACATTCATATACATTAAAAATAATATGCCAACCCACTTAAACTTGTGTATATAAGTGTAGTGGCTTTGGAGAACTCTAATTTAATTACACATCTTTTATCATATGTTTCAGTATTATCTTTAACCAAGAATGGCATGTTTTTCAATGGCATCTCTTTGGTTGGTTGATTTTAATAATAAGCACTGTGAAAGAATCTTTATACATTATGCCATCCAAAATCTTCTTAAAGTCTCCCTTGATCAAAATATAATGCTGCTTAAATATGTTAGGCAACATGTACTCTACCTATTTGCATTATGTCAAATGAACTGAATCATTCCAATATGGTATCACATGTGTATGGAAGCCTGTAGCATTTTATAACAGGTGTTAGGCAAATGTACTTGACAGAGATATTGACAGTAAGGTCATCTGTAAGCATGAAAACAGAAAATAGCATTAATAGTGTATAGTCATTAATTGTCCAAGAGGGGATAAAAGTAATTTTAAAAAGAATCAACTATGGTCTTCTCCAAAACAGAACACCAGCAAAATAGACACAAATAAATATATTTTAAAGACATTTACTTTATTTCATAATTTGTTCTCTTTTTCATTATTTCTGAAATATGGAGAAAGATTGAACTTGAACATAGAAAAAGGTCATTGCAAGTCAAAAACTAAAAATAAATAAATGTGCTGAGAAATTAGATAATTATTTTCTTAATGTGGTCTGCATGTACCTTATATCTGTTAGAATTTTCAGAACACTCCACCTGATATTTAGAATATTGACATAGCTGTCTCCCTCACTAGGTAATATAATTCCTGTTATGTATTTCTTAATTCTTCATAAGATGTAAAATAGTGCCAATGAATACAGTTCACATCCAACTAGTACATTTTCAACCGAATCTTAAGTTTTAATTCTAAGTCCAGTCAGTCTGCTAACAAAGCGATGATTGACTAATAATATAGTAATGACTTAGTGAAGATATTTTCAAAGAGATCATTTTTGTGACATATTTAAAATATCAATATGATAATTGGCATTAAAGAACTTGAGGAAATTAAACAAATAATTAATTTCAGAATTTATGACCTAAAACTTTAGCTATAATATAGGATTTTAAATATATAGTCATAAAATAAAAATGAAGTTTAAAACTGTAATTTTAAAAATATTCTACATCTATTGAGTACAAATTCATTTTAAAATGTGGTTGCAAAATATAACAACACAATGTCATAAAATGATTATAACTACATATATAAAAACATCTTCTGGGTTGTTCCAAATAAACCTCAGGAATGTTTTTCAGTTCTCAGTGAGGCAAACATTTCAATTTTCTGCAATATTAGCAGGGGTAACTAATGATGGCTAATTTTTGCCTGTAGTATTTTCTTCAATCTGCTTGTGCACTTTTGGTTTCTCTGGCAGCAGAAGCATTTGTAAATTTTCTGGTCACTAAACACTCAAGTACAATTGTAAGTGATCAGTTTGCAATTGGCAAACAAATATAAAATATAGAAAAAAAGTATTTGAATATATTTATAAACAAATGTACAGAAAAATCTTGAAGCTCTGGCTTTACAAATTTGTTTCTGCCTACTTTGTAATCATATTTTAAAATCAAATGGTTTTTAAAAGATAGCTTAGGAGGAAAAAATCACATTTTGAAAGAGCTTCATGTCATGTTCAAGAAACATTTTATTCTTAATACTCATCCCATTTCCCATTTATATTTACTTGTCTTAATAAAAAGTATTACTTAAGGTAAAATTCAAGAGTATCTTCCTACGACCTTCTTTACAAGTCAAAAATGTCAACTGTCAACTAATACACATCAGAGGTGAAAGCAATCTTTCCAAAACCCAGTATTCTTATCATATTCAAGTTATAGTGGAGAAGATTCTAAAGAACAGTTTTAATGAGAATGAATTCAACTTTTAGAAATTTTGGGAATTAAATTTTTATACAGAGAATATTTAGCACAATTAAAATTGTACTACATTTTGAATCAAGGAAAGATGACATGAATTCATTTAATCATGACACTATCATTCCAAATTAAATGATTGCCCCCCCAAATCTTTACACTATCTTTTGGTTAAGCGGCAAAGGGAAAGTTTCAGCTCCACTGAGAGAATCACATCACAGGGCATCTTTAGGAAGCACAGTTTCATGAAAATCAATCTCTGCTGCCCTGGGCATGACTGTTTTATTCCATGCAATGCACTGCATATCCAGATGAGAAGAAACTAGATTCCTTCATAAAACGTGTAGATTCAGGAACCTCAAAGCACAGGATACCCGAAGGTTGTCAAATAGACTATGTTGTGATTGAATAAATGAACAACAGAATGTATGAATGAGAAAGGTTGCTTCTAGATCAACTTTTATCCAAATTCATTAATACTTAAAAAACAACATTCCATGTTTATGCTTAGACTCTGTGTGTGTGTGTGTGCATGTGTGTTTGTGTATGTGTGTATGTCTTACATGTACATTTTTTTCTACTGATAAATCATGAGGGTATATTATTCTGCTAAGAGGATCTTGAAACACATAGGGCTTTGGTGAAACTGAGGTGCCAAATTAGCTTTAAAAATATCTTACATTATGACTTAATTTCATGTTTTCATTGAAGTCCAATCATGTAGGCTGCCATTCAATAGGCTACAGAAATCTGATAGATGATAAATACAGAAGTACTACAAATGAAGGAAACTTTGCCAGCTAAAGGGAAACACGATGGTTATTTTTACCTAAGCGTGGTAGATATGTCCCTTCAGCTTCCTATATTTAAAAAAATCACACATTCTGATTCAGAAATTCTTCCTATTTGTTTGAAGGATTCTGTTCTAGTGTAGTATTTTGTGGATAATATAAATGATAGTCCTAATATAACAGAGACAAGAGAACCTCACAAAGCATAGAATGTCTGTGGTGTTATTTAGAAAGACACCTATGGGACCATGACTCTTCCAGCAGAAGGAATATTTAGAAGAAAATACATGTACTACCTTCCTGAGACAGGGACTGTCCCATGCCTGGCTTCAACTTCTGAAAGGTGGAGCACAGTCCAGTCTAGATTCCATCACATACTTGCTCCTACTGACCAGAGAATTTGTGACACCCCAAAACTGCACAATCTTACAAGTGATCCTAGACCAACACAGTAACATCTTCATAATGGTCTAATTTTTCTGCTTTCTAAGACATAACTACGTACCTTTTTTTTTTTTTTTTTTTTTTTTTTTGCGAAGTTCAGAGTTCTGAAAAAAAAAAATAGGGAAAATAAATTGCTTTTCATTACAAAAAACATCAAGGTAACAGGGGGAAAAGAAAGAGAAAATAATAGGTCTTTTAGTAGAAGGAAAAGTTATGAAGTAGAAAAGAGAATGAGAGAAGAGAAAGGTAAGATTTTATAACTGTTAAGTCTCAACAGGAAGTAGATGATATTATCAGGTAAGATAATATTCCAGGATCTATTTGTAAAGGTATGGTTGGAATGTAGGGTATGTACTATGAATTGTTCAGGAACTCAGAACTGTCAATATTAGAGACTATAGACATCCCTGGATCTGACAAAGGCAGAACTGAAGAGCAAGAATCCAGAGTGCTTTGAGAAGAGCAGAACTTCTGGGGATGGATATAGTCATATAGCCTGGTTCAGAAGACCTTAAAGGGAGGAAGCTGGGAAATGTAAATCTAGCTCCACTCTCTTCCCTCTCTCCAATCTCCTGAAACTACTTCCCATTGATCCAACCCAAAAGAAGCCAGACAACAGGAGATCCACACCTGTTCACACCTCAGCCTTTCAGGCATAGAGCAAGGTGGACTATGATTGGAGTGGATCTAAAGGGCAATATACCACGGGCTGAAACTTGCTTGGTGTATTTGCATGAGTAGGGGAAGGGGGGAGAATGGGGACAGTGCCACTGTGAGAAACTCTGAGGAACTAAATGAGGACATTTTTTAGGGTGTATCATTTAAGTTGTACGACTTTTCACTATTGCTTCTACTGCTGACTGACAAATCACACAAAAGCTCAGCAATATAAAATAGCAAATGTTTATTTTCTTAAAGATTATTTACATGGGAAATCCTGGCCAGCTTTTATGGGCACCTCTGGATCAGATTGTCTCTCAAGGCTGACTTCAAACTTTGGGCATGGGCTACAACTATCTGAATGCTCCTCTGGGGAAGTATGTGCTTTCACATCCAGACATATGACTATTTTCAAAGATGTGCTTTCAAGCTCAGGATGCCATTTTTAAGGTCACTGGCATAGTCGTTCATGGTACTCAAGTTCTCAATGAATGATGCTTGGAGACATTTTGTTTTTGTTTTTTGGTTTGGTGTGTGTGTGTGTGTGTGTGTGTGTGTGTGTGTGTGTGTGTGTGGCCCTTGATACAGGGTTACTTACAACATGGGAGCAGGCTTCCCCCAGAGCAAGGGGTGATAAAGAGGAGAGAGGAAGAGAGAAGGACCAGAGGGAGAGGGAGATATTTTTTGGTGGGGGGATAATGGAGATTGAACTCAGAGGCACTTGGCCTCTGAGCCATATCCAAGACCTATTTTGTATTTTATTTACAGACAGGGTCTCACTGAGTCGCTTAGCACCTTGATTTTGCTGAGGCTGGCTTTGAACTCATTATCCTTCTGCCTCAGCCTCCTGAGTCACTGGGATTAAAGGCATGCGTCACCATGCCCAGTGAGATGTCTTTTGGTAACCTCTTCTTGACTGTGACAATCCATTAGTTTTTTATTAATATTTTATTGAAATAATCATAGAGTCACATTCAATTGTAAGAAATTATAAAGAGAAATCTTGGGTACATGTTACTCAATTTTCATTAGTTTTATTGTTTTGCAAAACTATAGTCAAACATCACATTCAGGATATTGACCTAGATATATTCCATCAATCTTTCTTTTAATTTCTCCAGGTTCACTGTTATTTTGTGGTATACATGTGTGCTTTTAATTTCTTCCAGTTTTATCACATTTATAAGTTCACGTGTTCATCACACCAGTCAAGGTAGTGAACTGTTCCAGTAACACAATCATTTCTCATGTTTCTCCTTTATAATTATAGCTACTTCATTCTCCCCATCTTACCATGCCCCTATTCCCAGGCAACCACTAATCTTTCTTCATTTCTGTAATATTACATTTTAAATATATACATTAAATCATACATTGTGGGACATTTTTCAGCTGACTTTTTTCACTTAGCATAATTGCCTGCAGATACATCTGAGTTATCGTGTGTGTCAAAAATTAGTATCTGTTTGTTATGAATTGTCTTCCATGGTAGGTATGTGTCACTGTTTGCTTATTCATTCACCTGTTGAAGAATATGTGGGCTGATGCCAATTTTTGACGATGATAAATAAAGCTGCTATGAGCATTTGTGTATAGGCTTTTGTATGAACATAAGTTCTCATTTCTCTGGGAAAAATGCCCAACAATACAATTGTTAGGTAATTGCATAGTCTTCTAAGAAATATCTCTTCATTTTTGCACTATTCTTTTTATTAGAAAGGATTCACTATGTCTAAACTACACTAAAAGCAAATTTATTACAAAAGGCCATGCACAGGAGGGACAAGGATCATTGTGGGGGTGGGGCAGTCACTTTAGAGATTGCCTAGGACATCTCTTTGCTGCCTCTGCCAGGTATTTGAAGTGCATCTCTGTCTCTCTGTAATCCCACTGGCTCAGGAGGCTAAGGCCGGAGGATTGTGAGTTTAAAGCCAGCCTCAGCAAAAGTGAGGCACTAAGCAACTCAGTGAAACTCTGTTTCTAAATAAAATACAAAATAGGGCTGGGGATGTGACTCAGTGGCCGAGTGTCCCTGAGTTCAATCTCTGATACCTACAAAAAGAAAGAAAGAAAGAAAATGAATTGGTTAATGCACCAGCATTCCTGAATTTGGTATTTGAGCTCACTCTTGGTTCTTCTGATCAGAGGAAGACTGCAGTTGTGTTGAAGTTACTTCTCTGTGCTAAGCTAAAAAATTACACATTTTAAATGGTCATGAAGTCTTCAAAAGGAGATATATACATGGGCAAAGACAAATTTACTCCTCTTTTGAACTATGACCCTTCTTCTGGACCATGCCAACACTTTCTGTTCTTGGTAACAACTGGAATTCTAAAATTGCTGGGCATCTTCCACCTGCCCCAGGTGTATCCTGGGTCCTGCCCTTGTTGATCCTAGAGAGGACTTGATACAGCAAGTCTATACTTGCCTTCACATGTAGTTGTCTGGCAAGTTGGCAACCTTGAGGTAGCAAACTTTTAAGTGGAGTAGGCCTTCTAAGCTTGATCCTGCATAATGATAAATAGTGAAAATTGGGTAAAAATTTGTCAACCATAATATCAACAAAAATGTGAAAGGATATGTCAACCACAAATATCAATGGAGAAGAGAAGGAATGTCCAAATAACATATCTCTATATATCATTCTGATATTAGAGCTAATATAAATCTGGGACTGCTCAATTATACTTGTAAAGGTCTTTTTATGAAATGTTCCTATGGAAGAAGGACACAGATGAACTCCAAAAATCTTGAAGGAGAAGCAAGGTAATGTTTTAGACAGGGACCCAATTCACAGTTCAGTCATACTGACTTTTATTTTCTCCAGTCAACCATTTTTTTTGTAATCCTCGGTCTCCACATATGTGCTTACATCTCCATAAATGTTATTCTGCCTGTGTTTACTTGCTTCATTTCTGTTTCCCATCACAGCTTAACTCTCCTTTCACCAGAAGGCATTCCTTGATCACCCTTGACCTTACATTGCTATAGCACTTCTCCAAGCTTCTTTTCAATTCCACCCTCTGTTCTGTTCACATGCTTGATGCTGGCCTTCCCCATTCACATATATACTCCAGGAAGACAGCTAGAACCTGTTACTTCACTGCTGAATCCTTACATGGAGCACAGTTTTGGGACCTATCAGTATTTAGTAAATAAATTTTCCCTGGTTACTAATGTTTGAGCCGGTGCAGTGGCATATGCCTGTAACTCCACTGACTCAGGAAGCTAAGGCAGGAGGATCCTGAGTTCAAAGCTAACCTCAGAAAATTAGTGACAACCTAAGCAATTCAATGAGACCCTATTTCTAAATAAAATATAAAAAAGGGCTGAGGATGTGGGTCAGTAGTTAAGTACCCTTGGGGTCAATCCCTGGTACCAAAAAAAAAAAAATAATAATAATAATAATAATAATAATAATAATAATAATAATATATTGACTCAGTAACAAAACTCCAGGTGAATTTCTCAGGACATAGTCAAAATTCCACATAAGGAATCTGTTATGATCAGTAGATCCAAGAATGAATAGCAGAAATCCAGTCACAAAGAATAAGTTTTAAAACATGTTTCTAAACAATGGGAGAATTGCACAAGAGAGAAAGATCCTTGTTACAGAAGAAATGGCACTGGTAACTGCTGCATTACAAGGGTTGAATTCCTAAAAAGCAGACTATAAGACATGAACTTAGTTTTTTACTTTTATTTTGTTGGTACCAGGGATTGAACTCAGGGGTACTGGGCCACTAAGCCACATCCCCAGCTCTGTTTTTAATGTGTATTTAGAAACAGGGTCTCACTGAGTTGCTGAGTGCCTCACTTTTGCTCAGGCTGGCTTTGCACTCTTGATCCTCCTGCCTCGGTCTCCTGAGTGGCTGGGGTTACAGCGTATGCAATCACGAACTTAGTTTTAAGAGAAAATATTAAGCCTAGTATTCTAAATGAAATCAAGATTTATTTGAAGATGATACTGACACCATATTTTTCCACTTGGATGCAAGGTTTGATACAGAGATGAGGCCAGTTTTGTGATTGACAATGGGAGTTCAAGGAGCCAATCCTAAGGATTAAAAAATTGTGTATAGAGGCATCTAAGCTCACCAAGAGTTTCCTATTATTTGGTAATTCTTCTAGTCCCTTTATTGCACAAAAGGATAACTAAAGAATAGTTTCCTAAGGAAACCTTAAAAAAATCACCATTCCTTGGCTGTTAACTACAACTTTGTATACTTTGTACTATTAAAACAATTTCAAGATTGTTTTAACTCCATAAGCATCATGCATGATTCTGAATTACTTTTTTCTCAGTTTGGTATACACATTTAGAAAGGTAGATTATATTATTTTAGTTTGTCAACCTTTCAAATAGATCTGTTTAACTTGTGTGGGACAGTGGCACTATATGACCTACATTACTTTGTGCAGAACAGTAGATTTCTGGCAATTTCAAATATAAGATAAAACCAATACTAGTTCTCCCTCTTTGCTAAGAGGGTGTCCCCATTATCACTGGTTTGATGCATCTAAGCATTCCATGGAAGCCTAACTTACATTCCTACAAGTAATCTACTTTAACTTCAAAGTTTTCTTATTGTGAGCATCAACTACAATATCATCTTGATAACTTTGCTTAATTTCCTTTTCCAAAGTATCTTAAGTTAAAAGAACAAAAAAGAGGAAGTAATTTTCTGTCCACATGACTAGACCAAAAGAGACTAGATAGGAGTTCAATAAAATCATTATAGCCTTTGTAATAAGATTAAATCAGCTCTTGATTGAAGTACACAGGTACTTCTTTTTTTGCCAAATCACATTAGGTCATTGGCAACAGCCACCATTTTAAGGGAAGGACTATTAGTGAAGGCTAGTTTCCCATATTACAAATGTAATACTTTGATGAATCCTAAATGCAACAAAATACCTCAATGGTCATCTTTGAGAAATAAAATAACTTGTTAGTGGGAGACTGATTGGTTGTCCATTTTCCTTTAAGTTGTATACAGAGTTGTTAATTTTGAAAATGTTAGCACTTAATAAACTAACATAGAACTGTTTGCAATAATTATCTCAACATTAAACAGGCACTTCTCCCTCAGTCTCCCTTAGATAGGCATTACTCATTTTTTATGTATATAAGCAGTATACAGTATACTATGTTCTATGGAACTTTAAGTTTTTCTCAAATCAGGCCATAATTAATATTTGTCAGTATTAAATAACATAATAAAAATATGTGGAATATATGAAGTTTATTAGTTCCATTCTTATTTCTGTAAATTGAATCAAGATCTCTTAAAATTGTTAACCATTGTCTTCACACCATCTATTAAGATTTAAGTTGCTGCTACCCAGTCAATCTCACATCTCCCCATAAGGCTGTACCTATCCATGTGACAAAATCCAATGTAAGGAAAGAAAGTGATAAAAAAAAAAAAAGGGAGTTTGTAAATTAGAACTAGAGATTTTTTCACCACCTTTAGTTAATGCTAATGCTTTTCTTACAATTCAGATCATTAAAATTCTTCACAATGTTTTTGGAACCAACAGTTGTGAGCATACTGTCAGCATTGTAAGCAAATATCCAATGAGTTTTTATTTTAATAAAAATCTTAATATGTTCTTTATAATATACATGCTATATAAAATAAGTGGACTTTAGTATGACTGCTTTTTTCTGTTTTTAAGAAATAGGATTACCGATGAATGATGGAATTAAGTATACTGCTATTCATTTCATATGAAAATTTGTAGAAAACATAGAAAGGACATCCAAAATAACTAGTGTTTATATTACTTGGAAAGTTTGTGATAAAATTACAGATTGTAAACTTAGTTAATTGTCAAAGTTGTGATGACACTGAGTTTGCATTTTATTTTTAAGAAAATACAATATGTATATAGGCAATAGTTATAAGATTGATATTTGTACCTGTTACTTAATAGACCTGAAAGTGAGAGGTTTTTTTTTTTTTCCTTCTTACTCCATATGTGTTATGTTAAATGTGCTACACAACATGTATCCAGAAGCTTTCAGGAACAAAATTACATAATTAGTATTTTGGTTAAATGATAAATATTACACAGGTATTTTCTTAATCACTGTAAGCAAACAGAGGGAAAGACAATTTGTCACTTGTATGTTTATGAAATACTTTAACAATATTCATTGAATAAATAACTGTTTCAAATAATTACACATAACACTAAAAAGAATAATAATAAGATTAACATTTTTCTTGTGATTCAGAAGATTCTAATAAATTTCAGTTTTAAGCAATTTCATTCATTCTGAATAGATTCTATGATGCCTTAAGAAAGGCAATTTAAAAAAAATTAAAAATTCCTGTTATCAACTTGCTTATGTGATATTTGCTTCTTCTTCTAAAAACCTGAATTGGAAAAAAAAAAAAAATACACATTTAATTTTGTTTTGGAATCATAAGGGAAAAGGAGGATATTTTTATTTTAATTTCTCAGTTCTATAAACGTTGCCCCCTATACAAGCTAAAATCCTTCAAAGCTACCATCTGGATCAATTATCAATGAAGGCTTGTAAAGCACAGAGGCCTGTCAGCCACAGAGCCTGCAGAAAGAGAGATTGGTACCATGTGAAGCCAGGGCCTTTAAGCATAGGTGCAGATATTTGCTCTGACATTTATTAGGCATCTCAATTTTCACAGGTTAGTCAAACAGAGATTCAAGGCAGCCTCATCCCTGGCCCTTTTGGTTCCAGATGGTTCTACATAATGGAAGAATATGTGCAAAGTATGTTTCGATTTAGTGCTATTGCGTTCTTGTGAAGGCCAAGTTTTATTCATGAGCCAGCTTTCTTACTCAAGAGATAGTGATATTACAGAAAAATAAGAAATAGAATTTACCTATTATAAAAGATCTGTGTAAGAAAAATGTCTATCAAGAAAAGAGAGAAAATATACTTAGTCTACCTCAGAAAAAGCAACCTGCTCAGAAATAGTCTAATGGTGCTATCTTTATTGCCTCCCAGGGCCTCAGGAGATAGATTTGTCCATAGGAACATTTTCCATGGCACAATAATAACCACCTTGAACTAATTAAAAGAAAATCCATTTTTGACACACCTAGTTTAAGCTCTCTGGTAAACATTTTAAATAAAAAGATCCAAAAACATTACAGTTTCCATCATTAATAAGGCACATCCTTAGGAAAGGTGCAGACCATAACAGTAGCTTTATCTCCTCTGGGCCAGGTAAACACTAACAATATTTTAAAAGCATTTCCCCTAGCAATACTTCCAATCCATACTAGGTTACATTGCAAATATTATTTTGAATTAAATTACTATTTGGTGTATGGAGGAAGAACCAAGGATAAAAAAGAATAAATGAATTTATATAAATCTGACAACCCAGACAGAATGGCTGACAATGGAATGAGGTTAATGCAAGGGTATTGCTATATTTATTCTTTTTTCCAAATATTTTGAATAAGGCAAACAGTTTTTTGAAAAAACACTAAAGAACCCAAAATTTATTCTATTTTTTTCTCCTTCTTTTTATTAGTTAGGAACTGGAAAGAATAGTCGTATATAATTATTTACCAAAAATGTTGAGGAACTCATATACGTTAGCTTAGTACAGAAGGAAAGTCTAATCACATTTAAATTGACATACCCTTCCTATTTCATAAACAAGTTTACAAGTTGAAAGTAGTAATGTTGAGTTTTCAGCTGGATTCACTAGTGATGGAGTTTTAAAACAGGGTGATACTTTTTAGCCTTTAATAACACAAACAATGAATGAAGAACCCAATGTATTGAACTCAAAGCATTGTCTTGTTATGCAGAAATATTTCTTTAATCTCAGGTGCATTATTTTACAGGTCATTTGCTTCTTTTGGAAAATTTAAATTTGTTACTGAAATATCTAATAGTGAAGTGAATTATCACATTTCTGAATAGCGTGTATATTTTAGGCATACCTGATGAAGTTATTATTCTTGGAAATAGAGTTGCCATTTTTTGTGGATCACAGTTTACTTCACTTTATTTTAATCCCGTTCCTAGCCTTGGTGTTTGCTAGTTGCTTTTAATGTAATTTCAGAATTGTAAATGGCTCAGCATATAGAAAAAGTGAATGTTTTGAGTTTTGCCATCTATATCAGTAAATAATAGAATCATATTTGGTCCTGACAGGTTTTCATTAAAAATCGTACTGAGTTAATGTTAATTTTTCTTGAGAACATTGTTCACAGAACATATGTTTCATCTGTAGTATTAATTTATTTGTGTCTTACCAAATCTTGTCTTAATGTCTATGTAGTTTTACCAGCACGAAGTTTATTACTATTTGTGCAGCTTTTAGGCACATGGGATGCTGACCAAAGGTTTTCATTACCATTTCATGGGTGGCAAATTCAAATGGCAATGGGGGCTAGACAGGTAATGTTAGAGGCAAAAATGTGTCATTGAAAAAAATAAGAAATAACAGAAACTATGAAAAACTGGAGAGAGTAGGACTCAGCCAAAGAAATCAGCAGGCACTTAGTCTTACCCCCTATGTGCCACCTATCAGGTAAAACAAAATATGTCTTTGGGCTGACTTCAGCCTGAAGGCTATCAGTCTCCACCCCTTAGTTTATAAATCAATTTGTCAGAGTTAAGTAACATAAACCAAACTAAGCTGGTGTTTGCTGAGGTTCAGAGTAGAAAGATAAATTATTCTATGGAGAACTGGTTTCATGGACATATGACCTGTGTAGTCTCTAGGAGCCACATACTAGGGTCCCATGCTTAGTTTGATATTTTGATTTTGCCATCTTGAATTCTTAACTATTTATGAGCTAGAGACCCCAAAGATTCATTTTGCACAGGGTGCAGTAAATCAGATAGCCATTCCTGATCCTGTTCAAGGTAATAGTTGAAGCATTTTTCTCCTGAATGAGTTAATACATCTCTCTGCAGTCTTAATTAACTGCTGGAGTGTAAGAGATGGAGAGATTAATATGGTACCTATTTGCCCAACTTGGTTCCTGTAAATATATGCATATGAGGATTTGAATGAGCAAACGGTTCTGTCTCTATCTCATTACTACTGATTCATCAAGGAAACTGAAGTAGAAAGTAAGCAGGATAATCTTCAAAACTACCTGATTGGTTTGTTCAAAGATTCAAGGTTTGCCAGTGAGAAACTTGAGATCTCCTATTTTTCTTTGAATTAAATATAAAAATGTAAACAAATTTTTTAAATAGCTCAACGATCAATGCTAGGGATAAACATATTCCCCCAACCCCCGGTAAGGTTGTTTCTTATTTGTAAAGGAAATAAATTATCATTTCAATTTGTCATTAGAATTGGCCAACACAAGTGATTTATGCTGTGTCTGGTCTTAGAGTCATCTCTCTGCAACATTGGAGTAAAGTATTGCAAAGATGTCTCTGATGTTCTCTAAAAAGCAATCTAACCTTTTTGTAGATCCCTAGACACCTGTAATCCACCTATTTCCAGCTGAAAGAAAAAAGTATGAGCATTTAGCTTTAAATCTTGGGAGAAGTCATAGCTGGATTAATTTATTTTCCCACCCATCAATGTTTTAGATTTATATACACTTTCCTGTTATAGTTGATGCTGGCACGCGTTGCTTTGCTGTTGTGCAGGTATGACTAAGTACTGTCTCGTTCCATGGCATTGGGCATCATTTGTCTTGGGTTCTACAGGCTGGCTGCATACATGACAGCATACAGTGACAGTAATTTGCACTGATCTGCCCCCACAGGTAGTCCCGCTGCTACAAATAGCAATTGATTATTATGCTGCCGTGTTATTGACTGTCACTATGAACACAAGCTTTATTTCATTTTTAAAGTAACATACTGCAGATTTGTTTAGTATAAAAGCAAAACAGGGAAATATTCATTTCTAAGAATTATTTGCAGTCACAAACGTAACTTTAAATTCTGATCATAAAACATTTACTTTACTTTAAATCATCATGAACAAAAACTTTACTGTAGTATTTATTTTAGTGTAATGTAAATAAATAACTTCCAAAAGGCATAAGAAAATCAGTATAAAACTGAAATATTTTCCTATTTCCAATTTCAGAGGAGAGATGCATAGAAAATGACTACATATTTTTCTCACTTTCTCTCTCAACCCCCACCCTCAAGTCCTCTCCCTCTTCAAAAATTTGATAGGATCCTATTTCATACAGGTATATTTCTCGAAGTCTGTTATTCTAAAAGTATCAGTCCTTTGGAATTCTACAGTACAGTTTAATAGTACACATCTCTTCCATTGATCCCCTCCAAACTGACCAGGAAGCGTTCTTACATTGAGAGTTGCAGTTATGCAGATTTATGGGGTTAATATGTAGTACTGGTATGTTAATGGCAGATAGGTCTTAATTAAAAAATAAGTGCCTTTGAAACTGTAAATTTGACTTTCTAAATTCTTTAAGGTACAATGCTACCAGGTAGTGAAACTCATTTATTTTATAATGTTATGCCATTAGGACCCTTAGTTGCTTAGTTGTTCAAGCCATTATACTGTGCCTGTCTCGAACTAGAAGTTTGAGTTATACATAAAATATAGTTTAGAAAAAGAAAAAAAAAAATGAAAACTATATAAAACCTCAAGGATCTTAACTATTTAGTCTTTTAAGCAGCTCTTTGCCCTTCTAGAACAATGCTGCACCAGCAGAGCTCAGGCAGAAATGGACCAGTGAGTCTTCAACTTCATTGCTGAATAGATAAATTCTGAGATTCCCCACTTGGCATTTAATTTGGATTCCTTGTTACCTTTTTCTTAAAATGTTTTATTTTATTACAAAATAAATACAGTTTTCATCTAATTAGGGGTAACCAAAAAGTCTTTAAATGTTATCTAGTCCCTATCCTGAGGTATACTGCCAAAGGGATAACCCTGCTATCTAGAAAGCAATTTTGTCTTCTACTCTGAGACCACCCAGCATCTAAAATTCTGCCAAATGCAACTTTTTAAAACATATCTCTGCTATAATTGTCATTATCTATAGATAATATAACTTTTCTCTATACTAGCTAAGGAGGAAAAGGATATAGAAGAAATCAGTCCCAGGCTTTGTTTGGGATTCAAGATAGTCTATGATAAACACTGTTCAAAACCTATTTAGGAGTAGACAGGGTGCAAACCATAAATGAGTAATTAAAAAAAAAAAAAACTTATGCCTTTTGGGTAGACTAAAGCTGTTAAACATTATTAAAAGTTAAATATTTTAGAATTTAGAACTATCAAAGTTCTAATTTGTGGAGCTTTTATAAGACAGTCACTGAAAAATACAATTTGACCCCAAAATAGTTACCTTTCAAATACATATATAAATGTATATGTATTTACCTTAATACCCACTTGTGAAAATAAAATGACAGATAATAGTAATTTGTCATGAAATAATTTAAATCAGTCCTAAACAGCTATGTATTTGACAATTAGCATTACTTCTCTATCTCTTTCTGACTCCCTGTATTGTTGAAATTCCATCAAATAGCCATTTGCTTTTTTTATGGTAATAATCCCTTCACATTCCTTCCTTTCATCTGTATCCTTGTATGCTATTTGTTGTTCTGCTAAATCCCTATTATAAAGGCCTGTGAGTTCCAAGAGCTTGATGAATAATTGGGAATGTTTTATCCCTGAGCTTCAAAACAGTGCTACAAATAATTATAAGCAAACATCTTCTGTAATGTCCCATATCAATCCGATCCTGCTTTGTGCTGTTTGTACTTTGGGTAGAGGGGAAACAGTGAGATCTTGGGTACCAGCAGCACAAAGGGGACAGATGTTTCAGTTTCCATTGCTTTTTCTTCTCTCTTCTCTGTTCTATCTGGCAGCCGGAGCTGTTCACTACAATACGTTCCACAGTTAGTCAAGCCTGTAATTTCACAAGGTACAGTTAATTATTGATCAATCAAAATGAACTTCATAATCCTTTTGGCAACTCGTTCTGTACTTGAACTTCTCTCTTGCCCATAAAATAGCTTAATGGTCTACAGCATAATGAACATGAAGGATATGAACTAATGTTCAAAGAAGCAGGCAAATCCTACCTTTCCTGCTAGTGCCAATTCAGGATTATTTCACACAACATATGACAAACTCCTTATTTTTCTTCAGCTCATCAGCTAAAAATAAAAGTCTTCCCTCAACCCCATCCAGATCCCAGATGCAGAGGTTTAACATCTTCTCCAAGAACTTTAATTTCATGTAATTTTTAAAAATATTTGAATATATTTTCTATTCTTTAGTTCCTTCTTCATACATCAATTTCATCAGATAATAAAGTACTTTAATAAACCTTAAAACTATGTTTTCAATACGACTATGTACTGGTTTTCCTGGACAATTTGCCTACCAAAAAAAAAAAAAAAAAATGAAGAGGGTCATACCTCAAAGACTAAGAGTTTTTCTTCTTCTCTTAGTGAAAATGCCAACTGTGGAGGAAAGAAAAATCCCAAATCCTCATAGATTATAATAGTGTGTATGCAGAACTATGTTATAGCTGGCTGCTAGCCACTTAATCAATCAACATTCATTGAGAGCCGACTGTGTGCCAGATACTTGCTCTGAGGGACAAACAGAGTAGATGGCAAGTAGAGTATGAAGTCTAGAAACTCAGCATTGCCTGAGTGCTTAATGACTCAGTTTTCAGAGGGAAGGTTTTGTTTCGGGGAGAAGGGCAACTGAGGGAGGAAGGTGAAATGATTAATATATGGATAATCAAGTTCACTCAGTGTGCTGTCCAAATGGTGTCTTCCTCTAATAAACACATTCATGCTGTGACTCAGACGACCTTTGATCCACTGGAGCACAAAATGCTGAAGGCCCCTTGTGTGAGGCACTACCCTTCCTCTCATTCAGAGATGAATGAGTCGTGGTTCCTTCCTGCAGGGCTTACCCGAAAGTTCTATGGGTTCCTTTAGTTTCCCAACTTAGTTTTCATCCCAGCGGCTCAGTTCCAGGGCAACCTCATGCTTCCCATGAGAATTGTGTGTGCACTTCACTACTATACAAATACAAATATGCAAACTGAAGCCCAAACAATTCTAAATGACCTGGGGGACTTTCCCATCCATGTGGGCAGAAAAGACTAACCCAGATGTACACAAAAGTAACCATTATTTTAAGTAACAGTGTAAAGTGCCATAAAGAGAGAGGAAGACAAAATACTTCCAAAGGAAAGACCATAGTACCTGGGCATATCAGGAAAGGTTTCCAAATTTTGTGGCATGTTGACTTAAATGTCATAGGCATGTCATTTTCATCAAGTGCTGACAAATTGGAGAAGACCAGATGGTAACCAAGAAGGAAGGGACATGAGATCAAAGGCTCAGTGACAGAAAAGTAAGGATATACATTTAGTATTTATTTGCTTTGACTATATGCAAGCCAACCGGCTCCAAAAATGGTGATGCATTTGATATACAAACAAGAGTGAGCTTGATCCAATGGGTCCAAGCAGGAGCTTACTGTCCATCAAAGAGTTCAGTAAGGTGCTATCCTCCACTCAGGATTAGCTTCCTCAGTTTTTTCATTCTAGGAAAAGTGTCCTATCTCTGCTTCTGCTGCCCATGTTCCTGTGAAGGTGATGCTACCCCACAACACCCCTTGGATCTAGGGAATGAACAGTGATTCTTTTACGGTGTATCTATTAATTTAGTTCAGGCACTTTCCTGAATTATTCACAGTAAAACAGAAGTTAATCTGTAACTCTTCCCACAACTCTTTTCATAAATAAAAAGATAATGAGAAAGATCAGTATGAAGCCACCACCACTGCCTTTGGTGGCCTCTCTGAACCTTAAGTTTGGATCCATCTTCAGGATCCAATGTAACACTAGCCTATTGGATCCAAGCCATTCTCCAGGTGACAAAACTCAGTGCAGTTCCATGATGATGAGATTTCTCATGTATCTAAGTCTTGAAATCTTGACCACCCTCCAGAGACCTGAGGGAGAAGACATAATTCTTCCTACAAAATGATCTAGTGCATAACTTCAGCTTTACTCCTTCTGGGGAATGTTCGGTTATCAGGGTCTTTGGGTTACTCTTCATTCTTTGCACAGGGACATGTAGTCCTAACAGGAAAATCAGATTATAAGGGATATGACCCAGAAGTAGAAGCAGATCTATTAGGGAACTGAAAAACCTAAAATTTAAGGCCCATTCCAATGCTCTGTGTTAATTGTATACACATATTTTTGTATGTCTTTTTCTTAAAGAGGAATTCTAAAATTGTATGGTCTTGAGGGATCACGTAAGCTGAATCTGACCCTGTTTCCAACTTCAAGGCATATTAGAATTTTTGTCTTAAATCACACTACCCATGAAATCTCCCCAGTCTTAGAGTATGTATCTTTCTCCAGCCCAGTCTCTTTTCTATGTGCAAACTCCATTCTGTAGTAGGTCTCCTTCTCATATTCTCTGCTATCCACACACACACACACACACACACACACACACACACACACACACACACCTGCCTGCACAATCTCTTTGATTTATAACATAGACTGTCTATGAGAAAACATTCTCAAGGGGGAAAAAATACATAGTTGGCATTGAAGTAATTCTGCCGAGGCAATCTTTATCATTTTCGTGTGGGTATTTGTGAAGATAATGATTATTCTGCATCTGCCTAAAGAAATGATCCTTTCAGACAGATATTTTAAAGAAAATTAAAGGCCATCATTGCTGATGTCTTATAGCTTTTAAATGGCAATTTCCACAGTCACACATCAGACTTCTTAACTTCCAAGAAATCCCCTTCTCCTTTACTGAAAGAAGAAAAGTTGTAGAAGATGTAGCCAAAGAGATATTTATCTGAGGGCAGCAGACATCTGAATTTTATTCCTGTCTTTCTAAAATTTATTTAAAATATTATTCTTATTAGTTATTATTATTATTATTATTAATTTTATAAAGTTAGGAAGGAGAGACCTGGTCAAAACAAAGATTTAGCAAAGTTATCCACATGCATGCCGCAGGTCAGGAACAAAGCAAGATGGAAGCCCTCAGTGTTCGTAGCCCAGATCCCTCTGGGCCTGCAGGAACAAGCTCCCATGGGGTGCAGTCATACAGCTGATAGCAGCAACATTCCAGTGATGGCTTCAGCCCTGGTTCAGAGGAACGAGAACGCTCCAAATGTGTGTGCAGATGATTCCTCTGAAAATGAAAGCTCCCCTGGAGGTTCTCACTCCCTCTTGTGCATTGCAGCAGAAATCCTTTCTCTAAGGCTTCACATGATAAAGATCAGTGCAAGCAAACAGAATATGATGACTCTTTACCCAAATTTTACAATTTTATTCTCAATAGACTAAAGTTGCTAATTCTTTTTGAAGATTGTATGGATCTCAACTCTCCTAAATCCCCATTGAAATGGATCCTTAGTGCTACTTAGAGTTTGCATACCACAGAGACCTGTCTTCAGTCAAAAGCACCTGGTATTGTGGAAAGACTTGAGCTGTAAACTTGGGAACATCTGCCCTTGACCCCTACTTGATGAAATTCTGAGGTTTAGTCTCCTCCTCTGGAAATCGTTAGGGTGATGAATTGAAATGTCACACCTAGCTGGGGATGTTGCTCAGTGGAAGAGTGATGACCTAGCATATGCAGACCCTTGATGTTGTCCCTAGCACCACAAAAGGGAAGAAATGTGACATCTAAAAGACTTAGCACTTACTAAATGCTTAATTAATATTAGTTACTTATATTTATTACATTTTAAAACAGTTTGAGAAAGATAATACTTGAGAATTTTTGCTTCAGTTAAACAGTTATAATTTTCTCCATTATGGATTATTTGATTCTAAATGTAGAAAAACTTAAATAATATTTATATGAAATGAATACATTACAAACTGAATTTTAGGTAACATCCTGTCTTGTTAAATATAGAAAACATCTATATGTCCTGTAAAATGACCACAATTTGT
This sequence comes from Sciurus vulgaris, assembly GCF_902686455.1. Classification (NCBI taxonomy): domain Eukaryota; kingdom Metazoa; phylum Chordata; class Mammalia; order Rodentia; family Sciuridae; genus Sciurus; species Sciurus vulgaris. The sequence goes on along the minus strand of NC_136463.1, from coordinate 100,533,019 downwards.
AATAAATTCTTTGGGAAATGTTAATTTTAAAATCTGTTTTGAAGAATTATATTTGTAAACATGATTTAAAAGAAACAAAATCTACAAGATCAAATATATATATATATATACCTTCTCCCTCTTCAGGGCAACATGCACTTTTACAATTTTGTAGGGATGGGGGAAATCATGAGAGATAATTTTATAAGATTACCTTCTGATATCACCAGGGAATTTGCAAGAAGAAAAATGTACAGCCCTACGTTTTCATGGCTTACTAACTCCAGGTATTGAAGAAATTATATAAAAACACATAGTGATGAAAGTCAAATATTCATAACTTTAGAAATGGAATATAGGAGATTTGCAGAATCAACAATTATCACCAGAGAATAGGGTAGCATTTTGCAGAGGAACTGAATTTTTCCTTAACTTCTCCAACATAAAGTTTGTTCTTCAATAGCAAATACTTCTTCTAAATCAAGGGTCTAGAAAATTTCTCTGTGAAGGGTCAAATGGCAAATATGTTACTCTGCCAGCTTCATGGTTCCTTTCACAGTATTTCTCTTTTCTAATGTAATGAGAAAGCAACCATGGATGATAGTTAAACAAATGGGTGTGGCTGTGTTCCAATAAAGCTTTATTTACACAATTCACAGCAGATGTTGACTCATGGCCCTTAGTTTGCCAAGTACTTTTCTATGGTAATATACAATGAAAGGAAGAACACAAAGATAAGATAAAAGAAACTACAGAGGAAAATGATGAAGTTACATAAAGGCAGAACTGTTGCCAAAATGAGGAAAGTAGTAGTAAAAGAGTAGAGATTCCTCAGAAAATTTGGAATGGAACTACCATTTGACCATTATCCCACTTCTCAATTTATACACAAAGGATTTAAAATCAGCATACTACAGTGATGAAGCCACATCAATGTTTATAGCAGCTCAATTCACAATAGCTAAACTCTGGAACCAAACTAGGTGTCCTTCAACAGATTAATAAATAAAGAAAATGTGGTATATATACACAATGGAATATTACTCAGCCATAAAGAAAAACAAATCATGGCATCGGCTGGTAAATGGATGAAACTGGAGACTATCATGTTAAGCGAAATAAGCCAATCTCAAAAGAAAAAAAAAGACCAAATCTTTTCTCTGATATGTGCACACTAATTCACAATAAGGGGGTTGGGGGGTAGGGAAGAATAGAAGTGCTCTGGATTAGACAAAGGGGATTGAAAGGAAGAGAGGGGGAATGGGAATAGGAAAGATAGTAGAATGAATTGGACAATACTATCTTATGTGCATATATGATTACACAACCAATGCAATTCTATAGCATGTACAACCATAAGAATGAGACGTTATACTCCATATATATATAATATACTCCATATATGTATAATATGTCTGCTCAATGCTGTCTTCCCTAGAAGCCTTCTTTAAGTCCCCTAGAGCCTAAAATTGCCTCTTCTGGGTTCTGGCTGTAAAGACTTGACCTCTGCATTTACTACCCTGCTGGGAAACTCTGCTCCAATATCTGTATCCTCCCCTCACCCAACAGGGCTGTGAATTCCTTGCTCATCTCTATAGCCTCAGGACACAGTGCTGGGCAATCAAAAGTATTTCTTTCTTACAGGTTTCATCTGAACCTTAACCCTTAAAAATGAATTCAAATGAGAAATAAAATATTAGTCTCTTGAACAAGGGTCAGTGAATGATGCAGAATGATGCAGAACTCTGCCTGTTTTTTCAACTCAGCACAACAAATCACACACACACACACACACACACACACACACACACACACACATATATATAATAAGAGGTTTCAGATTATTCTACTCAAAAAGTGACCATATGAAACCCAACCTTTGTATCATTATCACATATTCTTTTACAACACAGCCTGTCCATCAGCCGACATTAACTCAAACATTAACTCAAATAAGCATTTTTAAAGATAATTTTGCTTGGAAATGACTACATAAAACCATAAATTAGGAAAAAAAAAAAAAAAAGAAGAATGGATTTCAAGTGTTTTTTCACCCTTTCTTCCATACAATGTTATGGCAGGAAGCTTCAGTCTCAGTATATAACACCAGGTATATTCATACCTGGTATCATATCTTATTGAGAATCTACATTTTACATGATAAAATATGTTATACCTAAACCCCAGAGTTTTGATACTTTAAGTAGTCTGACATTATTGAAATTGACTCATCTTCTTCCAGGAGTTTCAGTGCAACCCTGACCAGCAAGATCCCAGCTCCTTTGAAAATTCCATGTTTCTGAGAAGGGATAAATAAGCATTTTAATCCAGTCCCTTTCCCACTCAACAATGAAATACCACCATAAACTCTATGAACCTAGTATAAAGAGACACATTTGGTACTTAATGCTTCTTAGTTTGTGTTATTTAAATCTGGAGCCTGAGCTCTGTGGATTCCTGGTGAAAAAACTTTGGCAAATAGAAAAATAAACTTTGCCTCAGTGAAGATTAGTCAGGGAGGCCCAGTGGACTTTTCACAGCAGTAAAATCCATGCAAAATGAATTTGGACAAGAATAGTCTGTCTAAGATATCAATTTGCCCAAATAATATATTTATAGACTATTATTACATCTAGGGGAAAAAACCAGTAGATTGAAACTGTAAAATTTCACTGATAAAAATGATCCATTCTCAAATGTCAACCGACATTAAAAGGGAGAATTTGACACTTTTAAATAAAAAATGATGCACAAATTACACAAGAAATCTGTAGAGACTCCTTCAGGTCTTTTTTCTCACTCTATCCTGCTCTAAAACATGCAATAAACCTTTTCAATTGGAGAGGTTTAATCTATGTGTATAAGGGGCTTAGAGCCAGTGGCTTCCCCCTTTTCCTGGAGGCCTATGTGCCAGGCTTTTTTCAGATATTGATTGTGAAAGTGATATCACACCAGAAGGTACATTGATATGGTGTCGGGTAAAAGAAAACGGCCAAGAATCCTTACAGTCTAATCAAAGCTCTGTCCAAGCCCCACACTCTGATGAAATCCAATCAATAGAGACGATTAAATGACACATACAGAGTCATCAATATTAAATACACTCCATTTCCTGTACAAGAGCTGAGTAATACAAAGTGGACAAGATAAAACTTGACTCCACAGGTTTATTTACAGGGCCTGAGCTATATTTGAAAATGAGTATCAACGTTTGACTCTGTATCCTTTGCCTGACAAATAAAGATGCACCTATGCATTTGCAAACCACATCATGCTGAACAGACTCTGAAGATACTATTTATTGAGATTTGCTAGAAGCCAATTCATGTGATAATTGCTTTAAAATTAGCTTCTCTACAAATATTATCTCATTATCTTATTTGGAAGTTGAGGAAACTTAGATTAGGACATGTTCCATAGTATGAAATAGAGTTGGAAACTGAATTTATCGCCCCCTAACTGCAGAAGGCATGCTCTCCATCAGTGGAGCCTGACTTAGTTGCTAATTGACTGTGATCCTGAAAAATCCACCTGAAACCTGTCCCATTGAGTCTCTTCTGTCAATTGAGAGGCTTGAACTAAATAGTGTAATGTGCCTCTCTTGATCTAAATTTCTAAGAATCAGTGATAGAACCATGACTGACTGCTAGGTATTTATAAAGAGTGAATAATATCACTTCATTAAAATTGCCCATTTATGACTGAGAAAGGGTAAGTTTTCAAGGGTTGGGGATTTTTTGTTCCTCACTTTAACAGAAATGACAGTTTAAGAAAATAATCAAATCTATTTTGAGATAAAGATTGGCCTACTAGATGCAGTATGTCTAGATTTCAGCTAGGTGATACCTTTTAAGGCTCAATGTGGTATAGATTATGGAAACAACTGGCTAGTTTGGGCTACTGACCACTCTCCTTGGAATTAGGCAGTGGGTTTAAAATTTTTTCCTCATAAAATTTTACATTTTAAACAAAATATATTATGCCACAAATTTTATGACATTGTACAGGTCAAACTTACTATTCATCTTTTCAAAAAATATTACACAGCACAAATAATGGTTATCATGTGCCAGGTATGGTGTGAAAATCTTTATAAATATAAGTGTATTTAATGCTCATCACATAACATTGAGGTAGGTGCCATTTATTATCCCCATTTCATAGATATAGAAATTGAAAAAGAAGTTAAGTAACTTTCACAAACTCATGGATGCACGAGGGAGCCAGCATTACCTCTCCGAGTCAGGCTTTAGAGACCATGCCATTCCCACTACACTGTCCTGCCTTTCTCTGTATAACCTACAGTTCTTGGGAAGAGGTTGTATAAAGAAGGTGGAAGTTTTGAAGATTTTCATAAGAGGCAAAACAATAAGCCTTTTATATAATTGAAAATGCATGCCAGAAATGTGATAGAAAAATTTTCTCTTGGAGAGAGTCACTGCTAAATTTACTCCTGGAGAAAGGAGAAGAACAGGTATGGCCACAAATTCAAGTCACAGGAGTTCCTAAACATCTGGTAGGCAGTAATGAATTTTGACTACCATTCACCACTGCTGACACTTGTGACACATCAATGAACATCAGGAAACTTTTTGCCAGAATTCAAAGTATCAGGCAGTACTTCCAGTGACTTCTGTTAAGAAAAAAAATTATTCTCTCATCTTTCTCAGACTTAGATGTTTTTTATGATTTTATCAGAACAAGAATGAAAGTATTTTTTCTTGTTGAACTTAATATCCTATTATAGTAAGAGTTAATTAAAGCGATTTCCTGACCTTTGCTGAAGAAGAGATGTCATAGCCATGAGTCTTACCTATGTCATAGCTCCTTTTATAATTTGCCCCCCTCTTTTATTTTTTGTCTCTTTTCTCCTGGTAGGTAATCTCAATTATTTCCTTTGTCTAGTTACTCAAAATAACAAACGTCAAAGCTTGGAAACTGGTAATTTGGCAATTTTAGACAATCGCCTCATAACCACATTTTAGTACACCTTTGAAGCGGTAGAAGTTCAAAGGCTTGAGAAGACGACTTTTGCTTTGCCTGTTACTATGAGTCATTTGAAGTAATTGGTCTTGTCTGATGTATGTTTTGAACTGAGGAAGTAGAGCTTTATTACCACAATCAGATACAGGTTTTCAGCCAAGGAAGTGGAGTTCTCCTTGCAGATGTAGATGCATGCTTGATAAGGCAGAAAACAGACAGATGTGCCTCTATGCACCAGGGAAGAGGTGTGGAGAAGGAACAAATAAAACAGTTGAGAAAATTCCATGAAGCTACAGTGAATTGCTTTTGGAAGCAATCCCAGTCAGGATATTTCTCACGAGCAAGCAACTCATCATTTAAATGAGACCGAAGACTTTAATTTTGATACCAACCTAAACCCACCTATTATTCTTATCCAATTAAAAGTGGGTCAGTGATTTGCACACAACTATCTGGCTAAAGGAAATCATCATCTTAAAAAATATTAACAATCAGTCTTCCTACATTCCTTTTATAAATATGTTTCCTGGAATAAAGCCAGTTTTTACTATTAGTTTTTGACAAACAGGAGCATGGTTTCAGTGTCTATTTATTGAATAATAAGAAGCAAAAATGTTTAACTCCAAAGAAAACTACATATGTGTTACTTCTTTTTATGCCTTCCTTCAATAAATTTGTTTATGGTTTTCTATATTTATATACATGTGTAAATAAAGACAAAACACTAAAAATTTAAAAATAAAAATATCAAAGTGCTCACAAACAAACTTATGCACACACATCATTTCTCTTGAGGAAATTTTGGTTCCCTTTTAAAATATTTCTCATGAGATAATCAATGAATATTTACTGAATGGCTTCCCATTGGGCTGGAGATCAGAATCACAGATTATAACATAATTCCTTTCTTACGGAGTTTATAATCTAACAGGTAAAAACACCAAATGGCTCAAGCAAAGGTCATTAAAGGGATGCTGGACAGGAAAGAGCAGGCTAAAAGTATTCCCAAAGAATATTTGGGTCTGGATGGAGTCAGTGCCTGGGTGTGGATTTCCTGATACAGGAAATAGCTAAAACTAAGGTACAGGAACATGAAAGGGTATCATCTATTTCTAAACAACCCTGACTTAGTCTTGCTAGAGATAGGGAGAGAATGAGTGAGTGAAGAGGGAAAGGGAAAGGGCAAGGGCAAGAGAGGAGATCGTTCCCTGTGAAATCACAGAGGCCGACAAGAGCCACCTTGAGGCAAGCGAGAGAGCAGAGGGTCTCAGGCAAGATTGTTGGGTAAGGTTTAGAATCAAGGAGACACAGATGAGTGGCTTTCCAAGGGCAGAATAGATAGTAAAACACATAGGAAAGAAAAGAGGGGGAGGTAAGAATCTTTAAAAGACTTATCTCCCTTCAGAGACATTATTCAAGTTGTTATGTACATTCGTTATGTCCTAATTTGATTAAAGTCCATTCACTTTTTCCCAGATTAAAAGCTTTTCAGTGTACCTCCAGACTTATGAAACTTTCTGTCAGTTCAGAATTAGTTGTGTAACTGACTTAAAACACACAAGATAAATGAACTTCAAATGTGAGAGTTCAAAGTTTCCAGCTTTGATGGCCTGACACACTTTTAAGCTCCTTCATTGACTCTGAATGGAAAATTTTTATGTATTTAAAAATGAATATTTGGAGGAAGGACCACAGTTTAGCTACTCTTTGTCACTCCCATCCTAACAGGAATAAAGAAAATGCAAAAAAGTCTCAAGATGGAGACAGAAGAGAATTGGAGAGAGGTATCAGGGAGAAAAGAATTAACAGCAGAAATCACCATGTGCAGGGAGTACAAGAAAGAGGAGGGCAAAAACTCTCTAGAGACATTTGTAGTCAAGGAGCCGAGGGCAAGAAGGAAGTAGGCCATTTTTTCATGTTTGTTGACTGTTCATATTTCTTCTTTTGAGAAGAGTCTGCTTAATTCCTTTGCCCATTACTGATTGGGTTGTTTGTTTGGGGATTTTGGGTCATTGTTTGTTTATTTTGGTTTGGTTTTGTTTGGTTTTTGGTGTTAAGTTCTTTGAGTTCCATGTATATCCTGGAAATGAATGCTTTATATCAGGTGCAGATGGCAAAGATTTTCTCCCAGTTCGTAGGCTCTCTCTTCATACTCTTGATTGTTTCCTTTCCTGTGAAGAAGTTTTTCAGTTTGAAACCATCCTATTTACTGATTTCTGATTTTACTTCTTGTGCTTTAAGGAGTATTTTTGAGGAAGTCAGTTCCTAAGCTGACACCGTGGAGTGTTGAGCCTATATTTTTTTCTAGTATGTGCAGGGTTTCTGATCTAATACCTTGATCTTTGATCCACTTTGCGTCTTTTTGCAGAGTGAGAGATGGGGGTTTCATTTCATTTAGCTGCATATGGATTTCTAGTTTTCCCAGCACCATTTGTTGAAGAGGCTAACTTTTCTCCAGTATATATATTTTGATGCATTTATCTAGTATGAGATAAGTGTATTTATGTGGGTTTGTCTCTATGTCTTCTATTCTGTTCCATTGGTCTTCATGTCTGTTTTGGTGCCAGTACCATGCTATTTCTGATAATAGTCCTCTGTAGTAGAATTTAAGGTCTGATAGTGTGATGTCTCCTATATCACTTTTCTCGCTAGGGATTGTTTTGGCTATTCTGGGCCTCTTATTTTTCCAAATGAATTTCATGACTGCTTTTTCTATTTATGTGAAGAATGTCATTGAAATTTTAACAGGAATTGAATTAAATCTGTGTATTGCTTTTGGTAGTATGGCCATTTTGACAATATTAACTCTGCCTATCTAAGAACATGGGAGATCTTTCCATCTTCTAAGGTCTTCTACGATTTCTTTCTTGGGTGTTCTGTAGTTTACACTGTAGAGGGCTTTCACCTTTTTGTTAGAATGATTTAACTTCTCTAGTAATTAGAGAAATGTAAATTGAAACTACATTGAGATTTCACCTCATTCCAGTCAGAATGGCAATTATCAATAATACAAGTAACAATAGATGTTGGCAAAGATGTGGGGGAAAGGGTACACTCATACATTGCTGGTGGGGCTGCAAATTGGTGCAACCACTCTGGAAAGCAGTATGGAGATTCCTCAGAAAACTAGGAATGAAACCTCCATTGACCCAGTTAACACCACTCCTCAGTATATATCCAAAGGAATTAAAATCAGCATACTACAGTGGCACAGTCACATTGGTTTACAGCAGCTCAATTCACAATAGCCAGATTGTGGAATCAACCCAGATGTCCTTCAATTGATGAATGGATAAAGAAATGTGGTATACATACTTAAAGGAATATTACTCAGCAATAAAGAAGAATGGCTTTATGACATTTGCTAGTAAATGGAAGACCTAAAGACTATCATGCTAAGTGAAATAAGCCAATCCCTCAAAAAACAAAGGTCAAATGTTTTTTCTAATATGTGGATGCTAACACTGAACAAGGGGAGGAAGGGAAGAATAGAAATTCAGTGAATTAGACAAAAGGAAATGAAAGGAAAGAAGGGGGATAGGAATAGGAAAGACAGTGGAATGAAAGTGACATAACTTTTCTATGGAAATATATGAATACACCACAGTGAATCTCAACATCATGTACATCCACAAAATGGGGATCCTAATTAGAATAATATATACTCCATGGTTGTAGGAATATGTCAAAATAGAGTCTACTGTCATGTATAACTAAAAATTACAAACAAAAAAATCATAGTTTCAATCCCCCCCAAAAAATAAAATAAAATAAGAAGGAAGTAGGAAAGGAATAGGCTCAAAGAATGATTTTTTTTTTCTTTTTTAAGGTCAACCTACTTAGTAAGAGCTCATATTGTTCTTATTAGCCTGGCTTAGAGAAAACTTTTATATCAAGTTTATAGATTAGAAATACAAGTGTGAAACATATAAATGAATGATAGTTAGTGACTTCTTACTCCCAGGTACTCAATGTGCAGATGTTTCTCTCATGCCAAGAGGTTCCTTTGTGGACCCTATGTTCATTACACAGCTGAGGTCCTTCCCTTAATCTATTGATTACTTTTGCTGTATACGAAGCTTAAGTAAAAAACCTCATCATTATAAACTCTTTTGTTTTAGAATTATCTCACTCCATTAAATATTTTGTTTCAATATTCTTGTTCATCATCTCATAGTTTATTCTTGCATAATACAGCATTCTTCCATACAAGTAAATCAGAACTTCTCTACTCTTCTTCTGTGGCTATTCAGGTTACTTCCAGTTTGGGGGCATCTGATCCTTATATGGGCATTCATTTGATGGAGTTTGTTTAACTTTGTAAGAAATAGCTAAATGTCTTCAAAAGGGATTATATGTTTTGTATCCCCGCAACTAATGTATGAAAGATTTAGTCACTCCACATCCTCATGAATATTTAGTGTTGCCAGTCTTTAAATTAGTTCTTCAAATAGGCATGGAGTGATGTTTCTTTGCCCCTGGTAGAGAACTGTTCAAAGTGTCTCTTGGTCCATCCAATCTTTTGAGAAGTATCAGTTTGTATTGACTAGTCATTTTTTTTTAATTAATGAGTTGTAGAAATTCCTTATGTACTCTGTACAAGTCTACTGATGGATGTTCATATTGTGAATGTTTTCTTTAGTGTGAACTGCTTGGACTTTGTATGGTGGTGATAGTAAAAAAGTTTGCCAACCCTGGATAATACACCAGCCCATATCATCCTATACTCTACCAGCTGGGGAAAACCACTGGAAAAAAATTTCATAAGGAGGCACATTGGTTCATTAATATGTTTATTTATGTAACCCTCAGCTGGCCCTCAATCTTTTTTATCATCTTTCCTTGTTTCTCTAACCCTAGTATCACCTAGTTATCTGTATAACTTTCTAGAACATTCTTCCCTGAGATCTATTTTTACTGCTCCTCTCCCTTTTCTCAAATAATGAAGCTCTCCAGAATTCCATGATGGTTATTTCTTTCTTCTCATTCTTTCAAGTAGATGTCCCAATAAACATAATCTTATTGACATGCAAACACTTCATTACTGGAAAAGGAATGTTTATCTTCTTGTCCACTTGCAAAAGAATGGATAATAAACAAGTCTTGGCAGACTACCTCTTAAGAGTATCCTAATCCCTACTCTAATCCGACAATTTCAGATACAGCTAACACTGTTTGCTGATTACTATGTTCCAGGCACTGTTCCAAGTGCTATATAAGATTTAATTCATTAGTCCTCACCATAATCTCATGAGTTAAATGATATTATTATCTCTACATGAGATGTGAGAAGCCTGGAACAGAGAGAAGTTAAGTAACTACCCAAGGGTTCCTGGCTAATAATTGAGAGAGCCAGGATTCTAAAGAGTGTGGGTCCAGAACCATTCACTTACTAAATTTGCTGTATGATGTTTAAGTCTTTGGCATGACTGTGGCACAAAACAACCCCAAGAAGCCTTTCATATAGACCAGGTGGAATGCTGACTGTTGTAGCTCATTCACTGTCACACAGATAAGTGAAGTGGCAATGGTATTTTGAGCTAAATACACATTTTGTAATCTCACATGTCTTAACTTGCTCATCAGCTGGCATACGGATAAGAGAAAAACAATGGCATTTACACTAAGTGATCCATTTGGAGTAAGGAAAGAACACACAACTCATAATCTCCTTCAGTCCTCTTAGATGTTGTAACAGAGCTGTAACATGCATTTCCTGGAATACTAGATGGAGAGTGACATTTAGGAGCCCGATAGATCCTCTGTATCAAATCTTTAGTGGCTTCCCACACATCGAATACACATTACACACTGAGGTACATGTAACCTTCAGCAGCATCATGCTCTCACCAATCTCTCTCCCTGTTCTATGCTCTTTCCCCCTGGCCTTCTGTTCCCTATGCCTGGGACACTCATTTGTCAGGTCTTAGAAAGTTTGACTTCTTTTCACCCTCCACAAATAAGCATAAATATCATTTGCCTAGAGAAGCCTTCTCTGGACACCTAACATACGTAGATCTCTTCCCCTTCCAGTGAATCTCTGGTATCTCACCCGGTCTAGTTTCTATCCTGATCCCCACTTTCTCAATTTGTGTACTTACACAATCACTCACTCTTGCCTACCTACTATGATGGAAACTTCTAGAGAATAGAAATCATGTGGTATTCGACAATCACATTGATCATGTTCAGCATGGAGGTTGCCATATATTAGAAATTTCAGATGTTTTTTATACTCAGAAATAAGAAGTAATGCATTTCATGGACTTGCCCTATAATATCCTTTTGTCTGCAAACTTATATAAACTTCAATTTCCTGTGTATATTTATCTGAAAGAGCATGGACTTTGGAGGGATAGACTTGGATTCATATCCAGTTTGAATATTTATAAACTAGATGATATTGAACACATTTTTTTTATTTTAAAAGTTTACTCTCATTTAATAAATAAAATTGTACTTTTTACCTTCCAGTGTCAATATGATCATTTAAATGCAATAATGTTCTTTAGACCGAAGATCTCAGTTCCTGGCACACAGTCAACAGGTAATAAATGTTTCTTTTCTTTCTCCATTTCCTTTTTACCTATTTTCACACTCCCTTCAAATTCACAGACTAATGTAGCATAGGAAACATATTAGATAATGAGTCAGCAAAAAGCCATCTTTGCTTAGTTTCAAATCTCTAAGCCACTTTTTCAACACCATTCAACAGTCGGAAAATTTAATGAAGAAGAGAAAGATTAAGCAGGGAAAGGAAGAAGGAGGAAGCCCAGGAAAAAGTGCAGAAAAAAGAAAAACTATAAAAATAAAAGAATCTGCCTCTCTAGAGGATACTAATGGACCACGCCAGCCCTGACATGGTAGTTGCTGAGAATGCACACAGTCCTTAGAGGCAGATCTGAAAGATAGGCCTTCCTGATCCCTAAGGGTCTGTATTTGCTACCAGGCTCTCTGTGCTGCTGTAATGTGAGGACATTCTTCAGAAATTAGCAACTCTTTTCCAAGTGTGTTGACCAATGTGACCATTTAACAGATGTTCATATGAGAAGGAAACATCCAGTACCTTATCTTCTCTTTTTCTTCCTTTGAAGTGGTAGGAAATGTGGCCATTTAAAAGCAAAACAACTTGATATTTAGCATTTTACAGTTTGTTTCTAGTCTAAAATTTGCATACTTATTAAAACAATTTATAGACATACCCTGAGGAAGACATTTCCCTTATAAAAAGACTGAGATTTTTTCTGGAGGTAAATTTCAGATTTTAAAGAAGGGTTTAGTAGGAAATATATTACAATAGTTGACAGAAGTTCAGCCTCTCCTTGGAATTCTCTTTAAATCAAGACAGCAGACCTAGATATCTTTGAAAATTACCAGTTGATTTGCAGTGAATCTTGTTCCCATTTCAAAAGAACAAGACTTCCAGTCTTAGGTGGGGACAGCTCATCATTTTTTTTTTTTCCTCCCTGATTTTCTGTGCTCCCACATCAGTCTGTTTATAATAACAGAAGTAGACTGTGTGTCCTAAAAAGTGAGATCCTAAGTATTGCCAGGTCACTGGTAAATGGTATTGCACATAAAATAATGAATAAACAAACAAATAAATAAATAAATAAATAAGAATTCAGGATGCAATGCAAGAGTATATATTTTGTCTTTACATGTACTATAGCTGAATTACCTCCCTTTATTCAAACAATGCTGGAAAAATAAATACAACTGTTACCAGTTAATCAGCAGGGCTAAATTAAAATATCTTTATGAGTGATAACTTTGAAGAGTTTGTTTGATAACTTTGAGAAGAGGTTTTCAGAATGATCCTGTGAGCTAATGTAAGACTTGGTGAAAAGTGATGTCCTCATCCAGGTCTTGAATCTTCAGAAATGCCCAACTGTTCTTAACTTTGAAAGCCATAGAAGTACCAGTAGGTAGAGTGCATCTCAATAGGACAAACTTGAGCAACAGCAGGTTGTTATTTCAGAGTTGGCAGTCACTGGTAGGAACTGACCACATCCAGCGGAGTTATCAGTACAGGTTCTCCCTGCCGTCCTTCAGAGGGCATTTCATATGACCTACCATGAGCATCTCATTCCTCTGCCTGCCTCACCTTTTCATATACTTAATCTCTCCTCATGTGACTCCCTCTGACAACACTTCATTTCTCTATCACTTAAGTTTGATTGGAAAGACACTGGCCATTGCACATTTTCTGGAATGGCCTGAATCAAAAATTGTGGAATGATGAGCTGATTTTCTCCATCTTATTGAAAATTTAGATAACCCATCACCATTTTCTACCCAACTGTGGAAAAGTTTGTAACAAAAATGTTTACATGTTAGTGTTTTAATAGAAATCCCAAAAGATGCCTTTTTAGTGTTAAGTGTGGATCTAACACATTGATAGATTTGAGGGCTCCAAGATTCTGTAGCTGGGCCATCAGCATATAGAAGGCCAAGGAAATCTCCAGTAGAAACACTGAAGTCCTATTTTCCAAGGAATTTGGTAGAATATTCATGGCCTATTTAATTTCTACCCATCCATAACCTTCATGAATCCTGCTGCCTGACCAAATCAGGTCTATTTTAAAGGCCATTTCTTTTAACATGAACCCCTTCTGTTTTTCCCTACTTCATTTACTTTAGTGTGTGAATTTTGGTGTGAGCGTGTGTGTGTGTGTGTGTGTGTGTGTGTGTGTGTGTGTGTGTAATGAATCCTGGGGTTCTCCCCTCCACATGCATTTAGTTATTTAGTTGGATTTAACCTTGAAAGTTTTTTTTGTTTGTTTGTTTTGGTTTTTTTTGCGGTGCTGGGGATTGAACTCAGGGCCTTAGGGCTTGCGAGGTGAGCACTCTACCAACTGAGCTATCTCCCCAGCCCCTGGGTTTAACCTTGAATCAAAAAAAAAAAAAAAAAAACTGCACAGGTACCTCTGCTATGTTCCCCACTGGTTCAGTCCAATTCCCATGGCATTTCCAAGGAACCACTGGCTGGGATCCATAAGATTCTGCTACCCAGACTGATAACTAGGTTTATTTTTTTAATGCATTTAAAGTTAATGCCTAAGGAAGGAAGGAATGTTTTCTTGGATGAGTCTTAATTTGTGGTAGGCTTCTGTAAGATTGCCAGGGAATTCAGAAAGCATGGGATTTAATGCTCTGCATTTTTCGAAGATAAAACAGAACAATAAACTTATTTCTCTTTTTTATCTTCCCATCCAACTCCCCCATTCTCTTTGAGAAGTCATCCCTCTTTCCAAATTGAGGGCATTCTTTAGAAAAGGAGAAATCCCATAACTGAAACTCCTTCTTCTTCTTCAAGAGAAACCAGAATAAACATACACACGAGAATAAGAAACTTTCTTTGTAGAGATCTATGACACGTTTTATGACTCTACTTTCAGAATTTCCTTCCCTCAAGATACAGTTTCTCATATTAGAGTTGCATTAAATCTATTTTAAGATTCATTAATTAATTAAAATAAGTCATAATGTATGCACTGCTAATTTTCCTTTAAAATATAGATTCCTAGCTGGGCAGAGTAGGGCACACCTATAATCACAGTGACTCAGGAAGCTGAAGCAGAAGAGTTCCAAGTTCAAGATCTGTCTTGGCAGGAAAAACTATCTCAAAATAAAAAATTACAAAGGGACTGGGGAGGTAGCTTAGTGGAGCCTACATCTTAGTTCAATCCTCAGTATCAAAAAAAAAAAAGTAGAAACTTTAGGTATAGTCCCTGCACCAAAATAAAAGAAAATCTTTTCATTTTATCTAGCATAAATGGCCTTTACAATAGGAAGAATACAAGAAACAGATTAAATGAGGTGCCATCAATTGATGAGCACCTTAAAAATATTAATATTGCTTTAATTTTGGTATTATCAAAAGCAATAAAAAGTGGCATTCACTGACCCCATCCCAAATGCCTGGCATCTTGCCAACCACTGTACATACACTATCTCATTTACTCTTTCCAATAATTTTATAATATAATTTAGGAGTAGGAAAACACCAAAATGGCCAACTTGTAAATATTTAAGTTTTGTAGGCCACAGAAACTCTCTCTAGTATAGTTTTCTTCGCTTGTGCTGTCATTGATACTGTTTTCTTTTTGCAATACATTATAGATATAAAACTATCTCTGATTCCTATACTACTCCAAAACAAGTATAGACTAGATCTGATTTTGGGGCTATAGTTTGCTGACTCTTTATATAACAAAAACAGAAGTAGTATCATTTCCATTTACAGAGGAAACAATTGAGATGTAGGGAACTGAGTAAATTGACCAAAGTTACACACCTAGCCTGAGAGGACGTTGGCTAGCCTTGGGGACAGTGGGAAAAGTTAACTAACTGAGGTTAAACCTGGGAATCCATGTAAATAGAAGACAATAACAGAACATTTCCAGCAATAGTTAGTTCACAATAACTAGAAATGTTACTGTAACATCTGCTACTTTATAAATGCTTTGTCGATATACTCACCCACTCTTTCCACGTCTGCTGTTGGCACATATAATATGAAGTGAAGACTATTTCATATCACAAGCATTAGAACAATTTTACTCTGACCTTTTTTCCTAGCTTTAAGTAAAAATAACTCAATTTTAATTTTAAGTTTTCCTGCTTTTCAATCTCTCTCTTCCTTAAATTAGAGACAACTGAAGTAAATATACCGTCAAAATTTCCAAAGTGCAACCTTAGCTGGGCTCAAAACATACTGGGCCTAAAATCATTTCTATCTTATACTCCTAAACTCAGAATTTGAATGGCAATCATTCTAATTTTTACTAATTATCCAAACTGTCAATAAATAAACAAAAGCTACAAAACTGAAGATTCATTAAATAAAATTTGATAACTCAATTCCACGTTTGAGTATATACAGAAATTTTGAATGAAAACAATTGAAATTTCTGGTCCTTCAGGTAAAAAACCACTGAGAGCATTATGCATTTGTGAAGTATTTACTAGTGCCAAAATATTTTTTCTTCTCAGAATTAAAATTATGCTGACCATTAAAGAAATGAACCTAAGTCTCTCTTGCAACTTTTAAATACTCATTGTTCATTACTGAGTATTTTATTGCAGATTTTTTTTCTAGATAATAATGTTAACTCTGAACATAGGCAGCAGGGATCAGCTGAGAAATCTGAGGAATCTGTAAATGATAGGCATGTCCAAATTTAGGAGGGAAAATACCCAGCAGATAAAACTTCTTCTTATCTATAGTCTTTGTAATGTACATTTTTAAAATATCTAAATTCAAACTTCATTGGTCACTAAAATGGATGGAGTGATATATTTTGAAAAATTCATTAAATATATAATTTCCAAAGTAGATTAAAACAATTCTTTATATTCTCTTGGGTGTATAATAAACGTTTCCAAAAACTAACTGCTTATATGTTTATTGAAAAGTCTGGATGTTATCAACAAATAGCACATTACTTAAGCTTCCTTGTTGATTTTTTAGAATATCTCTTTTTGGGGAGAAAAAAACAAGCAAAGAGAAACCTATAAATGTACATATAAACTGGTTGGAACAAACGAAACACAGGAAACTGGATACCCTATAGATGCAGAAAGAATTTCAGATTTCTATCACAGCTCATTTTTCTGCCTGTAACACCACAGTGTATTGTCAAACGCAGGAGGGCCTGGGGTGCTTAAGAGAACAGATGGCAGCTGGGGTAGGCCAGACAGGAGAGAAAAGGAAGGTGTGACCACCCAGGAAGTGCTGGTAAATTATGCAGTTCGCTCTTCTCGCCTTCAGATGAATGAAAGTACATAGGAAGGTGCAGGCTGATGGTCAGCTCTGCAGCCACAAGGATGTTGTTCCAACCCAAGGGAACAAAGTAAAGCTTAAAGACCTGAGAGCACTTGGGAGATTCTCAGGGGAAGTGAGGAGATGGTAATACAACCATGCAGCAAACACCCTGAGACCAGCAGTGAGCTTGAAATAAAAACAAAACCCACTTAAGTTTGCAGCCACAGTTTTTCCTTTGAGAACCTAGTGCTGTTTGAAAGATAGGTGAGATATAGGACTTCAGCAATAGGAACAGACACAGCCATGGAGAGCAGCTGTTCCTGCATTTCACTGTGAAGTGATCAAGAAAAAATAAATACTTCAGAGAAAGAAGAGGAATAAGTCTGGAAGTATAAATGCAAGGCCTGGAAACGGTAACTAGGGAGATTACTAAATCACCTAAAGGATTATCTTTGAAAGTCTCAAATCATATCAATCTTACAAAAAAAAAATTTTGACTACATTATTTGTAGACAAAAACTAATGTGTGGTAATGGCATATCAAAGGACAATATGTTGAAGAACTAGCTTTACTTTTTGCGCTAAGCAGCAAAATGACGGGCTATTTCCTATATACTGTCCTTTGTCACTGCTATTTTGTATACTAGCACACTCTGCTTGCATCAAGTCGGTTTCCCTAAGAGCACTGATTAATTTTCAATATTTTAAATATATTCTCAGTGACTAAGTTAGTGTTCCGTATGTAATAAATAGGTATCTTGATGAAAAAAAAAAAAAGGAAGGCCATGAAATTTGTGTTCATAATTCCTGTAATTCCTGCAGCCACTTGCTTCACACCTCCTCACAGATCCACACATCCCCTCTTGTCACTGTGCAGTAGAGTAATAAGGAGGGCTGGCAGGGAAGGGATGGAATGGAAAATTATTTCAGATGCAAGAAATTACATGTGAAGCCACTGGAGAATGAGTAACAAGTGATAAACTAGGAAGAAGAGTATAAAAACCTAAAAAGAATTCAGCGGTTGAAGATTTGTGGAGGGACAGAGGGAAGTGAAAAGAGTTAAGGCTGCCTGGCCTCAGGATGACAACTCTTGATGGTTTTATACCACAGTGAAGGGCTGACTTTGGACTTTCTCATGAGGGCAAAAGGGAATCATTGAAGGTTTTAAGCAAGAAAATTGGAGATCAGAGGCGAAGTCAGAAATGTTTGTTCTGGTCATAGTTGGACCAGAGATTGGAGAGAAGCTAATATTGAGGCCAAAAGACCAATTTGGAGTATTTTCCAGAATCAAGATAGGAAATGGTGAATTATAACGATATAGAAGAATGCAGTAAAATGAACTAGGACCAAGAGATGGGGATAGACGGGGGTAAAGAAACAGAGAAATGATGCCACAGAAACTCTTACAGACTTGAGGGAAAGAAAAAACAATATCTTTGGTACTGTATCTTCTCCTTTGGATCTGAAGTCATCAGTATCTGTCACTTATACTCTCCCCATTCATTAATTATTAGAAGATTCTGCATAAAGATTGGTTATTTGTATTAAAATTGAAATGTGCAAAATACAAAATGCCCTAAATTATCACCATCAGTGACTCTAATTGATATCAATTAAGACCTCAAATTCTTCATTCTTGTTCTTTCAAAATCTTATTCCTTCAAAAATTTGCATATTTCTGCAGCAATATGCGAACCATTACCATCCTATGAATATGTCAAATATTGAAGTATTTACAAAACATTTTCTTTTCTAAATTATAATTTCTATAAGGTGGATCCTTTCTTTACCATTTTTTTATTATGTATCTATATCCATCTATAGATACAGACATACATTTACATGGAAAGTATGCATACACAGATGTAGGCACAATTCATACATTTCCTAAATTCCAAATTCAATGATTTCATACCAGTTCAAAACTTTCTACTCACTGTTCAGAAGACTTCCTGCAAGACCTAAAATCTATTGTGCATTTTTTTTTCACCAGACTGCAGGAGTGCAAAAGTATACACTGTTTCCTTAAAAAATGGAATCATCATTCACAGATGTAGATGTGTAGTTGTTATGCCAAGATGAGACAGATGTGGTTCTATTCACTCAGGGACAGGTGCTAAGGAAAAAGAGATAAAACATTTGCAGAAAGTGTAAGCAACTGCATCGTTGTTGCTAAATAAATAAACTCTCTGCCAAAAAACTTTATTTGCTTATTTCTCTTCATTTCTTTTGAGTATTTATTTTAAGATCTGGGAGAGCTAAGCTCTATTCAGTTTTATTTTCCTGTATTGATTTTAAAAACTGTACAGCATAGACATATGTGTTTGAATAGGTTCTATAAGATGACCCTAAATGCCATTTTGTACCAATATTAATTAAATTAAAGCAACCTTAACCTCTGACACAAGCACCACAACTTGACACAATTGCTAGCAAGATTATGATCCCCATCCTTATAAAAGAAAACTGGATGAAAGAAGGGTCCATGAGCTCTAGGAGTTTTAGAGGAAAGAAATTTTTTCATATTATTTTTCTGAGACATATTTTGGTGAGCTACAGACGGAGAACAGTACTGGAAGTAGGAATCTGCAGCTGCTAGGCTAGGGCAAAGAAACAGAAGACGATTTTGATTTTAAATATTCGTATTAAATCTGACTCCAAAAGCAGTATCGGGTGGGAATCAGCAGCTGGGAGAGGGAAGGCAAGTGGAAGAGATGATTTTGATTTTAAATGTATTAAATCATAATCCAGAGTGGAGAATGAAGGGGAGAGAGTTCTGCAGCTGGGCTGAGGAAGTCGGGGAGCTAGGTTAAAATATTGTATTCATCTTAAATGTGCAGCTTTAGGTTTTTTGGGACCCAAAGGACCAAGATACAGAATACACAGAAAGATTCTACAGTTCAAAATTGATACAAATGGAAAATTCTGCGTGCCAGTGTTGACGTAATAATAATAATGACAATAAAGAGGTAGTAAATAGAGTGGGATTCATCCCAAGATAAAAAATAACAGCAAAAATCTCAGAAAAGTATTGCCTATGGGATCATCTAATATAAAACTGCATTCTAATTATCTGGAAATGATCTCTATTGTATTTTAACTGAAAATACACTGATCATTGAAATGACAGTGAATATAATTGACTCTTTTTACTGTAGATTTTGAAGGATATTTAAACACTCTTAATCTCAGAGCACTTTTTATGTCAGGAACATAGTTGGAATTTGGTAAAGATTCATAGAATGATAATGACAATCAATCAATAAATTATTCACTGATATTTTAGATATGGAAGTTCTAAACATATACTAAGCCCATAATGTTCTCTGAAAATTGTTTGTATATTGTCTTATTTTCTTGCTATTTGCCTCACAAAATATACTGTCAAGGAAAATCCAATTGAACTTTTTTTGTATTCCAAATGAATGTGGGTCCAATGTGTAAAACTTCCACAGCACATTGATGATAATGGTGATACTTAAGATACTACTTAAGAATGCATGTAGTTGATGTAGATCTAGACATTGGTAATGCCTGTAGTAGACAGAAATGGTGAGCAAATAATTAATTGCTACTCTTTCTCCTCTTCCATTAGAAAAACTAATTGTTCTTCTTTATTTTCAAGTTTAACACTTGATTATAGATCTCAGAACTTTGAAATCCTTATTTTAAAAAACCTAGATGGATTTCTTACCCTACATTTTTTAACCTGGGAAGCTAAAATCAGGCAATATTTCCATGGGGAAATTTATCTCTAAAATTTAAGTTTAAGCTATTATATCAAGAAAGGAACTATTTGCCTTTAATGTGAAATTGTAAGTAAAAGTAAATTCCAATGTGCCAAATTTATTTTGCTTCAGGATATTTACCATTTTGAGATAATATTTTTTATGAGAAATGATTTATTTTTAGGCCCGACTGCTATACCCCTAATGATAAGTCCCTGGACACAATACATAGCTTGTCAGTAATGATCATGTTTTATTATTTTTGCCAAATTAAAATTCAATTTGGAACCATGGTAAAATCCACAAAATCATCCACATTGTGAAGGAACTGGGGGGCATTGTAGGGCAGAAGTATTTTACAAGAACCCATCTTTAATTTTTTAAAGTCAATTTCACTCACCAGATAGGGGCTTTCTCTATGGTTTTCAAAGCTTGACCAGTGAATCCAACTTAATACAAATATTTCCTTTTGCAGGCAGAATAGTCAAAGCTTTAACTTGTTTAAATCCAAGTAAGAGATTTTACTTTGTGTGAATGCCAGAAAGCATACAAAAAACAATTATCAAGGGCATAAAATTCATCTTTATACCATCTAGAAGCAGAGTAGCAATGGGTATCCATTGTTCAATGTTGCTCTGTGTACTTTTAGTAGCTTTCTAATTGGAAATATGCTATATTATTTTTTTTCTTAAAATTTCTGTCAATACAAGTCCTGAAAGTAGGTTGTATTTTTCCCTTCCAGTGAAGCTGGAAGAAGCAAGTATATAAAAAATACTGTTACTTCCTTACATTTATATTTTGTACAACCCAGCATTGATTTGCTCCTTATTTAAGCAACATTTTCTTGATAAATTAAAAAAGCAGCAACAGCCATTACTGCAGGCTATATACAGCCTCTAATATCACTTAAGCATATTACAGAATATAATATCTGGTACTTAACGACTAACTTGCATATGAAAGCTCACATAATGTCTCATAAAACCCTTAAAATGGCTTCAGTTTAAGAGTCTCTTTAAAAAAAAACACCTTCAGGGAATATTGTAAATGAAGTAGCACTCCAGCCTTGGAAAAAAAATTCACACACTTGCAGAAATTTTTAATATAAATTGAACACATTAAAAATTAATTTTGCATGACCATTTCGCATTGCGGTGCCAATGCATAGTTAAGATAAGGCCTTAACTCTTCTTTGTTTAAAGTAACATGGAAGCTCTTTGCTTTCTCTTTTTGCTTTCATCTGTACGTAATTATTATTTTCATTAATCAGAAAATGGACCCCCTTTTTCCTATTCTGACAGTCTCAGCTGGAGTTGAAGGAAACCCTACCTGAGTCACCAGGGTAACTTAACCATAAACTTCTAGGAAACTCATTAAAGAAAGGTGTGAGGTGACAATTAACTAAGGCAGCTTCCATCCTCGCCCCCCCCTCCCACCCACCACCCTATTTGTTTTTTAACAGAGGAGCAAGGAGCAGCAGAGAAAAGCTTACTCATCAGAAAAGTAGCTTTACAGGGAGAAGATCTGCCCCAGTGCGACCATCCCTCCTCTTCCCAGATACCTGATTTATCTGCGCTTACTTGCTTTCAACTGAAATCAGCTGTCATGAAGATCAGTGTGGTTTTCAGCAGTCATTACAGAGTTAACAAAATGTACATTTTCTGTCCAGATATTATTCTTTGATAAAAATAAAAAGAGGAAAAAGCAACAACCAATTGCACTTTCTTTTGTATATGTACAGATTTTTTTTTTTTTTTTTTTTTTTTTTTTATTAGTCTCGTGGCCACAATTTTACAACAAAATTCCCATAGTGGGCATCCCTTGCAATGAGACATTGACAGATGTCTTTCTCCGTGGAGAGCTGGCGTTGCATGGATCTGACACGCCGTAGTTTTCAGTGGTTCTGACATGAGCAGCCAGTGTATGATGCCAGTGGGAGCTTACATGGAGTCACTGAGGTGATTCACAGATTACATCTCAAGTGATCAATTTTGAAAAGGTGGGGAAGGAGCTGACCTAAGAAAGTGCCCTAGACCTTGGGTCAAAGGTGCTATATAAATCTGGCAAACAAAGAAACACAGAAACCAAGAGCACACTTTCACTGCTTGAATCAGAGATTTTACCATGCAAATCTTAAAAACTGAAAATAAAATGAGAAATTCTGATTTCTTAGGCTTAGTTCAGAATCTATTGTTTATCTTACTGGGGAGGGGATAGGAAGTTTAGGTCAGAGGGGACAAGTTTAACAAGACTATTTTCTTAGCTTTCTTAGGCTTCTAGAAAATCTCTTGAAATATTGCAAAATGTACTCCCCAATTCTCCTAATTGTTAGGCTCCATGTTAATACAGCTTAAGGTGCACATAACAGACTCCAAAGCCCTTGAGAAGACACAGTGTAGCTGACTAGCAGACAGCCAAATAGGTCTTAGACTCTGGTGGTGTCTTATCTTGAAAAAAATCATTTGAACTGTGCAAACATAGTGAAGCCAATATGTCAGGAAGAACTAGGAAGAACCGTCTAAATGCTCAGAAAAGCACACAACTTCTATCGTACTCACCTACAGTCAGTGTATCAGCCACCCAGCATCAGGTATGCAGGACTTGTTTCCATAAACCCACAGTCTGCTCTTCCATTGAAATGTTTCCAGTCAAACAGATTTTCAATGATTTGTTTATAGCAAAGCCAGAAACAATCCCCCTGCTTTAACTTCATCCATGTGTGTCCAGTGCCTGCCTGCCTTTCTTTCTTCCTTCCTTCCTTCCTTTTCTCTTTCTTTCGTGTTTTTAATGGGAAGGTGATGACTAGGGCAAATACTGCCAAGAGCTAGATATTTTAAAATCACGAGGAGACACACACACACAAAAATGCAGGATCCTTAAATGTACCAAACAAATGTGTGCAACATCAAGCAAAAGAATCTATAGAGAAACATGTTCTTTGGGGATTTTAGTAATTGTCATAAAACAAACATGTAAAATCATTCTCTCTCTCACAAATACGCACATACACACGCAGTGGCTGTAGGAATCCATGTAAGTTCAAATTTTAAGAAGTTGTATCATTTCTACATTTCCAGAGAGTATCTCTCAATGATGAGTTGGTATCTTTCAATGGATCAGCTGATGGAACAAACAATGGGGATATAAATGTCTACATAATTAAAATTAAAGATAAATTTTTATTTCATTATTATTTATTTTATAGTGTAGAACCACAAGGAACTCAAAATAAATATCTGAAACTGAATTGGATGTTATTACACAGAATAATCCTTTTCACATAACATTGAGAAAAATAAAAGACAAACATTTGGAATTGTTTTTGATATATCAATAAGTTATTGCAAATAGCTCTGAAGATGCTAAAGCGGAGATGAGGCCCTGAGTTTCTAAAAACTCCATCCCACCCTGCGTCTTCTATCCATGAGACCTTGTCCAAAAATGGGCTAGATAATCATGGTATTTGAGTATTGCTACCAAGTTTATGGAAGTTTATTTGTTAAAACTTTTGAGCAATAAAAAATTTTATCTGACAAAAATGTTCTTCATTAAGACATAAATTATTGTATATAAAATTACAATGTGTCTCAGGTGCACTCTTTCTCTTCAAAAATAAATAATACCTCGAATCACCTTCCTCTGTAATGGAACAAACCCATATGTCTCTCTTTGAAATGAATGAGGAAATCTAAATTTTGAGAAGACCCAACAGGGTACAGAAGATTTGAAAGAGGTGATAAAGAGCACACATGCAGAGGTCATTGTGTTCATCTCTTCCTTCTCCACTTTTCTGTGATTCATAGTTGATAGGGATATATTATGGGTTTATTTGTAGACACTTATGTTGAAGATCTAACCCCTAACACCTCAAAACATTACAATTTGCAAATAGGCCCATTGCAAATGTAACTTTTTTTAAGATTATAATGGTCATATTGGAGTAAGGTAGCTCCTAATCCAGTAGGACTGGTGTCTTTATAAAGCAGGGAATTGGAACCCAGACACATGCACAAGTAGAATGCCAAATGAACATGATGGCAGATGGACGGAAGATGTGCTGCAAGTCATGAGATAACCAGCAAATCACCAGAAGCTGGAGCAGAGGTGTGGAGCAGATTCCCTCTCACAGCTCTCAGAAGGAATCAACCCTGCCAACACCTTGTTCTAAGACTTCTAACCTCCAAGACTGTAAGACAATAAACTCCTATTGCTATCACCTCCATTTTTGGTGCTTTGCTACAGCAGACCAAAAATGTAAGACAAAATGTTTCCATCATCATGGGTTTATGGGTTCACTTTCCAAAGAGACATAAAACATAAAAGAAAAGTGTGCTAGTAACTTAGAACTCTTTAAAGGACCTCTTGTCCCGTGAGCTTCTGAGATGTGTGTGTTAATAGTGTGATAGACATCCAAAGAACCATTAAAAATTAATTGATGACAAGGAAAGAAGCCACATTGCTTTGTAGAGTAATAGCATCAAAACCAAAAAATGCAATGTTGGGAACATTATTTGTTTGATTCCTTTTTCCAGTGCTTCTTCTGATAGAAAGGTCAAGGAGGATTATAAACATTAGAGGAAGAAGAAGGAAATAGAAGTCCAAGTTTCTTGCCCATCAAGTACAGATTCCATGTTTGAGCTCTTAATAAATATTGACTAAATGAATGAGTGAACAAATTAATTCCAGCAAAGTTTCAGAGAAGAGGTAAAATTTAAGGTACTATTTATCATGATTGGGTTAGAGTTTATTTTGTACAAAACCAAATCAAAGCAAAGTAACATTTTTTTTTCAAACATGGTGTTTGAAATAAAACTGAGTAGGGAAAAATAAAGATGATTTTAAAAACTTCACCACTTTGAAAGCAAGTGGAAATTCAAAAGGTGAAAGATAATGTCAATATTCACAGTATTCTGTGGCCTGATTGTGCATTGTTAATTTAAACTTTTATAAGACATAATAATAGCTACATAAAACATAGAAAAAAATTGTTTTGAATAGTGGAGAGATTCTGAATACTACAGTTATCCCATTCTGGTAAAATGTGTGTACCTGTGTGTTCTCTGAGTGGAAGAAGGTGGACCACATAGACATTGTCCTGTGATTTGATCTCCCTTTTAAGGCTTACCTGGTAGGTGGTTTCTCTACAGAGGAAAATTGCTTATATATGGCATGCACACTTGTACATATACACATATGTATTTACCTGTGTAGACACGGGCAACCTGCCAGTACAGTCTGGCACCTGCTGAGAACAAGTGGATGCTTTATAGGTCCAATCTGGAGTGCATTCTCCATCCCAAGGGCTCTGCTAAGGAAGAAGAAAATTG
Organism: Sciurus vulgaris; assembly: GCF_902686455.1. Lineage (NCBI taxonomy): Eukaryota > Metazoa > Chordata > Mammalia > Rodentia > Sciuridae > Sciurus > Sciurus vulgaris. Next base: position 100,507,232 of record NC_136463.1, on the reverse strand, counting down.
AGCTCCCACTCTTACAGCAGCAAACCATGGTAAAAGACTGCATATAGTTATTAACAGAACCAACATTCTTTTTCCCTTCTCACCTTCCTCCTTTAAGGTCATTACAGTTAAAGGGAAGGAAAATAAATCAACCCTTCTCTTTAATTATTTAGTGTTATATAAGGAGTTCCTTGAAGAGCAATATTATAAGTGGGTTGAGGTGGAATAAGATTCATGACTTTGAGAACTGTTCCTACTCATTTGAATTGTGTCATGTTCCATCCTCTACAGAAGCATGCAGGAAATTTAATCATAGAGATAAAACAGGAAACAGCTATAGTACCTCCACATCACATAAAACATTAATATATCATAAATAAATGATATATGGTGTAAATAGTATTGCTTAGTAACTAATGGCTAGCACTCAGGCTTAGTGTATGATCTATGAAACAGACTTTTAGAATTCAATGCAAAATATACGCTAGAGTATTTTCTTGCTTTAAAACTTGAAAAGATATGATCATTAAGCTGTAATATCAAAATACATGTATGACAAAAGCCAAAACAATGTCATTCTACCTCACACTTTAGTTGGACTAAAATAGTACTTATGCACCAATAAAGAAAATTATTCAAATTTTTTAAAACATCACAAGATAAGAAGAAAAGATGCTTTGAGGAAAGGCAAAATAAAATACCTTGCGCAAATATATGTATATATACATATATATATATATTTAGTGTGATGGTTAAATTCAAGTATCAACTTGATTAGGTCATGAGGTACCCCAATACTTGGCTAACCATTATTCTGAATATGTCTGTGATGATATTTCTAAATATTTAGCATTTGGAAGAGTAGACTGAGTAAACCAGATTGTCCTCTCTAGTGTGGGTGGGCCTCCTCTAATCCACTGAAAGCACAAATAGGACATAAAATGAAGTAAAGGGGAATTTGTCCTCTCAGGCTGATTACCTTTGTGTTGGGGCATTGGTCTTCACTTGCCTTCACACATACTTAGACTGGAACTATACTATCAGTTCTCAGAACTGTAGCTGACTAACTGTATATCTTGGGACTTCTCAACCTCTGCCACTTCTGTGACTAATTTCTTATGACAAATTATATGTATTCACCTATAGTATACATAACATATATTATGTGACTCCATTTTCTCTGGAGAATCTAGTTTTACAGTTAATTTATAAAATTCATATATACTCACTCATCATTACCTCTATAACTTTGACACTTTGATAGCTGACAGAAAAACTTCAGGTGAATATGCTTCAAGAAAAGGGGGAGGGGGAAAATAATTATAATAATTAGATGAGGAATTGAAGGAATATTGCTTAATTTTTACTTATCTAAATATATTATTCACTTTGGAAATATTGTCACAAACATTACAACACGCTATGAATCAGATCTCAAATGTCCCCCAAAGGCCATGTTTAAAAGTCTTGCTTCCCAGCCTGAGGTACTTTCAGAAGATGGCACAACCTTCAAGAAGTGGAGCCTAATGGAAGTAAGTGAGATCACCAGGGGCATGCCCTCAGCCCCTCCTCCTCTGTCTCTTTCCACTTCTCAGTTGCCATGATGCGAGCAGCTTTGTTCCACTGTGTACCTGATGTTTGACCTCACTTCAGGTTCAAAGCAATGGGGCCATGGACTGAAACTTTTGAAACTATGAAACAAAACAAATGTGTCCTACACTGAAGTGTTTACCTCAGGTATTTTGTCATAGCAATGGAAAGATGACTAGCATACAACATGAATACGAAAACTTTAAGTTATCCTGTTACTACCATCTACATAGGAATTTCTTTTTTATAGTTTAGTGTGTATATATATATATATATATATATTTTTTTTTTTTTTTTTTTTTTTCAGGGCTGGGGATTGAACTCAGGACCTTATACTTGCAAGCCAAGCATTCTACTAACTGAGCTATCTCCCCAGCCCCTAGTTTAGTGTATTTTATTAGCATACTTACAGGAACAGCACAGAAGACAGACAACATTAAAAACATGTACTTGCATGTAGAACAACTCAGAAAAGTATAGTGAATGGATGGAATCTAGTGTATGATAAAAATGCTATAAACACCACTTAGTTGTCAATAAGAAATTTACTTGTTTAAAAAAATCTAAATGCTAGCATTGTCCAGAAAAATGTAAGTTTCACTTCTCCAGAACTATAGAATAAATGCCTTAAAGGAAACACCTTTTCTCATTTTATTATTTTGTGGTGGTATTTGAACTACATACTTAATTCAAGATAAATCATAATCACCTTAAAGCAACTATCAGAAATCCTCAGAATCATTCAAAGCCTTCAAAATTTTTAAAGCCCAGACAACAGATATGAAATTGAACAGATATGAAATGACCAAGCAAACTGAAGGAGAGCTGTAATTCATTCTTCCATTATGAGACCAAACAGAATGAAGACTCCTTAAACACCTACCTTACTTGGAGGCCTTTGCTCAGTAGTTGTTAAAATATAGTTAAAATACAAATGTGTCAATTATGATCCCTTCCAAAATGAGTCCTCCTCTTGAGTCTTTAAAATCTGCCACCTGAAAGATTGATAATTACTTAATTCATCTCTAACCTTATAACTATGTTTCTTTCTTTCTTTCCTTGAAAATGAACTGGACATACATTTCAAAAAGAGGATACTGAAAATTTTGGATATTTTTCTGAAACATTTTTGACCACTGTGAAAATTAGAAATGCTGATTTACTAGATATGACTTTTGAGGTACAAAGATTAGGTAAACTCTCCTACTTCTTATTTAAAAGACAGAGCTGTATCCTTTTAAAGTGGGGTGATCTGGAGACCAAGTCTTCATTTCTTCTCACTGAAATCTGCAAACATTCACTGAAAGAAACATTTCAGACTGAGTTGCTTAGTGGAAAATTGAACCATAACTAATATCTGCTGTCCCCTGTGTTCTTAAAGGATTCAAGATTTGGAGGCGATAAGGGGGTGTTTTAGTCAGCTTTTTAATTGCTGTGACTAAAGGACCCGACCAGAACAACTGTAATGGAGGAAAGGTTTATTTAGGGGCTAATGATTACAGAGGTCTTAGTTCATAGAAGACAGTGCCTTTCCTGGGGCTCGAGGACAGCATGGTGGAGGAGTGTGGCAGAGGGAAACAACTTATGATGATCAGGAAGCAGATATAAAATGTATACTCTGAATATAAAATGTATACTCCACAGCCACGACCCCAATGAACCACTTTCTCCAGCTACGCCCCACTTGCCTCAAATTACCACTCAGTCAATCCCATCCTGAATGAATTATCTGATATGTTTAAGGTTTTAATCTGATTGTTTATCCTCCAAACCTTCCTGCATTGTTTTATACAAGAGCTTTTGGGGGACACCTCACACCCAAACCATAACAGGGGACTTGCAAAATAATAGATTACAAGTTTTAATAAATCATAATAGAATTTTTAGGACAAGGCCTTGTTATTTCTAAAGTTGGCTTTATTCTTGGCTTTTGTTATGTGTAATGTACAGGACTACTTTGACTTGTGATTCTCAACCTTGGTTGCACATTATAATTACCTGAAGAACTTTTAAAAAAATGCTAGGGATACTAGAACAGGGCTAAAGTTCAGATAGTTCAAAAAGGGTATCACATGATTCCAGTGCTCAGCCAGGGAAGAGAACAACTATACTTAAACCATGGTTTCTAAATAAGGCTGGTAACCAGAAACTCCTGGGAGCTCATGAAAAACATAGCCGCCTTTGCTGCCTCCAATTGCACTCTCTTTCCTATCTATGAAATTTAACTGGAATTTGCAAAGGGTCTCAGTATTGTGTTCATTAACATTTCCTCTATTATTTGGATAAGCCGTCAACTTTGGAAACCATTGACTAGACATTGTAATTCAACTGAAAAGGATAGGGGAGAAAAAAAGAAGGGAGTACTGATAAGCCCATCTATTTATATTGCAAAAGAAGAGATCAAGTTATCTAAATTTCATGGTCAAATTATGTATGTTCTCATGTATCAACTTAGTAAATATGCTACTTCTATTTGGTGCTGGAGTATAGCTTCAAGAATCTCATCTTTGAGATGTTCTCTCTAGCCTCTCACACAGGTTTGGTTGCTCCTTTCTCTGTGTTCCATTTCTTTTCATAACCAAATTTATTACAGAGCTTATTGCCATGAACTGTGTAATCTGTATAAATTCCTGCAAAGAGGTGCTATAACTTATGCATTTCAGGGGCTGGATCCTGAAAGGACTGCTTTACATATAATGTTTTAATGATTTTTTTTCTAAGAACCCAATTTCCACATACAGAAAAGGGGCAAGGAGACATCTCTTCCTGCTCATTTTAGTAGGAAAATTCCAAAATGATGGGAGACTTTTCCTCTGACACAGAAGTGTTATCAAATAAACTAGACCCCGGACCTCCAGTGTTGGGGGGTATGAAGAAAAAATAAAAAACAGGTTAAATTTCTCAAGGTTCTCCTGCTCTCTGTACCCTTGACTTTACACATCAGACAAAAATAGGACAGGATAAATTTTAAATACTTAGAGCAGAAGGGTTCTCAGTCTTTCTCAAACAACTGGAAGCAATACTGTGTCTTGGAATTTGTACCTGGCTTGAGTAGGTCATGAGTTCATGAGTGAGGTACTCAAGGAAACCAAGAACCAGTTCATTCCAAAGTAAAAGGAGAGTATGTTTGGAGAATATTATTTACTCATCATGCACTCTAATGTATTCATAATGGTATTTTTCACACATGTATAAAATCACTTTTACCTTGAAATATGTTCTTTTAGAAATATGCTCTTCATTCCATACTCACATATCGTGAGTCAACTTTATTCAGATTCCCTGTCTCTTTGGTAGCATTGTCCTCTTCACAATGAAACCACTTTTCACATAAACTTGATTTCCAAAGTACCCCATCTACAGTGCCATCTAAGTTGTTGAAGATGTAGAGCATTGGAATCTGTGTCTAATACTGTCACTGGATATTTATACCAAACCATGAGAATCCACTGGAAAAAACACTAGGACATGCAGGCATTTTATTTTCCCTGAGGAGGATGACTTATAAAAGTATGAAGACCTAGACCTCATTTGAAATTCTGATTAGGTCTCTGTCTTGTTAAGGTTAGGAAATAGTGTAGTCCTAGGTTTATAGGAAAATGTGCAGTCATTTGGGGAAAAGTATACAAGGCAGAGTTCTCTAAAAATATTTCCAGTGTCTTTAAATTTTAGGAAACAGTGAGAAAACTTCCGCATGGACCCAGTTTGATAAAAGAATTCTGAGAAATACTTAATGAATCTATTAAGTATATAGAACTATGTAGACACTTGTATTATAGTTGTCTAATTCAAAAAGAAATCCTGAAATCCCTTTGCCTCAAAAAGACAAAACTAGTGGTTCTCAAAGTAGGATGCCCAGTGTAGCACTTCAGCCTCATCAGGGATGTTTTAGAAATGGAAAGCCCAGATCCATTCTAGACCTACTGATCAAAATCAGTATGGGACAGGGGTGGAAAGTCACTTGTTTTAATAAGCTCTTCAGGTTGACCCTGATACCTTATTTTTAAGAACTCAAGTGTGAACCATTCTGAGCAGTTTGCCTCATTCATAACCTAGTGGAAATTTAACAGAAGAGAAAGATACAGACCTCCTTCTCATGGTGAAAGCACTTTAGAACCCCAAACCTCTGAGAGCTTTCCTGCTTCCATAATCAGAAAAAATGGGAGAGGGGCACGTGTAAGAAGATGTCATCATTCTATGGGAAGGTAAGAACAGCTTTGAGTCAAGGCTGAGGAGCTATCTGCTCTCACTACAGGGGCACTCAGTATGCATGGATACGTCAGATTCCTAATGTCTAATCTAAATCTGCTTTCTGCAAATTAAGCCTTTTCCTTTGTTTGATACACAGTGTAAAGAAACAGCTGGTGGACAGAATTAGTATGAAAAATCTTTATGGACTTAATGTCCATGATTTAAGTCAGCTCTGAGTTGTTTACTTCAAACTAAAAAACATTTTTGTTATTTTCACTCTTTCTTGAAATATCATTTTACTATTTGGTAGGAAAAGCTTGATTAATTACCTAATATTTTAAAATTCCTAGTTCTTCTAGAAAGAATAAAAACATGAAGCCTGATTATACATTAAAAGTGGTGTCTGTTCAGGAGATAAATTCAGAGAGAAACTTTCCAAGGAGAGACCTCCTGATAATCAGACTTGCCCAGATGACTTCCAAATTATGCCTACTTTTTCACCACTTCCTAATGTATAATTCAAGTTATAATAAGGTTATAGCTTAATATACTCACACTTATATTTTTCTGTTTATATTTTGTCTCATTTTGAGGAAAACATTTTTAAATTACATTCTTGGAATATTCTGCTAGCACCCACTTTCCTCCTGATTTTCATACCATTAATCCCCTGTCATTTTAAAGTTTGTGCTTTAAGTGGCATGGGCTTCCACTCTGTTCCAAGTGTAGATGTGTAATTCAGACCTGACTGATCAAATCACTGCCTCCTTCTACCACACTGTTTAGATCCAAGGATACATTATATAATTCAGGTCAGATAGTAAAATTAGATTTCAAAAAAAAAAAAAAATTTTTTTTTTTAAATTTCGAGGAAGGGGTCTAAGTTGGAATTTTTAAATGGGTGGGATATGAGCTGCTGGCAACCATCTAGCCATCCTCAGTGGAACTCCTACCAACAAAGGAAATAATACAGAAGGATGCAGAACCATGAGATGGACGGTTTTCTATGAAGGTGGAGAATTTAAGCCATACAACCAGTTCTGCCTGAACTTCTCAGGTTAACAAGTCAAAGATTTTCTTTTGTCCTTATTCTTAGGCAAATTTATATTGTACTTTAATATGCAGGATCTTGTGATAAATCATTTTATGAAAAATAAAACATGAGAAATCTAGATTTTGAAATGGATTTTTAAATGGGTAGATAGTGATTTTTTTTCTCTGAAATTTTTGGCAAGTTTGTTGAGTGTTGTAGGTGTGGATGTAGGGAAATGGAAAAACTGTTTGGTTTTGAGCATTTCTACTTAAATGTGCCTGTGAAACATTTAAAAGGAACTACTTTATAAGTCATTATATAGGTCTTTTTCTCTGGAGAGAGGACTAGGTAAGACCCGGATTTTGGAGAGTCATTCAGATATATATATGGTAGTTGGACTGAGAAAACCTTACTGAACTTCTTACCTTACCTCCATAACATCATATGATGCAGGTCGAAGAAGACAAAGACAACAAACTTTCCTTTTTACCTGGCACTAGGGCTCCTCAGCAAAATGCACTGAAAAGTATTTCTGTGGGTAGAGATTTACAGATAAAGAAGCAAAGATAAATGTAGGTCATTTTTTCAAGGATCTTAGTGATGGAAAGCTTCAGATAGCTTTATCTAAATGTGTTTAGATAATGACGAAATAGGATCACTACTTGACTCATAACCCTCGTGTGTGTTTGAGTGCTAATGCCATTTTTACTTTTACTGTTGAAGTTGTCTGTTGCCATTTTAACTTAACATTACTTATTAGGAGGAGGGAGTGGTGTCCAAGCAGATGGTTGTCAGTAAACTGATGACTACAGTTATGGATTAGTGTCCAAATACAATACTCAAAACTTGGTACACTACATAGTTTCCTGAATCTGACTGCCAAAATAAATCTGGCCTGGAAAATAATTTTGAGGATTTTCCCCTTTCTTAAGTTTTGTTCAGTATTTTTAACTAAAGATATACTTTAAAAGCTGAGACTGTGAATATATAGAGAGTCGTAGTATTCATTTAGAAGAGCTACAAACTTTCTTAAGTTTATGAGGAGAAAAATCATTTCAGTACTAAGCTCATCAATTTCCATCAATTTCCACCCAATGAGTTTCTTACAGAAAAAAAAAAAATTTGAAACCATTGTAACTTGTAACTTCAAGTACTTACTGGATCTACATTAATCAAGTTATGAAATATATTCATACTTGATTAGCTTTACTTTATTTGATGTTTTTGTAGGTAATAACCAAAATAGGTGACAGTATATTCTATACCTGTCATTTCTTCACTAATTATAATTATTTTACATTTTAGCTTTACTCATGAAATGCCATCACTGGGTCCTCAGTTTTTACCAAAACCTACTCTCTACTCCTGCTCACTGGGACTGATAAAACAAGTGAAAACACAATAAATTAGCAACAAAAAACTGCACTTGCTAGATTTTCTAGGTCTAGTCAGTGCAATCTCTAATACACCGCTTTCTTAGATACCATTAAGGTCTACCTGAAAAGATAAGAAGTCTGTCTGAGTCCTCTAAAAGTTACTCAAAATCAAGTTAAACCATCAAGTTACATTCTTCATTAACTGTCCTCCACCCATGTCTTTATATGGTGACATTTTCCTTCAAAGATGTTACCTGACAATATTGAGGGGCACTATTGCAAATGGTCTCCTGAAAATGACAGCCGTATCTGTGATAAAGGTGACAGTAAGGATGATTTTCATCCTGTTACATAGTGTACTTTTTATGTGGATGTGGACTCTAGGGAGAAAAAAATATTTCTGGCTTTAGCGCTGGCAAAAGTCATTCTCCTAAGCATTTGGCTTGTTTTTATCTTAGGGACCATCCCTTTCTGGCTTTAAGCAGAACTAATATGTTGTTTAAGATACCTGGCAGCAAAGAGGTCAGAAGAAGGTCAGCTGTCTCCTCTGCAGTGAATTAGCAACATTCATTCATTATCTCCCACAGTCTCATTAAAACAGCTTTAATGTGGTCACCATTTGATGGTAGACATAAGCTTTAATCTTGTGAATATCAAACCCACCTGGGTTACATTTCCTGTTATGGACAGTTAGCAGAATCAGGTCCTTAAGATAGTTTAACTCCTTATTCTACAGTACATGTTTAGGAATCAGACTCACAAGCCACCTGCATTTGAGGTCCAGTACTCTATAATGACTCCTAATTTATCAAGTTCCATCTTCAAATCTGAGGTTGCTGAAGACACTTAATCTGTTTAATTTTGTACTTTTTCTTTCTTTTGTGTTTTTATTATTTTTCAGGTTACTTTTTAAGCTTGGATATGCCCTATGCCCTATTTTTCTTTCTCATCTGACCTAGATTCAAATTTATACACTGTGAAATAGCTAATAAATCCCCATTAAGGTTGTAAAAGGTGAAGGTTCAACCAGTGTATGGTCATCAAATTCTCGTATAAAACTGAATGATCCTTGATATTAATAGCTTAGCAAAAGTGTGTTAAGAGGTCTTTAGGATTTTTATGAAAAAAAAAAAAGAGGAAATATTTGAAGTCATTTAGCTAAAGAAAACCAATCCACTTCAGAATGACTTGAATATTTCTACAATTACCACATCACCTAGGGGCAAATCTCCCCTCTCTCAATTAACATTGGAATATAATTTCTATCCTAGAAGGCTGCCCATAGTTCTAAGTTTACCTGTACTCAGTGTGTATGTATCTTTTTTGGGTCTGGACATTGACAGGGGAAGTTTCTGTTTGTGCCTGGGCTGTTGAAGTCTAGGGAAAGTGGGACAAAAAGCTCTGTGGGGAGGGTTTCTTTTTTTTTTTTTTTTTTCTTCTTTCTTTTCTTCTCTCCACAAGCAATAGAGAGTATTACAATGATTTACAGAGACACATTGAAAGTAAATTATGTTGTAAACGCCTGTCCCTTGGGCCAGCTAAGATTCACAGGGAAAAAATGCAAAAAGTTTGAAATTCCCAACAGCAAAGGTTGACAAGAAAATATGGTTTTGTTTTTCTATGAGTAAAAGTAACTTTTATGTTGTGTTTTCCCATGAGAAATTATAAACTTTCAAAGGAATTTTAGTCTCTTGCATGCACATATAAGAGCAATTTATCTGGTACTGCCCCAGTGAAAACACTCTTAAGACTTTAAAGCTGTTAGAACTAGGGCTGAATTTCTTCAAGACCTCAACTTCTTATTTGTCTTTGCTGTCTCTTCTTGTCAAAACATTTACTAAGACTTCGAAGAGTTGCAAGTTGGCAACATGTTAATAATATGAAAATGCATTTGTGCAGCCCATGTGGCTGCAATTTTTGAGTATATTCATCGCTTATTTAATGAATAATGAAACTTTTGCAGTAGCTATGGTTACACAGAAGGATGTGAGAGCAAATTAAATGAGAACTTGTCAATATAAGAAACTGCAAGTGTCACCAAGATAGCTTTCCCTTTTTCGTCACTTCCTTGAGGCTGAAGCAGAGTCTTCAGTCAAGACCCCTGTCCTCTCGTTCCTACCTCACTTAATGAATTATAGAAGTCATAAAGAATGTAAAGAGTTATAACAGTTGTAGAAGTTCTACGTCTAGGTGGCTATCATAGCTCCCTCAACTCCACTATATCAGCATGAAATTATTTTATTCTCAATATATAAAGATCTATATTTAAGTCTCACATTCCTTCTTTGCTTGAACTTAGTTAGAAATTATTCAGGATGATTTCTAATAGAAGTTCATGCTGTGTTTCTTATGGCATGAAATAAACAAGTAATAGATGTCCCAAACTGCCACTCTGCCTTCTCTGGGACTAAAACTCTCATCATTAGCTTTGTCTGCTATGTTACTTATCATGGGTTAATTTTCATCTAGACACCCCGTGTTTTAACTGTGTCCCCACCGCATCTCATCATCTCTCTTCTGCCAAAGGTCCAAGCTTTTTCTACTGTTTATAAACTTCTCCTTGTCAAAATACCAGATCATCTGTTTCTCCCCTGGCAGGAAGATTTATCCAACTGATGCCATTTCAGGGACAAAGAACAGTCACAGTAATTGTCTCTTTACCTGCCATTTCAGTATTTGCATCAAAACTCCACTGTGCATAAGCAGGATGAATGCCCTTAGTCTCCAGTCCATCTGACAGAGCACTTCATTTCTTAGAGAATTCATCTCCCTTCAGATCTGACAACTTTTTTTTTAAGTTCTATGAGCATTGCCACAAAACCTTAGGAAAGCCATAAACCTTGTAAAGTGCATGCATATGATATTGAATTAAAGGCACTATATAGTCGTTTATTACCTATACAACTTCAGTAATGAACAGAATGAAAACTAAGCTGTGTCATCCTCCTATTCTCATGCTCTGCTAAACACACACAGGAACCCTGCTGCTAGCAGTCTCTTTCCCCACCCCTTCATTTTCTCTGCCTGTGATAGACATCCTTATTTATAGATGAACAAGTAGGAAGATCATGTCACTTCCTGACACAAATGATAATATACCTTTGCTCCTAGAGATATGCTATGACAAAAAAAAATTAAAAAGTCTCCATGAAAACCATCAGTTTGAGTCGTTGGCTAAACAGAGCTACTTAATTAAAATATTACAGTGAATGCTTCATGGTAGAGAAAGCTTAAAGCCAGTGCTTCATTCACAAAACAGTAGGGGAAGAAATTGTGACTCTTTCCAGTCATGATGTGACTTAGATTTACTCCCAGGTGACCAGTTTTCCTTCAAGTAAATAACTGGTTTTGAAAGGTGCATTGTGTCTACAGTGGTCGGACACCCCCTGCATATACCTGATCAATTAAAAAAGAAAAAAACAAAAAACTTTCTCTTATTACTCTTCAACAAATGGTAAAATCTTTTTAAGCCTGAATTTCTGAATGCTTGACCATAGCCAAACCAAATATACTAAATACATTCTGGAAGTTAAATATGGTTGTATAGGAAGGATCTGTTCTTTTCATCATAACTACATTAAGCTGCTAGAAAGACAGAAGGCAGAGAAAGTCAGGGGATGGAAGAGAAGAGAAGGGAAGGGAATGGAAAAGAAGGGAAGAGGAGAGAAGAGGAGACATATAATAAAGCATACATCTAGCCTTTGCCTCTGGTTCCTGGCACAGAACTTCAAAAACTCTTAGAATCACCTCAGTGATAGAGGTGTTTCTTATACTAATGAGGCAACTCCTGGAGGGACTTCAGAGAGTTTCAGCACAGTTGGGTCCAGAGAGCCCAATCATGTGGTTAGAGTTGGAACTTTGGAATTTTGGACTTGCCCAACATGAGGGGAGGCAAGTAACCTGAAGATTGAATTCAATCGGGTGCACAATGATGTAATCATTTGTGCCTACTTAATGAAACCCCAATAAAAATTATGGAATGCAAGGTGCAATGGAGTTTCCTGGGTGGCAAATATACTGATGCTCTTGGATTGTGATGTGTGAGATCCCACTGGAAGAGGGCACAGAAGCTCCTCATTAAGAGCTCCCCACACAGGCCTTGCACTATGTGTCCCTACATTTAGTTGCTCCTGATTTATATTCTTTATAATAAAACTGCAATCATAAGTACAATGCTTTCAGAGTCCTGTGAATTGTTTTATTAAATTATCAATCTTGAGGGGATTGTGGGAATCCCTGAATTTAAATGAGATCCATTGAGTGTGATGCTTGTTAGCCAGTTCGCAAGTCCCATATTCTTTTTTTTAAAAACTGTTTTCTTAGAGAACCACATCTGAGATGCAGTCACTGCACAGAAAACTGAAGTGAATGTCTAACTATGACTGTACAATGTCTTATTCATGAACTGAAATCTTGTGATTTGGCGGCTGTGGGATCTTTATATTCTTTATTTTTTGATTTTTATTTCATTAAACATATTTGCATTGAGGAAAACAGTTCAATATTGGTTAATTTGGTACTCACCTGGAAATCTCAAAATGTCTCCCTTAGTCTTTGTGCCTTGGATTCATAGGCAGAACTGTGTGCTCCAGAAAACAGCTCGTTGTGTGTCCCTCACATCTTCTGTTTAGAAAAGACAAGACTTTCATATCAACTGTCCTTATCATTTTTAAATGGCTCTAATCTATATAATAAATATGCTGAAAATCAACTTAAAGATCACATTTTTATAATTTCAATAAACACCCCTTTTCTTACTCTTCCAACTAGTAAGGTATTTCATGCAATATCTATTCCTAGTTAGAATCTACATTTGTTCCCTTAGGAGAAAATTCCAAGGGACCTAGAACCTTGAAATCAAATGAAATAATGAGTTATTGAATTTCTTGTGTTTTTTTGTTTTTTTTTTTGCCTTAAGAATCTTTTTTTGTATGTGTGATATTGATTCTGCTCTCTCCTGATTGAATTTTCACTGATCTTTCTGATGATAGTACAAGTCATGATCATGCCTTACCTAGACTATGTGGTAATTTTCCACTTTATAACAAAGGTCTGTTTTCTGACTCATTCCCATTCTTACTCCAACATTGGCATTGTTTGTCCTTTAGGATTTATTTTACAGATCCCAACTTACTGTGTACTTTAGCTAGATAACAATATTTGACAGACCCATGCTAGATTTGATATGTGTCCCTAATTATATTTTTACAATCATCTTTCTTAAACGTCCTTAATGATTTGTTCAAAACCAGAAAACTTCTTGCATTGTATATCAAGGAGTTTATTGTACACTTAATGTCTATGGGTTCTATTGCAATGTTCCTTTTTTCATTTCCAATATGGTAATTTCTGTCCTCTCTTTTGTTCTCAACCTGCCTAAAGGTTTTTTTTTTTTAATCTTTCCAAAGATCCAACTTTTGATTCTATTGATTTTTCTATTGATTTCCTGTATTTAATTTCATTGATTTCTTCTCTAATTTTTATTTATCTTCTCCTGCTTACTCTAGATTTATTGGGTGGAAACTTTTTTAAGAAATGTATTTAATGCTATAAATTTCCCTCTGACCACTGCTTTTGCTGCATCCCACAAATTTAATGAATTTTGTTTTCGTTTTCATTTAGTACACTTTACTGTTTTCATTTTGGCTATTTTATTTTTAGGTGGTTTTTTTGTTTGCTTTTTATTTTTGTTTGTTTGTTGTTTATTTGATTTTGACAGTGCTGCAGATCAAACTCAGAGCCTTTGCACTTGCTAGGCAAACACTACCAAGTGAGTTACATTCTCAGTCCATCTTTTCCCCTTATATTTGCATTCCAATCATTTTCTATTTTGGTGTTTACTTAGTAATTTATATGATTGCCTCTTTTTCTCTTTTCTTAGCTTATCAGTTGTACTTCTTTTAAAATAAATTTCTATGGGTGCAGAGAATTGAACCCAAGACCTCATGCAAGTCAAACTCATTTTACCACTAATATTCCAGCCTTTAGAATTATTTTAAATAATCGCCCTAAAGTTTGCAATATATGTTTATAATTAACTGAAATTTAATCTCAAGTAAAACTACCACTTCATGAATAGAACAAGTACCTTGTAAAATGAGTGGTACCTTATGATACTTTGTGATAGCAAGTTGATTCTTTTTATTTACGCTGGGTCATTCACTTCATCTAATGTAATTGGATACATTGGTACTGTTAGATCAGTGAATAACAAAAATAAATAGATAAAAGTGTTTACTTCTTTCTTTGATGTTCATTTCTTTATGTGGATTTGAGTTTCAGACTTTTATTATTTTCTTTCTCTCAGAATGTATTTGGTCAACATTATATTTGGTTTGGATGTGATTTAATTGTGTCCCAGCAAAGGCTCGTATCTTTGGAGGTTGATCCCTAGGATGGTGCCGTGGAAGCTTTAAGAGGTGGTGCCTAGTGGAAGGTCCTCAGGTCATGGGGGCTGTGCTATCAGAAAGCTGTTCCCATGAAACCCCTTGAGTTCTTGTATAAGAGTTGCTGTAAAAGAAAGCCAGGTCGTATCCATTCTCTCTGCTCCTGGTTTGAGATGTCATCACATGCTCACTCCCACATGCACATTTTCCATTGCTGTTCATGAGACGATGCAGTCAAGTTGTTATGCCATTTGGATTTTGAACCACCAGAGCTATGAACTAAATAAATCTCTGGTTCTTAAGTAGTCTGTGTCACATACCTGCTGGCAATAAATTCCTTCAACTTTTGTTTGCTTTAGGGCAAATTCTGTAGGGCACAGAATTTTAGGCTGGTGTGGTGTTTGTTTTTTGTTTTTTTGTTTTTTTTTTTTCTTCAAACACTTTAAATTCAACTTTTCTCATTCACATGGTTTCTGAGAAGACATCAAATGTAATTCTTATTGCTTTATCTGCAGATAAAGTGTCTTTATCTTCTGTGTGCTTTCAGAATTTTTCCATTAGGTTTGATTGTCTACAGTTTGAAAATAATATGTCTGGTATAGTGTGTGTGTGTGTGTGTGTGTGTGTGTGTGTGCGCATGTGTTTTCTTTCCTCCTTTTTTTCATTTATTTTGCTCAATATTCTCTGAAATTCCTGTCTATGGTTTGGTGTCTGACATTAATTCTGGGGAAATTCTCAGTCATCTTTTTTTCAAATCCCTCTTCTGTTTGCTTTCTTCTCCTCTTGGAATTACCATTACACACATACTATACATTTTTAGTTGTGCCAGAGTTTTTTAATATCTGTCCTGGTTTTGTGAGGGGTTTTCCCAGGTTCCCCCCACCCTTTGCTTTTCAGTTTTGGTGATTTCCCTGGAGAGATCCTCAAGGCAGAGTTTCTATCCTCAGTGGTTTCCATTCTACTCATGGGTAATCAAAGGCACTCTATTTTTGTTATATGATGTTTTTTAATCACTAGCATTGTTTTTTGATTCCTTCCTAGAATTTTCATTTTTTTGCTTTCACTGCTCATCTGTTTTTGCATGGCATCTACTTTATCTATTTAAAATCTTTATCAGGGCTGGGGAGATGGCTCAGCTGGTAGAGTGTTTGCCTCTCAAGCACAAGCCCTGAGTTCGATTCCCATCTTTATCATATTTTTCTTCCTATTTTGGTGTTGCTAGGGGTTGGTTTAGGAGGAAATTGAGTCTAATTTTTAAAAACTCACCAGGTTTTGCTCATATTTCTCCTTAGCATTCCAAGCCATGTGATCATACCCGTATTTTTTCTGAAATTTTAAAAACGTTTTTTCCTAAAGACATGTTCTAAATTTGCTTTCCCATTAGAAATTCAGAGTTTGATTATGTATTCCTGAAACATTTAGCACATTCATTTCATCAACTATTTCCTTCCTTGACAGTTAGAAATTGGTTTGTGGAACAATGACTTTCATTGATTCCTTCACTTGTCATGATAAAAAAGTCTCAGCAAGATAGATCAACATTTATGACATGACCAACTACAAAAATACTGGTTTTTTTTCTGGAGTGCATGGATATTTGAGCTCTTCCTTATAATTAGATGCTAACTATTATAATGTATCAGATAAGGTAGGCTCATTCATATTTTCATTTTTTTCTTGGAAGTGTGCAGCTGATTCCCATAATATCATTCTTTTTACTCTAAAATCTTATTCTAATTCCTATTCACTGAATTTCTACAAATATTCATCATTCTCTTTTCTTTATACATCATTGTGAATAGTTATACTGCTATTCTTTTACATCATTGTAGTGGTACATATTAGAATGGTTGTTTTCCAGAAAATGTCTAATTCTCTCAAATTTCAAACTTAAGAAAGGATACTTTCTTGTGCAAAGGTTCTACATTTTTTTTGTTTGTTTGTTTTGGGGTGGGTACTGGGAATTGATTCAGGGGCCCTCAACCACTTAGCCACATCCCCAGCCTTTTTTGTATTTTTTTTTTTTGAGTCAGAGTTTCACTGAGTTGCTTAGTGGCTCGCTGTTGCTGAGGCTAGCTTTGAAAATCGTGATCCTCCTACCTCAGTCTACCTAGCCTCTGGGATTACAGGTAAGCGCCACTGTGCCTGGTTGGTTCTACATATTTTATCTTCAATCTTCCAATAGCACTTCTTTCTGTTCCTTCAGTTCACGTACTCATACACTCCTCTTAAATGTTCACCATTTTTTCAAGGCTTTTTAAATAAATAAATGTTATCTTTTATTGAAAGAATGAACTACAAATTTTAAAACAGAACTATATATTTAAAATATTAATAACTAATATTTTATATCCATTTGTAATTCACTAACATGTTCACATATGTCCTTAAATATAAATAATTTTGGAGATAACAGTAGTTAAGTGAATTGCTCAGAGTCACTAGGAGTTGATAATAGAAAAAGTATATTTATTTCACCACAGTGCTTCAAATAGAATATGAAACCTGATTGTATTATCAAAGCTCATTTCCTCAAGCCCCTCACTTAACAAATGAGAAAATAGCTACATGGTGACAGTTATGACAAAAATTCTGACTCATTAACCTTTCCTACCAAATTGCTTTACATTTCAGGTGTAAAGATAGAGACTGTAGATATTTTTAAACAATATTATCAATACATATGCTACATAATCCTTGTCCTTCTTTTAAAAAGTTACATTTAAGATGAAAATATATGTATCCTAGTGATTACCTAATCATAAGTCATGAGCATTATTGAAGTTCTCTGAGAAACCATATGCTAATCAACAAATTCTTACCTATTCCAATTGTTGTTCAACAGTATAGATTCTCTGAATCCTATGTGCAGGTGCATAACCTGGGTCTGGAGAAGCAAACATGTCATCATGAAGCAAATGAAATCTTCCTAGGCAATCCTCAAAGTTTCCCATATGACCCCCAAAATACTATAAATGGTACCAGTCACTGTTATATTTATAACCCCTAGATATGATGATTACCACTTTTGAAAATTTTCATGAAAGCATTTCTTTTATAGCGCCAAATTTTGCCAGAAAGTACATTTGAGCATTACTATATTTAAACAATGTCACTTGAATTTTGTGACTCCATGTGGTTAACTCATAATGCCATCTAGAACAATCTTTTGGTGATTCTACATATCTAGGATAGAACATAGTCAACACTCTTGCAGTGATTTACAATCTGTGCCCTATGAATTCCAAAAAGTAAAACATAAATGCCAAGCTAGAATGACATAAATGAAGAAAGAGCCCATTCTCCGCCTTCAGCATGATTTGTGATATTTACTGACTAACCAAACACCAGCAATGGGATCAGAACCAAATAGCCTTTCAGGACTGGAGTGGTGACAATTGGCAGGGGTTTTGTGGTTCCAAAGCATGTACGATATTTGCAGTGTCATAGAACAGGGTTGTTTCCAAAGGAGAAAGGCAGCATCACTCCACAAAGAGAATGGAGATGATGTGGGCACACTCCATCGTCCTGGGTATAGGAGGGAACCCAGAAATGTCATAAAATCCCTCTTTGATCTGTTGTCGCTACTGTTGGTTGTATGGGAAATTAACATATTTAATTAACTGTCTGACCACAGCAGCTGTTACCTTATATAAAACCTTGAACATGATGCCTGGCTTATCCCACTAGGTGTCTGAATGTGCCAGTGGCATAAGACTGATGATATTTTTGTACCCCATGGCACAGCATGATTCCTCTTGCAATCAGCTCAAGTCAAGACCTTCCTTAAATTCTTCATGGAGAATAATGATGCTTTAGCCCAAACTGCTTAATAATGCACTATGTCAGGCCAGCCAACAGGAAGCTCCATGCACAACAAAACAGACTGGCTAATCCAATCATCCCCAACTTCCAAAAGGGCCCTAGCTATGTAGACACTGGCAAAGTCATGCCTCTTTCCTCTTCATCATTGGTATGCTACTTTATTCACAATTCATTTCTACTTTTGAAAGATTATTATTTGCTTTCTATATTTTTTTCAAAAAAGAAATTTCTCTGGCTGCACTATTTCCAGATGGAGATAAATGTTACTGAGTCAGAAGTTGCTTTCATTAGTTTGCTAAGTTGTTGGACCAAAGCTATTATGAAGATCTCTTAAAATAAATTTAATGCATCTAATTTTGGATGGTACATTGATTGGTTTGAAGGATTTCTGGAAGGAGGAGGTGAAAGAAGGTAGAAGGTGGCTTTTCTGACCATTGAAAAATGTTTCCTTTACTTGGTTTGTTATTTCACCCATTTGTGAGAGAGTGGGAATCAAGCATTTTCTATTTGGGATGACTGAAGCTGTGAAGTGATGAGTTTATCTCTTGCAGAGATGGAGGCCAGGATTTTCAATACCTCTCTCAGGGGTAATGTGGTGACACTGGCTATCTTGATTGCCTGTGCAGCTCTTTTCTGAGCAAATTTACTTTGCCATTGAATGTGTCCTCCTCATCATACCTTTACTACTGGATACACTTAATATTTCCTTTTGTGCCACTTCTGAAATTCTTGGAAAGTCTTGCAAAGTCTGCAGTTTTGGCCAGTACCATATGTAACTTACAAACACTTTGCTAGTTCAGCAATTGAAGGGCTCAAAATCCTGATTAGAGAGCAAGAAGTCCATAAAAACTATGGGGGAAAAAAGTTAGCCAGTGAGGACTTTCTTCACTGTTGGAACTATTGTATTTTAAACTACAATTAATAAAATGTGTAATAATTAGGATATATCACCTTGGTTTTTGTGAATATAAAAAATGACAAATAATCTTTCCAAAAGCATGAAAATGAAAAAGCAGTGAATAAATACAAGAATGGCATTTACTTCATTATTAATGAGTATACCCTGAATCACATGTATCTTTACTCAAATGCATATTTTCATTTGCAAATATCACATGAAAAAAATAACTGCCAAAGTGTTAAAGATAATCAAAATGTTGATTAGTTTTTTACTAACACATTATAAAATAAATGGAAATAAACCTATACATATACATATATACATGTATATACATATATACTCATGTAAACATAAATACATACTTGTAATTACATATTTCTACCTATAGTTTAAGACATAGGAAGAAACATTTTCTTCAAAAACACACTGTTAGAACAGGGGCAATAGCATCACATCTGAAGTGAGAAAAACTTTAAGATTATAGAACTCTGAACATTAGACAAAAATCCAAGATGTCCTTGTTAAGTTCAATTGGATATAAGATGTTCACGTAATATTTTTATATTGTGTGATATAACTGATATTTTTACTTTGACCATGAGAATATCTATCTATATGCCCATAATTCTACTAAGGTCTGAAGAGAAAGTGAAGGGTAAAAAAGTGAGATACTGTTTGTCCCCATGTTGCTCATGGAGCAGATACCTTATGGCAGATTCTGTAACTGGAAATCTTATCAAAATAAGAATATTAAAAAAAGAAGTGACAAATATATTAAAAATACTAAAGAGCAAATATAAACATAATTAACAAAGTATAGATAATAGTCAGTGTCCAATCATTTCTAACATATTTCTACCATTAATTAAACAAGGTATTCTCTTAAGGAATTTGTGCACACTCTTTCTTGCCTGCCTTATAACATACAAGGAAGATAGTTACTGATATTATCAACTTTGAGAATCACAGAAGATGAGGATAAAACTTATTTGCCAAGGTAATTGTCATCCATAAATGCTAGAGAAATTTGTCAGCCCAGGACTCTCACCAACAAATGTCATGCTTTACATAGTCCCAACTGTCCAATTATCTGGTAAAAACTCTTAACATCTATTTGTGTCAGTTTAGATAGTGCTGTTTTCCTTCACAAATTCTGCTAATGCTGAAATTGTCCTAGTTCAGGGATTTGTTTTACATTCAGAAAGATTTTGTTTTTTGTTGTATTTTTTGGTTGCTATTTGGAGAAAATGCTTAAACTTTTGGTTTGCAACTGCTCACTCTTCTCTATTGAACTGTATTTTAATGAGGTAGCTTTTTCCATACTCTTTGCTAATGCCTGTCACGAGTTTCATCACCCTGAGTCCTCCTCTTTCTATTTTATGGCTTTGCAACCCTGCTCCCCTTCTTTACTGATTTTGTGCACTGTCTTGAGCTATGAGAGTTTCATGAAATTGGGTAGGACCTAACATATAAAGAATAAGAATCCACATTATTATTTTTATTATTGCTTTATAATAGATTTTCCCCCTAACACTTCTCCAGAAGCATGATTCTCTTGTCTTTTTATCAATAAAATCCCAAATTTCGATACTATGCCAGTCATGGATGTTGTAGAAATTAGAATAAGTATACTTACCTAAGTGAAAATATGATTTGTTTGATTATTTATTTCTCTCTACTTTTCATAATAATACCCTGATGCCCCATTTTTTAAAAAAATGATCTCTCTCAAATGGGCACAAAGACTTCAAATGAAAGTAATATATTCTTCCCCAGGAAAATTGCAGACTGATTCAAATGAGAATAATGGCATATGCACAATTACACCAACCCCCTCAATTTGTCTAGAGAAAAGGTCTAAAAATAGGGTGGGAATAGCTGAAGCTCATACATTTCACTGGAGACTGAAACTTGTTTTATTTTGGTAAATGTAATATGTACATTTGGGAAAAAAATGTGTATTTTGCTGCATTTGTTTGATATGTTTTGTTTTGTTTTGTTTCGCTTTGTTTAGTGGAGTGCTTTCTGAATGTCAATTAGGTCAAGTTGGCTTATTTGAATCTTGGTGCATATTCACTTTCTGTCCATGTGTTCTTTTATTAAATGAATTATTGAAATATCTGACTGTAAGTATGAAATTACTTATTATTTCTTCTAGTCTGTTGAGTTTTTCTTCATGTATTTCTAAATCTTACTGGCACATATGTTTTATGTCTATTAGTTCTATTTGACATAAATATTATCATTTTATGTTTAGTCTGTATGTATCTCTTTTTAGAGGTGTGTTGCTTGTGGGAAACATGTCATTCATGTTAATTTTATATTTTAGAGAATTTTTGACCATTTATACCTTTTTACTGAGACATTGGATCATTTACATTTAATGTGATTATTGCATATCTGTCTAGTTTTCTACCATTACTATTTTATATGAAAAAAAAAAAAAATCCTACAATACCTGCAAGAAAACCTACTCAAAGCATCAACAATTGGATCCTGAATTGGAATGCCTGTACTATTTCCTTGTGCTGCTTTTTTATAATTTTTTTCCATTAGATCATGTTACCTTTCATTGATTTCTGCATAGGACTCTGTGGGAAGCCATCCTTATTTAGCAGAATCAGACCAGGTTGAACCATGTGACACAGAGGCCTGGCTTCTAGGAACTGCTTGGAAGCATGTGTTGTTGGGTGGCATTCGTTCCCTGTCTCCTGGAATTTTCCCCCTAAGAGGATAGCTTCCCTAACTCCACCAGATCCTGTGCAATGCAGAAGCAGCTCCTCCCAGTCCTTGCCCCCTTTACCTGTATATTATAAATTTTAAAAAAGTTGCTTGACTCCAAGTTGTTGTTGTAAACAGGCCACAGCTGGTATGGTCACACTCTCACACCCACCTCTCGCCTACAGAGTATTGGCTCTTGTGTACTCATTGAGTAGATAAGTTTTGGGGTAATAGAAAAACCTCCAACACCTTCCTAGGGCAATTAACCCTTTCCTCCTCCACACAGGACATGGCAGAGAGGACCCCCACAGGACTCTGTATCATAAGCTATGGTATTTGAATTTCTGTTAATTTCTGCTTGAACCCTTTTAATGGATATATTAAAAATCATTATAATTTTAACAGGAAACAGATTTTGAATTAACTGATATTTTCAGAATTCCACTTAATATATTCATTTACTTTTTTAGGATATCCTTTATTTGACTATTTTAACGGTTGCTTTAGGGTTTGTAACATGATTTTCTCTAAGTTATTTTTCTTGGTGTACTCCATTTCATTCTGCAGATGTAGATTTCATATTCCATCATTCTTTCCATCAGACAAAAATTGATCAGCATTTTGTATGGTGCCAGTCTGCTAGTGATTAGTTTTTATGTCTTAAAATATTTGATATTTTGTCTTAAAATATATTTTTTGTTATATATAGAATTCTAGGGTTGTAATGTTTTCTTCTTCTAATACTTTAATCATGTTGTTTCACTCTCTATTAATTTTTCCCCCAAGGAATAATATTCTCTTCTTTCTGAGGAGAAATCTGTGTTCATAATATATTTTTCCTTCCTATTTATTTTTAAGAAGTTTATTTTTGAGAAATGTTTGTTTTGAGAAGTTATTTTGTTTGTGATGTGTCATATTGTAGTTTTGTGAGTGTACACATCTGGTGTTTACTGAAATTCTTGGATCTATAGAGTACTGTTTTATCACATTTGAAAGATATTTGACCAGTCATGATTCTAAGATATTCTCTCTCGTATCCTCTTCAATAATCCCAAGGAACTTCAGATAATGTAGAGGAAAAAAGGTGGGAGGGGGTGGGGATGGAAAAACAGTAGAATGAAACAGACAGTATTACCCTCTATATATGTATGATTACATGATTGGCATGAATATACATTGTGTACAATAGAATCAAAAAGAAATGAAAAATTGTACCCCATTTGTGTACAATCAATCAAAATGTGTCTGTAAAAATTTTTTTTAAATTAAGAAAATGAATAAATAAAAATAAAGGGTTAATTGGCCAAGGTCAGTAACTTACATTGAAGTCAGAATTCATGTCCAGCCTATATAATTCTTAATAGGATTTTTCAGGCAAAGGTAATAGTATATAAAAAGCAAGAGAGAGGCTGGGATCATGAAAAAAAAAAAAAAAAAAGAATCCCAACTACATACGAATTGACTTGCTTGAAATATATTTAAATACATTTCTTTTTGTGCTTTTTTTATATTGCATCTACTGTTTATATCTTCGAGTTCACTAACTTTTTCTTTCACTCTGTCTAATAAGTGTTTAATCACATCCATTGTTTCTATCTCAATACATTGTACTTTTTATCCAGAATTCTGATTTGGGTCTGTTTTATATATTTCATTCTTCTATGCCTTAATTCAATTAAAAATGTTTGAATATAGATATAACAATGGTTTTAATGTCTTTGTTAATTTTCCACCTGTGCAAGTTTGGGGTCAGTTTTAATTGTTTGATTTATAACCATATGCTTTGTACATTCCTGATCTTTTCTGTACAATTTTTAATCTAATGGCATACATTATGTGTTTTAATTTTCTGGGTGCTAGATTTTTTTCATATTATCACAAATATTCTCAAGATACATTCTGAGACAGAGTAAAGAAGAGATTTCAATCCTTTGAGTTTGCTTTTCAAGGTTTCTTAGGCAGGACCAAAGCAGTGCAAGATCAAGATCTAATTATTTCCCACTACTGAGTCAAGATTATTCTCAGAATTCTACCAATATCTTGTGAAATTATAGTATCTCTTTGAATAAAGAAATGTATAGCTTATTAGACAGACCCTAAGGCAGCAGGACGGGTCAAATATCACTAACTATTCAAGTCTAACAGAACATAAATGTGTCATTGATGAAGCACAGTACTCACAAGTTGAAGTGAAGGTAGGGTATACACAAAAATGCTAGTCTTAAAATTATTACTATTCTACATGCATAAACTTTTGTAACTTATAGGTCAAAATTGTATATATAATTATATATATATATATATATAGTCTTCATAATGAAACTTTGGTGTCTTTTTTTTGTTTGCTTTTTAATATTAAATCCCTTTTGTTGAACTACCCAGTTTACATGCATCCATCTTCAAAGACAATTTCCACTGCCATGTTAATGTGTATACATCCTTTCAATTTTAGTAGTTCACATATTTAATGATGGCTGAAATGAGAGAGTTAAATGAATTGCCTGTACTTCAGACACTTGTTCAAAATGTGAAAAATATACTAGATTTTGAAATTAATGAAGAAAGTGAGACAAACATGAAGAACTTCATACACTTTTAAATTTTTTTGATTTGTTCCTTTTAGATATACATGATAGTAGAGTACATTTTGATGTACTAACATGGAATATAACATATTCTAATTAGGATTCCATTCTTCTGGATGTACATGATGTGGCATTTCAGTGGTGGTGTATTCATATGTGAACATAGGAAAGGTGAGTCTGATTCATTCTATTGTCTTTCTGTTTCCATCTCCCCTCCCCTCCCTTCATTCCCCTTTGTCTGATCCACTGAACTTCTAACTGACACACCTAAGAGCTATTCAGCATAAGAAAACTCTTGAGCAAATGCACATAGGAAAATATTTCTGCATAGTTTCCATAAAAAATGGAGCATTGTGTATAAGTTGTTTCAAACATAAGCCAATATGCTTTTCATAGTTTGCTTGATTAAGCCCTAGTAATTTAGTGAAAATAGAACATAATCAAATGAATAGAGAAACAACACTTCCCATAGTCCACCACTGCTAGGCAATAAAATTCCAACTTTTTTTCATGAGAAAAAAAATATATCATCAAACATAAAAACCTGGGATAAAACCCACAATATGAAAGTTACTGCCTTAATGAAATATTAAAATTGCATCAGGAATACTCTTCTGGCATTAAAAATAAACAATAACATTTCTTCCTAGTTATGGTTCACTTCAATTCTTTAAAAATTAATTATTACCTCTTTAAATATTTGATTAAATTAGATTTCAGTGGGCTATCACTACCCACAAAACACATGCTATTGTGTATAAATTCTCATCTCAATTTCTGATATGCTTTGTCATGTTATTTTATTCTGTGATGAATTCCTTGATTTTTTTGCCTTGGTAGTTTTAAAAGATGAATATAACTAAAGCTATCATTCTGAATAAAAATATTGTGCAGTGTTAAAAAGCACCATAAAAAGTGAAATGTGACAGGAGCAGCTCATACTTTTCTATCACATATTGTTTCATTTTCTAATAAAGTCAATTGCAATTGCACTTTTGAAAACTATCCTTAAAATCCCATATAATTGTAAGAAAGGATTCATTCAGTTCAGCTGCCCACAGCATATACAGTTATACTGCCAATTCAAATATTTTGGGCACCTATCTGTAGATTTGTAATAAAAAAGAATGTTTTCAATGAAAATGAGTGTGTCTTATCCTATGACTTAATTTTCCTGCTTTCAGAATGCATTGCCCAGTCCACTGTAAGTTTAAAATGTGGCATGTAGATGTAATCTTGTCATCATCAGAATTTGCTGTCATCATTTTTATTTTCAGACAATTGTCTTAACATAACTCATGCCATGCTTAAATTTTCACAACTATATCTGTCGTTAAAATTTCAAATGTCAATCAGTGAAAAGTGGCAATAATGCCTAAGGTCATAGTTTGGGAAAATAGGTAACCTAGTCCATATATGTAAACTAAGAGCAAAGAAAAAGAGTTGGTAGGTTAGATTGAGAAACCAAGACATAAGGGGACTTGTATTTAGACAATACCTTATTCAGGTCAATATCTCACACATCAGGGAAAGAGACCTTTATGATCCCATGGCAAATGACTCAATTTTCTTCAACCTAAACTAACAATGTCTCCCTTACAATGCTACAGTACCCTATTCTCAACCCTCCTCTCCATTTTAGTTCCTACCTTTAACTTCCTAGTTCTGACAGCAGCACTGTGATCTATTCTAATCACAGCCTAGAAATGTTACACCATTTCCCAACTTCAGTCAATCTAGTATGAATTTACATGACTTGAGGAGATGTGTTGTAGAGGGAGAGGTGAAGGATTATTTGGGAGTCAGCAATTATACATGTTGAATTTGAAGTACCTTTGAATTTTGAGTCAGTACCTGTTTACGTCTCTCACAGGAGAGGTCTGTCTGGAGATGGAAATTGAGAAGCATCATCTTACAGTCATTTAAACAATAGGGATGAGATAACAAAAAGAGTGAATGAAAAATAGAAGGATAAGGAAAGCTGAAACCAAACCAGGAAGAACTCTGAAAATCCATGACAGCATAGAGGAGGGTGAGCCCAAAAAGGATGCAGAGAAAATCTCTCAGAAAAAATCTATGTCATCAGGAAAATAGAAGAGAGAGCAGTGGAGTAGAGAACAGGTACGGGAGCAGGAGGAAGGAGTGAGGAGAAGGAAGGTGCTGGGCAATGAAATTCACCTACTTATGCTATGTGCATGTGCAAGTATAACCCAGTGAATCTCACTCTTATGTATAATTACAATGGCTGGGTGAAAGGAAAGAAGGAAGGAAGGAAGGAAGGAAGGAAGGAAGGAAGGAAGGAAGGAAGGAAGGAAGGAAGGAAGGAAGGAAGGAAGGAAGGAGAAAGAAAGAACAGAAGGAAGGAAGGAAGGAAGGAAGGAAGAAGAAAGAAAGAACAGAAGGAAGGAAGGAAGGAAGAAGAAAGAAAGAATGATGAGAGAGAAAGAACGAGGGGAGGGATGCAGGGACAGAGGGAGAAACTGCAACATAAAGTCAAAGCAAGAAGGTATTTCCAGAATCAGGAATGTAAAGGAGGAAGAATGCTTAAAACATTAATATACACTGATTTCAGTGACGTTGAGATTACTGTTGACCTTACTGAAAACTATTTCGTGGAGTAATTAGAGCCTAGATAAGAAAGAGAGACTAAAAGTTACCAAAAAGTGGGGTAAATGTAGAGCATTTAAAAACAAAAAGATAAGTTGGGAAGAAAAAGGAGGGTTGTGTGAAGTGACTAGAGGCAATTAAATCTCACTCTCCTCCCATTATTCAATACACTTGGAGTATGACTTTAAAAATACTTAGTACATGACCTGTTTATATGTCCTTTGATTGAAATAGGTATAAGTGCCCATTACAATAATTCCAAAACATTGTCTTTGCAAGTATTTCACCCAATACAGAGTATCACAACCCCATGTCTTCTCTCACCCCTTCCTTGAATTAAGTTGGTCCTAGGCTCTGGTTCCACTTCCAGGTCTGTCTCTTCTTCATTGTTTTTTGACTGAACTCTCAGGGCACAGTCATTCATGCCATTCTGTATCTTCTCCCATGATGGCACTCTGGAATAAAGTGAGACTACTCCTATGAATACTTAACATAATGCCATGTATTTAATAAGCACTCAAGGAAATTTGCTAAATTTAATTGCCTAATTACATAGGCAAAAAGAATGAATGCATTATTAATTTTCACACATCACCTGGAAAGTATTCTCAGTTAAGGTTGGTGAGGTGCTAGAAATCAATAACATTTCTGAGGGTCTAATGTTAATGGATGAGCTAGTTATCTAAAATATTTCTATCTCTCTCATCTATGTGTATAAGGAATGGATATTGCTGATAACTGATTATAAAAAACAAGAACACAGTTATGTCAAAAATAAATCATTGAGTCCAAGGATACAAATGTGTGGAATCCCAAGGGGGAAAAACAGATGTTTGGACCAGAAATATGAATGTAGTTCTGGATGAAAATCAGCACTAGAGGCCTCAGCCACATGAGGTCATGGATCTTCTCTCTTGGACTCCAGTTTTTCTCAGTCACTCACTTACTACTTGCATGTCTGGGTGTCTGTTCCTCATATCACTGGTATTTATTTTATTTATTGGCCAGTGTTTAGTGTGTTTTCTCCTGAACCTTATAGCTTCTTGAATTGTTTTTTTTCTTCCCTGCACCCTCATAAATATTTATTGCATGTGGCCCAATCAAAGTCTCTGTTGTGATCTTTACATTTTAGAAACCATGAATACTTCCATAATTCTTTCCATACTTGATCATTTATAGACCAGAGAAAGAGAATTTAATTGAACCAGTTAATCATTTTGAGCCACAGCACAAATGTAAGATCTCTACTTTTCTATTAATCAATTGTCCATGGACCACTTGGTAAAATCATTCTTATTTAGTAGAACATCTGGACATGGCAGCTTTATTTAGAAATGTCTGTGGACTTGGGAGGTAAAATAGTCAATGCAGGTAAAATGCTGAGGATGTACTTGTTGATAATAGTATAAACTTATGGTCTGCACTCAATTCCTGGGCTGTATATCAGAATCACTTGGTGAGCATTTTAGGAATGTAAATTCTTAGGCCTGAGTTTGAACACTATAGATTTTCAATCTATTGGTTCAATTTAATAATATTAATTATTTATAAAGTTTGACAGGTCATTCTGATTCAAACTTTCAGTCATTTAGGACTTTATAACCCTTTATAACCCTGAGGCTTTATCACTCATCTTGTTTCCACATTATTTTATTTTTGAAGAATTTGTCTTATTTGATAGAAACTGGTTTATTATTTATTTTTACAACTGTATCCATTTTCTCAGTGGTTCGAAACTAGGAGATACAAATAGGTAAACCTGTAAAGATACAATGTGAGCTAGAGTATAATCCTCCTGGAAGTGACAAGAGATTAGGCAAATCAGAGATAGCATGCTCCATCTCATAATGTCCATCACAGATCAGTGTAATGTAAATTGTCCCCATTAAAATATGGTAAGATCTGGGAACACAGTTCAGCTAGTAGAGTGCTTACCTCACAGGCACAAGGCCCTGGTTTCAATCCCCAGCACCACTAAAAAACAAACAAAAAAAATATGGTAAATTGTGTTGTCAGAGCTTCTGCTTTTTAAGAATGACTAAAAATCAAGATTTTCCTGAAAATCTCAATGATTTTTATGCTGATAACACATCCCCAAATTAACATATATATTCTCTGTAGTTCAGTTTTTAAAGTTGGTGAAAAGATTATTGTACCAAGGTATGTCTAAGAGGGAGAATTCACTGTGAAAATATATGCAAAAAATATACAATACTTTAGATTAAGACGGTGATGAGTGAAAGTCATAGTTTGTGAGAAGAAAGAGGTAAACCAGGCGCTTTGGCACATACCTGCAATTCCAGTAGCTGGGAAGGCTGAGGCAGGAAGATCGTAAGTTCAAAGATAGCCTCAGCAACTTCATGAAGCTTTCCCTAAGCAATTTGGTGAGAACTTGTCTCAGAATAAAAATAAAAAGAGCTGGGGATGTGGCTCAGTGATTAAACATGCCTGACTTCAAAAAACAAACAAAAAAAAAAAAAAAATAAAGAAAAGAGAGAGAAAGAGGTAGATACATTACTAGATATGAAAGAAGAGGAATTTTGGGTGAAGTTCAGCAGGAGATAAATGGGAAGAGGCAAAAGACAATAACTTAAGACTGTAGCTTATAAGGAAATATAACCAAGTGGTGTTGCTCTGGGATTTATTATTTATTTATTTGTTATAATAAATATAATATATTTAATATTATATTTAATATTTATGTTTTGTGATTTAAAAGTCTCAACCTTAGGTCATTTATTAGTCATAGATTTGTTATAACTTATCTATGTTAAATATATAAACAAAAATCAAAATGAACTGAGTTCCATGTCTATATGTTAGCATCTAATAGAGAATGGAAATCAGCCATAGGAGTTAACACGTGTAAAGAAAGAGGAGTTCATGTCTTTCAGAACTGTAATAAATACATAGAGGCTTATGAAACCCAAAGGTACTGGGAATTTGCAGAACTTGAGGTATGCTGTTAAACTTTCTGGAGTTCAGTGTAAGGACCAACCCTAGTCAATTCCCAGTGGTGCATTATCCTGGGTGCTCTGCTATATGGGTGTAACAGTAAATTTCAGGTGATACTATTCTTGGCTCTCTAAACAGCTTATATGCCTCATTCAGGACATTTTTTTTTTTTTTTTTTTATCCTTGTCCTCTCCTCTTTTAAATCTGGCATCAAGAACTCCATATAGGAGCCCGCCCGAACCCCACACTGAGGTCTGATGCCATGGCTCAGCCTGCCCGCACCCCCACTGCTGAGGAACACTGCACTTGCCTCTGTGCTAACTCAGCACACCCTCACTGGAGCTCCCACCTACTTTGGAGGCTGGTGCAGGCATTTTGAATTATTCCTGAGGGTGTGGTCATCATCATTGGAAGGGCAGCTTCCATCCTGAGAATGGAGGCCCTTTGACAGGACTCAGGATTCAAGAAGAGGAGGTATTGAGAGACTAGGGATCAACTCAGAGCCACAAGGTGAGTCTCTCCCACTGTACAAGGCTCACCAGAACGGCAGCAGTCCCAGAACACAGGGATTTGTAGAGTAGAGTTGCCCAGTGAGACTCCCCCACTGGAGCTGTGAACCTGGACAACCTGGAGCATTGTAGAAGAGGACTGCCCAGCAAGAGACTTTGGTGCAGGGTGAGGCTCCCTGGCCCAGGCGGTAGGTCTGGACTCGTGGGAATATCCCAGAGGAAGGCTGCCCAGCCCAGGCGGTAGTTATAGAACAAAGGGAACTTATTGGAAGAGAGCTGCCCAGCAAAACTTCCCCACCAGGTGAGTATTCCCCACTGGCGAGGCATTCACACCAGGGCAATAGAACCAGAGACACAGGCCCAGACCAGCCATGCCCTAGCCCGCAGTCTAGTTCTCCTTTGGCTGACCTTCAGTCAACAAGTGGAAGCACCTCTGCCCACTGACAGGAAATGTACCCCATTTGAAGGCCACCACCCCTAGAGGGGCAGCTTCCTTGTGGAGCACTACATTATCAAGTTCCTCCAAGACTTCAGGATACTAAAGGCTAGGAGGCGAGTATTTGGAAATCTACAGGGACACTATAAGTCAATAGAGGAAATCTGCAATATCTCAGGGTTTCACTACTAGAGGGGTAGATACCTGAGCAATATGAGAAAACAAGGGAAGAAGATGTCCCAAACAAACCTAGAATCTACATCAATAAAATCCAATGACAGCATGGCAGAAGAAATGTCAGAAAGGGAGTTCAGAATGTACATAGTTAAAATGATCAGAGAAGCAAACAATGAGATGAAAGAGCAAATGCAGGCTTTGAATGGTCAACAGTTAAAAGAGCAAATGTGGGAAGCAAAATGTCATTTCAATAAAGAGTTAGAGATACTGAGAAAAAAACAAACAGAAATCCTTGAAATGAAGGAAACAATAAACCAAATTAAAAACTCCATAGAAAGCGTAACCAATAGGATAGAACACCTGGAAGACAGAACCTCAGACATTGGAGGCAAAATATTTAATCTTGAAAACAAAGTTGACCAAACAGAGAAGATGGTAAGAAATCATGAACAGAATCTACAAGAACTATGGGATATCATGAAAAGGCCAAATTTAAGAATCATCAGGATTGAGGAAGGTACAGAGAAACAAACCAAAGGAATGAACAATCTATTCAATGAAATAATATCAGAAAATTTCCCAAATCTAAAGAATGAAATGGAAAATCAAGTACAAAAGGCTAATAGGACTCCAAATACCCAAAATAACAATAGACCCACACCAAAACACATTATAATGAAAATACCTGACATATAAAATAAAGACAGAATTTTAAAGGCTGCGAGAGAAAAGAATCAAATTGCATTCAGGGAAAAACCAATAAGAATATCAGCAGATTTTTCAAGCCAGACCCAAAAACCTAGAAGGGCCTGGAACAAAACTTTTCAAGCTCTGAAAGAAAACAGATGCCAACCAAGAATCTTACACCCAGCAAAACTTACCTTCAGATTTGATGACAAAATAAAATTCTTCCATGATAAACAAAAGCTAAAAGAATTTACAAAAAGAAAGCCGGCATTACAGAACATTCTCAGCAAAATATTTCATGAGGAAGAGATGAAAAACAACGATGTAAATCAGCAAAGGGAGGAACTACCCTAAAGGAACAACCAAATAAAGGAGAAATCAAACTGAGTCAAAAAAAAAAAAAAAAAAAAAAAAAAAAAAAAAAAGAGCCAAATGACCAGGAATACAAATCATATCTCAATAATAACCCTGAATGTTAATGGCCTGAATTCATCAATCAAAAGACACAGACTGGCAGGTTGGATTGAAAAGAAAGATCCAAATATTTGCTGCCTGCAAGAAACTCATCTCATAGAAAGAGATGCCCACAGACTAAAGGTGAAAGGATGGGGAAAAACATACCGTGCACATGGACACAACAAAAATGCCAGAGTATCCATCCTCATATCAGATAATGTGGACTTCAAGCCAAAGTTAGTCAGAAGGGATAAAGAAGGACATTTCATACTGCTTAAGGGAAGCATAAATCAGCAAGACATAACAATCATAAAGATCTATTCCCCAAACAGTGGCTCATCCATGTATGTCAAACAAATCCTTCTCAATGCCAGAAATCAAAGGACCAAAACACAATAATACTAGGTGATTTTAACACACCTCTCTCACCACTAGACAGATCCTCCAAACAAAAATTGAACAAAGAAACCATAGATCTCAAAAACACAATCAATGATTTAGACTTAACGGACATTTATAGAATATACCATCCAACAAAGAGCAAATACACTTTCTTCTCAGCAGCACATGGATCCTTCTCTAAAATAGACCATCTATTATGCCACAAAGCTACTGTTACCAAATACAAGAAGATAGAGATAATACTTAGTATTCTATCAGATCGTAATGGATTGAAATTAGAAATAAATGACAGAGTAAAAACCAGAAACAACTCCAACACCTAGAGATTAAATAATATGCTATTGTATGATGAATGGATAACAGAAGATACCAGGAAGGAAATTAAAAAATTTGTAGAGGTAAATGAGAACAAAGAAACAACATATCAAAATCTCTGGGACACTATGAAAGCAGTTCTTAGAGGAAAATTTATTTCATGGAGTGCACTCAATTCAAGAAGAAAAAGTCAACAAATAAAGGACCTAACACAACAGCTCCAAGCCCTAAAAAAAGAAGAACAGAGCAACACCAAAAGTAGTAGAAGTCAGGAAATAGTTAAAATCAGAGCTGAAATCAATGAAATTGAAACAAAAGAAACAATCGAAGAAACTGACAAAATAAATAGTTGGTTCTTTGAAAAAATAAACAAAATTGATAAACCCTTAGCCACACTAATGAAGAGAAGAAGAGAGAAAACTCAAATTACTAAAATTTGGAATGAACAAGGAAATATCACAACAGACACAATTGAAACACAAAACATAATTAGAAGCTATTTTGAAAATCTATACTCCAACAAAATAGAAAATCTCAAAGAAATATGAGATTTTCCAAGACATATGAGGTTTTTAGAGACATATGAATTATCTAAACTGAACAAGGAGGACATACACAATTTAAATAGATCAATTTCAAGTAATGAAATAGAGGAAGTCATCAAAAGCCTACCAACAAAGAAAAGTCCGGGACCAGATGGGTTCTCAGCTGAGTTCTACAAAACCTTTAAAGAAGAGCTCATTCCAATACTTCTCAAACTATTTCATGAAATAGAAGAGGAGGGAACCCTCCCAAACTCATTCTATGAAGCCAATATCACCCTGATACCTAAACCAGACAGAGACACATTGAGGAAAGAAAATTTCAGACCAATATCCTTAATGAACATTGATGCAAAAATTCTCAATGAAATCTTAGGAAATCACATACAAAAATTTATTAAAAAGATAGTGCACCACGATCGAGTGGGTTTTATCCCAGGGTGCAAGGTTGGTTCAACATCCAGAAATCAATAAATGTAATTCACCATATCAATAGACTTAAAATCAAGAATCACATGATTATTTTGATAGATGCAGAAAAAGTATTTGTAAAAATACAGCATTTGTGTATTTGATAAAATACAGCATCCCTTCATGGTCAAAACCCTAGAAAAAATAGGGATAGTGGGAACATTCCTTAACATTGTAAAGGCCATCAATGCTAAGTACATGGCCAATATCATCCTAAATGGTGAAAAACTGAAAGCATTCTCCCTAAAAACTGGAACAAGGCAGGAATGCCCTCTTTCACCACTTCTATTCAACATTGTCCTCGAAACTCTAGCCAGAGCAATTAGACAGGCCAAAGAAATTAAAGGGATATGAATAGGAAAAGAAGAACTCAAACTATCCCTATTTGCTGATGACATGATTATATATTTAGAGGAACCAGAAAATTCCACCAGAGAACTCTCAGAATTCATAGGTGAGTTCAGTAAAGTACTAGGATATAAGATTAATGCTCATATATCTAATGCATTTTTATACATAAGTGATGAATCTTCAGAAAGAGAAGTTAGGAAAACTACCCCATTCACAATAGCTTCAAAAAAAATAAATAAATAAAACACTAGGGAATCAATCTAACAAAAGAGGTGAAAGACCTCTACAATGAGAACTACAGAACACTAAAGAAAGAAATTAAAGAAAACCTTAGAAGATGGAAAGATCTCCCATATTCTTGGATAGGCAGAATTAATATTGTCAAAATGGCCATACTACCAAAAGTGCTATACAGATTCAATGCAATTCCAATTAAAATCTCAATGATGTACCTTACAGAAATAGAGCAAGCAATCATGAAATTCATGTGGAGGAATAAGAAAACCAGAATAGCTAAAGCAATCCTTAGCAGGAAGAGTGAAGCAGGGAGTATCGCAATACCAGAACTTCAACTATACTACAAAGCAATAGTACCAAAAACAGCATGGTATTGGCACCAAAATAGGTTGATCAATGGTACAGAATAGAGGACATGGACACAAACCCAAATAAATACAATTTTCTCATACTAGACAAAGGTGCCAAAAATATGCAATGGAGAAAAGACAGCCTGTTCAACAAATGGTGCTGGGAAAACTGGAAATCCATATGCAACAGAATGAAACTAAACCCCTATCTCTCACCCTGCACAAAAATCAACTCACAATGGATCAAAGACCTGAGACCCTGCATCTTATAAAAGAAAAAGTAGGTTCAAATCTTCACCTTGTTGGCTTAGGATCAGACTTCCTTAACAGGACTCCCTTAGCACAAGAAATAAAAGCAAGAATCAATAACTGGGATAGATTCAAACTAAAAAGATTTCTCTCAGCAAAGGAAACTATCAGCAATGCAAAGAGAGAGCCTACAGAATGGGAGAATATCTTTGCCACTCATACTTCAGATAGAGCACTAATTTCCAGAATATATAAAGAACTCAAAAAACTCTACACGAAGAATACAAATAACCCAATCAACAAATGGGCTAACGATATGAACAGTCGCCTCACAGAAGAAGATCTACACGCAATCAAAAAACATATGAAAAAATGTTCAACTTCTCTAGTAATAAGAGAAATTTAAATCAAAACTACCCTAAGATTCCATCTCACCCTAATTAGAATGGCGATTATCAAGAATACAAGCAACAATAGGTGTTGGCAAGGATGTGGGGAAAAAGGTACACTCATACATTGCTGGTGGGGCTGCATATTAGTGCAGCCACTCTGGAAAGCTGTGTGGACATTCCTTAGAAAACTTGGAATGGACCCACCATTTGACCCAGCTATCCCACTCCTTGACCTATACCCAAAGGACTTAAAATCAGCATACTCAGAGATACAGCCACATCAATGTTCATAGTGGCTCAATTCACAATAGCCAGATTGTGGAACCAACCTAGATGCCCCTCAATTGATGATTGGATAAAGAAACTGTGGTATATATATACAATAGAATATTACTCAGCCATAAAGAATAATAAAATTATGGCATTTGCAGGCAAATGGATGCAATTGCAGAATATCATGCTATTGAGATAAGCCACTCTCAAAAAAACTAAAGGACGAACGATCTCACTGATAAGTGGATCATGACACATATAGGGGGTGGGAAGGGTCATGAATGAAGGAAGGAGGGACTGTATAGAGGGATAAGAGGGGTAGGAGGGGTGGGGGGGAGAAAAAATATAACAGAATGAGTCAAAAACTATTACCCTAGGTAAATGTATGATTACACAAATGGTATGCCTAAACTTCATGTACAGAGAAAAAAGATGTAACCCATTTGTTTACAATAAAAATGCATTTTAAAAAAAGAAGAATGTCTTCAAAATAGAAAGGATGCATTAAATTTTTACATGAATTTTTGAGCTATCCATTGTCCCAGTAATAGCTCAGACATAACCTCTTTTCCTACTTGGATTATTTTAAAATAACTGTAGGAAAATAGATTTATTTAAACAGTTAAGGCAATCTTTCCATTCACTTATAAGTTTACATGCTTAAAATTATATATGAATATGAATTTTATTAAGCCTTTTTCTATTTTTATTGGCCCATATTAGTTATACACAAAATTAGGATTCATTTTGACATAATTGTAAATGCATGAAATATAATGTGCTCTAATTCAGTCTCTACTCCCTTGTAACCTCCCTCTCCTCCCTCCTCCTGTTCTCTGTCCTCTACTCTACTGGTCTTTATGTTATTTACTTAGTTTTTTTTTTTTTTTTTTAAATTAGTGTCTTATGGGTATACATAATGGTGAGATTGACTGTAGGATATTCATGTACTGTACCTATGAAAGTTAAGTCAGATTCATTCCACTGTTTTTCCTTATTCCATCTCTCCTTCCTACCCCAAATTCCCTTTTTTTACTCTACTGATCTTTCTTTTATTTTGAAGAAATTCTCCCTCCTAACAAGTTTTGTTCTTCTCCTCTCCTCCTCCTTCTCCTCTACTTTTTCTCTTTCTTCTTTTCTCTCTCTCTCTCTCTCTCTCTCTCTCTCTCTCTCTCTCTCTCTCTCTCTCTCTCTCTCTCTTTTATTTTTTTTTAGTACTAGGGATTTAACACAGGGGCACTTGACCACTAAGCCATATCTCCAGCACTATATTTTTGTATAAATATATATTTATATAAAATTTTTAGACAGAGTCTTGCAAGTTCCTTGGACCTTGCTAAATTGTCGAGGCTGGCTTTTAATTTGTGATCTGCTTGCCTCAGCTTCCTGAATCACTGGGATTACAGAAGTGCACCTGGCTCTTTTAAAGTTTATATTAGACTAGCTCCCACATGTCAGGAGAAAAAGAATTGACTTTTATTTTCTGTATCTGACTTCACTTAACATTATAGTCTACAGTTTCATTCATTTGAAATGACATAATTTCATTCTTCTTTATGGCAGAGTAATACTTCATTGTGTATATATACCATATTTTCTTTATCTGTTCATCTGTTGAAAGGCACCTAGATTGTTTTCATAGCTTGGTTACTGCAAATTGTGCTGCTATAAACATTTATGTGGATGCATACCTAAAGTATGCTCCATTTAGATCTTTTGGATACTTACCAAGGAGTGGGATACCTAGGTCATGTGGTGGTTCCCTTCCTAGTTTTTGAGGTATCTCCATACTGCCTTCAAGAGCATTTGCACTAATTTGTAGTCCCACCAACAATGTATGAGTGTATCTTTTTCTTCATATTCTTGCCAACACTTATTATTATTTGTATTCTTGATAACTGCCATTCTCACTGAAGTAGGATGAAATCTCAATGTGATTTTGATTTGCATTTCTCTAATCGATAGGGGTGTTGAATATTTTTTCACATATTTGTTATCTATTTGTATTTCTTCCTTTGAGAGGTGTCTTTGTATTTCTTTCTCTTATATATTAATTGGGTTATTTGTGGGCCGTTTGGTGTTAAGTTTTCTGAGCTCACTATATATTCTGAATATTAATACCCTATCTGAAGAGCAGGTGGAAGAAATCCTTTTCCATTCTGTAGGTTCTCACTTCATGCTCTTGTTTTATTTGGTGAGCAGAAGCTTTTGTAACTGGATGGTATTCTACTTAATGATTTTTGGTTTTATTTCTTGTGCTTTCGGGGTCTTGTTAGGAAGTTAATTTTCTTATACTCCAATAATGAATCTGCTGAAAAAGAAATTAGGAAAACTACCCCATTGACAATAACCTTTAAAAAAAAACTTGGGAATTAATCTAATAAAGGAGGTGAATGACCTCTACAATGAAAACTATGGAACACTAAAAAGAAATTAAAGAAGACCTTCGAAGATGAAGACCTTCCATGTTATTGGATAAGTAGAATTAATATTGTCAAAATGGCCATTTAACCAAAAGAGTTATACAGATTCAGTGCAATTCCCATCAAAATACTAATAACATTCTTCACAGAACTAGAAAAAAAAGTACTAAAATTCATTTGAAAAATAAGAGATCCAGAATAGCTAAAACAAATCTGAGCAAGAAGAGGGATACTGGAGGTATCACAATACCAGACCTGAATATACTACAGAGCTATACTAATGAAAACAGCATGGAACTGGCACCAAAACATGTGAGGACCAGTGAAATAGAAGACACAGAGACAAATCCACAAAAATAGTTATCTGATACTAGATAAAGGTGCCAAAAATATACTTTGGAGAAAAGATAGTCTTTTTAACAAGGTGAGTCTTATTAAAAAGATAGTCTTTTTAACTTGCTGGGGAAACTGGATATCCATGCATAGAAGAATTAAACTGGATCCCTCTCTTTTACCCTGAACAAAAGCCTCAAAGTGGATCAAAGACCTAGGAAGTGGACCTGAAATTCTTCAACTGCTAGAAGAAAAAGGGGTCCAACACTCCACATATTGGTACAGGAATCCACTTCCTTAATAAACACAAATTTTTAATTAATTTTTACAGGTGAGTTAACAGTTTTAGGAAGCTAAAGTTCAAGATCATTATTTTAAAACCTTAGAATTAGCAATTGGAATGTCCTAGATTCAATCTATGTTCTGCAGAGCATCTAAGCATCTAAGTTTTAGTTCTTTTTTTTTTTTTTTTTTTTTTTTTTTTTTTTTTTTTTTTTTTTTTGGTAATACACTATCTTTACATGGAAATTCATTTGGTCAGATTGCTTCTTTCAACTGAATTGTCATAATAAATCAGTATTTCAGTACTTCTTATATGACAGCTTCTTTTGATAATGAATATAGAAAAGAAAGGAAGGGACTATGAAAAGATACACTTAGAAAACATTTCTTGGTCGAGAAAACTCTGAAATTTGGCAAAATTTTACATAAGTCCCTAAGAGATAGAAAGACAGTGTCCATGATTTTTTGATTAAAATCATCCTTCAATCCTATTCCATGAAGAGAATTCACATAACTATAAAGGAGCAATTCAAGGATTCTGCATGGTATTAGACCTGAGACTTTGTGTAATTGGTTAAAATCATAAGAAAATGATGTGAAAAAATGAGGAAGTGCCTCTCTGTACCACATAGCAGTTCTGGAAGGGCTCCCAGAATGATGAAAATGATTCCTTCCACAATGATGTTTACAAATCAGCAATGACTTGAATACATTCAGGAAACCTAAGGATAAGGCATGTTGAAGCGGACATGTTACAAACTGTCGACTGATACATAGTTCATTCAAAGTTACACCAAGGGAAATTTCCTTGTAAAGATCTGCTTTTGCCATGTATCATGAGATCCATTTATAAAGTAAAAAAGGGTCATAAGCAAAATGTATGTATAAGTCTTGGACTCCTTATAGATTGTTGAGCATAAATTAGCTGTACAGTGTATAAAGGTTCTGGTTGCTCAGCAATCACCAAAGTAGACTAATTTTCCTTTCTCTACATTTCAATGAACCCACTTGCTGTGTAAAAGTACATATATGGTACATTTCTTTCATGAAAAGGAACAATGTTCAGGAAACTTGTGTCCTCTATTACAGTTTAAATAAGGGTTAAAGCCTCAGAAGGCTAAAGAATACTAGCAGAAGGTCTTTTATTTTATGGTTAGGTCTAACTTAATAACATTTAAAAATGTAGTATATTTGAAAGATACATGATAAAAACATATGAACACAGAAAAATAACCGTGAGCATAACTGGTTTAGAAGATAAAGTAAAACATGGCCTTTCAAATTCAAGTCAATGAAAATATTGATAACTGAAGTGGATTTGCATACATAAGCCAGCCATTTTATAGACCTAGAACCATCTTTTTAAAAAATCTCAGGTAGAAAATAAATATTATTTCTAAAGACTCTCAGTTTTGAAAATGCCTATATCTCTGTTGTCTAATGGAATAATGACACATAATAGGTACCCAACAGAAACATCTGGAAAACTGAGAAAAA
Source organism: Sciurus vulgaris (assembly GCF_902686455.1). Lineage (NCBI taxonomy): Eukaryota > Metazoa > Chordata > Mammalia > Rodentia > Sciuridae > Sciurus > Sciurus vulgaris. Next base: position 100,466,701 of record NC_136463.1, on the reverse strand, counting down.
AATATTTCAAAGCTGATAAACATGCAGTCATTGGTTTTATAAGCTTAATATATAAAACAGGTATCTGAATACCAGATCTGAATATCTGTGATATTTTATTTGATATAGCTGATTAAAAATCACCTAGTAGTAATCTCACACCTTTTGGTATTTGGGTGATCATCTAAACATTCCAGTGTCTACCCACTACTCCCAGAGATTGCAAATCAATTTCTCTGGGATACGATTTGGGCCTCAGTACTCTCAACAATTATTCAAGTTACTGGGCACCTGGGATGGAGAACCACTGGAATTAGACTCAGCTGCCCATGCTACCAATTAGAAGTCGTGAGCCTCTTTATAAGCAGTAGATAGTCATTGTCAAGCATCCGTTCCTGCAGAATCCCATGTGGAACAAAACTTCTGTCACACTGATTCTACAATGGTGGGCATATTTGCTAAGGCAGACTTAATAAAGATACTTTATCCAAGACTACTTATTTATTTCCCAAATATATACTAGCATTTGTTATATGTAGAGTGTTCTAGTACTGAGAATGTAGTAAAGAGCCTTGTAGACAAGAACACTGCTATAATGGAAAAGGGACCATCTCTAGTCATGCCAAAATACTAAAGTATAATTGAAAGTTCTGCTAAAAATGACAACAAATCAGTGTACAATGGGGATATGTAAAAGGAACTTCAAACCTAGATTAGGGACCCAGGACAAGTCCTGAGGGAAGACCTGAAATTGGAAGAATCCAGTAAAGAGGACATTCTAGGCCGAGGGACTGTGTATGAAAAAAGATTAAGACTGGAAAGGAACTTTTTGAGGTTGAGAAATGGAGAAAAGGTCACTGTGGTTGGAACATTAAAAAAAAAAAAAAAATAGAATGGTTTTACCTAAACCTGGTGAGGTAGGTTCGGTAAGAGCATGAAAATGGAGATCTATTGTATTCAAAAGATTTGACCTCTTGAACAACTTTATATTCTGTACAATTTCCTAGTCTTTCTAGTCAAGTCTTTTTATCCACTATCACCAGCCTAATGAAATACAGTACATATCTCTCCTAATTACCTTATTTATCCTATTACTGAAATGAGTAGAATCCTTTGATAGTAAATAAAATTCAATCATGTCATGCTACTGCTTAAAACCTCAAAACAATTTCTCATTGAACAGGAAAATGTGCCTAGCACTTACCACTTGTCATAGACGCTAATCATCTGACCCCTTGTGTTCTCTCTCTCTCTCTCTGGAAGATGATCATGTCACTGCTTGTCACTCTTCTGCCTTGCTGCAGCCATGTTGAATTTTTTCATTTGTTCCAATTTGCTAGACCACTCAAAAGTGTTCTCCTCTGCCTGCTTGTCATGTGTAATTTAAACCTGGTCATCTGAAAACTTAGACATATCTTTGTTTTTATTTTTATTTTTATTTTTATTCTGTTTTGTCTCAAGCAATGTGTATCCTAAGACAGACCCTGTCACATAATTGGTTCATATTTATTAAGTTTACCTTAAGAGAGAATAAATACTCTAGAGATCCTCTAATTATAATGTATGTGTTGATCAAATAAATGTGTTTTCTTAAAATAATTTTCATCAGGAAAGTATAGTTTTGAATACCACATGCATTATTCCATATATAATAATAAAGTGTATAAAATTGAAAAGTAGTTTGGGACACTGTTTTTCAAATAACTAAGAACTCTTTTCTGAGCTTCAGAAAAGATCAGAAACTGATGTGTAGGAAGCAGGCACCCTTCACACAGCTCTGTGAGCAGGGAAGGAGTCATTTACCACTTGCAACACTTAGCCACTTCCACAACATGCTCTGACAATCTTACCACAAAACCACATGCTCCTCCAATTGCTTGACAGAAGTTCAACTAGAAAAGGTTTCCTTCAATGTAGATTTTCTTTATATTTCCAACTGGTGATAGAAGTAAATCCTGTCACAGTCTGTGTGGGCCTGGCACTTGAGACACTTTGGAACCTAAATAAAGGACTAGTGGAGACATGGAAAATGAGAATAAGAATAATCAGGAGTCAGAAAATAGGGCAATCCATGCAGCTGTTCCCTGTGATGTACATTCAGCTATGCTTGGGGAAACTAGAGGACCCTTTAGGTGGTGTCCTTTTGAAGGGAAATGATCTGGTGGGTGCAGCCAGATGACAATATTTGCTAAGTAATAGCAATGCTCAACATATTAGGTGTGACGTGGTCCTGTGTTTTGAGGTGGTTAGTGTCAGGGGAGGCAGTTGATGTGTAGAGAGAAATGAGTCAAAAAAAAGAGACCATGTTACTCTTTGAAAGGTGTCTGGACCAGTTAAGGAATGTAATATTCAAAGTGTCACTTCATTTTTACAGAGAAGAGATTGGTGGATTATAGTTGGAAAGCAAGGAGGATGCAGTCATAAAGATAGTGTGGCCCTAGGGGTTGGAGAATGGCTTCAGGTGAACATCAGCTCTCTTGGTTGATGGGTGTCCTGAATCCCATACAGATACTACTAATATGCATAGGGCTAAAAGGTCCACTCCTCTTGGTAATAGAAATGAAGCTGCATTCACCTCCCAGGCTGGTTGAACACTGTGGCTCAGCTCCTGGAAAAATCAGACTGTTGCCATAAGGACTTTGGTAACTGTTAAAGCCGATCATGGAAGTAATTATGGGACAAGGAGAGTTCACTTTATCAATTATCCTCATGTGTATCTCATCCCTTTCTGAGCTGGGCTCTTGGATAATTATGATTTTTGCTACCTTGCTGCACCCTCCTGGCAGCCCCATACTTGTGCCCAAGTCAGTACTCTGCTATAGCTTTTGATGCTTTGCATTCATCCTCCTCCCAAATGAAATGTGTGCATTCAACAGAGACCTCTGCCACATATTTAAAGCAATTACATTGAAAAATGAAGTTCTTCTAGGAAGGACTAGAGAAAGAAAGGTTAGATAATAACACAGTTTCTGTAATGCGATTGGGCTGGGTGTGCATCTTTACTAACTGTGAGATCACGTTTAGCACCAGGTGGCCTCAACTTCCTTATCTGTAAAATTGGAGCCATAATAACATTGCTAACTTTGTTGGGTCATGAAGACAGAAAAAGAGACCACAGGCAACATGTTAGGAGCAGTGTTCAGTATAAAGTAGCTTTCAAGGCATCTTAGCAATTACTGCTTTTCAGCATTCCTCAGGCATCATGGAATTTTAACAGCTACTTATCCAATGTGGGACAAGAGATCAGACCTAAAAGAAGTAAACACATCTTGAATACCCCAAACCATATAACTTTATCTTTGAACTGCCTATTATGTGACAAGGAGTTAAAACTTCTGAAATCCTGAGTGTCCAACCACCTATAATTACATTTCGTACAGAATGCTCATTTACTCTTCAGAGCCAAGCCTCCAATAATGATCTGAAGATAACAGCAGTTCCTGCTGAAGCCTCACTGAATTCATATCGTTGTCTCCCACATTCCTTGTGGTTTTACAATACTAAAATTTATGATTTGCTTTTTTTTTTTTTTTCTTTTTTCATTTTGATATTGGGGATTGAACTAGGGGTGCTTTACCACAGAATTATATTCCCAGAAATTTTTATTTTGAGACAGGGTCTCACTACATTGCTGACGTTGGCCTGGAATTTTCAACCTCCTATCTCAGTCTCTCCAGTAGCTGGGATGCCACAGCTCATGCCACAATGCCCAGTTTGATTTATTTATAAAAATGACAATTGTATGACTTAGTCTTCTTGATTTGGGTAGCATTTCCTTCTCTTTTCTGCCCTTCCTCCCACTCTCCCCTCTTTTCATCTGAAATGAAGTTTTCTGTGTGTATGATGAATGCACATCAGTTGGTTAACTAAGATGTGCATGACAAAAGGTAAATGCTTTTTATAATTAGACTTAAATAAAACTGAATAATCAATGAGTAGATGAATAAAATAAAACTCATATTTAAATTGTTTCTCTAAGTTGTAAACACAATGAAATCTGAAATAATTATTGTTAAATAAATTACATATTTTATTGCAGACTGTCCTATTTTTGCAGTGATACAATTTTGCAATAGATTCTCATTTTGTTGGATGAATATTCTGGAGGAAAAGCAATCTAACTTCTACTATTTACTATGTGATGCTAGAGAAATCTCTTGAGTTCTTTGTGTCCTGTTTACATTGTGAGTCATATGAGGATAATAAAATTACTTTGCTTATATAGTTATTTTGAATGTTTCAGTTTCTATCCTATTATGGATTTCTAGTTTCTTACCACTGTGGTTGAAAGAAATACTTGATATTATTTGCATCTTAAATTTGTTGATTGGTGACCTAACACCTTTACCCTATAGAATCTTCCATGAGCATTTGAGAAGAATGTGGGTGCTATTGGTGTTGGGTGGACATTGTAGGGTTACTTTGAAAATAAATTGAATTAATCTTAACAAAGTGCTCAGAACAGGGTCTCACAAAGAACAAGAGCTTTATGTTTTCTTACTGATTTAAATGCAATAATCACATTGCATTTAAGGTAAGGTAAGCCTCATCCAGTAGAATGAGGCAGGCTTATAAAAGTTTAAGTCTTCCAAGGTGTCTGACTAAAAAGATATAGCCAGGAGATAATTGTTTGTGTGCATGCATGTGCACGTGTGTGTGTTTATGTGTGTCTATCTTGGCTCCTTCTTTAATATAGCAATGCTAGTTCACACTCCATTTAGCTAAATAAAAGATGTTTACACTTCCTTTAAGGCTGTTGCTCTTCCAGTCCCTCTGGCAGCAGATGTAAGAGAATAACATCCTGTTTTGCATGGCCAAAGGTTCTTCAGCTGCAAGAATGTTGTGCTAAATGTACTTCAAGAAATAAATGGTAGAATGCTGTCACAAAGGCTCTGTGGTGTTTGTGAGAAGTTTAGTCTTCCCCTTTCGATTTTCCACATAGTTAGCTATTATTCTGAGACTTTCCAGAATTTCCAGAGTTAGCCAGCAGCTTTAGGAACTGGCAACGTTCATAAGGCGCAACTGACTGGTTTTGTTCTATTACCAACAACTCCAATGGATACATTTGGGTTTTGGTGACAAGTGGAATAATTGAATTCTGTATTTAAAGGGGATTCCTTATTGACCATTTTAATGTACATGTATATTGTGATTTCACAGAAGGAAATCTAAGAGGGTTTAACAAAATTTAAGACTCACCATGTGACTTACCATACCTTTTTCCTTTTCTCAGTGATTTAGTGTTAGGCACAGCAGCATTTCTTGTAATTTTATTAAGGACACTGAAATAATATGATTTCTCTGGGCTAACCCAATTCTTTTCAATTTTTTTAGAAAGGAGAGACAGGGAAAAGGCAGTTAGTTCTCTTCACAGCAATCATGTAATAAAATCATCCCCAGACTCTTGGTTTATGACAACTATTTAACCTGTCAGTCACAATCCACAGGTCTTCAAAGTTGGGCTGATCTTGCCTAAGCTTAGTTTGATTTGACTCCAAGATGTAGATTTGGTTCAGATCTGCTGCACATGTCTCTGATCCTCTTTGGGTCAACCATACTATCTATTTAAGGCATGAGCCTCTCAAACTGAAAAGCAAGAGCATAAAACATGGGCCTGACAATGCAAGTATATCTCAAGCATCACTCCATGTACTCCTCTTACATCCAGCTGCTGGATATCAGTCAAGGAGTGGGAAAGTACATTGTCCCCACCAGGAGACCATGGAACTAAGTTGGGGTCAGAGAGAAAGTTGGTGAAGAGCGGGGAGTGACTATCTGCTGAAAATAATCTGAATGACTACATGAAAAAAACCAGCGGATAACCAACTCTGTTTCCAAAGTAAGAAGTACCCAGATGACTATATCCCGGGTCTCAATAACAAATTAGACTTAGCTTTAAGAAGTATAAATATATGTGTTTAGCACCCTTTTTGACAATCAGACACAAGATGGGAATATCACCTCTCCTTAATTCCCTCTGTCTCACTATAAACATTGGGTACAGGAAAATCATCCTAGATTCACGCCTCAGGATATATAAATTTAAGGAAACATTTTCTAAACTTCTCTGAAAATTTATTCTTCAAATTTGGCTTGTAGCTTCTGTTTCTCATACCATGAAACCATAATCCATATGATTTACTGGAAATCACCAAGGTGCAAATCCAGAGCATACATTTTTCTTTAAATCTGTGAATTCAAGAAAAATTTAATGAATTATTACTTTAAGAATTATAAACTGTGATAGATGATATGGAATCAAGAATGAACAGCAGAGTCACAATCCCTACTTATATAAAAAGTAAATTTAATTGGAAGTGTAACCTGGTTTTTATATAATTTTGTATGAAAGCTACTGTAATAACAGATGAGCAGAGTGTGGTAAGAAATAGAAGAAAAGAAGTAAAGAAAAATGTTGTGATTCTGTCTTTAGGAATTTATATCTAAATTGCTATATTACAGGTGAACAAATGTTAGACAAAGAGTGCAGATGTGTGTGTGTGTGCCCATGTGTACCCATGCATGCACACACACACACATGTCTGAGGGACTGTTAAAGTTGAGTAGCTATAAGGATAGGTCCTGGTGCTGCAGTATTGAAAGGTTTTAAATTTCTATCATGCAAGGAGTTGCTTATTGATAAAGGTTAGGTCTAGGATATGACCTAGAGAATAAGTGGCTAAGGAAGGGTAGAGGCCAAGGAATAGCAAGGGTCCCAGAAGGACCATCTATTACTATGTGGATATTGCGATCCTAAGGAGTGATGTGAGGAACACTGTTGAAGAAAATGACAGCAAGCTGACATATGAATCCATTAAGTCGTGAAGCACAGTGACCCCAGGACATTTGTAAAGGGTCGCAACTTGGAGTGACAATGGATAGGTAGTCTGATGATTGGTGATTCAAAGCTGAGTGTTTTATGGGAGGAAAGAAAGAGTGAAGGAAAATAATCTAGTTGTAGATCAATGAAACATGTATCCTCCCTTCATGGAGAGTGAGAGGAGATCAGGGAGTGAAAACAGGCATCAGTGGAGAGCACTCAGGAGAAGGCTTCAAGAGAGTGCTCACAGAGATATTTTCTTAACAGAAGGGAAAGGGAAATTCAGAGAAGATGACAGATCTATAGGGAGGTTTGTTGAAGTCTGGCTGTGTCACAGATGGCCTGGTGGAAGGGTTGTGGGAGTTAGGAAGTAGAACAGGAGCAGGTTGAGAAAGCATAGACACCCAGAGACACGGGCGGACTGGAAGGCAGGAGATCAGAACTTGGGTTTATTGTGCTAAGTGATGGGAACATCAACAAGGAGCACAAGTAGAGTGGCCCCATGATCCTTAGGGCAAGGCCTCTAGGAGTGAGGGTCCTGAGCAGTCACAGGTCCTTCCAGGCATACTGTGTTCTGGGCCCCATGTGGACTCGTTCCCGTGAAAGAGCAGAGGGCAGGAAGAGATGGAGAGTCTCTGGACCAACCTATGGAAATTATGGGGAGAAAGGCAGAGAGAATCCTCCATATTCTAGAAGGGGGTTGACTCATCTTTCTTTACTGATTAAGGAAAGCAGCTCAAATGTCTTGGTCCTGATGAACCCAGGAACCATAGAGCCTGATCGTCATTTTTGCTATGGATTTTCAACACTTTTGATTGAGTATGTCATATTATATAGATTTTAGTATAATCTACTCTGTACATGAACATTTACGACATTGACTCAGATATCCTGAATTCAAAGTGTAGCCCTCCCATAACCAGTCATATATTTCACTCATATTGCAAGTAAAAATAATATAATAACAATACCAGCTTATCGGGTTGTTGAGATGATTCAATTATGTAAAACTAAGGAAAGTAATGCTAAATTAAGTACATATACACAATTTATATTAGGAGTTCTCAGACACTTTAAGTCTAACATGTGAATATTCAAGAGGGAGATAAATTAAGTGAAAAAGAGAAAATTTGGATTCACACAGATGTGCATTTGAATTCTTAGTAGTTATGTAATACTGCGCAAGTTACTTAATCTCTTAAAATATAGATGCAAACAGAAAATCTATTTTACACAATGTGGAAGATCCTGAACATAATGCTAGGTTTTTTCATGTCATATGTGAACAGGATATTAGTAAATTTGTTACTCGATGATGTGATTATAATATATAGAGCATGTGTTTTAATTAGTAGATAACATAATTCAGTTTCTTAATAACAGTCCTCTGGCAGCTTACACAGAACCCTCAGAGGGGGCATACACAGCAATGAGGAAGTGTGAAAATAGTGATTAAACATCCCTATTTTGAATATTGTCATCACAGATGCATTTCGGGTTAAGATCATTCTTATCTAATCTAGTTAAAGTATCAATCATATAATTTTCTCCTTTAGGTCCTATGTCAATGAAAAAGACATTTGTCTGTGAAACTTGCCCTTTTTCCCACTTCCTGATCCTATGCCTAAATAGAAAATGTAATAATAGAGAAAAAAGCATGTTTGGTTTTTAATAGAAGCGAATCCACCTTTTATCTGGATTTATCCCTCTGAACTCTTGGATAATCACATGCTTTCTCTCTTCTGCCAGGTAATCAGGTCCTAGACTTTTCCATCAGCTTTTTCCAGGAAGTCACTTCTCCATGTCCTCCAACAGTCCCTTGGTACTGAGCAGTGGCTCTGTTCTTCACTGAGTGCTTGTGATGGCAATCCTCATGGGAACACTTTCTTGTTAAGGAGTCAACTGCTACTGCTTGAAGGCTCAAGAGTCCAGGGGATGCTTGTAAACAGATATTTGATAGGCCAGCCAATAATCCTCCAGTGCAGAAATGAGTAGTCTGATCTTGTCTTGGGAATGAAACTTCACCAACACTGCATTTGAATCTGATTGGGGCTTTGAAGAAGACCAGGGCCTTTTATGGTACTTATTCTGTAAGGTAGCAGGAATAACTACTAAAGGGAGAAAAAACAAGCTAAGGGTGGATGGAAATAGGAAAGAGTAGAATGAATCAGACATAACTTTCCCATATTCATGTATGAATATATGACCAGTGAAACTCCACATCATGTACAACTGCAAGAATGGTATCCTAATTAGAATAAGTTATACTCTATGTATGTATAATATGTCAAAATGCACTCTACTATCATGTATGTCTAAAGAGAATAAAATAATCCTTGAAACTTATTTTGAAGAAATAGTTTGCATATATGTATAAAATAATCCTGGGAGGACTAGAAGTGAATCTTGCAAGACCACAGATGCTTTGCACTCTTTTAATGGCTTTATAATTTAACTTTCGTATTTGAACCTACACAAAGGTGACATGTAATATGGATAAGGTATACCTTTAGTGTTCAGTAATCACATTTATTATCAGATAATGCATGTTATTTGTATTTTGCATTTTAAAATGGCATACAAAGTACTGAGTAAAAGAATTCTTCAGAAGTGTTGACAAGATTTTTAATTCCTTCTGTTTCCCCTGATATTTTTCTTAAATAGAATATGTAAGCAATGCAACCCATACGTAAAACACATCTCAGTTTATGTTTATTCTGCTTTTTATTGCACATTTGAAAATTAATAATTCAATGTTCTAATATTAGCTGTCATCTTAGCTGTGATAAAATTAATAATTCATCAAAATGATATCAAACAAATGGTGCCTTTTTTGTTCTGGATGAGAAATAGTCCTTTCAGCTTTGAGAAACTACAATTGGTGAATTTATTTCTTTTATTTTGGGTCAAATAATATTTAATCATTTAAGCTATAATTTTAATGTTTTCATTTTAAATATAGAAATCTGCATATATCAAAATTGATGCTAAGAAAGCAACTTTCCTCATGTTGCAGAAGGTTGTTTCTACCCTTGCTTGTATCTTGGCAGATCAGCCTTCTTCAGAAAAACCACAATAAAAGAGTCATGTTTTGGAAAATTTGAATATAAATGAAATTATTTCTTCTTTGGTTCTGGCTGATGTACTCTTTGCCTTTTACAGGCTCAAGTTCACTGCATAAAATAAGAGTGATGAGTGCAATCGTCAGAAGCTCTGAACAATTTTTTTTCTGAGTAATAATATATTTTTGAATCTATTTGAATGTATTTAATTTAAAATAATATGATCTTAAGTATGTATATTGATGTTATGATCTTAAAACATGCTTTCAAGAGTTTTTAATTTTTTTAAGGACAGAAGTCTGTTTCTTTCTGATTTACAGTTATTGCATTGGGCGTCCTAAGTCTACAGTTGGAATGACAGTGAAGCAGGTTTTGAAAGCTGGCCTGTTCAATTCCCACATTGTTCTTGGGGGTGGAAGTGGTGTTTCGCAAAACCATCACAGCTTGTACGAAGGCCTGAACACTCATCTCCACTCAGCCTGATTTTATTGGCTACATTTGTAAAATAGAGGATTTATAGTATACCAAGGGATGTTCAAGATTCCACCATTAAAATTCTATGTTCTAACTCGTGCACATCTTACTAAATCTTGATGCAACATATTTAGGTATGGTAAGAAAAAACGTCCGTGTGTCCTGGACAAGTGTAAATGAAGTGTTACAACTTGCCTTTTCTCCCTGATTTGACCATTTTGACCTGTTTTAATGCTATCTTCCCCAGCATCCATGTGACTTGGTGCCATCCGGGAGTCTTGTTAAAAGTGGAAGGCCAGTCCAGTGTCAGAGAGTCTGATTCAATGAAATGAATGTGGAGCCCAGAATTCACATTTTAAGCACACAAAATTGTTACAAGTGGTCCCCACATGGAAACCATGTCTCGTGGTCTCACTGGAGAGTCCCAGCTGTGCTTCTGGTATTAATAGGAAACAGGGCATTAAGAGTACCCTCTTTAACTCTCAAAAGTATTTTGATTTAGATGATAATAAAAGGGATGTCCTATCCATAGACTGCACTTCAAGGAGCACACAGGCATGGCCTCTCAGTGGAGTGTGACTCCAGAGTTGGAAAGAAGCAAATTGATGTGTGGCTGGAACAGGCTCTTAATGATAAAGTCCTGTGCCCAGATGGCTGTCCCTTCCTCCACTCTTCTCCACTCCTCCTGGCCACTCCACTGTCAAGTTCTCTGAGTTTCTCCTTTTTCTTCATGTATTCAAGCCTTACTAGTTTGTGTCTGCATTATTCAAATAAGTGTGTACGTTAAAGCTACTAGCACTCACACCAAAATACAATTTTTCACTGAGCCTGTAAACCTATAAGAATTTGTTTATTTACCTCAAAGTGAATCAGCTATGTGCAAAAGACTCTGATAAATCCGTCAATGAGAACAAAACAAAAGAGGATATAATAAAAACAGAAATTTACAGTCTTCCGTCTTTTCCTCCCACTTTTCACAAATGAAGTAGGTGTTTTCACAGCAAAGAGATGCAGTCCTAAAAGTTTTCCCTCCTGATTGAATAGAACACATGTCATTTATCACAAGATTTTATTTAAGGATTATATTTCATCACATATTGAGTCTCTACCATATGCAGGTTTTGATGTTCCCCAAAACCCCATGTTAAAATTTAATTACTATGTCACTGTATTAAGAGGTAAGACCTTTCAGAAGTGGTTAGGACATGAAGATTTTGCACTCATTACTGGATGAATTCCATGATCATAGCACTGGGTTAGTCATCACCAGAGTGGGTCCTGATACAACTTAAATTTGACCACACTGTTTCTTTCTGTCTCAAGTGTGCTCACTTGCCTCCTGCCTTTCTGTGTTCTTCCCTTTTTCCATATATATGATGCAATAAAAGAGCCTTCACTAGATTTCAGGGTCTTGCCTTTCAACTTCCCAGCCTCCAGAACTGTGAGCCAAAATAACCTCCATTGTTTATAATTTACCTAGTGCACGGTGCTTTGTTATAACAACAGAACTGAGACAGAAGGTAACGTGTTAATATCAGCCTGTGTCCCTGAGGTGACCATATCACGTATCCCTCTGCCTCTTGCACATGCTTTGCAAGATGCCAATTCCAGTTTTACAAAGCAAAACTCTCGAAATACACCTTAATATTTGGTATGCTCTGTCATGCCAGATTAGATGAGGTAAGAACCTGAAGGACAGAGACCATGTCTTTATTTATTTATTGGACTTTTTTTTCCTTAAATATTTCTCTACTTAATGGTGGACATCAATAGATGTTGACCAACTTTCTGTTGTCTGGAACTAATTTGGAGTCAGATGTTTACTCTTCCTACTGAGAAGTCTTAAAAATATGAAGCTTGCAACTATAGAAAAACTACATTTTTTTAAATTAAAGATTTGTGTGTCTATAGTACATCAGGTGCCTTGGTATATGAGCTACAAGGATGAACAAGGTACAAGTAAACCAATCAATTATAGCTCCTTCTCAGAAACTATTTTTCAAGTGACATTGGGTTAAAAATTAAGTAAATTCCAATTTCAACACAAATAACCTCTCATTTGTGTCTTTTTTCTTCTGTGATAGATAAATAAAAGCTAAAGCTAGGAAAGAATTTTAATAAATAATAATGTAAACTGATTGCAAATCATCTGTCTTGTGGAGACAGGAACAATATATATTACCTAGCCTAAGTTCTCAAGACTTCTACTATTCAGAATTCTTTCTTCCTAATGTCCTTAGGGGAAGTAATATCTGATAATACTTGAAACTGACAAGTTAAATTTGCTAAGGAAATTTCAAAATTGGAAACTTTTTGATCAGATGTTTCCTCTTCCTATCAACATGCTCTTATATTGAGCTTTATTTTTTGTTAGTATCAAAATCTATTGATTCACAAGATAAATATTGACCTGACCTTGCCTTCACCTCAGTTTATATCTACTTCTTAAGTCAATAAATCTAGAAACTGATCTGACAGCAGTCAATATTAGTTTAAAATTCTTAAACTAGCAGCTTTGCTATAAGGTAATAATTCAGTAGTTTATAGTTTCTGCCTCAAAGAAATAAAAAGGCAATGTGACTTACCAATTTGTTGGATAAAGCCATTACTATGTCATTTGGTTCCAAAAACAAAAATCTCACTCAGGCCAAAAAACAACTGTAATGCCTATGTATCTCCTAATCTTTGAAAGTGTTTGAAATATTTTGTTGTGCTTGCTGGTAGCAAATTAAAAAACAGTGTCTTTCTTTGATTCTAATTATAATTAAGCTATATAATTATTCTCCAAATGACTGATGCTTGCTATTGGTCTCAGTTCCCCCTAGACTGAATTTTACCTGCAGGTATAATAAATAGAGTCAACAGCCTTACTGGACTTTGCAAGTTAAAGGCAATAATACATTTGTTACCTCATTTATCAGCGTGTTTTTATCTTTTCCAAGTCTAGGAGGTATAAAGCAGGTCAAGATTTGCATATATTTGTACTATGCCTGAAAGAGGTAAGCTAGGGGCCTGATCATGACTGATGCTATGTGCTATAAAATTTATTCCTTTTTTAAGGCCATGGCACTCATCTTTTACTTACACGTTTCCCACTGCTTTCAGGGATGGATGACATCCTCATACTTCACAACTCCATCTGGCAAAATGCTTTAAAAAATGCTTTAATTTTAATTTTACAAATAACGAATGGCTCATTTGTAATTTAGTAACAAATAAGTTGTGCTTGGGAATTGTGTTTTCAAAATAACCAATCCTTGAGGTGTTCTAAGAACTAGGTTATAATATTAAAATGTACTTAATCAGACAATCATTTAGAGATTGAGTTTAAATATGGGAATGGAAGATGAGCTCTTAAAAAAAAGTATGTTATACAGTTCAATTTCTTATTTAATCAGGTAAAAAGCAGGTCACTGTAGGACATTTCAGAGTGTAATGTGAACAGAAACTATTAATGACCGTATTCAAAATTTCATCCATTCCTAACAAGTGATCACCTAACTATAGACAAATTGTGCGAATTGGCCACCTGCTACATGAAAGACACTAATACTTGAGGAAATGCTAGCATCTAACTTGAAATCACACTACCAAACCTGGGTGCCAAGCTAATAGGCCTCCCAATAAATTCTGAAGTTTTTGAGAGCAGATATTATGCCATCTTCATATTTGCATCTCATGTGTATATTTGCATAACATTCTTTGCATACATGTAATTCTCAATAAATTCTTACATTTAACAATACAAACTTATGCCAATGATTTTTATTCCACTTTAATCATTCTTAGTGCCATTTAATCAAACATTAACTGAATTTGAAAGAAACTCAGTAAAAACAGTAGGGTATCTATGTATCTTGATTATGAAATGATATGTTTTATGACAGTATGAATAGAACCTAGAACATAAAGACAACACATACAGGTAAGCATTGGAATTATAAGTTTAGGTGATTCTTTCATTTATTAAATCTTAATCCTACTGTTGCACAACTTGCCACTTCTTTTTTATCCTTCACTATTTCTTATCATCTATTCCATCTCCATGGTTCTGTTTTTATTTAATTTAGCATATGAAATAGAAATCATAATATAAAATTGAGAAAAATTGTTAAGAGAGTGTTTTGAGATTATCAAAATGTTAGTTTATAATAATTATGTAATGGCCAAGTTCTGAAAGAACTGTAATATTTTGTTTACTTTTGGTACTAATAACTCATGTCCAAAAGGATAAAAATAGTTCAAGGGAACCCCTCATCTAATTATTCTACTCTCTCCTCTCACACATTCAAGAAGCTAAAAATGGTTAGAGAGAGACAGTTATTTCCAGAAAACTGGCATTTGAAATTCAGCAAAATGAATTCTCCTCTTACCTAGGATTCTTTATGTTTTTTGTACTTAGTTTTGGTTAACAGAGAGTGCTGCTTACAGTATCTCTCATTTGTGTAAGTGAAAAATAACTATGTTTTTATTACTTAAAATATTACAAAAAGGGACAATATGCTAAAAATATGCAGTGAACAAATATCATCTGTACAGACTGGAAGAGAACCTTCATAAATTAACCTTATTAGTGCATTACTGTAAGCGAATGCCAAAAAAGCTCCTAATTTGCATTAAGATAGATTTTTCAGGTTGGCTGCATGATTTAATTAAAGAAAAGATTAAGAATCATTAAACAAGCTGCTCTACCTTGCAATAACAGAATTCATATCTGATTCAGGTTAACGAAAACACAGATGGTGATTCAGTAACTGTTGAGTTGCTGTAACAGAATGAAAATGATCCCATTAGTTCCCTGGAAATGTGAGGGAATTTGGAAATTAGTATGCAGATACATTGTATGGTGCTAGACAGCTTGGTCTGCTCGGATCATCGCTGATTATACTTTGTTTGGGTTGGCAACACTGAACTTAATAAATGAAAAAATGTTCCAGTATACCACAGTTGGAAACTGTTCAAGGTTGAAATAGGTGTGCAGGCTTTCAAAAGGAGAGAGTTAAGTAAACAAATGTCAATCAATTCAGAGCTGGCAACTTTTTTTTTTTTTTTCTTTAAAGAATATGTCTGTTCTTGAGAAGCAAGTGTCATAAAAATGGAAACCCTTTACTGGATACATATGTCTGTGTGGTATTTATTATTACAAAAGTATTTTAAATGCATAGTATCAGTTGGAGGAAGATGTGCAAGCATTTTAATAGTTTTCTTTCTGGCAGAAATAGAAAAATTCAGTCACTATGAGGATCATTATATTTCTCACAAAAAGAAATCAATATAATTCTGATGGAAAATGTTATGACAGGATAAAAAAAAAGTGTAAGTATAATGGCTATTGAAAGTTTAAAGGTGTCAATAAGGACCACAAAGTAATCCTCAAGGAGCCTTCTGGGAAAGAATGACTTAAACAAGTAGCATAGTCAATCACTACAGCTGACAGAAATAGCCATTTTGTCCAGAGCTCAACTGCACAGGCAGCCTCCATTTTTAACACCTGGTTCATGCCATCCGCCTGACTGCTCAGTGTCTGACCCTTTGGAACAAATTTCAGGGAGCGTGCAAAAGACACAGATGAACAGAGGTCCTCCAAGGCAAGAAGCAAATGACCCTCTTCCGTTTACTTGTTACAATAAATCAGATACAACAAAGTGTTCTTTAAAGTCTAGTTTGGTCATATAATTTTCCAGCAACTAACTTAAAGGCCAGAACACTGATCATATGAAATGTTCAGGGGTTCCAATGAAAATGCAGGTCCGACATTCTGGATTAAAATGTCCTGCTTATTGTGTGTTACAATCTCTTCAGAGAGTGTTAGGCCAGGACTTCATCCTAGATGTGCAACACCTTGAAGCTTAGGAAACATTAACTGATATCATGTAGTCTTGGATAACACAGGCTACCAACCTGATGATTCTAATCTCATGGAATACATAACCCGTGGTTCAGGGTTAGACCCAAAAAGCTCTCAAGCAGGTTGCCTTTCCTATACTATTATTCATTTCACTAAACTGTTTAAAAGGAGAATTATATCACCATTTTTGAAACCAAAATTTACATATTGAAAATTATACTCTCCAATGCATAAAAACTTCAGTACCTGGCAGTATTTGAAAGTACACATGTTGTTAAAAACTAGAGTGTCCAAATGACATCCTCATAGTTCACCTCAACAAACCCTTTTTATGACTCTCCAACTAAATCCCCAAGAAAATCCTATTATTGAGAGGAAAAGCTACAAGATATTTTTCCACAGTCAGGTTACAAATTCTGTATCTATGATTATAAAGTCCATGATAACCTCCTTTCCTCTTAACCACAACTTTATCTGATCTGTCTTTAAATTTTTGTTCTTTGTTTTAAAAACATCATTCTGATTTTCCTAAGCACTGTATTAAAAAGGACATTGAGTATATGAATTGTGCATACAACATATGATACTGTTTTAAGTTGATGCTTAAGAAAGAAACTAGATCAAGCTATTTGCCACTACAGTACAGTGTTGTCATTGGTAGAGCCCCAATGGGAACCAGCTTCACCCTGACTATGTAATGGTCACTTAAGTTGCATTTAAACATAGTTATCTGAGGATTTGCATTCAGGCCCTTTTCCCAGTGTTCAGTAATGGTTTCAACTAGATTTTTTTTTCATGTAACCTGCCAGTTTTATTGATTATGTTCATGTTCAAACACTCTCTTTGAAGGTCTGAAGGCAACAGAACAGAGGTTTTGGAAAGAGTTATGATACATAGCTATATTATTATGCTATTTAAAATTACTTAACCTATTTCCTTTATAATAAGCGCCTATGTTGTGGCAAATTGGTAGTTACTTTTTTATTGTTGTAAAGTTGTTTATATGTGTTGCAATATTAGCTCTGCAATGACCTGGAAAAAGTTGATCCATTAAAAATAAAAATAATACCATAAAAGAAAGAGTAGGCACCTTTATTTTAAAGAGAGCTTCAAAATATGATTATTTATTATAAAAATTTAATTCCTGGTGGATGTAACTTATTCAGGCCACACAGAATCAAATATTCACCCACTTTTTTTTTTTTTTTTTTGGTACCAGAGATTGAACCCAGGGACACTTAACTGCTGAGCTAGCCTCGCTAAGTTGCTGAGACTGGCCTCAAATTTACAATACTCCTTCTTCTGCTTCCCAAGTCACTGGGATTACAGGCATATGCCTCTAGACCCAGCTCACCTGTGTTTTAAGTAAAGATTTCTATAGATGTCCTTAGGTAACTAGATACTATGTGTTAAACTTCACATACCTGTGTTAATTTTAAAGCTTATTAAAATTAAAGTGTAATTTAAATATGAATTAGTTAACTAAATTTAAATATTAGAATATTCTTAGTTGATCTGCATTTATTTCTTTTTTCTTAAGTCAATATTATCAAGTTATGGACTATATACCATATAATATATTACCAAATATTACAAGGTTTGCATTATTTATCTATACTGTCCTGTTTTTAATTCACCAAAGTTGTCATGGCTAAACAGGATTTTAAGACAATGCCCTTCCACCAAAATCCATACTGAAGAGGAATCAAAGTCTCCACTGGAAAGATCCTTTGTTTACTTATTTCACAACCAATATACTAAGAATATGTTTACTTATAATAATCTAATGATTATTTCCATAGAATGATAGCAAAGAATTCTTTCCTTCCAATTCCTGGAGAAAAGTCAAAACTCTATGTAGAGTAAGAAGAGTCTAATTTCTCAGAAGCCAAATTAATCTAATTACCTGTCCTTGAATAAAGTTTGGTCTAGCTCTTGTCCAGAGTAGAGTCACCACTCTCCATGTCCTAGTTAAGGCTGACCAACTCTAAAATGAAGGGAATCGTAGATTTTAAAAAGAAATAGTGTGTGGAAAAGAAAAAAAAAAGTGTTCCAAGAATGAATTATATACTTCTAAAGTAGATGGGAGAGGGAAATAGAAGAGGTTTAATGAGAAAGAAGGAAATAAATAAATAAATGTGACATAAAAGAATTTTAAAAAATTAAACTGAAAAGAAGAACCCAGAGGGATGAGGCTGTGAGATGGCAAACAGAGACAAACTCTGATAGTCAATGTAACACTGGTATGAATCCAGAGTTGTTTTTTTCTTTCTCTTTATTCCAATAATCCTTCCATCCTATCCCTTTCCCCTACCTTCTCATGGATATAAAAAGAGTGAACTATAAGTAGCCCTTCACTAACAAGGTCTTCATGCAATCTCCCATCCCATAGTGTAGCCTTGGAAGAGGTGGAAGGACAGCATCATCATTAGGCCAGAGCCATTGTCCAACAGGCAAAAGGACAATGAAGAAAACAGCAATTATCCTTTTAAGCAAAGTAAAGTTTATTCAAACAATCTCTGATATTAATGAAAGTCTAGATTATCAACAGAGGTATAAACATACCTTGGCGTTTGTCATTTGAGTTACTGTTTTCTTCATAACTATAAGTCCCTTTGGGATCAAAAAAGGAAATATATATATATATATATATATATATATATATATATATAAGAAATGTGGGCCATATTATGTAAAACATTTTAGGTTCCTTCTCTTTATGGGACCAACCAAAGAGTCAGTAGTTCCTTTCCATGTTATATCATATGCCTTTCTACATTCTTATTGACTGAAAAAAACCCCAAAGAATCCCTAGAAGCAATTCATCAATGAAATAAGAATGGCTCATTTTGTGATGTAAATAAACCATCAAAGTGATAAGTCATGAAAGAAGTGAACATGAAAAATGAAATGAAATTCATAAAACTTGTTATAATGATATCCTTCTTAAAATGCTTTACTGTAACAATTAATACACATAAAAAATCATGCAATACATATTAGCTGTCACTATGATTTTTGTTATTCGTAAAATGAGTAGACCTACAAACCTAGTAGGAGGATTTTTATGTAAGTTAGTATATAAAAATTCAAATTTTAAGACATGCATTTATTTTTTTCTCCTCCATACACAGTCCCCTTTCTCCATTTTCTGTCCATTGTAAAACAGAATGGTAAGTTGAAAACTTTTTAAATGTCACAAACTGTTCATAATCTTTTAGGCATGCTAAAGACTAGGTTGGAAGAACAAGGAAGCAGCAGCAGACAAGCTCAATTCTTCTGGAATGAGTTCTTGATTGCTGCTGCAATCGCCTGAGAATATCAGATTCTTGCTGCTTCACCCTTCCAAAATGGACTCTGTCCGTGATTCTCCAGGGAGTCTTGAGGGAGTTTCTAGAAGTTTTCCATCTTAGAGTGGGGTGGCACTATTGATCCCTCTTGTTCTGAGATTTCAGCCTCTTGGACTGCTTAACTACAAGTTCCTCCAACTCTCTAGCCTGCAAATAGCCATTGAGGACTATCCAGCTCTGGTTATGTAAACCAATCTAATAAATTCCCTTTTTATAATCATACTTCCTGTTGGTTCTGTTCTTCTAGAGAACCCTGACTAATACAAAAGAAAGTTATGTTAGGTTCATTCAACTCTTTCCTACTCCTATCCCCCTTTCTTTGTGGATTTCTATTAAAAATAAATTTAAAAAAAAAAGAAGTTTCTAGTAATAATTTGATCTAGCCTGTTTTAAAAATGGAAAAATCTGACCCAAAATGGCTAAGAGATGACACTACCTAGTGAGACAGGCTTGGGGAAAGCTGAACTGAGCCCTGGAACATAAACAGAAGAAAACCTTACTTGCCACTGCCATCATTCCTTTAAAATTTATTTAGTCAGAGAAAGTCAGAAAGACTTTCACTAGATGAATCTCTATCAGGTCCATTTCCCTTCTGAGCATTCCCTGTTGATACAAATCTTCTGGTTGTTTGGACTTATGAACCCCATCCTAACTCAGATAATGGAACATGTAGTAATGTGGATTCCTAACCTGACCTAGCACTGATTCTTCTCCTTTCCTGTAGGCTAGGGCCTATTTAGAGTAGGAATAGGCATGGAAGTGTGGCTTTTTTCTGACTCCCCTTAGCAGTCCATTCTCCCTTCTTCTGCAGCATGATGTCTTTTCTGACCTGAAATTTAGGTTTAGGGGCAGGTGATAGTGATTATGTAGAAAGGATAGAGCCTCATGTGGTAGGTCCCAATGTCTACTAGTATCAAGACCCGTGGCTGGCAGGTATTTAAACTTACTTTCATAATCATGGTAACTTTTATGAATTCTTCTTGCCCCAAAGGATCCTTCTGACAAAATTCCATTACCTGGCTGTTGTGTCTTTATGCCTGTTTGCTGCTGATCCTCATCCCCTGGTTTTCCAGTGGTCCACTCCTATCACCCACTCCCTGCTGGAGTTCATTGCCCTTCTAGGTAGTTTTCTTCAGCAGAAATCCAAAAGGCTGCACATGGGCTCTCTTCTCTGTGTGGCCCATATCTGGGGCATGGTAGAGTTATAACCTGTGCTCAGTCAACTTCAGGAGTGCAGACCAATTTGCACCAGCTGGTGTTATTTACTGCTGTAGTAAAAACAAAACAAACAAAACAAAACAAACAAACAAATCCAGAAAAACCTTACTTTGTTGTGTTTCGTTTTCATCCATTTATTTTTCTTATTTATTAGTGGAGGAATTCTATTTTTGATATTAGCTGCATTTAAAAATTTTAAAGCATGAATGGGGTTTCCTTAATCATAAATACATACAGAGCACTTGTCATGGACTGAGTATCTAGAATTTGCTATTAGAACATGTGAATGGCAATGAATAGCTAATTTATTGCTTCCAAACATAAAAAAAAAAAAAAGTTTCTACATCATTTTACCATGTGTAGGATAAATTATCTTAAAAGCATCTCATACCATAAGATGATATTGCCAAAATACTCTGAAAATCTTTAGGACACACATACAACTGTATTCTTTATTTACTAGAATTGTTGCTAAAAATTGCTGACTCTTTCTTTAGCTATAGTTTGTATTCATGATAGTTTCCTGTGAACTAAGAAAAAGCTTTTCAATGATTCAAAGAAATTTCTAGGAAGAATTTTTCTAATTTCTTCAGTTTTTATTGAATTGTCCATATATCTTATGCTATGATACATAGTAAGGTGAACCAAATAATGAAACTAATGGTTTGAAAAGAGTTTTTCAGTGTTTGTTGAAAATGTAGTATATCTTCAGTTTATCCCAGAACATTACTAATCCATACATCTTTAGGCACAGTTGAAAATCAGTTACTTCACCTTTATTCTTTAGCATGCCTAAAAGATTATGAACAGTTTGTGACATTTAAAAAGTTTTCAACTTACCATTCTGTTTTACAATGGACAGAAAATGGAGAAAGGGGACTGTGTATGGAGGAGAAAAAATAAATGTATGTCTTAAAATTTGAATTTTTATATACTAACTTACATAAAAATCCTCCTACTAGGTTTGTAGGTCTACTCATTTTACGAATAACAAAAATCATAGTGACAGCTAATATGTATTGCATGATTTTTTATGTGTATTAATTGTTACAGTAAAGCATTTTAAGAAGGATATCATTATAACAAGTTTTATGAATTTCATTTCATTTTTCATGTTCACTTCTTTCATGACTTATCACTTTGATGGTTTATTTACATCACAAAATGAGCCATTCTTATTTCATTGATGAATTGCTTCTAGGGATTCTTTGGGGTTTTTTTCAGTCAATAAGAATGTAGAAAGGCATATGATATAACATGGAAAGGAACTACTGACTCTTTGGTTGGTCCCATAAAGAGAAGGAACCTAAAATGTTTTACATAATATGGCCCACATTTCTTATATATATATATATATATATATATATATATATATTTCCTTTTTTGATCCCAAAGGGACTTATAGTTATGAAGAAAACAGTAACTCAAATGACAAACGCCAAGGTATGTTTATACCTCTGTTGATAATCTAGACTTTCATTAATATCAGAGATTGTTTGAATAAACTTTACTTTGCTTAAAAGGATAATTGCTGTTTTCTTCATTGTCCTTTTGCCTGTTGGACAATGGCTCTGGCCTAATGATGATGCTGTCCTTCCACCTCTTCCAAGGCTACACTATGGGATGGGAGATTGCATGAAGACCTTGTTAGTGAAGGGCTACTTATAGTTCACTCTTTTTATATCCATGAGAAGGTAGGGGAAAGGGATAGGATGGAAGGATTATTGGAATAAAGAGAAAGAAAAAAACAACTCTGGATTCATACCAGTGTTACATTGACTATCAGAGTTTGTCTCTGTTTGCCATCTCACAGCCTCATCCCTCTGGGTTCTTCTTTTCAGTTTAATTTTTTAAAATTCTTTTATGTCACATTTATTATGGAAGGGTACTACCCACACTTAGGGAGGGTCTCCAGCTCACTATCCCACATGCCAATCATTCCTAGATACACCCTCATGGACACACCAGAAGTCTCTTAATCTTCAGCATATCTTAATCAAATCAAATTGATAATTCAAATTAACCATTACACCTATGTTCACATGTTAATACACCACCAGTGAAACTCTTCATAGTGTAAAACCACAAGAACGGGATTCTATTTAGAGCAAGTTATACTCCATGTATATATAATATGTCAAACTATACAATTAAGTCATGTATATCTAAAAAGAACAAATAAAAAATTAAATAAAAAAGAATAAAATAATAAAAAAATAAATCCACAAAAGGAAGGGGAAATAATGTGAAATACATAGAAAAATAAATAATATATATGAATACTTTGAGTAATGCAATAACTGATAAAATATTTTAACATTATGTACCAATTCACTTCCAACTAGCTAGATTAAGTGATATGGAAGCTGTCATAGGTGTGTCTATTATCTTCATGTTTTGATTTATTAATGATCTAAGAATGATGTTGGTTTTTGGTATGAAGCCCAGCAGCTGAAAGGTGTTCAGTAAATATTTGTACCATGAACTAACAAAAAAGTTCCCATTGTTTTGGAGAAACTGCCTTCTGTGATTCTTTCTAAATGATGCAAGTACATTTTTGCTGAGAGTTGAGTAAAATTCCTTTCTTTCAACCATGATGTATTTCTAAACAACTTTATTTGCCGGTAAGCTTAGCTCCAGCATAGAAACTGGGCAGTTTAGTTCCTGAAATCATTAGTTACTCTCATGTTATAATTTTGCTTATGCAACCTATCTGCATAATAACAGTAGCCTGGCTAAAATGAGTAGATTGTCTATAAATTCACAGCTACTCTTCAATTTAGGGGAAAGTAGAATTCAGAAAATGAGCACAGAGAGTAAATCAAATAGTTTCTAGCTTTACAAAAAAAAAAAAATCTACTAAAAATCTCTTCTGTTTACTCCTACCCTTTACCTGCCTTATTAGATACAATGAGTAAGCTATGATGATTCTTCTACTTGAAACATATAATTATATAATTCTATTAGGAAATCAATATACAAAAAGAAATCCAAATAATTTAATGCCTAAAGACCCATTCCAAAAAAAAGTGGAAACATGTCTTTTATATGAAGTATTTTGGAAGGAAACTATGCTACCAAAATGTTCCAATTCTAAAATTAAAAATTCAGTATTTGATTAGTTGAGTTTAATTGAGTTTAGTTGAGAGAGGCAACAATATAAAAACAATTTGACTCCAGAATGCAAATTTTGCATAAGTTTAATGCCTGTCTCAGGCTATGACCATTTTAATCACATCAGCTTCGAAATTGTGCAGATCCTGCATATCACCTTCCTTCCTACTGTAGTTTCGTTTCTGTCCTGTCTCCTGCTATCACTTGTTCAACTACACTTGGAAATGCCTTAGATTCCTCACAGATTATCTAAGAATATAAGAATATGATGTATCTTGAATTACTACAATTCTACCTATGTGCTAGGTTACTCTGCGGTAGAGGTACAGGAGCACACTACTGTCCTGTGCCATTCCAGGTCACACATAATGCAGCACAGTTCAACAGGAGTGAGCATAAAAACAGAATTATCTCTCATCCTGGGGGGGTTGCCCTTCCTGGTAAAAATTGAAAGAAATGTATGGAAGCTCACACTAATACTCTCACAGTATCCCAGACTGTGAATACAACACAACCTTTGCAAAGGCAAGTGAATGGGCATTTTTTTGAGTGGTGGTCTGGAAGGATGTAGCAAGGGTTCTTGCCTGAAAAACTTGTTCTGATTAAGAGCCATAATACACAAGCTGTAAAAATACCAGGATCATTGGTCTGCTGAAGCATTGCAAGATAAAATGCATAGATTTGAAATTCAGAGCACTCCTTTCTGTTGCCTTCATTTCAGCTTTCCTTGGGAAGGGGGAAATATCCATAAACCTTTGTCTTAATGAGATAGTGCTTTCATGAAATCCCCATGGATTCTAGGATGAGCTTAGATGAGACCTAAGGTAAAGACAGCAAAGTAAAACTAAAGTTTGGTACCTCTTTCCCACAAAACCTCCTCTAAATCAAGGAAAGAATGGAAAGAAAACTGTAGACACCAAGACTACCTAGACAGTACCTAGACAATAATGGCAAGCAGCAGTGTAGCAGCCAAGGATAGAGGCAGGCGCTTCCGAAGTGGCTTGTGCTTTGTTAGGCTGCTTTGCCATCCCCTCATTACCTAGGTAGAGTGCTGGAGAGAGAAAGTAAACAAGTGAATTTAAAGGAACCACCTGACTGAGAGAAAAGCCAACCGAGGGACTGAATAACTGTCTGGGGAAAATGTCACAGAAAGGCTATTGGGAGAAATCCCTATCCCTGTGGAAGGATCTCTATGATGAAGCAGAGTCACCTGGACTTCCCCTCTTAGTTTGGGGACAGGAGAATACAAGAGAGCCAGGGGTTAATAATCAAAATCAAATGAATCTGAGAGTCAAGTAATGAAATGGAACATACTAGAATTCAATATAAAGAGAAATAAGATGATCTCATTAGGAGGAAAAAATGGAGGACACATAAAAAATCCCTGTTGGTGGGTGAGAGTCCCCTCCATCCAGCCATCAACACTGGGGTCACAGGTACCCTAACATGTTCCCTTGTTATTGCAGGTTCTCAGTCAGGACCTCTCTGGTGAGTTTCAGATTCAGCACCTGTAACAGGCCACTCGTGGTGCTTGTGCTGCTGGCTCACAAAATCCTTCAAGGAGAGCGTGAAGTTAACAAGCAACTCTGACTTGTTGATAGAAAATAGATCTTAGGTTTATGGGCAGTGAGGGGAGAGGGCTTGAAATTCTTTGACTGATTCAAAGTCCTACATAGATCATTGCTCCTAGGCTCCCAACTACTGGTATGTTAAAAACCTAAGAAAGATTAGAATCCGCAGCTTCCATCAGAGGTGGCACATTCTCCAAAGACCTCTCCCTTTGTCCTTCACTCCCCACAGACCCTGCTACATGCACACAGCTCCTCCCAGTACCTCAGACTATATGGAGAAGGCAGATTATAACACACTGTAGTTCTGCAGTGAACATAACCTATTTTTAAATGCAATTGGAAAAGGTTACAAGAGAATCCACTCATATCATATTAGAACAAAGTGAAAGTTGAATAAAGGCCCCCATGTCAAGCTGAATCAATGAAAATAACAGAAAATAAAAAGGAAAGTATGAAAACATTGTTTTGAGAAAAGAAAAACATGAAAAAGGAGATGAAGACAATAGTCAAAGTTATGACTCAAAGATTAAGATAATATTTCTGATGAGTGATTCACAGTGTGCAAAAAAGTTAAATTGCAATAAAAGTAGGTACCAAAGATGAATGACTTTTAAAAATTAGGGAATTTAGTTGAAAGTGAAGATCACCTAGCTAAGAGAACATCACCACAATTAAATGTGGAAAAATAATCATTGTCTCTAAGGATCACATTCCTAACGGTGAGTACTATGATGTGAATGTTTGTCCCCTCCGAAATTCACATTGAAATGCAGTTGCCATTGTAAAGGTGTTATATTAGGTAAGGCCTAATGGGAGTAGCTCAAGTCATGGCAGCACATCTTTCATGAATGGATTAGTGCCCTTGTCACAAGAATGGGTTCATACTCTCTCTCCCACCTTTCTTTACCATTTTATGAACCAACAAGAAGCCTCTCATCAAACATGGCCCTTCAGTAGAGAACTTTCCAGTTTCCAGAATTTTAAGCCAATAAATTTTCAGTCATTATAATCAACCAATTTATGGTACTCTATTATAATAGCACAAATGGACTATGACAATGAGGTAGAATTGATGAAATATTAGTGATTATAGAGAAAAAACATGAAAATATTTAAGAAGTTAATGATAACAATAAGGTCAGGAGCATAAAGACAATAAAACAATATTCAGTGTTATCAAGGTAAAGATCTGAACATATGGTAAGAAACAATAATTTCACAGAAGTGCTCAGTTAGTTGTGTTTAATTATGCACAGGGATTTACCTCAGGTTTTATAATGCAATGAAAAGATGCACAGAGACATATGAACAAAATGCATATAGCTAGATTGCTCTACACATAAAAAGAACCATATTCAATAATAAAACATTAAGGATAAATAGAAAAACAGGAAAAGAAACCCTAAAGTGAAAGAGGTCATTTTGAATCAAAAGGTATTGTAGTCATTAAACAAGAAAAGTATGCTATTAAAAATAAATAGTTAACAAACAAGCAAACTAACCCAGAGCATTAACAAATATCCATATCTTTTGGAAATTAATCATAGCAGAAGGTAATACTCAACAGAACAAAAGTAAAGTAAATTTGTTAAATCTTTCAGACAAGTAAGCGACAAGTTATTAAACTACTATATACCTTTCTCAGGAAATTGCTTGAAAATGAGTAAACAAGAGAGTGATCCAAGAAAGTTATAAATATATAATCTAGAAGAAGAGGGAGTAAACTGAATGAATCTTCAGATAGATGATAAATTGAATATTGAGATGACGACTGTTTATCTAGTCCATGTTGGACAAACTGAACAGATTCAGAGAGATGGGGGTCCCAAGATTATATAACTCATGGACTTGCTGATGTTTTTGGACATATTAAAATGAGTTTTCCACTATGTAAGTTTTTAGAGAGACTTAGTAATTAGAACAAGGAAATCTAGGCAAACAAGAAGCAAGATAACTTCAAAGGAAACCATAAATTGTTCAAAACAGGAAAAGTGATTATAGTCTTCTTTGTGGATCTTTTGTAAATAGCATTTATGTAGTAAAACAAAAAAGAAATCAGAGATAAAACTACTCTGGGAAGATGAGTCAGGTCAAATAACCATGAGAACGACTATAGCAACACTTGCAGGATGCTTTTACTATGGTCATGTAATAATTTACTTGTATTAGCTTATTTTCAAACCCACAGTAGGCATAATTATCATGCCATAATTTAGGGGGAAATTTGACTGACTAATATTTTTAACAAATAGTGAGTTTTGTTTTTTGTTTTTGTTTTTGCTTTTTGTAAATGAAGAAAGGAATCTCCATAAAGAAAGGTTTTGGTATATTGCAATAATAATTATATAAGAAAAGTCAATGCCAGAATATAGAGCTATTGGAAGAATTTTTCAGGCACCTGATCAGGAGTAAAGCCAGTTCAGTATCAGGATTGTTTATAACAGTATTCATTTGATCATTCCACAGATGTTTTGAAGGCATCCTCCTATGTGCAAGACAGTGTTTCAGGTCAAAGCAAAACAGACAAAACACTTCCCTCATGGAGTTTGCCTTCTCATTAATTCAATGCCAGAAGACAGTGGAACAATGTGTAAAAGATCTGAGAATATTAAATGCACACCCAGAGCTGCTTAAATACAACATGAAAGAACAGACTTTTTAAAACATGAAAATGCTAAGGAAATAAAACACCACGGGCTTTTTTTTGGCTCAAGCCAACCAGGAGGTAATGCCAAATGAAAAACTCAGGAACAGAAAGACTGTTATAAAGAAAGAGTGGTAAGCATTTAATAAACCTCAATGAAAACATGATTCTAAATAACTGTGACTTTTATAATGAATCATTAATTAAAAGTATTATTAGTAATAACATCATACATTATTATTTTAGAAAATCAAGAGATGGAAGGGGACATGAACAGTGTATCTTCATTTTTTCTTCTTTTAATAGTGTCGTTAAAACATTGACTTTAGCCTCTTAACTTTTGTAATAAACTTTTCTCTGAATCAAGAAGGATATTTTTTCTGAATACAATGTCTAGGAGTAATTTAAAGTATATATGAACTTCAGACATTTACTAGACATTATTTCAAGTTTATTTTGTTCAAGAAAAAAAATATCATTGCAATATTATTCCCTTAAAAAACTATTTCTTTTCCTAAATTCATCTATCCATCATCTATTCATTTTTCCATGTGGAAAAATGTTTACCTTATTTAATAGTGGCCACTTCAAGATAATGGGTTTTGGGTACATTTTGATTTCTTATCCATATTTTTCCTTCATTTCTCAGATTTATTACAATAAAATGTATAAATTTTTACCAAAAGGGATATATTTAAAATACAAAAATATTTTTGCAGGTTTTTCTTTCCTTTTGCTCTTTCTAATTTTTTTGCATACTTTTAACATCACATTTAGATGATTACTAAATTATCTTGAATTTCACCTTTAAATTCTAGTCAGGAAGTTGTTTGTCACAAAAAGGATTAAGATATCAATAGCCCTTCCCAGTTTTGCAACAAAAGCAGAGATGGTATGATAATCACACAAACTCCAGATTGAGGCTGTGGTTGTGTAGAATCAAAGTTTTCATTTACAGGGCAATAAGAGGTTAATAAAAAGCATGTTTCAGAGCATTGGAGAGAAGGAATTGCCCTGGAATTTCAGGATGGTTATAAAAATACATTTTTAGTAATTATAAATCCTTGGAAATCTGTGAATGTTGGGAATGACCACTTCCTGAAACAGAAGCAGAGAGTCCTCAATCCCTCAAAAATACACTAAGTTGAGCAATTCAGATGGGTCCAAACTAGACATCATTCTCTCAATTATGCCTGAGGAGCCACTGGTAACACAACTGTCAATCATCCAATCACTGTTGCCTACAGTTACATTTATCTGTAAGGTAACCTGGTATGGTTTGGAAGTGAGATGTCCCCCAAAAGCTTACATGTGAGACAGTACAAAAAGGTTCCGAGGAGAAATGATTGGGTTGTGGGAGTCTTAACCTAATCAGTGAATTAAGCCTTGATGGGATTAACTGAGTGGTAGCTAGAGGCGGTAGGGTGTGGCTGGAGGGAGTAGTTCACTGGGGGCATGGCTATGGGATATATATTTTGCATCTGGAGAGTGGAGTCTCTCACTTTCTCTGCTTCCTGATGCTGCAAGTTGCTTCCCTCTGCCATGCTCTTCTGCCATGCTGATCTTCTTGAGCGCCAAGGAATGGAGCCAACCTTAGATAGACTAAGACCTCTGAAACCATGAGCCCTCAAATAAACCTTTCCTCCTCTGTAATTGTGCTAGTCAGATCATTTAGTTACAGCAGCGAAAGAAAGAACTAAAACAGATATTGGTACCAAGAAGTGGGGTCATTGCTGTGACTAACCTGACCATGTGGATTAAAAGCTTTTGGAGCTTTCTGGAATTGGTGGTAGGAATTTTAAGATGCTTAGCTGGAAATGCTTTAGATTGTCCTAAGCAGAGATTAATGACCCATTCTGGTGGAAGCTCAGAAGGCCAGAATGACAATAGGACCATGGTCAGTGAAGACAGAGCTCAAGAGGGTTCAGAAAAGGAGGACTCTATTAGAAGTTGGAGTAAAAGTCATCATGTTAACATTCTGGTTGAGAAGTTGTCTGCATTTTGCCCATGTCCATAGAGTTTCTGTGAGGTTGATTTTAGAAGCAATGGACTTATTAATCTGGTGGAAGAAATGTCTAGGCAGCATAGCATTCAGGAAGTGGTATAGGCCAATTTGCAACTCCACATACCCCATTTGTGTATAATGAATCAAAATGCAGTCTGTAAAAATAAAAATTAAAAAAAATAAAGTGGTATGGATATTGCTGGTTGCCTTTAGCCAAATCTATTGTGATAATCAGGAGCAGAAATTAGAGCAGAAAGATTTGGAAAAGTGAACTTGAAAGGCCTGAGTAAAACTAGGGCTAAGGAAGTTGCAATTGTTAAAAGACATTACTGCCACTATAGACATGCTAAAGATTTTGCTTAGAGACAATAAGAAAGATAGATGGCTTGAGGGCATCTCAGGAGCTGGCAAGACTACACTTGCCTCAAGCTCAAGGGAATAAAGGTGAAAATTCTCTTGAGAAGAGACCAGGGTGGGGCACCCTTCTTGCACAAGGGGGTCTAGGAAGGTTTTTAAAAGTGATTAGACACTCAGAGGCTGCTGCAGCAAAGTCCCTGGAGGCTTGGCTACTGCTGAGATGGCTGTAGACTTTGGCATCAACCAAAGTTACCTGGGGAAGCCAGGCAAGGTGCAGCAGGATCAGAGTCCCTGTGGGAACTCCCTGGGAAGGCAAAGTGTGGAGAGTTAAAGAGGAAGCCAAAGTTGCAGTGGAGACCCCTGAGATTAAGAAATGCCAGTAACATGCATCATTGTCCTAGGAAAGCTGCAGGAATGTAGCACAGACAAGCCAACAGGAAGGCCACCTGGGCTGCAAACAACAAGGCCACATGGGCAGAGCTACACATATCACTGGAGAGAACATCATGATGCTGTGTGCCCCAGATGCTAGACATGGAGCTATAGTACCTGTATGTCCAGCTGGATTTTAGTCTTGCTTTGGTTCTATCCCTTGTTTCTATGCTCCTATTTTTGTAAACAGAAATGTTTACTCAGTACCTTTTAATGCTGGATATTTGTAAATTGCTTTTAATTTTATAGGAGCTCACAACACAAGATTACCTGAGGCTTAGAGAAGACTGTGGACTTGAACTCTGAGCAATCTAGGAACTACTAAGACTATAGGGACTCTATGAAAAAGACTAAATGTATTTTGCATTGTCAGATGAGTGTGAGCTTTTGCAGGCCATGGGCAGAATGTTATGGTTTAGATTTGAGGTGTCTCCCAAAAGCTCATGTGTGAGACAGTGCAAGAAGGTTCAGAGGAGAACCTTTCCTCCTCTATAATTGTGCTGGTCAGATCATTTAGTTACAGTAGGAAAAAAAAAAAAAAAAAAAAAAAAGCTGACTAAAATACCTGGCTATATCTATTATGCACATTTAATTTGTCCCAATCTATCTTTTTATTGACTTAATGAAATTCTGAATCAAAGAACCACAGCAAATATTCTGATGTTATCTACCCACTAGATATCTCGTGAGTAATGAATACAGACAGACATTCCTCTATGTACTAGGGTAATAGTCTTAAAGAAGTCAGTTGTTACTCCAACAAGTTTATAACCCGGTGGAGAAGAGAATCAGTTAAACAGCACAATGAAATGCAGGGTGTTTCCTCAGAATCTTGCAATCAAAACACTAACACTCAACTAAAAACCTGAAAAAGGTGCCATTTTCAGAGTGCTGGCTTTCCTAGAGTCCAGTTACCAACAGGAGGTCTAGGAGTTGCACACAGTGGGTTCTTTTCCAACAAATCACATGCCTTAATCTCACCCATTCTCTTGGTTTCACTCAGTTCTATTTGTGACTATCACACATATTCAATAGATACTCATAAAATTTAGAGTTGACTCCAAATTAAGTTTCTACCTCCAACTAACATTGATCATAAAACTAACATCCTCAACCAACTAGAAAAGTGTAGGAAGAATAGGCATGCATCATCACATGACTTCAACGTGCTCTTATATTTCACAAATGTTTCTTGAATTCCTAGAAGGTAGGAAGCACAGTCAGCTTATATCACACCTATGTAAACCCTTTATTCAAACTTAATCTTTCAATTTACCCATATTCACCCCTTGATCTTCCCTAGTCTGTGGTCTTGCTCATGCCTATCTGTCACTGGGGATGCTCTTCTGGCTTCTGAAATCTCTGTTCTGTTCTCTGTCTTCAACCAGATTAGATTCCAAATTTTTAAGCATCACCTAATCATTTGAACATCATTGATGTTCCAATCTTACTTCCTAATCTTTTGCAGAATTGAGATCCTCTAGAACTTAACCGATGCTTTGTATATCACATTCAATGCTTCCAGTTAACACATTGTGCTGGTTTCTCCCAACCTTATTATTATTCAAAATCAGAGACATACTGAGTCAGAGATTTGGTCTTATCCTTATTTCTTTTTATGTAAATTTTTAAATTTTTGACACAGAATCCTATTCTTGGTAAACTTTAAATACAGCAAAATGATTTTGCATGTGTGTATGTGGTGATTATTTTCTGGCCCCCTGTGTTCTGTTTACATGCTTCATTCCATAATGGCCGAAGCCACCATGATTTACTCAGAATCTGGAACTCAGCTACAGAGAAGATAAATAGAACTGATTAGGTATTCTAGGTATATAGTCTGCTTCCACAGATCACACCTATTTTTCTAGGTTAAAAAATAAAGTCATAAGAATCACTGTCACGAATTGGACACAGGTCGCTGGTGCTGAGTAACTTCAGCTAAGGGAATAGTAAACAAGCAAAACTTGAATGAAACATTAAAACCAGATAAATAGAACCCTAACTCAATGCTTTCCACACTTTAAGTTTGATATTTCCTAAATAACTTTGCCAAGTTGGCCTACGTTTCTGAAGAGAAGAGACCTTTGCTGTACATTTATTGGAATGGCCACTTTGGAACACTGAGCCGCCTCAATTAGAAATATGAATGTGTTTGAAAATGTGTGGGATTGAGCACAGGCAATATGAAAAGGCAGGTTGGCATAAAATGGGAGAGGAGAGATGGCATGAACTGGGTGACACCAAGGAGCTCTCGCATTGTTGTGTCACAGCAGGAGAGAGGAGAGAGGCTCCCTTCTACTCTTTCAGGGTATGTAGCCATTCGAGAACACCCACGATCAGATCATCAGATCGTGACCATCAGGAAGGCAATGCTGCATCATCACATTGCTGGTGGCCTGGGGCCAGCACTGTCATCACTTGGTTTTGTGTTGCTCAGGGCAGAAAATCTGATTGTTCAGCAACATGTAATCAGCTTAAAGCAAATCTGGAAGATGTTACCCAAAGACTAGATGAAATCCAGGGCCTGGAACTCTAGGCAAACAAAGAAAATGAAGGATTTGCTTTAAGATAAAAAGCTGTATCTGTGGCAAGAAACTGGAGATATTGGAACAAGATTCAAGTCTATAAGTTTAATAGTAAGGCTTTGAGAAACCAAGATAAACAATCCACATAAGCCAGACAAGTCCTGTGGAGTAGTGAGAGAAGCCAGGATTCAATTTCTTGAACAATAATCTCTGTCTTCCATGTCCAGATATCACTTGTAATGTACCAGTACATTCCCATGAGTAGAATCACATTTACAACACACCAAGATAGAAGTCTTAAGAGTTTAACTGAATCATGATTTAACTATACACAATATGACCTGTGATATTGGCTCTATCATGTGTCTCATTAATCCTTTTGTCTTTATGTGAAACAGGGATAGAAACACTAGTTCTACTAGTATTTTGATACAAATCCCTTTTTCTTCCCTTTCTTTCATATGCTCTTCCCCATCACATCTCCTGGTTTGCTAATGTAGAGAAGAGAGGTTTATAATGTGATATTGGATTGGAGAAGGAAACATAAA
Organism: Sciurus vulgaris; assembly: GCF_902686455.1. Classification (NCBI taxonomy): domain Eukaryota; kingdom Metazoa; phylum Chordata; class Mammalia; order Rodentia; family Sciuridae; genus Sciurus; species Sciurus vulgaris. The sequence continues at coordinate 100,432,751 of NC_136463.1, read as the reverse complement.
AAGCTACAGGAAATATAGTAGCTTGACGTTACTCCCCAAACTGTAAAAGTCTGTGCTCCTCCAATGACATGTATCTTTATCCCTTCCAATTGGTATCTCTACCCCTTCTTTTTCCACCCAGAGAGATTGGCTTATTACCTCTGACCCTAATGACCACCAAGGGTACCAGAATGGGTTGATATCGGGGAATCATGAGAAACTATATAACTTTGGAAGACAAATCCTAAACTCAAATTGAATTCAAAGTGAAAGTCATTCATGAAGGCTACTGGGAAGCAATCACACTGAGTAAAGTCTTGAAAAGTGAGTGAAAATAGCTGATGCTTATCGAACACTTAAGTCACCAGATACCATTGTAAGTACTTTTTTTTTTTTTTTCCTTCTTCATTTTGGTACCAGGGATTGAACCCAGGGGTACTTAAACACTGAACCACATCCCCCAGACCTATTTTTGTATTTATTTAGAGACAGGGTCTCAATGAGTTGCTTAGGGCCTTGCTAAGTTTCTGAGGCTGGTTTTGAACTCACCATCCACCTGCCTTAGCCTAACAAGCTTCTGGGATAACAGGCATGTGCCACTGTACCCAGTTCCATTTCAAGTACTTTATCCTCGTTATTTTATTTGATCATTCATGATTCCTTGAAGGAAGTAGTCTGATTACTACCACTTTGTACATGATGAAACTGGGGGCATATAGAAGTTAAAATATTTTTATAGTACCTCACATGTAATAAACAGTAAATCTGAACCTGCAAGATCTAAACCAGAGACCACACTCCTTCCCACAATTCCCAGTGCACTTGTATGGAATTGTCCAGCTATAGAAGGGAGCAGATTGAGACAGAATAAGCCACTTAAGTAAAGACACAAAGACATGAAAGGATTTTTGTTCAGAGAACTAAAATGTGAGGGAAATTCATAGGAGAAATTATTTAGAAGTTGGCTATGATCAGGTCCAGAAACAATATGGTTTGCTAATTTACAGATGATTGGATCAAATTTTAATATCAACTGATAAAATTTCCCTGGTATTTTCTGTTATGCAAAGATCTCTCATTTATCTACTGAGACATGAGACATCAGTTGTCCAAAGAAAAGATTGATAAATCAGAAGCAGAAATTGTCTGGAGTTTTTAAAGGGCTGTGGAATTGCAAAGGAATTTCAGATTCTTGTGTCTCTGAGCACTGAATTACATGTGGCATAAAATTTTGACTGCAAAGAAAATAGTTGGATTAATGCTTCATTAACAGGAGAAGGTCTTTCTAGATGATACAAAAAAAAAAGTAAAAAGAAAAATTCTGTAGGCTGAGAAGAGAGACAGGGAAAGGGAGAAAAGCAGGGATAATAGAAACCTTCAATAGGGAGTCTCTGACAGTAGATAAAGACCAGAATGCCAGTATCATCTGCAATTTCCCTCCACCAGCATAGGAAGTGGTGGTAGTATAGAAACAGCTTTGTGGAACATCTAGACAAGAAAAACCACAACTGCAGCATGTTTCCAGCAGTGACAAAGTAGAAGAAGGGAAGGCTGTCTTGAAGCCAGAGAAAAGCTGGGTATCTTATTTCAAAACTAACCCAAAGAAAAGACAGAAATGCAATAAGGAGGAAAGAGAACTTGGGAGCAGGAGTCACAAGTCATGTGCTATCTCTCAAAAGGTGTCAATGTAGATGGATGCTGTCAACCTGAACCAGACAGAACCAGCTGACTCCACTTGATCCCACCCATCCTTGGCCCCATGTATTCTTAACACTGCTTTCTTCTCAAGAATGGAATTTAGTGATTAGAGATTTTATTCAACTGAGATTCAATTTACAATACATGGGGAAAGGAAGCTCAAAAAAGAAAATAAACTCAGATACAGACAAAATTATATTCCTATACTTCTATATTTGTGACTTGGCATCCCATGCCTAATACACACTCACGTGTTATTGTTTGGTTTGGTTTTCATTTTGTTTCCTGAAGTGTATAAGCAAATTGGAGGAGTGCATTTTGATATGGACTTTAAAGAAACAATTGGGGACACATAGGTGTAGCACTGGTAGGGAAATAGTGATTAATAAGACTGACTGGGGAGCAGGGCAAACTCCTGTGAGCAGGTATTCCTATAAATAGACAATATGTCAATTTTATACATGTGTTTTTACATTTATTAGTTTCAGTTAATCTTCAAACAACTGTATTTACACTTTTGTCACTGTCCCTGTACAGTAACTGAAGTACACATTTGTTTTTCCACTTGTGGCTCCTCTTCCCATGTATGAATTTACTTGACTATTATTTCAGTTGCTTGAACTGGTCCTGCCTGCCCTTACCTGGAGGTGATTGTTATATTCAGATCTTCACTCTTTAATTGACCTTTGTCCATTTTGAAACAAGTACATTATTTTTTAAGAATTCCTTAATGTCTGCACTATTTTGCAGCCCCACCAGCAATGTATGAGTGTACCTTTCTCCCCACATCCTTGCCAACACCTGTTGTTGCTTGTATTCTTGATATCGCCATTTTAATTGGGGTGAGATGGAATCTTAGAGTGGTTTTGATTTGCATTTCTCTTATTACTAGAGATGTTGAACATTTTTCCATATGTTTGTTGATTGCTTGTAGATCTTCTTCTGTGAAGTGTCTATTCATTTCCTTAGCCCATTTGTCGATTGGATTATTTGCATTCTTGGAGTAGAGTTTTTTGAGTTCTTTATAGATTCTGGAGATTAGTGCTCTATCTGAAGTATGATTGGCAAAGTATGATTTTCTCCCACTCCGTAGGCTCTTTCTTCACATTGCTGATAGTTTCCTTTGCTGAGAGAAAGCTTTTTAGTTTGAATCTATCCCAGTTATTGATTCTTGCTTTTATTTCTTGTGCTATGGGAGTCCTGTTGAGGAAGTCTGGTCCTAAGCTGACATGTTGAAGATCTGGACCTACTTTTTCTTCTATAATTTGCAGGGTCTCTGGTCTGATTCCGAGGTCCTTAATCCATTTTGAGTTTAGTTTCGTGCATGGTGAGAGATATGGGTTTAGTTTCATTCTGTTGCAGCCACTCTGGAAAGCAATGTGGAGATTCCTTAGAAAACTTGGAATGGACCCACCATTTGACCCAGCTATCCCACTCCTTGGCCTATACCCAAAGGACTTAAAATCAGCATACTACAGAGATACAGCCACATCAATGTTCATAGCTGCTCAATTCACAATAGCCAGATTGTGGAACCAACCTAGACGCCCTTCAATTGATGAATGGATAAAGAAACTGTGGTATATATATATACAATGGAATATTACTCAGCCATAAAGAATGATAAAGTTATGGCATTTGCAGGCAAATGGATGAAATTGGAGAATATCATGCTAAGTGAGATAAGCCAATCTGAAAAAACCAAAGGTCAAATGATATCGCTAATAAGTGGATGAGGACACATAATGGGGGGAGGGAGGGGTTAGTGTTAGGGTCAGAGTTAGGGTTAGGGAGGGGGGCAAGAATGGAGGAAGGAAGGTCTGTATAGAGGGAAAAGAGGGATGGGAGAGGTGGGGGGAAGGGAAAAAATAAGAATGAATCAAACAACAATACCCTATGTAAATTTATGATTACACAAATGGTATGCCTTTACACCATGTACAGAGAAACAACATGTATCCCATTTGTTTACAATAAAAAAAAAGAAAAAAAAAAGAATTCCTTAATGTTTTATATTACCTTACCAAGTACTATAAGTTCTATTGCTGTAGTTCAATTTCCACACCCTTCTCTGAAGGTTTCTATTGTGTTATTTCATTTAAGATTTCCCAAACATGGAAACATTAGTAAGGCAGTTTTATTTGATTCTAAACTGTAAAACCAGTACCATGTTGGCCAATATTGACAAGCAACCTAACTTGAATCATGATTCTAAATAACTGTAATTTGTGCAACTGCCAATTTTCTTAATATTACCTTTTTGTATGTTAATATATATCATCATACCAATGTAGGGTAACACTTTTCAATGACCTTAAAAACTTTTATGTAATCCTTAACTATTTGTAGAAAAACTGTTTTTATTATATCCAGTGAGTAGCACTTGCATTATATTTTCTCTTTCTGTAGTATGTGCCTTAGTTTTTCCTATTGTAAACTTGTTATATGTGGTGTCTAAGGCTTTAAACTTATCTACACTCAAATTTATCATATGCAAAATAAAAATTAGTATTTATACTAATATTTAAAGTAATATTTAATATGTATTTAGTAAATACATGTGCTTGCTTTGTACCATAGTCTAAGTAATTTACAAATATAGACAATCTCTGACATATGTGGGTGGACTTAATGATTTTTTGACTGCATGATACTGCAAAAACAATATATATATTCAGTAGAAACCATATTTTGAATTTTGATATATTCCTGGGTTAGTGATATGCTCTAAAATACATTCTCGGGAAATTGGGCAGGGACAATGAGACAGAGCACCCAATTAGTCACATGATATTGAAGGTAGATGACCAACACTCTTTAGTACACTCTGCTGATAAGATATGATGTTTTTGTAGGCTTGGTGTATTAAATGCATTTTTGAGTTGTGATGTTTTCAGCTCGTGGTGGGTTTATCACAATGTAACCCAATTATAATGCAAGGAGCATCTGTATTCAGGTTTCCTTTATAAGAGCTCAATAAGTAGGCACTTTTAATATCTCCATTTTATAGATAAAGTAAAGATAAGGACACAAGAAAGTTGAGTAACTTCCCCAAAATCACAGAGCTAGTAAATAATGAAGATATGAGCCCAAATAGTCTAGCTTCCAAGCCCAAGCTTGTGTCCACTATACTTTTCTAGGTAAAAACATTTAGATTTTGTCTACCTATAAGTTAGACAGAGTAACATAGTATGGATTTTTTTTTTTTTTTTTTTTTTTTGGTACTAGAGATTTAACCCAGGGATATTTAGTCATGGAGCTACACTTTAAACCCTTTTTTATTTTTTGTTTTGAGACAAGGTCTCAGTGAGTTGCTTAGAGCCTCGCTAAGTTGCTGAGGCTGGTCACACACTTGGGATCCTCTTGACTCAGCCTCCTAAGTCCCTGGGATTATAGGAGTGCACCATCATGCACAGCACATATTCTTAAGGTGATCACAATTCAAAGTTCTAAAAATTAAAGTACTGATAATTTAGTACAGGCCTTCAAAATCCAGTGATCAACAATACTCACCAGCTTCAACTGAATGATGACAAACACTGTATCTACAAGGTACTGACAATACATTTAGCAGGCACTGATATTGATTGTGTGTGGGATTATTAAAAGTACATATTAAGGACCTCTAATAGCTTGCACACCTTAACTGGTGTGATCATTCCACTGGACACTTATCACTAGCCACATCAGCCCAGGGGCATCAAAGGGGCCTGGGTAATGGCAAAACTAAAAGATAGGAGTTTGTCTCTGACAACTTCTCCATCTTTCAATTCCTCTGCCCAGTATCAACCCTCTTGGGCACCTCAAACAGGCACAAAGAGTTGTGTTACATTGTTTTTGCTCTGTGTGAAATGTGTGGCTATGGTAACAATTACATTTGCCCAGCACCTATCCCCTTTTCAATCCAGGTTTGATAATGCCCAAAATAGTTTAAACCTACAACTAGCAGAAAGTTACAAGCTAAGACAATCTTAAAGAGTCTTGCATGTTTATTGAGAGAACTAGACATTCTGGGTGATGAATTTTGCCTACTATAGACTATAGTCTATTACATTACAGAGATTTGAATAATGATAATAATGGCTGGCCATTTTTTCCTAGTAAATTCATGTTTTAATTTTTTTTAAACAATCCTTAGAAGTAGATGACATCAGCACTCTATTTTCAAGGTGAGAAAGTTGAGACTGAGAAGTTAATTAATTTGGTCAAATTTATGAACCTGTTTGGTGATGAGATATGGATTTTATCTTAAAGTTCTGCTCTATTTTTACAGTGTATTTCTTCATAACAAACATCCATAAAACTTAATAGCTTAAAACAGTCATTTTATTTTACTCACAGATTGATGGGCTAGGAATTCCAGAAGGGTTTAACAAGGTGGTTCATCTCTGATCCGCATGGTGTTAGTGGCTCGGCAGGGTCTGATTCTCCTTCAAGAGCTCTTCTTCCTCCAGTGTCTGGTACCTCAGAGCATCTTTCCTCCCAACCACTTTCCACACTGCATCTCATCATGCAGACCTGGGCTTCTGACAAAACAGAGAACTGTAGATAGTCTCACTTCTTCCGTGGAAACTGGCCTTTAGGAGCAAGTATTCTCAGACAGAAGGAACAGAAACTGAAAATTCTTTAAAATAGACCTGGAACAGCAATAGCACTATCTCTACCATATTCTGTGGTCAGTGTGGTAAGACACCAGCCCACGTTCACAAAGAAGGAAAACAGATCTCATCCGTCCATGGATTGTGTGTCTACACACAATCTCACTTTGGAAATTTTCATGAAACAATGACTGGTTTCTTAAAGAAAAAAATCCTAACAAATCTTATTACATGAGACCCAGGTGGAGGTTGCAAAGCCCTGCTTCAATCTATTGGCTAAATAATTCATTACAAATAGCTAGGGCAAAACTTACATGACATTGTTCTAGACAATAACTAGAACTCAAAGGCACAGACCACAAAAGCAAAACAAAGGGAATTTCACCAATTTAAAAGTTTCTGCACAGCGAGGGAAAAAATTAAGAGTGTGCAGAGACAACCTATGGATTAAGAGAAAATATTTGCAAGTCATACATTCACTAATGATTCAATATCAAGTATATTTAAAGAGGCAAAACACCTTGATATCAAGAAAACAAAAAAATTCTAATTAAAAAATGGACTAGAGACTTTTATCAAAGAAGACATACAGGGCAACAGATACAAAACCATGCTCACATCACTAATCATCACATAAGTGAAAAATGAAACCCACAATGAGATATCTCATGCCTTTCAGAATAGTTATCATCAAAAGATGGAGGACAAGTACTGGTGAGGATGCGCATAAAAGGAAACCCTTATACACTGTTGGTGGGAATGTGAATTAGTACAGCCATTATGGAAAAACTGTATAGAGGTTTCCTAAAAATCAAAACCAAACAAACAAAACCAATAATCTTACCTCGGTATACTCACCCAAAACATGGAGTCAGTTTAATGAAAGGACATCTGCTCTTCCACGTTCACCACTGCACTAGTCACAGAAGCGAAGTTCCGCAATCAACACAAATGTCCATCCACTGATGAGTGGATAAAGAAAATATGGTATGTATAAATAATGGCATGCTATCAGCTTTAAAAAAAGAAGAAAATTCTGTCATTTGCAACAACATGGATGGAATTGGATATCATTATGTTAAATGAAATAAGTCAGAGACAGAAAACTTAAATATTCTCACTTATAAGAGATATTTAAAAAGTATAGAAATCATAAATGCAGAGTGTTGAATGGTAGTTACAGAGGCATAGAGGGAATAAGGGAAATGTTGGTCAAAGAGTAGAAAATCTCAGTCGCTCCGGAGGTTTTTCATTTGTTTGTTTGTTTCAGTTATATTACACAGCATGGTGAATATAGTTAAATAATGGAGTTTTGTACATTTTAAAATTGCTAAGATAGTAAATTTCAAATGTTCCCTTCACCAAAAAAGTTAAGTATTTGAGGTGATGAATCTCTTAAGTAGCTCAATTTAATTATTCCATATTGTATTAATAAATTATAATATCACTTTGTACTCCATAAATCTATACAATTATAAATTTTCAATTTACTTTAAAAAAAAATGGATTCATGAGAAGAGTATTTCATGGGGAGAGGCCTTGTCACTCTAGGTGGTTGTTGGACAGGTGTCACACTTTGTTACTTCATCGAATTACTAAGACAGCATTGCTTTTATTACTAGTTACACGTTTCACATAATAAAAGGGTCTGGTTTAGTGTTTTCAAGTGTAAGTGAAGCCTTGAACTGAGGAGCCCTCAGCAGAGATAGAGTAAGTCATGTGAATTGTCTGATACTCAATGAGCTTTGGCCAAGAAAACTGACAATTTCATAGAATTCAACAATATTTTAGGTGTCCATCAGTATTGAAATGTGTAGTAAAAGGATAGTTTATATTAATATTTATCAGACTAAAAAAGACATCTTTGCTATTGTAATGTTGAGAGAAATGGACACTCCTTTTTACTAGTTCAAGATTGTGCCAAAGTAACATTTCTATCTTCTGGTTCCTCGTACCCCTTTGTCTGGATCCCAAACCCTTCCTACCACTGTGTCTCTAGGTCATGGTGCTAATGCTTATATGCGGTGAAACCTTGTAGCTTTATCTACACCCTCATCCCTGTGGGAAGGAACAAGGTCCGTTCACTGTGTCAATGAAAATGAACATGTTCTTAACACCAAATCTTGTATTAGTCTTTGTAACTTTCCGAGTGTTGCTCCCCACATGGACAAGGCACAATTTACTAACTGTGGAGGTTTTCAGTAACAGATTCCCCGTGAAGCAAAGCACAACTCAAAATGAGGGAGGGTAGCCAAACCTCAAGGCTGAGGACTGATGGCTTTCTGAAGTGATATATTTCAGTGGAGGATAATTATATGTCAATAACTCTCTCAGACTGTGGTTTATATAGTATAAAACACTCAACACATGTCAATTAGTAGCAGTGATGTAATGATGACTATATCTCTTTGTCTTTTGTGTTTCTATTACCTAAATTGTATTAATTGAAGTGAATAGCTTTTCCATCTTTTACATCTCAGAAGTTTTGAATACTTAATCATGTATGGTTCAAGAAACCAGAGTGTCTCTGTTCCCTAAGAGAACAAGCCTCTTGCCTTCCACCTGAGGTTTTCAACATAACTGTGGGGGTTTGGAACTTTTACTTGCTCTTTGAAATGGAACATTATGATAATAACACTTAGGATTCCTGAGAGTTATAAAAAATAAAACTGTACATAAGAACTAGAGCAAAAATGATAGTCTCTCTCAGGGATGTCTTACAGTGGATTACAAGAGGATGTGAATTCCCGATATCTTAGTAGAAAAGAAGGGCAGCTAGCTACAGTTCTATCTTTAAGGAAGTCTGAGCTCTGCCTGGTGTTTGGGCTGAGATACAAAACAATTTCTCTATTTTCCCAAATAGTTCACCCCTCCCTAATTATAGCTCTCAGACGAATGTTTTGTTACCATCAGAAAGCAGGCAAAGCAGGAAGGAAATAATCAGGCATTTTCACTTAGAACATTGAATTTTAATACCGTTTTTCCTCTTGCTAACAGACCTTTCAATTTTACTTCTTACATGTTTTAAGTATGATCAATTTTACCTTTCAAGATATTATTCCTCATCCATAAAATTACACAAAAATTGCCATAAACAAGCTGGCTAAAAGGGAACAATCGTATATTTTTAAAGAAAAAATAACCTCCATGTTTATAGAAATAATAAAGCCCATGCAGTACTTCTTTTAAAGATCTTGCTCTAAACAAACTGAATTATTCATGCATAGAATTGTACAGCATTAGAACACCTGTTTTCAATCATGCATAATGTAAAATCACTCATTACCTCACAAGAGCCTCTACATCTCCAGCAATCAAATGGCATTGAAACAGCAAAACAGGTGCCTGGCAGGTGGATCCAAGCAGATGTTTTGAGCTTGCATGCCTTTTCTTGTACAGGTGTGATGATCTTGTTTTCAACTGCATAATTGCTATTTAAATAGGTAATATTTAATTCTTATGTACTTTAATATTTATTTTTGCTTCTCCAATTCCTCTCTCTCTTTGCTATTGCCTGGGCTTGAGGTGCATTTAAAAGCTTTCAGGATCCTGTAAGGTGCAGCCATGCCAGTTGAAGGTGCAATTCCTCTGTCTTAGACATTCATGTCAAAGGAATCTGTTTTAAAAGTACACGTTATATGTGAGACTATGTAGGGTTTCAGCAGTATTAATAACCACTGAACAGGAAAGGAATAGTTACTTTTCCTTGTTAGGTATGATGTGAAAGTCAGATTTAACAGTTTCTACTGTGCCTACCAGGATTTTTAAATTCATTTGATGCAAATCTATGAGTGCAAATCAGATAGAGAACATCTTCCTTCAGCTGCCGATACAAACTTTATTGAACTTCTACAAAGATAGCTCTGTGTGTATCCTCCTTGTGAGGCATCAAAATGCATTTGCTTAAGCATGTTTTAGTAAAACATCTTTAAGTCTCAGCTGGAAATAGGGTTTTCACTTCCTACTAGATTTATCCAATACAAATTCATTCAAGTGGAATAAGAAATGCAGCTTTCAACAGGGGGTGTTGTAGGCACCTTATTTCCCTGTCATTTGTGTTTTTTCCTTTTTCTTTTTAATAATCAACAAATTTAATATCAGTAGAAGGTGCTATATGGAAAACTGTAAAGACAGGAAACTGTTTTGGAGAACAGGTGCAGAATGAATTTCCATGGCTTCAAAATGATATCGTTCTTTGCAAATCATTGTGCCTCTTTCAGTCAGGGTTGACAGTGAGTCAGACTACGAGAGCTGAATTAGAAGTCTATTGTGTTAACATGGTTGGGTGTTTGTGCTCCCAAATGTCCAGAAACTGAAGTTACTTCCATGTCAGATAAGTGAACTCTAAAACAAAGTAGTTCTTTCATGTTACATTATGCCATCAGTATTTTAAGTAACCTTTATAAAATGTCCAAGTAATTCTGTGTAAAGAGAACAATATTTTCAGATATTCCAACATGATAATCATGTCTAAATATCCAGATGTTTCTATAAAGCCACATACTAGGCATCATTCATGCAGAACAAACACCTGGTAGATGCTCCCATTCTAAAGGTGGTTTTCCCAGCAGCTTGGGAGGCTGAGGCAGGAGAAATGCAAGTTCAAAGCCAGTCTTAGCAACTTTGTGAGATTCTGTCTCAAAATAAAAAGTGAAAAGGGCCGGAGATGTTGCTTAATTGTTAAGTGCCCCTGGTTTCAATTCCCAGTACTAAAAAATACAAATTAAAAAAATAAATGAACAAAGATGGTTTGATTGTTATTTATGTGGGTCATGCTTTGTTATTTCAAAGGAAAATACTCTAAACTGAGTGAAGGAATAATCATATCATATGTTATGTTTTGGATGTGAGGTGTCCCCCAAAATCTCGTGTGTGAAACAGTGCAAGAAAGTTCAGAGAAGAAATGATTGGTTTGTGAGAACCTTAACCTAATGAGTGAATCAATCCCCCAATGGGATTGACTGAGTGGTGAGTGGAAGAGGTAGGGGGTTTGGGGGGGGGTGGCTTTGGAGTATATATTTGAATCTGGTGAGTGGAGTCTCTCTGTACTTCTGATCATCATGTGAGTTGCTTCCCTCTGTCACATTCTTCTGCCATGATGCTCAGCCTTTCCTTGAACCCCAAGGAAGGGAGTTGGCTTTTTATGGACTAAGATCTCTGAAACCATGAGCCCTCAAATAAACTTTTCCTCCTCTACAATTGTTCTGGTGGGGTCTTTTAGTCACAGTGGTGAGAAAGCTGACTAAAACATTATAGTTATTTGAATAAAGCGTTCAAACTATTTAAGCTAATGCAATGGATTTTTAAAGTCAGTCAGTTAACCCATATTTTCACCTAAGTCTTACTGATAATTTCTAATATTGATGGTTTTAACTTTCTCTAGAGGTTCAGCTCCACCACAAATACAGTAAGAATGCACTGTAAATTAACCTCACTTACATTAAAAGGAAACTAGGGTCCATAAGAAGTCTTGGCCTAAAGAATTTTTTTTCTAGAAAATATATTACAACTTTGAGGGGAATGAGATAAATAGTATAGATATCACTAAAAAAAAAAGAAAAGAAAGAAAGAAAAGAAAAAAAAAAAAGATAAAGGAAAAGAAAGAAACCAGTTTCAATCTCTTCAACTCAATCACAACTCCAGAGCTAAAATAAATCAGCATACTACATAAAAGTTTCTCCTGAGGTCAAGCCAACAAAACATCTATTCCCAAAGAAGACATTTGATAAAAGCAAAGACTATTTTAAATTTCAAAAATCCTCCATTGGATTTCATATTTCTTCTTCGGTGAAGTGCCTGTTCAGTTTCTTTGCCCGTTTATTGATTGGATTATTTGATTTTTTTGGTGTTAAGTTTTTCTTCAAAAGTAACAAGCATAAGCCAGGTGTGGTGGCACAAGCCTCTAATTCCAACAGCTCCAAAGGCTGAGGCAGGAGGGTCATGAGTTCAAAGCCAGCCTTAGCAAAAGTGAGGTGTTAAGCAATTCGACGAGATCCTATCTTTAAATAAAATATGAAGTAGGGCTGGGCTGTGTCTCAATGGTCAAATACCCCTGAGTTCAATCCCTGGTACCAAAAAAAAAAAAAAAAAAAAAAAAAAACAACAACAACAACAGCAAAAACCCCACAAAATCCTCCATTACATTGTTCATAAAAATTGTGCATATTAATACATTACTATGCGATATTTTAATACATGTGTAGGTTGTATAAATTTCCAATCAGGTTAAACATGTCTATCCCCTCAAAAATGTATAATTTCTTGATGGTGAAAATATTCAGAATCTTTTCTTGTAGCTTTTAAAAATAGGCAGTACATAATTTTTTAATATTTTTTTATTTCTTTAATTACTTATTTATTTTTTTTTATTTTTTAGTCTCTTTACTGTTCAAGAGCACCACTGACTTCTTGCTCCCAACTGTACCCAATTACCAATTGATCAATCTCTTCCCACTTCTTTCCTCTCTACTTTCCTCAACCTCTGATAACACCAAGGTTCTACTCTGAACTTCTATGAGATAAAAAAAAAAATTTTTTTGAGTGTGCTAGGGATTGAGCCCAGGGCCTAGTACATACGAGGCAAGCACTCTACCAACTGAACTATATCCCCTGTCCAAGATCCACATTTTTATATTCCACATATGAATGAAATCGAGCTGTACTTGTCTTTCTGTGCTTGGCCTAATTTTAATATACTCTGCCTCAAGTTAAATTCCCTAAAAACCCACTAGAAATAGCATGGAACATTTAAAAACAAAATTGTTAAATAGTTGTTCTTTAAGAAAAGCTACTAAAAAGTAGAATTTTATACTCTAGCACTTTTGGGTGAATAGAAGTTGGTAGTAGTTTCTGGATAATAGAGAGGTGACCTACTGAAGAACTTATTACTCACAAAGTCATTCTTCCTCAAGCACCAGAGGCTCCTATCTGTCATGGGATGTCTCTTTAATACATGGCAATGACTTGGTTGGTTTCTGATTTTTTTCCCTTATAAATTGGTGTAGATATCCTGAGATATTCTCTTCTTCCTATAAGGTTTGGGATAAGCTTCCACAGCATGCCCTGCTTCATTAACGTTCTGACTTCCACCTCTTGCATTGCCCGTTGCCTACCCTATGATGCAGTTTCTCTATACCAGGGTCCCTGTCAGATATTTGACCATGTTTGGCATAGAATGGCTATCTATGAAGCTGTCCTGCTGGGAGAGAGTATGCATCCTATACTGCTGTTTTATTTCCTGTAAAAGATATAAGGTCATAGTCTTTTCAATATTATCCATATGAAAATATCTCAAACCACTGAATGAGATCAACACTTTTTCTATCTTCTTTTACTTATTATGGGAGTTACTTTTTGGTAAATGTTGTCTTAAAATTTGTTTTTAGATTCTTTAAGTTCTAAGAGAATTATTTTCCAAATTTGGGAAGTGTTTACCTACTCCAGAGCTAAGAGACTGGAAGAAACCTGTCCATAAATTGAAATAAACTCCAGACCACAGATTTTCAACATTAACTGGAAAATCAATGATCTAGGACAACATATCTTGTCAACTCAAATTATGACTAATGTCTGAAATTAACTGCACACTAACTACAGTTCTCAGTTCTCTGGCTCATTCTTCAAAGTTACCATTCCTGCCAAATTCACTCAGTGCCTCACTCTGCTTGCCCTTTCCCACATTTCTGTCTTACCTGGATGGGAGATGGCAGTTGATTATATGCCAGGTATTTGATCACTCATAATGGGACATTTGAATGGCAGCAAAAAGAATTATTACCATCGCACAAAAAAAGTGGTAAATATTTTATAAGATCAATGTAATATGAAATTTCTTTTATTCCATCCTTAAGTTGTATCTAAAACCTTTGATTTATTCCAATGTAGATGACTAACTTTCAAATGAAAAGAATGAAATAAATTTGCTAATGTGTTAAAAAATAAAGTCTAATGAAATGATTCAAATGGTATTTGGGGATGTTAAAGTTCCTCAGAGTTCTCATTTTGAATATCAAATCTCTGTCTATTACATATGGGGAGACATGAGGTTAAAGCAATTTTTTTTTTCACTTGGTAATATGCCACAGCTATTTATATCTGTTCTTAACATTTTAGAAATAATTATATTAGTAAAATTTGTGTTTTCTGTCCAGGAATCCTCAAAGAAATTGTCCAACTCTTACATGAAATGAGTTTCTTGATAGTTTTCTCACATTTTTAACATAGATACGTGTGAATTCTCTGCTCACATGTGGGATTCTTTTGGACCCCACATGACAGCATTTAGTAACAATTAGACAAAATAAATTTGTAGAAAAAAATAAGATTTTTCATTCAAATGTATTTCATATTGCATTGTATTTTTTAAAGACCATCAACTAGGCAAAATTAAATTTAAAATAGTTCTCAGAATATAGAAGCAGTAAAGGAATTACATTTTCGTGGACATTCTTTCTACCCGCAAAGTGCATTTTAAAGTTTCATTTAATATCAATCATACCTTGTTCACCCCAAAAAACTGGGAAATCCATATGCATCAAAGTGAAATTAAACCCCTCTCACCTTGCACAAAACTCAACTCAAAATGGATCAAGGATCTAGGAATTAGACCACAGACCCTGTACCTAATAGAAGAAAAAGTAGATCCAAATCTTCATCATATCGACTTAGGGCCAAAATTCCTTCACATGACCTCCAAAGCACAAGAAATAAAAGCAGGAATCAATAAATGGGATAGATTTGAAATAAAAGACTTTTTCTCAGCAAAGGAAACAATCAACAATGTGAACAGAGAGCCTACAGAGTGGTAGAAAATTTTTGTCACATGCACTTCAGATAGAGCACTAATCTCCAGAATTTATAAAGAACTAAAAAACTTTACACCAAGAATACAATTAACCCAACTAATAAATGGTCTAAGAAAATGAGCAGACACTTCACAGAAGATATACAAGCAAACAACAGGTATATGAAAAAATGTTCAACATCCCTAATAATATGAGAAATACAAATCAAAACTCCCCTAAGATTTCATCTCACCCCAATTAGAATGGGTATTATCAAAAATACAAGCAATAATCCGTGTTGGTGAGGATGTGGAGAAAAGGTGCAGTCATACATTGCTGGTGGGATTGCAAATTGGTGCAGCCACTCTGGAAAGCAGTATGGAGATTCCTTAGAAAACTTGGAATGGAACCACCATTTAACCTAGATATCCCACTCCTTGGCCTATACCCAAAGGACTTACAATCAACATAGTACAGTAACACAGCCACATCAGTGTTTAATAGCAGCTCAATTCCCAATAGCTAGATTGTGGAACCAATCTAGATGCCCTTCAATAGAGGAATGAATAAAGAAACTGTAGTTTATTGGAATATTATTCAGTCATAAAGAAGAATAAAATTATAGCATTTGCAGGTAAATGGATGGAGTTGGAGGGAAATAAGCCAATCCCAAAAAACCAAAGGCCAAATGATTTATCCAATATGTAGATGATGATACATAATAGGGGGTAACACAAAAATGGAGAAAGAATGAATTGTATAGAGGAAAATGAGGAGTGGAGATCGGGCAGGGGAAGGAAAGATAATAGAATGAGACAAACATCATTACCCTATGTTCTTGTATAATTATACAAATGGTGTGACTCTACTTCATGTACAACCAGACAAATGAAAGAACCCAATTTGTGTACAGTTAATCATCATCATCATCATCATAATAAGAAGAAGAACCTGGAATAATACCTGTCTTATAACATTGTTATGAGGTGAGAATGTTATACGATATGGAAATAGCCTTTGAAGGCTAGAAGGAAATGTAGCAATTTAGCTTTAAAAAAAATAGTTTTATAGGCCTATGACTGCACTGAGGGAGACAGTGATATAGAAAATATTGTAATTTTGCCAGCCTTTGGCAAATTTGAGATATTTCACTTCAAATATTCTTCTGAGACCTAGCTACCTTACAGGTCCAATTCCCTGTATATTAGTTCAGGTGAATTCAGCTGCAAGTAATAGAAACCTAACAGACTTATTTAAACAATACATGAAATTGTATTTCATGGCAGATGAAGTTTGAGCCAAAGGGCTATTATATGCTACTTAGGATTCAATTTTTTCCCATTTCCTAGCTCTGCATTCTGTGGTGCTACCATTATCTGTAAGTTTCCTAAATGCATGCAAGTTCACATGCTTGTTCATGTTTAGTATTAAAAATAGACTATGTTCCATATCCTGACTATAACTACTGAAGCTTTCTGATTTTGTTACTTGCTCATCTTTATGCCAATCTTTATGGTCAAAAGAAATCAATGCACTGAACTGACTGATCTGATGTCATGTGCTCCATTCTTGGGTCTGAAGGTAGAATCAGCTTCATCAGAATCACATGAATCTGAAAACTTAAATCAGAAACTGTTTAAACAGGGAAAGAGGAGAGGATGGGTGATGGATTACAAAATGTCCACCACATGTTAGCTAAAGAAAACCAGAGGGGATGGTTTTCTAAGAAGAGAATCCTGGGAATATTTAGAGGTTCCTTGGCACAGAGTTGCTGTTGGCTGGTGAGACAGCTCTTAGCTGGTGGTATAATACCACTCATGAACATCTCATGTATTCATGGGAACCAGCATAGCTAGTCAGAGAGAGTTCCAGCTCCTGTGTCAATTTTAAGTTTGTATTCTGTCTCAATGACTCGCTAGCTATGCAACTTGAGTAAATTGCTTTTTCTCTGCAAGCTTTGATTTCTCCATCTATAACATGGTGGTAGTAGTAAAAATACCTCCAGGTCTTTTTAAGTAATAAATGAAATAATTTTTGCAAAAACAACCATCAATTAGGCAAAATTAAATTTAAAATAGTTCTCAGAATATAGAAGCAGTAAAGGAACTCCATTATCATGAACATCCTTTCTCCCCCCAAAGTGCATTTTAAAGTTTCTTTAATATCAATCACACATTGTTCATCCATTTATTTATCAGTATTTGCTTTCTTTTTTTGCATATTTACAATAATTCTCAAAATATGTATGTAAATAATTTGTTGTTAACAATATCCTCATAAAACTTTTTATAATTTAAGTATTTGAATCTTATTTTCCTCATAAAATACATTAACTATACACACAACTCAATACCACAAAAGGATGAGTTGTCAGGCACATTGATATATTTAATAATTCTGTTGTTCACTTTTTTGTGTAAGGCACTGGAAAGATGGGTTTCTTCTTAGTAAAGTTAGAATGGTCTTTAATAAAATGATCAATTTACTTAGTGACTGCACATTTTGTGTGTAATGAACCTAAGGGAAATGTTAAATCAAAATAGCTCTACTAAGGTATCAGAAGTCAAATATTAAAATACTCTATTTAGTTAGAAGCAATATAAAATCACATTCAAAAAATGAATGTTTGTGTTGAATGCAATTCAGCTTTGTGTTGCTGTGACCAAAAGACTTGACAAGAACACTTAACAAAGGAAAAGTTTATTTTGGCTCATCACTTTAGATGTCTCGGTCCATAGATGGCCAAGTCCATTGCTCTGGGCCTGAGGTGAAGAAGGGCATCATGGCCGAACGGCAGGACAGAAAAAAGCAGCTCAAGTCATGGCAAGTAGAAAGCAGAAAAAGAGCTCTGCTCACCAGGGACAAAATATAAACCTAAAAGATGCACTTTCATTAACATACTTCTTCCAGACACACCCTACCTGCCTATTGTTACTACCTTGTTAATCAATATGGAGGAATAATCCACTAATTATGTGAACTAAAACATAATCTAATCATTTCAGCTATGAACATTCTTACATTGTCTTACACATGAACTTTTAGTAGAAAACTCATATCTAAGCCCATAACAGTATATTATATATGTGTGTGTGTATGCACACACACACACACATATATCTGCATATGTATACATGCACACACACACACACACACACACACACAAACACATATACAACACAAATAAAACTCTATTTTTCTTCAGAGAGTTTATATTCTAGCAAGTGAAGTCAGTTGTCTGATGGCCTTGGGCCAAGGTATTTCTTCCTTTTCTATCACTTGCACTGTAGAATATGCTGGGAACACAACATCCTGAAGTAAGAAGGAACTAACAAGACAGACTGTTTCTGTTCCTGTCTACAATGTGTCTGTTCCTGTCCATGATGTCCTATAATGCTTTTGCTCTGTGTAACCCATAACCCTTTGGGTATAAAACCAGGGTGGGCTGCTTTTAGGGTGTGTATATGATAGGAACATGCAGATGAGATTCCATCTACCCTATGCAGCTTCCCTGAGCCTAAAAAACAAAATTCCCATAAATTATAGGCATCTACTATCTGTTGCTGCCTATGAATAGTAAATTTCCTTTATTCAACTTGTGTGAATATTTTTGTCTCATAAGATTCATACTAGTATAAATTTCAACCCAAGATGAAATGGGCTGAAGCAGTAACCAGTGTACAGTGAATCTGCTTTACAGCTACTAAAGACAGAAAATAATGATTAAACAGAATCAATAAAGTATGTGGTCTGTTAGAAGGTTGTAAGAGCTATGAAAAATAGGATATAAAGTAGATCAAGGTAAGGGAGAGTGAGACTACAAAGAGTAGGATATACCTTACAGCATTAACTAGCATATTCAATGTGGGTCACCTCCTTCAGCAGGTAGCTTTGAAAGAGGTCAAGAAGCAAAGTGGAGATCTTGAAGGGCATTCCAAGAAGGAAGCAACTTCTGCAGAGGTCATCAGGAGGGAGCAGAAATGCCAGCATTGATGCTGCAGAATAAAGGAAAGGGAGCATTAGAGGAGGTCACACAGAGGACAGAGGCTGAATATTTTGGGTCAAAGTTCAGCACACTTTTCTTAAAAAAAAAAAAACAAAAAAAAAAAATACTAAGTACTTAAGACTTCATGATACACAAGGTCCTTGTCATATCCCCTCAATTTGGCCTAGAGGCTGTGACAACCACTGTAGGAAATAATATAAATAAAAATAAGTGGCTCTGTTTCCATTAGTTCTATTTATGCGCACTGAAAGTTAGATTTTATATACTTTTCACATATAATACATTTTAAAACATTTTCAACTGTTAAAAAATGTAATGATAGTACAGTGAATTCTTTTCATTCATGTCACTAAACCAGTAAACCGCAACTACCGTCCTTAGCCCTTGGGCCCATAAGCCATAGTTTCCTGACCTCTGATGTTAAATATGGTTGGTTATGGAAAAGTGGTGGTTCTTAGTCTCAGGGAAATGGAGTTGCAGTGTGGGATTTTCAACAGAACAAAACATGATAACTTCTAACACTTTCCAAAAGATCCCTTGGGCTGTATGTTGAGAATACAATATAAAGGGTAGGAGTCAAAGTATAGAGCCATAATAAGAGGCCAGTAGAGAATTCTAGGCAAGTCAGGTGTGGGTGGTGCATGCCAATAATCCCAGCAATTTGAGAGGTCGAAGCAGGAGGACTGCAAGTTCAAGGCCAACCTCAGAAACTTAAGCCTTAAGCAACTTGGTAAGACACTATCTCAAAATAACTAAAAATTAGATGTACTGGCCAATATAGCTCAGTGGTAAAGTGTCCTTGGGTTCAATCCCCAGAACTGAATAAAAGAAAGAAAGAAAGATGATAGAGGCTAAGACCTGAGTGATAACAGTGGAGGTAGAGAGAGGTAGTCAGATTCTGAGCTTGTTACGAAATGTCTTTACTGTCCAATTATATAAGGACTACAAAAAAGAATTATAGGCATCAAGATTTTACCTTCCAGAGCAACTGGCAGGAAAAAAAATTAAAATCAAATTAATCTTTATTCAAACCTCATCTCAGTCTTAATGTGACATAAGGCAAATTAACTCTTCCCTGGCCTCATTTCTATAAAGTGGAGCTGATAATATTTAACTTACAGAGTAAATAGTTGTAGAGCAAACAGCTAATATTCAGTGGTTGCACTGAACTGTATGGTATGCATGGTTCTGTGTGCTTCATAGGCTTGCCAGGATAAATTCCTCTTCTCACCCTGTGGAGAACCTGAATTGTATTGCCCAGGATCACCCAGGTCACACCTTGCACGTCTGTATTGGAAACTCTTTCTGACAGCTTCTAGTTCAATGATTTTAACTATTATACTTCTACCTCCCTGAAAAAATATAATTCATTTGTCATAAAACCAGACAATGAACCAGTGAATAATTTCATCATCAAAGTTTATCTTAAAAGTGAACTTTTAAAGGAAGCAAAACAAAATAACTGAACAGAATAGAAAAATAAAAAACTAAACATGGAATAAAAAGATTGTGAAATGTGTGCATGAGCACAAAAATTTTTTGGAAGAAAAATTTTAGGACAAAACCTCACATAGAATTTTTGAATGTCCACAAAGACAAAAGTATACAATCATTCATTCATTTGTTAAATGTTTGGAATGTCCCAAATCATTGCTCTAAAACCAGAAATATAAAACAATATAAGCTAGAGATGGCATCTTCCTTCTTTTAGTAATCATTGTTTGTGAATGTGATCAACCAAAATCATTTTCAGTGGGGTTAAGAAAACCTTGGTAGTTCAGGAAAAATATTCATAATCACAGAAGTGTAATTTAATCCCTAAGGAGAAAGACTATAATTCATCTAAGCTGCAATGGAAACTTTGTGTTTTTTAAATTTCTTTAAGGGAGGTGGTAAAAGGAAGAAGGGAATGCTAAATATTAAATGTTCTTGATTCTTATTATTCACTTATAAATAGTCATTATATAGGGAACTGCTAGTTCTCAGGCTGTGAGAGCCACAAATACCAGCAGTCACTGGTAAGGTAGCAGAGAAGGGAAACTAACAAGACCAATTTTATGCTGAGGAAATGTTTCTCTCAGAGGGCAAATACTGATCATACTAAATTTGTTTAACAAGAGAAAATGTGATACCAATGTAAGAGAATATATGTCAGAAAACATGACAATGAAAAGGATTATATAGAAATATACTTGTACAAGGATTTTTATACTTTATTTATTCATAATCAAGATATATTGAACTCTTCATTCATATTGATAAGAAAGGAATAAATGTCTTGAAGGACAGAGTAACATACCAGAGCCAGCCCTGTTGTGAAGATATTCATTGTTCTAGATAAGTTCTTTATTTTCCTTCCTCTCTCAAATCCAGAGCTCAGTGCATCTCCCTGCTTTCAGGAACGCTGCCACCCCTGTGTATCTAGCAATGCCTGCTGGCTAGTGAGAGTATCTCCTTGATGAGCAGGCCCGGCCAGTCCCAGGCAGCTCCCCTTTCAGTCTGACAGCTGCAGATCCCAGGTGGTCTGACATTTGAGATGGAGGCTGTGGATAAGATTGAAGGTGTTTTAGGGGAGAAGTAGGCTGTGAATAACACCAAGACTTCATCCAGATGGAATCACTCAGGAGACAACCTGAGATGCTCTATTACTGTCCATATGTCTTCTAGGTCTCCAAAGGCCAGACTCCATTGATTTATTAGAAACCCACTATTTATGCTTTTGGCTCACCTCACAGCAGACTACGGTAAAGGATTTATCAGAGATGCTGCCGTTTCTGGCGGTTATTGGAATTTTATAAGTTCTTTAAATAAAACAGCCTCCATAAATATCCTAGTAAACATCAGACAATAAAGTAAATATTTGGGGGCGAGATTCAGTTTATTTCCTCTTAATATATATCACCTTTTTACAAGTTTCCTTCCCAGTGCAGCCTCATGGCAAAACCTTTTACAGAACATACCTATCTTAGGTAAATAAATACATATGTGATTCTAAAGAAATCCAAATTACAAGACATAGCTTTGCTAATGGTATTGCTTAAGCACATTTTTTCATTGCAGATAAACCTGGGAAGAATTATTTCATTGTTTTATCAGCACAAACAGTTGTTATTAAAGTATCTTATTTATAGATGGTTCTTTGAGGGACTATAGTAATATAACAAAATATCAGTTATTCCATCACACTGGTGAATTTAATGAACCTGAAGGTGTGTGTTATTTTAGCACTTGCTGTAGCTCCTGTGAAAACCCAGTGGTGCTAAAATCTGTAAACCTGTCATTGCTTAAGTAATAACCTTGTTAAAAGCATCTTCATTTAACTTACTCTAGCTTCAGCAGGATGCAGGTTTTATTTTATCAGTGTAGAGGGTAGGTGTTTCAAACTCAAACCACTTATGGTAAATATAATTAATTGTAGTTCATTAATTTATTCTCAGTGTTATTGCTTTTATTTTAACACTTAGTTTAAATTAAATATTGTCTGGAATCTAGTGCCTATTTTCAATTTTTTACACACTCTTAATTTGTATTGAATTTCTGTAGTTACAGGAGTAAATTTTAGTCTGTGCCAATGAAAACATTCATTTTAATCTTTAATACTCTTTATGTGAAGTCCAACAGACTCTCCCCACCACCCCCGCTACATACAACATAGAGAAAAAAAAAAAAACAGAGTGCATTTTTGTTAATCTGCTGGGAATGGATTTGAGTTCATTCTTGTCTTTTAAAAATATGGAGAAAATTGGATATTGATGGTAGGTGTTCAGAATTATCAATTGATTTCTACAAGAACACATCTACAATTATTGAAATGCTGACAACAAAAAAAATCTCCCTCCTCCCCCATTCTCCCTTCTATTTGGAGCTAATCTTGAAAAGGAAGATAAAGAGAAAGAAAGGGGGAGAGAGAAGGAGACAAGAGAGACAGAGAGAAGGGGAAAATGTAATTTGTACAATTACAGAATTAAAACAAAAACAAAATTTCTTTGATTACCCAGGCATACCAAGAGCAAGGTGAGTGATAAAAGCTATAAGTTAACATTCACTTTGAAGGACTTGGCGAATGGCAGTGATGAAGCTGATAGATGCTGATTGGCATTATATAACCACATCTATAAAAAAACAATGGAAGGTGTCGGTGGTCAACTTCTGTTTCATTGCTGACTGAAATTTTTAAAATAATTGCTTTGATAGGTAGGATAAGATTCATATGAAGTCTACTTTCCCCCAACATATCAATAGAAATGCAAGTGGAAATAGTACATTACATAGGCCTATTTGACAAAAAAATTGAACCTGTCAGGGTAGTTTTGATTTGAAATCTATAATTTTTTAAAAAGCTTTTTTTTATAAGATCATGAAATTTCACGTTTATGTTAAAATCTTAGAAAACTGACAAGTCAATATATATTCTTTTTAGCCTCTACAAAAAAAAAAATCTGCAATTTAACTTGAATTTTATTGTTTTAAAATGTAATAATGAGCCGAGTTCAGAGGCACATGCCTGTAATCCCAGCAACTCTGAAGCTGAGACAAAAGAATCACAAGTTTGAGAACAGTCTCAGGAGCTTAGTGAGGACCCAAGCAACTTAGTGAGACCCTATCTCAAAATTTTAAAAAATGAAATACAATAAAAAGGACTGAGGATGTAACTCAGTAGTACAGCGAGCCTCTGGAGTAAATTCCCAGTCCCCAAAAATAAATAAATAAATAAAGTATATACCTGTGTGTGTGAGAGAGAGAATATGCATATATATATACATATATATTATAATGATCAGATTTTTACAATATTCAAGATATCTTATCAAATTAAAAAATTATAACCTGATATTTATCATTCCATTCTAATCTTTAAGTTATAGATTTTAAACTTGGAGGTTAAAAAGATGTAAAAAAGATATATGTCAAGAACTAAAGCAATTTCACTTATTTTTAATATTAAAAACTACTACTTATAATCATTGCTCTCTATTTCACTATTTTGTCTTTTATGATGATTTTAGAATTAGTAATGCTTAGATTATTTGGAGCAGTCAAATAATAGCATAAATAAGTAGTGACAAAAGCTTGTTTTAAAATTGCAACCATACAATTTTTGTAATTATCAATTTTTTCACAGAAATTCACTACCAAATAGTTTTTTTCATAATTCAATTAATGTTTATATGCTTTAACAAAATAACATCTTGAATCAGCGTATTAAGCAACCATGTTAATTTTTGTTTGGTCTAACAGTTAGTATAGTTTCTAAACAATAGCCGGACAGAAGATTATACAGTTTTATCTTTCATTAAGATACATTTTAAATGTACATTAAAGTTCGAAGAATTTAATGAAATTCACACTTCTATCAAGGATTTTTTTTTAATTAAATCTATTGGTTGTTGGTATCTGTGAACTCTTAAGAATAAACACCTGCAGTGTTTTATTATGTAAAAAGGTGGTTTAATTGCATCATATTTATCACAGACAAATCAAGCCCTATTCAGAAGATAATAATGACACAGTAATTGGATCAGTAATTGGTTCAGGATGATTCAATATTGTACTAATAATCATAAATACTGCTGTCTTCTGCTTTGATACAGGGTTGACATGCTAATATAGATTGGATTTGGAGCAATAAATATTAGTGAACTGGATCTACAATTAATGTCTAGATCCTTAGTTTGGCTATGGCAACCAGAAACAGGTATAAACCAGATGCACACTTGAAAACTTCTACATTCTAATTTATAATATAAATTTAGTCTATGTACTTTATTGGCTTTTTTAACCAGACATCTTTGAAACCAGCATCTTCAATATACACGGGTTGAGGAGAGTAGAAATAATGAATTTTCCCAATTTTCCTTGTAAAATTGATCATTTTGTGGGAGTGATATAGTCTTTACATTTGATTGAGCTGAGTTGCCATGGCTGATGTGACATGATGACCCGGTGGGCAAAATTATTCACGTGCCAGTCACATAATGATGGATAAGAAAATCATTCCCATTACCACACCATGTTCAGCACATACTTGGCGGTTAAACAGGACTATTTCTAAGTCAGTGTGGTAGCAGTCTTTCACAGAGAGCCAAAGGAAGGGAGGCTCATTATAAAGGAAACAATGATCCTTATTCACTCAACATGGAAACTTGCCTTACAAGAATATATTGGGCATCTCTGGGCTGGAACATAAATGGCATATCCCTTTTTATCAATGGAAATGAAATCCAGTATCAACATGCCTTGGTTGGAGTACAGCCTACTGGTGATAGAAATGGATAATTCAGGCATTTGTTTATTTGTTTATTTCTACTTATGGACGGAGGGTGCTTATTGCCTAAGCATCCTATCCTGCTGAAATAGGTCTTTTTTGTGGAAGTAGAAGGGAACAGCTTACATGTGCCAATGCAGAACTTAATGATGCAATGATGATGTTATCATTGTAAAACCATTGTACATAGGCAATTAGATGTGTGATGCTTACCTGGTGATGGCAGAATTTTTTTTTTATTATCGTTAACAAAACATAGCATAATAATACTTAACAAAATCTATGCCCAGAACCAAAATAATGCCATAGAATACAGAACTGATTCCTCTTGGCAAAGAACCCCAAACATAAAATGTCACATTCCCTTTTTTTTTTTTTTTCCTCATACCAGGGATTAAACTCAGGGGCACTCAATCACCGAGCCACATCTCCAGCCCTATTTTGTATTTTATGTAGAGACAGGGTCTCACTGAGTTGCTTAGCACCTTGCCATTGCTGAGGCTGACTTTGGACTCACCATCCTCCTGCCTTAGCTTCCCAAGCTGGTGAGATTACAGGTGTGTGCCACCATGTCTGGCTAATGTCACATTTACTAAGAGCAATGGCAAGGCTAATATGATAGTGAATCTACAGATTTCAATTATTGCATTACTCTTCTTTGTACTTTGGGTTTTCATTATTTACAAATAGGGAATTTATATACCCCTAAAAGTCCTTATGAAGAAAATGAATATAAAGTTTATCAAATTTATTATTTATACAAATTCTCAAGGAAAAGTGTTGAATTTCTCTCACATCCTTTATCTGTACAATATTTACTTTGTCTTTGAAAGAAGGTGTCTCAGTCTGATTTATGTTGCCATAACAGAAGACCATAGACTGAGAAACTTACAGTTTATTTAGTTCTTGATTCTGGAGGCTGGTATGTCCAAGGCCACATCAGATAATTCAAAATCACTCTGATATAGTGTTTTCTGGCTCTTTTTCTTCTAACAGCGTTCCTCCTCTGTTGCTTTCTACCTGACTTAGGCAAGGAGAAAGTAGTCATTTGACTCTATGCTACATGCAAAGTATGGATGTTGCAATTCTCCTAACAAAAGCTCAATTGAATTTTACTGGGGCATCCATGTGGGCCTGAATTTTTCTTTAATGCTTTTTTTAGGGTATTATAGTTATACTTAATAGTTGTGTTCATGTTGACATATCCATACATGTATAAAATGTAATTTGTTCATATCAGTCCCTGGTGCCTCCTCTTTCCCTCCCCTCCTCCCTCTCTTTCCCTTCTTCCACTCTATCAGTCTTCCTTCTATTTATTTATCTATTTATTTTTAATTGGTGCTTTATAAATATTCATAAGGTAGAATTCAGTGTGGTATATTTGTACATGTGCATAGCAGAATTTTGTCAAATTAATTCCTTACTTCCTCCCCTTTCCCACCCCTCCCTGCCACCCAGTCTCCTTCTTCTACTCCATTGAGTTTCGCTCTATCCTTATAATATTGTTTCCCACCTTTTTTTCTCCCTTACTTTGCTATAGCTTCTACATATGAGAGAAAACATTCAATTCTTGATTTTCTGTGTCTGGCTTATTTCATTTTGTATGAGCTTCTCCATTGTCATCTATTTGCCAGAAAATGCCATAATTTCCATCTCCTTTATGGCTGAGAAAACTTTCTCTCTCTCTCTCTCTCTCTCTCTCTCTCTCTCTCTCTCTCTTAGATACATAGATAGATAGATAGATAGATAGATAGATAGATAGATAGATAGATAGATATACAGATTATAGATATGTGTGTGTGTGTGTGTGTGTGTGTGTGTGTGTGTGTGTGTCTCACATTTTCTTTATCCGTCCATCTATTTATTGAAGGGTGCCTGGGCTGGTTCCGTAACTTTACTATTGTGAATTGAGCTGCTACAAACATTGATGTGGCTATATCACTATAATTTCCTGATTTTAGTTCTTTTGGATATATACCAAGGAGTAAGATAACTGGGTCATATGGTGGTTCCATTCCCAGTGTTTTGAAGGTTCTCCATACTGCTTTCCAGAGTGGTTATACTAATTTGCAGTCTTACCATGGTGGCTCTATTTTCTACAGGCATGGAGGGATGTCTTCATCATTTGCAGGAGTCTGGGGTTATTGCCAAAGGCAATGATCCAACTCCACAGGCAAGGGAAATAGATAATTTCAGTTCCTGAATCAGCATTACATCCAGTAACACCTGAGCAGTGAAAATCCTGTGGTGTCTTCATTCAAGAGCCAGGAAATTCCACGTGTTTGCAGAATGGAGTTCTCTCCTAAGTGAAGTGACTGTTTATTGTTAAGTATCCACAAAAGGAAATCTGCAGTCACAGAGAAGTCAGGCAGTCACACGTTGGCCTTGTGTCTACGCCCCAGTGACTCCAGCCCTGAACCAACTGCTTGGGAGTTACATGATCACTATTTCACTGGGTCCTATGTCTCCCTGAAACTCTACGTGTAGTTGTGGTTCACTGGTTTAGTGACGTGAATGAAGGGAATTCACTACACTTCAAATCTCTCATTACACCTTAATTAGGACCCCAGCTAGAAATATCAATGTTTTAACAACGGTAGCAGACAAGGTTTCTTTTCTTTCCTTAATCACATGTTGTAAAGCATATTGAAGTAGTTTATCAGTGTTTTCTTCTTTTGTTTTTCTCTGGATTGAGAATCTATGGCCAAAGAACAACATAAAAACTCAGGCTGTGGCTTTTCGGTTTAAATCCTTAGCTCAGTCAGCAATTCTCCATCACAGAAATAAATGGTTACAGTTATCATACAAAATAAATTATTAAGGATTAGCACATTTCTAGCTAATTTTTTGCTATTGTCTTTTCTGTGTTTGTGGACTTCATTTTCTTTTTTAAACAGGAATCGTGGCACTAGGACAAATCATACTTTTCTATTTGTTACTAATCTCTACATAATTTTTTAAACTCCTCATTCATTTTGATCATAGAAACCTGGCTTGGACCAACAATTACCAATGTCCCTTACTAAGGGCACCTGAGTAATCTCATCTATCAGGTATAGGATTATTGTCGAAGTCATTTTAATGATTCTAGCATCTATACCATAATTTTTCTTTAAAAAACTATAATAAGTCTTTATGGTAAGCTGGGGGGAACACCTCATTTTACTCACTTATTATTTATTTAAATATTTACTTTTCCTTCCAACATAATTATAATAAATTTCCAATTACAAAAAATACAATTAAGGTAAGACTTTAAAAATTCATTTTTAAATCAAAGAAAGAAGACAAACAATAGTAAAATTTAATCTGTCCTTTGGGGCATGAGAAAGCTTACAGGTCTAGTCAGCCAGCTAAATGACAGTCAGAAAAGATCATGTGACTAGGGTCTAAAAACTAATTAATCTCCATAAAGCTGTAAGTGAGGTAGGTAAGATGACTTGAAATCTGATTACATTATTGCATTTAAGGGGAGAAAATGCAGCATGTATTTTTCATGTTGATTTTAACCACCTGAGCCCTTAATGACGTTTTATACCTTAGAAGAAAACTCATATTTCATCCATATTTAAAAAGAACTGCAAAGATACTACTGTCATTAGTACATGATTTAAACATTTGTTGTAAATACTATGAGAATGATTCATGTACCGTCCTTTGTAAAGTTTTCCAAGTACAAGTATTTCTTTGAAAAGTAGATTCCCTGTAGAAAGGACATCATAAATCCAAAGATTAAAATACATGGACAAAGATATTTAAAGGAAATAATAATTTAACTATGTTTACCCTTACCTCTGTAAAAAGCAAATGATTGATAGTATATTTTTATTTTGGCTATTGAATATCTATGGGCTTCATTTTTATTTTCTACCATTAAAGTCCTGTTTAAAATACAAAAATGATTAAATATGGTGTTTATTCCCCACACTTTATGAAAATAATACTTATTAGACAGAAATGAGCATGAGGAATATATGTGTATGCATTTGTATGGTTTCTATTTGGGTCGTATATGTAAGATAGAGAAAAAGAAAGAGATTAGAAGTTTTAATAATGAACACTATTAATCATAGATTATGTAAATAATAGACTATCTACAAAAATTTCATATAGAAAAAAACAATGAAGTGCTATAATTTGAGTCAGAAAACAAGCTAGGGAATTTATTGCTACCAGGTAAGCCATTGTATACTGAACACAAAGAGATTTATTCTCTAATTAGTTTTATTAAAATGATAATTATTTCTTTCATGATAATAATAAGGTATGTGTAAGGAGAGTGGGTCTTAAAAGTGGAGCACCTCTCATTGACAATGTGAAAGCAGCTTGAAGACGAAGGGCTTTTAATCTACCACATTTTACACTAAGTTTTCATGAGTTAAGGTGTATTCACTATTTAAGTATCAAGGCATCACTTTTCATTTTGGTAAAAAGAGTAAATGCTACTGAATTTTCCTCAGTATGCGAACTTTAAAGAAATCATAAGGGTATGTGTAATTTAAGATTCAGGAAAAATACTTTGTGCTCCTTCATTTATCTTTTCTCTAACCCCCTTAGATAAATATGTGTGCATGCAGATAGATGCACACCTGGAGAAATGCCCCTATACAGAGAAAGAGGGGGCTTCAGGACTCCAGAGGTGGCTGAACTAGGCAGAGTGCTAGAAAACCACAGGATGCCATGTCAGGAAGGGGAGTCATTCCATCTTTCCTGACCTCTGCCTTCATCCCCATCTAATCTTGTCTGTATCCTTTCCTATTATCCTCTATCTTTCCACTTTGCCCTTTAGAAATAATACATAAAACACATTTTCCCTGTCCTGAATGAGCATTCGAGAGTAGCCACTTCCTGAGTTCAGTGAATATTTTTAGAACTCAAAAGGAACTGCAGCTGTAACATACCATGAGTGATGGTATCAATGAAAATATTATCACAATTATTTAGGATAAGTTACCACTGCTTAAATATTTCAGGTCTACATTTCCAATCATTAATATTTGAGGTGGTTTGTTTTGTTTTGTTTTTGTCACTGGAGATCAGACCCAAGGGCACTTAACAGAGCCACATCCCCAGCCCTTTTGATTTATTATTTTGAGTTGCTTAGGTCCTTACTGAATTACTTAGGCTGGTCTCAAACTTAGGATACTACTGCCTCAGTCTCCTGAATTACTGGGATTACAGGTTTGTGCCCAACTCTTTCCAATGGATAAATGATAAATATTCCTGCTTAAAAGTAAAAGGAGGTGAATGAAAACTACAACACTGAAGAGCATTCTATTTTTGTGCCAAGCATTTCTAAAATGTACTATGTACAAAATAATTTATTTAAAAATTCTTGTAAATTATTCTAAATAATGTTTAGTGGCATGCAAGGGTGTACTTGAGATATAAAATGTCACCCTGTCAAATGCTAAATTCTATCCAGAACTTCACTCTAGCATGGGAATGATGTACAAATAAATACTTGACCATTTCCACTAACAGCAATACAGAAAAATCTCATGAGCTTCTACTTGGTCTACTCACTGTCCTTAGATAATCAACTAAACAAAGCTTGCCACTCAAGATTAAGAAAAAATCAAGAAAGAAAAATAAACAAATAAAATGCACCATTTAAAGAAAAAACTAATTTAAGTCTCTACCCTGATAACTTTCTTTCAGGTTTTTCCTTTACTCTTAATATTACAGAGCTGTTCAACAATTTTAAAAATTCTGATATCCAAAAATGTGTGAATTCTCTAACACAAATTATTTACCTGTTTTGAAGTGAACCCTCTGAGTCTTATTTTAAGCAGTAACTTGTACACATGGTATAAATTGCCAACTCTTCTGCAATCCTGAGCTAAACTTCATTTTGGGTGTAAAATTTAGATTTTTTTCTCCTTTTTCTTTGCTTAATCCACTACCTTCATGTCTGACAAGGTATTTCCTAACACATCTGAAATTTGGATGTAAATTGAGACCCAGTTTGATAACAGAGGGACAGATTTATGAACCATGGAGACTCCTAATTGGTAGTTTGATTTGAATGTTATTTATTTATTTACTTATTTGCTTATTTCTTCATTCATTCATCTACTTACTTATGGACAGAACATTAGATAAAAATCCATTTGAAAATACTTTAATAAGAGATGGTAGGCAAATTCTCTTTAATATAAAAGCCACTTCAACTATTCATCATGATTACAGAAAATCTCCATTGTGACAGAATATCATTTAACTTTCAAAAACTACAAGCAGTGACAGCACACATTTTTCAAAACTCTTCCGTGTAATAATTTTGTGTAAGGATTGTACAACCCAATCTTCGAAAGAGCTTAAATTACCAATCAAATATACATAACCTATTTCATTTGGTAGGGTCTTGATTTTATATATTATTTTGGCTTTGTTTTAACAAATATACTTGGCCATAATGAAAATAAACCTGCTGAAGTCTCCGAGGTCTGAGACAAGCTATAACACATTTCTGCACCACGGGGTGGGCTCATGGGATACCTACTGAGAAAATGCATGCCCACTGAGCATGCCCAGACTATTAAAATGAATTGACATGTTAATGCTGACAGGAAAAGAGCACAAGAGAGCTTGCTAAATTACTGCTCAGTCAGGCACTAGGAATTCCTGAGTGGTTAACTCCTGAGCAGAACCCACAGAAAGCACAACAACAACAACAAAACTTTATTGTCAAATGCACCCAAACAAACAAACACTAACAGGGTTGTCATGTTAGTAATCCACCTACCCATAAATCATATGGATTTTAATCATACCTGCCACCTTAGCTGTTTATCCCTAGAGAAATTGTTTTCTTTTTGCTCCCTCCTTCATTCACTTTCAATTATCTGGAAGCTGTTTCGCATGTTTATTTATTTATCTAAAGTTCACATACAGTATGCACACACAAATTTTCTCCAGGGGTCTGGGATCAGGCAGATCATACAAGGATGCAATGGTGCGAGGCAGCTAACAGCTCAGATGAATGTACTCTGTCTCACAAACCTGCTGTGGACCATGATGACAAGGGAAGGGGAGGACAGAAAGTAATTAGTGTATGTTCAATGATTGATTATGGCTTAATATTCAGGCGTTTCACCTTTAGACCACTCTAGGTAGACTTAAGGACCGATGAAACAGGAAGCCTATATGGTTTTTGATAAGCAAGAAAGAGAAAATGTCTCTTGAGCACCGTCATTAGTTCTCCAAGGAGGTGAGGTTAAGTCTCTCCACTGTTACACACATATGCTGGATTAGTCTATTCAATTACTTAATAATCATTCCGTCTCAAAAATTAATAAGAGCATAAATAAATGACTTTCCATTTGAGGCAGGCAGAAAAGAAGTGAAAAGAAGTTGCATATTTCAGATGAAATTATCCAATTTTGCCATCAAGTCTTACTCCCATGACAAATTCAGAAAACTGTATCAATGTGGCTGCTTGAGAAATAAACAGTGTACTGTTTATGACCTTTCTTTAACTCTGGGAGGTGAAAATTAGTACAGATTCAACATAATGCCCATATCCTTTACACACAAAAAATCATTGTCACAAGACAAAATTGGGCAAAAAGAGATATGTCAGGGGAAATTGAACAGAAAATTTTCATTTTGTTATATATCATGTTAAATGCTTTTTGATACTATGATGGTGGTGGTGGCGGCGGTACTAGAAGTGGGGTGTGTGTGTGTGAGTTGTGAAGTCCTTTATGCACATTCAGATCTATACTTGCCATGCTGTGTATTAGCTCTGTCTCTAGATATGATCTGTTTAGAACACCCATAGAAATTAAAAGGATCACATGGAGTTTGACATTTTGCAAAATGAAAGAATAATGGATTTATTATATTGTGTGGGTTTTTTTTTTTCTTTTAATAAAAATGTCTGACCCTTGGGAAGCTTGGCTGGAAGTTTAGAAGTCTGAATCATTTTTCTTCTTCTTTATACTCAAAAAATATAACAATGTAATTTCCTCAGTTTCATATTTCTTTTGATATTTCAGAAAATTTGAGTTATCATTCTTGCTCATAAATCATAAAGTAAATAATCTATTTTTATCCTAAAATAGTTGGTATCTTATGCTGACTTGGAATCTTATATTGATATGCCAAAATTATCAAATCTTGCGTATTTCATTTTATATTCTTCTTCTTATAACTGTGACCAATGCCATGCCACAAAAACACAAGAAGCATTTGGGCTTTGATCTCAAATTTGAACAGAATAAATAATGTACATCCTATTGAATATAAATATTTTGATTCCCAAGTGCCAGATTACTTGCATATAATATATACTGAAGTTAATATTTTAGAGTTGAAAAGAAATCACTGGGTCAAATTTCACAGACATTTTACCAGTATATATCTATATTTTAGAATTTGTTACCATTTTATATTTAGTCTACTCTTCCCTTAAAAAGCATATTCAGTGGGCTGGGGATATAGCTCAATTGATAGAGTGCTTGCCTCTTGAACAGAAAGCCCTGGGTTCAATCCCCAGCACCACAAAAAAATTAAAAAAAAAAAAAATTAAAAAGCATATTCATTAATCTAGCCAACAATTATTTGTTGAACACCTAGTAGGTGTCAAGTGTTTAAAGTGAAATATTCCTCAGCTGGTGCATCAATCTATCATCTATCTATTCAATTTCTAAAATAGCAACTTCAAACTTCAAAATTAGATCAAATCTGTACATGGATTTTAAGTATCCAAGTCTACATTAGTCTATCTGTGTCACCTGAATAAGAAGAGAAGGCAGCTGTGCAAGAACACAGAGCAAACAGAATTGTAACACATCCTGGTAATGATGGAGAAGGAAGTCAGAATGGTAGAAGGGACTTGGAATGTGTGAGAATGGAATAGCGTTCTTCAAGAGAGTCCAATGCTATGAAAGTATCAAGCAACATAAGGACTGAAAAGAATCCTTCCGTTTGGTTTTATAAGACGTCATTGCTGATCTTGCAAGCATGGTAGAGTAGAAGCCAGATTGCTATGGCATTAGAAATAAATAAGAAAAGAAAATGAAGAAAGAACTAAAGGATTTTTTCGTGAGGGGGAGGACAAAGATACAACAGAAGTTAGAGTACAGATCTGGGGTAGAGAGGTTCAGGGACACTATGTTTATCATCGTCTGTGTCTGGTTTGCCCTGTAGCTGTGCAGCACACAGACAATTTAGACATATACAGTGTCATTGTGGTTGCTTGTGTTTTCATTTATTTTTAAAATGGGAGGAAGTTTCTTATCTAACTGTTAGTGAAAAGTGACCAAAAATAAAGAATAGGTTGGAGATACTGGGCAAGGGAGAGAGATTCAGAACAAGTATCTTGGTGGGGACTGGCTGTAGGGGCAACATGGGGCATCTTTTCTTATTTAGACAAGTGTGAATTCATATCAGTTTCTATCACTTATAGTTCTTCCATGAACATACACATGACCAGCATACATAAAACAACCCTCCTGCACCCTGACCACATCCCTTTTTCCACTGTAAATTTTAGCTGTTTTATCACTGACTTGTGACATTATTTATTTAAACTAAGAAAAAGAAATGCTGGTTTTTCACTTTTGTATCTTTTGCTCCCAGAATATTATCCATAGGAGGTGTCAATGAACATTTATGCATTTTTCCCAGTCATTTTATAATAGAGTTACTTGTAAAATTGTGCTGTGTTCTAGAAGATACTATTGCCAGTCTAATCAACAATCAATTACCCTTTTTCTCCCATTGTGGTAGGTCCAAATGTAGCTCACGTGAGTCCTCTTCTTCCTCAATGACTCAGGAGAACGGTCTTAGCAGAATGCAACTATACTGTCACTCTTCTTGTCAGGGAATTATTCTGTAGGAAGCATGTAACCCAGCGCTGCCCAGTGAGATAGATAAAGAGCCTGAATTGGAGAATTCCTTGCTGATTAAAAAAACAAAAAGTAAACAATTCATCATCTTCTGCTCTATTTCATTTTGTTTACATTTTGGAACTGAAACTAGGGTATCCATCTTATAAGCATGAAAAGAGTATGTAAAGAGTAAGCTAAGTTTCTTAGTAGAGAAGTAAGCTTTGGGTCATTGAACAGGATAACTCTGACTTCCATTTACTCAGTGGAATTACACTATCGCTATCTGTATTAAAGGGATAATACAGACGACCACTATAACCTCTAGCTCCAAAAGCTTACAAAGTCCTGGTCTTGAAAATAATATGTTCACATATAGGTGAAAGGATTCAAGAAGAGATTAACAAATAAGTGTTTCTTACTTGGGGGCTTACTGGAGACAGGTCCACCTACACGTTCATCCAGCCTATTAACAGAATTTATTTCCATAGGGATGAGTGACTCATGGCAGATTGCTTCTGCAAAACCAGAAACATAAAGAATGATTTCTAGCAAGGTGATTCTTACATAACATAACATAATCTTAGGAGTGATATTTATTAGTTAGAAGCAAGTTACAAGTCCTATCTAAAATCTAGGGGAGGGGAGTATACATGACATGAATGTGGGAACCGTTAGAATCCCTTCAGTTTTTGTAGAAAACTTAGAGAACTCATTTGTCCTCTGACCACCAAGTATTAATGTCCCTCCCACATGCAAAATAAATTCGCCTCTCCCACATTTCCCAGTACAGAACCAGGTCAAAACTAAAACCTCATCATTTAAATGAAGTTTTGAGTTTGGTGGCAATCCTCTCTGTTAAGTATTGGTTAGCTTCTAATGTACGGTTCCTCTCCACCTTGTGATCCTAATCCTGTGAAACTAAATAAGTTACCTGCCTACACTATAAATCAGTGGACAGACAAAAATAACATCTAAAATTCCAGTTCAAACATGTACAAAATGGGGCAGGGGATATAGCTCAGTGGTAGAGCACTTATTTGGCATGAATGAGGCTCTGGGTTCAATCCCCAGCACCACAAGAATAAACAAAGAACAGAATGGAAGAAGAAAGGAGTCACTGGTCCATGGCAGTTCTGAAATCCAACTAGGTAAATATTTGGTTTTGTGACTTGGTTTCAAGGGCCTGGGAGTAATTCTGTGTGACTCTAGGCTCCTCCTCTGGGTTCTTGGTTTTGCTTTTCCAGCCACACTTTATCTTTTCAACAGTAGTAGCTGAGTAGTTATAACAGGATTTTCTGCAAGTAGGATTTGGGGGTGACAGACTCCTCTCATATTGTCCTCTCTGTCCTTCTCAGTCCAAAATGGTAGTACCTTCATTGAAACAATCCTTTCCCTGTCCTTGATAGGTCTCTGGTTTATGCAGAGGTTACCTCCATTGGACAAAAGTCAGACCCACAGAGATATCTGATAAATTCTTTCTCCACTTTGTCAAACTTCTAAAATGGTTAAAGCATACCATATTTCACTTAGCAGCATCTTTACACTTTGGAACAATCTGTGAGGTACAAGCTTAATCTCTTGAAAAGTCATTTTTGTGATAGAATACTTAACATTTTAATAATTTCTGGGGTTTTAGTAAGTTTTTAGAGTCACATCCTTGGCTATTTCCCCAGAACAAAGCTTTCTCAGTAGTAAATCTTTTAATATTTTGGTTTTTAATCTGGACAAACTCAAAATTTTCAAAATCATCAACGACTCCTTCCTTTTAAAAAAAAAATTCTATAATCATCAAGAATAAATAAGGCAGCACCTTCAACACTTTCTTTGAAAATTCAACTAGGCAAATATTTGGTTTCTCAATTTAATTTCAAGACCTATCAGCAAAGTCAGTTATAGGACCACAGATCACTGACAAATTTTACCTTCCATATAACTGTAGGAGACAAGTTTTCTAAATTTTATGCCACTTTTTAGTAAGGATCCCTCTTTCTCCAATTTCCAGTAACATGCTTCTCACTTCATTTTTAGTTCTCATTGACAATGTCCTCACTGTCTAGATTTCTGCTAACAATCTGCTCAAGGGGATGAAGGCTTTATCATGTTCATCAAAATTCCTTCAGATTGGTTCCAAAGACACTCTCATACTCTTAGGCATTAGTATTCTATACCATTGTAACATTGGGAGCTTAAAACAACACATACTTATTACCTTGCAGTTTTTGTAGATTAGGAGTTTAGGGAAAGCTCAGCTCTGCAAAGTTCCAATTGAGGTGTTGGCCAGAACTGAGATTCTCATCTGGAGGACTGAGGAAGAATTTGCTTCCAAGTTCACTCAGGTTGTTGGCAGAATTCATTGCCTATGGCTATAAGTCTGAAGGAGCTGGCTTCTTGTTGAATATTGGCGGGAGGCCTCCCTCAGCTCCTTGCCATTTGGCCTCCTAACATGGACATTTAACTCTTTCAAAGTCAACAGCGAGAAAGTCAACTAGAAAGATAATCTAGTCTACTAGAGTTAGTCTTCTAGAAAGACTCATTTTAATGTCATGTAATGTAATCAAGGAAGTGATTTCTGTTTGTCATATTCCACAGGATGTGGGGTCAAATTTCCCGACCATTCCTAAGGTAACTATATGCAGGAATAAACATACGAAGTGAATGTTACAAGCTTAATTATGCACCCCCCAAAACATTCATATGTCGAAGCCCTAACTCCCTGACTTCAGAATGTGACTGTTTTTGGAGAAAAGCTGCTAAGGTATGAATATGTATGTTTTCCCCAAATTTGCATGTTGAAACGTAATCACCAAAGTGATAGTAATAGAAGGTGGGGTTTGGGGGAAGTGATTAGGTCTTGAGGGCTTTGCCTTAGTGAATTGGATTAATGTCTTTATTAAAGAGGCTCCAGAGGGCTGGCTTTCCCTTCCTTCTTATGGGAACAAATAAGAGGGCCTCTTTGCAGTAGGGAGAAAACCCTCCCAGACACGAAATCTGCTTGAACCTTGATCTCATTCTCCCCAACCTCTTGAACTGTGAGCAATAAATTTGTGTCTATATAAATTACCCAATATTTTGTTATAGCAGCCCAAATAGACCAAGACATAAGGTTCTTAAGGAAGTGATTTAATTAACATGGGGTCATTAGGGTGGACCCTGATCCAAAATGACTGGTGGTGTTGTAAAAAGAGATAATGAGACAGACAAGTAGTGGGAAGACCCTGTGAGGCAAAGGGAGAAAACAGTCATCAACAAGGCAAAAAGAGAGAATTCAGAAGAAACCAACCCTGCCAACACCTTCATTTCAGACTTCTAACCTACAAAACTGAAGGGAAAACAAATTAAGCTATCTAGTCTGTGCTATTTTGTAGGGTCATTGTGAGTCATTTTGGAGTCTCTCTATGACCATAGGGGATGATATTAGGTTTTAAGGTAATGTCCTAAGGAACACTTGGTGTTCTTCCGAGGTAGCGGAGATCCTCTATGGAGGTGGGGAAACAGGCAACAGATAAGGTTCTGGGGCTTCCGCCTCAGTGAATAAGTCCCACTGTCATCTTTTCTGTGCACTGGAATTTCTATCTAGTGAGAAATTTTCAATTTCAGACTCTCTGGAGTCTTAGTTCATGTGTCTTATCCCAGAAATATATTGTTCTTAGAAATGTTATTGATTATTAAAATAGCACTGTACTAGTACTCAGACTTCAGTTTACCTAATCTGATATAAGCAAGCTTGGGAACTCTAAAAATGTTTTTTAATCTCTGTGTTTTTGCTTCTTTGTCCCAAAATTAGGAGTTTGAAAAAAATTATTCTAATAATTTCCTTTCTATGTCTCAGTAATGTAAATTGTAGTAGTGATGCAAATTTTCTTGTTAATCACTTTGCTTCTATTTTTACCCTCATAAGGAAGACATAATAAGACAATTCTACATTATGGGAAGTTTGTCTTACTTGATCAGTATTGACAAATATTTCTCATAATTAAAAACCAAGCACATATTTGCTTTGAAAAAAAAAAATCTTGACACTGTTTCTCCAGTGTTAAAAAAATGTATGACAGTTACATTTTGTTCATTGCCTGCCATTCTTATTCTCAATTCCATATCTTAAAGAAAGGATGAAGTTAAAAATAACAGATTGACTTTTTCATAAGGTTTATCAGGGCAGAAGAGACTTCCCAGTTAATTTTAAGAGAATTATTTTTTTTTTAATTTGAACAACAATATTGGTTTTTGCCTTCATGTTTTCAAAGGTTAATTTAATATTTCTATGATGTTTCTTTGGTATTTGTATAAAACAAGTGACTAATTATAAAGTGAAAATAAACTTCTTTTGTTTAAATTCCAAGGAGTTCATCTTATTTTTATTGCTTTGAGTCTTTTCATTCACCTATAAGGGAATTTGAACCAAAGAATAATGATTTATCCTCACACCTGTATTCCAAACTTGCTGACATAGTTAAAATTTTATAACTATCTTTTACCATTAAAAATTCAGCCCAGAGGGCTGGGGAGATAGCTCAGTCAGTAGAGTGCTTGCCTTGCAAGCATAAGGCCCTGGGTTTGATCCCCAGCACCACAAAAAAAAAAAAATTCAGCCCAGAAATATACTACATCTCACCTTCTCCCATCATAACAATGTATTTCTTTTAGGCAGTTGTTCAACATTTCAGGTCAGCATGAGTTTAGAAATTTCCAATATTTTTTTAATTCTTAGTTGTTACCTGTCCTGGTTCTTGTCTCCATCTGGTTCTTCTTCCCAAAGAACAGTGTCAGAACAGAACTCATACAAATAACTTAAAAGTCAAGGTTTCTAAAGCTATGCCAAACTAGCAAGTGACATTACATTCAGATGAGCTCTCTGATGTATGAGTGACAGGCAAGAATTAAACTGGCATTATTTGCTGAACTATACAGCCCATAGGGGGCAGGATTCCACCTGGCTGGGATCTTCAACTGGAGTCAAGTCCAGGGCCAGACTTTATGAAATGAAATGGGCTGCAAGGGAACAGCCAAAGTGACAGCAGATTTTTTGTGTGTTCAATGACCGTATGGTTTTCATTATCTTGTTCTCAACAAAGAATTTATCCAAAGAACAACCAAATGAAAGCAATGTGTAATCCATGTCAACCCATCCTTGGATGAATGTGCCACATTTACTCCACTATCTAGTGGTGATTATCTAAAGATGGGGAAAAGGGAGAGGAAGGAGTGGGACAGTGAAGGTAGCTGAAAAAGAAGGTACAGTAGGAACAAAAGTAAAGAAATGTGTCAGCCACTCAGCTGCCTCATTATGTAGCTTCCCACACTCACTGAAGATGTAATTCATCCTGCAGGTGCAAACATTGTTGGCTTTCGCGTGGACTCTTGACGGATGGACCGGATGCAAGTTTCCTTACCCCAGATGCTCTTTAGGAACACAGGCAATGAGATAGGGGATTGTGTGCACCTGAATCAGCACATTCACTGAGTCTTTTTGTCTTATTTCTTAAAAAAAAAAAATAGTGCTGTGCACAGAGCAACAAAAACTAGGCAGAATGCTTTTTTTTCTTTCAAATATAGAAAAATGGCCAATCTAAATACCTTTTGAGTCACTGCTTTCTAATTGCCTCCAAGGTAAATATGTCACTACTGCTCTGACTATGCATCACCCAGTGACACGTTAGTGGACAATTAACAGAGCATATGACAACATTATACCCTGTAAAAAAAAATTCATCCTTGTGATTTCTACAAGATTTCTAAGAATTGAAGATGGAATTTCTACTATAAACTGAGAAAAAAAAAAAAAAAAACTCCAAGTCATTTGAATTGATAGCACATTAGAAATGGGAAGATTTATGCCATCTAAATCAGTATTCCCATCCCCTCCTTGCTCACTTGCTCCCACCAACTTCCAGGATTCCAAGATCCCAAACAAAACTGACTCTCTTTGGGTTGAAGTTCTATTGACTCTTGGCAAAATGTAACTTCCTGGTTGAAAGAAAAAAAAAAAAAAAAAAACTTATGAAAAAGCTCACAAGGCTTCTAAGACATCAAATGGGTCTTACGAAACCACATTTTGATGAGCTAAGTGTAAATGAATCAGAAACACATGGATTAAATTTCCCTTGAAATACACATGGGTTTGAAAATTAAGGAAAAAGTGTTTAGCCAAATGTGTTTTGGGTTTTCTTGAACTGAAAACATTCGAAAAAAGTTGAAGCATTTGCTAAACCCTAATATACTGTTGTGTTTGCTCAACCCTCCTCCAAATCAATTAAATCTCCACGAGGCTTCCGCCATTCCCTTGTGGTTTGTCTTGTCACCTCTGCCTTGACACTTTATAGACCAAACTAAATTTCCATTTTTTTTTTAAATGCACATCTACTTAAAAATAAGGTAGTTATTAAAATGCCCAGCAAATTGGAGACATTAAGGGATGGAAAGCCCCCATTAGGTCATGCGTTCTGTCCTGAGGGTTGCAGCACTGGCTCCCACAGCTTTCTAGTGCTTTATCCAGTGCAGTTTTAAACATCTCAAGTGACAGAACTTCCACCACTTCTTCTCTCAGGAGAATACTGTGTATTCTAATAGATTTTGCCGTTAGAAACCCTGCCTAAGTGTATAATAGTGGTACAATGGTATGTTTGGGGTTGGGGGAAGGTATTATGAATAACTATCTCTCATACCACACTGTAACTAACAGTCACCTGTAGCAAGGTTGGAAATTCACTTTAGCATTTCAGAAGAACATGTAGTTTTCATTCAGAAAACAGTTTTTGTTTCACAGTGTAAAATTATACTGTTAGTGCAAGATAAGACTGCAATAAACAGATACATCACAATAAACTATGGGAACTCATTAATATATTAAATTACCTGGCAATTTTATTTGGTTATTCCTTAAAAGTATACGACTTCGAATGATTTTTTACAATCAGAAAATGTTATAAACTGGCACTGACCAAAACCTAAGTGCATGTGTAGTTTATTAAATTTTTTCTCCAGGAATTACTTTCCTTTAGCTTTCAATATACATATTTTCTTTAAGCTTCTTCACAGCAAATGAACTTATTTCCCATTTCTGCTGTTCCTCAGAAAAGTAACACATTCATGAGGAAATATCTATTCATCTTTCTCGATAGAGAGTAGAATGTAGCTTTCAATATAACTAACATGTTTTCAAAGGTCTTATGGCAGAGTTTACATTAATTTGCCCTAGTTCTTATTCTACTTACAAACGAGTTATAAGGCACATAATGACTTACATGGCCTGTCATACTGCTACCACAATGACCTTTTCAAGATTCTGCATTGTGAGCAGCTGACAGGCATACCTCTTCTGTGCCAGTTATTGCAACCTATAAAGCTTAACCAATGAAGTGGCAGGAAGAATCAGGTAAGCGGAAATGGAAAACAGTGTGATCCTCCTGATCTCTCCTTTAAATCTTTCCAAGATCTGGAGTGATTTCTCCCAACCTTTTCATTCATTTTAAATGACCATTTTCCTCTCCTCCACCCTGTCCCTCATATTATCTTGCCTCCCTGTCCTACTTATTTCAGTGTCAGCTATTTCAAATGGGTTCCCTGTTGGGGTGTGGTGTTCAGATCTTGGTATCGAGGTTGTCTTCCCCTCCCCATCTCTTTTTATTTTGAGTTTTAAGATGGGAGGAGTAAGGATTGAGTTGTGTAAATATTTTTCAAAATTCTACATTCATTCATCCATTGGAATATTGCCACACTTCCTATTTTAATTGGATATGAGGTGTCCCCCACTGGTTCACATGCTAATGTTTGTTCCCTAATGCATTAATGTTCAGAGGTGAGGCTTTTAGGAAATGATTGGATCACAAAACTCTAACCTCATCATTGTATTAATCCATTTGATGGATTCATAATTTTAATGCACTACTTGAAGGTGATGGACACTCAAGGCAGGTGGGTCATGTTTGGAGAAAGTAGGTCACTGGAGGTGTGCCTGTGGGGACTATATCTTCCCCTAATCCCCTCCCCCAGGACTCTCCTTCCTGGCTGCCATGAGTGAGCATCTGTCCTCCACCTCACCATTCCACCACAATGTTTAACCTTCCACTAATGATATTCTATCTCACCTCAGACCCTGAGCAGTGGAGTCACTGGAGCATTGACGGAAACCTCTGAAGTCATGAGCCAAAATAAGTTTATCTGCCTTTACATTGTTTGGGTCAGGTATTTGATCAAATTTATGAAAAGCCGAATAACACACTTACTTTAAACAACCTTCCTTGACAACATATTAAGTAATATGTAAAACTGAGAACTTGCCATTTGATTACTACATCCTTCCTACTGTGATACTTACTATTAGCAAATAAAGCTGGGTCATTCTCCTTTCTCAATTTGCATCAAAATGTGAAGTCACTCTACCTGACCAATTATATCATTAGTACAGCTTTGGTTTGCCATGGCCTTGTCCAGAAAGATATGTAGCATTCTTTTTCCTTTGATTTTTACCTATAAGTCAGTTCTGTGGCCCTTTGATAAGCAAGTTACTCTGCTCTGAATTTCTTCTAAAAGTTCCTCTCCCTCGCTTGCTTAAAGGGAATGTTGTTGCTATTTAACAATTTTGAAGTTTTGTTTTTAAAAGTGGATATGGCACTTTTTAATATTTGAACTGGTTTAAATTCACATCAAATTTTGAGCAGGAGAGACTAAAAACACATACAATATTGCCACTT
The DNA here is from genome assembly GCF_902686455.1 of Sciurus vulgaris. NCBI lineage: Eukaryota > Metazoa > Chordata > Mammalia > Rodentia > Sciuridae > Sciurus > Sciurus vulgaris. Next base: position 100,388,893 of record NC_136463.1, on the reverse strand, counting down.
AATAGCAAATGGGCCCACGAAAAGGGAAGAGAACTGCTGCTTTCTTTCCTTATTAAAAATTATTTGGTATTGACATGATTCCAACAAGCTCAGTGTAAGGGCAATATTCCGAATCAAGTCACTGAGGTCCATATTCTACCATGGATTTGTTAAGTTTCTAAGTAAAAGAATATTTATTTTACCATCTATAAATTGCTTTGATTTGAGTCTCATGTTCAAAAAGAAATAATAGGCTCCACTCTTCATGTAGAGTTGAATTTTGAGGTTATGGTAAGCATATGATGTACACTGCCATGTTATGGCCACTAGCTTATTTTCTTCATTACTGGCAAAAGTGAAACCAGATTCAGTAATGCATGCAGGGCGATGCCTTCGGCTTACACAAACTTAGTGAAGTCCAAAAATCCATCAGATGGAGCTGAAGGCAAGGCCATGCTCAACAAAGTTCAAGTGTGCCTATTTGCTTCTCTCCTTATATAATGGATCCTTTAAATAAAAGTCACTCTGTACTTCATCTTATTAAGTACATCAGATAAGTCATTGTCTGAGAGGGAATTCAAATTCAAGATTTGTTTCTTTTAAAGTGCTTTTTTTCGAGCTTACAAATACATGTTATTTCAAGAAGATATTAATAAATCCTTGAAAGCCAACATTTTCTATGCTATGATCATTCCATAGACATTAGGAAAAAAGAGAAAATATTTATAAAGCATTTAGTGATGAGTAATTCACAAGGAAATAATTATAAATACAAGTCAAACAAATTGGCAATTGTTTGCATTTCAAATTAGAAATCACATGGAATGAAGCCTTGCTCTGATTTGCTTTATGAGCATTTTAGAGAAAGCTATTCCTACCTACATGAGACTCACATGGAGGTCTAGCTGATAGAACATTAGTCTGACAGTCTGGATTTCATAAAGTCTCTTCTGGCTCTATCAGACCTCACTGTGTGGCCTGGTGGAATTTACTCTGGATTTTCTGTATTTCAGTTTCCTCATCAATGCAACTGGGAATTAAAAGAAAGAAAAAAAAAAAAAAAAACGTTAATGGTATTAATGGCCAAGTCTGCTAGCAACTTTTTAGGACCAAACCGTGTTTTTAACAAGCATGTTTTCTCTAAAGCCCCTGATGTCCTAATGCATTTGTATGTTGGCATACTTTCTCCATTTTACATAAACTTTTCAATCATGAGGATCATGCATGCCTATTTAAAAGGAAAGGAATTAAGTTGAGGAGATGACAAGACTGACCCAGGGCCACCATGGTTCTCAGCACAACTGGATAAATGCCTTGCTTATAGCAGTGCTCAACAAATATTACTTCATATGATCCTATGATGTTCAACCCTGATTAGCCAGAGACAGACTTTCCTTGCTTATTAACTCCTTAATTGACACTGTCAGCACCATCTGCCTGCCTTAGCCTGGGTAGAGCATCAGAGAGGGAAAAGGTATAACTCCTTTTTTATAACTCCTCTCAAAAGCCATGTTCAAAGGCACAAGATACTTCAACTTAACCCTTAATTTCCCTAATTGTATTTTTAGCTAATGGAATGAAGAACAGAATAACGAGAAGCTAGGGAAGAAGAGAAGTTAGTCTGTGGAGAAATTCATGCCAGCCCTAAATTAATCTGAAACTAGATATTGCCCCCCCCACACACACAGGCAAACCAATATTAAAGTATGTTATATGAAAATGCAGGCATGATCAATGCAGTTTGTGATCATCTTTTTGACTCATGTATTGTCAGCTGATCTGTGCACAGAGTCATACAAATGACTTTCATGTAGGCAGGATAATAGTCCCAGGTTTACATGGTTCAGATTAACAATTGTTCCCACTTCCTGTTAACATTGTCCAAGGTTTTCCATTTTCAAACAATGCAGTATTGTTAATCGTTGCATAATTCAGAATGGTTTTATTCAGATTCCACCTTTAAGCCACTTAGCCACTGAGATTATAGAGTAGCATTGAGTGCTTTTCTGTGGAGGTTTGATTACTTTCTTCATTTTATAAATCTATCAATAAGCATTTATATAATTGGTGGTCTTTTTTCCTTTTGTAATAAGTTCAAATTAATTTCATGCAAATTGTTGGTTGACATTATCTTATGCAGGGACTACGATTATATCACTAAACACATGAAAACCAACATACAAATCTTTGAAATATCAGAAACAACTTCAAATTTAGTAGTTACAGCTACGTATGATGCCTCACACCTGCAGTTCCAGTGATGCAGGAAGTTGAGGCAGGAGGACCACAAGTTTGAGTCCAGCCTATGCAATTTTGCAAGGCCCTGGACAACTTAATGAGACCTGTCTCAAAATAAAAAATTAAAAGAGCTGGTGATATGACTCAGTAGTAAAGTGCCCCTGAGTACAATCCCAAGTATCAATCAATCAGTCAATCAATCAATATTTTTAAAGTTAATAGTTGTTTTTAGATGATGTTACCACAGCTATAATTTAACAAGTGCAACTACAAAGGTAGGTTAACATAACAGTCTGAAGGCTTTCATTTAGATCAAATTAGTATTCTTCATTAATTTTGTTCATGTTTAAGTCCAAATATTCTTATGCACATACAAAAATAAAAGTGATAACTGCTACTGTATTGGCTCTGTTACAGAAGTACTTTGTAAATGAGTAAATGATTTTAGTTTTAGGTCCTTGAGATCATATTTCAAATGGAGAAATTCATTCTAGTAGTTCAATACTGTCGTACTATTAAAAAAATCAAAGTAAAGTTTAATTAAATTTTCTGAAATGAAACAAAAGTTCAAAATTAAAATTAAAAGTCAAAATTAAAGATAAAATTATTTGTATTATAATGATAATATAAATATAAATATCAGTGAACAAAATTGCTTTTAGAAAAACAGTCTCAGAAAGCTAACAGAACAGAAATTGACAATGGCACACATATAATTTATACATTTCCAAACTATGAAAATCTCCAATTGAAACAGAAATTTGAACTTGAAAAAATAATTTTCACAAAGTAGGATTGACTAAAATATAAATTTTTGTGATGAAATTAATAGTGATTTTTATTTTTCAAAAACCACCATGGCAGTGCATGCTTTTTCTTTTCTTTGTCCATTAGAAAACAGATTTTAGAAGATCGGAGTCTTTGAAAAAAGTGCTTTATACAAATACCTAAGTGTTCTAAAATGGTAGTAGCATGCCTTTACAATTTTTATATCACTGTGTTAACGATCATTGGGAAAGCCATAATAAAGTATTGAAAAAGTTGGGCACCAAAAACTGCCAGCTTTTGAAGCATTTCATAGAATAAAATAATGGAAACAAAATTCTTACAAATAGAAAAAAATTAAAATGTGTCCTTGCAACAGTCATGCAGAAATTGAGAAGCTTAATTCAGAAAAAAATCAAAATATTTAATTTTTAAATTTTTACCTTGCAGCATATCTTAATATGTGGAAGAAAATTGTTGGAGCTTCTAGTTTTAATTGAAAAATGTATACTGTATACTATAATGAAAAAAAAAAGAATTCCTGGGATTTTACAGATTTAAATAATGCAAAACATTCAAAATAAAAAATACTAACATCTTAAAAGTGATACGATATAAAATAGTGTTACATACTGGCAAAAAGCTATGCAAATGAAAAAAAGATGGTACCTATTAAAATATTTACATGGAATTATAAGCATAGTTTTATTTTTATTATTTTTCAATTATTTAATTTTATGTTTTAATGTAGCTACTAGAAAATTTGAAATTAAAATATGTGGCATTATATTTCTATAGAATGATGCTGGAGTAGAATGTTTGTGGTTATATTTCACCTAATTTTTTAAACTGGTAATAGTTTTAATATTATATCCTGCCCATCCTACCTCGCAATTCCCAAGCTTACTGTGTCATGTTACATATTTATAAAAACTGAAGTTGAGTTTATCTTCTCATTAGTAGAATTTGCCTTGAGCTTACCTGTTACTTTAGCATCTGTTAACTGATAGCTTCTAAGCCAAAAAAATATGATCTAGGACTAAGGTATAGAAGAGTGGTAAAAGTGTATGTCCTAATATGTGCAAAGTCATGGGTTTGATCTTCAGTGTGGGACGTGGGGGGACTATGATTCAAATAGAAGAAACCATCAAAGGCATCAATGATTCAAATGAAGCAATCTCAAAAAGGAACGGATTTATAGGTAAATTTATGAAGCAGAAAGGTTTTGTAGTGATGCTTGCACAGCTCTGTAAATATATTTAAAAACACTAAAATAAGCACTTAAATAAGTTTCATGACATGTAAATTCATAACATGTGAATTATATGACAACTCAATAAAGCTGTCTTAAAAATTCAAAATAAAGCTTGTTGAGGTGGCATGCACCTTTAGTCCCAGCTACGCAGGAGGCTGAGACAGGAGGATCTCCAGTTTGAGGCTAGAGAAAATAGAATCAAAATTAATAAATTAATGAAAATAAAAATGCATTTAAAAAAAGAAAATATTTTGTTGGGGCCAAAACTAGTGACACAATAATATAGAAATACTATGAAAACTAATTAATGTTCATTTCATGAAAATGTACCAAAAATAGTCTATCTATTTCCTCCATATAATTCAGTACAACATAAAGAAATTCCATTGTGTTGCATTGTATGTGTGGCTGTGTTCATTTATTTGTTGGAGGAAATTGAATTTTTGAAAATAAATGTTGAATAAACCTATGTTTCCATAAGGAAATATGTTGCAATCAATATATAAACACTTCAAACATAATATAAACTTCAGTGATTTTGCCACCTCCATTTAGTCTTAAAAGTGTCTTATTTTTTAGGATCATTATACTGATATTTTCATACACAACTTTATGAGGCAAGTTATTATGGGAAAATCAGGGATGGAGTTGTGAAGCAACTTTCCCAAGCTTAAATGACTAAGAGACAATGGCCTTGGGTTTCCAGGCAGGCAGTATGGCTGCAGAGCCAGGTTAGTAACCACTGACCAACTGTCCTCTGGAATTCTGGGCTTTGAGGAGCTTGCCTGTGGCCTGTATCTCTGTGCTCAGATCATCAGGCTCTGTTTTCTTCTGGTGGATAATTTTTTCTCTCAGGGATTTATATTCAAAATGTTTCTACATTACTGCTTTAGTTTATTATGTCCCACAAAAGTCTCATCATTATAGCCACATTATTTTATAGTCCCTTCCTTGCCCCCATATAAACATTTGGAGAAAGTTAAGAGCTGGAGAAATGAAGCAAATGTATGTAGGAACAGCAACCTGAACTGCTGCAATAGCTGCTGAGATCTGTGTCATACACACATGATCCAGCATGTGTGGTGCTGACTTATGTAAACATTCCTACTTTAAAATTACATCTCTTATCATAACTTCATTATCCAAAATCTATCATAATGAAGTGAAATCTCATAAAGATAAGTTGATACCTAAACAAGAAGCACTTTTAAATGTGCCTGCAGTTCTCCACTGTTAAGAAAATATTACTTTCCTTCCTGTATAAAACAGATGGGAAAATAGAGTAGAGTCTATGCCCATTCATTTAGACTCAAGGGCTAAAGCGTATGCAGGGCTGTATTTTCCTGCAGCCTACCTTCAGCCTTCTTAATTCCACCAGTATAAAGTTTTCCCTGTGCCCTTCTGCCCAACACAAATCTGGTAATCCTGAATAGGTCTATGCTTCATCCTTTTCAAAAGGCACCTGGCTATATTTTATACTGTATCCATGGTCTCATGATGGTAATGTCCATTATCTTCCTCCTCTTCCTTGTTCTCCTGTTCAGATTCTATTCATCTTCAAAGATCTGCTTACTATCCTTCATCCTCAATGGGAACTACTTTGATGCATTTAGTTGAATATGTTGAATTCCAATAACACTTATACCATATATTGTATAACGGAACACTCGTCTGTCTATATTTTCCACTGTATTCCTCAATTGGTTGAATACTTGGATACACTTGAAAAGGTTCTTTTGATTCATTGTAAGACATTCTTTTAAAAGGAAAGGGACTCAGTATTATGTTACCTTTATCACTAGTCAACTGCACTGTGGAATATAGAATGGGTTCTTCTCCCATTCCAAAATATATTATAAGCCTCTTAAGGCACTGTCCCAGGAGTTCTGAATTCCATCAGGCTTAACATCTAACCATGTCTGTTCTTCTTCCTAAGACGCACCGGTCATTGTCCAGTGTGTTAATTTGAAAGACAACAACCTAGATCAATTTCTCTAAGGAATATCAGCATACCGGACACACTGCAGCTTCTACACCATTTCTAACGTGATTCCCACAACCATTTAGCACTTCTTGAATTGCATTTAACCTGAGATCATATCTGTAACAACTTTGAAGGCTTGAGTGAATGTGTACCACCATCACCAAAGAGGAAAGCACATGAAATAGCAACAAAAAAATAAAATAAAATAAAAATAACAGGTTTACAGAAAGTGTTAGAATGCCAAATCGTGTCCTTCATTTTCTACTCTTTCTTCTTCTTCTTCCTTCTCTTCTTCCTCAAAATCAAATTATGGAAAAAAGTTCATGAATGCATAACAGCTTCTTTCTACACTGTCTGTTAACAAATACCTTTAAGAAAAGTACATGAATTCTGCTTAAAGTATGGAATTCAGGAAATGATAATGGTAGCAACTTACTTGTACATTACTTTGGAAAAAAACAATACATAAGATTAAATTATCTTAAAATCATCACTAATTATCAGATTTATCATGAGATAATGAAATAAATAAAATAGTATCATCGAATATCAGCATAGTATGTGTGCAGACTAAGAAATAAAATCTCCACTTTTTCCAGTGAAGAATCTAATTTCCAGCAGTGAAACCTGTATGTTATGGAGATGTGGACTTCTGAATGTCTTTATTAACATTTCACATAAAAATTATGCAATAAAGAGCTATAATTTCATTTAAAAATCAAAAAGATGGAATTAAAGTATATCACGTTATTTATTCTAACAATGCTTCTGTTAATTTCCCTATCTCCTACCCTTTGTTGTATAAGTACATATTCATATATTCCATATTAAATAATTATAAATATCTTTACCATATTCGTTATTTTACATAAGTGAAGCCATGACCCAACAAAACCCTGCATTAAGTTACGTGAGTAAAGCGAGCATCTGCATTACTTTGCTTGAGCAAAGACTCTGCTCCTTTGCTTTCACCAGGGCTTTGTCTTTTGTTACATGTGCTGCACCACAGGAATTTATTTAAGAGAAGAAAGATGGAAGAAGAGGAGGGAAGGAACTTAAGTAAATTAATGCCTAATTCTTTCACCTTGTCAAACATATTTCCTTTTTTGGGAAGACCTAGTTTCCCTTAAATAGAAAAATTATGAAGTAGAGGTTTGGTTTCTTTGCATTTGATTAATTGTGCATTATTATTAAGGCAAATAATAATGTCATTTGAATATGAACTCTTTGGGGAAAATGAGCACCGATAATAATCTTTATAAATGTATTTATGGTAATATTTGCAGTAGTCATTGTTTATTTATTCCTTTATTTTATCATTTTTTGTTCTTGTTGTTTTTATGGCATTGGGATTGAACCCAGGGCCTCATGCATGCAAGCATTGCACCACTGAGCCACATCCCCAGCCTGCTGTTTACTCCTAATACAAACACCAGCTGGGTTCCTTCAGGAATAAATACCCTGTAAGTATGAATAGTCCTCAGCCTTCTCTGGACAGTGCATGAACTCTCTAGAAGAGATGGGGTTTGGTTTGGTTTACAGGCAATGGGTGGGAGAAGAAAGAACTTACTTCAAGTTACTCATGTAGCACAAAGACTTAGACTATTGGGTAATTCTTACAACCAAGAGTGGAAAGATAGTTTATCCTCAGATAAATTAAGTATTCGTTACCTCATTGGTAATTAAATCAATCAGCAACTTTTGGTTTTCATGGGCAACTTTTTAATGGAAAAGCAAATTTAATATCTACCATGCTAAGCGGATTTAGTGCACAAGTGTACAATTGACAGGGAAATCAGAAAAGAAAAAAAATGTGAGTACCATACTCATTAGGAACTTCAAGTGAGTGACACTTTAATTGATCTCTACCAAGATAAATCTGGAAACGCTGCTCACGACTTAAAGATCCATCACTAACTGAAAATTGACAAAAGACAAGAAGAGAACTTGAGGTTTACAAAAAGTCAAGAAAGTCATCAACACTCAGAGTGAGGGAAGTGTTACAGTATCCAGTGCTCTAGTGTGCCCTCATCCCTACTTCTTCCTGCACTGATAGCCTGAAAGCTGTGGCCCACTCTGTAGAGGCGCGGTAACCTAGACCAAGAGTTCTCCCATATCAGTCCTTGTTCCACATCAGCCTAACTTCAGAATAGTGTTGCGGAGGGCAGGGAAAGAAGGGATGATTAAAAACCCAGATTTCTGATACTGATCCTAGAGATTCTGACTCAGTAGGCATTTCTGGGCTTGGACAGAGGAATCTGGTTTTACTTTGTTGTTGTTACAAGACGGGCCAGACTTTGAGATGCTACTTGGTAATAATGCCATCTCAGATGAATTGCTGTTTTTGAATTTTATAGTTGTATTAAAATCACCTGCAGGCACATGATAAAAAACAGAGTACCAGAAGAATTTGTATTTCCAACAAGAGCCAAGTGATGCTGATATTTCTTATCCAGGGATTATAAGTTTAAAAATACTTATATGGAGTGGTTATTTTCTCAAATGCCTATAAAACTTAAACAAGAAATATATTTGCATTAGTCAGACTGAGATTGTCATAAGAAATTAGAGCTAGAATTTCCAACATAAAGTTATTTATAATATAGTTTTACAGTTTATTTTAAAATACTCTACTGATCAGTTAAAAGTTCTCCCAAGGAAAATTAAGTTCCCTTTAATGTGCAATTTCTAGCTCTCTTAACTCAAAATAAACATTGCTTCCTATTAATGGTGGAAATTTTCATCCATTCAACAAATACTTATTGAGTAACATCTACATGCCAGGTACTGTTCCTGAAATATGGAATATATTAATGAACAAGGTTCTAAAAGGAGAACAAAACAACCTTGTCCTTATGAAGAATGTTTTACAGAATCAACCCACATTTACCTACGTAATTTGCTTAAAATTAAAACACAAAAATTGTAATATCAGTCTTATTGATTAAAATTCTGAGGAATGCAATCAGTGGATAGCAAACAAAAAAGTAAGTTTTATAGATTCTAAGTAGAAAATTTACATGCTTTAGTTCAATTCACTGATAGGAAAAATGCTTCTGAAAATTGTAAGGTATAAATATGCAGGCTATGCTTTTAGGAATAACAAAACTTTTCATCTTTAATATATGAGGATATAATCTATCAGATTGAGGAAGATGAGAGATTTTAAAATATAAAACGTGATTTGCTACATTTATTGGCAATCCTATCTTCACATAAAAATTGCCTGAGGAGCTTTGGAAAATACTAATGCCCAGGTCCACACCCAGGCTTTCTGTTTTTCTTTGTGTTTCATTGTGGCACCAGATTCAAAACCTGTAAGTAATGCTAATGGGTAACTATGAGAATCACTGATCTACAAACTCAATCATTTGTTCACTTTTAAACAAATATTTATCATACCCTACTATGAATATTTGCTAGGCTATACTTATCAACAAAAGAGATATGGAATATATGCTCATAATTATAAACTTATTTAGTATTTGAGGTAATCATAAAAAATGAGACATCTTTATTAGGGATTTGAGTCTTTACACTTCCCACCCATTGACTTGCCTTCAAAATGTGGAAGATTATTCAGACACAGGATCATGTTCCTGAGCTTCCAGGAGTTTTGGTGGCAGTTTGTTTTGCTCTAACACCAGACTTGTAAGAAGTTGACTGAAAAATTTTAATGTCACAAGTAGCATCTGAACATAATTTAAAGGGCTATGCTTGAAACATCCTTTATTCCAGATACACCTTCAGGTTCTCAATGATAAAGAAAGGAAGTCAATACTATTGCACAAGTCAGCTGCCATATGCTATGGGAGAGAAAGTGTACACAAGGCTCTCAATAGAACTTGAAGAATTCTACTTTCAGAGTGTGAAAGAAATCGGAATTTCATCTGGGAGATGAAAATTGATTTTGAACTCTGGGATAAATTACCTATTTGAAGACTATAGGGGAAAAAAAGCTTGTAAATTTCCAGATAATTTTAGCCAGTTCTCTCTACATTGTTCTTACTCAGTGATGCTTTTGATGTCATCTAAAGTGCACTTGTTAGAAGTTTCTGTTTTGTAAAGGGAAAAATATTTCTAAATATTTGCAAATGTTATACAACAAAAAAATAATTGCATTGGTTTCTTTGAAGAAAAAACAACTGTTCTTTGCGTTAGACTTATTTTGAATGTGTTCTTTTACTGTGTGTACAGTGATACCATAAGGTGATAGCTCCCAGTATCCAAAGAAACCCTCCAGACCATCTGATGGATCACCTGCCCACTTACAGCCCTCTATATTTCCTTTGGTTGGTTAATCTCTCCAGTATTGCTAAGGACCATAATTTCACTCCTTTCTTCCTGATGTTGCCCATTCTACTCTAAAAATCTTTGACTTACATCCTGGCTGATGTGCATTTTGAATGCATACCATGCAGGCACTGTGTTTGACATTTCAATTGCATAAATTCTAATCCTCAAATCAAGTCTATGTGGTAGGAACTTCTCTCATATTTGGAATACATAAATTGAGGTGAAGTAGAGAAATATCAACTTGTTGAAGGTTATCAAGTACCCCACTTCAAAGCCTATATTATTTTTCTAGTTCAGCTTGTCCAGGATTCTACAGCATGGTGGTCTTTCTGCTTGATCATGTAGTGTAACTCTAGCCTTTTTGGACAAATCTGTTATTCAAGGTGCCATGTCCTTCTCAAAGCCTTCTCCTTTTCCACATCTGTTCTTATGTATCATGGTTCATACTGTCTTTGTTACCATTCCTTGCAGATGGGTCCAGGTGGGGCCCACAGGACTGTCTACATCCTTCAACTGTGTGTGTGGCACCCAAATGTGGTGACACCATTATTCCTCCTACTCTAGCACAATGTTTCTATTAATGCCCCCACAGGGCCCATCAGCCTTTTTGGCAGTCACGTTACTGATTCCTACTGAGCTTATTGTCAACTAAATGCCTAAATCTCTTTCACACATGCTCTTGATAAGTCATTTCACCCCATATTCCTATCTTTGTGCATTTTGTTTCTAAATCCAGGTGTAGGACCATACAGATATTCCTGTCACATGTAAAAATTATAGAGTCAGCCAGTCACTTCAGACTTTGGGTGTTTTGTTTTGTTTGTTTGTTTTAGCATTTTTCAATTTATTTATGCATCTGGGGGGGAGTAAAATGGGGAGTGGGAGAGAAGAATGGGGAAACTTTAGATTATGTAGAAGGAAATGAGAGGGAGGGGGTATAAAAATGGTTGAATGAGACAGACATCATTACCCTATGTACATGTATGATTACACAAATGGTATGAATCTACATCGTGCACAACCATAGAAACGAAATGATGTACCCCATTTGTGTACAATGAATTAAAATGCAGTCTGTAAAAAATTAAAAGATTAATAAAAAAATAAAATTAAAAAATGGGGAGTATTGTGACTCTATCATTTGATATATTTTATCTTCCTTATACCTTGAAGCTTGTAGTTTTTCAAATCTAGTCATATCAATTTCAGTCTATATTTAATTTATTGTCAAATCTCTTAATTTAATATGACTTGCAGCAGATCACAGGAAAACTCTGTGCAGGATGAATAAGAAGCTGGCATCAAGAAAGATGGAGCTTTCAGGCTATAAACCCAGCTGTCCCACTCAGTATCCTGCTCTTGTAAATCCTTAACAACTACGTGGATCTTGTTGTGTTCGTACAGAGGATTTGAATAATTACAGAGAATTTAAGAGTTGATGCTCAGGTAAGCAAAAAGTTATGAGTAGCTTAAAGCAATCAAACTATTGCTAGCCTGTTCACTCAAACTAAATTGTCCACACACATTAAATCCCAAGGAAAATAAAAAGCTATAAAACCATGGGAGAATAAAAGGGAATAAACACTGTATAATAATTTTGTCACCAAAAGAATCACTACCTGCTTACAATTATGTAAATATTATGTCTGGATGCACTGCAAAGTTATTATATGAGGTCAGAGATGAAAAACATATTTGAAAAGAGACCAAACTTTCTGCTTTTCCTTATCCCTTGGCCTTATTCTCTCCTTTCTCTCAAACCTTCAACAAATACTAAGTGACCTAAAAAAAAAGTAAAATAAAAAGAAAGAAACGCAAGAATGTTCCATGCCAGATAGTTTTTTATCTTCTTCCTCTAACAGCATCCAAGAAACTAAAAAGGGAAAAGTGGAGAGAGGAGGCAGATAATCAGAGTTGATTGTGAATCTGGGAAAAGTCTCAACTATGTATTGAGATTCACAAAAATGAAAGATGAAAGATCACAAGAGAGGAAATGAGTAACCATTTTGCCCATTGCCAGTGTTCTGCCCCCCATTCTTCCAGCTGTGGCCGATGCTTCAGCCTCAGCCTTCAGATTCAAGTTAGCGGCACATGCAAACCTCTCAGCTGCTGCACTTTCTGGGACTTAAGCTTGCCTTCTTTAGAATGCCCTAAAGATAGCATTCTTAGTAAACATACTGTCAGGCTGAGAAAATTTCATCAGGGGGATGCAACCATCCTCTCTTATTGGAAAGACTTTTCCACCTGCAAAGTGTAAACTACTGGAAATATAAAAGGTTTTTTTTGTTTTGTTTTGTTTTGTTTTTTGTAACATCAGCAGTCAAAAAAAAAAAAAAAATGCCTGATTCAGCTCTTGAGAAACTTTTTTTTTTTTAAACTTCTGCAGAGAACTTTATAAAGTGGTGCTAAGGCTGCCATCTTCAAAGTGTGTTCTTTGTGCCTATCACAGTGCACGGCATATAACAGGTATCTAACATATTTATTGTTTTAATTTATTGCCTATTTGTTGACAAACTATTACCTGAACTATCTAGGGTTAACTGACACTTTTGGTGTAAATAAGTTGTGAGAAGACATTGAGGGGTTTTCTTGGCTTTTTGTCATTTGTTGCTGTTTTCACCATGATTTTCAGGTGTGATTGAATTGCTCAGTCCTTTCCACCAAGGTAGAGGATGTCATATCTGAGCTTACAAAAACTCAACGTGTCCTTGAACTCTGAGAGTTTCTCAGTCAGATAACTGATACAGACCTGAAATCTTCATCTTAAACAGCTCTCAGGTGCTGTTGGTACTGCTGACTAGAAGTCACACTTTGAAAACCTACTCACCAATCCAACCCCTTTAAATGATAAAGGAGAAATAGAGAATGCCTAGAGAGGCATTCTGTTTACTTGAACAAGACACACATGCTCCCAGCTTAGGCATGTTTCTATTCTCTTACACTGCCCCTCCAAGTAATTGCAGCAAAAGGTAGAACAAAGGGGGAGAACTTGGTAAAGACGGCACCATTAAATGAGGATAGAACTTATGTGAAATTTGCAAATTAAATAAAAAGTTTTTACTTACTTTAGTGTTCTCCAGGGGGAAGCAAGAGGTTCTACAATCTCCTTTGCTAACTTCTTCCACATCTAAAAACATTATTCAGAACATTCCTGCTACAAACTTAAGCCCATTTTCCATTGCTAATGAGGCATTCTATATTATACTACTAAGGAGCTGATGTTGGAAAATAAATGTGTCTATGAAGTAACCACATTTAAAAAAAAAATTGAAATAAAAATAATTAAATGCAGCCAGCTGCTTTAAGCAACCATTTCATCACATGGTAAGAAAAGTATTCGAAAGCTATCCAAAATCTGTTCTCCTCCGTTACTTCTCGCCTTATTGCTTCACCACAATGAGCCCTATCAGTTATTGAATCCATTGTCTCAGTGCATTTCCTTGTTCTTTGGCCAGTCCTAAGCTCTTTCAATGAATGAAACTGTCTTCATCTATTTCTTTGTACTTATCTGGCTTTGTCCTGTTCACATGAAATTATAAAAAAACAAACAAAAACTATAGTTAGTCACAAAGAAAGGTAAATTTCTCTTCTCAATAGTTTAAAAGACTCAGTATCAGAAAGGGAAATAAGTAGGCCATGTACTGATTCTCAGTAAGTATGGCAAGAAAAGTTTTACCATTCCTAATTAAATCCATCACTTTTGTCCTCAGCCTTTGAGGTCATTAATCCATGAACCACTCTACTCACAGATATTCATCTTTAAAAAAGAAGGTGGAGTGGGACAAAAGAAACACACACATCTTTCTGTTTATAAGAATGAAGTTAGGTTGTACAAATCCAGAAAACCAGTAGTACATCTCATTGTATATTCTAGGTAATTACCCATTACAGAATGCACAGAATTATGAATTAGAGCTCCGTGGGTTGTTCTTGCTAGTGTTTTGATTTCATTGGTTTAACTTCTGTCTTCTGTATATTGTAGTCAAAGAGTTCTAACAATACTTGTTCTTATACTTTCTGAGGTGTGTAAACTTGAAATAACTAATAATAATGCATTGTCCTATACACCTAAATGTCAATTGGCTCACAGGGTAAAGCAAGAGTATATCCAGTTATATTGAATTTTTCCCTGCAACTTTTACCATATAAAAAATCTCAAACTAGAATAATAAGAAAGAAAATGTTCAGTGAAATATTTAACACCCACACACATGTTTATTGTTAAAATGTGACAAATGCTAATGCTAAATATTTTTTTCTCTCACTTCCCATTCCCATACCTTATAGTTACCCTGTTTGGGGCTCTTTTCTGGGAATTATTACAAAACCAAACTTTGCTATGATTCAGTGTTATTATTCTATATGTACCTGATTATATGTGCTAGGAATATTCCTAAGATACATGGGGATAGTAAGAATTTTGGTAATATAAATAGTATTCAAATATCCTGAGTCAATGTTTTTCAAACCATTCTTAAACAGTAAAAGAGTACATTTTGCAGCATTACCCAGCACACAGAAAACACACACACACACACACACACACACACACACACACACACATTAGAGAGATATTTGTACCATATGAGGCGTTTTCTGGCATTTTCTATTCTATTATAGTTTGTTGTTTAAAAAGTGTTGGTCAAGTCACACTAAATAAATTTTAGCACTGATTAAATTCACAAACATCTCATCTTTTGAATTAAGGGAACTTGATGTTTTTACGAAACTCTTATTCATGATCATATAGTCCCTTGTTATGTTAATTGCCTTTCAATTTGTCTCTTTACCATTTTAAAGTTTGGATACAAGGATCTTTTGAAACGATGACGCTCTGTTTGGTTAAGAAAACTACGAAATATGTTATAAAATTGGAAACAGTGTAATATTAGATAATGTCATGACTACTTAAGATGCAGTTCTAAATGAATGCTTTGCAGTTGCTGTCTCTGGTGTGCAGAGTATGCAACCTATGGTGTCACAAGCCCTGCTACCTTTGTGCTTCAACTCCTTCGGGCTTATCTATACTTACTTTCTATACATCTGATCACTCCTAGCAGAAGTCTAAAGAAGCATCCCTAGCGATCTTTAATTCATATGATTAAAAATTCAAAAGAAGCTCTTGTACTAGCTGTTCAACTATGTTCCTAAGCTGTAATTCAGAGTTCAAACCCCAGCAAATTGAAGGTTAGGTTAACAAGATCATTCAGTGGAACTGCATTAAACCGTGGCGACTGGAACGGTAGGTGAACTGTTTCATGCATGCTCATTTGCAGAAGATAAACCAAGGATGAGCAAACTTATTTCACTGGAAATCTTGCTATCTAATTTGATTTTTTAACCTACTTTCTTCAGCAAGGTTTAAAAAGAAAAGTACATGAAGCTGACTGTGGATTTTGTTTACTATATACAAAAATTTTAAAACAGAAGAAAATCAACATACAGTGTTACATTGAATCTTACTTGGAAATTGAGAAATTAATTTTTTCTTTTCTGATATTAGTTTTCTCAAATAAATCTGACGTTTCAGAGGCATATATTTTTGCTGCTCCAAACTGAAATGTGCTATCACACTAATTTGGGGAAACATCATAAATTTAAAATAAGCCTTTAATGGTAATATTGAAAGTCCTAAACTTCTGTAGGTATAGTAGTAAGAAGTCAACATTATAATATCAATTCCCTACTTTTGAAAAATAAAATAACCTAAATTATGAGCTAGAATATCTGAGAACTGAGAATAGGGAGTTCTGGCTCAGTTGCTCTCTAGCAGTATATCCTTGAGAGTCATTTCATCTTTTTGGACCACACTTTTCTCACCAGTAAAATGAGATAAATGACAACATGACCTCTTCTGTGGAAAAAAAGGTCCCTTTTCATGAGATATCATCCTTCTAAGTTTTTTACATAAAATGACATTAGCTCTATATCCTTATGACTGATAGAAGAATGGGTGGAAAAGAAGTGATGACATAGAATATATTATTTTAAGTAAAATATTACTTCTCCCCACCAAAAAAATTACTTATGGCATTGAAAAAGGCAAATAAGACTCCCCAGAAGAAGGTGAAGAAAATGTCACAAATTACAAATCTGGCTTGAAATACATAAAACAGAATAATTGAGATAAATTTAGAAAATATTCCTGCCTCCTATACAATTGTTGCACATAAAGGAATGAAATAAAAACTTTTAAAATGTGAATGTTATTACCAAAAAAAATTAGTATTTTGCTCTAAAAGTGCACGAGGATAGAATACTTAAATGAAAACTCTAAGTTTTGGAAAAAGTTAAAATAAGTATCTAAAACAGCAGTAACATATTTCAAATATCACTTTCAGTCAGTAAGCATGAGATGCTACTGTAAATAGCACCTTGAAAGAATTGGTATATCTGCATAATAGTGTTGTTATAGTTCATACATCTTTGAAATAATTAGTTAAGCATGCCTTAATAATTGACTTTTTAAAATAGGGATGCCTGATTCTCATCATCTTGTTTATCTGTATTAAAAACTCCTCTACTTCATGAACATATTCCATGAAAAAACTGAAAGCAAGGTAAAATTTAAAAAAAAAACAATATGGTTTCTTTCACAAAGGGATGTGTTTATGCAAAAATATACATACTTTGCTTGTTAGGTTCAGAGACTTCTCTAGATTTTCAGTTTTTCTCATATCTACATCATAGATACAAAATTACCAAAGCAAAGTGACCAATCTGTATTAAGAGCTTTGGGATTTTAATATCATAGGTTCCAATTTCAAACCACTCCATTTGTTGTGTGAATCCTGGCAAATCACCCTGCTTCTCTGATCTCCAATTTCCCAGTCATGAAAGCAGAGATGACTTCCACTCATGGTATTATTGTGAATTTGAATGAAGTAATACATATAATGCTTGCCACATTGGAGTGACTCAATATGTTATTTATTAGGTTATTTTTTTGTCTAATATGGATCTAGCAGTAATAATTTCCCAGAAAGAAAAGGAATCTTCCAAAGCATACACTAAATAATGATTCTTCTATTTCATATCATACTGCACCTTCCAATTAAGATAATCTTCAAAGTATGTAGATATTGTATTCAAGATCCTGTAAATATTAAGAAGTACCGGGCATTATGAATTGAACTATTTCTGTTGATGTGGTAAGAACACATTTCAAAAGAAAGAAGAAGAAAACAGTCATAAGACAGTAATGAGTAGGATAAAGGAAACAGAGCAGAGTCATTGTTACCAGGATGTGACAGGAAAAGATGAACTTTAAGTGAAGACTTGAAGAACGTGGAGGCATTCAGCATCAAAATGTCCAGGGTGTACTGTTCCTGGCTGAGGAAGTAGACAGAGCCAAGGCACCATGGCAGGAGTGTGACACCTTGTCTGTCAAACACCCTGTGCAACTGGATGACAAGAGGGAAAAACCTAAGAAAGGTAACACAAGCAAGAGGATGGCAAAACTTCTAGAAGGTCCTTAGGACTTGGACATTGCTCTGAATGAAATGACAGGGCAGGGGAGGTCTGTAGTGTTTTGAAGAGGATTAAAGTGCTACAGCTTCTTCAAGTGGGATTAACTAGTGCTGTTTGGGATCAGATCAGCTCCAAGGACTCTGTCTTGGTACTCATGTGTCTCAGGTACACTAGATCCATTTTGAATGCTATTCTTTGTTTTACATCATTGTCCTGGACACTATCATCACCTATCAGAGAACTTGTCTTCCAAGAACCACCTAGCTCTTCCACTTCTCCAAAAAATTCTTCTTCAATTAAGCTCATCTTCTGTGATCCCTGAACACTTCCCATGTCTGCTCTGCATTACATCCGTGTACCCATCCACATCCTTTAGCAGATTTCAAGAACTTTGAGAGCAATGATGATAGCATTCCCACTGACACTATGAAAAATAATATGTAGTTAGTGCTTAACATGTGCCAGGTATACTCTTCAGTGCTTTTAATGTATCATTTTATTAAATCTTTAATTCCCCTACTCTTATTTTCCAGATGAGGAAATTGAGATTCACAGAACTAAGGTAACTTGTTTGAGATCTTCTAGCTCGAAATTAGTAGGGCAGAATTTCAGAATCAGGTCTCAACTACTCCAAAGAACTTGATCATTGCTCTGGGTCACCTTTGAATTATTCGTTTTATAGGTCCCTGGTACTTGGCTGATAGTGTGTGTGTGTGTGTGTGTGTGTCTGTGTCTGTGTATTTGTGTATGATTACCTGGATTAATGTCCTTACTTTCCATTTTGTAGCCACAACAAAACCTTGACTAACTGAAATTAATTTGGCGTATCCTTCATTTAATCTGAATTTTGTTCATTTCTTGCTGTGGTCTGCTTTTACTGGAATGTGGCACATCACAAGGAACAATTTTTGCTTTTGATTTTCAATCTAAATTTAGCAAACTACTGAAATATTTGAGGTCAGTGCATAATCATCCTTGGTCACTACACCTTGGACATCCATATGGGTGATACTCATTCTTGAGAAATTATGATCATAATGAAGAGCAGAAGATCATGTGATCCTGAAACTTCAAGGAAGGATATATGTTTTATTCTCGGGCAATTCACTAAGGAATCTTTTTTAAAAATAAGATTTTAGAATAAATTTAACAAAATGAGTCAAAGCACACATTTTTGTAAAATGTTTAGAAACCACACCACTCAAAAGATCTTGTTTCTCAGCAATGACAGATTCAGTTCAGTGTCCCCTCATTCTGCAGGCTTAGTTGTGTGATCTGATGACCACTTGCCTCCATTTGCATCTATGTGCATGAGGCCTTTATTTCTGGACCAAGGAAGGCTACTTTATGCACACATGAGAGTTCAGAAATACTGGGGATTACCATACCAACACCACTGCCTGCACTACTCATCTAACAACTCTCTGCTCACTGACTCCCAGGTGGGGATATGTAAATATCCCAGCTCCATCATCTCTTGGATGGGGTCATTCTGAGGTTCTGAGGTGTGTATTTGTGCATGTTCCCAGCAAGAATAAACTCCAGCCACACACTGTGATAGTTGGCTTAATAAAACACTCTTTAATGGATGATTTCACTTCCCTGGGCCTCTCCCCAGGGTAAGACTCACAGGGTGGCACCTCAGCTAATGTTTCCTGCACTTCCCTAATAAACTGTTTGACTTTACATCCTTATCTCAAGTATGACTTCTAGGGAAACTCAAACTAAGACGGAAGACATTCTGGGTGAGTTTCCACCTCAAGGAAGAAAAGAAGAGGCAGGCATTTCTCTTCCTTGAGTGCTCTTCGCTTTAGTCACAAATGTACCTTATATAATTGTTATTATATGTGATCTCAATGAGAAATTAAGATGATTGACTGATATTTTACATTAAGTCCCACCTGTGGAGATATTGAGGCTACAAATGGCTATTTTAGGGGCTGACTCTATCCTATATCTTGATTCAAAAAAGCAATAAAGCATCTGGGTGCATGGGAAAGATTCTCACAAAAAAAAAAAAAAAAAAAATAGAACTTTGTGAACACCTATAAGAACAAATGAGTTACATGAGGAAATTTCAGACTCCAAGAAGTAACAAGAGTATGACACTTAATGATATCCAAAGCTATAGCTACAAGAATTAATTTTCAAAGCACTTTCTGCACCATAAATTTTAGACAACATATAAGACAAATGTTACTATTATAGCATTGACTGACAGATATACAGATGCTATCATATGAAATAACCTATAATCTATTTCCAAAGTTTTAGAAAACTTTTCCTTATCATAAACTAACTTTTAGATAACTAAATTTTATCAGAGTTGTTCATATCTATGAAATTTACAGTAAAATTTAATCTACCTCAAAAATAATTTATAAAAGATTGTCTGCATCTTAATTTTTAAATATTTAACTTCTACTTACAAAATCAGTCCAAAATTCTTAATGAAAACTTGAGTGTGTGACTATCCACTCAACATCATTTCTCCATGTTAAATGTTTAAAATAATCTTCCTTTTAATAAAACTGATATTTTCTTTGTAACACAAAATTTTAGCAGTTTATTGTTGTTGTTGTTAATAGAAGAGAGTGAATTCTTTACTTTTATTCTAAGCACCTGATGAGTTTGCCTAAGTCCTCAATGAAAGCTAGTAGCTCCAAAATTTAGCACTATCTGAAAACCAAATCCTTTTCCACATGATGTAATTCAGTTCAAAATTAATTTTAAGGAATAGAAATCCCCCACTGCTCATTGGTGTACTGGGTATAATATGTGTTTTTAGATACAGGGTAAACAATTTACTTTAGTATCAAGGAAACATCAGTTAAGATTTTATTAGAATTCTAAAAATGAATAGTAAGCCCAGCCCATGCTTGTTGTAATAGCTAAAATAAACTTGCTGCTCACACTATGGTGACTTAGCTAAGCTCTTCTTTCATTTCGTCTAACTGCATGGGGCAGCAGCTGGCCTTTTTTTAACACCCTTGGTATGTTTACTGCAGTCATGTAACTTTGTCTCAGAGGGCTGGGGCTGTTGCTAAGCCTGGACCACACCTTCCTCCTGCTTACCTAAAGTCCATTGGTCATGGTTTCATAATCAGGCAATTTGCACAGTGTCAACATGGGGGCATTGGCAACAAATATCCTCTCTGTTTCTACAGGTGTTGCATTTTTGGCTCCCCTGGTGACTACTAATCATTCAATTGGACTAAAAAGATATATTTTAAAAAACATTGTCCTGGCATTGCTGAGAACATGCATATAAGGCCATGAAGGTCTACACAGCAAGGATTGCACAATAACCCATTAAAATAAACATTTGCAACCACAGATAGCTGGACTGAAATCCTGCTCTGATACAAATAACATCTGGACAACTTTTGTTCGCATCTTCCAGCATAAAACACCCTTGAGAAAAAATAGAAGGCAAGCTGAAAGACAAAGGACCTCTAAAGGTTTTATTATGCTATGGGTGTGGTGCTGTAAATTTGAGGGGGGTTCTGACCAGAGTTGCCAAACCTGAATTTAAACAGCATGTTGTTTTTAAAAGTTGTAACACTGGTAAGGAACAATTCGGTTTTCTAACATAATTAATCCAGTGTGAAATAGAGTGACTGGAAAACATCCAGTGGTTTAAAAATAACTCAATTATTTATAAGTTCCACAGTGCTATAGGAATCCACAGTAAAGAGAAGAGAGGGAAGCATCTTAGTATGAAGCATGTCTTTCTTATTCAGCAAAGGCTTGAGAAGCTGAGGAAAGCAATCCAACAGTAGAAATCTATGCCTGGGGCCAAAGACACTGAATTTCCCTTGGATTATGGAGCAGGCTAGTGGGCAGGAAAATATTTCTTACTTTGAGATTTATATATTGCTGCTGCATATTAGTATACATTAGTAATACTGAAAGAACTGAACAATGTGGTGTGGGGTAGAAGAGTGCAGGGAAACAGAGGAGGAGGCCTGGGAAAGAAAGAAAAATGAGCAGCTTTTGTAAGATCTTCAACATAGGCCATGAATCATACTCAGCAGTGAATGTACTTTAATTTCTAATGTTCTTTGATGTGAAGCAAAATAATTACAAGCTGAAAGATACTAGCAAGTATTATATTCAATATAAAGATAAAGAAATTAACCATAAATAAACCCCTATATAAAATCTTATGCTTAGGGCGGGCTCATAGCTAGCAGCTATATATTTGTGTCAGCTACAGCTGGCCACTAAACAAAGGAACTGAAAGTTTGCTTTAGTAATATTAACGTCTTGAAATATTTCACAGTTATCTCAAGCATATTTTGCCCTTTCCACTACTTAAAGGGGGCAAACTAGAAGTGGCAATAGTCTCAAAAGGCCAAGTCAGAAGTTAGAAGGATTGAGTTCTAAGATCTGCCTTGAAAACACTAACTGGCTTTATCAAATCATTTAATTTCTTAAATTCTTCCTTGTTTCAACAAGAGTGCAGAGATAAGAAAAAGACAAAAGGAGAACTTGTTTATTCATCTGCTCCATAAGCACAGTGAGTCTAGTAAGTTTCAGACAATCCTTATATATTGAATTCTTTTAACCTTGAAAATAAACAAAATATGAAACATAATAATATCATTTATTTACTAGACTGAACAATCACACTTTTGATGTGCTAATACCCATGACAATGAAAGTAGTTGTCAGTTATTTAGGCAAACCATTAAGATGAGACTATAAATGCATTTTTTAAAAAAAATCAGGTGTTGCTTATTTAAGTATTACCCAATAGCTAAATCTCAGTCATCTCATGATAAAGCTCTTATCGAAGATCTATGACAATGGGAATATTGAAGGAGTATATTGAGGAATGTTTATAGTGTATCCAGGTGGTTATATTTAATCACTGTACTAATAACTGGGAGATCACTGCTAAAAAATTTCTTACATCTTTTGACCAAGGATCAAGTTGATAAATAGGCTCATTACTATCTTTTTCTTTGGCATCAATTTTCCATGACTTTTCCACTAATTTTTTTTTTTTTTTCTGTTACTTTTATCAGGTCAGTGGCCAATATCCAACTACCAGTGGTCTTTTGCTTCTTTGTCCCTGACCAAACTATAAAGGCACAGTACACCAAGAATACTTTGCTGGCACTGTCTATGCAATACTGCAAAATTCTTCTGGGAATAAACCAGGATAAATCTTACTGATGAGGTCAGTGTGCTGTTTATGCATGTGTAAAGAGAAAAACGGACACTCTTGGTTCTGACTAGTGTCCCTTTGTACCAAGGAAACCATTCATTGGTCCACTCATTTCAAATAATCTTTTCCTATATGGATTTACTTAAGGCCTAACTTGTGCGAATTATGTTAGATATCAGACTGGAGAGAATGTATTGTTTCAAGGGGTGAAAATCAATGTGATATATCAGTGTTAAATAAAGCGAGGCCAGCACTGCCCCTAAGAGAGTGGAGAATGACTTCAGTGAGAACAAGTCATTTGATGTGGGTTTTTTCCCCTTTATTCTAATGTGTTCTTTTTAGATATACATGAAAGTTGAATGTATTTTGACATATTATACATACATGGAGTATAAGTTTTTATAATTGGGATTCCATTCTTGTGGTTGAACATGATGTGGAGGTATAGGTCATGTATTCATATAGGAACATGGGAAAGTATGTCAGATTCATTCTACTATCTTTCCTATTCCCATCCCCCTTCCGTTTATTTTCCTTTGTCTAATCCAATGAATTTTTGTTCTTCTCTACCCCACCATCCCTTAATGTGAGTTAGCATCGGCATATCAGACAGAACATTCAGCCTTTGTTTTGGGGGGATTGGCTTATTTCACTTAGCAGGACAGTCTCCTGTTCCATTCATTTACCAGCAGATGACATAATTTCATTCTTCTTTATGACTGAGTCATATTCTATTATGTATATACACAATATTTTCTTTATCCATTCATCTGTCAAAGGGCACCTAAGTTAGTTCTATAGATTAGCTATTGTGAATTGAGTTGCTATAAACATGAATGTGGCTGAGTCACTGTAGTATGCTGATTTTAAGTCTTTTGGGTATTTGCTGAGGAGTGGGATACTGGGTCAAATGGTGGTTCCATTTCTAGGTTTCTGAGGAATCTCCATAGTGCTTTCCATAGTGGTTGCACAAATTTGCAGTCCTACCAACAAGGTACGAGAGTATCTTACTCCCCACATCCTCACCAACATTTTTTGTTACTTGTACTGTTGATAATTGCCATTCTGACTAGAACAAGATGAAATCTCAGTGTGGTTTTAATTTGCATTTCTCTAATTGCTAGAGATGTTGAATATTTTTTCATATATTTATTGACTGGTCATATTTCTTCTTCTGGGAAGTGTATGTTCTATTCCTTTGCCCATTTATTGATTGAATTACTTGGGAGTTTTAGTGTTGAATTTTTCTTCAAAAGTAGCAGGCATAAGTGGGCACAGTGGTGCATGCCTTTAATCCCAATGGCTCGGGAGGCTGAGGCAGGTGGATCATGAGTTCAAAGACAGCCTCACCAAAAATGAGGTGCTAAGCAATTCAGTGAGACCCTGTCTCTAAGTAAAATACAAAATAGGGCTGGGGATGTGGCTCAATGACGAGTGTCCATGAGTACAATCCCCGGTACACCCCTCCCCCACAAACAAACAAACAAACAAACAAACAAACCAGGCATCTGCTTGCTAAGTAACAAGACAAACAGGTTCTGGACAGAGAGAAGAGACATTAAACTACATGATATCTAGGGACAATGCCAGTCTTTGTTGTCACTTGAGAATAAAGTACAAGGAAGCATGTGACATGAAATGCAAATTGAGCAAGATTGGGACTACTTTGTAATAGAAGGCAGCCACGGAGTTTACTCTTAAGACAGTGGAGTGATGGAATAATAACATGGATGCTGCAAAG
This sequence comes from Sciurus vulgaris, assembly GCF_902686455.1. Classification (NCBI taxonomy): domain Eukaryota; kingdom Metazoa; phylum Chordata; class Mammalia; order Rodentia; family Sciuridae; genus Sciurus; species Sciurus vulgaris. The sequence goes on along the minus strand of NC_136463.1, from coordinate 100,363,989 downwards.
AGGTAAGTGAACATTGCTCACTAGTCTTTAAAAACAGAATAGATTCCATCTTTCCATGTTTTGCTTCTGTGTGAAGTTGAGAGATGAAGGAAAGATGGCAACTCATAGCAGCCTAGCCTAATTTGCCCTGCTCATCACTCCTAATCACCTGTCCTTCTCTCCTACTCATGAGTTACCAGCATAGATTTACTTCTCCACCAAAGAAGAAAAGACATTAATACCAGTGTTAGTCGGCTTCTCATTGCTATGACAAAGATAACCAACAGGAACAACTTATAGAAGGAAAAGTTTTGGGGGGCTTACAGTTTCGGAGGTTGCAATCCATCCTCAGCCAACTTCATTGCTCTAGGCCAAGGTGAGCAAAACACCAGGACACAATGGCGTAGCAGAGAAGCACTGTACTATTCCACTAGTGGCAACCAGGAAGCAGAGAAAACAGAAGCCAAGGACAAGATTTATAATCCCCAAGGGCATGACCCCAGTGACCTACTTCCTCCAGTCACATCCCACCTGCCTACAGTGAGCACCCAGTAATCCATTCAAATTAATTATCCATCAAGTGGATTAATCCACTAATTAGGTTATAGCTTCAATAATCTAAATGATGTTATCTCTGAAAATTGCCCAACCTGAGTTTTTATTCGGAGACACCTCACATTCAAACCATAACAACTTCCCCAACAACAACAACAACAAAAATACAAAACCCTTGAATTAAACTGAAGTTTCAATCTGTGGCTACAAGAGCTGTATTCACAGAAGGAAAAGCGAAGTGGTGATCTAGGCATTGATCCCGATAATTCAAATATTCTTTATTCAACATCACCTCAAAAATTTTCTTACTTTATTTGTCTCTATACTTTGTACAAAAGGAATTATTTTCTAACAGATCACTCCTTTGCTTTTTATGTTGTATTATGCATCTACAGACTTAATGAGACCATATAAACAAACTTTCTGGCACCTCACAGAATCAGCAACAGTTCTTTTAAAAAGTGGAAGAAATAAAGATTATTCCAAGACGAAATGCTAGCATTATGACCCACGCAGACCACCTGGAATTCTTTAAACCATTATACTCAGTAACAATTCTTCTCATGCAATGTAGCTTGCACTTCCTAATTTCTCAGGAGATACTTACTTGGACACTGGCTCTTTGTTTTCAACTGTTTTCCTGCCCTTGCAAATTAATCCCCACCTGTAGTCAAAAGCTTCCATTTATGAAATCACAACAATTGTTTAAGTCATTGGATTAAGAATGGAAAACTTTGTCATTTTGAGATGTGGGGAAAAGAAAAGGATATTTTAAATGAGCTGAACAATCATCTCATTCAGTTTTATCTTTAAATATAAAATAATAAAGAAAATTAATTGGATATTTCTGGGGCTAGGAGACTAAACTGTAGCTGCTTTTTTATTCTTTAAAGGCAAATGGCAAAAACACTAGTGTAGATCTTCAATGGCCTTTATAATCATATGAATCATTCACTCATTTCATAGAAGCTACACTCTAGTATCACCAACTAGAAGGCTAAAATAACTGAGCTAATTACTGGGCTCCATTTTGCTTAGCTACTGTGGGATAATTGGAATCATATAAACTTACTTAGTTACACAAAGAAAGAGTCACATGAGAATCTGTCACTGAATTCAAACTAGAATTTCTTTCGTCAACTAAATTATTCTAAACCCTAAATCATTTTTACAACAAATGATGCCTTCGATCTACAGTTAGTCAACCAGATAATTGCCATTTCTCCCAGTTCTTCATGTTGTGAAAATTCAGTTGGCTTATTGTGGGAGAGGACTATGACCTGCTCTTTTCTGTGCCCTGTGTGAGACACAAATGATGAGGCCACAGCACAAAAATCTAATGATTAAGTGGTGAGCTTAAGACTTCTACTTCCAACTGGGAAGCCACAGGAAGCAGCCTTATTCTTGTGATACATACAAACAAAAATTGACTAAATATATGAAATTATAGATTTTTAAACATTACACACCCAGCCATGAAGGACAGTGATCTCTGAAAGGCAGGGGAGGAGTGAGGTGAGCCCTACCACTGCCCTAGATTAGTGCCTCTGGAGTTTCTGCAGCACCAACCAGGGAAAGGGAGGCCAGCCAGCAAAACTCCTTGAGTTGATAGAACGATCATGAGAGTCTGGAGAAACCCAGGTAACTCAAGTCTGAAGAAGAGAATATCAAAGAGGAATGAACTACACAGAGAAAGATCTCCAGAAACCTGTAACGGTGGACTCAATTGTGGTCAATGAAGAAATCACCATGAACCAGGACCAAAGAACACAAAAGGATTAGAGGTAAGAGATCGGAGGGACCATGCAGAGCTGGGAATTGTGCCTATCCCTACCAGCCAAACTGAAAACCTCTTTAGTAGGACATTGAATAAAGTCCTTAGCTCAGGATCTTGCCTGACTAGTGGGAAATAAGAAGTCACAAGCACTGCTCCAGTCTCATCAGACAAATCCTAAAATATCTGAAAGATTCCAACTGTGTTCATATAACTTAACTGTATTACAGAATAAAGCTCTAGAATATTTATAGAAACACAGAAAGCTTAGCCATCTAATAAAATAAAATTTATAATGCCTGGCATCTACTCAAATAGTACCAGGAATGCCAAGAAACAGGAAAACATGGCCCATGATGAGAAGGAAAATCAAACATGCCAACCCAGAACTTCCACAGATGTTATAATGAGCAGATAAGGATGTACATGTAGCTTTTATAACTGTACTGTGAAAGGAACAATCATGAAAAGATATTTTCAAAAAACATAAAATCAAGCATGTAAACATTAAAATCTAAGCCAGGTACAGTGGCACATGCCTTTAATCCCAATGACTTGGAAGTCTGAGGCAGGAGGATCAGGAGTTCAAAGCTACCCTCAGTAAAAGCAAGGCACTAAACAACTCGGTGAGATTCTGTCTCCAAACAAAATACAAAATAGGACTGGAGATGCAGTTCAGTGGTTGAGTGCCCCTGAGTTCAATCCCTGGTACTCCCCTCTAAAAAGAAAAAGATAAAATCTGTAATGTCTAGAAAGGAATCCCATTGGAAGGAGTGAATGGTAGATTGGAAGTTGCTAAAGAAAAAAATTGGTGAAACTTGAAGACATAATAATATAAGAAAAATAAGAATAATAATGAATATATAGAGCAAAAATGCTTTTTTGAAAATGAATAGAGAATTAGGGAGCTTTGGAACAAACTTGAATGCTCTAATAGATGTTTAACTAGAGTCTTTGAAGGAAACTAAAGAAAAAGAATGGACAGAAAAAAGTTTAAAGAAATAATGACTGAAATTTTACAAATTTGATGAAAACTATAAACCTACAGATCAAATAAAGAAAACTCAAGCAAAATCAAACAAAAATAAGGAAAAAAAAATCAAACAAAACATACCAGGTCATGTTGTAACTACATTGCTCAAAACCTGAGTTGCTGAGAAACTGTTGAAAGTGTCCAAGTATATATAAAATATATATATGTACATATATACATTTCTTTAGGTAAAGAATGATTTTACATACCGAGGAGCAAGGGTAATGATGTAACAGATTTATTATCAAACCAACAACAGCTGGAAGACAAGGAATTGTCATTTTTAAAGAAATGAATGAATGAATAGAATAGAATTCTATGCAAAAGAAAATATCTTCCAAAAACTAAAGTAAACTCAAAACTTTTACATACATGCAAAGGCTGACAGAATTTCACTTGCATGTCTATAGTAGAACAAATGTTAAAGGAATTATTTCAGACTTAGCAATAATAGATGAGAATATGGATCTATACAAATACAAGAAAAATACTGGAAAAGATAACTATATAAGCAAATCTTAGTATTAAAAATCTTTAAAATATATGGACAGTTTAATCAAAAAGTAAAAATATTTTTTCAGATTTATAGCATATGTGTAATCAAAATTGAAAAAAAAAAGTAGTTTATCATAGGAGAAGAGTGGTAGAAAAGTATACTCTGGCAGAGTTTTTATACAGGACTGTGATAAGTTAAAGACATGTACAAAAGTCATCTCCAAAATATTGAGTCACAAAGAGTAAGAGCTAATAATCCAAAAGTGACATGAAACTATCACAAAAAAAAAAAAATACACTCAATTCAAAAGGAGACAGAAAATACAGAAGAAAGGAAATAGCTAATAGCACAAATGCAAAACCAATAGCAAACAATAGGCTTAAACCTAATAACATCAATGATCACATTAAACAGAAATAATCTAAAAATTCCAATTAAAGATAGAGATTATCAGGTTGCATTAAAAAGCAAGATCTAACTCTAAATTCCCTACAAGAAATATAATTAAATATAAAGACAAAAATGAGTTGACATCAAAAGCATGAAAGATTTACCATGTGAGCACTAATCAAAGGAAGGATTGAGGGTCTTTATTAATTTCACAGCAACTTGACTTCAGAGCAAAGAATGTAACCAAGGAAAAGTTGGTCATTTCATAGTGATGAACAGCATCTATCCAACAAAAGAATGTGACAATCCTAAATTTTGATGTTATTAGCAACAAAGCTTCAAAACACACGAAGAAAAGCTGATATAACCAGAAGTGAAAATAAATGAGTTCATCATTATAATCAGGGATTTTTTTTGGGGGGGGGGGGGGGGTCGCTATTTGTTTTTTGTTTGTTGCATGGTACTGGGATTGAATTATAGTAAAAGATTTCAATATACATCTTTCAATAATTGATAGAATAAATAAAAAAAATCAACAAGGATATAAAACAACTGAAAAAAATCATCAACCAGTTTGAAGTTATTAGCTTTCATTGAACAGTACACTCAATAATAGTGGATTGCACATTTTTTTCAAGTGATCAGGGAACATTTAAAAAGATACCTTATTTGAGGTTCATAAAACAAAACTCATTATATTTAAAATTCAAAATAAGCATGTTCTCTGACTAACATGACATTAAAATTTAAATAAATGAAAACCTGCAAATATTTATAAGTGACAGAACACATTCCTAAGAAATCAATTGATCAGAAAAAAAGGAATCAAAAGGGAAATTAGAAAGCCTTTTGAAATTAATGAAAATGAAAATACAATATATGAAAATGTATAGATCCTGCTAAAGCAGCACAAGCCACTACCAGCAGGGGAATTATCTCACTAAATGACTATTTCTAAACTAAAAAACTTTTCTGTTTTCCTCATTTTCTCAGGGACATTGACTGTGTAGGTTCATGTTCTTTCCCCAGGTGTCTCATTGCCTACCTTGAAAACTTGAGGAAGTCCAGGACTTACTGCCCACCACCAGATAAAAAGATGCCAAATCGGTCAAGATCAAAACATAAATAAATAAGGATAATGTGAAATTTAAAGTTCAGTGCATCAGATTACTTCATTAAGCCTTAGTCATCATGGACCATGAGCAGGCAAAGAAATAGAAGCAGCCCCTGCCACACATTTGGCAGTAAAGGAGTTAAAATGTCCAGAACTGATGCTTTGAATGGTTTTAAATACTGAAAAATTTTAGTCTTAATTCAATACTTCAGGACACACTGTAAAATACTGGTAAAAGGAGAACAGAGTAAGTCCAAAGAAAATCTGAAAAGGAAAAAAAAATGAATATTATAGCAGAAATTAATGAAATAGAAAGCATAAAAACAATAGGAAAATTCAATGACACTAAAAGCTATTTCTTTGAGAAAATTAACAACATTGATTAACATTTATCTGGATTTCTCAGGTAAAGAGAAAAATCCACTTTACCAGTATCATAAATGAAAGAAGTAGCTAAGAGTCTACAGATATTAATTAGAAGGATAATAAGAATGTGTCATGAACAATTTTGTGCAAGTAAATTCAAAATTTAAGCAGAATGGAGAAATTCTTTGAAAGACTCAAACCATCAAAATTCACTCGAGATCACTTGAGTGAGATCTTATGAACAGTCCTTGTATCTTTCAGATAAATCGAACGCTTTGTTTAAAAAACGTTCAAAAAATGCTCCATTTCAAATGACTTTAAAAGTGTATTCTACCAAACATTTGGAAACAAACTACTATCGATGCTATATAAATTCATTCAAAAATTCGAAGAATACAGAGTACTTCTTTGTTCATTCTGTGAGGCTAATCTTAAGCTCATATGAAAACCAATCAAAATCATTACAATAGAAGAAAACTACAGTCCTTCTCCCCTCCTGGCATGCATGCAGAAATTTTGAGTGAAACATAAGTGAGTCAGATGCAACGATATACAAGCAGGGTCATAGTACATCACCACCAGCTGTGGTTTATCTGAATGATACATGGCTGACTCAACTGTTAAAACTAAACCATGTAATTTACCACATTAGCAGAATATAAGAGAAAGATCATATGATCACCTCAATAGAAACACACCCACACCCCCCCCACCACCACCACACACATAGGTACACACACTCTGTCTCTGTCTCTCCCTGTCTCTAAGGCATCTGGCAAAATTCAACATTTATTCCTGGTTAAAAGAAAAAATGTAAGCAAAATAAGAATGGAAAATTCCAAAGCCTTAAAAAAGTATATCAAGGAAAAAAGTATAGCTAACATCATATCTAAGGTGAAAGACTCAATCTTTTCTATTGTAGGTTAGGAATAAGACAAAAATCTTTGTTCTTGCCATTTCTATGATATACTACAAGTCATAGCAGCTCAATAAGCCAAGGGGAGAGTGTCATTCAAATTAGAAACAAAGGACTAAAACTATCTTTATTCTCAGATGACATCATCATCTGTGCAGAAAACCCCATGGATCTACAAAAACTGCTCACAAGTTTAATAAATCACTTCAGCAAGTCTAAAGATTAAAATTCTAATGCAGATAGTCACACACTACCAAAAAACTATGTGAAAGTAAAAATTTTAAAATGCCATTTACAGTGTCATAAAAATGTGAAATTCTTAGAAATAAAACAAAGGATGCTTAACATCTATACGTTAGAAACTATAAAATGTTCAACACCTATATGCTAGAAACTATAAAATGTTGCTGAAAGAAAATGAAGGAGACTTAAAGAGAAATGTAAAAATTCTCATTGGGTGGAAAGGTCAATAATATTAAGATATCATTTTTTTCCAAATGTATCCATAGATTTAATGTTATCTCAAGTAATATCATCAAGGTTTATGGAGAAATTGACAAGTCAATTTCAACAACCATATGGAAATGTAAAATACCTAGAAAAGCCAAAACAATAGTATAAAAATACAACAAATTTGAGAATAACAATCTAATTTTAAAGGTAGAATAATATGGCAACAATCAAGACTTCTAGAAGTATTGGCATAAAGATAGACAAACATATCAATGGAATAGACTAGCAAGGCCAGAAATAAATCCACCCACTCAGATAGCTTATTTTTAACAAAATAAGATTTTGTTTGAAGATAATTAGATGCAGAAATTGTATTCAATGGATATTGTTGGAAAATTGAATATTAATAGGAAAAAAATGAACTTCCATCCTTATCTTGGGCCATGTACAAAAATTAACAACTGCATCATCAACCTAAGTGTGAAATATAAAACAATATAACTTCTAAAAGAAAATTTATGTGTCATTGGGTAGTCAAATACTTTCAAAATATACTCTAAGCATGATTCTGAAAACAAAAATTAGAAAACAGTTTGCTAACATCAAAAATGAAAACATCTGTGCTTTAATAGACAATGTTAAGATGTTGAAAAGGGAATCTGGAGACAGAAAAAAGTGTCAAATAAGTATCTATTAAAGAATTTTTATTCAGTACATATAGATAACTTTTAATTTTTTTTTTTTTTTAATTTTGAGGCAGGTTTTCAGTAATTTGCTGAGGCAAGCCTTGGATTTGGGATCCTCCTACTGAATTGCCAGGGTACTGGAATTAATGGTATGCACCACGGTGCCCATCCTACATATACCTTTGGAAGTTCAGTAATAAGAAAACAACTCAGTTAAAAAATGGACAAAAGACATAGTAAAGATGGTGCACACCTAATCCCAGCTACTTGCAAGCCTGAGGCAGGAGAATCATGACTTAAAGGAGAACTTTGTCAACGTAACCATCCCTGTCACAAAATAAAATATAAAAAGGACCAGGGATGAAGCTTGATGATAGAAGTTGCCTACCATGCTCAAGACCCTGGGTTTGATCAACAGTACAGGAAAAAAAAAAAAATATGTGAACAAAAGATTCAAACAGACACTCACCAAAGGAGTTAAATACATAGAAAATAAGCCTGGTAAAAAATTTCCCACATAGTCATCATAGAAATGCAAAATAAAGCAACATTAGCTATTACTCCATACTTCTGAGAATGGCTGAAATTAAAGACTGACCATATCAAGTGTTGATAAGAATTTGGAGGAACTAGAACTCTCACAAGCTACTGATAAGAATATAAATGTAAAATGGCACTCCACTTTGAAAACAATATGTCAGTTATTTAAAAAGTTAAGCACATACAAACTAATTCATCCTGTCATTCACTTCACTTCTACTTATTTACTGGAGCAAAAAGAAATGTCCATACAAACTTTGTTACACAAATGTTCATAGCAGCTTTACTTGTATTAGCCTTGAACAGGAAACAACACAATGTCCACCAATGAAGGACACTACAAATTATTATATATATATATACATACATATATATACACACATATACATATATATATATATATATATACACAAAAAGGAGTACTACTAAGCAAGAAAGAAGAATTGTTACACACAAAACCAGAGCTGAATCTCAAGATAGTTTTGCTGAGTGAAAACAGCCAACACAGAAATGTATGCAGTTTTGTATTACTTAAAATTCTTAAACTTTCAAACTAATATACAATAAAGAAAACAAATCTGTGATTGCCTGGAAGGAGACACAGTTCAGGGAACTAAAGGGAAGGATTAAAAAAGGACATGAAGAATTGGTGTGATGAATATGGATATGTTTGGTAACTTGAGTGTTATGATTGTTTCACTGGTGTATACATATATCAAAACTCATCAAATTGGGCATTTAAGTTTGTGGTTTCTTGCATTTCAATTCTAACTGAATAAAGCTGTTAAAACAAAAATGTGAACATGATTCTTTTTAGAATTCCTAATGCATACTTAAATGTGGACTGTCAATTTCTGTAGACTAATTTTCTACAGATTGGTTGATTATCTTCCACATTGTGGATACCTATGACAAATGTAAAAATTATACAAGGTTAAGTTCTCCTGCCTGATTACATTTAAATGAATTTATAACAGAGGAATCATTACAATTCTTCAGCCTAACTCCACTTATTCATATACACAATGTTTATACTGTAGTATTAATATACTATATTAATTTTTAGCTGTTTCTTGAATACAGGAGATGCCTCCACTCACTGCAAAGATAACTCTGATTTGATCAGGAATCAAATTGTCCTGTGTGACCAAATTAGGTGAGGGGTATTTCATAAGCATAGTCTTCTAATTCTGACTATTACTAGATACTCCTACTTGACTACTGCACAAAGTAGCGTTTGAAGCAAGGACCAATTCTGTCCCGTGATTTACTAATGTCTCTCACACTGCATAAATCCACAGAAAAGGTTAGGTCAAAAAAATCAGGCTACAAAGCAAGAGATGTGTCTGCAAAGCAACTATTTCATTTTCTGTTTGATTTTTAAGTGCATTTTGCCTTGACTAACTTCAAATATTGATTGTTAGAAAGTGGACCGGCACTGTAATGATTGACTGATCGCAATGTATTACATACAATGAATTTTGAATACCACAGAACTAATTGAATAAATGAAGGGAAATATTAATATTGAATTAATAGGAATGATCAGAGTGAATTAAACACAGCGGGCCAAATTCTGCCCCTGGATATGCATGCACAATTTCCATTGACTTCAATGGGGGTTTTGTTGTGCGTATCCAAGGGCAGAATCCAGCTTAATGAATTTTTTAATTGTTTTTAAATGGTGAATGAATTGGTTAAAGTGCAAAGCATCAGAGACGACTCCGTACATATTGCATATATCCCTGTGATTTTTAAATATGCCTGAAGTACATGCTTATAATCATATCTATGAGCCAACACAAATGTCAAGTTTTAGTTTGCAGAAAATAATATAATAAATAAAATTACCACTGCTACATTTCTTTGTAAAAGGTTAATGCATACACAATGCTGCAGACTTCCATTTCATTGTATTAAAATGACAAAACTTTGATTTAATAATGAGACCCTAAAATAAATCTGAAATTTGGTGACCAGGAATCCATCCATGTCCTCACAAGTATGCTACGGGCAAATGCTCTGAGTAAATTCCAACAGCTAGAGAGAACCCCTCCATCATAGTACACATCACCTTCCTGAGTCAGAAAGTATTTTGCCAAATATTGTCAATGTCCATGATTATAATTTGATCTTAAGCAACTGTCAGATCATTTAAAAAATTTTTAAATTAAATAAAAAATTTTGCTACTAAAGCCCTTATAGATTGTAAATCAATGCTGGAATCTGAAATATGTTTTATTCCCTAATTGGTACAGTCATTAAGATAGCTCAATTATAATCTGTATTATCGCATCTATTGTCCTGCTGCATGGAAATCAATTCCATTGACCTAAAGTTTATAATAATTTCTCATGAGAAATTGTTCCTTAATATTACCTCTCAAGTAAAGAAAGATAAATTTTATAAAATAAGCATTAAGCATACATACAAAAGGTGTATGTGTATGTGTGCATGCATGTGTATGCTGGGAATCAGGGTTAAAAGAACTCTTCTATGTAAGAACAATAAAACAACCCCACAGAATATTATACTTTCCTTTAGAGAATGTATAATGCTAAATTGATGACCAGCTTTTTATTTGGTTTTATTTTCATTTTTTACATTTTGAATTGATAGAGAATTTTTCTTTAGCACAGTTTTAGTTTAACAATAAAACTGAGCAGAATATAGGGAGATCCTATATGCCCCCTCCTCCCTCACACATGCCCCAATGCTCTCGCCATAGATACCCTTAATTAGTGTGGCATTTTTCTTATAATCAATGAACCAACATTGATATGTCATTATCAACCAAAACACTTAGTTTTCATTAGATTTAAATCTTTGTATAGTACATTCTACAGAAATTGATAAATGCATTTCAACTTGTATCCATCATTGTAGTATCATACAGAATAATTATTCTGACCTAAAACTTGCCTGTGCTCCATCTCTACCTTTAATACCTAAAAATCCCTTGCAGCCATCTTTTTAATATCTCCACAATTTTACCTTTCATAGAATGTCAGGGAGTTAGAATTATACAGTATGGACACTTTTCACATTGGGTTTATCACTTAGCAATATTCTTTTAACATGTTGTCACACAGTTTCTTTTTATGAAATGAATAATATTCCATTGACTTAGACATAACACAGTTCATTTATTCATTCACCTATTGAACATTATCTTCATTACTTCCAAGTTTGGGCAATCATAAAACTGCCATTAACATTTGTGTGCAGATTATTTGGCGGGTTTGTTTTCAACTCTTTTGTGTAAAGACAAAAGAGCAGAACTGATGGATTACATGATAGGAATATATTTGATTTTATAAGAAACTGCCAACTGTCTTTCAAAATTACTACCATTCCCACAAAAAAGTGAATTCCTGTTGCTCTATATTCTTGTCAGCATTTGATGTTGTCAGTGTTCTTGAGTTTACCCATTTAAATAACTGTGTGGTGGTATCTCATTGTTATTTTAATTTGCAATTCCCTGTTGACTATAATGACAAGCATCTTTTCATATGCTTATTTGCCATCTGTATATCATCTTCGGTAAGATGTCTATTCAGATCTTTTGCTCTTTTATTAAATTGGATTGTTCATTTTTATTGTCAAGATTAAGAGCTTTTTGTACTTCAGATTGTTTTTTATCATAAATTTTTTTGGCAAATATTTCCTACTAATCTGTGACTGTCTATCCATTCTTTTCATTTTTTTAATCACAGGGCAGATTTTTTTAAAAACAATTTAATGAAGTCTAACTAACTACTCCTTTTTATCATGGGTTGTGCCTTTTGTTCTTAATCTAAAATATTAGCACCAAACCCAACAGTTCATCTATAATTCCTTCTATTTTACCTTGTAGGAGTTTTATAAAAGTTTTGCAGTTTTTGTTTGTGTCAAGTTAATTCTTGTAAGTATAAAAAGTCAATGTCAAAGATTTGCTTTTCATATGGATATCTAGTAGTTTCAGAAAATCATTTGTTCAAGTGATTATCTGTACTCCATTGGATTGCATTTGCTACTTCATCAGATATAGTTGACAATTTTTGTGTGAGTCTATTTCTGAGATCTCTGCCCTATGCTATTGATCTACTTGTCTATTATTTTGCCAATACCACATTGTCTTGATTACTGTAACTTTATAGGAAGTCTTGAATCAGATCGTGTGAATCCTCCAATTCTATTCTTTTCAATATTGTGTGTGTTGAAGGTGTCCTTCAACAGATGAATGGATAAAGAAAAAGTGGTAAATGTATGCAATGGAAAATGACTCAGTCATAAAGAGGAATAAAATTATGGCATTTGAAGGTAAATTGATGGAACGGGAGACTATCATGCTAAATAAAAAAAAATTCTATCCCCCCAAAACAAAGGCCAAATGTTTTCTCTGATATGTGGATGCTAACTCACAATAAGGGGCCAGGTGTAGGGAAGAATAGAAGTACTTTGGATTAGACAAAGGGGAATAAAAGGAAGAGAGAGGAAATGGGAATAGGAATGAATTAGATATTACTAACCTATGTGCATATATGATTACATGAACAATGTAATCCTACATCATGTACAACCAGGAGAATGTGAAGTAATATTACATACATGTATTATATATCAAAATACATTCTGTCATGTATAGCCAATAAGAACAAATAAAAAATAAAATATGTCAATACACAGAAAAATGCATCTGCAAATATACGTCCCACAAAATATTTCACTTGAATCTGGAGTGCAAGTTGCAATGGTGCTCAATTTCATACATAGTGACTTAAAACTCCTTGAATAATCAGTAATTCAACAAAAGAAATTGCTGGAAATAAATATGTAAATAACTTAATAAAAAGTCCATCAATAATCCCCAAACTCAAGAATAAAGAAACTACACCCTTGCTATTCTAAATGTGGTCATTGGAGTCACAGCATTGTTACATGCTTGGGCTTTTATTATAAATATGATATTTCAGGCTAGCCTAGCCCACCTACTACAGAGTTTAAAAACAATAACAATAACAAACAAAATGAAAAAATAATCAGATGATCACTGCCAGCATTGAATATTGAAATCTCAATCATACCTTTGAAATCAAATGGACTTTGGAGTTGGAGCTGCCCTGCTACAAATTGTTTTGTAACCTCGGATGCCAGGCAATCTGTCCGTATTCAGTGGCCCATTTGTCACATGGGAATAATAATAGATATTTCCAAAGGATCAAATGAAATACTCTTTGTGAAGTACCTTTCATTCATGCAATTGTTCATGAACTACCTCAAGTAATAAATTTGTAATACGTTGACACAGCATTTACTAACTCTTGTTCTGAAGTTGTGGAGAAAACACATACCACAGAACGTGTATGTTAGCATTTACCTTGGGAATTTCTGGGGGTCCTCAATCTGAAACACCTTTCTCAAACCTACACTTTTTCTTTCTGTTCTCAACTGTGAATGTGTTAAACCAAGGTACATTCGTGTCTGGTTTCAGTCTTCAGATTTCCCATAATGTATTTCTTCTTAGAAAAACCAAAAATTCTTTCTCAGCCTGCCATCGAGGTTGCCTCTCTTCTCTGCCTGTGCTAATCTACGATCCCTGCTTGCAAACATTTCCCTTTCTACCTCCAAAGACAGTGTGAACTTTCCACAATAGCCATCACCTAGGACATAGTTCTTATTTTTATTTTTGGAAACTTCCACAGTCCATATAGACAGGCAAAGTGTTGCATCGTGTCAGTATTTGTCTCATTTTCTTCTCCCTTAGTTTTTCATTTATCCCAAGAGATCAGCCTGTCATTATCATGATCTTCCATGAAGACTTCTGGCCATTATGTATTAATGTAACTGTATCTATACTCCCTTTGCATAATTATGATACCTATTTCAATGCCTGATATATTACTGACCCTCAATTATGTGCTATTATCCTTTTTCAGTGGAGGCTGCTATATGAAGTAACCCAGAATACTCTCTCTCTCTCTCTATATATATATATATGTGTGTGTATATATACATATATACATATATATATACATATATACATATATATCCCCACAAATGTATTTATTGTATTATTCATTGTTTATCAGAACATTATTACTAAAATCAATTTCACATATTTAAACTTTTTAAATGCTAATTTGTAGCATATAGTTACTAAATTTGGGGGTAGGAAAATCTACAGTTATTACCTTTCAGAAACTTGTTCTAGAATTTGAAAAAAGACCCTTTGGATTTTAGTTTGGTTTTTTTGTACATTTATTCTTATTAGGAGTATGGGCATATTCATCACACATAATTTAAAAAAGTGTTTCTGCCCCAAATAGTAACCCTGTCCCTCAGATATTATGAGTTTATATTACGTTCAACATGTCTTTTTAAATGGCTCTTGACATGGAGGTCAAAGAAGGAAACTTCAATAGTAGGAGCAGGGGCCGTTAATAATCATTTGAGGATAACAAGGCCAAAACAAAACTGTGTTAGCATGCAGGTTGTATAGGTACCCTGCATATTGAAATTTCACCAGTGGAATATTCACGGGCTTTTGCTTGACACAAGAGGAGGGGAAAGATGGAAGACTCCCGCATCCAGGCAGAAGAATGCCACACTGGATCATCCTGCAGAACTGTCTTGGGATATGTATGAGTAAATGTTCATGATTGAACATGAACCCTCCATCTAAAGGAAAAAGTCAGGAAATGATTGCAAAGAGGACTAAGATGTGGCTGGACAACAAAGGAAGTTTAATAAAGACGTGTGTTGTCAAGAGTATATGAGAGGAAGATTACCATAGAACTTACAAGGTATGGCAGAGAGAGATTAGACATGCTCATAATGCCCAAAAGTCATCAATTATTAATTCTAAATGTATTTTCCATATATTTTATTTTGGTTTTCTTGGTGGTGCTGGGATGATTGAGCCCAGGACCTTGCACATGCTAGGCAGGCACTCCACTACTGAGCCACATCTCACAGCCCCATTTATTCTTGATTAGGAAGGAAATACAAGTTTTTTTTCATATTATTAATTAATAGCTCTCATTGGGTTATGACTAGATTTCTGATGTAAGAATAATTACACCATGGAAAACTCTTAAATATAAAGGAATTTGTATACGTATTTTGTATAGATCTATAAATTATATATAATTTTTTCATGTACACTTCTTTCTGACAATGGGGCTAAAAGTCAGCTTTAAGGGAATATAATTCAGTATTCAAAAGTAAAGAAAAATAATATTGATTGGTGACAGTATTTATCTTTTCTTTTGGGAATAAATAAAATGTGTTTAAAAGTAGTGATGTAAGCTACTTTTTAAAGTGATGGTACATGTTATGGCTGTTCCTGGTAGGATTCTTTATATTCCTGGGTATGGGAAAGAGCTGGAGCTGAGCAGACGGATAAACAGGATGACTGAGCTGGGAACACTTTCTTGGCTGACGCACATTTTTTTCAGGCCTGCAAAACCCCCAAGGAGAGTACTTAAAGTTAGGTAAGGAACATTGTAAGTTGAAAGTTTTGTAAGGAAGGAAGAGAGAATTTATTTCATCTCTTTAAAAGTGCAAATTCTGGTGTTTTGAGCATCAAGGGTACAAAAAGCAAATGTAATTGTTATGTGAATTTGGCCCATGGGTTTGTCTTTCAAACCTAAGCATTGCAGCTAGATCAGAAATTTCTGCAATGTGGCATCTCTACGACTTTCTCTGTGAAATCTAATGCTCTGTCTCCTATACATAATATAAAACACTCTGTAGGTCTGCATTATGTAACCTCCAACCATATAATTCCATACTTGGCTCAAAATCTGAAATTTTCCCTGGGAAAAAATATAAAGAAATAATAATATTAAATTTGAAGTCACTCACATAAGAATATATGAGAACTTTACCTTAAAAGCTGAGTACTTTGACTATCTGCTTTAAATAATAACTAATCTGGACCAGCTTAATACAGTTTTTGATAATGTTTCACTTCATATTCAATTTTGGAAGTCTCTGGCTTTGCATATTCTTTGAATTTTGTTCTTTTGATACTAAAGAAACTTTGAGAAATGAATTTACCCAACATAGCAAAGCAAATATTGATTTTGTTATAAAGTCAATGCCATTTGTCAGGCTTCCTCACTTTAAATATGAGTACCCATGATTTTATTAAGGTATCATTAAAATCATACTTGAATCAAATCCTTTCCTGACTTTTGAATTCTCTCAAGAATTCAGAGAAATGTTTATTATAAAGCATTAATAAAAACTTTTATAATGTTGAGATGTAACTTCTCCTTGGAATAGGGTATCGGTTGTGCTGACTGTATGTACACCATAATTTATTAGCTCTCTAAAGACAAGGATTTTTGGGAAGCACACAGTGACTGCTGTTCCCATTTTAATCAGAGGGGAAAGATATTCTTCTGAAAGTTCATGAACTCTAAAAATCTTGGCTCCCTTTTGATTCTAAAAGGAAATAAATTTAAACATGTTATGATATTAGTGAGAATTATTTTATTAAAACTAGTTGGCTCCTAAGAGCTGTATGCTTAGTCAGATGTTGCCATTAGAGACAATTATTAAGTTATTTTCTATGAGTCAGGAATGTTAGTCTCAGGTTAGCAGAAATAACATATTAGATCAGAGGTCTTAGAGACCTCTAGAAAACTCAGCTAGCCTAATCTGTGTTTTTCAACAAGAGGAATATCCTACTTTCAAAAATCTTTTCATTTAAGTGAACTTTTTGGGAGGGATGGTTCTAGATTTCTGAAAAGTTGCAAAGATAATACAGAGTTACCCCAGGTACCCTGCACCAGTTTATCCTATTGCTAACACCATATCTTAGCATGTTACAGATTTCAGAAGGAGGAGCCTGCCTGGGTGTGTTACTACTACTAAACTCTGCACTGAAGTTTTACTGATGTTTCCATGTCCTTTTTTTAACTTTGAGATCCGTTCCCAGATATTACATTTGATTTTTTGTCTTCATGTTTCTATATTCTCTGCTGGTTTGTGAATGTTCTAGAAGTTTCTTGTTTTGATGAATGTGACAATTCTGAGAAAAACTGATCATGGATTTTGTAAGATATTCCTTAATTAGAGTTTGTCAGATTTTTTTTTTTTTTTCCTCATAGTTATGCTGAGCTTATCAGTTTGAGGGAGGTCCTCTGTCTACTTTTATGTTCTGGTTATATTTTGTCTACTGAGTGTTCAAAAAGGCTTTTCTATGTGAGGTAACATTGGGAATCATTCTGCATTATGTAGCTTTCCTTGTTTAATTTTACTTACTGAATTAGATGAACACTATCCTGAGAACTAACAGAGATGAGATGAAACTAGGAAATAACCATATATCAGAGAAAAAAATCTAGTCTATTTTTCTGAACAGGTAAAATTCTTCCCATAGTATATTTTCCTGAATTGTCTTTCACACCAAAGACAACTGCTTACCACATATTATTCTTCAATATGTTTCTTTCATTTTGTGTACAAAAGGTCAGCCTGAAAATATACATCAAACCTGAATGAAAACATCCTCTTTCCCTCAGCAACATACCAGTGCTTGAAGTTTGCTCTTCCAGCATTATTTGTTTAATAGAAATATTTTCCATACCACCTGGTTCTGGCAGAAAGTCAAAATTTGCATTTATATGAGGTAGTTTATCAAATATAACATACAGAAGTCTGTTAAGTACACATTGCATTTTGTTTGTGAGAAAATCTGTTTGTATTTAATGTAGTTTTTAAATTAACCTTAATGAAAGCTTCTGAAAATTGTTGTTCTAAGCATTTGAAATATGCAACAAGAACTGGTGGAAGACATAAACATGTTTTCCATTATATGTTATCAGATAGCCCAAAATTACTACAAAGAAGAATGTGGGACTATGTTAAATTAGAAAGATAAGCAAGCATTTAGTTAAAAGCAAAGGTCTTTAGAAGAGGAAAGCATCTAACACAGTTAACCCCAGACATCTTATAACAATCTTCAGTCAAAGGTATTTTAACATTTTTAAGTTAGAATATCACTTACTGAACATGGAAACCAAGGTTATTTGGGCAAGTTAATCTTAAACTTGCTGAATACAAAAATCTCAAGGTTTTCTCAAATACTGAAAAGGTAATTTGGAATATGAACCTATCTGTCTTGTGTTTTAAGTTCATTCTTCCTCATTTCATTACTTCCTTTTCATTCTGTGCAATGTTATACTTCATATATTTTTGAATGTCAATATATCCCAGGGATTTTCATATAAGATGGTTCCCCCATCATGAATGTAAGATTAAAATTTATTTCTAGTGAGCTATGTTTTTATCAGTTGTGACAAATCCAAATCACTGTAAGCCTCAAGGAAATTATTAACACGATGTGAACACAACTAGTCAGGTTGTAAGATGGACAGGAACACATATGTCTCTAAGGAAGAAATTTTGACTTGGCTTCATCTCATCTTTGCTATGCAGAAACATTCCTGGTATTTTCAGGGAATAAAAATTTTTTAAAGTTAAAATCAGAAATTCAGAATCTTGCATAAAAACACATGATTTTAAATGCTTGAAACCAACTTTAAAATGTTTAAAATATTGTGTAAGCCAAACAAAATATAGCTAGGGTTCCAGTTAGTAGCCTGTGTTATAAAGTACAATAAATAAAGAATATTATTGATTGCCTAATTCAAGTAGAAGCTGGGAAAATTAGTATTCCTTAACAAATATTACCTTCCTCTGGATGGAAGGTCATGCTTATTTAGAAATAAATCAGCTCTTATTCTGAGCTATTGCTCTTCAATGCTCATAGCATTTGACAAAGTCTGTGTTATACTCCCTAATCATAGAATTTGCTGCTACCTTTGATCACAAATCTCTTTGATGCCATTGCAGTATCACTGTGATAGTTTAAAAGAAGTGTTAAATCAGTTTTTCACATAATAAATTACATCTTAAACAATTTGACAATTTTTTGCTTCCTAGTTTCCTCATCCAGTAACCTTAATTTTTTTTTATCCATAATTTTAATTATATGGAAGTCTAATCTAATTTTTTTTCAGTGCTGGGATTAAACCCAGAGTCTCATGCATAACTCACAAGGACTCTCCACTGAGCTATAATCCCAGCCCCTAAAATGTTTAATTTTGATTTTCCATTTATTAGTCACCATCAGCCTTGTTTGGGACAGAAAGAGTATGTAAATCTATGACTCTCTATTCTAAGAACTGTCAAGAGAAACAATCTTTACCTCATTCTTCCCTTACAGTAACAAAGATGGACAAAGAAAAGACTACTATCTCCTCACTTTTTACAAGTTTTACTTCTCCCTCTGTTGACACCAGGGCCCTCTGACAAGTTAGAAACTGACAGAGCTGGATGTAAATCTTACTCCTCTTCCCTCTTCAATCCCAATCTAACACAGCTTCAAGCTCTTTGCTATCTTTACTCTGTCCCCCAGTCTTTCCATGTAGCCCAAAGTCAACATTTTAAATTAAAGAATGATCACATAGAAATTATTATTTCAATAATGCACTTAAAGTGTCATTTAATGTGCACAGGGAAATGTTAAGGATAAAAGAGATGCTATAATGGTTAATATGAATTGTCAGCTTGAAATGGACTTAGAGCTGAAGATGATTAAAAGGCTTCTGGTTGTGTCAATGAGGGTGTGTCTAGGAATGATTGGCATGTGGAATAACAACTGAAGTAGAGACCCTCTGTAAGTATGGTAAGTATGGGCAGCACTGTCCAATAGGACGGTGGCCAGAATAGAATTAAAGTTGGAGAAACAAGGAAGAAGCAGCAGAGGCAAGCTTGATTCTTCTTGAATGGGTTCTTGATTGCTGCTACCGTTGCCTGAGGACATTAGACTCTCGCTTCTTCACTCTTCCAAAGCTTACTCTGTTAGTGATTTTCCAGGGAGTCTCCAGAAGCCTTTGGTATCAGACTAGGGAAGCACCAATGATCCCTCTTGTTCTGAGACTTCAGTCTCTTGAACTGCACAGCTACCGGTTCCTCCAGCTCTCCATCCTGCAGACGGCCATTTGGACTTTCCAGCTTCTGGTCATGTAAACCAATCTAATAAAACCCCTTTTATTTTATTTTATTTTCAATTTTTTTTTAGTTATCAATTAACCTTTATTTTTATTATTCATATGTGGTGCTCATACATGATAGGCAAGCACTCTACCACTGAGACACAAAACCAGTCCCATAAATCCCCTTTTTATAATCACACATCCTGTTGATTCTGTTCCTCCAGAAAACCCGGACTAACACAGATGTTTATGGAGATTTCAGAATAAGATACTTTTTACTATAGCTGTCCCTTACAAATCTTTTATCCTAATTTATACTTAACTAGAATTCAATCTCAAACTATAATGTAGATACCCTCTGCTTCTCTTGCCACCACCGGACAGTTCTGACCCAAGGAAGGAAGACATAACTTTTGTACAAATGCAAAGGTATGGCCTTTTCTATTAAAATTGGAAGAGATGCATACAATACAAGTTCATTGTTTATTATAGATCTTAAAGTATAAAATTTCATGTAAAGAAAATCAAAACTCCAGCACAGTGTTTAGGATAGTCTCAGTGGTAAGAAATGCTTGCTCCATAGCTATACATTAAAAACAAAACAAAACAAAACAAAGTTATGTAGCTATTCCTGGTGGATAAAATGGATAAACTTAAATTGGGCCATACACAGGGTAACAACATAAAGAACTAAAATCCATTTCTTCCATTTAGTAGACATTTGTTAGGTATTAACTTTGTGCAAAGGAAAGGTTTAAAAATGACGATGTATCATAAAAGGCATATAGAATCAATTTTGGAAGTTGCTGAAAATGCTATACTGATTGCAGGTATATGTTTCAGCACACTGTCATGCAATTAATAGTCTTACTGCCTATTCCCATCATAAAACAACACATCAAATTTTAAGCTTTCGGACCTATTAAGCAACTGAACTAGAATCATCTAACCAGAGTGAGGACATAACTCAGTTCTAGGGTACTTGCCTAGTAGGAAAAGTCCTGGGCTATTCCAAGAACACTGCACCCCACCAAAAAAAAAAAAAAAGAAAGAAAAAATAATTGTCTAGTGATGTTTATTTAAAAGCAAAAACTCTTGGAACCATGCTAGAATTCACATTTTTACCATCGCCAGGATGATAAAATTACACATAAAGGATGAGAACTACCAGTTTACAAATCAAGAAATTACTTTGAAGGATTCATCTATCCTCTATACTAAGTACATGAGAGTCAACTGATATTCTCTAAAAACAATCCATTTCCACTTTCTGTTAAACATTTATTTACATCAATTGGTAAGTTTTTGTTTGTTTTGCTTAATGTATGTTTATCTGCATCTCTTCCCTACCCCGTATCTTAAAAAATGAATGTCAAATATCTGATGGAGTATAAATTATACAAAACACTATTGGCAATGATCCCTGGTCTCTGAATAATGTATAAGGAAAAAATTCATTCTTTTGCTATTCTCATTTTTGATCTAGTTATTTATCACATTTAATGTTGGCTTTAAAGAATGCCTTTAACCTGCTTAGCACTTTGGTTATTACAAAAGATGCAACCAGTAATATCCTCCCAGATATGTCCTTAAAGTGTATTTCATCTTCAAAAAAAAAATCTTTCATACAATAGAGTTAATATTTGCACACTTAACCTTTTTCCAATCACAAAGAGAAATGCAAATAATTGAAAGACATTATTTGCTTATACTTCTTAAGGTTCAAATAACTAGTTTTTATATAGGAACCAGTAGGCCTTATCTGCTTCAGAAGAACATACTCTGTTACTGTACAATAGCTCATATCAGACCACTAATAGATTTAACCTTGTAAGTTCATAGATATTTAAAAGTGTTATGGTTTGAAGGTCAGCTTCTCTGTCTTACGGTAAAAGAAAGGCAAAGAAATGAATAAAATTAGAAAGAATTAATTCTTCAAAAAGTTTTTACAAATCAAAACCCTGCAGTTTCACACTGAGAACAAAAGAAGCATATTAAACACCAAAGTTTATCAAGACAAATTAGGTCCCAGTTTCAAATTTTCTTTAATCTTTTGCATCTGAACGGTTTTTTTGCCTCATGCTGTTTTCCCTAGTTAAATGTTAAAATGAATTCTAGCCAATACCATTGACTTCCTCCCTTAAAAATATTGAGACACATAATAAAAAATTAATTACTTCCCCTAATTTCCGTGTGATTCTTTAAAAAGATGTAAAATTCATTTAAAGTAAGTGGTGACTTTGTCTTTGAAGATCACGACAATTAACATGGATCAAAGCTTAGGTTCTGTAACGATGATAGCTTATTAGCATAATGAAATTAACTTAGAGACAAGAATCTTTAATAGGTACAACAAAAACGCTTTAATAATACTTGAAGAAAATTATGTATTTGCTAGAAGTACAACAGTTTCAGATTTTCTATCCAATTAATAAGTTGTTAATTAACTCCTTTTCCAAACAATGCACACTTTAAGCTAACATCTGCCCATTGGAATACTCTATCTATTGTGCTTCGTTTTTTTGGAAAGATATAATGAATTTGCCAATGATACTGCATATTTTTTAATCATTGAGAAAATTCAAGTTTACCCTTCTATACTATAGAGTCAATATTTCATCATTAAACAAAAAGAAGTCTTAATTTCAAACCCCAGGAAAGAAATTATTATTGCATTGTGTTCACACTTCAGGTCTTCAGCATGTCAAGGGCAACATTTTTTGGTTTAGCTTTGGATGGCTACAAATTTGACTTATTATTTAAACCCAAGAGGACAAGATTCTTTAAAAATTATAGAGTAATAATTTCAATTTATTTGTTCAAGTTGCATATAGTTGGATTTTAGCACAAACAAAAGGATGTTAAATGCTTTGTTTGTTTCCAGCAGTGAGTCTAAGTTAAGTTGTTAGGCTTGCATCTAAGGGCTATGGAAGAAAGGAATTTTTTACTATTCAGTCAACAATCCAATATTTATTGAATACTAATATTTATTAGTGTCAAAGTACCAGGCACTGTGAATCTTCTAATAATAAATAGGAAGTTGGGAGGGTTCTTATTCTGCTTTCATTGTTGTTGTTAGTGTTCCTGTTTCATTAAGATGATTGGTTTTCTTTTTATGTCGTATTATGGGAAATGGACACTTCATGCAGGACTTCTTCCTGTGTTACCTCAGGTTGTCATAGTATTTTTCTAAATGACATCATTGAACATAATCCAAAAACAAAACAATTCCATAACTACTCAACAGAAGACCAACTATACACACACACACACCACATACACACACACATTTTAACATGGCCAGTGCTTGTAGCTCAGTGGTAGAGCACATGATTAGCATCCATGAGGACCTGAGTTCAATCCCAGTACCACAAAAATAAATAAATAACACACAAAGAAATAAAATTTTAAAATTAGAATTTAACAAAGACTCTCTCCCTATTGGATATACTTTCCCCAATTTCACCTCTGAAAAACCTTCTTTCCAAGTCCACATGGGAAATCTGTGGTTTTCCAGTTTATTCATGTTGGTAGTATGCTTTTAAACGTTTTGTTTTCCATATCTAGAAATTATTGAAAAACTAATTTAATTTAAATTCATTTAAAGTAAGTGATGACTTTGTCTTTGAAGATCCAAATCTCAAATTTATTAACATCAAATCTCCTGGGTTCCTCTCTGTCCACCAAATGCATGTTCCTCTCCAAAGCATGACACTATTACCTCTTTTCCTATCAGATAAGAGCCATAACAGGAAGCAAAAAAAAAAAATTCAGGGCCAGAACAGACATGTATAACCACCAAGAAACAGGAGTCAATGACATTCATTAATGGGGACTCTGAGATGTGTTAATTGTGGCCTCCAAAATATACTTTGTTTGAGAGAATTCCAAGACAATGTATGAAACTTTTTTTTTTTTTTTCCTGATTAGCTGATAGAACTCACTCCCTACCTGAGCTCTAAGAAGATTTTATATTTTGTTCTGGAAGTTACCAAATTTTTCTTATACCTGATGGTAATTTTGAAGGGGTCTCCTCATACTATTCAGTAATTCTAGAGGCAACTATTCTGAATATTTTCTTTAACACAAGTTTTCTTTCTAAATTACAATAAATGAAAGGTTTGGGTAACTATATGTCTCTCTCCCCTCTTCCTGCTCATCTCCCACCAGTAAATCAATTGGTCAAATTTTCCTGGAGGCCCAGTGGACAAAGGGGTCTGGGAAATGTAGTTTGCAGGGCTCAGTCTCTTTGACTTTAGAGAAGAGCTCGAGAAAAGAACAAAATAGATATTAGAATGACTGATGTCATTTCATAAATGAACCACTTTTTATTAACCACAATTTTATAGATGCATCATAACATTACTGAAATAGACTCCTCTGTGATTTTCTTTCTGACTGTTTAAAAAACTTTACAGCCCACCTAACATTCTTTGAGATTCCAGGGATATCATTCTGAAATGCACTTCAGATCATGTCATCCCTCCTGTCTTAACATTTTAAAATTAATTCCTCTGTAGGATTTCAAGTACATGAAAGTTGAGGACTATACTCTTGGTGGTTCTTAACTGTGAACCATTAATGCTCATAACATGTTAGGGGAAAAATAGCAATTGTTAAATTAGCAAACAAATAAATGAATAATTTCTTCTTTTATTACATTAAAGTATTTCATTGCATATATCCCAGACGTATGAAGATAGTTAACAAAATTTAAATAAAACACATTTTTTAATTAAGGAAAGTAGAAATTGCCCCATAAAGGTATTTTTAAATAGTGATAAAAATATCTTGTAATGTTCTCCTCTAAATGAAAATAGATGTATCTCTTGACACTTTTAAAGTCATCCTTTCTTCTTCATATGTACCTTGCTGCTGTCTACTTTCTGAGGTCTAGCATAGTTATGTTCTGGATTTGAATTTTCCTTGATGACCTTGATCTTTTAATATTGATATTCTTGTTTGTTTCAGAACAATTCATATTTCCCACTTAATTTTCATGTTTTTTTTCCTAACTTCATACGTTTAAACATTAAGTTTTCTGCTTTATTAAGATAATTTGGCAGTGTAATGTGCTATACCTGAAAAATGTGTTGTTCCATTTTGTTTTGTTCTCATCAAGTGCAAAAGATATTTGCTCTGGATAACTATCCTCTTTTTTTTCTCTATTACTCAACTAATAGAAAGTGAAACAATAATAAAAAGGTGAAGAAGAAAGAAAGAAAAAGAAAGAAAGAAAGAAGAAAGAAAGAAAGAAGAGAAGAAAGAAAGAAAAGAGAGAGAAGGAGAGGGGAGGGGAAGTGAGGGGAGAGGAGGGAGGGAGGGGAGGAAGGGAAGGGAAGGATCCAGAGTTGCCAAACCTGAATTTAAACAGCATGTTGTTTTTAAAAGTTGTAACACTGGTAAGGAACAATTCGGTTTTCTAACATAATTAATCCAGTGTGAAATAGAGTGACTGGAAAACATCCAGTGGTTTAAAAATAACTCAATTATTTATAAGTTCCACAGTGCTATAGGAATCCACAGTAAAGAGAAGAGAGGGAAGCATCTTAGTATGAAGCATGTCTTTCTTATTCAGCAAAGGCTTGAGAAGCTGAGGAAAGCAATCCAACAGTAGAAATCTATGCCTGGGGCCAAAGACACTGAATTTCCCTTGGATTATGGAGCAGGCTAGTGGGCAGGAAAATATTTCTTACTTTGAGATTTATATATTGCTGCTGCATATTAGTATACATTAGTAATACTGAAAGAACTGAACAATGTGGTGTGGGGTAGAAGAGTGCAGGGAAACAGAGGAGGAGGCCTGGGAAAGAAAGAAAAATGAGCAGCTTTTGTAAGATCTTCAACATAGGCCATGAATCATACTCAGCAGTGAATGTACTTTAATTTCTAATGTTCTTTGATGTGAAGCAAAATAATTACAAGCTGAAAGATACTAGCAAGTATTATATTCAATATAAAGATAAAGAAATTAACCATAAATAAACCCCTATATAAAATCTTATGCTTAGGGCGGGCTCATAGCTAGCAGCTATATATTTGTGTCAGCTACAGCTGGCCACTAAACAAAGGAACTGAAAGTTTGCTTTAGTAATATTAACGTCTTGAATATTTCACAGTTATCTCAAGCATATTTTGCCCTTTCCACTACTTAAAGGGGGCAAACTAGAAGTGGCAATAGTCTCAAAAGGCCAAGTCAGAAGTTAGAAGGATTGAGTTCTAAGATCTGCCTTGAAAACACTAACTGGCTTTATCAAATCATTTAATTTCTTAAATTCTTCCTTGTTTCAACAAGAGTGCAGAGATAAGAAAAAGACAAAAGGAGAACTTGTTTATTCATCTGCTCCATAAGCACAGTGAGTCTAGTAAGTTTCAGACAATCCTTATATATTGAATTCTTTTAACCTTGAAAATAAACAAAATATGAAACATAATAATATCATTTATTTACTAGACTGAACAATCACACTTTTGATGTGCTAATACCCATGACAATGAAAGTAGTTGTCAGTTATTTAGGCAAACCATTAAGATGAGACTATAAATGCATTTTTTAAAAAAAATCAGGTGTTGCTTATTTAAGTATTACCCAATAGCTAAATCTCAGTCATCTCATGATAAAGCTCTTATCGAAGATCTATGACAATGGGAATATTGAAGGAGTATATTGAGGAATGTTTATAGTGTATCCAGGTGGTTATATTTAATCACTGTACTAATAACTGGGAGATCACTGCTAAAAAATTTCTTACATCTTTTGACCAAGGATCAAGTTGATAAATAGGCTCATTACTATCTTTTTCTTTGGCATCAATTTTCCATGACTTTTCCACTAATTTTTTTTTTTTTTTCTGTTACTTTTATCAGGTCAGTGGCCAATATCCAACTACCAGTGGTCTTTTGCTTCTTTGTCCCTGACCAAACTATAAAGGCACAGTACACCAAGAATACTTTGCTGGCACTGTCTATGCAATACTGCAAAATTCTTCTGGGAATAAACCAGGATAAATCTTACTGATGAGGTCAGTGTGCTGTTTATGCATGTGTAAAGAGAAAAACGGACACTCTTGGTTCTGACTAGTGTCCCTTTGTACCAAGGAAACCATTCATTGGTCCACTCATTTCAAATAATCTTTTCCTATATGGATTTACTTAAGGCCTAACTTGTGCGAATTATGTTAGATATCAGACTGGAGAGAATGTATTGTTTCAAGGGGTGAAAATCAATGTGATATATCAGTGTTAAATAAAGCGAGGCCAGCACTGCCCCTAAGAGAGTGGAGAATGACTTCAGTGAGAACAAGTCATTTGATGTGGGTTTTTTCCCCTTTATTCTAATGTGTTCTTTTTAGATATACATGAAAGTTGAATGTATTTTGACATATATACATACATGGAGTATAAGTTTTTATAATTGGGATTCCATTCTTGTGGTTGAACATGATGTGGAGGTATAGGTCATGTATTCATATAGGAACATGGAAAGTATGTCAGATTCATTCTACTATCTTTCCTATTCCCATCCCCCCTTCCGTTTATTTTCCTTTGTCTAATCCAATGAATTTTTGTTCTTCTCTCTACCCCACCATCCCTTAATGTGAGTTAGCATCGGCATATCAGACAGAACATTCAGCCTTTGTTTTGGGGGATTGGCTTATTTCACTTAGCAGGACAGTCTCCTGTTCCATTCATTTACCAGCAGATGACATAATTTCATTCTTCTTTATGACTGAGTCATATTCTATTATGTATATACACAATATTTTCTTTATCCATTCATCTGTCAAAGGGCACCTAAGTTAGTTCTATAGATTAGCTATTGTGAATTGAGTTGCTATAAACATGAATGTGGCTGAGTCACTGTAGTATGCTGATTTTAAGTCTTTTGGGTATTTGCTGAGGAGTGGGATACTGGGTCAAATGGTGGTTCCATTTCTAGGTTTCTGAGGAATCTCCATAGTGCTTTCCATAGTGGTTGCACAAATTTGCAAGTCCTACCAACAAGGTACGAGAGTATCTTACTCCCCACATCCTCACCAACATTTTTTGTTACTTGTACTGTTGATAATTGCCATTCTGACTAGAACAAGATGAAATCTCAGTGTGGTTTTAATTTGCATTTCTCTAATTGCTAGAGATGTTGATATTTTTTCATATATTTATTGACTGGTCATATTTCTTCTTCTGGGAAGTGTATGTTCTATTCCTTTGCCCATTTATTGATTGAATTACTTGGGAGTTTTAGTGTTGAATTTTTCTTCAAAAGTAGCAGGCATAAGTGGGCACAGTGGTGCATGCCTTTAATCCCAATGGCTCGGGAGGCTGAGGCAGGTGGATCATGAGTTCAAAGACAGCCTCACCAAAAATGAGGTGCTAAGCAATTCAGGTGAGACCCTGTCTCTAAGTAAAATACAAAATAGGGCTGGGGATGTGGCTCAATGACGAGTGTCCATGAGTACAATCCCCGGTACACCCCTCCCCCACAAACAAACAAACAAACAAACAAACAAACCAGGCATCTGCTTGCTAAGTAACAAGACAAACAGGTTCTGGACAGAGAGAAGAGACATTAAACTACATGATATCTAGGGACAATGCCAGTCTTTGTTGTCACTTGAGAATAAAGTACAAGGAAGCATGTGACATGAAATGCAAATTGAGCAAGATTGGGACTACTTTGTAATAGAAGGCAGCCACGGAGTTTACTCTTAAGACAGTGGAGTGATGGAATAATAACATGGATGCTGCAAAGAGGTAAGTGAACATTGCTCACTAGTCTTTAAAAACAGAATAGATTCCATCTTTCCATGTTTTTGCTTCTGTGTGAAGTTGAGAGATGAAGGAAAGATGGCAACTCATAGCAGCCTAGCCTAATTTGCCCTGCTCATCACTCCTAATCACCTGTCCTTCTCTCCTACTCATGAGTTACCAGCATAGATTTACTTCTCCACCAAAGAAGAAAAGACATTAATACCAGTGTTAGTCGGCTTCTCATTGCTATGACAAAGATAACCAACAGGAACAACTTATAGAAGGAAAAGTTTTGGGGGGCTTACAGTTTCGGAGGTTGCAATCCATCCTCAGCCAACTTCATTGCTCTAGGCCAAGGTGAGCAAAACACCAGGACACAATGGCGTAGCAGAGAAGCACTGTACTATTCCACTAGTGGCAACCAGGAAGCAGAGAAAACAGAAGCCAAGGACAAGATTTATAATCCCCAAGGGCATGACCCCAGTGACCTACTTCCTCCAGTCACATCCCACCTGCCTACAGTGAGCACCCAGTAATCCATTCAAATTAATTATCCATCAAGTGGATTAATCCACTAATTAGGTTATAGCTTCAATAATCTAAATGATGTTATCTCTGAAAATTGCCCAACCTGAGTTTTTATTCGGAGACACCTCACATTCAAACCATAACAACTTCCCCAACAACAACAACAACAAAATACAAAACCCTTGAATTAAACTGAAGTTTCAATCTGTGGCTACAAGAGCTGTATTCACAGAAGGAAAGCGAAGTGGTGATCTAGGCATTGATCCCGATAATTCAAATATTCTTTATTCAACATCACCTCAAAAATTTTCTTACTTTATTTGTCTCTATACTTTGTACAAAAGGAATTATTTTCTAACAGATCACTCCTTTGCTTTTTATGTTGTATTATGCATCTACAGACTTAATGAGACCATATAAACAAACTTTCTGGCACCTCACAGAATCAGCAACAGTTCTTTTAAAAAGTGGAAGAAATAAAGATTATTCCAAGACGAAATGCTAGCATTATGACCCACGCAGACCACCTGGAATTCTTTAAACCATTATACTCAGTAACAATTCTTCTCATGCAATGTAGCTTGCACTTCCTAATTTCTCAGGAGATACTTACTTGGACACTGGCTCTTTGTTTTCAACTGTTTCCTGCCCTTGCAAATTAATCCCCACCTGTAGTCAAAGCTTCCATTTATGAAATCACAACAATTGTTTAAGTCATTGGATTAAGAATGGAAAACTTTGTCATTTTGAGATGTGGGGAAAAGAAAAGGATATTTTAAATGAGCTGAACAATCATCTCATTCAGTTTTATCTTTAAATATAAAATAATAAAGAAAATTAATTGGATATTTCTGGGGCTAGGAGACTAAACTGTAGCTGCTTTTTTATTCTTTAAAGGCAAATGGCAAAAACACTAGTGTAGATCTTCAATGGCCTTTATAATCATATGAATCATTCACTCATTTCATAGAAGCTACACTCTAGTATCACCAACTAGAAGGCTAAAATAACTGAGCTAATTACTGGGCTCCATTTTGCTTAGCTACTGTGGGATAATTGGAATCATATAAACTTACTTAGTTACACAAAGAAAGAGTCACATGAGAATCTGTCACTGAATTCAAACTAGAATTTCTTTCGTCAACTAAATTATTCTAAACCCTAAATCATTTTTACAACAAATGATGCCTTCGATCTACAGTTAGTCAACCAGATAATTGCCATTTCTCCCAGTTCTTCATGTTGTGAAAATTCAGTTGGCTTATTGTGGGAGAGGACTATGACCTGCTCTTTTCTGTGCCCTGTGTGAGACACAAATGATGAGGCCACAGCACAAAAATCTAATGATTAAGTGGTGAGCTTAAGACTTCTACTTCCAACTGGGAAGCCACAGGAAGCAGCCTTATTCTTGTGATACATACAAACAAAATTGACTAAATATATGAAATTATAGATTTTTAAACATTACACACCCAGCCATGAAGGACAGTGATCTCTGAAAGGCAGGGGAGGAGTGAGGTGAGCCCTACCACTGCCCTAGATTAGTGCCTCTGGAGTTTCTGCAGCACCAACCAGGGAAAGGGAGGCCAGCCAGCAAAACTCCTTGAGTTGATAGAACGATCATGAGAGTCTGGAGAAACCCAGGTAACTCAAGTCTGAAGAAGAGAATATCAAAGAGGAATGAACTACACAGAGAAAGATCTCCAGAAACCTGTAACGGTGGACTCAATTGTGGTCAATGAAGAAATCACCATGAACCAGGACCAAAGAACACAAAAGGATTAGAGGTAAGAGATCGGAGGGACCATGCAGAGCTGGGAATTGTGCCTATCCCTACCAGCCAAACTGAAAACCTCTTTAGTAGGACATTGAATAAAGTCCTTAGCTCAGGATCTTGCCTGACTAGTGGGAAATAAGAAGTCACAAGCACTGCTCCAGTCTCATCAGACAAATCCTAAAATATCTGAAAGATTCCAACTGTGTTCATATAACTTAACTGTATTACAGAATAAAGCTCTAGAATATTTATAGAAACACAGAAAGCTTAGCCATCTAATAAAATAAAATTTATAATGCCTGGCATCTACTCAAATAGTACCAGGAATGCCAAGAAACAGGAAAACATGGCCCATGATGAGAAGGAAAATCAAACATGCCAACCCAGAACTTCCACAGATGTTATAACGAGCAGATAAGGATGTACATGTAGCTTTTATAACTGTACTGTGAAAGGAACAATCATGAAAAGATATTTTCAAAAAATATAAAATCAAGCATGTAAATATTAAAATCTAAGCCAGGTACAGTGGCACATGCCTTTAATCCCAATGACTTGGAAGTCTGAGGCAGGAGGATCAGGAGTTCAAAGCTACCCTCAGTAAAAGCAAGGCACTAAACAACTCGGTGAGATTCCGTCTCCAAATAAAATACAAAATAGGACTGGAGATGCAGTTCAGTGGTTGAGTGCCCCTGAGTTCAATCCCTGGTACTCCCCTCTAAAAAGAAAAAGATAAAATCTGTAATGTCTAGAAAGGAATCCCATTGGAAGGAGTGAATGGTAGATTGGAAGTTGCTAAAGAAAAAAATTGGTGAAACTTGAAGACATAATAATATAAGAAAAATAAGAATAAGAATGAATATATAGAGCAAAAATGCTTTTTTGAAAATGAATAGAGAATTAGGGAGCTTTGGAACAAACTTGAATGCTCTAATAGATGTTTAACTAGAGTCTTTGAAGGAAACTAAAGAAAAAAAAAAGAATGGACAGAAAAAAGTTTAAAGAAATAATGACTGAAATTTTACAAATTTGATGAAAACTATAAACCTACAGATCAAATAAAGAAAACTCAAGCAAAATCAAACAAAAATAAGGAAAAAAAAAATCAAACAAAACATACCAGGTCATGTTGTAACTACATTGCTCAAAACCTGAGTTGCTGAGAAACTGTTGAAAGTGTCCAAGTATATATAAAATATATATATGTACATATATACATTTCTTTAGGTAAAGAATGATTTTACATACCGAGGAGCAAGGGTAATGATGTAACAGATTTATTATCAAACCAACAACAGCTGGAAGACAAGGAATTGTCATTTTTAAAGAAATGAATGAATGAATAGAATAGAATTCTATGCAAAAGAAAATATCTTCCAAAAACTAAAATAAACTCAAAACTTTTACATACATGCAAAGGCTGACAGAATTTCACTTGCATGTCTATAGTAGAACAAATGTTAAAGGAATTATTTCAGACTTAGCAATAATAGATGAGAATATGGATCTATACAAATACAAGAAAAATACTGGAAAAGATAACTATATAAGCAAATCTTAGTATTAAAGTTTTTTAAAATATATGGACAGTTTAATCAAAAAGTAAAAATATTTTTTCAGATTTATAGCATATGTGTAATCAAAATTGAAAAAAAAAAGTAGTTTATCATAGGAGAAGAGTGGTAGAAAAGTATACTCTGGCAGAGTTTTTATACAGGACTGTGATAAGTTAAAGACATGTACAAAAGTCATCTCCAAAATATTGAGTCACAAAGAGTAAGAGCTAATAATCCAAAAGTGACATGAAACTATCACAAAAAAAAAAAAAAAAATACACTCAATTCAAAAGGAGACAGAAAATACAGAAGAAAGGAAATAGCTAATAGCACAAATGCAAAACCAATAGCAAACAATAGGCTTAAACCTAATAACATCAATGATCACATTAAACAGAAATAATCTAAAAATTCCAATTAAAGATAGAGATTATCAGGTTGCATTAAAAAGCAAGATCTAACTCTAAATTCCCTACAAGAAATATAATTAAATATAAAGACAAAAATGAGTTGACATCAAAAGCATGAAAGATTTACCATGTGAGCACTAATCAAAGGAAGGATTGAGGGTCTTTATTAATTTCACAGCAACTTGACTTCAGAGCAAAGAATGTAACCAAGGAAAAGTTGGTCATTTCATAGTGATGAACAGCATCTATCCAACAAAAGAATGTGACAATCCTAAATTTTGATGTTATTAGCAACAAAGCTTCAAAACACACGAAGAAAAGCTGATATAACCAGAAGTGAAAATAAATGAGTTCATCATTATAATCAGGGATTTTTTTTTGGGGGGGGGGGGTCGCTATTTGTTTTTTGTTTGTTGCATGGTATTGGGATTGAATTATAGTAAAAGATTTCAATATACATCTTTCAATAATTGATAGAATAAATAAAAAAATCAACAAGGATATAAAACAACTGAAAAAAATCATCAACCAGTTTGAAGTTATTAGCTTTCATTGAACAGTACACTCAATAATAGTGGATTGCACATTTTTTTCAAGTGATCAGGGAACATTTAAAAAGATACCTTATTTGAGGTTCATAAAACAAAACTCATTATATTTAAAATTCAAAATAAGCATGTTCTCTGACTAACATGACATTAAAATTTAAATAAATGAAAACCTGCAAATATTTATAAGTGACAGAACACATTCCTAAGAAATCAATTGATCAGAAAAAAAGGAATCAAAAGGGAAATTAGAAAGCCTTTTGAAATTAATGAAAATGAAAATACAATATATGAAAATGTATAGATCCTGCTAAAGCAGCACAAGCCACTACCGGCAGGGGAATTATCTCACTAAATGACTATTTCTAAACTAAAAAACTTTTCTGTTTTCCTCATTTTCTCAGGGACATTGACTGTGTAGGTTCATGTTCTTTCCCCAGGTGTCTCATTGCCTACCTTGAAAACTTGAGGAAGTCCAGGACTTACTGCCCACCACCAGATAAAAAGATGCCAAATCGGTCAAGATCAAAACATAAATAAATAAGGATAATGTGAAATTTAAAGTTCAGTGCATCAGATTACTTCATTAAGCCTTAGTCATCATGGACCATGAGCAGGCAAAGAAATAGAAGCAGCCCCTGCCACACATTTGGCAGTAAAGGAGTTAAAATGTCCAGAACTGATGCTTTGAATGGTTTTAAATACTGAAAAATTTTAGTCTTAATTCAATACTTCAGGACACACTGTAAAATACTGGTAAAAGGAGAACAGAGTAAGTCCAAAGAAAATCTGAAAAGGAAAAAAAAATGAATATTATAGCAGAAATTAATGAAATAGAAAGCATAAAAACAATAGGAAAATTCAATGACACTAAAAGCTATTTCTTTGAGAAAATTAACAACATTGATTAACATTTATCTGGATTTCTCAGGTAAAGAGAAAAATCCACTTTACCAGTATCATAAATGAAAGAAGTAGCTAAGAGTCTACAGATATTAATTAGAAGGATAATAAGAATGTGTCATGAACAATTTTGTGCAAGTAAATTCAAAATTTAAGCAGAATGGAGAAATTCTTTGAAAGACTCAAACCATCAAAATTCACTCGAGATCACTTGAGTGAGATCTTATGAACAGTCCTTGTATCTTTCAGATAAATCGAACGCTTTGTTTAAAAAACGTTCAAAAAATGCTCCATTTCAAATGACTTTAAAAGTGTATTCTACCAAACATTTGGAAACAAACTACTATCGATGCTATATAAATTCATTCAAAAATTCGAAGAATACAGAGTACTTCTTTGTTCATTCTGTGAGGCTAATCTTAAGCTCATATGAAAACCAATCAAAATCATTACAATAGAAGAAAACTACAGTCCTTCTCCCCTCCTGGCATGCATGCAGAAATTTTGAGTGAAACATAAGTGAGTCAGATGCAACGATATACAAGCAGGGTCATAGTACATCACCACCAGCTGTGGTTTATCTGAATGATACATGGCTGACTCAACTGTTAAAACTAAACCATGTAATTTACCACATTAGCAGAATATAAGAGAAAGATCATATGATCACCTCAATAGAAACACACCCACACCCCCCCCACCACCACCACACACATAGGTACACACACTCTGTCTCTGTCTCTCCCTGTCTCTAAGGCATCTGGCAAAATTCAACATTTATTCCTGGTTAAAAGAAAAAATGTAAGCAAAATAAGAATGGAAAATTCCAAAGCCTTAAAAAAGTATATCAAGGAAAAAAGTATAGCTAACATCATATCTAAGGTGAAAGACTCAATCTTTTCTATTGTAGGTTAGGAATAAGACAAAAATCTTTGTTCTTGCCATTTCTATGATATACTACAAGTCATAGCAGCTCAATAAGCCAAGGGGAGAGTGTCATTCAAATTAGAAACAAAGGACTAAAACTATCTTTATTCTCAGATGACATCATCATCTGTGCAGAAAACCCCATGGATCTACAAAAACTGCTCACAAGTTTAATAAATCACTTCAGCAAGTCTAAAGATTAAAATTCTAATGCAGATAGTCACACACTACCAAAAAACTATGTGAAAGTAAAAATTTTAAAATGCCATTTACAGTGTCATAAAAATGTGAAATTCTTAGAAATAAAACAAAGGATGCTTAACATCTATACGTTAGAAACTATAAAATGTTCAACACCTATATGCTAGAAACTATAAAATGTTGCTGAAAGAAAATGAAGGAGACTTAAAGAGAAATGTAAAAATTCTCATTGGGTGGAAAGGTCAATAATATTAAGATATCATTTTTTTCCAAATGTATCCATAGATTTAATGTTATCTCAAGTAATATCATCAAGGTTTATGGAGAAATTGACAAGTCAATTTCAACAACCATATGGAAATGTAAAATACCTAGAAAAGCCAAAACAATAGTATAAAAATACAACAAATTTGAGAATAACAATCTAATTTTAAAGGTAGAATAATATGGCAACAATCAAGACTTCTAGAAGTATTGGCATAAAGATAGACAAACATATCAATGGAATAGACTAGCAAGGCCAGAAATAAATCCACCCACTCAGATAGCTTATTTTTAACAAAATAAGATTTTGTTTGAAGATAATTAGATGCAGAAATTGTATTCAATGGATATTGTTGGAAAATTGAATATTAATAGGAAAAAAATGAACTTCCATCCTTATCTTGGGCCATGTACAAAATTAACAACTGCATCATCAACCTAAGTGTGAAATATAAAACAATATAACTTCTAAAAGAAAATTTATGTGTCATTGGGTAGTCAAATACTTTCAAAATATACTCTAAGCATGATTCTGAAAACAAAAATTAGAAAACAGTTTGCTAACATCAAAATGAAAACATCTGTGCTTTAATAGACAATGTTAAGATGTTGAAAAGGGAATCTGGAGACAGAAAAAAGTGTCAAATAAGTATCTATTAAAGAATTTTTATTCAGTACATATAGATAACTTTTAATTTTTTTTTTTTTTTAATTTTGAGGCAGGTTTTCAGTAATTTGCTGAGGCAAGCCTTGGATTTGGGATCCTCCTACTGAATTGCCAGGGTACTGGAATTAATGGTATGCACCACGGTGCCCATCCTACATATACCTTTGGAAGTTCAGTAATAAGAAAACAACTCAGTTAAAAAATGGACAAAAGACATAGTAAAGATGGTGCACACCTAATCCCAGCTACTTGCAAGCCTGAGGCAGGAGAATCATGACTTAAAGGAGAACTTTGTCAACGTAACCATCCCTGTCACAAAATAAAATATAAAAGGACCAGGGATGAAGCTTGATGATAGAAGTTGCCTACCATGCTCAAGACCCTGGGTTTGATCAACAGTACAGGAAAAAAAAAAAAAATATGTGAACAAAAGATTCAAACAGACACTCACCAAAGGAGTTAAATACATAGAAAATAAGCCTGGTAAAAAATTTCCCACATAGTCATCATAGAAATGCAAAATAAAGCAACATTAGCTATTACTCCATACTTCTGAGAATGGCTGAAATTAAAGACTGACCATATCAAGTGTTGATAAGAATTTGGAGGAACTAGAACTCTCACAAGCTACTGATAAGAATATAAATGTAAAATGGCACTCCACTTTGAAAACAATATGTCAGTTATTTAAAAAGTTAAGCACATACAAACTAATTCATCCTGTCATTCACTTCACTTCTACTTATTTACTGGAGCAAAAGAAATGTCCATACAAACTTTGTTACACAAATGTTCATAGCAGCTTTACTTGTATTAGCCTTGAACAGGAAACAACACAATGTCCACCAATGAAGGACACTACAAATTATTATATATATATATACATACATATATATACACACATATACATATATATATATATATATACACAAAAAGGAGTACTACTAAGCAAGAAAGAAGAATTGTTACACACAAAACCAGAGCTGAATCTCAAGATAGTTTTGCTGAGTGAAAACAGCCAACACAGAAATGTATGCAGTTTTGTATTACTTAAAATTCTTAAACTTTCAAACTAATATACAATAAAGAAAACAAATCTGTGATTGCCTGGAAGGAGACACAGTTCAGGGAACTAAAGGGAAGGATTAAAAAAGGACATGAAGAATTGGTGTGATGAATATGGATATGTTTGGTAACTTGAGTGTTATGATTGTTTCACTGGTGTATACATATATCAAAACTCATCAAATTGGGCATTTAAGTTTGTGGTTTCTTGCATTTCAATTCTAACTGAATAAAGCTGTTAAAACAAAAATGTGAACATGATTCTTTTTAGAATTCCTAATGCATACTTAAATGTGGACTGTCAATTTCTGTAGACTAATTTTCTACAGATTGGTTGATTATCTTCCACATTGTGGATACCTATGACAAATGTAAAAATTATACAAGGTTAAGTTCTCCTGCCTGATTACATTTAAATGAATTTATAACAGAGGAATCATTACAATTCTTCAGCCTAACTCCACTTATTCATATACACAATGTTTATACTGTAGTATTAATATACTATATTAATTTTTAGCTGTTTCTTGAATACAGGAGATGCCTCCACTCACTGCAAAGATAACTCTGATTTGATCAGGAATCAAATTGTCCTGTGTGACCAAATTAGGTGAGGGGTATTTCATAAGCATAGTCTTCTAATTCTGACTATTACTAGATACTCCTACTTGACTACTGCACAAAGTAGCGTTTGAAGCAAGGACCAATTCTGTCCCGTGATTTACTAATGTCTCTCACACTGCATAAATCCACAGAAAAGGTTAGGTCAAAAAAATCAGGCTACAAAGCAAGAGATGTGTCTGCAAAGCAACTATTTCATTTTCTGTTTGATTTTTAAGTGCATTTTGCCTTGACTAACTTCAAATATTGATTGTTAGAAAGTGGACCGGCACTGTAATGATTGACTGATCGCAATGTATTACATACAATGAATTTTGAATACCACAGAACTAATTGAATAAATGAAGGGAAATATTAATATTGAATTAATAGGAATGATCAGAGTGAATTAAACACAGCGGGCCAAATTCTGCCCCTGGATATGCATGCACAATTTCCATTGACTTCAATGGGGGTTTTGTTGTGCGTATCCAAGGGCAGAATCCAGCTTAATGAATTTTTTAATTGTTTTTAAATGGTGAATGAATTGGTTAAAGTGCAAAGCATCAGAGACGACTCCGTACATATTGCATATATCCCTGTGATTTTTAAATATGCCTGAAGTACATGCTTATAATCATATCTATGAGCCAACACAAATGTCAAGTTTTAGTTTGCAGAAAATAATATAATAAATAAAATTACCACTGCTACATTTTCTTTGTAAAAGGTTAATGCATACACAATGCTGCAGACTTCCATTTCATTGTATTAAAATGACAAAACTTTGATTTAATAATGAGACCCTAAAATAAATCTGAAATTTGGTGACCAGGAATCCATCCATGTCCTCACAAGTATGCTACGGGCAAATGCTCTGAGTAAATTCCAACAGCTAGAGAGAACCCCTCCATCATAGTACACATCACCTTCCTGAGTCAGAAAGTATTTTGCCAAATATTGTCAATGTCCATGATTATAATTTGATCTTAAGCAACTGTCAGATCATTTAAAAAATTTTTAAATTAAATAAAAAAATTTTGCTACTAAAGCCCTTATAGATTGTAAATCAATGCTGGAATCTGAAATATGTTTTATTCCCTAATTGGTACAGTCATTAAGATAGCTCAATTATAATCTGTATTATCGCATCTATTGTCCTGCTGCATGGAAATCAATTCCATTGACCTAAAGTTTATAATAATTTCTCATGAGAAATTGTTCCTTAATATTACCTCTCAAGTAAAGAAAGATAAATTTTATAAAATAAGCATTAAGCATACATACAAAAGGTGTATGTGTATGTGTGCATGCATGTGTATGCTGGGAATCAGGGTTAAAAGAACTCTTCTATGTAAGAACAATAAAACAACCCCACAGAATATTATACTTTCCTTTAGAGAATGTATAATGCTAAATTGATGACCAGCTTTTTATTTGGTTTTATTTTCATTTTTTACATTTTGAATTGATAGAGAATTTTTCTTTAGCACAGTTTTAGTTTAACAATAAAACTGAGCAGAATATAGGGAGATCCTATATGCCCCCTCCTCCCTCACACATGCCCCAATGCTCTCGCCATAGATACCCTTAATTAGTGTGGCATTTTTCTTATAATCAATGAACCAACATTGATATGTCATTATCAACCAAAACACTTAGTTTTCATTAGATTTAAATCTTTGTATAGTACATTCTACAGAAATTGATAAATGCATTTCAACTTGTATCCATCATTGTAGTATCATACAGAATAATTATTCTGACCTAAAACTTGCCTGTGCTCCATCTCTACCTTTAATACCTAAAAATCCCTTGCAGCCATCTTTTTAATATCTCCACAATTTTACCTTTCATAGAATGTCAGGGAGTTAGAATTATACAGTATGGACACTTTTCACATTGGGTTTATCACTTAGCAATATTCTTTTAACATGTTGTCACACAGTTTCTTTTTATGAAATGAATAATATTCCATTGACTTAGACATAACACAGTTCATTTATTCATTCACCTATTGAACATTATCTTCATTACTTCCAAGTTTGGGCAATCATAAAACTGCCATTAACATTTGTGTGCAGATTATTTGGCGGGTTTGTTTTCAACTCTTTTGTGTAAAGACAAAAGAGCAGAACTGATGGATTACATGATAGGAATATATTTGATTTTATAAGAAACTGCCAACTGTCTTTCAAAATTACTACCATTCCCACAAAAAAGTGAATTCCTGTTGCTCTATATTCTTGTCAGCATTTGATGTTGTCAGTGTTCTTGAGTTTACCCATTTAAATAACTGTGTGGTGGTATCTCATTGTTATTTTAATTTGCAATTCCCTGTTGACTATAATGACAAGCATCTTTTCATATGCTTATTTGCCATCTGTATATCATCTTCGGTAAGATGTCTATTCAGATCTTTTGCTCTTTTATTAAATTGGATTGTTCATTTTTATTGTCAAGATTAAGAGCTTTTTGTACTTCAGATTGTTTTTTATCATAAATTTTTTTGGCAAA
This sequence comes from Sciurus vulgaris, assembly GCF_902686455.1. Classification (NCBI taxonomy): domain Eukaryota; kingdom Metazoa; phylum Chordata; class Mammalia; order Rodentia; family Sciuridae; genus Sciurus; species Sciurus vulgaris. The sequence continues at coordinate 100,322,980 of NC_136463.1, read as the reverse complement.
TATTTCCTACTAATCTGTGACTGTCTATCCATTCTTTTCATTTTTTTAATCACAGGGCAGATTTTTTTAAAAACAATTTAATGAAGTCTAACTAACTACTCCTTTTTATCATGGGTTGTGCCTTTTGTTCTTAATCTAAAATATTAGCACCAAACCCAACAGTTCATCTATAATTCCTTCTATTTTACCTTGTAGGAGTTTTATAAAAGTTTTGCAGTTTTTGTTTGTGTCAAGTTAATTCTTGTAAGTATAAAAAGTCAATGTCAAAGATTTGCTTTTCATATGGATATCTAGTAGTTTCAGAAAATCATTTGTTCAAGTGATTATCTGTACTCCATTGGATTGCATTTGCTACTTCATCAGATATAGTTGACAATTTTTGTGTGAGTCTATTTCTGAGATCTCTGCCCTATGCTATTGATCTACTTGTCTATTATTTTGCCAATACCACATTGTCTTGATTACTGTAACTTTATAGGAAGTCTTGAATCAGATCGTGTGAATCCTCCAATTCTATTCTTTTCAATATTGTGTGTGTTGAAGGTGTCCTTCAACAGATGAATGGATAAAGAAAAAGTGGTAAATGTATGCAATGGAAAATGACTCAGTCATAAAGAGGAATAAAATTATGGCATTTGAAGGTAAATTGATGGAACGGGAGACTATCATGCTAAATAAAAAAAAATTCTATCCCCCCAAAACAAAGGCCAAATGTTTTCTCTGATATGTGGATGCTAACTCACAATAAGGGGCCAGGTGTAGGGAAGAATAGAAGTACTTTGGATTAGACAAAGGGGAATAAAAGGAAGAGAGAGGAAATGGGAATAGGAATGAATTAGATATTACTAACCTATGTGCATATATGATTACATGAACAATGTAATCCTACATCATGTACAACCAGGAGAATGTGAAGTAATATTACATACATGTATTATATATCAAAATACATTCTGTCATGTATAGCCAATAAGAACAAATAAAAATAAAATATGTCAATACACAGAAAAATGCATCTGCAAATATACGTCCCACAAAATATTTCACTTGAATCTGGAGTGCAAGTTGCAATGGTGCTCAATTTCATACATAGTGACTTAAAACTCCTTGAATAATCAGTAATTCAACAAAAGAAATTGCTGGAAATAAATATGTAAATAACTTAATAAAAAGTCCATCAATAATCCCCAAACTCAAGAATAAAGAAACTACACCCTTGCTATTCTAAATGTGGTCATTGGAGTCACAGCATTGTTACATGCTTGGGCTTTTATTATAAATATGATATTTCAGGCTAGCCTAGCCCACCTACTACAGAGTTTAAAAACAATAACAATAACAAACAAAATGAAAAAAATAATCAGATGATCACTGCCAGCATTGAATATTGAAATCTCAATCATACCTTTGAAATCAAATGGACTTTGGAGTTGGAGCTGCCCTGCTACAAATTGTTTTGTAACCTCGGATGCCAGGCAATCTGTCCGTATTCAGTGGCCCATTTGTCACATGGGAATAATAATAGATATTTCCAAAGGATCAAATGAAATACTCTTTGTGAAGTACCTTTCATTCATGCAATTGTTCATGAACTACCTCAAGTAATAAATTTGTAATACGTTGACACAGCATTTACTAACTCTTGTTCTGAAGTTGTGGAGAAACACATACCACAGAACGTGTATGTTAGCATTTACCTTGGGAATTTCTGGGGGTCCTCAATCTGAAACACCTTTCTCAAACCTACACTTTTTCTTTCTGTTCTCAACTGTGAATGTGTTAAACCAAGGTACATTCGTGTCTGGTTTCAGTCTTCAGATTTCCCATAATGTATTTCTTCTTAGAAAAACCAAAAATTCTTTCTCAGCCTGCCATCGAGGTTGCCTCTCTTCTCTGCCTGTGCTAATCTACGATCCCTGCTTGCAAACATTTCCCTTTCTACCTCCAAAGACAGTGTGAACTTTCCACAATAGCCATCACCTAGGACATAGTTCTTATTTTTTATTTTTGGAAACTTCCACAGTCCATATAGACAGGCAAAGTGTTGCATCGTGTCAGTATTTGTCTCATTTTCTTCTCCCTTAGTTTTTCATTTATCCCAAGAGATCAGCCTGTCATTATCATGATCTTCCATGAAGACTTCTGGCCATTATGTATTAATGTAACTGTATCTATACTCCCTTTGCATAATTATGATACCTATTTCAATGCCTGATATATTACTGACCCTCAATTATGTGCTATTATCCTTTTTCAGTGGAGGCTGCTATATGAAGTAACCCAGAATACTCTCTCTCTCTCTCTATATATATATATATGTGTGTGTATATATACATATATACATATATATATACATATATACATATATATCCCCACAAATGTATTTATTGTATTATTCATTGTTTATCAGAACATTATTACTAAAATCAATTTCACATATTTAAACTTTTAAATGCTAATTTGTAGCATATAGTTACTAAATTTGGGGGTAGGAAAATCTACAGTTATTTACCTTTCAGAAACTTGTTCTAGAATTTGAAAAAAGACCCTTTGGATTTTAGTTTGGTTTTTTTGTACATTTATTCTTATTAGGAGTATGGGCATATTCATCACACATAATTTAAAAAGTGTTTCTGCCCCAAATAGTAACCCTGTCCCTCAGATATTATGAGTTTATATTACGTTCAACATGTCTTTTTAAATGGCTCTTGACATGGAGGTCAAAGAAGGAAACTTTCAATAGTAGGAGCAGGGGCCGTTAATAATCATTTGAGGATAACAAGGCCAAAACAAAACTGTGTTAGCATGCAGGTTGTATAGTTACCCTGCATATTGAAATTTCACCAGTGGAATATTCACGGGCTTTGCTTGACACAAGAGGAGGGGAAAGATGGAAGACTCCCGCATCCAGGCAGAAGAATGCCACACTGGATTCATCCTGCAGAACTGTCTTGGGATATGTATGAGTAAATGTTCATGATGAACATGAACCCTCCATCTAAAGGAAAAGTCAGGAAATGATGCAAAGAGGACTAAGATGTGGCTGGACAACAAAGGAAGTTTAATAAAGACGTGTGTTGTCAAGAGTATATGAGAGGAAGATTACCATAGAACTTACAAGGTATGGCAGAGAGAGATTAGACATGCTCATCTGCCCAAAAGTCATCAATTATTAATTCTAAATGTATTTTCCATATATTTTATTTTGGGTTTCTTGGTGGTGCTGGAGATTGAGCCCAGGACCTTGCACATGCTAGGCAGGCACTCCACTACTGAGCCACATCCCCAGCCCCATTTATTCTTGATTAGGAAGGAAATACAAGTTTTTTTTCATATTATTAATTAATAGCTCTCATTGGGTTATGACTAGATTTCTGATGTAAGAATAATTACACCATGGAAAACTCTTAAATATAAAGGAATTTGTATACGTATTTTGTATAGATCTATAAATTATATATAATTTTTTCATGTACACTTCTTTCTGACAATGGGGCTAAAAGTCAGCTTTAAGGGAATATAATTCAGTATTCAAAAGTAAAGAAAAATAATATTTGATTGGTGACAGTATTTATCTTTTCTTTTGGGAATAAATAAAATGTGTTTAAAAGTAGTGATGTAAGCTACTTTTTAAAGTGATGGTACATGTTATGGCTGTTCCTGGTAGGATTCTTTATATTCCTGGGTATGGGAAAGAGCTGGAGCTGAGCAGACGGATAAACAGGATGACTGAGCTGGGAACACCTTTCTTGGCTGACGCACATTTTTTTCAGGCCTGCAAAACCCCCAAGGAGAGTACTTAAAGTTAGGTAAGGAACATTTGTAAGTTGAAAGTTTTGTAAGGAAGGAAGAGAGAATTTATTTCATCTCTTTAAAAGTGCAAATTCTGGTGTTTTGAGCATCAAGGGTACAAAAAGCAAATGTAATTGTTATGTGAATTTGGCCCATGGGTTTGTCTTTCAAACCTAAGCATTGCAGCTAGATCAGAAATTTCTGCAATGTGGCATCTCTACGACTTTCTCTGTGAAATCTAATGCTCTGTCTCCTATACATAATATAAAACACTCTGTAGGTCTGCATTATGTAACCTCCAACCATATAATTCCATACTTGGCTCAAAATCTGAAATTTTCCCTGGGAAAAAATATAAAGAAATAATAATATTAAATTTGAAGTCACTCACATAAGAATATATGAGAACTTTACCTTAAAAGCTGAGTACTTTGACTATCTGCTTTAAATAATAACTAATCTGGACCAGCTTAATACAGTTTTTGATAATGTTTCACTTCATATTCAATTTTGGAAGTCTCTGGCTTTGCATATTCTTTGAATTTTGTTCTTTTGATACTAAAGAAACTTTGAGAAATGAATTTACCCAACATAGCAAAGCAAATATTGATTTTGTTATAAAGTCAATGCCATTTGTCAGGCTTCCTCACTTTAAATATGAGTACCCATGATTTTATTAAGGTATCATTAAAATCATACTTGAATCAAATCCTTTCCTGACTTTTGAATTCTCTCAAGAATTCAGAGAAATGTTTATTATAAAGCATTAATAAAAACTTTTATAATGTTGAGATGTAACTTCTCCTTGGAATAGGGTATCGGTTGTGCTGACTGTATGTACACCATAATTTATTAGCTCTCTAAAGACAAGGATTTTTTGGGAAGCACACAGTGACTGCTGTTCCCATTTTAATCAGAGGGGAAAGATATTCTTCTGAAAGTTCATGAACTCTAAAAATCTTGGCTCCCTTTTGATTCTAAAAGGAAATAAATTTAAACATGTTATGATATTAGTGAGAATTATTTTATTAAAACTAGTTGGCTCCTAAGAGCTGTATGCTTAGTCAGATGTTGCCATTAGAGACAATTATTAAGTTATTTTCTATGAGTCAGGAATGTTAGTCTCAGGTTAGCAGAAATAACATATTAGATCAGAGGTCTTAAGAGACCTCTAGAAAACTCAGCTAGCCTAATCTGTGTTTTTCAACAAGAGGAATATCCTACTTTCAAAAAATCTTTTCATTTAAGTGAACTTTTTGGGAGGGATGGTTCTAGATTTCTGAAAAGTTGCAAAGATAATACAGAGTTACCCCAGGTACCCTGCACCAGTTTATCCTATTGCTAACACCATATCTTAGCATGTTACAGATTTCAGAAGGAGGAGCCTGCCTGGGTGTGTTACTACTACTAAACTCTGCACTGAAGTTTTACTGATGTTTCCATGTCCTTTTTTTAACTTTGAGATCCGTTCCCAGATATTACATTTGATTTTTTGTCTTCATGTTTCTATATTCTCTGCTGGTTTGTGAATGTTCTAGAAGTTTCTTGTTTTGATGAATGTGACAATTCTGAGAAAAACTGATCATGGATTTTGTAAGATATTCCTTAATTAGAGTTTGTCAGATTTTTTTTTTTTTTTCCTCATAGTTATGCTGAGCTTATCAGTTTGAGGGAGGTCCTCTGTCTACTTTTATGTTCTGGTTATATTTTGTCTACTGAGTGTTCAAAAAGGCTTTTCTATGTGAGGTAACATTGGGAATCATTCTGCATTATGTAGCTTTCCTTGTTTAATTTTACTTACTGAATTAGATGAACACTATCCTGAGAACTAACAGAGATGAGATGAAACTAGGAAATAACCATATATCAGAGAAAAAAATCTAGTCTATTTTTCTGAACAGGTAAAATTCTTCCCATAGTATATTTTCCTGAATTGTCTTTCACACCAAAGACAACTGCTTACCACATATTATTCTTCAATATGTTTCTTTCATTTTGTGTACAAAAGGTCAGCCTGAAAATATACATCAAACCTGAATGAAAACATCCTCTTTCCCTCAGCAACATACCAGTGCTTGAAGTTTGCTCTTCCAGCATTATTTGTTTAATAGAAATATTTTCCATACCACCTGGTTCTGGCAGAAAGTCAAAATTTGCATTTATATGAGGTAGTTTATCAAATATAACATACAGAAGTCTGTTAAGTACACATTGCATTTTGTTTGTGAGAAAATCTGTTTGTATTTAATGTAGTTTTTAAATTAACCTTAATGAAAGCTTCTGAAAATTGTTGTTCTAAGCATTTGAAATATGCAACAAGAACTGGTGGAAGACATAAACATGTTTTCCATTATATGTTATCAGATAGCCCAAAATTACTACAAAGAAGAATGTGGGACTATGTTAAATTAGAAAGATAAGCAAGCATTTAGTTAAAAGCAAAGGTCTTTAGAAGAGGAAAGCATCTAACACAGTTAACCCCAGACATCTTATAACAATCTTCAGTCAAAGGTATTTTAACATTTTTAAGTTAGAATATCACTTACTGAACATGGAAACCAAGGTTATTTGGGCAAGTTAATCTTAAACTTGCTGAATACAAAAATCTCAAGGTTTTCTCAAATACTGAAAAGGTAATTTGGAATATGAACCTATCTGTCTTGTGTTTTAAGTTCATTCTTCCTCATTTCATTACTTCCTTTTCATTCTGTGCAATGTTATACTTCATATATTTTTGAATGTCAATATATCCCAGGGATTTTCATATAAGATGGTTCCCCCATCATGAATGTAAGATTAAAATTTATTTCTAGTGAGCTATGTTTTTATCAGTTGTGACAAATCCAAATCACTGTAAGCCTCAAGGAAATTATTAACACGAGTGAACACAACTAGTCAGGTTGTAAGATGGACAGGAACACATATGTCTCTAAAGGAAGAAATTTTGACTTGGCTTCATCTCATCTTTGCTATGCAGAAACATTCCTGGTATTTTCAGGGAATAAAAATTTTTTAAAGTTAAAATCAGAAATTCAGAATCTTGCATAAAAACACATGATTTTAAATGCTTGAAACCAACTTTAAAATGTTTAAAATATTGTGTAAGCCAAACAAAATATAGCTAGGGTTCCAGTTAGTAGCCTGTGTTATAAAGTACAATAAATAAAGAATATTATTGATTGCCTAATTCAAGTAGAAGCTGGGAAAATTAGTATTTCCTTTAACAAATATTACCTTCCTCTGGATGGAAGGTCATGCTTATTTAGAAATAAATCAGCTCTTATTCTGAGCTATTGCTCTTCAATGCTCATAGCATTTGACAAAGTCTGTGTTATACTCCCTAATCATAGAATTTGCTGCTACCTTTGATCACAAATCTCTTTGATGCCATTGCAGTATCACTGTGATAGTTTAAAAGAAGTGTTAAATCAGTTTTTCACATAATAAATTACATCTTAAACAATTTGACAATTTTTTGCTTCCTAGTTTCCTCATCCAGTAACCTTAATTTTTTTTTATCCATAATTTTAATTATATGGAAGTCTAATCTAATTTTTTTTTCAGTGCTGGGATTAAACCCAGAGTCTCATGCATAACTCACAAGGACTCTCCACTGAGCTATAATCCCAGCCCCTAAAATGTTTAATTTTGATTTTCCATTTATTAGTCACCATCAGCCTTGTTTGGGACAGAAAGAGTATGTAAATCTATGACTCTCTATTCTAAGAACTGTCAAGAGAAACAATCTTTACCTCATTCTTCCCTTACAGTAACAAAGATGGACAAAGAAAAGACTACTATCTCCTCACTTTTTACAAGTTTTACTTCTCCCTCTGTTGACACCAGGGCCCTCTGACAAGTTAGAAACTGACAGAGCTGGATGTAAATCTTACTCCTCTTCCCTCTTCAATCCCAATCTAACACAGCTTCAAGCTCTTTGCTATCTTTACTCTGTCCCCCAGTCTTTCCATGTAGCCCAAAGTCAACATTTTAAATTAAAGAATGATCACATAGAAATTATTATTTCAATAATGCACTTAAAGTGTCATTTAATGTGCACAGGGAAATGTTAAGGATAAAAGAGATGCTATAATGGTTAATATGAATTGTCAGCTTGAAATGGACTTAGAGCTGAAGATGATTAAAAGGCTTCTGGTTGTGTCAATGAGGGTGTGTCTAGGAATGATTGGCATGTGGAATAACAACTGAAGTAGAGACCCTCTGTAAGTATGGTAAGTATGGGCAGCACTGTCCAATAGGACGGTGGCCAGAATAGAATTAAAGTTGGAGAAACAAGGAAGAAGCAGCAGAGGCAAGCTTGATTCTTCTTGAATGGGTTCTTGATTGCTGCTACCGTTGCCTGAGGACATTAGACTCTCGCTTCTTCACTCTTCCAAAGCTTACTCTGTTAGTGATTTTCCAGGGAGTCTCCAGAAGCCTTTGGTATCAGACTAGGGAAGCACCAATGATCCCTCTTGTTCTGAGACTTCAGTCTCTTGAACTGCACAGCTACCGGTTCCTCCAGCTCTCCATCCTGCAGACGGCCATTTGGACTTTCCAGCTTCTGGTCATGTAAACCAATCTAATAAAACCCCTTTTTATTTTATTTTATTTTCAATTTTTTTTTAGTTATCAATTAACCTTTATTTTATTTATTCATATGTGGTGCTCATACATGATAGGCAAGCACTCTACCACTGAGACACAAAACCAGTCCCATAAATCCCCTTTTTATAATCACACATCCTGTTGATTCTGTTCCTCCAGAAAACCCGGACTAACACAGATGTTTATGGAGATTTCAGAATAAGATACTTTTTACTATAGCTGTCCCTTACAAATCTTTTTATCCTAATTTATACTTAACTAGAATTCAATCTCAAACTATAATGTAGATACCCTCTGCTTCTCTTGCCACCACCGGACAGTTCTGACCCAAGGAAGGAAGACATAACTTTTGTACAAATGCAAAGGTATGGCCTTTTCTATTAAAATTGGAAGAGATGCATACAATACAAGTTCATTGTTTATTATAGATCTTAAAGTATAAAATTTCATGTAAAGAAAATCAAAACTCCAGCACAGTGTTTAGGATAGTCTCAGTGGTAAGAAATGCTTGCTCCATAGCTATAATTAAAAACAAAACAAAACAAAACAAAGTTATGTAGCTATTCCTGGTGGATAAAATGGATAAACTTAAATTGGGCCATACACAGGGTAACAACATAAAGAACTAAAATCCATTTCTTCCATTTAGTAGACATTTGTTAGGTATTAACTTTGTGCAAAGGAAAGGTTTAAAAATGACGATGTATCATAAAAGGCATATAGAATCAATTTTGGAAGTTGCTGAAAATGCTATACTGATTGCAGGTATATGTTTCAGCACACTGTCATGCAATTAAATAGTCTTACTGCCTATTCCCATCATAAAACAACACATCAAATTTTAAGCTTTCGGACCTATTAAGCAACTGAACTAGAATCATCTAACCAGAGTGAGGACATAACTCAGTTCTAGGGTACTTGCCTAGTAGGAAAAGTCCTGGGCTATTCCAAGAACACTGCACCCCACCAAAAAAAAAAAAAAAGAAAGAAAAAATAATTGTCTAGTGATGTTTATTTAAAAGCAAAAACTCTTGGGAACCATGCTAGAATTCACATTTTTACCATCGCCAGGATGATAAAAATTACACATAAAGGATTGAGAACTACCAGTTTACAAATCAAGAAATTACTTTGAAGGATTCATCTATCCTCTATACTAAGTACATGAGAGTCAACTGATATTCTCTAAAAACAATCCATTTCCACTTTCTGTTAAACATTTATTTACATCAATTGGTAAGTTTTTGTTTGTTTTGCTTAATGTATGTTTATCTGTATCTCTTCCCTACCCCGTATCTTAAAAAAATGAATGTCAAATATCTGATGGAGTATAAATTATTACAAAACAATATTGGCAATTGATCCCTGGTCTCTGAATAATGTATAAGGAAAAATTCATTCTTTTGCTATTCTCATTTTTGATCTAGTTATTTATCACATTTAATGTTGGCTTTAAAGAATGCCTTTAACCTGCTTAGCACTTTGGTTATTACAAAGATGCAACCAGTAATTATCCTCCCAGATATGTCCTTAAAGTGTATTTCATCTTCAAAAAAAAAAATCTTTCATACAATAGAGTTAATATTTGCACACTTAACCTTTTCCAATCACAAAGAGAAATGCAAATAATTGAAAGACATTATTTGCTTATACTTCTTAAGGTTCAAATAACTAGTTTTTATATAGGAACCAGTAGGCCTTATCTGCTTCAGAAGAACATACTCTGTTACTGTACAATAGCTCATATCAGACCACTAATAGATTTAACCTTGTAAGTTCATAGATATTTAAAAGTGTTATGGTTTGAAGGTCAGCTTCTCTGTCTTACGGTAAAAGAAAGGCAAAGAAATGAATAAAAATTAGAAAGAATTAATTCTTCAAAAAGTTTTTACAAATCAAAACCCTGCAGTTTCACACTGAGAACAAAAGAAGCATATTAAACACCAAAGTTTATCAAGACAAATTAGGTCCCAGTTTCAAATTTTCTTTAATCTTTTGCATCTGAACGGTTTTTTTTGCCTCATGCTGTTTTCCCTAGTTAAATGTTAAAATGAATTCTAGCCAATACCATTGACTTCCTCCCTTAAAAATATTGAGACACATAATAAAAAATTAATTACTTCCCCTAATTTCCGTGTGATTCTTTAAAAAGATGTAAAATTCATTTAAAGTAAGTGGTGACTTTGTCTTTGAAGATCACGACAATTAACATGGATCAAAGCTTAGGTTCTGTAACGATGATAGCTTATTAGCATAATGAAATTAACTTAGAGACAAGAATCTTTAATAGGTACAACAAAAACGCTTTAATAATACTTGAAGAAAATTATGTATTTGCTAGAAGTACAACAGTTTCAGATTTTCTATCCAATTAATAAGTTGTTAATTAACTCCTTTTCCAAACAATGCACACTTTAAGCTAACATCTGCCCATTGGAATACTCTATCTATTGTGCTTCGTTTTTTGGAAAGATATAATGAATTTGCCAATGATACTGCATATTTTTTAATCATTGAGAAAATTCAAGTTTACCCTTCTATACTATAGAGTCAATATTTCATCATTAAAACAAAAGAAGTCTTAATTTCAAACCCCAGGAAAGAAATTATTATTGCATTGTGTTCACACTTCAGGTCTTCAGCATGTCAAGGGCAAACATTTTTTGGTTAGCTTTGGATGGCTACAAATTTGACTTATTATTTAAACCCAAGGAGGACAAGATTCTTTAAAAATTATAGTAATAATTTCAATTTATTTGTTCAAGTTGCATATAGTTGGATTTTAGCACAAACAAAAGGATGTTTAAATGCTTTGTTTTGTTTCCAGCAGTGAGTCTAAGTTAAGTTGTTAGGCTTGCATCTAAGGGCTATGGAAGAAATGAATTTTTTAACTATTCAGTCAACAATCCAATATTTATTGAATACTAATATTTATTAGTGTTCAAAGTACCAGGCACTGTGAATCTTCTAATAATAAATAGGAAGTTGGGGAGGTCTTATTCTGCTTTCATTGTTGTTGTTAGTGTTCCTGTTTCATTAAATGATTGGTTTTCTTTTTATTCGTATTATGGGAAATGGACACTTCATGCAGGACTTCTTCCTGTGTTACCTCAGGTTGTCATAGTATTTTTCTAACTGACATCATTGAACATAATCCAAAAACAAAACAATTCCATAACTACTCAACAGAAGACCAACTATACACACACACACACACACATACACACACACATTTTAACATGGCCAGTGCTTGTAGCTCAGTGGTAGAGCACATGATTAGCATCCATGAGGACCTGAGTTCAATCCCAGTACCACAAAAATAAATAAATAACACACAAAGAAATAAAATTTTAAAATTAGAATTTAACAAAGACTCTCTCCCTATTGGATATACTTTCCCCAATTTCACCTCTGAAAAACCTTCTTTCCAAGTCCACATGGGAAATCTGTGGTTTTCCAGTTTATTCATGTTGGTAGTATGCTTTTAAACGTTTTGTTTTCCATATCTAGAAATTATTGAAAACTAATTTAATTTAAATTCATTTAAAGTAAGTGATGACTTTGTCTTTGAAGATCCAAATCTCAAATTTATTAACATCAAATCTCCTGGTTCCTCTCTGTCCACCAAATGCATGTTCCTCTCCAAAGCATGACACTATTACCTCTTTTCCTATCAGATAAGAGCCATAACAGGAAGCAAAAAAAAAAAATTCAGGGCCAGAACAGACATGTATAACCACCAAGAAACAAGGAGTCAATGACATTCATTAATGGGGACTCTGAGATGTGTTAATTGTGGCCTCCAAAATATACTTTTGTTTGAGAGAATTCCAAGACAATGTATGAAACTTTTTTTTTTTTTTTCCTGATTAGCTGATAGAACTCACTCCCTACCTGAGCTCTAAGAAGATTTTATATTTTTGTTCTGGAAGTTACCAAATTTTTCTTATACCTGATGGTAATTTTGAAGGTGTCTCCTCATACTATTCAGTAATTCTAGAGGCAACTATTCTGAATATTTTCTTTAACACAAGTTTTCTTCTAAATTACAATAAAATGAAAGGTTTGGGTAACTATAATGTCTTCTCCCCTCTTCCTGCTCATCTCCCACCAGTAAATCAATTGGTCAAATTTTCCTGGAGGCCCAGTGGACAAAGGGGTCTGGGAAATGTAGTTTGCAGGGCTCAGTCTCTTTGACTTTAGAGAAGAGCTCGAGAAAAGAACAAAATAGATATTAGAATGACTGATGTCATTTCATAAATGACCACTTTTTATTAACCACAATTTTATAGATGCATCATAACATTACTGAAATAGACTCCTCTGTGATTTTCTTTCTGACTGTTTAAAACTTTACAGCCCACCTAACATTCTTTGAGATTCCAGGGATATCATTCTGAAATGCACTTCAGATCATGTCATCCCTCCTGTCTTAACATTTTAAAATTAATTCCTCTGTAGGATTTCAAGTACATGAAAGTTGAGGACTATACTCTTGGTGGTTCTTAACTGTGAACCATTAATGCTCATAACATGTTAGGGGAAAAATAGCAATTGTTAAATTAGCAAACAAATAAATGAATAATTTCTTCTTTTATTACATTAAAGTATTTCATTGCATATATCCCAGACGTATGAAGATAGTTAACAAAATTTAAATAAAACACATTTTTTAATTAAGGAAAGTAGAAATTGCCCCATAAAGGTATTTTTAAATAGTGATAAAAATATCTTGTAATGTTCTCCTCTAAATGAAAATAGATGTATCTCTTGACACTTTTAAAGTCATCCTTTCTTCTTCATATGTACCTTGCTGCTGTCTACTTTCTGAGGTCTAGCATAGTTATGTTCTGGATTTGAATTTTCCTTGATGACCTTGATCTTTTAATATTGATATTCTTGTTTGTTTCAGAACAATTCATATTTCCCACTTAATTTTCATGTTTTTTTTCCTAACTTCATACGTTTAAACATTAAGTTTTCTGCTTTATTAAGATAATTTGGCAGTGTAATGTGCTATACCTGAAAAATGTGTTGTTCCATTTTGTTTTGTTCTCATCAAGTGCAAAAGATATTTGCTCTGGATAACTATCCTCTTTTTTTTCTCTATTACTCAACTAATAGAAAGTGAAACAATAATAAAAAGGTGAAAGAAAGAAAGAAAGAAAGAAAGAAAGAAAGAAAGAAAGAAAGAAAGAAAGAAAGAAGAGAGAGAAGGAGAGGGGAGGGGAAGTGAGGGGAGAGGAGGGGAGGGGAGGGGAGGAAGGGAAGGGAAAGGAGGAAGGTAGAAAAGAAGTGTGAGTGGATGAAGGAACAAACAAAAAAGAAAGAAAGGTTGTGGGAAGGAGGAAGAAAGCTAAACCAAACCATGTCTCTTCCCTGCTGCATTTCCTTATAATTTTTGATTATAAAAATCTTTGTACTAATAACTCTAATTGTGTTACTACTAAACATCAGAAATCAAATTTAGTCAATATCCTTCAATGGAGAGGTTTGAAATAGATTTCAAAAGCTGCTATCATGAGAAAGTTAAGATATGTTAGAGTTTTAGCCACTGAATGAACAGTGCTATTACATTGAAAAGACTGTCTGAACAGGACTAGGGGTGTAGCACATTGCTAGAGCACTTGACTAGCATGTGTGAAGTCCTGAGTTCAATTCCCAACACTGAAAAAACAAAACAAGAACAGCAAAAAATCACAATGAGATAAAGACTATTTGAACAAATACAAGGACATTCATATCACTAAAGTTTGAACCAAAATATAAAAAAAACAATAATCCAGGAATATATTTTACTGGTGTTTTAAAACACACTAGGAAAGCTGGTGATCATGTCTGAAATCTCCACTAAGTTTTGCAGGATCATGGGCAATTTATCCTTTAGTCTTTTAATATGGTGAATATTATTAAGTGTTTCCAAATATTGAACCAATCTTTCATCAGGTAATAAACTCCACTTGGTAATGGTATATGATTCTTTTTATATATTGTTGAAATTAATTTGCTAATATGATGTTTGGTTTTATGTTTATATTGGCAAGGGATGTTGAATTGTAGGGGTTTTCTGCACTCTATTTAGCTAGTTTTTGTATTAGTATTTGAAATGTTTTCCTTTTATTCTCATTTTTGGAAAAGTTAATATGATTTATATTAATTCTTTTTTTAAAGTTCAATAGAATTTACCAGTGAAATGATTTGGTCTTGGCAATTTCTCTTTCAGGACTTTTAAAATTATGAATTCAAATTTTTAATGGTCATAGGATTATTTAAATTATCTATTTAATATTTGGTAAGTTGTGGTAATTTATGCTTTTCAAGAAATTGGTCCACTTCATCTAAGTTGTCAGACTTATTGAAACAGTTTTGTAATATTCTCTTAATTTCTTTTTGATGCCTGCAAATTTTCCAGTACTATTTCTTATTTATTCTTGATTTTAGAAATTTGGTTTTTGTCAGTTAGCAAATTTTATTTTATTTTTTGAGTTTCACTTTTGGTCAGTTAATAAATTTTATTGGTCTTTTCAAAGAGCTTGATTTTTATTTCATTATTTTTCTCCTTTCCTTTTCATTGACTTCTGCTTCTCTATTTTTTTCTCTGTCTGCTTGCCTTAGCTTTCCTTTAATCTTCTTTTGCTAGAATGCTAACTCAGGAGTTGAAATTATTGACTTAAGAGTTTTCTCCTTTTCTAAAAGAAGTATTAGTGCTATAAATTTCCCTCAACAGTGCCCACACAAGTTTTGGAATATTACTATTTTACTAAGCTTTATGTTACTGTGACCAATACCCCCAATGAGAACAACTTACAGAAGGAAAAGTTTATTTTGGCTCACAGTTTTAGAGGTTCAGTCCCTGGTAGGACAACCCATAGCTCTGAACCTGAGGTGATGCAGAATGTCATGGTGCAAGGGTGTGGTGGAGGAAAGCTGCTCAGCTCATGACAGCCAGAAAGCAGAGAGAGAGGAATTCTGCTCACCAGGGACAAAATATAAACCCCCAAGACATGCTCCCAGTGACCTATTTCCTCTAGACACACCCTTTCTGCCTGTACTTATGGCCCAATTAATCTCTATTAGTGGATCAATACTCATACCTAAACCATAATATCTGCATTTTCATTTTCACTCAATTGATATGGTTTTTATTTTTCTTGAAACATTCCCTTTGACCAGCATATTATTTAGAAATCTGCAGTTTAGTCTCCAAGTATTTGAAGATTTTCCTGTTATTTTTCTCTTCTTGATTTCTAATTTTATTTCATTGTGATCAGAGAGCATTTTGTATTATTTCAATTATTTGAACTTTGTTGGGTTTGTTTGATGGTCCAGGATATGGTATGTCTTGATTCTTTTCCCTATTTCCCACAGGGATAGTAGATAGTCTCAGAGTGGTTGGTGTCTGTGTTATTTTTTTTTTTTTTCTATTTTCTCACTTACTCAGATTAGTTAACATTTATTTTCTTTTTTCAACTTAATTAACTTGTTATTGTTTTTGTTTTTGTACTGGGGATTGTACCTAGGGGCACTTTATCCCTGGGCTTCATACCCAGTCCTTTTGATTTTTTATTTCAAGACAAGATCTCAGGAAGTTACCCAGGCTGGTCTTAAACTTGAAATCCTTCTGCCTCAGCATCCTGAGTCACTGGAATTACAGTTATGCACCACCATGACTGGCTTCATTGATTCTTTTATTTCTCCTCTATACTCTGCTATTGAGCTTTAATACAGAGTTTTAATTTTAATCACTGTTTTGTTTTAAAATGTCCATTTTTCTTTATTTGTTTTCTACATACTGATATTTTCTATTTTTTCCTTAATAATTTAATTTTTGTTTCAAGCATGTTTATAATTTGTTATCAAAGCATTTTGATGATGGTTACTTTACAATCTTTGTCAAAAAGTTTTAACATTTCTGTCTTAATGATCTTGGTATCTATTTTTTTTTTCAATCAAGCCAAGACTCCTGGTTTTTGCATGATTAGTTTTGCATTGAAACTAGACTTCCGTGTGTCACATTACGGAACTCTGATTCTTATTTAAGTCTTTTATTTAAGCAGGCTTCCTTCCTTTCATGATATATCCACAAGGGAATACAGGGAACCACTATTTTATTAACAGTATGAGTTAGTAGTCTAGAGTTTCCACTTAAACTTAGTTTATAAACAAGGATCATTGAAATCACATGGAGCCCAGATGATATCAGTAGGTTCCCAGTGGGTATCCAGAACACCTATCTCTTTTCAAGAGTATTGGGAAGCAATTCTGTAATTTTTTATGTCACCTGCATACCTAATATGACACAACTAAGTCCCAAATAGACCTTTTAATAATGATCTCCTCAAATCCTTACTACCATCATTAATGAAATACATCAATAGCAGGTGATACAACATTAAAACCAACTTTTACAGCATTAAACAACTGAAATAGTTAAATTCATAGCTAATGAATCCCAGAGCTCTTCCATTAGTTGATAAATGTAATGCATATTTTTAAAATAATTTCAAATTCAATGGAATTTTCCCCCACCAAGATCCATATATGAATGCACAAATTATTAGAACAACACTCTAAAGCAGTTGAAAGTTATTAAAAAGACAAAATTATCCAAGCGAGATATACGAATTCAATATATGTAAAGGAATGGTGTGGAGCTACTCCTCACAGCTCTGTCTGCCAAGACTCACCTTGCTGCCATTCAACCTACCTGACTAAAACCCAGGAAAGATCACAGTTTAGGCCACACACTTTTCTCCTTGGGAACCTGAAAAGGGGCTGTTCCGGAAATTCTCAAAGACCTTTGTTCAAAATGGATACAATAAACTCTGTAGTTGGCCATTGAAGTAGCTATTCAGCATCTTAATGGCAGAGCTTGGAACATCATAAAAATCAGCAAATATGCATTGTTATTCATCTTGTTCACACTCTGGAAGGATTTACAGTCAGAACCAGCTTGGCATGATATCTTAAGGCCAGAGATGTATGGCCTGGGGTCAGTTGGCCAAGATGTCCAGCTAGTCTGACCCTGCCCAGATTGAGACTCACCTCATTGAATCTGTACTTCACTGTACACTTAGTGTTCAACCAGATTACATAGCATCTTATGCCAAAATCCATACACAATCAGAAGCATAACACGTGGCATGATACCAGCAAACAAAGAGAGCAAAATACATTTCTTTAGACAGATCTCATTTCCTACTGGTGTTTTTAAAATAGAGAATTAAGTCCTAAAGAGGTACATAGTGATGATATGCTTAAAAGTTTTTCAGGTTTTGGTGAGGAAAGGGCAAAGGTCATATCCCCACATGCTTGTTCTCTATTGTCAAGAGCAGTACTGAGATTACTACTCACTTTAATCCTGAAGAAGATCTCTGTTCCCAAGTACTAGGTAGTACTTCAACCACAAAACCATCCCTTCAGCATTTAATCTTTTTAAATTTAACAGAAAATTGATGCTTTCCCTCTGTATTATTATTTAGATGTCTAGTCAACAAAGTTATCAGGGCTGAATGTTGAATCACAACTACAAAAAAGAATTGCATTGTTTGATTCATAATGCTATTTTTCAAAATTTTTACTTTCTTGATTTTCAAAAGCCCTTATTATTGATAAAGAAAAGAATTACAGAGGGAGATATTTGTATTTTCAGTGACTTTTTTATGTATTATAGATACATTATAGATTTTTATGTATTATAGATGGTTTCCTTTATGTCAGTCCACATTTTGTATCTAATTTTACTGGTCTATAAAGTCAGGGAACCCCCTTTTTTTTTTTTGAGTTGCTGGGGATCGAATCCAGAGTCTTGCGCATGCAAGGCAAGCACTCTACCGACTGAGCTATCTCCCCAGCCCAGGGGACCCCTTTCAAAATGCGTATTCTCATTTATTTGACCTCAGATAAACTTTAGAAAAGGTAAAAAAAAAAAAAAAAAAAAAAAAAAAAAAACTCAACAAACTCTTAGCTAGACTATGAAAAAGAGAGAAGATTCAAAATCAGATGCAAAAGTAGACATTAAAACTGACACCACATTAATATAAAAAAATCATTAGAACTTATTAGGAATAGCTAATTATATGCCAACAGATTTGATAACCTACAGAAGAAAAGAATAAGTTTCTAGATACATAAACCTTATGAAGCTTGAATCATGAAGAAGTAGAGAACCTGAACAGACTAGTTATGATTAACAATAAAATGTTTCTGATCAAAGAAATTCCCAGGACTAGAGTGTAGATAACTATACTCTTGAATTTTACCAGTCAAAGAAGAACCAATACAAACTCTTCTGAAACTATTAAAAAATTTAAAATGATGGAATTCTTTCCTTTTTATTAGGAAATATTAACTATACAGAATAATTGGATTCATTGTGACATATTCATAGATGCATATAATATACTTTGATCATTTATACCCCCATTATTCCCCTTTACCCTCATCATCCCCTGAGCCCCTTCTTAATTTTCTCTGTCATTTCTACTTAGTCATTTCCCCATCTAGATTATCATATAAGAAAAAACATGAGATACTGATTTTTCTGAATTTCATCCCTCCCCATCAGTCAGAATGGCAATCAAGAATACAAGAAACAATAAATGCTGATGAGGATGCAGGGAAAGAAGAATACTTATATACTGTTGGTGGTAACATAAATTAGCACAGCCACCATGGAAATCAAGATGAAGTTTCCTTATAACACTAAAAGTATGATGATAATATGATCCTGTCATATCATTCCTCACTATATATTCAAAGGAGTTTAAGTCAGCATACTTTAGAGGTACCTGCATACTCATGTTTATCATGGTACAATTCACAAGAGCCAAGTTATGGAATCAGCTTAGTTACAATTAACCAATGTATAAATGTATAAAGAAAATTTGGTGTACATAATACTTCATTGTGTGTGTGTACATATATATATATATAAATATATGTGTATATATATAAATGTAAACATTATACATATATAATGGAATATTATTCAGCCACAAAGAAGAACAAAAACATCATTTTCCAGAAAATGCATGGAACTAGAGATCACCATGTTAAGCAAAAGTCAAACTAAAAAGACAAGTATGCCATGCTTTCTCTCATATGAGGAGGGAGTTCTGTCAAATACACACTATGAAGCAAGCATTATCTTGATACATAAAAAAAACAGACAAAACACAACAAAAAAGGGAAACTATAGACCAATATCCTTAATGAACACAGGTGCAAAAATCCTTACCAAAGCACCAGCAAATAGAATTCAACAGTGCATTACAAATGTGCCATAATCAGAGGGATTTACCCCAAGGATGAAAGTATCATTCAATGTAGACAAATTAAAAAATTGTCGACACCACATTCACAGGATGGACTACAAACATATGACAACTTCAACAGATGCAGAAAAGGCTAGGTGCCCTTCAACAGATGAATAGATAAAGAAAATGTGGTATATATACACAATGAAATATTACTCAGCCATACAGAAGAATGAAATTATGGCATTTGCTGTAAAGGGATGGAACTGGAGAATATCATGTGAAGTTTAATAAGCCAGTCCCAAAAAACCAAAACCGAATGTTCTTTCTGATAGGTGGATACTAACCCACAACAAGGGAGGGTAGGGAAGGTGAAGAATAGAACTTCATTGGATTAGGCAAAGGGGAATGAAAGGAAGGGAGATGGGATAGGAATAGAAAAGACAGCAGAATGAATCAGACATACCTTTCCTATGCTCATATGTGAACACATGACCAGTGTATACACTTTATGTACAATCACAATTCAATTCAACCTGAATTAGAATGGGTTGTACTCCACATATGTATGTTATGCTAAACTACACTCTATTATCATGTATATAGAAAAACAACAAATTTTAAAAGGCGTTTTATAAAATCCACATCCTTTCATGCTTAAAAATTTGGAACAAATTCCTTATAGAAAGAACACACCTGAAAATAATAAAGGCCACATATAATAAGCCAAAATCTAATATTGTATTGAACAGAGAAAAGCTGAAACCTTTCTTTATGAGATCTGGAACAAGCCAGGATATCCACCTTCACCACTTCTGTTCTACACTGTTCTGTTAGTCCTGTCCATAGCAATCAGGCATGAGAAAGAAAGAAAAGACATCCAAACTAGAAAAAAAATAAAAATAAAAATAAAACTTTCCATGTCTAAAGATGACATGATCTTATCTACAGACTCCATCAAGACTATTAGAACAAAGAAATGAATTCAGAAGAGCTGTAGTATACAAAATCAACATACACAAATTTGTGACAAATACTAATGTCACTAAGTATATGTACAGGTCCATAGCAAGTTATCTGAAATGGAAATCAAGAAAGCAATCCCATTTACAATATCAACAAAAAAAGTAAGTTATCTAGGAATAAATTTAACCAAAAAGTGAAATGTCTCTACAATGAAAACTATAAAATATGAATGAAAGAAATTGAATTGTATGCAAAAAAATGGAAGACACCTCATATTCTTGGATTAGAAGAATGAATATTGTTAAAATGTCCTTTTAAGGAAAACTATGTACAGATTTAATGCAATCCCTATCAAAATACCAATGACATTCACAGAACAGAAAAAATAAATCCTAAAATCTGTATTGAGCCACAAAAATTCCAAATAGCCAAAGCCATCTTAAACATAATGAACAAAAAAGGAGACACTACAATACCTGACTTAAAACATACTACAAAGTTGCAATAATCAAAACAGCATAGTATTGATGTGTTAAAAGACACATAGACCAATGGGAATAGAGTGGAGAGCCTAGAGGTAAGCAACATACATACAGCCAGTAATTTTCAGAAAGGTGCTAAGAAGACATAGGGAGAAAGGAAAATCTTTTCAATAAATTTTTCTGGGACAACTGAATGTGAAGAAGAAAGAAAGTAGATCCCTTTCTCCCTTCAGTTATAAAAAATTAACTCAAAATGTATAAAAGATTTAAATGTAAGATTGAAATCTATGAAGTACTAGAAAAATCATAGAGGAAATGTATTAGACATTGGAATGGGCACAGAATCTTTGGAAAGACCCTAAAAGAACAGAAAACAAAAGCAAAAATAAACAAAATTATATCAAATGAAAAGCTACTGCAGAGTAAAAGAAACAATCAAGAGAATGAAGAGATAACCTACAGAATTTGAGAAAATTTTACAACCTAAATCTCTGAGAAAGTGTTTATACCTAGAATGTACAGAGAACCCAAAAAACTCAATAAGTAATAAAAGTCTGACTATGAAACAGGCAAAAGAATTAAATAGACATTTTTCAAAAGAATATATAAAATAGTCAATAGTTATATGAACAAGAAAAAGATGCTCAACATCACTAATGATCCAGGTAAATGCAAATCAAAACTACCATAAGATATACCCCACTCCAGGAAGAACAGCTAATATCAAAAAAACTAAAGATCAAGGATGTGAAGAAAAGGGAATTCTTGAATTATTAGTGGAAATGTAAATTAGTACAACAATTATGGAAAGAAATATGAATGTTCCTAAAAAAACTAAATAGATCCAGCAATCCCACTTCTGGATATACATGAGGTGAAAACAGTCTGTTGAAGAGACATTTCCACTCCTGTGATCATTGCAGCACTATTTACAATAGCCAAGAAAGGGAAAGAACCTAAGTAGCCACCAACTATTGAATGAATAAAAACTGTGGCACATATATACAATGGAATATTATTCAGCCATTAAAACGTTTAAAACCTGTCATTTGTGCAACACGGATGTATCTGAAGATTGTTAGGTGAAGTAAAATAAGCCAGACACAGAAAATCTCGTTCGTATGTGGGATCTAAAAAAATAAAAGAAAAACATCTGGATGTCTAGAGGAGAATGGTGGTTACCAGAAACTGGGGAAAATAGGGGGGATGGTAGAACATTAATCAGTGAGTACTGGGTGAGAGCTAGATAGGAGTAAAAAGTTCTGAAGTCCTATTGCTCAGCAAGGTAACTAGAGATAATCATAATGTACTATATAATTCAAAGACTAGTATAAATACTTCTGAATATTTTCACCGTAAAGAATGTTTAAGGAGATAGACATGTTTACACTAATTTTAAAATTACACCATGTATATATGTATCAAAAAATTACATGGTATCCCATAAATATGTACAATTTCTTACATTTTATGTGTCTGTTTAAAACAATTTTTAAATAAAAATAAATAAAATGCAATCAGGGAACCACTTTGCAAAATATGCATTGTCATCTATCTGACCTTAATAATCTTAAAAATACCTTTTGAAATTTATTTGCTAAACTGAAGATTAAATAGAATGGAATAAAAGATGAGACAACTTTAAAATATATAGTCAAGTAACATCGTTTGCTTGTTGTTTCAATGTTCAGGAAGAGCAAAACCAATTTGCAAAAAAGCCTATAAAAATATATCTGAAACAGAAAGTCAAACAAAGGCATCCTGAGGCCCCACCTGCTGGATGGCCTGAAATTCCGTGAAATGTTAAATGGATGATATTTATTGAGGATGAGCAACTGGATGAAATCCCTATTAGCACAACACGGCAACTGGAGTTATACACCAGCATTCCCTTAGAGGAGTCCCCATTGACAGCTATAGAAACAAATTAATTCTCACTTTGTTTTTAATTTTAGTTGTCACTAACAATGCCTCCACCTTCTGGCTTAGCATCTCAATATTAACTTACAAGCATGAAACAAGAACTTAATCAGGGAATGTTTGGGGATTTACTTTGCAGCAGCTGAGATACTGAAGGTGAGGTAAGAGCAAACATTTGGTGGTGTGGGACAGTAATTAGGTTCAAGCAGAAGGTACAGAACTGCAGTGTTAGCTAAATCTGTTCCTAGCTGGTGTCTCATCTCAATTAATGGAAAAAAAAAAAAAAAAATACATCATGAGACTGTGTAAGGGTTGAGAGTGTCCAGACTGTGACTGTCTTATTAGCACTGTTGATACCTTCTAAGTTGATAAGTGATTTGATCTATAAAATACGATATTTTTCCTGTTTTGTTTCTTCTTCTAATGTTTTTCAACTATTTCCTGCCCCTCCTAAATAGACATGTTCAAGAAACATGTGTGACTCAAGTCACTCTTCTAAATACCATGAATGATTAAAGACTCAAGGGAGCTATTGTTCACTTATTAAAAAGTTTTAAAGTATAAACCAAAGAAAACAAGACTCAGAGAGGCAAGATGAATTCTAACTCTTCTCTTATGCAGCTGATGATTTTAAACATGCAAATATCTGGTGCTTCTATTTCCACAAAAAAATGGTGCCAAAATTCAACCTAGGTGCTTCACAATGTGCTTGTGAGAATAGCTCAAACAAGTGAACCAAGGGCAGAGAAGGGTTGGCTTTCCTGGGTGACCCTCAGTCCACTCCCATCCTTACTTCCCACTTCCTAGCAGAAGAGTCTGATATTTTATTCTTCAAAGTGCTCCTGAGTAAAATTCCTCAAGAACGTGCTGACCACAGCCTCCATAGAGCAGCCTAAGAAATGAAGAATCGTGTCTAAGAGGATTGGTTTCCCTTTTACATTCTCTGCTTGAGAACACCCAGCAATGGAAGCCACCTCTACTGTGAAGTAAATGTTGCTAACATTTCCTTTCTTACCTTCATCCGGCACGTGCCCCCTCCATGCTTTACCCATTGGTTCTAATTCTTCCGGGGAATTCATATGGATCACATTTATTACATATTCCAAATAGTAGATCTTCATGTCTTTCTAGACATTCGATACCCAAGTTTGTATATTTATTCCCATTATTTTTTTTTTTTCCTCCAACAGTTTAACTATTTTCTCCTGGACTTCATTTTGATGTTTGTTGCCTTTCTTTATTTTTGTTTGTTTGTCTGATCATTTTTTTTTTAGTTTCAAGAAGACAAGGAAGTAAGAGTTCAACCAACATCAAGTAAAGGATTATAATCTATTCAAATCAGTACTCATCACTTATTGGCTTTGTATATTAGGGAGTCATAGAAATATACCAAGGGAACAAAATATTCTGAATTCCTGTATATTTTTCTCTTGTCTGCTATTTATCAGGTTGTTTTATCAAAAACAAACAAACAAGCAATTTGATTCTTATAGAGTGCATACTTTATAATCTTCAAGTCTACAAAAATTTTATTTATTGCTACGAATGGTTGAATTCCTGCTTGTGTACCATGGGAACTGAATTTCTGCCCTAATGTCTTGGCACATCTTCAGTATACTTACCTCTGTAGGAGTGGTGTGTCTCCACAATTATGTTATTTGAAAAGAATCTTTGTACTGGAAAATCCCATTGAGATGTAGCATCGCGTTTCCAAGGGTGCCTTGGGACAAGAAAGAATGGGGCAGTAATATACAACCACTTGGTTACATCATTCATACCAGAGAAATTATCATCCTACTGCTGACGGGGAACACTTGTACTTCTCTATTATCAAAGATTTCGCAGAACTGCTCGGCCCCCTCTATTCATTTCCTTCCAGCTGTTCTAACACAAGGAATGAAACAGATTGTTTCATTCGCTAAGCGTACACTAAAAAGGACAATGCCATCATTTGGGGGGCTTTTGAAGGGGTTTTTGCTCAATTTGGACTGTGTGTGGAGCAAGCTCACTGCCTTATAACAAAAGCATAAAACTCTGTGGTGACAGGCAAGTCAAAGGCTAAAGGATTTGTTAAAAGGAAGAAGCCCTAAATGTTCAGCATAAACAACAAGAGACATGAGAAAGGAAGCAGGGAAAAGGTAAAGGAGACCGTGAGAAGGAATGCGCCCTGGCCCAGCACTGCGGCCTTTTATAATCCTTTGGGAAAACTCACTCGGAGGGCTCCAAAGACTTTTTCCTGAATTTGTCTTGCATCAAAGAACCACAGGCTTGTTCTTCCTTGTGCTTGTGTCTGCTACCATTTAAGTGTATACAGATTTGGGATTTTTTTAAAATGCAAACATTAGAATTGTTTTACATGGATAGCCGAATCTTTCTTGTCACATTATCTTCAAGTATCACCCTTGCTTCTCCTTGGGAAGTTTTTGTTTCTTCATACAGAATTCCTTCCATGTCCTACTTGACACACACACCACAAATGTCCACCACCCTTTTATATTCTCCCTTCTTTTCATATTCTACTCCTAAATCTCAAATACATGGTTATGTACTCCACTCTTTTTTTCTACATCAATAGCAGACATTGTAAGTTAATCATGGAATATGAATTATTTTCTTTGTGTGTTCCAGGAAGTTATGAACAAAAAACAGAACTGATAAGTGAGATGGAATGTATTTTAATATTCTGGATCCAGAATGTGAAAACTTAGGAATCTAGATAGTTCCCAAAATACTTTTCTGATATGAATTTGGGGAAGAACATTTCTTTATATTTGGTCCAATGATGGTCATAAAATTGATTCTCAATACAATATCATTGTAGAAGGCAGTATTTTATCTTTTTTTTTAGCTAATCTTTTGCTCCTCAAATATATATGGTTTTAGTATTCGGGGATGTTCACTGATTTTCAGAAGTCACACTTTTTCAGAAGAATAAAAATGAATACTATATGCTCTATTATAAACTACAGAAAAGAATGTAGTCCTTGCATCTGCCCCTTCTTATCCCTATTAACATTTTATCCTTAATACCTTCACTAATGTTAGCTCAGGTTTTGAGAGTTCAGACATTGTTAGAAACTGCTACTTTTCTCTAAAAGGTTTTCTTTTTGATGGACTGTCACTATTGGGTCAGATTTCATCTTACCCTTCCCTCCCATAAGCCCAGTGGGAACTGGAGTCTTGGTCTTCTAATTGAATATAGTCAAAACTAATCTCAGATGCTCACATACAGACATTATTAATGGGTTACAAAGGGCATTGTTTTCCTTCTGAAATTATTAATAAAGTAATATTTATCTAGCATGTTCTCTCTTCTATGTATACTCCTTGAAATCATACAGTGAAAATAGTGGAATTCAAGGCTTTAGTGATTCTCAACATGGCCATATTTTTACAACAAATATGTATAAATGTTTGTCAAATTAAGGTGACTCTACATAAGGTATGTGTGGGAGGACATAGCAGGAGGATTTGAATGTCTCAATTCTGCCTATAAACTAGAATAAGTAAACAGGCAGTAAACTGAGGTAATTAATTACCCAAAGAAGTAATTCAATAGGAAAATGAATACACAGTTGTGTTGATCAGCTTTCTGTCACTATAACAAAGTACTTAAGTAACCTATAAAGAGAAAGGCTTTATTTGGTTTCCCAGTTTTGAAGTTTCCAGTCCAAAACAGGGTGAACCCACTGCTTTGGGCCTTTGGTGGGTGTGTCAGACGGCATGGTAGAGAGTGTGTGGCAGGGCAACTTGCTCACCCCAAGGTCAAGAAGCAAAAAGAAACAAAAAAAAAAAAAAAAAGAGGGAAAGGAGGAGTCCAATGTCTCACATTCCCTTTCAGGCACTTGCCTAACGACCTAAGGCCCTCCTATTAGACCCCACTTCTAAATGTCCATGGCACCTCCCAGTAGTGCCACCCTGGAGACCATGCTTTTAACATATGGACTTTTGAACGACAGTCACCCAAACCAGAGAACAAGAAAGACTCTTGATTAGTTCACATGTGTTTTTGTTGCATAAATATAAATATAGTATTGTTGTGGTATAAGCTCTTTCTGGTAGGGTAGTTCCCTAGTGTAAAGAACCAAAAAGCTCAATCTAGCCTGCCCTGCTCTTTTTCCTAGATTAAACTGAATTAATCTTTCCCATACTGTATTCTCACCAACAAAAGTACCTCCTCAATTTTTTCTGACCTATGCTGCACACATGTGCAAATGAAAACATTATTTAACAGAAAGAAAAAATTAATCCAAAAACCTTTCCAAAGTTTCTTCAAATGATTATGAGTCATTTCTGCCTCCAATTTCTGGCATCCCCTGAATTCCAGCTCATGGAATTGCTGTTTTAAGCTATACCTTCAAACCTGCCGTGGGTTCCCCAGCCCCTGCCCCTTGACTTCCACCTTCCCGAAGTACCCATAAACACTTTGCTAATTTTGTTTTGTTTTGTTTTGTTTAAAGAACTGGGGTTTATGAGTCATAGGGAAAAGGATATTGTGTGCAGCCTAATAAGTTTAAATTGCTGTTTGAACATTCCTCTCCTTATATGCCATAGAGAACACTGGAAGCTTTGCTGGACCCTGAAAAGAACCAGTGAGAAAGCTTCGGGTCGGCCTTTGTGAGGAGAGGTGAAGAATGTGTCTTATGCTATGAGTTGATAGGTAGGCATTGGGTACAAGAGCCATCAAAAACTGCAGTTTTTAAAGTCTACCTGAATCGCTGAGGCTCCAGGATGGATGGACCGATCTGTATCTCCTTTCCCATCATGACCTTTAAAACTTTTCACTTCAGTCTCAGCTTGTGGTTTCCAAAATAGGTGAGCAAGGCAGAGCAAAGCATGACTGTGTGAAGAAAAATACAAATTCTATTTGCTTGCCTTTGTCCCGTAACTTGTATTATCTGAGTTTTATTAACCGTACATTCATAAAAGTAGTAAAATATAAACACAAAAAGAAATATACATTGTGCAGGTGTGACCCCGGTTATTCTATGGCTTCAAAACCCCAGTTATTTTATGGGCAGACTCTGTAACCAGATAGCTTTCTGATAACATGCAACTGGAGAATGTGCTCAGGAGAGTGACAACTTCTCCTCCACCTTACTGGGCCTTTCCCCCACAGTGATGCTACTGGCCTGGGGGTTACTAGGCTTGGGGTTTGGTTTTTAACTTAATCCACTTTGCGGTTTGTACAAGAAGTTGCCTCATTTTTGTAGTCTCTCCCTTTCAAATTCTGCTATCCTTCTTCCAACTCACCTTTGCTCAAGGAGCTGAGCAAACAAAAATTATTTTTCCTTTTGAGAGAAAACTTATGACTGAAAATTTTCTCCATCTCTTCTTTTCTGATCTCTCTATCTCTATCTCCCTCTCTCTCTCTCCCTCTCTCCGTCCCTCAATGTCTTTCTCCTTTCTCTTTGACCTCTCACTACTAGTCTCTCAGTCTCCAGTCTCTCTTCTCTCTGTCTCTCTCTGTTTGGGAAATTAAGTGCTCTTTGTTTGTTTGTTTGCTTTGCATCTTCCTATTCCTTAATGCTAACAGTGAAGACAAATGCATCCCATCAAGACTTGGCTCTTGTGGGTTTGTGATATGACTCAGACGTTATAAAACAGAGCAATCCTTGGAACTTGAACCGAATTACTTGTCATTTCTAACCCAGATGAGCTGGATTTTAAGCTGAATATTTGTATAAATTGACAATATCTTTTTTCTTTCCCTATTTCTCTTAAACACTGTGGAAGGTCAGAAACAAATATGCTTTTTTTTTCTTTCTATTCTCTGTGCACAGTCTTATCATTTATAGGCATTTAATGTATATTTGTGAATTTGGCAGGACATACTTAAAGAGAGTGCTTTACAATCTAACCTTTGTGTAAAAGGTGAGTCAGTATGATCTGAAAAGTTGGTTAAAATAGATTGCTGGATGTCACCCTTAGAGTTTCTGACTCAGTAGGTCTGGGGAGTCAACGACAATCTACATTTCTATCAGGTACTAGGTGATAATGCTGCTGCTGCTGCTGCTGGTTAGGGAATCATGCTTTAAGAACCATTGGCTGAAAAGGTTTGCAACATATTCTCTGTGACCATATGAAAGAAGGCAAGATTTTGTTTTAAAATGTTTATTCTCCTCATGACAATATGTGTGGCGGGCGAGACCCGGGGCCCAGGGTTACGCCACGTGCATCTAAGATGGCGACTGGCAGAGAGCCAAAGGGCGTGGTGAATGCGCCTTGAGAAAAACAGGAAGCATTTACCATTGGCTATATGATAATTAGTTCATGTGGACAGATATATCTTACATGTATGCTTGAGCTCGTGATTGCCTGACCTTTAATAGGATTGGATGGACATATCTGATTACAATTGCTTATGCATGAGACTGCTTATATATTGAGGGTGTTATCCAAATAAAGTGGAAGCTGCTTCATGAACTTCTGAAGAGTACAGGTGGTTTGTCTCACTGGTCGTCAGCAAGCGGTAAATATGACCATGTTATGCCTCTAATTACTGAAAGCAGGCAACATTAAAATATACGGTGAACAAATTTGAGATTATTTATGCTATCAATATATGACAAATATAGATAATTGGACATTTGGCCCCATATTCATAATACTATAGTCACTGCACATACTTACACACACATATGTATACTATATAATTTTAAGATTATTTTCAAAGAGGTAACCTCATTCTTTTGGGCAACAACCTTTCAATGTGAGTAATCGTCTATATTATATAGTAAAAAAAAATAAAGTCTCAGAGAGATTAAAGGACTAATGAAATTCCCATCAGCACCCAGAGATGTTCAAATCCTCTTCTCTGCCTTCTGTGTCAATGATTCTCTTGTGTCTGGTGCTTCAGTTCATGGCATCCCCTAGGCTGCCTGAGGTATAAGAAAGCACATCTGCAAGCCAACATGGAGAACTTTTGCTGGGTCCTGATCACCTGGGTTCTGGACTCCCATTTCCACTAATTGGCTTGGCAATCCTTGGCAAGAGTGTTGACCTCTCTGTGCCTCAGATGCATCATACATGGTGAGAATAATGAGATCTACTCTATCTTCTTCCGAAAACTGTATGAAAATAAAATGTCATAATGCATTTGTAATTCAGTCACACCAATCTGGTTGCATAAACCAACTATCAGGAGAGGTTTGGATATGTAGAAAGCTTAGAAATTTCTAAAAGTATTAGAAATTTAAGGTCTGATGAATAGGAAACATGAGGATGACTTGGGTTACTCTAGAGACTTTAAATGGAATTAAAAAATAGATGGTTAATATTTGAGCTATTTACAGCAAATTATAAAATAAGCAAAAAGTATAAAATTTCCTAGCCAGGGATATAACCTACTCATTGGAACTAGTAGAGTAAAGGAAAAAATACCACATGTGGTTCCATATTCAGAAATCAGTACGCAATTTTGTTACAAGGAAAGGAACAGTACGCAGCTGTTTCCCCAAAGGGGGAGAAACTTTGATTCAACCTTTCTCCTACCGACTTCCCTTTTTTATTCCCTTCATATGCTTTCCAAAAAGTTTTGAAATATCTCTCCTCTGAATTTCACAATTGTTCACATTCTCATGGAATTTATTTTGCACCTACTTAATGCAAGGTAAATTTTAAGCATTTCTCCTAATATCCTCAACAACACTTATTAGCTCAGGAATATATTTATATACTATTTCTAGAACCACAGCCTCACTAGTTATGTTCCTTTAATTTAACTCAACTAAATCACAAAATTTTGAAGCCAAAAGCTACCTTAAGATGACATTGAATCCTCAACCCCTTCTTCCACAGGTGCAGAGGGAACAAACTTAGACTAATGACTAAAAGCATATAGCTAGTTAGTGACAAAGCATGTCCTGGAACTAATGTGATGGTCCTATGACAGCTTCCTTTTCCTCACCCTATTCTACTCCCTCTGTATTCACCACCTTTTCCTAGGAAATTAAGACTTTAAGTTTTTTCTAACTTTTCCTGTTAGAGTCAGATTAATGGCCCCAATGATAGGCGGATGGTAAAGAAAATGCATACAACAGAAAGTATCTAGATGGGGCAGAAAATGCATCAGAATCCTGGACTTGATTCTAACTAACAGGTATATGGCTTTACCTCTTGGGCTCCAAATTCTTCTTTTATGAAATGGGGACCAAAAATGCCTACAATAAAGGATTGTTGGTATGATAAAACATGGCTAATTCTGCCCACAATATGATAGCAAATAATAAATACATCTTCTTTCTGGTCCTTACTTCTCACAGTGTTACATTACTTTGGAAATTATACCTTCTCTGTTCCCTGCACATTAAATTAATTAAATTCTTGCCTTTTCTTTAATCTCCTCTGTGAGACTATTTTTTTTTTAATCTCCTATGCTGATTTTTCTTCACCCTTTCTTTCTTATTCATTCATGATGTGTGATCCTGAAATCTCTTTCTCCTTCTCTTCTACATCTTCTTTTGCAAACTTCTTGTGGAACACCAGCAACC
The DNA here is from genome assembly GCF_902686455.1 of Sciurus vulgaris. Taxonomy (NCBI): domain Eukaryota; kingdom Metazoa; phylum Chordata; class Mammalia; order Rodentia; family Sciuridae; genus Sciurus; species Sciurus vulgaris. The sequence goes on along the minus strand of NC_136463.1, from coordinate 100,291,462 downwards.
AGTAGGAACTGTTTACAGCGATGCCCTCTTCTCCTGACATTTCCTGCTCTGTGGTCAGAGGCCCATTTCAACCATGCTCTGTGAAATGCTTTCAGAGACTAAGAGCCATTAAGGAGGCATTCAGAAACCTGGTAATGACAGATTCCCAAGTTGGTTAAGAAACCCCACATCAGTGTGAATATTAAACTCCAGAGTTTTTCTTCAATTCTTGCTTCATTTGTTGTATTGTTAGTTTTAGAAAGCCTTTATTATATACCTGTTGCCTGAATAAGATACATGATACTTGTCTGAGTTCCACTTTGACCTTCTACCAGTGTTGAAATATTAAGTTTGAAAAAAGTAGGAATAAAGGATATTCTTAAGATAGCCAGAGAATCATTCACTTGAAAATTTCTCCATTATTTTGCAACTCCGTTAAGTCGCCAAAATATTGCAAGATTTGGCTTGTGTACACCTGGAAAATGTGAGACTTGAATATTTCATGTTGACACTCTGACTTCACTTCCCCTGAGAGAGGGGAGGGAGGCTAACTACATGTGTTGAATCTGTCCCTACACAGTAAAGCCCCATGTGCTGAATAGAGAGGGTTTCCTGGTGGCATCTTAGCCTTTCAACATGCACCCCCTACCTTTTAACCCCAAATAATTTTATTTAGCTCTTCATCCTTTGGAATAAAGTACTGTACAGAATCAGATTTAGCCCCAGGTAGAGACAGCAGATGTTTATGGGGTATGATTTAAAGAAAGTTCAAATGCCTCCTACAGAAAATACTTTTCCTAATAGCCTTACTGAAATTCCCATATTAGTCACTTCCTTGGAATGAATCAGTGAGGGGAAAAAAAAAAATCTCTGATAAAACTTACAAGTTATCTAAAAGTCGTTGCATATAAAGACCCTTTCACTTACTGATCAAGTTAGATAAACATCCATTTAGAAGGACCAAAGCAGGAAAAATTGTGATAGGGAAAGGGAGGAACACAAGGCATGGAACATGTCCAAGCTGAGAATGGCACCACAATATAAACAGCTAAAGAATTAATAAAAAGAAAAACGCCATGAGGAACAACATTCATGATTTTAAAATGCCTGTTCAGGAAAAAAACCAGTGCTATATATCCACAGAAGTATCCATAAATCCTTCTGTCCTTCCACCCATCCATCTATCCATCCATCCATCTACCAGCTACCAGTTCATACATTTAACCAGTGTTCATTGAATAATTTTGTACAAGGCACTACAAAGAGACACCAAGGTCACAGAGATAAAGAGCATTCAAACCTCCATTCTTAAAGAGCTCATAAAAGCATAGACAAAATAAAATGTATAAGTCTTTAGATGAGGAAATGATGAAAATGTGCAACTTGCTCAAAGTCTTACAGATAGAATTAGGCAGGATTAGGATGTGAGCTTAATTTATTTAGCTTTTTTCAAAAAAAAAAAAGAACTTTCTGACTGCTGTAGAGCTCTCAAGAACCCACAGAAGTTACATATGAGTAACCTATAACAAACATCACAAAACTTTTAGTAGTCATCTTTATTTGAATGTTCAGCTACTCAGGAGAGAAATCAAAGTGTTTTAGCTGAAATTGGTTTATCATAACTATCGCTTCATTCTCTGTAACCTCAGTATGTACAATATGACTGACTCAGAATTTGAACATCAAGAAAATCCATTAGTGAACTGTATTCTCAAGTATTACAAAAAACTGATAGGATCATACACATTAACTACATATATTGATATGTCATGTGACCCAATAAGTATGTGTAATTATTATTTGCCAATGGGGATATGTATTTTAAAAGTTGGTATGATACCTTTTAAGTATTAGGATTTGGCCATTCTCATTTTAAGTAGAGACAGGCGGTGGGCTTTTCTCAAACTTACAAAGCAGATAAGTTATAACAGATTATGGGGAGGTCAGTGAAGTTTCATGAGCAAGAAAGATTTTGTCAGGGTATAGGGAGGAGACCCAAGAGACTGTAGCATCTAATTTGATACACTTATAAGCCACAAACATGTCTGAATGACCATGAGCCAGCCATGACCACAAAATAACCAGGACAGGGCCAGAGTCAGCAGGGAAGAGCTAGGAAGAAGGCCAGGCCAGTAATGAAAGGGGGTATTAAGGTACACATTAAACTCTCCAAAGGGGAAAAATAAGCAATATTTCCAAGACATCTCTAACAAAATGTTGAAGTATTAACATTTTTGCTAAAGTAGCAAAAATGGCAAATTTGCTGGTTTCACTAAGCACATTATATTGCCTTTTTTTTTCTTGAAGTGGGAGGTGGTAAAGCTTCACTGAGCAGTAGTGAGGATGTAAGAGACTTTTCAATAGTGGTACATCAACCAATTACTTGGGAGCAGTTTATTTTTCTGGTATTGGGAAATCAGCATATTTGGAGCTGGCATCCAATGACTTAGCCCAGTTCCCTGAGCAAGTTGGGCTTCCAGATGGGAGAGAAGCTGTCTTATTTCATGGAGTGAAGCTGTTGCTGGAACCCAGGATGCTTGATTGAAATTTCAGACATCTGATTTTGTCAGAGTTCGGATACCTATCCTTTGAAATGCCCGGCCTTAATAAGCACTTTAACCCATTGCCAATCTTTCCAGCAAACATGTCTCCCTATGATTGGGAAAATTAATGAACAGGCACTAGCTAATATAATTAAATCCAAACACTCCTGATTTCAGTATTAAGAAAAAGCCACTGCCCTGATTTTCTCTTGACAACACAAAAATCCTGCCATCTCCAAACTGTTTAATTATTGAAATGAACTGTAACAGTATACCGGATAGGGGCAGAGGTCGCTGAGCAGCACTGGAAGTCAGAGAGCGGGCAGGGACTGACAGAGGAGCCTGCCAACGCCTCGGGCTTCAGCTCCAAACCCACACACTTTTTCTCAGGCATCCAGCATCTGATAGGTAGCCTGATAGCGGGACTAATTTGCTAGTATTCCAAAGGTCCAACGGTGCTTGCTTGTTTTAAGAAAAGCCAAAATATGCTCTGGTGACCACCACGACATTGCGATTCCCATGCCCTACCACATTCCTTTTTTCAGATCCCAGGCTTTTTTTTTTTTCCTTTCCCTTCCCTACGTGCAGTCCAGGATGTAGACAAAATGAATTCCAAGTGACCTATGTGGGGGTGGACATTTTTTAGAAACAAACAGCAAATTAAGTGGGGAAAAAAAAAAATCCTGTCTCACTTTTTTTCTTTTTTCTTTTGTAGGGGGTGCATATGTTTATTTTCTCAGAGATACTTTCTGGCAGTGACAAAAGAACTCAGATCTATAAAAGTTTTTTTTTTTTTCCCCAAATTTTTAAATTCTAAATATTAGCCTTCTGTCTTATTTAACTTTCTTCTCAGATAAAACTATGATAATTGCTTTTTAAAAATGGAGATGTCTAATTTTCTGATTCTAGAATTTCAACATCTCCCGGGTAGAGATTATTTTCATAAATTGTTATCAATAATATTTAGACTATTATTAAAGATAATGGGAGGGAAAAACCTGGTACAATTTACTAGAAATATTAATACTGAGTAAATCAGAATAAAAGTGCTATCTTTTCAAATTCGCTCACCAATTTATTTAATAATCATGAAGAAGCACAAGAATAAGTAAATGGTTTGATTTAAAAAAAGATAATTTCTAAGCATTTTATGTGTTCTGAATTACAAACATTTTTTAAGAAAAATTAGCTGAGAAGTACCAGACTTTTGGGTGATTCCAGGGATAAGCTGAAGCGAATTTGTGAAGGTGGTGCAGTTTGCATTTCTTGTCTGGTTTCCCATTCTACACCATTTTTGCCTGGCACTTTTCTCACACTCCTCACGTAGTACCAATGGCACCTGTTAATTTTCTCACTCAGTGTCACTGTCTTCACATTCTCAAATTACCTTGCTAAAATTTATTTTAAGTATAAGTAATGATGAAGGCTACGAGAGACTTGGCAATTTTAAAAACAGAACATGGGCAGATGGCATCTTTTTAAGACCAGCAAAGGTATTGAAAGGACTAGATACTAACAGATATGCATATCATTTCTTATCCAAATTGAACACCCTTGAGAGTGAAAGAGGAGCCATTAATGATTTCATCAAGACAAGGGCCCTCAGCCAGAACTTTCCCAGGTGAAAGGGGATGCCATATGTATTTATCTAAACACTTGACAGTAGAGAAACTCAGGTTCAGTCACGCATTAGATGACTGCAACTCTCCAGTTTTCTGGCCATATTTCCCCTTGCCATCCACTTACTGCCCCCATCTCTGTGTCCTCACCTCCAGACCCACACTCCCAGCTTTCTAGGGTCTCATTCTCAACCTTTATCATCGCCAGATACTTTCTAAAATTTCCAGGTAGATTTGCTAAGACCAGGTGAGACTTTGGGTCCCCTGTTAGTCTCCAAGAGCAAGGGCTCTCATTCCTCAACCTCTCTTTCTGTTATAGCAATGAGGCATCCAAGAGTCCCCATGTGAGGGAAGTTTCACCAATTACGCATTGTTCCATGGGTGAAATAATGACATGGGAAAATGCAATAGGACTCTATTATAAGCTGACTTAGTCATATAGGAATTTAGTTTCATGGGAATAAAATTCTTCTACTCCAATACTATAGTGCATAGAGCAACGATCTGGTACAGTCATGATCATTTTGTTCTAGATGTCTCCAGACACAAACAAGACAAGAAAATCACTAGTAATCCTTTTGGCTAAGTTCCTTGAAATCATAAAGAAAGGCTAGCAATGGTTTTCAGAACATTAGTAGGTATAAGAATCTCCCAGTCTCCCAGGACCCTGATTTAAAATAAATCTTGGGCAGTACCCCTCAGCAAACTTGATTAAGTGCCCAAGAATTAGCATGTTTTTACTGCATCCACCTGATGATTTGTATAGAGGGCTCATTCAGCAAAGCACACAGGCAAAAGCTTCATCTCTCTCTGTTGTTCTCTTGCCAACGCAGAGGATGCCACAGAGACATGTGTAGCCTTTTCTGAATGCCTAGAGGTCCTCCTGCACTGGGAGGGATGTGCAGCCCTACCTAAGCTGGGAAATGAGACATCTTCCTGTAAAAGTGGCATGGGGTATGTCCTAGGAAAACAGGCCAATTTTGGCCTCGACTTGAAATTAAGGACTAAGACCAGTCTCCAGAGAGATAATGTTAAGTGTAAACTAAACCTCATTCTAGAAGAAACCTTGATTCCCTTATGATCTCGCCTTGGCAAAGAAAAGTTGAAATGTGGTTCAGTCACCTCAGTGATGTACAGGAACAAACTACAGGGAATATGAATGAAATTGCTGTTAGGAAAACATCTGAATTTTTCAGACAAGGTGGATTTTCCTCCTTGGTTGTCTAATTTAACAATCCAAAATGGGAAAAATCCACATCTGTAAACTGTACTTAATTCATTCTTTAAATAGCATTACGGCCTTTTTCATTTCTCTCCACACTGCATTTTGCTGTTTTTGTCTCAGAGGCTTTAACGCAAGGCTGGGACTTGCGCTGGGAGGCCTGCGGATTACAGGAAATAATGACCTGTATATATTTAGTTGTTCAAAGGAAATTAGAGTAGCCTGATTTTTATTATTCCCCATTGCCCCACGTTCTCTGGTGTAATAACTTGCCCTGTTCTCTAATTTACTTTTACATCATCGGAAATGTATACCATTTAGCCCAGATTCTCCCATGACCAATCAGGACCTGCTGCTGAGCTAGGTTAACAAAACCTTGCACAGAACGGCAGGCCTTCCTAATGCAGGCCAGCCAGGGACTGAAGAGCTGATCTTTCCAGAAAGTATGTGAACTGGGGAAAGTCATTTACCAGCCTCTTCCCTTAGGTAGACAGTGACCACTGTGTGCCCCTGCTGTTGAATGTGACAGCTAACCTTTTCAGGACTGGTGTCTGTTTAGATTAACCTTCTCTGTTAAAAATGTGTAGGCAGTTTCCTCTGGTTAAGCTTTTAATCATTAATCTATCAGTGCATTTCCTGGGACTGCCTCCTCATCCTGCCTCTCCATCTCTCTCATCTCTTACCACCCAACTTGGATATATTTTTCTAACATTAATATCTAAACCCTAAAATTCAACTGCTTGCTTTTTCTTCTTTAAAACAGAAACATAGCTGTTTCACATTGTTTTAAGGATTGTGATTAGATATTTAGATCATAATTTTATTGGAATTTCCCAGTCCCATAGCACATATTATCTGTTTTTACTAGAATATTGGGAAGAAGGAGGGGCACAGTGGAAAATATATTCTTATTGCCGATAAATATCGCAATATTTCCAGAACATTTGCAACTTATCAACTTTTCTTTTATTACAGCCCTATGTTTGGTTTATATACTCTTTGAGATGAAAGCAACATTTGAAAGACAGGCAAAACTGATTTTTGTTAGATTCAATGTGTTTTTCAGGACATTTAATAAAGTTTTGTGAATTCTTCAAATTCTATTGCAATAGTTTAAGTGCTGTGCTCTTTAATGGACAGGATTTGGCAAGATAAAAAGGAAGAGAAATACATAGTAAGCAGTTTTAATAATCACAACTTCTGAAATTCACTCCAACATGATCATATTTTAAGAGCTTAATAAATTTGATCTTTATAAACTTTTCTTCATCTCTCCCCAAACACTTCTTTTCAGTCTGAGCAGTTGCTTCATTATTAAATAAGTTTTCTATTCCAAAACAAACTCGAGTCACTCATATTCATTTTATTTTAATTTCCTTCAGTCTCATATATTATAAGATTAATTACTGGTTTTGTTCTGTCCTCTCCTTGGCCTCTCTGAAACAGCAGCAAACCACCTCATTTTCCTACTTAAGATTTCTTTAAAAGAGCACTTTTTCTTTTTAAGACTCTTTCAGATTTGATACTTCTGAATGTTCCTTACATCTTTCTAAATCTTAACTAAATCCTGCTAACTCTTCTAAAACGCTGATCTCTGGTTCAAAAGACAATTTTTACATAGTTGTTACTTGATAGTAACTTAATGACCTAACCATACTTTTATTAGTGGTGCATAGACAGCTTCTCTTACCAGACTGCACCCCCTTGCTCTAAATTCCAATCCCGGGTAACATGGCCACTTGACTGGGTGTCTCCAGAGGTTGCAGAAATTCCTTTGTGTGATGCTGTGGCTCACTAACCTTCCAAGGGCCTTTGAGCTTCAGGAAAAGTTTTAGGATGGGGCTAGTATATAACTCAATGCATGTTTAAATCAGCTAATGTTTGTCTTCTCCACATAGCTGACCAGGTGGTTGACTGTGGGGCCAGGGGTGGGGGAGTGGGTGGGAAATTATGGAGTGGAATGGAGCACAAAAATAACAATGGTTTTTCTCTGAAGTAACAAAAATATTCGATTGCCAAACTGCAATCGTAAAAAAATTCATTCTATTCAATTTCATTCATTCCAAAATGATTCCACAGGGAATCATGAAAAAATATTATGGCAGGAAAGACAGATAATATATTATTTCTCTTAAGATAAAAACTTCTGGTTTTATTCTGTGCCTTTCTCATCTCCTTCCTCCCAGAGCTGCTAGCATTTTTGTTGCCTCAAGTATTATTTTATGACAACTCTATCAAGCCATAGAATTCACATACCATTCATCATTCACACATTTGAAGTGTACAATTCAATGAATTTTAGCTTATTCAGAGTTCTGCAACCAACACAATAATCAATTTTAAAACTTTTTCATCAACCCCAAATACCTCTGCCCTTGGTGGTCATTAATTTATTTTCTGTCTGGAAAGATAATGCATACTCTGGATTCATATAATAGCTTCTTTCACTTGGCATACTGTTTTCAAGGTTCATACATGTTGTAGTATATATCATATATTCCATTCCTTTTAGAGTTGAATAACTTTCAGTTATATGACTATGCCCCATTTTAGTTATACATTCAGTAGCCAACATATATTGCAGTTCTTTTCATTTTTAGATTATTATGATTAATGATGATACCTTCCATGAAATCATGTAATCTTTGTTCTTTATCGACATTAAGTATTCCATTAACTGACTTTTAGATATTAAACTAGCCTTGTATTCCTGAGATATAGCCCACTTGGTCATGGTGTATACAATCCTTCTTCTTGTGACTGCTTTGGTTTGGGTGTTTGAGTAATAGTGGCCCATTACCAGAGTAATGGACTGGGAAGTATTCTTTCTTATTCTAATTTTTGGAAGAATGTATGAGGAGTTGTCCTAATTCTTTTTTTTTTTTTTTTTTTTTGTAGTGCTGGGGATTGAACCCAGGGCCTTGTGCTTACAAGGCAAGCACTCTACCAACTGAGCTATATCCCCAGCCCTGTCCTAATTCTTATTTAAATTATAGGTAGAATTCACCTGGGGTTATGATTGTATTTGGGAAATTCTTGAAACTTTTAAAACAATCTTGATGCTTTTTATATGTTGTCCTGAATGGTATTTTTGCAATTCTAAAAGCAAAAGCGTTTTTTCTCTATTTGTCATAACTCATTGACAGATGATCTGTGGTGTTTTGGTGAGGGAGGTAAGGAGAGGCATTCCTTCAAAGGCAGCATCAAGGAAGAAAAGGGAGATATTACTCTGAACCTGGGAGAGATCAGCTGTATCAGGCACTGTTTGTGGCACAGTTTGGTGAGGGGACAGGACATTATGGAAGGAAAATGCTGTGAGTTAGATAAATGGACTTAAAGTGTAGACTTTCCTGATCTCTAGCTTTCTCTTGCCATAGAGGACCCTGCATCTGGAGATGCCTGTGTAGGCTAATACAAGTGGAGCCTCAGCAATATGTAATGTAGAATTTTGCCTAATACCTATAGGAGTCCCCCAAACTTGATTTTTACCAAAGACTGATGACTTGCTATAACTCTGTCAATGGTGTGCTTAATATCTGAAAATTACTTTCCATTCAAATATCGTGAAGTATTGATTAGATTTGAGTTGATTTTAAAGAAACAAAGACATTAAATATTTTTTAAAAATCTTAGTTTATTGACTAAAATGTATGCCTGGTTCTTTGGAAAGTCACTGCATGCCATGCCTTTTAGTCTTTTAGAGTTTTCTGCAGATCAGCCAGGACTGACAAGTTCTGAAAAATTAAGCCACCTACAAATTCTTAGAAGTTCTTCTAAGCTGTTAATCTGTTTTACTATAAAATAGAAGTTTAGCTTCTGATTCTAGAATCAGAGACCCTGGAATTAATTCCTGATTCAGACATTTTTTAGTAGTTTTCTTTTTTTTTTTTTTTTAATTTTTAATCTGAGGTACTTATTTAAACACTCTGTAACTCAAATTTCTTTCATTTTTTAAATTCGTTGTTTTTATTTTTAGATACACAGAACAGTAGGGTATATTGACATATTATACATACATGCGGTGCAACCCATTACAATTTTGATACCATTGTTGTGGTTGAACATGATGTGGAATTACACTGGTCATGTATTCATATGAGCATGGGTAAATTATGTTGGATTCATTATACTATCTTTCCTAGGCCCATCCCCAGTCCCCTCCCTTCATTTCCCTTTCTCTAAACCAGTATTTCCCCTCCCTACCCTCCCTTGTTATGGGTCAGTATTCACATATCAGAGAGAACATTTCACCTTTGGTTTTTCGGACATGCTTATTTCACTTAGCATGATATTCTTCATCTCCATCTACACCAGCAATTTCATTTTTTTGGTGGGTGGTGGGTACTGAGGATTGAACTCAGGGGCACTCGACCACTGGGCCACATCCCCAGCCCTATTTTGTATTTTATTTAGAGACAGGGTCTCACTGAGTTGCTTGGTGCCTTGCTTTGGGTGAGGCTGACTTTTAACTCTCCATCCTCTTGCCTCAGCCTCCAGAGCTGCTGGGATCATAGGTGTGCACCATCACTCCCAGCTGGTAATTTCTTAATTAAAAAAAAAAATAGAGTTAATAGATAATACCTAATGTAGGATACAAGAATATTTATAAGAAAATTAGCATTATTTATTCCACAGCTACCATTATATTAATATTAATTGCAGAAGTATGTAGCTGAGAAGTCAAATTCTATGTGATGCACCAATTATCTATTGCTAGCTCTGGAAGGGCATCTTCATCCTTCCTGTTACCAATTGCCAACATCTCATTCATCTTCTATTTTTTTCTTTCCATTTTTTTTACCATCTAGAGACTCTTCTTTTATCTTTTGTATTCTTTCCTTTTTCCTCTAGCCCTCAAAGCTTGTATTCATACTATCAAAGCACATTCTTAAACCTTTCTCTTCTCCATGCTTCTTTTCCCATCATTGCTTAGTAGACCTGCCAAGCTCAGTTCTGGTGCTTTAAATCCATTATCTTCCATTCCTGGCAAAGCCCTTCAGGATATACATTGCCATCCCCACTTTACAGATGAGGAAACTGTTGAAGCAAGATTGGTGGCCTATCCTAGCTCACTCATAGTAGTCCTAGCACACAAATTCAGTCTTCTGAGTATGAAATCCATGCTGCCTCTGATTCTTCAAGCTGCTGCCAAAGTAATTTTGCTATAGTGCAGCTTTGATTATAACATACTCAGCTCAATGGGTCCTGATTGCCTATAAAATAAAGTCTAAACTCTTAGGCTTAGAATTCAAAGTCTGTGGTAATCTGGCCTAAATCTGTATTTCCAGCCTCTCTACACACTGATCCTTCTCACACCCACTCCACTCCAATCAAAACATATAACTTTTCATTTCCAAGAGTCTCGTACTTCCCTCCAAGGATGCCTTTGCCCATGCCCAAAATTTCTACCATGAGTCCCTCTACTGGGTGCCACCCTCACCATAACTGCTTTAACTTCTCAGTGAATATGAGCCCCCTCTTCTCCATCCCCACAATAGCTTGCATATTGCTAACTTATAACGTCTTATCATTTTACTTAATGTAGAAGAAAGTATCAGAGCGAGGTGATATTAAAAGGATTTAAGGGAAAGGAGTCTGAGGGAACAGCTGAGAACTAACTAGGAAAATAAACCTCTCTGGTTTTAGCTAAAACCAAGAGCAAAAGGGAGGAACATGGTAATGGATTGTAAAAATACATTGCACTGAGAAAGGAACAAACTTATTTCATTTTTCCATTCATTAGAACATATAAATTATTAGGTGAAGTGAAGGATATCAACAGATAAGAATTTTGGCAGCACCAGGAATTTGGCTTCCATATGAGATTATTGGCTTGGCATATTTTATATATTATTTCTGGATGTTAATTTAGTTCTTTTTTTTTTTTTTTTTGAGAGTGTTTATCCAAAATTGAAGATATTCCTGGGAATTAGTAGGGTTGGAAGAGGCCAGGGGTAGCCATATTCCATGAAATTAATTACTTGGACAGATTCATGTCAAAGTGCACTGATATGGATGTTAAGTAGTCATATGTGAACATGTTGTAATTTTCACATTAGCCTGAAGGAACTGGAGCATGGAGGATGTGTCTTATTCAGTCTCACTACTGCCTCTCATAGAGAGACGGGTAGTTCAGGAGTCTTTGGTGAGGGTTGGCGGTTTATTTTCCAGATTAACCATTCAAGGTTTGGTCTTATACTTATTCACTAAGGATGAACTAGGCAAGTGGAGGGAGAGGTGTACCATGTTATTAAAATAACCATAGAGGAAGGGCAAATACAGTATGCCTGAAACCAGAAAAGGATGTGGCATCATATGCTCATGGACTTTGATAGGTACAGTTTAAGGCAGGGTTTCTCACTTTCAGCACTATTTACATTTTGGACTAATTAATTCTTTGCTATGTGAGTCAATCCTGTGATTTGTATAAATCAAATGAGGGACCTCATTGGTCTGTATTCACTAGATGCCAATAGCATTCTCCCAGTTCAGGCAGGCAAAATATCTCCAGATGCTTCAAAATGTTCTCAGTGAGACAAACACATACCTGATTGGGAAGCAGTGGCTTAAGGCATGAGCCAAAAGGAAGCCCCTATGGAGATGTTAACTCAGAAGTCATGTAAAGTTTGAGATGAAATGTCACTTTGAAGGAGCTACCGAAGAGGGAGAGTCTGGGCATCAAAGTATTCAGTTGAGAGTAAAATTTTGAAGAGAAGCCTACAGCAATTTCTTCATCCAATTTGCTTATAGTTTCCAAAGCCACAGTGCATCTATTTTGGTAGGACTTAGGAGCTGATGATGGTAGAAGGCATGACTGAATTTAACAACTAGGAAAAAGGAGTGTGCTCATGGAATATAGCTATGTGCATTCATAACACAGGCTTAGCACCAGAGTGCAGAGCACAGTGGAACTTGGCTATGAGATAGTCAGAATGTAGTGTCAGAGAGTTAAGAAGGGATAGAAGGGGATTAGATCCCATATGACACTCAGATGTCAAGCCAGAACAGAATTCTTGTCTGGGATCTAGCAGGATGGGTATCCAGAAAAGAGGTGTAGAGAGGTACCATACAAGACAAGATCAAAGCCTGTTCCTCATTACTAACTAAAATGCAAATCCCAAATGATGACTGAGGAAAAGAAAAAGTTCTAGGAACTGTGGAGCCTAGAGCAGGATTGAATCTGAGATTTTGTGACTGGAGGTACTGCAGGGCCTGAGGGCAAACCAGACTCTGAACTCAAACCTGGAGTCCAAAGGTAAGCAGGAGACATCATGTCATGGGTGGTATAAGCAGCAATGGTGATTCAGAATGTGTGGGCTCACCCTGGATGCTACAGTGGCACACCCCTAAGCAGCCCACTTAGCCCAGCAGAATGAGTCAGAAGATACCAACACATTCTCAGCTTGCAATAAGAAGCATGCATTTGAAGATTTTGCAATGGCTTGGTTAAAACACTTAAGATGTAAATGTGAGGAGGAAAGGCATAAAACTACACACATAATATTATCTTATTTTTTAATTTAAGGAGTAGAAGATCTAATTATTCTAATTTAAATATTAATACTTAAGGAACATTGTGAAAGGAATAACTGAAGATGCTCTTCAAGATGTAAGGACCTTAAAGATTAGAAGGGATCATGGATGACTTTCATTTCTTTCCTTATTTTTTAATCTTCCATGTTTTATGTGGTGCTTTTCAATATTCTACAAAACGAACAGCTTGTCTCAAACTAGGATTGGTCAAGGATTTAGGAATGGTGATTCTCTAAGTAGGACAAATATTAGACCTTATGAAAAAGCCTGGGGAAGACACAGTCTGAGGAAAGTGTGGGAAATGTGGAAAATGTGGTTTGCTCGATGGAAATGAACACACTCCTACGTGAATTTAACGAGAATTCAGCATGTGTCATCAGAGTATTTTCTTCCTAACAGACAACTATTTTGTCATTTTGTAAAAGGAAATGACATGTTCTCCTTCTCCCCCAAACACACCACCACCAATTGCTCTCTGAGAAAGAAAAATGAAAAGAAAAACAAAAGAAAAACAAAAATGAAAAGAAAAAAAAAAGAGGAAAACTCCTAAACCCTTCAGCCATGTGTAACTGTATATTAGACTATGGAGTCCCGGGTTTGTTTGGGATGATGGATGGTTTGACAATATAGCACAATCAGACAAGACCAGCCATCAATCACTTTAAATCAATGATAGACCTTGGGTGTGTTTTGTGCCACTTTCATTCATTCTGGTGCCCAGAGAGTTGCACGAAGCAACCTCATGACCTCACATGAGCAAAGAAAATGGCTTTTAAAGTTGTTTCCAGGCTCTATTCATCACTCATTCCTGGGTGAGATGCCAGGAAATAACTTTCATGTTTTTTCCTTAACTCATCTTTCTCACCTCAAAGTTTGGTTGAAGGATACACACAGAAATAAAGGGTAAGAAAACCTCTCTGAGTGGGCTAAATTTTTGCTAATGCTAATGAAATGTAATCCTTGACATTTTTTATTTCTTATGTTTTTATTCACCCAACAATCTGCTCAGAATTCCATCCTGTTATTTTGGGAAGATGTGATCTAGCCATGATTTCTACCTGGGACATTCCAGAATGTTTGGAGGAGGGAAATCTGGTTATCAGTGCATAGTGGACATTGCTATTAATATTCCTCAGTCAAGATCTCAAGAACCACCTCTGCTAGGCACAGGTATGTGCCACTCTTACTCCCAAGGTCATAGTTATTAAGGTCCAGCTGCAAACTCCAGAAGCCTTAGACTACTTCATGAGTGATAGGGGCATCCTCTCAGGTCAAGACTATCTACCACTGGAGGGAGTGAGGGGATTCAGTCTACTTCCTGGCCTCAGAAAGATCTGCAAGACCCTAAACACCTATCTTTTCTAAAACCCCATAAAACAACCTGACAAATCAAAGCACTAGCTTAGCTCTGCTGCCTTCTTTCATCTCCCTCATTGTTGTCTTTATCTCCTCTTGTTACATTCATGTTACATACAAGTGTTTGCTGGAATTAGTTACATTTTATTTCTCCATATGGTACCTGAGCTCACTAATACTCCTTAGATTTTGTATCTGCCAGGAAAATACCTTAATATCTATCTTGTGATGTCCCACAAATGCATACCATACATCAAACTTCTTCATGAGGTTGAACAATTCTATTTAAAAATGGAAAAATATTTGCCTGTATTTAGAAAGATAGGGTTATTTTATATGCATTATTCAATTTAAAGATCAGTGGAATTGAACCCTCTGATCACCTCCAGTTACAAGGTAACCTGGAACAATGGAACTCACTGGCCTAATAGCCAAATTCCTGGTTAGATGCTAGATCACCGAGGAAATAAAGCATGTTTGGTGAGGTATCAAACCTCTCCACTGAGCTACACATTCCCAGTGTTTTCATGGGATGATTTGTACTTTCGGAACTCTGTGTGCATTAAAATCCATTTCTCTGGCAACTACGTCAAAAGTCTTTTCTTTGGTTACAGTTGAAGAATAATAAATGTCTTCATCATTTTTGTTTCTGTTGTTATAGGGACCAAAGCAAATATGAGTATTCTCAAAGTATATATTCATATTTATGAGTGTATATGCATGTGTGTGTGTGTATATATATATACCTTTGTTGTATGTAAATTATGCATCTAAATATGCTATTACCACATTCAAAAGCATTAACATGTGTTGATGTTATTGGCCAGAGAAGGGCTAGTGTTGATCTCCTTTTCACTGCATTCATTCCTAAAGCAGGAGGCCACTTTTTCCTGCCACTGCGTTAAAGTTAATCATGGATTTAAGGAACTGATTATCCCACTGGCTGGGCAACTGTGTTCCTCTCTTAAAAGAAAAAAAAAAATATGCAGCTTAAAAATTAAAAAGCCAGCTTAAAATATGCACATGTAAATGGAGGAAGGCTTTATATGTGACAGATGAAACAAAATCATATACTCCTGAATCTCTGTCCTTAGCGTGGAAGGAAACTCGTAACTCTCCACATGTGCAACCGTCTGTAGTGGGAATCTAGTGGCAGACCAGAACATTGTTCTGGAAGAGCAAAACTAAGCAATTTCACTCCTCCAGGCAGCCCATCCAAGAATACCAAAGTAGAGCTATATTTTTATTTTTCCTGTTAGAGTACAGATCCGTTGTTCAGCTACCAAATTACAGGTTGTGTCTGGTTCTCACATACTTGTGCTTTTCATGTACTGAACAGGAAGAGTAATAACAGGCTACTCCTTTTACTTGTGGGATTTAGGTACTCTTCATCATAGAATGGGTCATTTTTCTAAGAAAACCTGCCAGCTTAAAGACTGGAGGTGTATGCCATACATGTGGGGATGGAAAACCCATAAAAATAAGAGGTTTTTGGCTAGAGAGAGTGGGTTCTAGTTACTTGTTCCCAGATTTAAATGACATGTTTATGAGTCATACCCTTATTATCTAATCCTAACAGCATCATCCAAAGATCACTATCATTTAAACAACTACTTCAGAGAAAGGTCTCTGGGAAATTTTACCAAGGAGAAAATTATACACATCCATTCAGTTATGGAGAAGCCCTCTGCACACACTTTTTATTTATTTATTTTTAAAATTCTCTATTGATAATCTATAAAGGATAGTTAAACGAAGTATAACAGATATTGTTCAAGTGTATAATATCTGAGATCTTGGACAGGAGAATAGTTTTCTGTAATATATAACATATATTGAAGTAAACTACTGCACACATAAATTACCAATTAGTGTTTGAACCAATCAGTATTAATACAAATATCATTCCCTTTATTGTCTAACATGTGGCTCTGTACAGGGATTAGTGAAAAGTGAAAAATGACTTGATAGAACAAGATTTTGAAGACTTCCTGAATTCAGGGAATCAACTGACAACTGAGGGGATCATAAGAGCATGTTAGAGATGCCTTATCAGTCTGACCTAAACCAAAGCAATATTGGGAACTGCACAGGCCAACATGGGAAAGAACCTTGGAATTTTGACTCATCAGAGAATTTCCAAAGAAGTCTTTTGGCAGACAGGACCTACATTGAATACATCTGGGTTTCTTCAAGTGAAATTAATTTATTCATTGTTTCTTTAAAAAAGAAAATAAGAAATTGCCATTTCCTTGCCCTTGAGTCATTTATTTTGTCCAAAGATTAAAAAATGAAACATTATCATTTATATCGCCCTTCATATTTGTGGAATAGGAAGCTATTATTATATTTTATTGGAAGAGGAAATGGAAGAACACAGGGTCCAATTTATATCTTCTAAGGGCGGTAGGGAAACTTGGCGGCCCTAAGTGTTCTCAGGACCCACAGTTACACCACAAGGAGCAGAGGACAGCCCTGAAGAGGACTCTCACTTTTCAGTCCTTGAGGCAGTAGTCATGGCTTCCATCCACCCCCTGATTCTCTCCCAAAGAGATTTTTAAATATTTTTTTCCCAATCTAAATAGGGTAAGAATTCTCCAAAGTTTTAAGTTCTGCTACCTTTTATATTAAGAGCTCTCTCTTTAAATCATTTATCTTGTCTCACCTGATATTCCAAGCAGTCAAGAGAAGTCAAGTCTCATCATCAACACTTTGCTTAGAAGTGGCTTCAGCTAAATGTCCAGTTTCATCTCTCACAAGTTCTGCTTTCCATAGCACACAGGACACAGACACGATTCAGTCATGCTCTTTCTCATTTCATAACAAGATGGCCTTTCCTCTGGTTTCCCATAGCATGTTCCTCATTTCCTCTGAGACCACATCAAAGTGGCCTTTACCATCCAGGTCTATCAACACTCTGATCACACCCACTGGGTACTGTCTCAGAAGATTGTGGCTTTCTCTGAAGCTCTCTTCTTCTGAGCCCTCACCAGAATCACCTTTAATAGTTTGTTTATGGCAATAAAGGTGTTTTCTAGCATGTTCCTCCAAACTCTGCCCATCTCTACCCTTGCTCAGTTCCAACACTACTTTGACATTTTAGATCTTCGTTAGAGCAGCACCCCTTCTTCTTAGTACATTTTTTTTGTTGTTGTTTGAACTGCTATCATAAAATACCATCAACTATGGGACTTATAAACAACAGACATTTTATTTCTCATAGTTCTGCAGGCTAGTAAGTATAAGATGAAGGCAATGACAAAATCAGGGACTGATGAGAGACTACTCTCTGACTTAGAGACAGCATCTTTTCACTCTGTCCTCACAATGGTGAAAGGCACTAACTACCTCTCTAGAGTCTCTTGTATAAATACATTAATCCCAGTCATTGGGATTCAACTCTCAACATCTCTCAAAGTACTACTTCCTAATGCCATTACTTTGGAGGTAAATTTCAGTAAATGAATTGGGGACCCAGTACTGTGAAGCATACTGTAATCCCAGCAGCTTGGGAGGCTGAGGCAGGAGGATTGAGAGTTCAAAGCCAGCCTCACCAAAAGCAAGGCACTAAGCAACTCAGTGAGACCCCGTCTCTAAATAAAATACAAAATAGGGCTGGGGATGTGGCTCAGTGGTCGAGTGCCCCTGAGTCCAATCCCCAGTAACCCCCCAAAAAATATGAATGAGGGGAGCACCAAACATTCAGACTACAGCACTAAGACTTCTTATTTTATAATGCCCATTCATGACTCTTCTCCATATGGATAATTTGCTTTCCTAGCCAAAATGCCAAACTGTTTACTAGACCTATCACTTCCATGGACAAAATAATCCCAGCAGTCAGGAGGTTGAGGCAGGAGGAGCATAATTAGTAAGATACTATTCGAAGTAAAGATTTTATATTAAGGCTGAGGCAGGAGGATTGCATGTTTAAAGCCTGCCTCAGCAATTTAGTGAGGTCCTCAGCAACTTGTCAAGACACACCGTCTCAAAATAAAAAATAAAAAGGACCAGGGATGTGGCAATAAAGTGCTCCTGCCCCTGGTTTTAATCCCTGCTACCAAAAAAAAAAAAAAAAAAAAAAAAAAAAAATTTTATATTAATCTGGATAGAAATAACTAAAATCTGAATAAAATCAGATCAAAGTGGGACGACTATTGCCAATATCCTCAATAATTATTGAACTTTAACTCTTTAAAAAGAAGGTTATACGGGCTGCAATTTGGTTCAGTGGTAGAGCACTTGCCTAGCATGCATGAGGCACTGAGTTCAATCCTCAGCACCACATAAAAGTATAAAAAAGTATGTTGTAACCATACATATTTCACTAATTATAAAAGCCCACTTAGCATTTAAGCAGCCCAAAGTAGAAATTAAAACAAAATAAAACAACAGAACACCTTTAGTTATAAGCTGTGTTTAGAACTTTAGATGACTGCAGTTTTGGGTTATTGTCATAATTTAAGTCCCAACATTTGCATCCTTTCCTTGTCTATTCCTCAACTTAATAAAGCCATTTTTCTTTGCTTCTCTTTTAAATGTCTTATGTATAAACATTGCTTAAAGTAAAAGCTTGTATGTCTTGGCTTATCAGAAGGACAGAACAAGCTTACATATTTACTTACCACCTTTCAAACGCTCCTAACTGTTCTTTTATTTTCCGGGCCTTTATTTTCATCAGTTATTTGAAGTGGTTGATTCAAGTTCACTACAAAGCGCACAGATCATGTTAAACACCAGGTGGGGTTTGGTGACCTCCTGTAGGAAGATGCCATTGCCTGACACTCTGCTTTGCACTGAGTTTATGAAACAATCTTCTTGACCCAGAGTTCCTGTATGTAATCAACAAGAGAGGGTTCGGGAAGCTGAAGTTTTCCTTAAACAGCTGATGTCAAAGTTGTAGCAGAAGCAGCAAACAGCAGCAAGAACTGCAGGTGTGGCCTCTAAATCATTGTGTCTTTGCTTTCTCAGGACAACTTCCAGACAGTATTCTGTTCACCACACATCTGCCTTGTATTAATTAGCTGCCAACAAGAACATATGAAGATGCTGCATATATAATTACAGATATACCAAAATATCACAGGGTTTGACAGAAGGCTTTCCCTATGGCTATATCTATATAGGGAAAAGTATGAAGAACAGAGTTCAGAGTTCCTGCTGAGACTTCTCAAACCTTGATGACAATGTTCTCTGTGAGGGTAGTGAACTAACGTTTTCAACTGTGATGACTGGAGAAACATTGAAGACATTAATGAGATTATCTCTTTGTGCCTGGACTGTTGTAGTAGCCTCATAAATTATCCTCAGCATACAGCATGTACAGCCAGATGACTATTCAGCAGAGTGCTCTTGTTTGTCCTGAGTGAGTCCTGGTGTACCCCCATGTCCCTCAGTGCATTCCTTCTCAGCTACTGCAGGTAGAAACTCAAGTCCCAAGAGTCTATAAGGCTGCCTAAGTCCAACCAACCTCTTGAATCTAATTGTTTTGTGTTCTTTCTTTGGTTCAGTCCTCTCATACTTCACTGGCCTGGCTCTATGGTGAACACACCACACACACTCCAACCCTGGGCTTTTGAGCTTGCAGTTTTCTTTATGTACAGCATTTCCCCCTCATGTCCTTGTGACTCATTCCTACCAAATCTTTGTTGAAGTATCACCTTCTTAGTGGAGCTATCTCTGGCCTCCCTCTTCTACTCCTACCTCTGCCCCTACTCTTCCTATTTCACTTTTCCTGCAAATAAATTATTGCCTTCTAATATCTCATTTTATTTACTTATTCATCTTATTTATAATGTGTTCTTCCGATAGAATTAGGAGCTCCTGTGGATATTGGTTTTGTCTGTTTTGTTCACTGTTGAGAACAGTGTCAAGCATATAGTAGGTGATTAGAAAATTTGCACCTTGAAAATGGTGCATGAATATTTGAGTAAGAACATTCTTGATGTCAGGTGTTTAATTGATATGTCTGCTTCTGAGTGTGGTAAAGATCCAAATCACCTGCTTAATCAACGAATCAGTTATCTATGCAGATTTCCTGAGAAAGCCAAAGATTTCACCCTAACAGGATCTCTCCACCTTAATATTATATATACTGTCACAACAAGAAAATGCCAATGACAGTATGATTCAGAATATGAGCTGGAGAAAAAAAATTCCTTATGACATAGAGCAACCAACATGGAATATTGGGAAAATTACCTTTACGTACAGGATCCTTATTTGAATCCTATGGTGCTTTTTATCCGGTTACAAGTAAATGGATATATAAAGTGTATTTTAAAGCCAAATAGGACCACAAATGTCTGTTTATGTTTTCTTAAATATGTTAGCAGTGATCCTCTTGCCAAAACAAGACATTTTACTTTACTAATATTATTAGTAAATATGTATCTTCCTGTTTAAAAAAATAACTCTTCATTGTTTTTAAAAATCCAAAAGAGTGCTTGGAGTATATCTCACTGGTAAAGCACTTGCCTAGCAGGTACAAGGCCCTGGGTTCAACTCCCCAGCACCACAGAGAAAAAAAAAAAATCCAAAAGAAATATAACTCTGTACAGTTAGGCAATTTGGGGATTTAAAAAAAATAAATATGTACCCAAAGCACCCTTGTCATTAGCAATCAAGTAATCTTGATTTTAAGAAAAAAGCAATTAGCCTTTAAGAAAAGTATAAAGCTAATTAAAAATGACAACTTAGTCATCTAAGCAAACAACAGCTCAGAATTAGTCCCTACTACCTACAATGAACTGATAATGCAATAAATTATGGCTTAAAATGACCTCTTTCAATTATGTTTTTAAAAAGTCCTCACAGCTGCAGAGGACTTACATGCTCTTTCCTGCCATGCTCGACTGATTTATTCTCTGAAGTTGGCTAAATTTTTATGTATGTAAGGCTACATCCATACAAATCTTTATTTAGAAACTCATTAGTGCTTAAATTAATGAATCTTCAGTTATCCATGCTCTGAAACCTTGAAACTCAAAAACCTTGAAAATAAAACAAAAGCTTTTGTAGGAAGAATTTAAGATTGGGCTATCTATTCCATGTCCTATGAAGCATTAATTTAGCAACTAGATGGACATAAGATCTGTCATGAGCCAGCATAATGGGCAGAAATAAAAAGAGAATTCTTTAAAAGCTCATACTGCCAACTACTCTCATGTAAAATTGAAAAAAAAAAAAAAAAAAAAAAAAAAAAAAAAAAAAAACAAAAAACAACCTGTTGAACACAGCCTTTAAAAGCCAGAAAAGAAAGAGACACTTTTATTAAGTGTCCATTCTTTTGCCTAACTCCTATTTATTCATTTTTTACAGTCTTATCCTTTTTCTCTTCCCCATGTTTTCTATACTTTGTTCCTGTGTGTGTTTGACAACAAACTTTTTTTTGTACTTGTCCTCACTGACTTTATTATTCTCATGCACCGTTTTGCACAAAAATCATTGTGTATGCAACTGGACTGGCAGAGGCAGGGTGTGGTCTCAAAACCTGCTTGATTTCATGGAGATAAGCCTGCTCAGGGTCACCAAGAAAACCTAGATTTCTAATAAAAATAAAGAGAGGGGAATAGAAACAGATTGCAATACATTTCTTTTTAGACCCAATGTCCATGAGCTCTCGCCCCCTACCATGCTGTTGTTAAGTATTAGGGCTGACCATTGGGCAGTTAAGGCCAGCCACAGAAGTACGGAAATGTCAGGCAGTTCTGGATGACTGTATTTTGCTGAATGATGAAGTAGCAACTGCTGGAAATAATAATAGGCCTTAAAATAGTAAAAATTCCTGAATGACTATATCAGGGAGTGACCAATTTCTATCATGTGTTGATGTCAATTTAGAACATGGATATCCCCTGGAGAAAACAGAAATGAGATTCCAGACCTGCTGGGCTTTTTTTTTTTTTTTTTTTTTTTTTTTTTCCATTTTTTTCTAAGTGATTTAAACTACATTCAAAAAGCCTTCCAGGCTCAGCAATAGAGCAAACTGGAAATGTCAAAAGGCCAAATAACAGGAAATGCATTGTGTATAATCAGGTTGTTCTCCACATTTAATGTGGGAACATGAAAATCCTCAATAGCTCAGCATTTCTGAGTGGATCTTAAATCATGAAATTTCACAAAGATAAAGAAAAATTTCTATAAAGAACAACATGAAATTGCATAAATTTTCCAAAATGAAAACACATGCAATTAATAAGATGTAAAGTAAAATGAAAATGGCATTTTATTAGAAATGGAGGATCATGAATACCTGAATACTATCTTGCCTCCAGCAACTGGGCCTCGGTTCCTACCTCCACCTGGGATCTCCTGAGGAAACACGTATGTACAGTAGATGTGGCTAACTCAATATGTGTTCTTCATTCCTCTGATGCAATAAACAAAAGCCATGAAAACCTACACTGGACCAGAAGACAGCTTCCTCTCTGTAATCTATAGACAGACTTATGTAGTCTAAGGTGACTGAGAGTCTCATTTTCCTATAAGCCTGAGATTACAAATCCATGCTCATTATCTGGAATAGGCTCATCATTCATACATGTTTTGGTCTTCAATATAAGTTTGAAAATACTGAATTATTTGCCAATGTTTAAACTCAGAAGATTTCTTATTCTAAAATAATGATTGCTTTTTGTCCCCCACCAAGGAAAAAGAAAAAAAAAAAAAAAAAGAAAATGATCTCACCATAATAATCATATGCTTATCTAGGAACAGTGTTCAGAAATGAAAACATGGCTGCCCTGTCCAGAGAACCAACACTTCCTGTCTCTGTCACTCATCATTTCTCTTACCTCAGGTCTACTTCCTGTATTTTTATCACCTTCCTGTCTTTGGAGTTCAGGTATTTTACTAAATTCTCTAACTCAGTCTTCAATTTCTACATCTAAAAACATCAATGGCAAGGAATAATGGGTTCAGAGAAAAGTACTTCAAGGGAGAAAAAGGAAAGGAAAACTTTCTTACTTAATAAAAACAATATGACTCTCGTGCCCCAGTCTTTTCAAAACAAATCCCAACCTAAAAACATGGGAAGAGAAAGTGATGGTATTTATATATATATATGTGTGTATATATATGTGTATATATATATATATATATATATATATATATATATAAATCTCCAGAGAAACTAAATCCTGTGTTGGCATTGGGTGTGGAAGGAGAATGAAAAGTAATTAGAGTTTAGAACTTCACAGGAGGCTTCAATCTATATTCCCATATTGACTGGAGTGTTTCCGGATAACTTACGTAGCTTAAGCTTCCAGGCATCTTAGTAGTTGTGGTAGTTTTCAAAATCTCATACCTATTTTTATACTTATAATTTTATATTATTTGTCTCAAGAAGGGTTCCCAAAATTATATGTCTCAGGTCTGAAAAACTTACATCCACCTGTACATATATTCCACATTTTGAATGTCTTGACCAAATTTATTAGTTAAAGGAATAAAATGAAGAATACATGCATTTAATGAAATGGCCAAGTTTTTGTGTGTGACAGTATGCATGTGTGTGTGTGTTGAGGTGGGGGACTAAACCAAGGCATTCCAGACAAGGAGATAATCCAGGAGATACTAAATCTTGACTTATAGAAGATAAGATTTTAGTCTCAAAATTACTTGCTTTATGGATCACCTGATTCATTATAAAAGACAATTAGCTAGTTTCAAAGATTTATGAATAAATTTGCATTTTATTAAAACACACTATGTATAAAATCAGATGCACTGATATGTATACTTAGTTTCTACAACTTAACATTCTGTGACATCTAAGACTTAAGAGCCATAATCTTACTTGAGGTTTCCCCTCAAATACAGAAATATTTAAAGTGGAGTTTTATCATAATTAAATCTCAGAGGATTGTCCCCATAAATAAACATTAAGAAAGACATTCTATAAATATCATCCAAAGTTACAGGTATAGAAGTTCTTTAAGATATACAGTCTTCTTTAGAAGACTTATACAATATTATAAATGCAAATAGATTGAAAAACTTTTTTTGGTCTAATTTTTTCATCCATTATGATCAGAATCTTACATTTCATATAGATCCAATGAGTAAGCCTCTGACCCTCAAATAATATCCAAGGACACACAGAGAACTGTGTTCTAAAGAGTTCTGCATACCTCTAGCTTCTCAGGAGCTCTGTCCTTTTCCTTCTGAAATCTATTGTTCTGGATTGAAATGGAAGAAATCATTTTATTCCAACATAGAAATTTAAGATCAGGCATAGAGCAACAAGCTGGCATATAAAGGGAATTCCATCTGTCATTAAGAAATTAAAATTAAAATATAATTAAATAGTAATATATTGGAACTTGACAATATGCTTCCTCTTTGCTCCTGTTAAGGGTTTGTCAGATGGCTGACATGGCTAAAATCAAGGACATTCTGAAACTATCAATAATTAAACCCTTGAACTGGATCCAAAAGAAGCCAATCTTGAATCAAATGTCCCACCATCACAGACTTTTTTTTTTAATAAGATTCCTTCTATAAAATATATTAATTTTTTCTTTTTTTGTTTTTAAGTCATGTTTTGGCAAGTTTGTTGATAAATATATTGAGGTCACTATTCTATGTAGTACTGGATTAAATAAATCTGAACCAGAATGTGTTTTAATAAATGTGATTTGAGTTTTTCTTATCTGATAAATCAGACATGTTTTAATGTTAAAAATTAGACCTACTTAAATCTATATAATTTCTACTAAGTTTACTGGCTAAAAAAACCTCATTTTATAAGCTTTCCATCAAAAAACAAAGTTGTATTTTATAGTAATTGAGCAGAAAGCTTTCAGCACAGGCAAAATAGTTAATTTCTACCTAGGATATTTGGCTTTGGTCACATACTGAGCCCCTTATTATGGCTATTGGCCCCTCAAATCTTTTTAATTAGAAATACATGCACAAGAAAATGGTGGCGATACTGAAGAGCAATGCAGTGTTTGTGTTTGCCTGTGTTTCCTTCCTTCTAGAATTGTACTTAGATTAGTAGTACATTATTATATTTTTGATTGTTATTTCATTTATTTTGGTCTTGATTTTGTAGGAAAAGTTCCTTTACTGGTACCATAATTTTTTTATAATTAGAAACTGTCAATTGTTATCATTTTGATTAATTTAATAGTATGAATACCTCCAGATCTTTTAAAGGGGAATTTTTAAAAATTCTAATATTGTTCTAAGGGCAAAAACTCAGCCTTCAGATAAATCAGGAATTTGTCTTTGTCAAATTGTCGTAGAGAAGCTGTTTCTTTTTCTGTCTTCTTTTTTATTTTGTGAGGTAATGAAATATTTAAATAACTGATACTTGGCAGAAACACTTATTCCCACAGTATTTCTTGCCAAAATGAAAGAAGAAAGGTCCAACTATCAAAGAGACACTGTGTTTGTGAGATTATAAGCTTTATTTTCTACATGCCCTACCCTATGAAACAAAATAAAATGAAACAATGTAAAGTAAAACAATGCAAAACAAAATAATTAAAGGAGTGGAAATCCAGAAAGCTCTTTGTGAAGAGATGTAACTGTCCTCAAGTGATGACAAAGATTGAAAGTCACAAAGGGTGGAGCAAGAAGCAAACTTACCCTGACGTTCATTGTACAAGGTAACCCCATTATTTTTTTCAGTTTTAATACTTGTTCAACTTTTAAAAGGAACAGAAAAGTTAGGACAACATGACCCATAACCTGCAATGATCAAAATAAAATTAAATGCCTTTAAACAGTTTTTTATTGAAGTTATTGGGAGAGACAAGGTCAAAAATAACCTATAAACTGGGCCTCATTTTTAAAAAGGAAATGCTCTTTTGAGAAGTAATTACAACCTTACATTTTTGTAAGCATCAAATTGGCAAATATGCATTTACTTTCTTACCCAAGTTTTGTCTGACATAATCGAAGGATGAACTTACTTCAGTAAGGCTCCTCCATTTAATTATTGCATCCAAAATTTATTAAAGAAAGAAAACAAAAACATTTGTGAGCCATGGGGACTGGTGGTAATTCAGGTACAGCAAACCAGGAGGATCTGCTGATTCCAGATGGAGTGGATATATTCCCATGGCACCTATTACTTGCCAAATGTTTCGTAAAGCAAACACATGACCTAAAAGATTTTGCAAGTGTGGGGTCTCAACAAAAAAGAAAAAAAAAAAAAAAAAACATACTTGCAAAAAAAAATTCTGTTCTTATTTAAAAGTCATTTCTTAATTCCTAACCATAAGTTGTTTTTAAAAACACACACACTTTTAATATTTTTCAGCTGTCATGCCCACTTTAGTGAGTCTACATGTGTGGGTACTCCATAAAATCTCAGTGGTGGTGGCAGATGTCCCCTTTGAAATATTTCATCTGCTGCTGGGGGTGGGGAGTGTCACTTTGGTGCCATGAACACCATTTCTTCTGAAGTCTCCAATTTGGGACAGCCTCTCTAGAGCAAAAGCAGCATTTCTTGATGTCACTCAAACCAGTGGTACAAAAAGCAGAGAAACATATGAGTATGTCAAGATGAAAAAAGGAATTTTAAATAATAACATATTTATTAAACCCTTTACAACAACAAAAGAACTGCTGTAAAAATATCAGTAATTGTTATAATTATGGCTTGCCCATATAGGAATGAAGATATATGACTGCTGTTTCGAAATTCTATATGTGTGGAAGTCCCACCCGCTCAGTGAAGACTCACCCAGTTGCTGCAGTCCTGAATTTTCTCTTCCTTACATCCCTCTGGATGTTTTACTCTGTACATGCATTTTAGTACTTAATTGCATAATCTCATCCTTTATCCTTTAATTGTTTAGAGATTTGGTGGTTTGAGAGTCTTTTTCCTATTTTGAATTCTATACTCTTCCTCCTGCAAGGTGACTGCTCTACTGAACAGAAGATAATCAATATATATTTAGTTTGTTTAGCGAATATTAGCATGTATCTAGTATCAGCCAGATTTTAAAAAAACTGTTACTGTCCCTTGCCCTCAAGAAGCATACATATTTCTGGAAGAGAAAGTGATACTGAGCCAATAAGCAGAAATATGAGTATAGTTACAGCCTGTGCTGAGTGCTGTGAAGGGAGCTAGTGAGATGAGGGAAGAGGGTACTTGATGTAGCCAGGGAGTGGGATGAGGCAATGTTTCCTGAGGGACTGATGCCTCATTTTAAGGCCAATAGATGAGTAGGAATTATCTAGGGGAAAGGAAACAAAGATATCTGGGCTAGAAGAATGTATAGGCGAGTGTCAAGAACTAAAATAAGACCAGTGTGTAATAAAAATAAAAAGTGAGCAATAAAAATAAGATGGAGGAAGATTCTGGAAAACTTAGCAGTATCCTAATCGTGTAGATCCTCAAAGTTTATGATAATTTTTTTACTTTATGCTACATCAATTGTGAGGTCATTCAAGGTTTTTAGTCAGGAAGTGGCATGATCAGATTCACAGTGTTTTCTTTCTTTCTTTCTTTCTTTCTTTTTTTTTTTTTTAATTAGGGATTAAACCCAAAGATGCTTTTCCAGTGAACTACATCCTCAATCCCTTTCCCTTTTTTTATTTCGAGAGAGGATTTTACTAAGTTGCTGAACCTGGTCTTGAACTTGCCATCCTCTTGCCTAGGCCTCTGGTATTACAGGAATGTGCCACCACACTGGGCCAATTTACCTTTGAAAGAGAGCATTCTGACTGCAATAATGGATTAGAGAGAACAAATACAAAGACAGAGAAAATATACTTCATAAATCAGATGAAAATCAGGTGAGAAATAACACAACCATGAGTTAGAGCAAATGAAGAAAGCACTGGACCTGCAAGAGGTATACCTGTGACCTTAAATCTTTAGGACTTGATGATGGATTTGGTATGAAGCTTGAGGGAGAAAGGAATTAAATGTAACATATAGACTTTGGCTTAAACAACTAGGTAGGTGGTGGTATCATTTATGAAATGAGAAAATAAAAGAGAAAGTAAGACCAGACTGGGGAAGCATGGAAATCAGTAGTTGGCTTCGGATATTAAGTTTCAACTGCCCCCGAGAGTGTTGAAATCAAGGTGTTTGGTAAGGCTCTGGATAGAAGGTCTGAGCTCAGAAGAGGGATTTGTTTGGAATAGGCAATTTGGAATCATCAACGTATACTGCATTTGGGAAATGACACTGAAAGTGTATTCTTAGGGGGAGAAGAGGCAGGACAAAGAGGGTCCAGGAGAGATCCAGGAAGAATTTCAAACAGGAAGAGAAGGAGAAAGAAAAACAAACCCGAAGAGATGGAAAGAAGGAAAGTCAGGGTAGTGCTGAAAGTCTTAAGGAAGAGAGTCTAGGAGCCTCATGAGAATGGGCTCAGTCACCCATCATGGCCTTCAATTCCAAGTGTCTTCCTCGGGTCATTGCAGTGGGAGGCTGTGCTGAAAACAGTTCTTTTTTTTTTTTTTTTTTTTTTTTTTTTTTTTTTTTTTTTTTTTGGTTTTTTTTGTTGTTGTTGTTCGTTTGTTTTGTTTTGTTTTTATTTTTCCTGTCACCAATAACTGCTTTTATGAGCCTTTTTTTTTTTTTCCCCTTCTAGTTAGCATCACACAAGCTGCTGGAAAATAATTGTGTATCTCTGTGAAACTGTCTGAATTATGAAATATTTTTCATTTGTGAGACACTATCTGGGGGTCAGGCCATCTCAAAGGCAGACTGCAAATTTGGTGAAAAAGTATTCAGTCATGGTTAAAAAATAGGCAAAATTGATTTTTTTATTCCCCTAGCAAATACTCTCTGCAGATTTGTGTTCATTGAGGTGGAGTTTTATCTACCCATTCCTCATCCTATTTCTTATCTCAAAAAATGATAATTTTGAAAGTTATCAACAATGGTAAGAGATACATAAAAAATTAAAAAGAATGTACTTTGTCCATAAAATTGACAATTTTATATACTATTAACATGTCCGCCCTGCGCTGTGGCATACATCTGTAATCCCAGTGGCTCAGGAGGCTGAAACTGCAGGATCATGAGTTCAAAGCCAGTCTCACAATGGCAAGACCCTGAGCAACTCAATGAGACCCTGTCTCTAAATAAAATACAAAATAGGACTGGGGCTGTGACTCAGTGGTTGAGTGCACCTAAATTCAACCCCTGGTACCTCCCCTCCAAAATTTTCCTTTCAAGGCCATGTTAAATATGTTGCTGGTGGGTATAAAAGTTGATGTATTTATTTTCTAAAATCATCTTTTTAACTCTTTGGTAATAATGTTACATCAAAATTAGACATAATTGAATATCTACAAACTTAACACATGCCAAAAATATTCACTCAGATCAAGAAACAGAAGAATACTAGTACTTCAGAAGGTTCCTTGGCATAATGTTTTTAAAGTTTAACATTCACTTACCCTATAGCAGTTCTATCTTCTCTCTCTGTATATATACATATGTATACAGCTATTCTATGTACTTATATTGTATAGATACACTCATACACACACATATATGTCAAAATAATACTACATTTCTCAGAATAAATCTGATTACAAGTAGCCTAAAATTGCAAACATTCCTAATAACCATCATCTGAAAATGACAAATTATGGTGTATTTATACAATGTGATATAATACAGCACAGAAAACTATAATGAATGAACTACCTTTAAGCACAGCAACATGAACAAACACTAGAATATAATATTGACCAGAATAGCTTAATCCTATGGCACCTTCATTAAACAAAGGCATATGCATATGTGTGACCAAAAAAAAGTCAATCAATAAACACAACATTACAGTATTTTCCTCTGAGGCAGGCAGACAATAAGAGAAGAGGAGCATCAGGGCAAGTCATAATGTATTGCTGAGACCAGGACCATATTGATAGTTAAACTGGGGACTACTAATACTTAGATAAGGTTAATATTAGTACACTGGGACTGTCCCAGCCAAACTGGGACAATGGGTAACCCTCATTGTTGGTAAAACTCCAATCTTTAGGTTAATTGGTATATTCATGGGTGCTCCTTTTATAGTAATTAGCTAATTAAATAAATTAATTAATATGAAGCAGGACCATTAACCACCAATGACTTTAATGTGTCATGAATCAATTATTTATGATTGATCACTTTGGGATCCATCTGAGTCCAAATGTAAATTATTTTGGTCAGATTAAAAAATATAAATTACTAGTGGCACACCTTTTAAAATTAATCCTGGAGAAGGATGGAATAGCAACCATTTCTTAAAACATATTCTATCTCAAACTAGGAGATTAAAGAGAAAAGATTTAGTAGGATCCAATCCTACTTCTTCCCCCTCCCCTAGATTCTGAAAGTCAATGATCATAACATAACAAATGTCATGAATCAAATAATTATTTGATTCACATACCTCACTGAGGATAGACTAATTAGGAAATTCTGAGCATTTAGAGTACAAGTTGTATCTTTTTATTAAAGCAAAGTCATTGGATCTTGATTTAAGACTACCCTTCAATAGATACAGGGGTTGTGAAGTTTGGTTCTATCTTCAGATTTCACCACTGATGTTGCAAAGAAAACCAGCTATACAACAGATCCACCCTTGCCCTGGAACAGGATCCTGTAATCTTGGAGTCTCCATTTTGCTAGATCATAGAGTTCCACATGATTTCCGAGGCCTAGAGTGATAGGGCATCACATAAGAACTTAGAAAAACTGACTAGCTAATGTGAGTTATCTAGTGAGTGAGTGAGTCAATATTTTAAAAATTGGTACAACCAGTGGTGCATAAATGATTTTTTCTGGACTAAAATGTAAATAATTTTGAACATATTTTCAAAGAAATTGCTTTGTTTTAACTAATAAGGAAAAAGAAAAGAGAGAAGGAAAGAGATGGGAAGGATCTTAGAAGCTAAAATGCCATTGTTTCAGGAAAATCCACATCAGCAATGGCCATCCAATTGGAGCATCCAGTTGAGACTGCACTGATTACACCAGACACCACAGATTCTCAGCCTGGCCCAGACAACGTCAAGACCCATCACTGCTGACGACCACACCACAATGGATTTATGGATTTAATTGATGTACTATTGGCTGCTACTATTTAGTTTGTACATGACCGAATACTAAATTATATTTGATGTGTTACATTAAGATTCTAACATTTTAGGAAAATGCCAGAAAACTACCTGACATATTCCACCTGTAGTCTAATAGAATTTGAAGCAACTTTGACATCAGTTCTACCATCACAACACTTCCATAGATTCCCACAACTTCTATTCCACAAACACTGAAGCGTGATAAGGCATATGATACATGTTTGTTGTTGAAATAAATAAAGGCAAACCTGGATTTGAATCCTGGCTTTACTAATTTTCACCACACCATTTTTATTCATGGAGAAATAAACAAAAAAAATGGCTGCTGCAAGGACTGCTAAAAAATAGTGAAAAGAATTCAAATGGTAGATTCTCAAAAATTGGTCCTGCCTTCCCTTTCCTCCTGTGCAGAGTGTAAGAACATCATGTCCTGAGTCTGTAACAAAAGGATGGGCTTTCACTGCTGAAACAGATCTCAGAACTGACCAGGTTTCCAAACCAACAAGAAAGGTCCAATTAAACCAGTGTCAACATATTCACTGTTGTCAGTGTGACCCTCACACAAATTAAATGCTATCAAATGCTGTGAGTTCCATGGAGATACTGAGTTTGGCATTCAGGTAGTGTGTACTACGTCTGATGGTTTTAAAAAAGGAAAAGAAGCAAACCACACCAATTTTCCAAATAACAGAGAGAAAAATGGAAAACTGCTAAGGCAAATGCAAATTATAAAATTTCTAGGACAATAAAGTATATGATAAATGCTTTTCGAAACAAAATAAGCTATATTTAAACGAGTGATTCATATGGAATAAATAGTAAATCCCTTCTGTCTTAACACTTCAAAAAAGATTGAATTTTTCAGAAATTAAGGAATCAAAAGAACTAGAACAGAAAAAATAAAAATGAAATAAAGACCATTACTGTCACTAATGATTTCTCAAATTTTAGTAATATCATCACTGAAGGATGTGTCCTCTTTTATGTTCTGTATAAAATGAACACATTAATATTTGTTAAGTGTGTGAGCACATTAACAATATTTGATAACCTTCTTTCTAGGAACCAGCTTATGGATATTGCAAATTTTATATTACACCCTTTAATCATCACTATTTTTTTAAGTACTATCTTAAGTTACCCCATCTGGTAAAGAAATTTTACATTTAAAATCAAGGCTTTCCTTTTCATTTATGTTTCCTTCTCTTTCTGAACTCCAATTTTTATATCTGTAATTATGAACAACGAGATCCTGAGAAGTAAATCCATTTCCACTTCTAGCTACACTTCAAATTATGGAATATTGAGCCTCTGAGGAATGCTCAGCCTAAGAAAGATTTTCCCCTGGGTCTCACAGGATATATTTTACAGCAGTTTAGGAGAGGAACCAATAGTTTTTATGGTCCTCAGGAGCTTTGGATGGGTAGGAGACCACCAAGAAATGGGGTAAGTTTTCAGTTCTGTGGGTGTTACTAGAAGGGATTTGCTAAACCTACAAATTTCCTCTCCAGGTTACTATAAGCCAAGGTGACATATATGTAATATATATGTGTGGGTGATGTAATTGTGACAAATTATTTCTGTCAGGATGAATTTAAAATATATTTGATCCTAAATATTTTTAAGAATATCAATAAAATAACATTTTCAAATTTATGAGATCACTTTGTTACTTTCTAAAGAGTCTTTAAGGATAATATGGAATCAAGTTTTAGACAAAATGTTGTTTTTACATCTACAATTGTTTTACTTTAAGAATATCATTTTTAAAAGGGCAAAATTCCTTAGGCACATACAACAAATGTCAGGAGTCTTAGAAAAAAATAAATAAATAGCATTGTAACAATAAAAATTGACTATTAATGGTGAGAATTGTGAGAAAAAAACAGGTTAATAGTAATAATAATAAACTTTTAAAAATTTTAGTTCATTCATGACATGTGGTAAGAGGCAATTTTATTCGTGAATTTAATCTTCTTGACAACTGTTTATAATAAACATCAAAATTAAAACTTGAATCCAGATACTTGAAAATATGTAGAATGACAGAGTATGAATGAGAGAAGAAAAACCCTTTAAGTTTACTCTATTTTTTACAGCAAATTGTCTTTCAAGAAAGACCTCAGCCGTGGACTCCATCCCTCAAGATAACTCTCAGATATACATTTTGGCAATGTCTATCAGAAGACTTTAAAACTACCATGAACAATAGCAATTCCACATCTATGAATTCTATTTCTTGGATCCTCTATTAATACATGCTTTTAAGTACAGTAGTAAAAACCACAATAGTTACCCAATATAACCAGAGCATAAGGTTTCAGACCCTTTAGGAAAGAAGATTTGGGTCACCAGCGACAGACATATCCCCAACCAACTGAGTTCCTGATCAAGGACACAAGCAACAAACAAGGGAAAGTGAAAGACGGCCCCCCATGCTTAGAAAGATGAGGTCTACCTCAGCTCTGCCTGCTTTTACTATGTATATATTAACAAATTATTTCATTTTTGTGGTGTATTCTTTTTCTTCTCTTTATATGAATGTTGATAATGCTTAAACTTGCATTTTAGTCTATAACTCACCACACCCTGAGGAAACACATCTAAACAGTGTGATGTCACTTGAACCAATTTGACTTTGAATAGATGATGACACCTTCTCTGCCCCTTTGTGGAGAGGTGTGATAACAACTTGTGTTTTGGGTTTTATTTTATCATGTGGAAAAATGAAATTGTTGTATCAGCATAAATTTCAAATGGTTAGGCAGAATATATGCTGCTTAGAAGATGAGACAGACTGTGACTTCCACTTTCGTTCACAGATTCATTTCTTCTCCTATTCTGCTGTCCAATTGCCGGCTTTTTCAAACATTACCTAGTTTACTTTTCTCATCCACTTTCTAACTAGGTTGAATTTGAGGCTGATAGAAGGGAGAAATCAAGCTGCTTCAGGTAGAAGCTCTTTGGTGCCCTGAACTTCCCATGCTTCCAAATCTAATCAGGGTTCTAACAGTCCTTCCCACTATGAGTTCACCTCCTTCTGACTGGTCCTGGCTCCTAGGTTTTGCTAACATCCATTTCTTCCTCTGCAAACCAGGCCTAGGTAAGGTGGTACTTAACTAATACAGCTGAAGTGACCAAATGGACATACCATTTTCATTTGGCATTTCAGTTCTTCTAATATCTCTGTGTTAGGATTTATGTTTCTAAACATACAACTATTGGGCACTCATTCAACATTTTTTTTTAATTTTTTGATTATTTTTAGTCATATATTTTGACTGTTAATGAAGTTATCTCAGTGGTTCAGGTGAAAGAAGACAATGATTTAAAGATAGGTACTATGGAGCCAGCAGTAGGGACCAAAAGATTTGAAGAGAAAGAAATTGCTGATGTGTAATTGTACGTGTTGAGAAAATAAATGAATCAAGAAGAATGCCTGGTCTTCTACTTGAAGCAACTGCATTGGTAATGACATCGTTTACTGAAATGTGTTAGGGATAGGAGTAGTTTGTAGATAACAATTAAAACCACAGGCTAGGGATATAGCTCAGTGGTTCAGTACTTGCCTAGCATGTAAAAGGTCCTGGATTCAATTTCCAGCACTAATTAATAATAATAATAATAATAATAATAATAATAATAAAATAATTAAAGATCAGAGTTTCCTGGAATCCATAGCAAACCAGCAAACCATTAAACTATAATACTGATAACCGAGCAACAGATTGTATTTTTTTCAACTTTCAAATTTTTTCTTTTGCTGTTAAAATAATTAACACTGATATTTATATTTTGTGGATACAAACAAGGCAATGATACACATTTGAGTGCATGTATCTGCATATTTGTAAAATTTAATCCTAAATCATCTCATTGGAATGGCATACATTTTATATAACTTTTGCTCTATACCTTTCTGGGTTAAAATGGAAGACCATTTTTTGGGCTTCTCCCAAATTCTTCACTATAATAATTTTAAGTTTACAGGAGGACATTCTGAACATCACATTCTACAACATATACAAGTACTGAAACATAATAATTCATATGTCAAAAAGTAAAAAAATAAAGCTTTCTGTTAGCAAAAACAAATCAATGGGTACTCAGTTACAGTCAGGTAGGCATAAGAAGCTCTGGTGTTCTATTCACAGTAGGATGATGATAACAACAATAAACTGTACACTGAAAAAGCTAGAAGAAAGTATTTTTAAAGTTTTCATCATGAAGAAATGAGAAATGTTTGAGGACATGGATATGTTTAACCTGATTTAAACAGCTCATAATATATAAATGTCTTGAAAGGTACATGACATCTTATTAATATGTAAAATTTCTATGGTTTTATGTGAATATTATAAAAGAATTTAATTTGAATTTTGAAAAGAATTAAAAATTCCATGTTGGATGTGTTCATTGTGAGACATATGTAGGATAGCAAATGGATTTCTCTAGGTGACAGATGCCTCATAGAACCTAGAGATTGGTGAAAACATCCAGCCTCCTCCTTCCTACATCAGTTTCAAGCTCTCTTTCATTCACAATTAACTTTTTAGTGGTTAGACAGAAACTCCTTCTGTGGTTATTTACTCATGTGGGGAAAAAATGGAATTTCTAGGAGTATCTCCAATCAATCTATAGTTCAGTAGAGTGAAATAAGTTTGCTACAAAGAAGTTTATCTGATTCTGAGATGCCAAAAAACCTGAGGATCTAACCAGGGCAACCTTGAGGCAATATTCACAGCTGGTTCTGGTGATCAGGGAGCCTGGGACACCTAATTATTCAATGTCAATTGCCCTTCCCACCATCTTAAGAAATTGCCCTCAGTCAACTTTCTCTTTTAGGATATGATCACCAGCTGACTTAGTTTCAGCTAAATTTCATCATAGTCAAAATATGAGGAAAATAACTACTGATCTCAGAAAGAAATTGTAAAATATAAGTAAAAAATTAGAAGCACTTTGGTGCCAGACTGAGGGGTATGAAAAAAACTACTCCTTATTTTCCCTGTAAATTTTACTACAATCTCATGTTTCTCTTCTCAAATAGTTATCAGCCATTCAGATATGAAAACATACTCAGGAGTCAGGAACTCTTAACAAACAAGAAAAGTTGAGAAAACATGAAAATATAGATATATATCTGAAAAGGAAATCAGGTGTCAAATCATCTTTTCTAAATTTCACACATTTAGAGTTAGCAACTATATTTTCTTGAAAATCTTGTGCAGTTTATCTAATCCAATAATGTCTTCCAAGAAATTTTGTGGACTGTGACAAAACATGGGAATCCATTTCTACATTCCTATAGGAAATCTTTTCTTTATACTTTCACTACATACATGAGCATTCCAGTTGAAGTGTGTGGGCTAGGAGAGAGTGAGTGAGTGAATGATTACTGATGACATCATTCCCATTGATGGCTGGCCATTTTGTGGGGAAGAGGAGTAAGAAGTAGGAGGGGTGGGGATTGCCCTCTCCTTAAGAAGTCTTATAAATCTGAGGATTTACAAGTTTAAGACATCAGAGATAGAATATAATACACTCATGAAAAAGAAACAGTTTTGCTAGTCCTGTTGTTCTCTGTCCTGTCAGAAGAAAAAAATATAAATGCTATCATTGCTTATAAAGGTAAATGATAAAATGCAGAAATGGGTTGGTTTACTACAAAGATCATTCTTTTGGTTGGGGAAAATTGATGGAAATAACCTGAGCTGAGAAAACTCCCTATGAGGCATACGTATTATGGGAAACTATTAAAGACAAAAATCTGGTCAGTGACCTTCTCCATGTATTTAATCAAGCTGCAAGCACCACACCAAAAGAGACGACTGCTTAAAGAAGGGAGTGCTCCACTAGCCAAGACATTTTACCTTTCTTCTATTACGTGAGTAAAGTAAAAGGCACGAGTGTGCAATAAATCCCTAGTTCATGCATTTGGAGACTGCACAATAATGATACACTATAAATCACAGAAAAAAAATGTTACCTTTATTTTAGGATGGTCAATAGCTAGAAATAGTGCTCACCAATAGCACAGATGTCTAGTAGATATAAAAACAAATGCTTGGCAGTTGTTTAAAAACAGGAAGTACAAGAATCTGACCTGAAATATATTAGAAAATAGAGGCACTTTCATCATTTTGTCAGGTTTCCAGTTTTGCATTTCTCTATTTCTTTTTGAAACCCCACAGTCTGTTTTAGGAGGTTAAATTACAATTTTTGAAAATGAAAAAAATAAAATCTTTCGTGTATTTCTGAAATAACCATGTAAATGTTTGTGGACCATATGTACATACATGAGTTCCTAAGTGAATTTGTTTTTCTTTGAAAGGTTAAGGATTATTAAATGTTGAGAATTGAAGTAATGAGTTCGTAAACAAATGGGAGGCTCCAGCAAGGACCCAGGGGAACTGAAAGGAGGATTTCAGTGTGCCAGCTATTAGCTAATTGTGAAGAAGACACTGACTGGCTGGACGTATGATCCACATTTCACCGCCTGCCTGAAAAGAGACTTTAAAAGAAGAAAATGCTCAGTTGTTGCAACTCTGATCAAGTTCTCTGAAATCCAAGAATGGGCAGTTGGACATGGAGAGCCCTCCGGTACCTGTCAGTACTAAGAGTCAAAGAAGCTTCTGATATGCCTGAGGGGAGAGCTAAGAAATAGATGAGGTGTTTAAGTACAATAGGGTAACAAACTGTAATTTATTTACCACTTTGTTGATTTTTATTTAATAAATGTCTGGAAAAATTGGAAACATATAAAAATGAATTATATTTTTTAAAAAATCCTATTTTCTCTCTCTCTCTCTCTCTCTCTCTCTCTTTTTTCCTTTTCTTTGGTGGGGATTTGTCCAAAAATTAGGCAAGTTGATTTAAGCAATTGAAACTTTTTTCAAATTAAATGTTGATTTAAACCATTGAAATCTGGTCTTAACTTCCCAGAGGCTGAAATGTAAGCTCATTTTCCCATGATTCCCTATTTTCTAGGTTTTGCAGGGACATGGATCTCAAGAATTCAAATATGATGAGAAAGTCCGTCCTACTAGGATTTTCTCACCCCAGCAGGAAAGTACCATACCAGAAATTTCACAAGAAAGTCTGCTCTCATGAGACTTGCAGCCAGGCTCTTAACCATTTTGATAAGTTCAGAAGAGCTTCAATCAAAGGACTTTCAAATTCCCTTCCCAAATGACCCAATAGATCCCTTTGAGAGCCACCCAACACCGCTTCATAGTTCCCATAAACACTTGGATCTTTCCCTGCGAAAGCTGACAAGTTTTCCCGAAAGTCCTTACATACCACACTCAGCCTCATCTTGCCAAATGTGCTATCTCAGTGGAAACTGCTGGAACTTTCCAGACAATTTTGTGCTACAAGCAAAAAAGTCACCAACGTCCCCACGCTGTTTTCTAAGACTGACAGTACCCATGTATTTCATACGCTATGTTTAAATTCTCTTACCTTTTTTTCCTCCCTCAATAACTAAGTATTGCTCTCACAATACTCTGTGAAAAATGTCCTATAACTATAGTAATTACCGATGTCAACACCCTTGTTAATATTCTGGAACAGCAAACATTTCACATCAAATCTCCATGTAAAAAAGGGACCATTCACCTCTCCTTTGTAAATTAGCTATATGATTTATCTGTGGGAAACATTTCAAAAATATAGATTCAGAAAGACATCTACCACATGATGGCTTTTCCATATGGCATCTCATAATTATTTTGCTGTGTGTGAACATGATGAAAACAGTTTCATAATTCTCCAAGGGTCAGAGTAAATTATTTCAATTAGACATATTTCAGAGCAAACATTACCTTAGGGTTTATTAATAATATTACCTGAGAAGGAACAGCTGCCTTTTATGCATAAAAAGCTGTCAGCTTCTTACTGCATCTTACTATAGAAACCCTTTTGTGACTTTAAAAAAATGGAAGATTTTCTCATGCTTTACCTAAACACAGAACTTGGCAGCAGGGACCTGGTTGTAATCCTCAGCATGGGAGCTAGTGGGTGGATTTTTTTTTTTTTTTTTTTTTCTCTATAAACTCTTGTATAAACCACACCAGTCTCCTGGTATTTATTCTGGGTAATGCTGGAAATTGTACACAGATCCAACAGGTCATGTAAAGGAGTTTTGTAACTTCCTGAAGTCCTTTCATGAAAAATCCTCATTCAGAACACAATTCCAGAAAGACTGGACATTATAGAAGCTTGAAAGGAAAGGTTTATTCTGATGCCTTTTCCTCCTCTTCTCTGGAGCTTGCAAATGTGAAATAGGTCAATTGGGGTAAGATAATAGTAACAATTAGTTATGACATTAATTGACCTATATTGAAAATTCGATACCTATTAAAATGACTTAAGAGATAAGTCACATACATAAATTCATAAAATTAAGAACCAAAATTTTTCTCTATAAGTCGTTTGCTACTTTATAAGAATTAGTATACAGTATATAGGAGCTATATATTATTATAGTTTATGATTTAAGTTTAACTTTTTATTATTACAATGAGTCTCTGATCACGCATATTAAAAACTCTTAAAGCATAAGAGTCTATGAGATGTGTGAAAAACATGAAAAATATTTCCTGTGTCCAAGAAATTTATCAACTTATCACAAACTTTTCTTGCCTACTGCTCCCAATAGAACATTATATCAATGAAAATGATAATGAGATAATGATTTTGATAAGGGCTTCTCACCAATTTGTCCTGCTTTTGGCAAGGTCTTCCCAAGGCAAATGTACTCTTCTCTTGGTGGTACTGGCAAAGAATTTTTTTTTTTTTTTTTTTTTTTTTTTGGCATTTGATGCTGGTTGGATGAAAGATGGTAAACTTAGTCAAGGTCAACGTTAAATATTACTTTCTTATCATTAAAACCCAGTACAGCTTCACATTTTCAGGGGAACCTAGCTGGGGCCACATCTGTAACCTTATAAGCATTTCATGAAACAAATTAAATTTAACAACTGTGATTGAAATTGAAAAGAAAACTAAAATGGAAACACAGTATTTCATATGTCTGCAACCAATATTTCTTTTCACAAACATACTTGAAGCCATAGTTAAAGCACTTCACCGAAAGCAGTCAGAAAATGCAGAAGGAAAAGAGGATTCTAGACAATTGACCACACTTATCCATTTTCTCAGAGTTATTATAACATATCTGAAGGTAAAACACTGTACTTTAGGGAATAGAAATGAAAATTATAAGTAGAAATGTTATTTGCATAATTCCTTTCTACATTAGTTTTTAAAAAATTTTATCTGATACAAGAAATCACTTACATAATAATCCCTAACTCCATCCAAGTTTCACTAATGACAGGATTCCATTCTTTTATATGACTTGATAATATTCCATTATATATATATGTATATATGTTCTGCGTTTTTCTAATCAATTCATCAGTTGATGGAAACCATACCAATAAAAATGAGGGACTATGTTGAATTTTAAATAATACTTACGTTAGGGTTTTCATATTTCTTATGAAAGGGCAGAACATCTCTTTTAGTTTGTTGTCACCATTCTAGAATTTTTAAAATTCCTCTGTCATAAGCTTTGCTTCTCTACTGTCCTTCAATCTTATGCTTTCTGGTTCTCATGTATTTCTCACTGGGCATTCTGACATGTCAAATTATTATTTGGTACTTGTTTGGATCCCAACTGGGCAGAGAAGACCTAAGAACACAGCACAGCCATATTTGGGTTAGAGGATAGTTTGAAGCCCCATCATGCCACAAATGAAGTCATTATCCTCATTTGTTTTTCCCACTACAAAATCATCCAAAGTATTCTTCATACTGCTCATTTCGACTTTTACTCCACACAATGGCAGTGATTGTTTAAAAAGACAAATCAAATTATATCATATGCCCTCAGTCCTCCAATAACTTTCCACCACTATACCCACAATAAAACTCAAACTTTCTACCAGGTTTTCTAAGTTCATGCAAAGTCCATTCTCCGGTGACCACTCTCTCTTAATTGCCTGCCATCTTTCTTCAGCTCAATGCTGCATTCCAGCACTCCCCTTGTTGTTTCTATTTACTGCCAAGTCTTTCCTGTCTCAGAACTTCTACACTGTTTGCAATACTAAAGTTTCAGCTATGTGCATGGTTCACACTCTTTCTTCATTCATATATTTGTTCTACATTAATTTTCCAGAGTTCAACTTTTACATTACTACCTACAGTCACCTGTGGTATCATAATCTGTGATGGTTATTTGATGTGTCAACTTGACTTGACTCAGGAAAGTCCTGAGAGATGGCAGAATATTATTTTGCAGTATGTCTATGAAGGTGTTTCCTAAAGATATTAGCATTTTATTTGATAAAATGAGTTAAGAACATATCTGTCACCAATGGATGTGGGCATGAGCCAATCTATGCAAGACTCAGAACAAAAATGTGGATGAAGGTCAAATTTGCAGTCTTTGTTCAAATTGGAATGTCCATTTTCTCTTGCTCTCAGACAATCAAGGTCCCAATTCTTGGACCTTCAAAGTTAGACCAAGACTTAACATCATTGGCCACCACAGTTGTCAAGCCTTTGGATTCAGATTGGGACTTCCACAATTGGCTCCTCTGGTTCTTAGATCTTTGGGCTTGAACTAGAATTACACCACTGGCTTTCCTGGACCTCCAGATTTCAGGAAGCAGACTGTAGGATTTTTCAGTCTCCATAATCTTAATTTTCTGAGCCAATACTTCATAATAAATCTCTATATATCTAAATCTATATCCAGATCCATATTCATATTTGTATCTATATCTGTGTGTGTGTGTTCCTTTGGTTTTGTTTCTCTAGAAAACCCTAATACGGTATCCTTTAACCATACCTCCTTTTTATTCTTATATGTGCTTGATACGTACTCATGGCTACATTTATTTACTTATATGATTACTTAGGTAATTATTATTGTCTCCTCCATCAGAAATATAAGCCTTCATGAGATCAGACTTTGTATATTTTCTTACCATTTTATCTCCAGAACATCATCTAGCACATATCTGATATTAAATAAACATTTGTGATATAAATGAGTATATTTCACTATATTTGAAGGTTTTAATGCATAAAAATAAGATAAGCAGCAGCTATGTCATATGGTTTAATTTTTCTCTTTCCATGTCAAAGGAAACAAAAGTGTACTAATAATTAGCCTGGAGATAATAACAACTTGTATTGTCCATAGCTTTCATGGTTCATAACTACCTCCATATGAGGTAATACATCAACTATCTTTTTGTTTATACTCTCATGTCTTAGTAAAAACATCTTCTCCACTTTGTTTTATGTTTAAGTACAGATCAAAAGTTTCAGGTTCTGCTTTGTGCTGGTGAAGGTCTTGGACTATATTTTAGTCTACTCTCTGTTGGTGTAACTGAATACCATATAATGAGAAGTTCATAAGGAAAAGAAGTTTACCTGATGCATAGTTCTGAAACTAGGGAGTTTAAGATCAGCTAGATGCATCTGGGCGATCCTTCTAATTGGTAGGGATACTCTGTAAGTCCGGTGGAAGAATGTCCTAACCCAGATCTCTTCTATACAGCCACAGTCCCATTTGATTAGGGCCCCACTCCATGGCCTCATTTTACTTTAATTAGCTCTCAAAAGATAATCTCTAAGATCCTTTCCAGTTATGTAGTTGTACTGAAGACATAGGAGGAAAGTAGGGAAAGTGAATGATTTC
This sequence comes from Sciurus vulgaris, assembly GCF_902686455.1. Lineage (NCBI taxonomy): Eukaryota > Metazoa > Chordata > Mammalia > Rodentia > Sciuridae > Sciurus > Sciurus vulgaris. The sequence goes on along the minus strand of NC_136463.1, from coordinate 100,248,433 downwards.
AATTCTTTAATATCTCCCTGTTCTTTATTTCATTAGATACTTTACCTGTAATTTTCATATACAACTGACATCATTTGATTGCCCGAATTTTTACTCGCCATTTCAAATACCACTTTCAACATTTGGCATTCTCACTGAATGTCCCTGACACATCTAACAGTGACGAGAATGAGTAACTAATCAAGATTACAAAATCACAGCCCGGATATCTAATACGCCATTTACTATCCAACCTGAGCAGGATCTCTGCTTTTACAAAAGAAAGTCGATGTGTAGAACACTTAGTATCTTCTTACTATGGTCCTATTCTCGATTGGTTTCTCTGGAAAAGGACACTGAGGATGAGCTTGGCAAGTAGGATATGTCAGAAAAGGAGGTGATATTAAGTGGAGGGAGAAGTGGAATAACCATGGAGCCCCAATAAAACTTAACCAAAAGCTGAGGAGAGTTCTGGAAAATACAAAGTTCTTCAGAGTTGTTCTGCCCTGGGGCAAAACTGACTAGATATTTACATTTGCCTAATCAGTAATGGAATGGGGATAGTGAGCAAGAAGAGTATATGAAAGGTACAGTTCTCATAAACTCTGGCAAACCTTAAAGGAGCTGATCAATGGACCCAGTCTTCAAGCAGTTTGGGCAATACATCTGATCATTTAGGGGCATATGAGTAACATGTTTCCATTTCTCCCACTCATAGAACCATATAAGAAATCCTCTTAGGCCTTTCATATTAAAACAGAAGAATAAGATATGTTCTACGTGGGCACTTTCTCAAATACCACCAACGTAATGCTGTATGTATATTACTGTGCATTCTAGTTCCAGCCTCTAATGGGCAATGGTAATAAACATTCATGATCTACATTGAAGTAGGCATGTATCTGCAAGTGCCTATGGGCTTGTGTGCATATGAGAACTCGAAGTATGTCAAAGGTCATTTATAGCCTAATATCTATAGCAGAAAAGAGCAATTACCAAATGCATAAATTGTGCTTTGTCCTGACTGCTCCTTCCTAGACTTATCCAGAAGCATTGGTTTTAGCCATCAGTGTATTTAGTTGGTTGTGTTTGAATTTTAGAAGCTTCAGATTTTACATCCTTAAAAAGAATTCATCAACATATTCACATATATAGCTCTAATAAAAGCAGAGGTTTATTTTAATATTATTTAAGTCCTGAATTTTCTGAATATTCTTGACAGTCACTATCATTTGGCCTGGAACTGTTCATCATAGATCTTCCCTCTTTCCCCACTTTTAAAACCATGTTGGGTTTTTTTCCTTGTTTTTAGACAGTCCACTGCTTGGCTTAGCCACCCCCACCCTCCCCTTTTTTCCTGTTGTGTCACCTTTTAATACAGGTTTTCATCACCTCTGTAAAAGGGATTTTTTTTTTTTCTCCCCAGTGAAAAAGATGGATTGGTAAGCGGCCCCACAGCCTATAAACTGTTTCCTTTTAATTCGGAGCCGAACAGTTTGGCCTGGCTCATGTTCAGGTAGTACTGTAATTTGTCTGAACCCCTTCTAAAGGGCCTCTTGCTTGTGTATTTATGCCTGAGCACTTGGGTGAGCCTTGAAACAGCCTCTCTAAAGAGTGATGAGATGTTTGCTCACCTCCAGCACACATTGTAATGAAGCATGCCCCGTGCTCTTAAAATCCAGAGGTTCTGACCTTACCAGGTGAGGCTTTCCCTGGAAATGGCCCCCTGAGGCAGTTCCCAACTGCACAGGTTATGTGTAGGACACCAGTAACTGTTCAGTCTTAAGGGCTTTCTTTCTCTTAACATTGTCAGCTACTTTCATGTTACAACATAAACTCCTACATAGGAAGTATTAGGAGATTTCTAAAACTCCTGAAGCTAACCCTGGTAGAGCTTCTCTTTAGCATTCCAAATAGTCAGGGTCTGTGTATAAATGAGAAAACTGCAATAGCATGCTCACTTTAAGGAGGGTGATATAATATGCAAAAGAACAAAGAAATCTTTTCATCGTTAGTGTCATTGCCTAGAATAAGAAGTGACTCCATGTGAGCTTTGATCTTTGTTTTCTTCCCTTCCCCCACTGAGTAATTCAATTATGTATCCCTCCTTTACATAATGCAAGTACCACTCCTCCCCAACTTTGCCTTAATTACAGACTATTCAGAGATCCTAGATGTCCTGAGATAGAACCACTGTGCTTTGGCATTTATTACTCAAACCTCTACCAGGTACTACATGTTCAAGATAATTTGCTTTTTAAGGTCCCCAAATATCAGACTATATACATAATAGCTCATTCAGTAATCAGTAGATTATGAAGTGGTTGAAATGTAGATGAAAATTAATGGACAACTTGAGACAAAGAGGCTACTTAGATTCTTTTGAATAGATGATGTAATAACTTACATCCAACCTACTGTCTGCCACTTCCTTTCAAATTCTATGCAACTGTAATTTTTATGCAAACATTTCTAGCTATATTTATATTATAGGCCTTATCAGATACAATTTTAAATCATTTTGGTCCAGAATTGAAGCTTTAAAGGAAAAATGGAAACTTCTTTAGCCTTTACACTCACCTCTCCACTGAACACTTGAGCTAGCATCTATTATTCTGCTTATTTCAAAAAAGGAAAATTGAAGGTAATCGTGAATAGATCATGCTTGTAAAAGGAGATAGTTGCAAATCATTGTGGAATTTTCATCATGGTTTTGTACTAAGCCTAGTATGGAACAAACTAAGCTCAAGACAGGACTGTCCTCTAGAAGCTTACCATGTGTGACTACGTAAAGAAGATATGAACAAATGTAAAAGAAAAAAAATCAGTAAAAATTTGTGTAAGTACTTTAGATATCATAAAACAATAGCTGTGCAAATCAAGGTGTTATGGGGGGAAAGTACCTATGAGATAAACTGCAGTATCTTTTAAAGAGTTATGTAAAAGGGATTTTGATTATGATAAACCATGAGTTTAGGCTAGGATGGTCTTTCAGACATAAAATCATCTGAGAAGAAGCCTTGAGAGATGCTGGTAAAGATGTTTCTCCCTTCTAGTGTATAGAGTTGGCTTCGTATTATTGTTCTCTGATAGCAGTCTTTTTTATTATTTTTCTGTCCTTTGTTTGAAACATTTCCATAAATTAAAATTACTTCCTACAGTGTCAAAAGCATTTTCCTTAACTAAGGTGACTATCAAATATTAAAATACAATCCCAAAAGAAATCTGTGAATTGTTAAGCTTATTTCTTAGCTAGTTAACAGGAAAGACTTCCTACTCACAACCTCTCATGCTGATGTTGCACATTATCACCTGCATGTCTGGAGAAAATTCTTTAGGCAAAGATGTTCCCTCCTGCTTCCTGTGTGAGTCAGCTTTCCATAAACAGCTTTCCATAAGTTGAGATAAACAACTTAAAAGGAGAAAAGAGTTATTTTGACTCATGGTTTCAGAGGTTTCAGTCCATGGTCACTTGGCTCAGTGGCTTTGGGGCCTATTCTGGTGACTGGGACAATGTAGCAGAGGAAAGTTTCTCTCCTCCTGGGGGCCAGGAAGCAAAAAGACAGAGGCCTCAGAGCAGGAGGGAGGAGGCAGCAGGACACGAAATACACCCTTTAGGGGTACACCTCAATGGCCTACTTCCTCCCTCAAAGCCCTATGTTTTGAACTTTTCACTGCCAGCCAATAGCATGGTCATCTGGGGATCAAGCCTTCAATATGTGATTTGGGGGGACATTTAAGATCCAAACCATACTACCTTCAAAAAAGAAAGCAAAGTTATCTTATTCTAAATATTCGATGATTAGTTTTGAACTTTCTAGTCTCTTCGTACAACTTTTATGTTTACCTAAAAAAGTTGTAAGTTCAACTGTAGGGAAGAAAATATTCATTTAGAACAGAAAAATATTTAAAGGGAAAAGTAACTTAATAACCAAAGTCCATTTATTAAAAAAAAAAAAGCCCTTTACAATAAATGTTTAAAAAAGACATAATCCTTATATGTAAATAAATAACTTCAAAGAATATAATGGTAAAAAATAAATAGAAACAGAACCTCCACAGAGGACTTTATATTACTCTCTGCCTTTTATGCCTCTGGTTGATAAAGAAGAAAATCTAAACCATTGGAAAAAGTAACAGGAATGAATAAATAAATATATTTTAATTATATTTTCTACAAATATAGATAATATCATATCATGAAATATAAAAAAAGTCAAAAAATATTTAAATGTACTCTCAGAAATCCTTCAGGGCACATTGACCACCATGCCATAATGTCAGAAATAATAATAAAAGATTAAAGAAATAAACAAAATAAGCAAAACAGTAATTATTAGGAAATGCATAATAATTTTTCCAAATAACTTCATTGTGAGCAACAAGAAATAAAAATTAACAGTTACAGATAATTTAGGAAATAAAGAAAATTAGTACATTAAATTTTAATTTTATGATATGCAGCCACAGTGGTATCCAGAGACAAAATCACAGCCTTTGAAATTTTCATAATTACACAGGAAAAAAATGAAAACCCAATTCAAGAAATTAGAAAAATAAAACACAAGAGAAATGTGAGAAAGATAATATTGAAGATGAAACAGAAATTAATTTATCATAAAAGAGAAAAATAACACCAATATTAAATAAATGCAAGAAGTATAAAAAACACAAAAATTTTCTATAAATGAAGTCAAGAGTGGAATGATTATGAGGGTAATTATAATGATCAGTAGCTATAATTTACTATGTGTTTTCTCTATAGCAGATACTGCATTTAAAGCTTGGCATATTATTTCAGTTTATCCTTAAAACCCTGCTGTATTGAGGTGTTGATTTCTTTCTTTTCATTTTTTGGGGGTTGGGGGAAGGATAAATGTGGTTGCTCATCAGAAATCTTCTTATACCTCAAATATGGATTTTTAAGGCAGTACCCTTTTCCTTTACTCCAAAATATGTGTTCTACCAACTCCACTATTTCATATTTTTTAATGCAAAAATTAAAATGCAGTAGAGTGAGTGCTTAACATGAGTGAGTTCCTAGACTGGATCCTTAGCACCACAAATAAAATAAAACACATAGTTCTCTATTAGTTTGCTAAATTGTGGATGAACTGTGCAATTTTCTGATAAAATATGCATTTCTCATTTATACCAAGTTTAAATAGGCAATGCATATACATAAATGATAGAATAAAATGGGAATGTGACAAACATTATTTCCAAACATTACTCTAGGCCAACATCATATTTTAATTAATAAGAATTTTTGGTTTTGAATTTCCAAAGAACAAAGGTGTGAACTCTGTGTTATTTATTTCAGAGCCTATAAAGAGGAAAATATAGTAGTTTTTAGTTTTAAAAATTAAATACCTATTGTCAAAACTTGGTGAAGGATAACAAGAAAATAAGTAAATTAAAAACTTATCTTAGTTATATAGATGTGAAAACACCTAGTAGAAGCACTTGCAATCAAATTCACCATCATGAAGACATTTAATTGGATAAAATGAAATCCCATTACTCATTAGCCATGATATAGAATAACTCAAACTATTCATCCATTTCACCTTATAGTTAAATTATTAGAGATAGTCCCATTAAATTCAGCAACAAGAAAAGACTTTCCATCATTATTATTATTACATATTAACAATAGGAAGACACTGGCTAATTAAACAACCAGTGAAATCATTTATGAGAAACAAAGGGAAAACTTCTGGAAAGGGGGAGGCAATGTTATCTCTTCCTCTAGATCACACTGGAAATCAACCATACTACATGAAGACTCTTAAAATCATTGAATGCCAGTAAGATGATTGAATGTAACAGGAAAATTAAGTCTTTAGCTTCTTAAATATTAGAAATAACTAATTCATTGCTACGAAGTTCCATTTGCTTCTAAGTAGGCCTAAGAGCCTGCTTAGGATATCTAGATCCTCAGGATTGGATACCTCTTTAGCTCACAGCAGACAGCTTGAAATTTCCATGTTATCTGTTATAAAAAATAGGTACCAGGCAGTACCTCTCAGGGGTCAGGATCTGTCAAGATGTAGAGCAAATACTGTTAAAAAAGATCCACAAGATCCCATTCTTAGCTTATAATTTTTAGGGTAAGTAAAGCAGAGGTTAATTATAATAAAAAAGTAAAGATACGGGAAATATAAAAGAACACAAAGTACTGTATAAATAAAATAGGCTAATAAGCTGGAGTCTCTTGGGTTTCTTTGGGTTGGTAGTTCAGAGAAGGCCTTCTGGAGCAGGTGACATTTAACCTGAGACCTAAAATAATGAGAGCCAGATATGTGAAGATCAGGTAAAACAGAAGACAGAATCTCCTAAACTTAAAATATTATTGAACTTTTATATTTGGCTTTATAATGTATGCAGATTTTAAAATGTTAATACATTGTGGGTTTCCCTCCAAAATTAATGTCATATTTACTGAGATGTCCATTAGGACTTAACCTTCTCAATTTAGTTACGTTGACCTCACTTCATTTTGACTCTTTTTATAAACTGTTTGATATTGTCCTCCTCCTTTTATCCAGACTCCACCTCCTTTTTTCTCCTTTACTCATTAATATATGCAATATACTTTCTCATCTTATCTCTGAGTCTCACCCCCATATGAACTCATTACTGAAATGAACTATGGGGTGTCTCATTTGACATATTACTTGTTAATAAAAATTGTGATACCCAAATGGCCTTAATAAATTGTGTTCATACAAATTAAAGCAATATCAAATTGGCTGTTACAAAATGTGCTATTTTACCCCTTATCAGACTGACATGTTCCCCCAAGGGTGATGACTTTAAGTGTATACTTAAGAATATTAACAGTAGTTCAGTCCTAATTTTGGTAGTAACATGGCAGCAGGTTACATCCATTTCTTCCCTTGAAAACTGTACAAGAAAAATGACAATAACAAAACCCATGAACTCAATTTACAGTGAAATCAGGAGATAAATTTCAAATTGTGTTGGTGCTGATTGAAGCAGCTGAGGCTGACAAAGCCTTTCAGAAGTCCTCACGGAAAGAGGCAACGAGAGTGGCAGTAAAATATGAAAGATGGGGCTGCATGTCAAGGGTGTTTCTGGTGGTAGTAGATACCAGAAAGTGACAGACAAAAATATTTCTTCTATGTGGGGACTACATATCCATTGGTGATCTTGGCCCTGAAGACCTAAAGAATCTCTGAAATGATGAGAAGATGGTGATGAAATGGGCTTGGTTCTTAGAAGCAGAAAAGGCATGGCTATTAACAGGGTAATATTTAGAATATTTTCATCAAAAGACAATAATGTTTCTAAAAATTTTTAAGCATGTTATTTCTCAGCAATTTCATAGGGAGGCTAAAATTAATAAGGGTTAATCTCAAATAGATTTATGGAGATGGCTTCTGACTGATGTAGTAGGGTATTTATTGATAATTAAGATGTCAAAAGTTTTTTTTGTTGTTGTTTTTTGGTTGTTTTTTAAGAGCAATATTAGGTTGGGCTAAACTGGACAGAAATTGTACAAAGGAAACTGTAACTTTGAGTCTCAAAACTTCTTCAGATACAAAGTAAGTGAGAAAACTACATAGATGCAAAAATTGACAATTTTTATAGGAAAAGAACCAATGAATCAAAAAGAAGAACCAAGAGCCAGACTGTAACCAGGATTCACAGAGAATCTTTTTTTTTCAGCGGCAAATAAGACTCTAAACAATGCTGGATTTCAGAATTGCTATGAAACTTATTCAACTGAATTATCCATGTGATGATTTTATTTCCGTTCCTCCATTGTATATTGTGGCAAGGAAGGAGGTAGGTGAAGAGTACAGGAACCTAATTTACATGGCAAATTCCTAGACTGCAATCTGGTTGCTGCAAGAGGATGAGAGGTTCACACACCTTAGGAAGAGATGAATGTACTATGTATGTTAGAAAAAGTAAATCGTTTATGGTTCAAAGATGGATAGTGCAAATTAAAGAAGGCTACAAGTTGTTTTCTGTTCTTTCCCTTAAATCAGGCTTAACCTGAGAATCTTGTTTACTCAATGGGAGGCAGTGGAAGTATCATTGAGCTACTTCCCAAGCTGAGGTGAGGTCATGAGAAGCCTTTGAGTTTTCACCAGCTCCCTCATAATGTTCACCATTAGAACCAGGGGCTACGACAGGATTTGACTACCCTCCTATCGATATCATATAGAAGGGCCCTGAGACCTCATGGGAAGAAAGAAGGTCCCAACTAAGCCCAACCTCCTATTTCTACCAAGCTGCCAACATGTAAGTTAAATTATTTTGAAACTGTCAGATCGACCATGCTGACAGCTGAATACCAACAAGTGATCCCAGTTGACCAAATAGGAAGTAAAAAAATTGACCAGCTGAGCCCTGCTTGAATTACTCCTCCAAATTTTGAGATATAATGAAATATTACTATTTTAAAATCACTAAGTTTTTCAGGCAGCAATAGACAACCATCACATTCATAGTTAAAAAACAAAACAGAAGATAAAAACTAAAAATAAAAAGGAACCAATAATAAGGGGTAATTAGAAAGTTAACCACTGGAACACAATACAAGACATAAGAAACATTAGAGTCTCAGTAAAGAGTATGAAAAGTTTAAAATGCACACACATCACAAACACTATGGAATTTCACAATGAGAAGAACTTTCTAGAAAGCAGTTTGTCAATGAACATCACAAATCTTGAAATTGACTACATATTTTGATGTAGAAATTAAGAGCAAATAATTTTCAGAATAAGCTATAATAAATGTATAAAACTATGTACAATTTGTTTATGGGATAATCATTTACAATAATAGAAATTAGTGTTGTCATTATTATTCCTCAAAATTTGAAATGATTTAATATATTATTACAATGTATAATGTTATCATATAACAATAACATGTAACCACTTAAAAGCATGGAATACATTCAAAACAACACTAATCGGAAAGGAAGAAAATGCAACTATATACAAATATGATGCTATTTTATAAGGAAAAAAAAAAAGCTGTGCATGGTGTCACACATCTGTAATCCTAGTGGCCTGGGAGGCTGAGGCAGGAGGATCTCGAGTTCAAAGTCAGCCTCAGCAAAGGGAGGTACTAAGTAACTCAGTGAGAACCTGTCTCTAAATAAAATACAAAATAGGGCTGGGGATGTGGCTCAGTGGTAAAGTGCCCCTGAGTTCAATCCCCGTGGTACCCACCCCCTCAAAAAAATACAAAAAGACAAATTAATATGTAAGTGTAGTTTTTTATAAAAGAAAAAAAATAAAACATCAAAATGTTTCTACTCTACATATGATAAGAATAAATTTTAAGTTTATTATCTATATTTTTGAGATTCCTTCTCATATTTCCATTCATTAAGTTACAATTATAAATTTTTTTTAAATAAATTGATTGTTAATCAAACTGAGGATCTGTTATCTTCCATAAAGTAAACCCTTCCACTCTCTCTTCTACAACTATGTAGTGGCTTCAACAAGAGGTGATAGTTGAACAAGCATAAGTAAAAACTGAAACTTACACCCCCAGAAGACATATCTGGAATAAAATTCTTAAGCCATGATTCATTCTCTGGATTTCTGGAATACCTGCAATACGGAAGTGTTGGCAGGTATCTGTTCTCTACCTACATATCACATTAAGCGTCTTTCCTCAGACTCTAAAGGCAAAATGTACACCACTCAATTATACACAAGATGAAAATATCTGACCCATGATAAACTAGGTAGTGAATCTTTATTTAATTAATGGTCCCTAGTAAAACCCTGAGAATTTGAATATAATTTCCAGGACCCTTAAACTTTGGAGGAAACAGAAGAGAAACCTTTGTAGGTCAACATTCTCTGTTGGTTCTCCCTTATTTGTGACTCAGGTATTTTTGTATATTGTATTAGTCTATAACCTGCATTAATTACTTTAGGTTGATAGGCTACTTTTCATTTTTTCCCAACCATAGTCTCTTACGATCATGAAAGTGTTAATTTCTTCCAAAATCAGTGTCTATGAACAACATGTGGATAAGGAGCACTGGGGTCATTATTGGATCACGTGCATACCAGTCAGGGTAGAACCCAGAGCAGGCTGAGTTAGAGCAGCAGAGGCATAGTTGAGGAAAAGCAACCCACAATATGAACGGCCAGGACACAAATTTACCCTTTGGTTTTGGCACAAAAATAAGACCAATGTTATTTTCCACCCTGCTTTTTTTTTTTTTTTTTTTTTTCTTTTTTTTATAACTTGCAAAATTCAAATGCATTAGTTTATATTATTTTTGATCAAATATCTGAAAATATAAGATTAATTTTTAAGGGCCTACATATTCCTTTTTTACCCTAGTATTCTTGTGTCCTAATTTGCCTAAAAGGGAAGAAGAAAGTGCCTGGTATTTAACTGGACCTGAACTCAGCAACCCCATAGTACTGCAAAAAAGAGGACTTCTTTGATGTTTTTGGCCAGCACCAGGAGTGGATGTTCTAGAATTCTGGCCAAATTTTCAACCCCAACTTGCCAACTAACTTGTGAGGTTCTGAGCCTTTGGAAAGAAAGAGGTAAGTAACTCAGCATTGGTCTTTTATTTAGATAAAACTCAGACACTATAGGTTTTTGGTACGACAAAAGCGACATTTTTTTACAGCTTGCACAGTACTGTTGCCCAGACACCATTGACTAGCCAGAGGTGAATTTTTCAAACACCAGCGATTCCCCACACCAGGGGACAGTCAGACCACAGAACCAGAAGAGGATTTCCTGTTAAGACTTGATGGTCTAGTGAAGGATTCTCTGGTCACATCTAGACTCCACACCAGATGTTCCTGCCCTGGGCTGGCTTTGTTTGAGAACACAACTGTGAATATGACTTACAGCTGATTGTAACTGGCAAGACTTCAGGGCCTTTTCAATCCCCTACTGTGCTCTCTAGCAAACATTCCTTCTCCAGATATTTGTGTGGCTCACTACCTTACTTAACTTAGGCATTTGCTTTCCATCGTATCATCAGAAGACCTTTATGACCACCCAACATACTGAAAAAAGCCCCGTCCCTCTTCTTACTTAATAGGGTTAACAGACTCAGGGGGTGAAAAAAGGACACAGCTGTATTGGAGTTTCAGATGATCAACAAGCATTTCATTTTTCAGTATAAGTCTCCTCCAAATATTGCTTCCCAAATCTTACATGGAATATATTTTAATTAACACTTATTTGGAGTCTGTTTGAAATTCAAATTTGACTAAGTGTCCCATATTTTACGTGACAAATCTAAACCTACCCCAAAACACCCTTTCCTCCCTGTAGTTTAGTTTTCTCCACAGTAGACATTACCATGTGGCTTATCCCATATATATTTGTTCTTATCTGACTTCTGAGTTAGACTGAGGACAGACAGGGACTTTCGTTTGGTCACTGTTGTATCCCAGCATCAAAGAACCATGTCTGACTTGCAAAACTTTGTTGCATAAAAGAAATGAATAAATGATTATTGATATACAACTATGTAGAACTTAGGGATGTGGTGGTCTTCTTGTCCTAGAATTCACTCTGCCATATGTCCTGTTTGTCCTTTTCCTCTCCTATTCCTTCATAGCCACAAAAAGGTCAGGGTCTGAGGGACTGGTTTAGCAGTTACAGCATTTAAGAAAATTCTGGTTAAGCCCCCTCACTTCCCCATTGTATAGGCTTCTTTACCAAGACTCAGTCAGCCAGTCTGTTTCCCATGCCCTCCTGGTGCTTTATACAGGAACCAAAGAGGCAGAGTACTTTGGTAATTCTTAGTGGGCTACAGTTTCAGAAGGAAAACCCTGATGGATAGCAATGTCATTCTGAATTCTTTCAAAGTCAGGGCAGAGCTCACAGAAAGTCATTGTTTATGTCTGAAACAAATCTTTACTACACAATTGAAAATGTTCTCAGTTACTCTAACTTACTTTAAATAAAAAGTTTAATGTGTTTTTTATTTCTTCCAGGCAGTAGATAAAATGTGTCATACAATATTGATTTAAAATCCAAGTGAGTTTGCCTTTTTCTCTAAATCTCTTTTTTTTTTTTGTTCTTTGAAAACTAGTACATACTTCTTTCTTGGACTGTGTGTGTGTGTGTGTGTGTGTGTGTGTATTAAAACTTCTTAATGTCAGAAAGTTAACTCACTATTTTTATTTTTAGGGAAAAATGATTTCTCTGTCTTACATTAATGAAGACAAACATTGCAATATATTATCTAACTTATTGAAATTAGTACTAATGTCTAAGCAACATATAAGCATTCATGAACACAACTATATCCCCCAAGGAAAACCTGCAAAGCAGAAATCACAGAAATAAAATTAATATGATGAAAATGTACTTGAATTAAAGGCATTGAATTCATTTCATAGGTAGGAAACTGTTATAGTCTGTAGCATAAACTCAAAAATCTACTTCAGTCCATGATGATGCTGTAATTTCTAAATTTTAAAAATTTCAAGTTGCTTAAATCCCAAATAATTAGCACTTTAAAGTTAAAGGTTATAATTAAAGGTACTAATGATGGTTTGTGATAAATAATCCACTAATGATGTAGTCCTTGGTTAACCACTGAACTAAAAATCCCACTGTTTCTTTCATGGCTTTTCAGATAGCTGGTTCCCTGCCATTTTGTTTTCTGCACACTAGTGTTGAGTCTCGTTCCTCAATGTATTTTATCTTGGAATTTCAAATATAGTGCTTGTCCTTCAGCACATCTGGCCTTTATTCATCACTGAGGACTCTTCCTATATTCACTATTTGAACCCACAGCTAATCTGATCATCTCAACTCTAAGAATCTGGTTTCACCTCTTAAATTACAGGTAATAAAGAAGCATCCCTTAACTTTTAATTTTACCACATTTAGGCATCCAAAATCTCCAAGCATACTTCTTTCTTTGAACTTCGAGCAGTGTATTATACTCAGAGTATTTTTCTTAAAAAGTACTAAGTAACTACTGTATGCTAGTAATTTTGCATAAATAGTATAAATAGTAACGAATTTATTTTCAATACAACCCCCTACTTTATGCCTTTTTATTAACTGTTTGTCAGAAAAGAATACTGAGACCCACTCCAGACAGAAAAACCTAGGATTCAGTCTGAGAGCATACTGACTCTGGACTCTAGTGCCTTCCTTGGTTTCTCTCTCTCTCTCTCTCTCTCTCTCTCTCTCTCTCTCTCTCTCTCTCTCTCTCTCTCTCTCTCTCTCTCTCTCTCTCTCTCTCTCTTTGGTGGTGTTGGGAATTGAACTCTGAACTATATACACCCCTAGACCCATTCACTTAATTTCTTTACGTGTGTTTCTCCTCACCTAATTTTTTCGAAACCTATAGTTCCTAGATCATGGTAGGAATTACATGGTTGCTTGCTAAATTAAATGTGACAGAGGGAGGGAGGGAAGAAGGGAGGGAGGGAGGAAGGAAGGAGGGAAGGGAGGGAGGGAGGAAGAAAGGAAGGAAGGACAAGCAACACAAGGCATTTTTAAACAACTCAGTTCATATTTTAAACTCAGCATCTTCTGAGAGAATTTACCAATTTATTCCACTGAAAACAAAGTGACAAATAAAGAACAAAATAAACCCCTTACCCAACTGAAGCAAACAAATGAATTAAGTCCTTATTTAAGCATAACTTATTTCTTCTAGGACACTGAACACAGGACATACTGGAGTTTAAAGCACTATTCATTCAGTCAATCACTCATTTAATAGATGGTTACTTAAATGTGCACTGAGTTGGCCAAATCCCAGGGTGCTTGCCCTGTTCTTTTTTTTTTTTTTTTTTTTTTTCTTTTTTGTCCAAAGGAGAAAACAGTATCCTGTAACGTAAGTAATTTACTAATTTACCTACTGATTATGTTAATTGCTAATCATCTATCCCACCCTTTTAGAGAATGTAAGAAAGGTATATTACTTTGTTTTCTGATATATCCTGGGCACCTACAACAATCCCTGACACAGATTACATATTTAATGTTTAAGTATTTATTAAATGAATGAATCATATGAAGAGTTGCAGAAGCCGGACACAGCAGGGTGGAAAGAAATGGGCAGGATTTGAGGTCCAGTTAAAGACATATAATGAAGGAAAATTTAGAGTCGAGACTCATTGAGAATAATAAGTCATATTGCCAATAACCAAACAGAGAGCACAAGAAAAGAGACAGGGAGTTTGAGGGAAAAGTTAGAAATTAAATTTTGACTAGTTTTAATTTAAAGTACATGTTAAGTTATCCAAGTAAATTCTACTAGGAAAAAAAATGCCTACCTCCATAACAACTACTAATGTGCAAAAGCAATACAGTTAAGTTATTCAAAACTGAGTTATGAACATCAGTGTATGTCCTCTTTTTTTATCCAAATATTTATTGTAAGGAATTGGCTTACACTATTATGGGGTTGGAAAGTCTGAAAGTCATAGGGCAAACCAGAACACTGGAAACTCAGGCAGGACTTGATATCACAGTCTTAAGGCAGAACATCTTTAGAAAACCTGATTTTGCTTTTACAGCTTTCAACTGAGCAGATGAGACCCAACCATATTGAAGAGGGTAATCTCCTTCATTTAGATTCAATTGTTTGCAGATGTTAACCACAATCTAGTTACCCATAGATCAGATGTTTGATTAAATAACCAGGTTCCATAGCCCCACCAAGTTAATACATAAAATTAACCATTGCAGCAAGATGATATCCAAAGTGCAGACTGAGTAAAAAAGCAAATGATAACCGCTGGTCCAAAATAACTTTCAGCATGTATTTTACCATTTGTTGAGAAAGATGGAGGAGGGAAGAATTGCAGTTTCTAGCTGAGAAGACAATGCCCAGTGAGAACACTGGGCAGGGCACAATCACATCCCAGAAATATCACTGTGCTAGGAAACGGAGCACCTGGTTCCTGCGTTTCATTTACTAGTTCTTTCAGTTTGGTCATAAGTAACACAATATTTCTGGTCCTAAATGGAAATAATTATAACTGGTCCACATTCATCAGAATATATTGCTCAAGTCAAATGAGATTATGTCTGTGAATAATTTTTTAAAAATACACATCTTTATATTTCTTTATCTTTAATTTCTATCAAGATTTTATCAGCAAGTTTGGGTACTTGGTAGGAATGGAATTGAGTGAGCATGTAGATTCAAGACATAGTTCACACTCAGCATTGAGAGGAGATCTGTCACCAAATGCCAATGCCACTTGAAGCTGCAACTTTATTCCTCCAGTCTTATCTATTGGAGCTACACAATTAGAGACCACTATTGCTATCACAAAGCACCATATCCACTTTAAATTCCAACTATAACCTAAGTGAGTATATGCTGCTCTAGCAGGTTATGGGGGTGGATCAAAATGAAATTAACAACTACAAGTTCAAATGAGACTTAGAGTTATTCTCTGAGAGAAGATTTAGTAACAAAAATTACTGAGCATTTAATCAAAAGGTGATTCATCGTTTTAATACTATGTTATTATTCCTTCTTCTAGCTTTAGGAAGGTTTTAGTAATCAAAATGTCTCCATGGAAGACAAATAATTTCAAAGTCTTGAGTTATTGGAGATTCACAAATTATATAAGCAAACTACATTTAAGCATAATTAATAGCATATATAGTATTATGATTAATGGGTTGAGAGAACAGCAGAAGAAAAACACTTTCTTTTTTCCCAATAAAAAGAGAAAAGTCTCTGTGTATGTACTATTCATTTAAAGTATTTGTGGATCAGAAAGAAAAACTACCATTATTATGAAATTGGGAGAAATGTCCAAGTAAAGGGCACCAGAAATAAGTATTAAAATCTGCAAAACCCTGACACATAAAAGTACAAACCAAGTTAAAATGTATGCAAACACACATATTAGCAAGAAAGTACGTTTGTTTTTACCAGCACTGGGTTTATTTCTTTATAAATAGTTCCTTTAAGTAACAAAAGTTCTAGCACATTTAAATATTTACTCATAGATTATAATTTTTATATATAAAAGCTGAAAATTATCTAGTGTGGGATAGTCTATGCCAGTTAAAGTTTCACAACAAAATAAAGATATAGCATTTCTGAAATTGAAATATTAAGTAGGGCTGGGGTTATAGCTCAGCGATAAGAACACTTACCTAGCATGGGATTGGATCTCAAAAAAATAAAATGAAAGGAAATATAAATAAAACAATGAACAAAATAATTGCTTGAGAAAAATTTAAATTTTACTCAAAATTTGATAAACATCCTAATTGGATAAAGTGAACCCTGTTTACTTACATTTTTCCAATGCAAGTCGTCCTTAACTTGGATTCTTCCTCAGGAGAAGAGTTTCTGGTACTGAATTGCAAAAAAAATTTCCCCTCGGGGTCTAAAGAATGCAAAATGGGAGAGGAAGGAAAATATCACTGAACCAAATACCACCATGGAAATTGGGGCTCAGTGCTGCAAAGGAATCCCTGAGGAACTATGTAGAACTCACCCCAGAATGACCTACCTGTGGCGAGTACTGAGGGGAGGATTTCATCATGGCCACTACTCTCCAATGGTCCAAGTCCACGGAGAAGGTGAGTTCTCCCCATTTCAGGACATACCCAGTCTTTTATTCTGCAGCAGCAGAGAAGCCCAGGGTAGAAAGCAAGAGAGACAATACAGCTGAGGCCACATTCTCTCGGGCTCCTCTGAGCTCATCCGGATACCAGAGCAACAACCCAGAGGGGTCTTGTAGAGAATGAGATAGATCGCATCAGGGCTTGACCTTCTTCAAATATCACTGGCCCAATTTCAAGTCAACCTGGATGGCTAACTGTCTCCAGAGGAATTTGGTTAACATTTTTAGAAGAGTTAGGTAAATAGATTGATTTGACTTATGAATCAGAAATTATCTTGGAAATCTCTAGTCAAGGTGGATGCTTTTATATATTAGGAATAAAAGACTTCTAGATGTTTTAATGTCACATGACCCAGAGCAGGATGAGACCCAAGTCTTCTCTTTCCTCATCCAGAGATTTTCTATTTTATTTCATATTTGAGATTCATTTGTTTCTCCACATACTGAATGCCTTCTGAATTCAGTCAGTCAAAATACTACATAACACCTGGGACACGGTAATTTGGTGATTCAGAAATTAGGCCTTTTCCTTTCAAAGAAAGAAGAAAGGAAGGCAAATATATAGTTACAAACTATGTCAAATTCTTTGAAGGAAAAATCTATGGTGCTAATTTGTGACACAATAACCTAATAATCACTGAACAGTCTCATTCATTTGATTTCCTGCAGTACACATCATAATCTCTTTATCTGTTTCAGGTTAGAATGATGTCATTTTTTTTTTTTTTTCCTTGAAGGCTATACAAGTACTAAAGCCAATAAAGAAATAAGAGATGTATATCCAATTTTCCCTCAGGATAGAGAGGCATGTAATATGTTTTATTTTCATTTTCCTCTCTCATGAAACATTCTCTCTCCAACATCCTCCCCCGCCATTTTTCATAACATTAGTGTATCTACCCCAGCTCCTTGAAGGATGGTATAACTTTTCAGTCTTTACCACCTCTTCCTCATTATTTCAATCTTGCAGTTTCCTAGGCAGGTAATGTTCATCTCTTCTTCTTCCCTTGTCTCTTTAGACCTATGCATTCCCTGTGATTCTACACCAACCACGCACAAAAGCTGCACACTTGTGTTCTGTGGTCTAGAGCTCTCCTCTGAGTCCCAGGCCTTGTACCATGCTGCTCTCTGGATATTTTCATTTGGATATTGCAAAGGCAACAGGACAAATGAAAACATACTATTTTCCTTCTATCCTTGTCATCTTCCTCAGCACCTCTCTTTCTCCCATTCAAGAGTATTATGAAACCCCAATTGTGCAAATCAGTAAATAAGTGGCATTTTATAAGGTGCCTTCTCGTAATCTCCCCCATATCCATTCCAGAGTATGTAAACATTTATTGACACCTTCCTTTTCTTTCCTTTCCCCCACCTCGCCATGCTCCCAAACCAACTCATTCTCTCTTTCTGGGACTACTGCAATAACTGCCTATCAAAGGTACCCATTTAAATGCAAAGTGATTTTTCATACCACATCCAGATGTCCTTTCCAAATGCAAATTTTGGCTATGTTCAACATTTGTGCCATCTCCCTCTCCTTCTGATTAAAATGTCAGTGGCTTCCCATTGCAGTGAGTGAGGAGGCTAAAATTCTTCACATTGGCCAGGATGTTCTAACTAGTCTGGCCTAGGAGTGTAAGAATATTCCCCACTTTGTTTAATGGGATTTCATTATGTTCCAGCCAAAACAAATGTTCTCTCCTTTGACCACATAGAGGAAATAATGCTTACAAAAAGGTCAGACCTCTCCAGTAGTTTCTGATTCATTATTTTCCCCTCTCTTAATAGCAAAAAAAAAAAAAAAAAAAAAAAAAAAAAAAAAAAAAAAAAAACAAAATAAAAACACCAATAGGTAACCACATATTCAGAAGTTTAGTGATATTATTTCAATTCAGTATAAATGTATGGTAAAATGATCATCAGATTTCTGGTGCTATGATTATTTAAGACTAAGGTTCTGATTGTTGGGAACTTTTAAACTGGAATGAGAAGTTAGAGGTGAGAATTAAAAACAGGGGAAAAGAAAGTTTTAAAAAGAAAAATGAAGCAAGGTAATAAAGAACCTGGTGAAGAGTTCTATCCATTAGCACCTCCTGGACTTGCCAAATCCTGATGGACTTGGCAAAGCTCCCCTCCAGAGATTAAGGCCATCTCCAGAGGAAGGGAGAGAATGGGAGCAAGTTCGGTTCATTAGGAATCTTTATTTTTCACTGATCCAGCCCACAGAGTGACACTTTCAGGTCATGGAAAGTGTTGCAGTTGTGCTCCTGAAATGATAATGCTCTTAGAAACATCAAATTAAAAGGAGAGAATTTCAAGAAGGAAAGGAACATGACTTAAGTTTAAAAGAAAATCAGCATATATCTAAAATATATGCCTCAACAAAACAAAACAAAACAAAAAAAAAAACAGCTTTCTTCCTATTTTTCTCTTTCAGAATTTCAAAGCCAGGACAACTGCTCATAACAATAGGGAACAGTTAAAATTACTATTATATAAATATGCATTTTGAGGTCTTTGCTAAAACTTATATTTTGAATTTGCTTCATGGTGACTGTGTTAGCGATGACAGGATTACCACAGACCCAGAAACATTATCATAATGTGATCTATTGTCCAAGACTGAAGTGACATCCACATATCTGTTTTTATCTCTTTTAATGGACTACTGTCTTAAATAACTTCAAATATTAATGCATATTTAATACATTTTCCCTTTGGAGTAACACATGTGAGAAAGATATGAAGAATTTAAAGCAAAATAGTCTTGAGAGGAATCTCTGTAATTATCCTTAATGTATAAACATCAATAAAAACATGTAGGGGAGTTTCTTATCTCTAGGTACTTAAGCTGCAGTGAGGACATTAGTTTATTATTTTAGAAATACCAAATCATCTTGACTCTCTCCATTGATTATATTTATTAGCCAATTGCTCAATATTCAACATAATTTTCTTTCTAGGACATTTGTTTTCAACTACACGAAGAAACTATCTTAAAGAAAAATTAGAATACGACTGAGTTCATAAAAGTACTTAATACATGTGTTTTAGTCAGGTTTTAGCCACTGTAACCAATAGACCTGACAAGCAATTTTAGAGGAGGAAAAGTTTATTTGGGTGTCAGTGTTTCAGACATCTCAGTACATAGATGACCAGTTCCATTGGCTCAGGACATGGCCACCAAAAAGCAGAGAGAAAGAGACTAAGCCTAGCTCAAAAACCATATGCCCCCAAAGCATGCCCTCAATGATCACTTCCTCCAGCCACACCCTACCTGTCTACAGTTACCACTCAGTTAATCCCTATCAGAAGATTAATACCCTGATTAGGTTAGGCTCTCATAACCCAATCATTTCACCTCTAAGTGCTTTTTGCATTGTCCCACACATGAATTTTGGGGAAACACCTAATATTTAAAACATAACAACATGTTTACTAGTTACAGTTTTATATGATGTATGTTTAATATGTATTTTATGTTTTTTCAAAGTTGCCTTTTCATTGTTAAAGAAGCTATGTCTGAATTACTAGAGTGACATTTTCTTGGAGATGAACATACAGACCATACCCACATTGAAGAAGAGCAAACAGCCATCCACTGAGGACAGGTGATCTGTTGGAAAATGCCCTCTTCACTTTTGCTACATCCTAAATTGATTTGATTCATTCTAAACATGTAGATTGCTTGAATTGTCACACACACACACACACACACACACACACACACACACACACCCCTCTAGCAGGCTGACAGTTTCTCTCTATGGAATCATTGACTAGAATGGGAATATTTTCCCCTGTTAATCTACATGATTTATACAGTTGAAAGTAGATATAATCTTTTGTTTTCAGTTTCCAAAATTGAATTACTTTTCTTGCAAGGGTAGAAATTCTTGCAAGGGTAGAAATACATGGTTTAGTGACCTCTGCTGCATGCACTTCTGTCACACACAATAGAAATACTCTGTTTTCTCAGCAACACACACTCACTTCTCCATTTAGGTCAATGAGAACTACATTCAGGTACAATGGCCTAGGGAGTAGGAATTTTTAGTAGGTAATTGTTATTGAAACAGTTTTAGAGAGTATCTCAAAGAAGAATCAAAGGTGAATTCACCTTAAATCTTTGCTTTGAGTCAAGAATAAAGTAAAAACTTTAAAACATTCTTTTAAAAAACTTTATAACTAATACTCAGAAGTAAGAACAAAGTAAAGTTTCCATAACTCTTCTGTTTCTCATTACAACCTTGCATAGTTATATTTTAAAAAATTAAAAAGAAAAAAGTGACTGAGGTTGTGACTCAGTGATAGAGCACTTGCCTAGCATTTGTGAGAAATTGGGTTTGATTCTCAGCTCCATATATAAGTAAATAAAATAACGGTCCTTCAACAACTAAAAATTTTCTTAAAAAGAGATAAGGAAAAGAAAGGAAGGAAGGAAGAAAGAATAAACAAACCAACTTCAATAGGTCAATCAATTTGCCAGAAATTCTCCATTAATCTAAATGACCTGTTTTTCCTCAATAGGTTGTTTAAATCTCACTCAGATAAATAATATTTTTAAAAAGTCTAATTACAGTATGTCATCTAATTTTACATTAAGGATGGATTATAATTTTTTAGACCAGGGAGGGAAAAAAAAATCTTACTTACATTGGTTAAAATTAGTAGTTTTCAAAGTTAGCAATGGATAAAATGATCAACTAGGTCCCTTCCTGAGGGCAGGGTAGAATATGCTACAAAATAATAAATACACTTATTTTAGGAATTTCATTTTGTCCTTTTACTTATACATTTATTTAACAAGTATTCATTGAGTACATACCATGTTTTACAATGTACAAGATGCTGGGCACAGAGCAATGAACAAAAAAATCTCCACACATTATGTTAAGTGAAATAAACCAAACTCCAAAGGCCAATGATGTTTTCTCTCACATATGGAAGTTAGAGAGGAAAAAAGAAAAGAAAGGGGTGTGTGTGTGTCTGTGTGTGTGTGTGTGTGTGTGTGTGTGCGTGTGTGTTGGGCAGGACAGTGTCTCATGAAAATCAAAGGGAGATCAGTAGAAGAAAACGACCAGGGTGTGGGAAGCAGGGAGGAAGGGGAGACATGCAGGGGAAACTAATATTGAACAAATTATAGTTACATGGTGTGCATGTACGAATATGTAACAACAAATCCCATCATTATGTATAATTATAATGCAACAATAAAAATGTGCAAAGAGAACGAAGTTTATATTTTAACAGAGAAACTGGCATTAAATATGTAACTACACAAATAGTTATGGTGTGGTGACATTTTGGCATGTGAATGTCATGGTTCAGATATGAGGTACACCAAAAAAACTCATGTGTGAGTCAATGCAAGAATGTTCAGAGGTGAAATATTAGATTATGAGAGGTTTAACCTAATCAGTAGATCAAATCCAATGATATGGATTAACTGAGTAGTACTGTAGGCATACAAGGTGAGACTAGAGGAGATAGGTCACTGGAATTGTGCCATTAGGGTTTATATTTTTGTCCCTAGTGAGCAGAGCTCTCTCTCTCTGCTTCTTGGTTGTCATGTTCTGAGCTGCTTTTCTCTACCATGCCTTTCCACCATGATGTTATGCCTCACGTCTGTCCCAGAGAAATGGAGTCTACCAACTGTGGACTGAACCTCTAAAACCATGAGGTATGATTTCCATACCTCTTCCATATCTATGTTGTTCTTATCAGATATTTTGATCACAGCAATGCAAATCTGACTAAAACAGTGAATTCATAAATGTTCTACATATTTTCTTGGGGCCCATGAACTTTCCTTAATGACTCAATTAATGTCTTTGGTATTTTTACCTCATGAAAGAGATGCCACAACTTCAAGAAAAAAAAAAAATCCAATCACAAAAATTTATACTTAGTTTGGTTGTCAAGAGAAAGCAAGGAAATAATCCTCAGGTAATAGAAAATGTATTAATTAATGAGTTAGAATTAAGATATCATCTATCAGAAAGAAAGATAAATTTCCTAGAGATCAGAGAGCATAGTTTGAAAGCTAAGATACAAATGAGTCCAAAGAAATATTTCCAGCTCTCTGTTTCCTCTTCTACTTCGTTATGCTCCAGGTGAGGAAAAGAAGAGAAATCGTAGATTAGTTGGGAATCTGCATGTGGGTAGACCTGTGCCCCTTTTCCTATGTAGAGACTGAGTGCCAAAAGATCATGGGTTACAATCAGTAAATGAGCAAATTAACTGAACAGACTTTTCTTAAAAGAAAAATACAAATGGCCAACACATATATGAAAAAAAAAAAAAGTATTCAATGTCCTTAGCAATCAGGGAAATGAAGATAAAAAACTACACTGAGATTTTATATCACTCCAGTCAGAGTGGCAATCATCGAGAAAATAAATAACACTAATTGCTGGTGAAAATGTGGGGGGAAAAAAAAGTACACTTACAAATTTCCAGTTGAACTGCAAATTAATACAACCTCTTTGGAAATCGAAATGGAAATTCCTCAAGACTAAGAATTGAACCATCATATGATCCAGCTATACCAGTTCTTTAGGTGCAAAAGAACTAAAATCAGTATACCATAGTCACACATGCATAATAATGTTCATAGCAGTGCGATTTACAATAGGCAAGCTTTGAGATCAGTTCAGGTATCCACTGACAGAAAAATAAAGAAAATGTGGTGTACATATACATGATGAAGTTTTACTCAGCCTTAAAGAAAAATAGAATTATGGTATTAGCTGGTAATTGGATGGAACTGGAGAACATTATGATAAGTGAACTAAGCCAGACTCAGAAAGTCAAGGGTCAAATATATTCTCTCATATCTGGAAGCTAGAGAGAATAAAAGAAAGGAATAAAAAAAGGATCTCATAAAAAAGGGAGAACAATAGAGTAGAGAAAGGAGATCTAGAGGGAGGGAGAACGGGAGGAACTGGGGAAGTACTGAGGAATGAAATCTACCACATTATGCTATGTCTATGTATGAATATACCACAATGAATCTCTCTTTTATATATAACTACAATGTACTAATTTAAGTGATAATGATGATGATGTCTCCCTTAGGAGACCAGCAGAGTAACAAAAGGGAATTGGGGGAGAGAGGCACAAAGGGAAAGGAACAGTACTGTGAGATGAGATTGATCAGATTACCTTGTATGCATGTAAAAATAAGGCATAATGAATCCTTCTATTAATGTATAATTATTGTATACCAATAAAAAAAAAAATCAAAAGACTATAGGCTACAAAATGTGTCATGACTGGTGAATCCAAGTTGGCTCAGAGAATTTTTGTGCAACATGGCAAAAGTATAATTCCCACATGTTTATGTACATTCCCCCCACAAAAAAATGATAAAAGGACCCTCAGAGATTCCTATGGTCCAATGGGCCATGGAACTAGCAGGATTTTGCTCAGGGATACCAGAGGAGGCAGAGGAAGAAGGAAGAAAAAGAAAACCACTACTCCTGAATGACCTTGCTGGAAGCAAACTGAGGCGCTTTCTGGAAGAACTGAGGAGCATCCTGTGTGGACTAGCAGGTGAAGACCAGAGCCCTGACCATCTCAGGAGATCTCACCCTTGGTGCCCTCACCTAAAGCTTTGGTTCTATGTAAGCCCACTGGCTGGTAGACACAGTCCTGTTTGGAGGCTATCATTTTGCACTTTCCTCCCTTGTGGGTATCCTTCTTCCCATCCACCTAGAATTAGTCAGAGAGAAATACAGGCTTGTTGTTTTCTCAAGGACCCACCCAGTCTAAATGATCAATGTTTGTTTTCCCTCACACCGGCAACCTGACAAGATTTTACCTAATGGCAAAGGACACCTTAACTCTTTACTTATTAAGTAGTTTTTCAAATGTTTTGCCCATGCCCTGACTTCTTTCTACTTTCCCAAAGGAATAAGCTTTTGAAACCTAAAAGATAAGATTTTACTAATTTTTTTTTTTTACTTTAAATATATTATTCCTTTCCTAACTTCTCCAAGAGGGACCAAAACTTGTAAGGAAATAAAAGAGAAAGCAGAAAATAATATTTCAAAATTTTAGCTCACAACATAATTATTTATGTATACTTGTAACAAACCTGGAAAAAATGACTTACTGAGTATAAAATAGGATGAAGTATAAGACAGAATTCAAAGTAATACAAAGGACTAAAAAAAAGATAAAAAATGGAAAAGAAGGTGTTTGTATATGTATGTGGAAAGGGGTTTATATTTTTTTCTGACATTGAATACATGGTAGATTGGTAATATACACCACAAAGTCATCTTAGTTCTTGAAGAAAAATGTGAAAAAATAAGAGAAATGCTGTACTGAAATATTCACATTTATTTTATTTTATAAGCACTGAAAATTTAAAATGTTTATCATTAAAATGTTATTCATATCAGTGTACAAAGAGAGCATTTAATTGTAATTAGTAAAATTGCTAAGCCCCAAAGTAGATGACACTTCTAAAATGGTCTAAAAACTCCCACAAAGAAAATATCCCTCTCTGTCTAAATTCCAACCTTCTTCCAGGATCCTTTTTCCAAACTCATTGAGTATCTTGGTGAAAGAATACAGATGAAGAGGTGGCACAATTACAGTCAACAATTTTTCACTCATGTTCGTTTCATCAAGCTCAGTAGTTTTAAAGGCAACAAGAGAAATAGAATGTTCAACAAGAAAACACCAAATAGTCTACTGATTACCTCTGGATAAACATAGCCTCTTGAGAATTGCACAAGTAGATCACATATTAAAAGGCAAAACCTTGGCTATTCTTAGCTAACAATTCTTTGGAAGCATTTAAAAAAAAAAGTTGGCATTGAGCACATATTTCAACTTTAAAATGAAAGAACTCTCTAAAATTGATTTAGCAACAAATTCCTTAACCCCTTCCCCTCATCATAATACAGATGTAGATAGATAGATAGGTATTCTTTACACACACACATACTTATATACACTCCTTCTTCTCCCTCAGTTAGACTGAAGTTAGATTCTGAATTTGTCCTTTTAATATTTTTAGTCAAGTTTAATGCTTGCATTTTTCTCCTTAATTTAGATTGATTTTTTTTTCATAACAAAAATGGATGATTGTAGTTTGAAAAATAGGAAACTGGACCAACTAAGAACTAGAGCAAAGTTGAAGACAACTCGAAATATTTCAAGAGTATTTCCAGTAATTCCATGAGATTTCCTCACAATTGGTCACTCATCCCTCATCCTGTGGGGCAATGTCACACGCCTCAAATCCATGACTGATGCAGCACAACACAGAGGTAGCTGTTTTCTTTCTTTTTATTAAATTGTTTTTCCAAGCAAGTTCAAGTATTTTGTAGTGTACTGACTCTGGACTTTTGAGTTTATTAAAGATATTTGGGTACAGGTCTGTGAAACCTAGCTGCATGTGGCTATTGGATCACACAGTCACTTTCCCTGCCATGTAAGAAAACATCTCGAAATATAACTATTAGTTGGCTTTGTGGTGTGGGGTTAGTGTGCCAGTCTGAGGTTAGAGCAGAGATGGGATCCCAAGCCCTGGGCTTTGTATTATATAGTATTGTATTTTTGATGTTGTACTTAAGGGTCAATTACTGTTTCCATTATAAACCCTGTTTTTCAAGGTTTTATAGCTCACCAATTTTCATTTTGGTATGCAAGTTGCATGAATATACAGGTTTTAAAAATAGCTCACATTGGTCAGTGCCATTTTTAGATATAAAGCAGTAAAATACACTTTTCATTGGCTTCAGTTTGTTTTCAATGTTTCCAACCTAAAAGTTTATTCTGTCTTAAAATGCAAAACATACATTTTTTTCATGAAATTTTATAACAGTTTTGCATAAAGAAGACGATAAGAGGGAGCAAAGGATAAACCAAATAAAACTTCAAGAAAGCAAACAAAACTCTCTTTTCTTGTCAAGATTTGTAGGTAAACATCATTTAGTCAATGTTCTAAAATGTCAACAAACTAATCAATCAGTATTCCCAGAGCACAGGCATGATTTCATGCTGGCTATTGTGGTATATACTGTGAGGAATAAAATAGCTCCCTGCCTCCAGTGAGCTTGAAATTATATTTCTTGGGTTCCTTGTGATGAAAAGAATTGTGCATATACCTGGGACTCCAGATTTCTGTAATCCTTTTTAAATAGCCAGTGTAGTGGGTTTCTGATTATGAAGATGGAAATATTAAATGTAATAGCAATATACAATGAGGATTCAAGTGAGAAGTCATGTGGTCAAGACTTTAAAAAGCAAAAACAAGCCATTTTCAGAGTTGTGCAATTTATTGGTATCCTGCAAATAGAATGAGGGATTGCAGGGTATGGATAGTTGTCCCAATATGGAAATTTACCCATTTATGGTCTTTGAAAGCTTTATATCTCTTACTCTGATCATCAGAATTAGAAAATTCCTATTAAAGGTAAATTGTTTCCCTGCTATTCTAAATCTTTTCAAATCATAAAGTAAATGTACTCTTGCTTTAACAAGCTAAATTTCTTTAATAAGGTAAATTTCTTAAAATAGCTATCTACATGAACTAGTCCCACTCTTTCACCAAACCCACACTCCTTAACTTGCTCCAGCCTGGTTTCTGGCACTGCTACTCTACTGACACTCCTCTTGCCTAAGTCACCAATCACCTTCTTATTGCTACTGTCAATGAATAGGCCTCTGTTTTCATCTCATATCTAAGTTTATCTATATTTAGCAGATTGCCACGGTTTCTATCTTTTGTCTTCTGATGATCTTCACCTTTGATGTTGTTCAAGCCAGGATCCACCCCTTTCCCTTGCTATTGTCATCTCTGCTTCCTTTTGGAGAAAGCTTGATAGAAGGTGATGGAATGCCTCCCCTTATAAAAAATGGAGGTACCAAAACTTCTTTTTTCCCCAAAACAGAGGACAGTGCTATAAGCATGATTCAGCCAATTGAATATTTTCTTCTAGAGCTTGAAGTAAGTCTTCCTTAAGAGAAGATAGATGGAGAGATAGTTAGAAACCATACTTAGGTACTGGCCGTGATGGCAGACCCATCAATTCCTCCTGCATTGCATGTGTTATCATTTATGCAGTGTAGTTCTCCAGAGCTCACTTGCTTACATTTCATTTCCCAAGTCTGGTTCTTCATATTCTCCCACTTCTGTTTTCTACAGATACTCTCCAAAAATTCTAATTTTGCTGCTTCTGTGGTCTACAAAAGAAATGTTGATTGATATAATTTATAATTATCTGGCTCTTTTTCTACAGTTTTATTGGTTCATTTTCTTCTACCTTCAAGTTACTTTTAAGTTTTCCCTATTTCCTAAATTCCTAATAAGTTGCACTTCCTCCATGGTTTAATGTCCTTTTTTCATTTTACTCTACATAACTTAGGTTATTGCAACCCCTTACTTGATTTAACCATCACCCATATGCTAATGACTTTCGAACCTACATAGACATTCTAAAACACTCCACTGAACTTTATCTTCCTTTATTCATGTATTCATTAATTCATTTGTTTTCTAAATATTTAATGAACTTCTATGCATCAGATGTGTACTAGGATACCTATCTATGCAGATAGATAGTAAATACAAAGCAAACTGCTAAGATTTTTTCATTTAAAGTTAACCTAGATGATTCCCTCATCTAGTGAAGCCCATAACACCATGAAACAACTTTAATCTAATAGATTTCATAATCTAATGGATTCCAATGGCACCATGTGTTATTCAATATCCCCATTTAGATAGCTTGAAAATATTGAATTCATTATCTTTCTCCCACATTTGTATCAGTATATTTCTCCTACTGGACTCTGTTTCAAGTAAAGCATTCAATTGCTTATGTCAGGAACCTAATATAACACTAACTGTTCGTCTTTGCCCCTCACATATTGCACTAAACACTCTTCACTTCAGTCATCAGAAATTTTCTCATATCAGCGAATGAACTGTACATTCCCTCAACTCTCCCTGTGTTTGACATACAAATTCCAGTTCCATATGAATTCCAACCAAGCCAACCCATTTCATTCCTAAGGTACCTTCACTTTCTCTAGCAAGTTTCACTTTTTCTATACATCTGGATTTTATTTGTATTTATGCATTCTAAAAGCATCCTGTTCTTCCTAATATTCATTATTCTGTTTCATTAATTGCCAGGCTTTCTAGGTATATTTTGCTAGACTGTAAGATATTTGAAAGTAGAAACTGTATGTTCTAGTGCATTTCCTTTTCCAAAGCCCATAGTAGGTGAAAAGTAAGCATTAGCTAAAAAAGTGAATGAGAAGTGTCAATCTTAACACTTGTGCTAACAAAATTCTAATTTCAAACTGTGAAAATACTACTGTTGTTTTTCAACAAGGCTTTGGATTCTTTGGATCCTTTAATTGAGTATTCACAGATAGCTATGTGATCTGAAAATTATGGCATTTATGTTTATAAGCTGTGCTATAGTTCATCAACTATCAGGTGATGAACAGCAGCAGACTCCAGATATGTATAGCTCATCCATATCAGACAGCACTCTATAAATATCCTATTCCACCTGAAACTAGTGTGTTTCTGAAAATATTTTAGAACCCATGAAGGTTGGCTACTTCAGAAGAATTACAGAATCCAAAGTCTCAGAAATGTAATTAAGTTCCTTTTAAGGAGTCCAAAACCTCTTTTGTTTTCCATTTTGATTATCTTCCCCTTTTCTTTTTTAACCTTCCTCAAAGGTGAAAAGAAATGCTTCCTGAGGAGAGACCCAGGGTACAAGAATATTTACCATCACTACCCAGGCCTACATAGAAGATCATTAAATCTGAAACTATCTGAGGCCTAAGGTATAAATATGAGTGATTCACTTGAGTTAGAGAAGGATAGCAGGAAGATAAATTGTCTTGAGAACCTTCTATGTTCCAGGTATACACTGAACTTGTGATATGGAAAATGTAGACAGACATATGAATATAACATTTTATAAGATTAGTATTATGAAACATGTGGCTACTTGAGAGTTTCTGAGACACTTTGGTGGATCCCAAAGGATCAAAACTAATGTGTCTTAATATTAAGACATTTTTGCTTTTTTTTACTCATTCTTTTGTGGGTATGCAAAGAAGCTTTCCAGAGGTTCCATAAAATTTAATGTGACAACAAATTTAATGAAGAAGCAAATATAAGAACCCAGATAATTAAAGAGATTTACTAAAACATAAAACATCATCCTCCTTACTAATTTTTTTGTTTTGGAACATAGTTTTTTTTTATGAAAAACATTCATGTTAACATGTAATAGATTTATTAACTTTTAATATATAAATATTTTGAATGTCAGTTTTAATTTCTGGTATGGTGATATTGGAGGTATAACATGAAATTATTACATGTCCTTAATAAGTTTATTGTAACAGAGTCCTGAGACCAAAACATTTGATAACCACTGACAGAAACATTGAAATAATCACCAAAGGAAGCTTCTCTCTATGAAAGCTTTGCACTAGACAGTAGTAGAGGCTGAAAACAAGTCCAAGTGTCCCCAGAGTGCTGACCAGGTTTGTTTTAGTGCCCCATCCTACCATCTGTCAGTGAGTCATTCAGGTCTTCAGTGCTAGCACAGAGTGAGGACTGTAGCAGTGCATCCATGTAAGTACAAAAATGTAAACATAAGGCACTGTGTGAGTAGCTGAGGATAATTCTTTCACTTTATACGCCTTCCTTTCTCTAATCATTTATTCAAAGGCCATCATTTTTTGTTTCTTAAACTATGCCACTTTATTGGACACATTGATGCAGTGTGGCAAATAATGACTGAAGTATGACTGAAATAAGGAAAATCTTGAAGCACTTACCTTTCTCCATTCTGTTTGCAGATGCCTTGCTTGAGATAACTCTTAAGCATTGTTTGGGTGTCATGTTAAGACGTTCGAAATTTGTTAAGCAATTGACTGATTGATCAGTTCTTGCCTACAGTGCAGCAGAAGGCATCACTTCATTCTTGGTTGAACTAGCTTGTTAACTACATAATAAAGTATCTGTTTGAATGTCAGTATTCAACCATCCTCTTTTGCAATGTAGGAATTTCACATTCTGAAAGAGAGAATGCAAGGTCAGTGAGAGTGTCCTCAATGCCTTGAGAGAGGATTTTAGGGTTTTTCTTTTTAATAGATTTTGCTAAGAGTGGCAAAGACACCATAAAAAGAAAAGTTAACAAAACTTGTTTTTTCATTACCAAATTTAATGTAAATACTTCAACATGAATGTTCAGCTTCTATTTTTTAAAAATTATTCATGAATTCATTCTTTGCTGGAACTGGGGATGGTGATGCAAAAGGATAATCTCAGAACTGATTGCAGCATGAGAGGACAAGCAATGCTTTTAACACAAAGCAAGACAAGGAACAATTTCTCATTCAAAGATAATAAAATACAATGACAGAAGGAATGCAGATTAATCCTTAATTTGACCTACATTATATAATTATCACATCAGAGAAAAATCACAGACAATTCCAAGGTCTCTGGAAGACCTCATCTTAAGTAAATGCAATCTCAGGTTTTGCACTCTGATATCCGTTACTTTTATTTTTCCCTCATGTACAAACCCACATCAGGACTCCTTTTCTATGCAATTAACAAGGTAACTACCTTACCTAGCTGGCATTGCCCCTTTCCATTTTGGGGTTTGCAAGCATTTGCCACTTACACTCAGATCATGTTTTTGTGAGAGGCCACAGAGCGACTTTCTTTAAAGCTATCAAAGCCTTCCTCATTATCCTTTATGGGCTGTGCAGAAAACATCTCAACTATTAGACATTTAACTGGAGTGCAGTAGAATGGGTTTGCTGGCCCCCTCCAGTTCCTCGGTAAAAGCTCTGTTCATAATCAGTTTCTGGTTTTTTAAAATGACCCTCAAGAGGTTCCTTCCGGTCCACTTCAGTTCCTTTTTTAGTGTCCCATTGATTTTCCAGACTTTAGGAACACAACCTTAACTGCCTGCTTTCCCATTGGCTGTCTCCACTGAATGCGAAGGGAACACTTTGTTACTTCATACACTGAGACAGGAATATCTCGAGGACTAACACACCATTTGTAACAGCACAGTTTACAACAGCACTTCCTACAGAAAGAAGGTGGCTCTCTTAGAAAGGAAAGGATGATTTCTGCACCCAATTTACTTCCATAACTACAAGCAACACCCTTGTTTCTTGTCAATAAAAAGGAAGATGAAATAGAGTAGCAATCACAATATATAAATGATATTATTTGTCCCCAGAGTGTATACGGAAGAGTAATTCGCTCAAAGAGTATGCATGAATTATGAATGTCAGGAAGGCAAGGAGGGAACTTCAGGACAGACACATCCATAACTGCTGTTCCACAAATAAAGTCAGAGAAGTCACATGAACTATGTGATGAAATTGCAAAAGTATATAACTTTCTTTTGACTCTTTCCTTGCTCTCAATCTCATTTTAAAGGATATTAGAGTGCTAAGAATCTGAATTTGAAAATATAGTAATGATTAAATTTTGATATTAAATAAGGTAATCAATGTGAAATCAGAAGAGCCTGCTGAGAATGGTGAGATTTTCAGAGATGTTACCTAGCCCTACCTATCTCGAAAACAATATGAAACAAACCCCAAAGCAAAACAAAATATCAACATAAAACCTTGAATCCTAAACTTTACACTGAAATGGAAGGCAGTCTCATAAGTTAGTAGAAAACCTCGGCATTTATGTGGCATTTAGTAATGTAGCACTACAGGCTCTGTCCTGACCTGAAACTCAGGGGAACAGTGATTACTATTACTACTACAAAGAAAAAGAGTACTCATGTTGTAATACAAAGTGTTATGGGCTCCAGTTATTTTTAAAGTTCTGTGATTAAAAAAAAAAAATGGTAATCATTTTCCAAAGAAAATTCATGAAACAATCAGATTATAAGTTCCATAAATGCTGGAGACCTTCAGTCTTGTCACAGAGTATAGTATTCATGTCTCCTATTTACTAATATTTTCCTCTTGCATCTTCTTTGAGCTTCTTTTGAACTAAACAGTGAGGGGAATTCAGAAGACTGGGGGGACAGAAATCTTTTCTTCCTTCAGAAAAAAAAAATAAATGATCGTATAGAGCAGTTTCTTATACACATATGCATACATGCACACGTACACACCCCAAAGGCAGTAGTTGAACTGAAATAGAATCATTATTAGGAAGTGGTGCGTTAGGAGAAAGAGAAAAAGATATACAAACAAAGGTTCATCTGAATAATTCTAGTTAAGGGCCTAACCAAGGAGACAGCTTAAGTTTTCCTTGAAAACTGTTAAGTTGCCCTGCTTGGCCGAGTTTGAATTGAATGTTCCCAAAGTAAGAGTTCATAAACAGGGATACCCTTACATTTCACACTGCTCTTTCTTGAAATAGCAGCACCATTTAGCAATATTTCATATCATGACAATTACATTGTAGAATTATTGTAGTCTTAGTGCTTCATTAAAATTAAAAAAAAGTTAAATTCCTGTTTTGTTGAACACAAGAAATGAATAGTAAATATTGATTTAGAATGAATGCAAACATTTCCCGAGGAGTGGATAATTACTGCCTTTCTATGCAAAACACTTATATTTGAAGAAGCACTTCACTTACTTTGCCATGCGGTATACATTCTTTAGTACATTTTAAATTATACGTTGTCCTGGACAGTGTCTGCTCTATAATTTCTTGTGTCTCTACACCAGAGTCAGTATGTAATTTTAAACTACAAAGTTTCTGCCAACTAGGAGAATAAGCTTAACTCTTTCTCTTTGCTGGGATCACAAATCCTTACACAAGGAACTCTGAAAAGCCATGGAACTAATGATTCAGACCTGAGCACTCTTTTCTTTCAGGCTAGCAGGAGTGTCACCAGTAACTGCCACAAATTTTAAACCATAGACTGAATGTAATATAATATTAATGTACCTAAGCCAGCTTACAGCATATCTAAAAGATATGAATTAAATCATTAACATCAGAAATTTTGAAAGAATTACAAGTAGTTCGAATCCTTGTCATGAAAAGGTCTAGTTAAATAAGGTATCATCATAAATTAGAATATATCTTTTGTCAAAATCTTTGGTCTTTCTGGTATTATCCCCTTGCTACAAGGTACATAGCATTGCATGATTTAAATTATGTAAAAGAATACATTTTAATCAGTTCAATATCATCTAGATTAATGATCAGCTAATTCAAAAGTTCATGTTGGAATACTTTTCAGTGTGTTCCTAAATAGTAGAAATGTTAAAAAGTAAAAAGCTCTTAAAGATCTGGTCTATTATGATATTCATCATTTTTACCAATAAAATTGCCACTCACTAATGTCATGAAAAACTTATAAAATAACATTATAATAAAAATAGTAAGGTAAATGAAGAAATAAAATCACATTAAGGATAGACAAGACTGGGGGACTATTTCATTTCTGGGTGCAGCAGTGTATCCAACTCCCACAGAATCCTCATAGCCCTAGATTGTGGGATTTATTTTCATTTATACTCTCCAGTTTCAATTTGCAGACACCTTTTACCTCCTGGATATATTAAGGTTTTACAACACAGAGAAGATATTTTCTAAAAGAAGCAAAAAGAAATTCAACGATCATTTCAACTATATATTTACTCAAAAAAGACAGATTGAAGAGTTACCCTTCTGCATATCAAGCAGCATCCTGTGGCATCTAATAAGCTCTGTCAGTGTTTAAACCCCACCCCTTATTGGCTTATTTTAGATGGATGTGCCTGATCACAAGATCTGCCGGGGGAGCTCATTAAAAATACTATTCTCAAGAACTTATTCCAGAGAATCTGACCCACTGAATCTGGAACAGGGCCCAGAAAACTTTTTTTTTTCTGCTCCAGATAATTTTTATGATTAAGTTAGATAAGCACTGTTCTAGAGCTTCACCTAATCCATCCTCTAAGTTCAACCTTATTTTTAATTGGCATGCAGTTTTTTTCAGTAGACATACTCCAGGGAAATAGAATAAAGGCTACTCCTCCAGGCTGCTCAGTGAGAATACACTCACTAAGTGCATCAGGGTGCAATGAGAGAACAGGTAGAATCAACTTTAATTCAAGCCAAATCCAACTAATACCAGACCTGTTTCTTGACGAGTTTTGATAGAGGTGTGTTTTAAGGAACAGAAAGGCACTGCATTACTTAAGTGTATGCTGAAGAGGAAGTGGACACAGTAGATAGAAACAGAACTGGGAAGACTAGTTGGGGATAAAACTGACAAGATGTTACCTGACTCAGAAATGAGTCTCTGCTCTGTTTTTGGAAATCTGTTTCTGGAAATATACTAAGTCTAAAAGTTGTGGAAGAATAGAATTAACCTGCAAAAGACTACCTGGATATTTCTGATGTTAAGGGAAAAAACAAAAATACACAAAAAAAGGACAAAAACCAAAAATAGCATGTAAATGATAACTTAAGTCAGCAGGGATTATCAGGCAGCATTGGTGAGTTTACTAACACCTGAATATTTTTTAAATGCCAGATTCACTCATAACCATGTTGATAAAATACAAACTTGATTGTATCTCTGCAAGTAGCATCAAGAGATGTTTTGAAAAAGAATGTAGTAGAAAGCTCAGATGATGGTGATATTAATGAAAATGTTATTAATGAACATTGAAGATACTCTTAACTGCAAATATTCAAATTTAAACACCCTAATGATCATATGTGTATTTATTAATGTGTTTGACTTTTTCTATCATGACCCATCATCTTCCTAACCACTGTACCCAGTGAATTTTGTAGGAATGATTTTTGCCTGTTTTGGTGAATGCACTGAGACCAAGGTAATAGGAACACTATGGCCAACACATGAGCACTGATATTGCAGAAGAAATCTCCACACCAGAATGGAGAATTCAGATTTACTCCACTCATCCACTAGTTTTAGGAACAACCTAATTTTATCTCATCTAAGCACTACTGATGGTAGTGTACTTCCCAATGTCAGAAATATTAAGAGATGAAGATAATATGTGCATCTTAGATTGAAAATGGATAGAAGAGTTGAAAATTTTTTAAAAATATTCTTGTGGTGACTTTAAAGTGTTCATTAAAGAAAATCAAAACCCAAAGACTGGTCAATAAAGGGGTAAGAACTTCAATCCTTAAATCAGTCCCCAGGATGCAATGTGAGGGCAGAGTGAGCTACTCAAGTCAGTTTGTCACAGCAGGACACTTATCTCAGATGAAGCTATGATAGACAATGAACAAAAGGCATCTCTCAGAGCCTTTTCTCTCAGAAACTAGGAAAAACTTTTCTCTCAGAGACTGCGGAGTGTAAAGCACAGGTCCTATTACTTTTATTCAAAAGAATAAAGATACCCCAAAGGCTTCTATTCATTGCAAGTTTTTTCCCTTTCTCCCCTTTTCAAAGTGGTTGTTTTAACAAATTTATCTCCTACTTCTTGCTCCATTGTCTATGGAGGGAGTGATTGAAAATGCCATTTAGGAATCAATAAGTGGACCATGATATGTTTTACATCATCATCAAACTCAAGGCAAATATAGATTTTTCAAAGAACCTAAAGGAACTGGGATGCAATGAAGCAGTCAGATTTAGGTTTGTATCTCTTTTGGAAGGGGTGAATGTGTTTATGGTATACAGGAATTTTTCGATATTTTAGATACAGGGATTACAAAATTGTTCCTATATAAAAAAAAGAGTACATGTCAGAGAAAAATGACATAAAGACAGCTTGTGATTATACATCCACAAAGGTATCTGGGGTAAATTCTAGCCTTCACCATGGAGATCATCTATGTAGCTTCACTTGGGTATGTATGCTCTAGAATTACTAGCTCTAAGATCTTCTAGGAAGAATATGCATTTGCTGTCATGTGGAGAATACGTGTCTAAAATGAATTCATCACAGAGAAAATTTAGAACTAGAAAGGGAATGGAGAGAGTTAGAAAGAGAGAGAGAGGATACAAGATGTGAGGGAAAGGAAGGGCAGCAAGGGAATACAAGAGTCCAGAGGACTGAATTCCTAGGAAAATAATATATAGAAAATTTGAGTTGATTTTTTGTCACTGCAATTGAAAGAGAGCTCATTACTGCAGAATGGATTGACTTTGTAATCAACTTTCACAACAGCTTCACAAAGGTAGGGTAAAATATTTTTTAAAAATTCCTTGGATTTGCTGTAAAATCAGTGAACAATCACTTAAAATCAATGAAAGTAGAATGACAAAATATTTATTTTGTTGTTGTTATTTGGGCAGCACTGGGGATCAAACCCAGGAGCTTGCACAAGCTAGGAAAACACTCTTCCACTAGGGTCTCTCTAAGTTGCCCAGGATAGCTTTGAACTTATTATGATCCTCCTACCTCAGCCTTCTGAATAGGAGAAAGCAAATTCCTTATGCCACCTCCACAGAGAAACTAATCTAAGTTTACAACAATAGACCACCAGGAAATATCCAGTTAACGAGGTCAATACCAAGCAGAATAATAGTCAACATTTCCTGAATTCATATGTGTCAATCACCATGGACTATTACAGATATATTTGTATTAATTCTTTCCATCTCCTCCACAACAAACTGCAATAGGTAGTTTGACCTACTTCATTGTATAAATGAGAAAACTGAAGCTCAGGGAAGATGAATTACCGGAATCAGAAGCTAACCTCTTCACTCTTCATCCAGGTCCTAACCAATGTATTCACTTTGGCACAAGTATAGTACTTCTCTAATACCAATGGGCTTATTGCATTTATCTTCATCTCCTGTCCAAGTTCAGAAGGAGAGGGAAAAAGGTATTGTCCTCTGCCAATAACACCAATAATGTTGCTGTATTGACATTATTTAACAAACAGCTTTCATGTAGTAAGCATGGTGAGAACTCTGCCTAAATGGCTAGAGACGGTTTTCCAACAAGCATGAATCTGATTAGAAAACCACTAAACAACTCAAAAGTAATAGAAGAGGGGAACTTTGTTCTTAACAAGTACACTTCAAAATTCATTTCAAGGCCTGAATGACTGTACTTCAGCATTGGACAGTAGAGCAGAACCCAATTCATCACTCCAGCACTGAGCTCACACTCACCCTCCTGCAGTCCTGGCGGCTGGACACGATTTCAGAAAACCAAGTGTTCAAAGGAATGCTACTTCTCTGCAAACAGCATTCTTAATGTCAAGGACAACGCATCACATTGTGGAGAAATTTGCACATCTACCAGGAAAATATTCATCAGCTTACCCAGTTGGTCATTTACTTCCCCTCTGGCTATTTGGACATATTTGAGTCTGGATTAAAATACCCATGAGATCTACACTCTTAATTATAAAGCCTGAGAAAAAATGTCCAGTGAAAATTATTTTCAGGTACAAAATTAGAAACTCCTTTTAATTCCTTTGCCTCAAGATTTCCATAACTTTGAGGGCAAAGGAATCACAGGATGAAAATACCAGATAGTACAGATTAAAAATGAAAAGTAAACCAGCCTCATGCCAGTTTCTTGCTATGAGTTCCAGAGGAAACCAAAATCATCATGACTGAGGAAGATGTAGTGTGGAGAGAAAATCTCCCAGGATAACCGAGGGATATAATTCCAACTCTACTTCCCCCTGCAGAACTGTTTTGTTTTCTCACATCAATGAGCTCGAATAAAATGTGAGTCCCATGATCAAGCTGGCAGAAGCCACACTCCCTACCTGGATACTCGCAAATTGTAAATCACAACTTTACAAGGATTTAACTTTTCCCTTTCCAAAATAATCAAATGTTGTGGTGAGGGGGCCACTAATCATGACAAAAAATATACTGCAAATTCTTTCTTTTGGTGCCAAGTCCAATAAGTTCTTTGAGTGAAATTAAATGCACGATTTTATTCCAAACCACAGCTTCCCTTGGGGATGTGCAAATCTCCAGTGGGGGCTGAAAGGCCAGTTGTATCAAAGCCCAGGGTTACACCCGTTTTTTTTTTTTTCAAAGTCCCCCCCCTTTTAACTACTGCCTGTAGTTTAAACGGCTCCGGCCCCTCTGCTTTCCAGCTTTTATAATCAAATCAGCATCTTCATACTTTCCACATTCTGCCTCCCAAAAGTGGGCCAGTCCCAGACTTCTAGTTTCTCACAGTTTTTGTTTATTTTAAGAGAGTTTCTGCTGAACTCCAGGGAAGGGAGGAAAAAAGAGAGAAAGAGAAAAAAAAGTATATGTCTATACATCTATATATGTTTTGTTGTATGAATTACTGGCTCCATCTCCTAGATCTGCAATATCACAGGAATTAGAGATGGAAAGACCCATTAGGTCATCCTGCATGACCTATGCCAACATAGCCCTGTTCCTCACAGTACATTTTCTTTTCTGAGAGTTTTTAATATGTTTAAAGGGTAGCCAATAATAATATAGTTTCATTTTGTTCTTTTTTCTGTTTTTTTTTTTTTTTTTTCTGTCAAGTGTTCAACACACCATTCCTAAACATGTTTTAGGGTGACTTCTCTAAGGACATTTTTGACTGCTCATGAAGAATTAAAATAACATTCATGCTATCCGGCAACCGTGTTTCCGTAAGTTCTATGTGGAAGCATCCATAAAAACAAGTTCTAAAGAGCCAATATTTAGTCCCAGGGATGGAACTGTAGCATATAAACAATTTTACATAGACATATTCTATGTGTCTGGTGCAGCATACCACAAATATAACTGCGCTAGTGTGCATACATGTTCACGTAAAGTGCATACAAACATTATCATTACCCCAGAGTGTTTCTGTTGCCTAAAACTTGTGCCAAATGCTGCATAATTCACAAAAATGTGATCCAAAATATTTAAGGTTATGTTTCTCACAATTTTCTTCTAATCTCTCTTAAATCACACATTTTAAATGTCAACTTGCATAGGGAAATATTTAATTTCAATGATACTCCTCCATCAGGAAACTCTCTTTCTTAAGTAGTTTTTTCTCTTTGTTCTCATCTTAAGATAATTAAGTATTTCAGTTTACGTTTTATGTGACAAGTCTAGATATTCCTACCTATTTGACTACTGGTTTCATCCCTCAGGAAATGAAATACAATGTTGGAGAAGCCTGACATGCAGAATAAACACACCGTTGTATTCTTAAGTGGCTAATATCTTAAAAACCATGTGCTTGATGTTCAACAGTAAGACACCAGATCAATAGCACCATTTGAAAGTATAGCAGCTCATTCTAAAATCATAAACAACTCCGATAAAACATTGTTTTATTATCCAACACTCTAAATATAATTGTATAAGTGTAATTCAGCATGTATTTTTATTTTTCATAAAATGTCCCATCCTTGATAATATATGGCGCATTGCTAAGAAGCAGGACAAGAGCCTTAGATATGGATCACCATGGCTTAAATCTTGGGTTATTCTTCACTAGTTTCATGATTATGGGTGCTACCCATAGCCTTCAGTGTGAATATAGTTAAATTGTTCATATTTCATCAGTCTTAAGACATTACAGATTCTAATGCTGAGGACTATATGATATACTATTAAGAAAGTAAGAACAAGGCTAATGAATGGGTCACATGATGCTTGCTTCTCACTTAAAATTTTTAGACATAACATTGTCTGTGCCAGCAAGAACCCTGATGCTGTTCCTTTCTTTGAACGTTACACCATTGGCTCTGTTTTTTTTTTTTTTTTTTTTTTTTCACCAATCACTTGAAACTATTCTGCAAGTTTTGATTTTATGTTCACTGGTCTAATCACAAGAAGTCAACAAAAATATCTCAGACATCAAGGAGGAAGACATTTTAAAAGGCAATTATGCTCAACCTATGTAGTTCCAACAATGTATACAATTCAACCAAAGTAAATATTTGCCCGTGACCAAGTGTGTGCATACGTAGGCAATAACAACTAGGCTATGACTGAGACTAAAAAATACCATCAATTATAGGATGTAGCCTGAGATCAGAGATGGATATATAGACACATATTTTTGTTTATAAAGCAAATACCATAACAATTAGCTAATTCTTACGTGCTTTAGTTTCCTAAATTATAAGTTGGAGTAAATGATAACACTTAATACTGAGTTTCTAGGAGAATTAAATGAAAATTGCCATGCCTGGACACACAGTGGGGCCTTAATATTATCAGCTGTATGATTTTTGCTGGTATAAATGCTTGGTATTGACTCATAGGAGATATGATGGTATTCAGTGGCTCTCCATTGCAAGAAGACAGAGAAATGAAAAGGGAGGTGTCTTTTCAAACTACTGTTCTTCACTTCTTTATATGCCTCTTATAATTGGAAAATAGTTGAGTGCTTTTTTGGAATCAAGTAGACAAATCTTTAGAATCCAGAGTTTGCTACTGACCCATTTATTGACCTCGGGCAACTTAAAATTCTCTGAGCCTCAGTGCTAACTTGTGAAAAATCATTGTACTAAGTATGAAAGTTAAATAAGTATTTTCCATGGTACTTGACCATACATTTTATATCTTTCTCTTAATATGCCAAAGAAGAGTGGAGGTCGTTTTTTAGCAAACATTATTATGTAAAAGAGGAAGACATCAATTAAAGCACTAGAAAAAAGAAAACAAAATAAGCAGAGATTATGACTAATGGTCTTTACAAAACTATTACCAGGTAAAAGTCTGTTTTTAAAAAAAGCAGGGACTAATGGTTTATATAATGCTCTTTAAGAAAAAAAATAATTTACCCACCAAGAGAGAGATAGAGACAGAGATGGAGGGAGAGAGGGAATCAATTTTGTCAATGTAGTTAAATGACAGAATTAAATTAGCAAACTTTAGAGTCAAAAAGTGAGGGCTTTAAAATCTAGCACATTTTGTCCCCCTCATTGAGGAAGACTTTGACCTGTTTTTCCCTCTGAAGATGGCTCTTCTCTTCAAAGTTTTCTTGGAGTCTCCCCTTCCTTCATAAAGTTCCTCCCTGGGCACTATAGGTAACAGGGGCCCCCATTGAGTCCTCCATACAGAGCCCTGCTAACAGACTTATTGTATTAATACTGATCCACTATGGCATGGTTGTTTAGCTGGTGGCTTAAGGAGCAACATCATGTTTCTGATAAGTGTGTAGGCTTTACAGCCACCACGCCTGCTTTAAACCCCTGCTTTCCCTCTTATCAGCTGTTTTGCTTTGGCAAATAACTTGTGCTCTCTTCTTCACCTGTAAATGGAAAAAGTACGCTTCTATTCCATTGTCATGTTTTGGGGAGTAAATGAGTAAAAACATGTAAAACAAGAAATAATTGACACATAGGAGCCAATAATTATTAGATTCTATTATTTTGTTATTATCTTACTTTGTATGCAGGGATCTCACTTAATCAGACACATAGTTGTCACTCATTAAATGCACGCAAAAGCAATGAAGAATGAAATTATGAAGACAGTTCCTAAGAAGAGATAACCAGAAGTGGTAAAGGCAGCTCTTGAAGGTCACAAGTCCCTCTCTGTTAACAATTGTTGAAGGAATGCTCAGAAATATTGTAGACGGCATTCTGTAATCACAAGGCAGATGTAACTAGTGAATTGCTAGGTTCTTTTCCAACTGTAAAGTTCTGATATTGAACCAAAGTATTGCTCAGACCCTCAGTGGGTCCCAGTTTTCTCAAAGATAAAAATGAAGGAATTTAACCAGATTATCTGTAAGGTCTGTGCCACTCTAACATTCTGAGATTCTCTATGTAAATCAGTCTAACCTATTTTTATTTTTGTTTTTGTTTCCCAAAACATTCCCATAGGAGAGGACTTTTCATTTGGTAATCAAAGTGACTTTCTTTTTTCC
Organism: Sciurus vulgaris; assembly: GCF_902686455.1. NCBI lineage: Eukaryota > Metazoa > Chordata > Mammalia > Rodentia > Sciuridae > Sciurus > Sciurus vulgaris. The sequence goes on along the minus strand of NC_136463.1, from coordinate 100,206,047 downwards.
TTTTTGGGTGCTGGGGATCCAAAGTGACTTTCTTCAAATAGCTCCTGGGACAGAGTTTACTCTACTCCAGGTGCAAGGAGCCCCAACCAGTAGTGACCGTGTTTGAGTCCCTGCCACCTAGTGATGGGGGCATAGCAGTCCATTCTCCATGCCTCCTGTTTCTGGTACTGGAGTCTCCCTCACCCATTGCCTACAGCAATACCGCCTGACCTTGTGCCTTTCCAAGGCAGAGGCATTCCACCCACAAAGCAGCACAGAGAGCACAGCCAGACCTAATGCCTCATTAGGTCACACAGACCATGCCTCTTGCAGAGCAGGAATGTCCTGGTCCTCTGCAACTGACATTTCAGGTCCTCTTCTGGCTCCAAAGTGTGGCCATGCTTCAGCAGTTTCTGTATATGGTTTGAATATCAGTTTATAAGCATTCTGGGATCCTTTGAAAATAAAGGTTCCATAAAAAGTTATATTGCTATTTTGTTTATGAGAAAGTTTTTTTTTTTTTTTTTAAATATTCCTGGGAATCATAAAGAGAAGATTCCTGAATAAGGAAATTGTTATCAGCAAGATATAAGACCCAATTCTTACCAAAATTAATAATTAGTCATTCAAAATCTGTTTAACATATACCCTGATGGTCCCACAGTAAATGTGCAATGGAAAAATTAGTTTTGTAAATAATTAAGATATTATTTAAAGGACTTTCATTAATTCCTGCTAATATTTGCTCACATTTTCCACAAGTTAAAGTATATATTTATTTGTTGTTGATTTAAATTATAATTATTTTTAAGCATATAGCAATGCTTCATTGCCTTTGGATATGAAGACTTACAACTTCTTAATATGTTAAATAGTCAACATTTAAAATCTGTTTGCTTGTTTCATTGTGGTAAACAACAGAAACCCAACTTAATATTACTCCAGACAACAACAAACTCAGCTGAATAATACAAATGTCAAATACCACAGGGAATTCAACTGAACCCCTTGACCACCTTCAAGTACCTCTGGTCCCAGGACAATTTCATTATTTCTTTGTTCATCTAAGAACATGGTGGTGGGAAACAGGAGAGCTGGATGACCACAGGAAGTAGCACTTTGTATCTTACGTATGGGTTTCTTCTCTTAAAGAGCTTATGGAGAGATTGGGGATATGGCTCAGTGGTAGAGTACTTGCCTGGAATGCATGAGACCTTGGCTTCAATCCCCACCACTGGGAGAGAAAAAAAAAGAGTTTATGGCAAATAGCCTAGGATAATGTTTACCAATATATAGACAGACTTAGCAATATTGCACCCTTTTATACAGTAGAAAGTTTGATTATGGAGAAATGGGGTCATTTATCATTGCTTCCTAAGTCATAGAATTGGTCAGGAAAGAGAAAACTAAATTTGTCTACTAAGCCTTAACCATAACTGTATTCATAAGATCACATTTTCTAAATGATTCATTCATTATAGGAACTGGAAAGCACCCTATGAAATGTAAGGTGTTATTAAAAGTATAACAGTAATGAAATCTGAACTGGGTTAGTTTGTTTCCTCCATCTGTTCCTCCATTAACAAGAAGAATGATTGCAAAGAGTGGTGCTCAACTCAATACGTGCCTAAGAAATCGTTGTTATTTTAGATAATTCCATCAGTTACATAGTTATTAGCAAAGTTTCATAAACCAAATGTAATTTCCTGATTATAAACAGGCTGCTATTCACATTAGAAAGCTCTGGGTAACTGCTGCCTACACTGACACAGGACTAATAAAGCACAGGAACCCAACTGCAGCCCACGGTTGGGAACAGACCTCAACTTCCAAAACTTTCCAATGACACCGAGTCCAGAAAGGACATAGAGACAGATATGCCCTACTTAGAAATTTCTAATTTCAAATTTTCAGCAAAATAGGAACAAGTCCTTCAAGGGAAGGAGGAGCTCCAGGGATGAATACCAATGGAAGTGAAACACAATTTTGGGCAGATTAGAAAAACATAGACTGGGCATAAACTAGCAGAAAGTATTTAAGGTTATATTGGATAAGGACCAAGTGATTACGGAAAAGAAAACAATAGGTCCAGTAGCCTTAAAACCATAATTGTAAATAAATGAGCAAACGTGGGAGATGTCAAAATGTTCCTACTTGGAAGTGTTGCTCAAGGACACAGGACTGAAGACAAAAAAAAGCACCAGAATTTATGCCATACAACTCAAAATATGAATTTGTTATCTACTTCTCCATTTAGGACATCTTCCCAGTTGAATCTAGACCTCACCACAAAGTGAGAAGTGTTAGCGATTCAGAACATTTGAGTTTTAGAGACTATCCAGAGGCTAACGAGATTTGTTGATTCTCATTTCAAGTTCACTTGGAGGTGACAAGGACCACATGAGAAGCAGCATTGAGAATTCAGATGCTTCACACCCGGGAGTGGGAGGGAGAGTGATAGGATTTTCTGATCCTGAAACTCAGTATACAGTTGAGAAATTGAGACATGGAGATTTTCGATTAGAAATGAAGAGGTGGGGCATCCGTTCAAACAGCAGATACCAAATTGTTTCCCTTTATAAAGTGCTACTATCAAATTATGGCATTTGCAGGCAAATGGATGAAATTGGAGGATATCATGCTAAGTGAGATAAGCCAATCTCAAAAAACCAAAGGATAAATGATCTCGCTGATAAGCGGATGAGGACATATAAGGGGGGGTATGAGGGGTTAGTGTTAGGGTTAGGGTTAGGTTTAGGGTTAGGGATAAGGAGGGTGGTAAGAATGGAGGAAGGAAGGACTGTATAGAGGGAAAAGAGGGGTGGGAGGGGTGGTGGGAAGGGAAAAAAATAACAATGAATCAAACAACATTGCCCTATGTAAATTTATGATTTTTAATTTAAAAAAATGGGGAAAAAAAAGTGCTACTATCATGGTATTTAGTTCCTCTCTCATTCCTTCCACTGTCACATTCTAGATGCTGATTATTTTGAATTTACAGAACAAAACATACTATGTAACTAGATCACACATCACTTTTACAATAATATATTCTTACATGGGATGAACAAGTTCATTCCATCAGAATTTAACACTTAAACATATTCTTAAATCAATGCAAGCTCCTAATATCTACCTTTCTGGAAAAAAACAAAAAATCTCACAGAAACTTAACTTCTCTCACAGCATATTTACTGCTGTAAGTTTACTTTTATTCTTAGGCCCCCTCCTTAGACTTCTTTCTCTGTATTTAGTGAGTTATAAATCTAACAAACTTAATCCCATTCAGTGTGATACTAAAACTAGTAATGAACTGTAGAGGAACCATTAATGTACCAACATCCTTTAAAACTGCACACCAAAATGCCCTTGAGTGATCTCAAATTACCAGCTATTCCCTGGAAGCCTACAATAAGACGTATGGAATATCCATTGGCCCAGAGTTTACCTTCTATAACCACACCCAATATAAAATTACTTTTTAGAAATCCAAATGAAATGTTCCTGATAACCACAGAGTTGCAACTGTAATAACTGGCTATCTCATATGTATGCCAATATAAAATATCCCAGTCATAACAGAGGGTCTTCTTCACCTGAGTTTCTCCTTGTCAGTTAGTTACTTTTCCCACTTTGTATTCAAGTATGTTTATTCTAAAACATGTTTGAATGCCCTTGCACAAATAGAAAAGCAATCATCTCTACAAGAAAGCTTCATGGTGAGAACCACGAAGATGGGTTGCAATGGAAGTACTCTGTGTATACGTGGATTCTTCCATTATGTTTTCTAGAATCACCTGTATTTTTCTTTGGGAAATCAATAGCCCACTTTTGTTGTGTGGACCTTTTTGAAGTCCTTTAACAGACCTCTTTTTGAAAAAATAGCATGAGGTATAGTCACAGGACATACTTTATGACTTTTCCTGCTTCGCCTCTCCAGCTGCCCGCTGAAGAGACATTTTGGCTCAGGTTCACCTATCATGGCAGCATGGGCCCATGGGGACCCATAGAAGGTTGTAATGAGGGGCTCCATTAACCTGTTTCATTATTTCAGAAGGCCTAAGGGAATAACACATTCACCAACAATAATGCTGCTGAAGCCAAAGTGTCAAATTACTTTGCTTTGGGGCAAAATCTTATCAATTTCATATGAAAACTCTTATTACCTTATGTTGATCAGAGTCTCTGGCATCTTTGTATGTGTCTAATTAATAAAGGGTGAAATAAAAACAAATGAATTGTTTTGTTTGGCTATTAAAATTATTCTAACATACAGTTCCTGACATAGAAGATGAACAGAGAAGACTAATTTATTTCAAATGTTTAGTGTCAATCTAATACTTCTTATAATGATGCTGATAACTGTGCAATAGCTAAAACTCCCACAGATTTCTTACTACCAGGCACTAGTATATTTGTGGTACATACATTAATTCTTCCAATCATCCCAAGATCCATGCTAGGTAGGCAGTTATTAGCCAAAGTCAGGTTATCAAATAAGAAATAAGGACACCAAGACAGAGGGCCATCAAATATCAAAGCCACCATCATGCAGAAAGAGAGTACTGAAGCAAGATTTGAACTCAGCCAGTGTGGTCTCTGAATCCAAGCTCTCTATTTCTCCCATCAGGAAATAATTCTGGTTAAGGTTTCACTTATTGTAACAAAGATCGCAGAACATAGTGGCTTCCTCATCTATGGAATTGGGCTTATTGGTAGTTTCTTCAAGCATTGTTGGTAAGATGAAATAAGTTAACATTTTTGAGCTTCTAGAATAATAACCTGACACAACATAAGTCCTGTTAGCTGTTTGCCACTATTAATAACAATATTCTTTAAACCACAGAGCCTTTTTTTCTTCCCTGGACCACAAAGCAAAATCCTGAGGCCAACATTCTCACCTGTGTTCAACAAGGGCAAAAAATTAACTTTACAAATGATTGTTTGCCTTTGTCTAACAAACCATCAGCTCATTATATTTATATTAACTCATCATGAATACTACCTCTCAGAACATGTTGAGTATTGGCACATAGAGTCAGGCATCTCAGAGCTGCCAAGGACCCTTACTAAGTTTTTCTGTCTTTTCTACTTCTTCAGAAACACTCCTGGGAGACTGATAATTTATCACTAAATCCTGTGCAAAGATACAAACTTTTAAAACTGTATGCATTCCTAGGACAAGCACATCACTACATAATATAACTCAGTCTTAATGAAACTCCTCCATTGTGGAGGAGAGTAATTCCACAGCAGCTTTGAAGTATACTCCCTTAAATAAAGTCAGAGAAAAGCCATTGTTTATTTCACCACTATTTAAGAGTTAATGAGAGATTTGCACCTGTACAGCTGTTGTGGACTGAAACTAGCTCATGGAGTGAATGTGTTTTCTGCTTGAGACAGTTGTAAATGCCTTGAGTAAAAACACTGAGGACTGCTAATGGATAGGTTTATTTTAAAGCATGCCATCTGCTATCAATCATAGAGAAGTATAGGAAGCAAGTTTGGCTGGGCTCCCTTCTTGCAAGCCTGATAAAGACAGGGCTCCAGGACTCGGGAACATTGAGTCCTCAAGAGAATAAAACATCAAACCTACTCAGCAGCTCCACTAACAATAATAAAAATGCCTCTGCCTAAAGGTGACATTCTGAATTTACGATTATTTGTGTCTATAAAGTGTATTCTTTGGCTCCTGACTCATTCTGACTGTCTCACTCCGAGAACAATACATTAAGCCTGCCTGGAGTAAATGGAAATCCTATCCTTTTATAAACCAGCAGCCAGTACCTGAGACGATCCAATGCCCTATAGGATCGCAAGAAGATTTTCAGTTCTATTCAGCTTCTTAAAAAAAAAAAAAAAAAAAAATTGTAAGAAAATTACAAGTGAGACCTCTGGTAATCAACTAAAAGATATGAATTATGTAGGAAAGCTTCTGTCTCCCAAAAGACAAAATAAAGTGAAATAAAAGATTAAATAGGAGGTGATCTCATTATTCTTCTATCTTGTGTCTATTACAATTCTTTTGGAAAATTACATATTAGAGATATGCTATGGTAAAATTTAGTACTGGTTACTTAGTATTGTGTTGTTTATGCTGTATGGACCAAGCATATTTTCAAGAGGACAAACATTATTTCCTCAGAAATCTTCCAGCTGTGGAATCATAACCAATATTGCTTTCAAAAATGGATCCCAAAGTATTCCTTGAAAAATGCCGAGTCTGGCTTATTAAAAGTGGTGCCTGCTGAAATCCTCAGTGGATGAAATGAGTTGTGTGGCATTGGAACCTTCCACGGCTTACAGTGTTAGAGTCTGCCTCAAATCTGCAGCTTTAACTTAATTCTACTGCTAGCCTAGAAAACGGAATTGTGAGTGTTTAGGGAAAACCCCACCTGGCCAGCAACTCATGAGCCTAATTAAAGTTAATAGAGAAATTAAAAGAGGAAAACATTGGCTCAGTAGTGGTAAGAACGAAATGTGTAAGGCAATAGAAATTCAGGGCAAGAGCTTACATTTTTATGTTAGGCATTTATTAGAAACACTTCTTCCTGAAAACATGAAAAATACATTAGTATTATTCAATTTGCCATGTATTAGGGGTGGTATGTTACAGTTCAATAAATGATTTTTTTTATCATTATGTTAAAAAATTATCTTTTTAAGTTAAATAGTAAAGAACTGGAGATACTTGATCTTCAAGTCTACATGCAGATCTATTGTGTATCAGCACCCTGCTAGGCACCAAGATATCACCCAACTAATCTTGTGCCCTTCGTGGAGAAAACAGTTTAACGTATTCAACAGAAATCTAGGGCAATATCATAGTGCCAATTGAATAGCAAAATTCTTAGAAATAATAAATGATACATGAGTTTAGAAAATAACAAGACCAACAAAGTTCGCAGTAACACCAGAAAGGCTGGTTGTGAAGCCTTGCATCATTTCCTTAAAAACAAACGAGATAAAATGAACACACCAGCCAATAAGCATTCAGACTTACAAAGATAGAGAAAAAAATATGCATTAAAAGTTTAGTGTACTTTCCAATACAATATGGGAGCCAAACATTCCTGTGGTCAAAGGAAGCACCAGCAATGCTTTAGTCCTCTGACCAAATGCCCGTACTGGACTATGCAGGAGATAAATTGATATCTGTGTGAAATGGGTTAAGGCAGATGCAGAGTGTAGCAAATTAGGGTACCTACCTCATCCAGAGAAAGCAATTCTACCCAGTTTGACAGGTTATTGCCACAGTAGGAAGGGAACTCAATGTTACAGATCTCCGGGTATCAATGCAGACCAGAAACCTGGCCGAAGAATAATTCTCAATTTTGTCAAAAACACTAAGGCCAAACTAAATACCTTATTGCTATGGGGACAGGTCAGCCAATCTTGTTCCTGGCTGTTCAATAGTCCCTGTCACAGGGAAACCCAACTCTTTAATCCTTGGAATCCTGAAAATAAGTCTATAAGTGCTCCCTAAAATTTCTACAATACATTAGAACTCTTTCTTTCATGATGGTAGCCCTTAACTTTGCATGAGGCCAATTTTCTGATTATTTTAGAAGACTCAGAATGTTTTTGAAAGCTTTGTAAGAGTGCTGAAGGTTAGTGTGTTTTTTTATACTAGAATTTAAATCCCTGACAAATAATTCAGCAGAGCACTAATGAAAAAACTACTGTGATGGGGCCTGTGCTGCTCCGATTAGACATTAGTGGCCATATCAAGAAGAGAAATACCTGAAGATTAGCACAGCAATTTGTTTCTCTAAACCTGAATCATTTAATCTCTTTTCTTAAGAAAGCAGTGGTCCATGAATATGGCAAAAGAATTAAAATGGCATTTATAAAGTGATTTCTAAAAGATTTTAATGTTTTCAATAAAAAGGATGAATCATTAAAATATGGTTAATAAATATTATTCAGAACTCATTACCTTAAATATTCCCTACTTAGAAATTGCAAATATTCACTGTATGAATTGTAAGAAGGTTGTAATATCAGGTAAGTATTATGTGATGTTTTCACAGTTAATATTTGCAGCATAAGATCTACATTGAGAAAAGTAAGGGCTTATACCATAATAAATCTATTCTTGTGCTCTAGGAAATCTCATTTTATCATACCATTTAAGGAAGGACCCACGTGAATTATTTAAATATCACTGCCAATTCTAACTATATATAATCCTGTACCATCAGGAAAGTGTTTCCAAAAACATTATGCATTTATTAATTCAGTCAACGAGTATTTATTGAATTCTTACAAGGTTCTGTTCTTGGTACAGAAAAAAATACCTTATTAAAGGAATGTTGTGTTACTGGATTAGAAATCATTTTGCTGGCTTATTTTTCTTGCATTTTTTGATTAAGCAGTTTCTAATGCAAAAATCATCCATGTTAAAAGTCAGATGCATAAATAGCAACAGGTTCAAAGACAAAAGCACCTGCTGCATACATACACCGATTAGATACCATCTCACAAAGTGTAAGGGTGCTGTTAATGTTGTGACAACCTTTTCAAATTCAGAAGGATAAATGATCCACAGTATCAAGAGACTGCTGACCATTTAGGAGATGGATATGCCAACCAAATAATCTAAACTCATATCCAAATCAACATCCTAAATATAAACAAAGGAAGAATAGCATTAACTATAAAATGCAGTCTGTTGTACTGGAATAGGTTTTGGGCTGGGACTTGTTCTGACCTTATCACACACTAACTGTAACCTTGATCAAACAGATACTGTCGCTCTGTGCTTCTCATTTCTTTCCTGGGAGAGTAGAGGGGGAATTAGGTGGTCTCTGGTCCTCTGTCCTATCTAGGATTTCTTAATCATGTTTGAAGCTACAATATTTAAACTATATTCTGTGGCAGTTAGACATATGCAAAAATGATGTTTTCTTAAATATATTTTAACTCTGAATGTGTTTGTGATTTTAACATTCTTAGACTAGGTAAACATTCTTCTTTCAATATCTAATAAAATGCATTATCATTCTTACAAATAAATTTTGTCTATATAATTATCTATCTACCTATTCAACCTATCTGGGATGCCAATCTAAAGAGAAAACCACTGTTATAATATTGGCATGTTTCCTGTTACTCATTTACTCTCTAAAGTATGCATATATATTTATACAAAGTTGTCACTGAACTTGTTAGTTTATTATTCTTCTTTTCCCTCCACTCCACTCAAAATATTACCTCTTATCATTGGATCATCTTTGAAAACAAAACTACAAAATCTTCCATTTTTCCACGCCACAGTCAGTTGAGCATTCCACAATTTGTTTTCACTTTTCTCGTAAAACAAAAACAATTCTTAGTGTATTCCTGTGAACATTTTCTTAAGATCAGTTCCTTTTTGTGAATGTGCCTTTTTCAAAGCTCTCAACTTACAGTGTTACAATGCCATCCAGAGAGATTATGTTGTTTCACTCTCCACCGGTGTAGAAGTCTATTTTTGATGCCCACAATGGTGTATATTATATCCACATGAGAGTTGACCCATCATAAGACATCTTGTGTTGCTATCTGGGGAGCAACAAAGGAAGGAATGCCACCTTAATCTTTATGATTTTCTCAATCAGTCTTTGACTATATATGAAAACAAAACTAGGCCCTCTGCCCACTCCTTGCACATACACATATGCACATACACAGCCCCCATGGTCATACATGTAAGATGAGCCTTCTGATGACAGCCCGCAGACTCCCACTGACACTCAGTATCAGGCAAGGGAGGACTTGCCTGAGACCACTAGTTTTAAGCCAACTGTGAAGAGGCCATGGAGAGCCAGGGTAAGTCTTCAGGGGATTCTGCCTGGTTGAGAAAATACTTTCTAAGATGATAGAAGTGTTACATGGTGTAGATGGAAGAGTTGTTTCCCTTTATCTTCTGGAGAAAGAAAACTGTTGCCAGGAAATGAGGTATTTTCAAAACCCCACAACAACAACTAAGAGAAAAATTTGCTAATTTGCCAGCTAGCACAAGGAACTTCGGCCGCCAGTCAAAAAGCTCTGTGTTCCAACTCAGAACTGGATTCACTTTAACAAAAATTTCCCTCTTCAGCCACCTAAGTGCCTGTTGAATTAGGCACAAAGCCAAGGTGGGGTAGAAACAGTCACTCAATGAAATGTCCGTTTCCATTTAGATCTCTGTGGCCCTTTCCCATGTCATGGTGAAAAAATGCTTCCTCTGCTTGGGTGTTTTCAGGATGCCTTGGTTGAGGAGGAAGTCAGATCTGCTGCTCAGAAGGCATCCATAGCAGGGGAAGCCGCAGCTCTGCACAGTCAGAACTAGGCTGTCCCTGTCTTAGAAAAAAAACACAAAATTATTCCTCGCCCACTCTTACCCATGGTTTTGATGTTGAAAGAAACCTGTTGTGGTTTAAATGACTCGGTCAGTTCTTTTGGGATTTTCCAAGTTTCCTATAAAAAGAAATCTGTGGGAAATGAATGATTGCATAATCACTAACATATGCCAATTTCACTAAATCTGTTATCTTTTTGGTGCTTTGAATTTTATTGTCCCATTTAGTGAATTGTTATCTTCTAATAGTTGTTTGTCTTTTAAGTAGTGATATACATTGTATAATAACTTTTTAAAAAATCTTTGAAGGTAACTAGTTAAAAAATAAAACACCAAAAATTGTAAGGCCATATTTTTCACATAGCAGAATTAGAAACCATGGTTATGGATAGTGGAAAAACAGACAATTGTCCAGAGAAATGATAGAGGGAGGAAAAGTTTGATTTCTCAATACCTGTATATCCTAAAAAATATTATTTTTGACCTAACTTTAAACAATAAGTGTCTCTCAATTTTCCTTTGGTATAGTCCTGTTTGATTATCAAGATTGTCATTCCTATCCAGTGTAGACACAGAATTTGTTCATTTTTTCTTAAAATAAGAAAGTTCTAGAACCCAGGAAACTATAAAACTAGAGAAAAGCTAAAGACAAAGCTCAAATACCTAAGTATTACACAGAAAAGGGCTGGTGAAGGAAGTAAAATCAATGTGGTTCATTATTTATGAGGGTAAAGATCATCGATGCCTGATCTTCAATTTATTAACAAGTTACAGAAAAAGAATTCCAAAGGCTGTTCTTTCTAGATGCTGTGCAGCAAAGAATGTTCAGGTTTATTACTTACTTGTTGTATCAAAGATCCTGCCGAAAAAATTAAATGATGTTCAAAGCAAAATCCTTGTATTTTCCAACTTCCTTAACTATTACCATGCTTGGTGAAGAGCAGAAGAGCCCAATGAGGTACTGACGTAGGAAGGAGGAGTATGTGTGAGCCCAGTAAACTAAGGTTCCACAGTTCCTCTCTAGAATGAAGCCTGTTCCTTCTCAACTCCAGCTATGCTTTAGAGTCACTTGGAGAGTTTTTAAAATACATGCCTCTGCTCTATTTCACACCAAGTAAATCAGAACATGGGTATGAGAACAGGCATAGGTGTTTATTAAAGGGTCTTTGGATGATTCCTGTGTGTAACCAGGAAAAGGAACTCTGCATTCTCTCAAGGCATCTAGTGCTTCTTTATTGTAATCTACACCCTATTTAACTTTTGATACATTTTAATGTACTATTTTTACAACTAGACCAGAATAAAATAGAGTTTATTTTGCTACTGTTATATCACAGTTCATAATATAACTGTTCAATGCACATTTATTGAATAAATAAATGAATGATTACAAGGAAATTTTTAAGTAAGGAATCATTATCTCCTAATGATGAATGCATTAAGAGGGGGAGATTTTAGCATAGGACATTATTATTTAGAAAATACTTAAGAAAATGCTGAATCTTTGAGCCTTGAAGGAAGTATGGAATTTTGCACAAGAAAAGGAGAAACTGGAGATATAGAGAGTTTAAATCCTATTGCTAAGTATTTCATGAGATAGGAGGGCTAAAACTATGCTAAGTATCAAGTACTAGCTTCTATATTTACACCATTTATACCAAAATACCTGAATCTGCAAGAAAAATCCCCCCAATTTTAAAAGAATGCTATAACGTATTGGAAGCTAAGTAGCTTAGAAAATAATATTTCTGTTTGAAGACAAAAGAATAGCTAAAAGTTAACATATATCCACAAGTGGTAAATAAAATTTCACTAACTTAATTTAACAAGAATATTTCTAGTTTGGGAGATTAAGGAAAAAGCAAAATAATGACATATATTGATTCTCATCTCAAATTACGCATCATGTGTTCATTGGTAATATGGTGGATTGAGTCAGGTTATAGTTTTTTAAAAGGCATATCTTATTGAAGTCTTTAAGTCTTATTTGTAGGGTAATAATTATTTAAAGTCAAAATTGGCCTTGAAATTGTTTTAAATGTGTCTCAGTAAGAATAATATGGTGAGTTTTTCCTCCAGTTATGGAACTAATCATTTTTCCTACAATGAGCATTATGTGGAGTAGTTTGGCTCATTTTTAGCAACTATATTGTATATGTCCCCAAAAAGTCTCTAAAACTAGAATCACACTCAGCCTGACAAAATGACACAAACAAGGAATCCCATGAGAACTGAAACCAGAGGATTATCAACTTAGTAGAATAAAGGGACTAATAGCCTTCATTACTGAGTGTTCTCTCTACCTCCTGCAATCCTCCCAGTTCTTATTTGAAGTATATAGAGAGTATCATTCATCTAAGTTAAATTTACCTCAGATGAAATGTACCCATAGCCACATGGTAACTATCTACCTAAGAAACATACTTGCTCTGGTATGAAAGAAGCTTTTCTTGCCTTTTTTCTGCTCAAGGCATTTGCAAATGGCTTATATTTAGAGATGCCAAAGGAAGGCTATTCATTTTTGTGTTACTGAAAGACTGGAGGACAGATAATATTTTGGAATATAGAGTCAAGATACCAATAGAGCTCAACAATCTAGAATTATGGGTGCAAATGAAGAGGACATTTAACAAAGTCAAATACAAAGTCATGGATTTGGGCTCCAAATATTAGTTCAGAGTGATAAATACCTATATTCACATGGAAAAAAAGATCATCTGTTGAGTGTGAGTCAAAAAGCAAGAGCTATAATGGTTAGATGTCTGTTACAATAACAATAATCTATAGGCTATCAAAAGCAACTTCAGAATGGGAAAGCATTTTAGGTTTTATTTTTTAATGATATATTTGAAAGATGATAAGGTGGTAATAAAAGATAAGACTTATCTTTTATTTAATCTTTGATTTTTTCCCTTTTTATTTATTCTATTTTTTTATTTCTTTTATTTAACATGAGAATTTTTATTAATATTTATATATGTTATCTCAAAGTCTTCAAGTATTCTTAAAAATAAAATTTCAGCAAAATTTTTTTTAGTGACTGACTCAATGGAATTTATCAAAATAAATAGATGAGCCTGTAGGCAACTTGGGGCTCCTTGAAAGAAGTTTAATAGCTAGTGGACTTCATAGTTGTTTCAGATGATTTAGATGAAACTAAACAAGGAACTTTTTATTGTAGATAAATGAAATGGTTCACCAGGAAGGATCATGGACTCACCTTATAATGGTAGACTGTAATTTGGCAAGAACTGAAGCAACCATCTGGTCTGAATTCCCTATCACTGAAATGTTTCTCCAATAGCTAACAGAATCCTATGATGAAAAAAAATATACATTAAAATTTTGCTTATACAAGTAGTCATAATCCTTTAAAATGTGTCTTCCAAGTAGTCATTTAACTGGTCATTCAGTGGTTATTTAAGTATTTAAACATAAATTTAAGAAACAGAATTTTAACTGTCATAGTATAGTGAATAATATTTACATTTTTAGCTTCTACCTCTCTCTTGAATTTCACAATTCAATATCCACTTGTCAACAACTCTTCCTCTCCACTTGCCATATCCACAGCTGAATTCACATTTTCACTAATTATACCTGTTCCTGCTCTATAGTTTTTCTTTTGAGTTATATTTGCTAATCTGTTCTATCATCTCAGTTTTTTAAATAAAGTATTTAGTCCATCTAAAGTAAATGTGTGGCACTCTGGCGGTGGGCTCCTCCCACAGGGCCAAATTCTCCAGCATCTCGGAGCAGGCCCCCCAGTGAGAGCCTTTCTGCACAGAACCAAGCTTCAGTTCCCTGAACCAGGGCAGCGGCGAGTTCCGCAGGTTGCTTCAGAGACCAGGACAGGGCAGCCAGGGACTTCCCCAAGCAGCCCGCAGCCTGGCCCCCTCTGGCGGGAAGCACCTATCCAGGCTAGCTTCTCGGAGCAGACGGCCTAGTGAAAGCCTTTCCATACAGAGCCATCCACAAGTCCCCAAGCCAGCGATGACCTCCAGCCTGCAAGCAGCCTCTGGGACCAGGGCAAGGCAGCCAGAGACCTCTCCAGGTGGACCTGCCCCCCGGTCCCCCAGCCCCAGGCTTTATCCACGGGGCGATCCAAGATGGTGGACTAGAGGGAGACTGCATCTCCAGTTGCTCCAGAACCCAGGATTCAAGAAGGGGAGGCATTGAGAGACTCAGACTAAAATAGAGCCTCGGGGTGAGTCTCACTCACCCGGTGAAGTGGTGAAGTGCTGCCCAGGCGGCAAGCCCGGATTCAGGTGACTTATTAGAGTAAGGCAGAGCAGCAAGAGTCCTCCCCAGGTGGCTCTGCCCACTCAGGCGGTGGGCTCCTCCCACAGGGCCAGATTCTCCAGCATCTCGGAGCAGGCCCCCCAGTGAGAGCCTTTCTGCACAGAACCAAGCTTCAAGTCCCTGAACCAGGGTGGTGAGTTCCTGCCCACAGGTTGCTTCAGGGACCAGGACAGGGCAGCCAGGGACTTCCCCAAGCAGCCCGCAGCCCGGCCCCCTCTGGCGGGAAGCACCTTTCCAGGCAAGCTTCTCTGAGCAGACCCCCCAGTGAGAGCCTTTCCACACAGAGCCAGCTCCAAGTACTGGAACAGTAGGACTAAGGGCATCTTCCCTTGGAAGCACTGCATTATCAAGTTCCTCCAAGACTTCAGGCTACTGAAGGCTGGTAGGTGATACACTGGAAATCTACAGGGACAATATAAGCCAATAGAGGAAATCTACAATATCACAGAGTTACTGACATCTGACCAATATGAGAAAACAAGGGAAGAAAATGTCCCAAACAAACCTAGATACTATATCAATAAAACCCAATGACAGCACAGCAGAAGAAATGTCAGAAGAGAGTTCAGAATGTACATAATTAAAACAATCAGGGAAGCAAACGAGGAGATGAAAGAACAAATACAGGTATAAAATGAACGCACCAATCAACCGTTAAAAGAGCAAATAAGAGAAGCAAAAGAGCATTTAAATAAAGAGTTAGAGATACTGAAAAAAAAAAAACAAACCAGAATCCTAGAAATGAAGGAAACAATAAACCAAGTTAAAAACTCCATAGAAAGCATAACCAAATAGGATAGATCACCTGGAAGACAGAACCTCAGATATTGAAGACAAAATATTAAAACAAGGTTGACCAAACAGAAAAGATGGTAAGAAAATCATGAACAGAATCTACAAGAATTCTGGGATATCATGAAAAGACAAATTTAAGAATTATTGGGATTGAGGAAGGCTTAGAGAAACAAACAAAGGAATGAACAATCTATTCAATGAATAATATCAGAAAATTTCCCAAATTGAAGAATGAATGGAACAACCAAGTACAAGAGGCTTATAGGACTCCAAATATACAAAATTACAACAGACCTACACCAAGGCATATTATATGAAAATACCTAACCTACAAAATAAAGATTGAATTTTAAAGGCCGCGAGAGAAAAAGAACTTAATTACATTCAGGGGGAAACCAATAAGGAATATCGCAGATTTTTAATTCAGACCCTAAAGCTAGAAGGGCCTGGAACAACATTTACCAAGTCCGGAAAGAAAATGGATGCCAACCAAGAATCTTATACCCAGCAAAACTTACTTTCAGATTTGACGATGCAATAAGACCCTTCCATGATAACAAAAACTAAAAAATTTACAAAAAGAAAGCCGGCATTACAGAACATTCTCAGCAAAAATATTCCATGAGGAAGAGATGAAAAACAACGATGTAAATCAGCAACGGGAGGAACTAGCCTAAAGGAATAGCCAAATAAAGAAGAAACCAAATCATGTCAAAAACAAAAATGAGTCCAATGACTAGGAATCCAAATCATATCACAATAATAACCGAGAATGTTAATGGCCTGAACTCATCAATCAAAAGACATAGACTGGCAGAATGGATTAAAAAGAAAAATCCAACAATATGCTGCCTGCAAGAGACTCATCTCATAGAAAGAGATACCCATAGACTAAAGGTGAAAGGATGGGAAAAAACATACATGCACACGGACACAGCAAAAAGCTGGAGTATCCATCCTCATTTAGATAATGTGTACTTCAAGCCAAAACTAGTCAGAAAGGGATAAAGGACATTACATACTGCTTAAGGAAGCATAAGTCAGCAAAGAACATAACCATCATAATATCTATGCCCTGAACATTGGCTCATCCATGTACGTCAAACAAATCCTTCTCATGCCAGAAATCAAATAGACCACAACACAATAATACTAGGTGATTTCAACACACCTCTCTCACCGCTGGATATATTGTCAAAACAAAATTGAATAAAGAAAACCATAGATCTCAATAACAACAATCACAATTTAGACTTAACCGACTGATATAGAATATTACCTCCAACAAAGAACGAATACACTTTCTTTCAGCAGCACATGGATCCTTCTCTAAAATAGACCATGTCTTATGCCACAAAGCTACTCGTTAGCAAATACAAGAGATAGAGAACTACCTTGTACTTCTATCAGATCATAATGGATTGAAATTAGAAAAAATGACAATAAAAAACAGAAACTCTCCAATACTTGGAGATTAAATAAATACACTATTATACGATGCATGGCTACAGAAGATATCAGAGGGAAATTAAAAAATTCTTAGAAGTAAATGAGAACAAAGACACATCATATCAAAATCTCTGGACACTATAAAAGCAGTACTTAGAGGAAGATTTATTTCATGGGCCGCATTCAACAAAAGAAGTAGAAATCAACAAATAAACGACTTAACACTACAGCTCAAAGCCCTAGAAAAAGAAGAGCAGACCACACACCAAAAGTAGTAGAAGACAGGAAATAGTTAAAATCAGAGCCAAAATCAACGAAATTGAAACAAAAGAAACAATACAAAAAATTAACAAAATAAATAGTTGGTTCTTTGAAAAAATAAACAAAATTGATAAACCCTTAGCCACACTAACAAAGAGAAAGAGGGAGAAAACTCAAATTACTAAAATTCGGAATGAACAAGGAAATATCACAACAGACACGAGTGAAATACAAAACATAATTAGAAGCTATTCTGAAAATCTATACTCCAACAAAACAGAAAACCTCGATGACATCAACAAGTTCAAGAGATATATGAACTATCTAAACAGAATGAGGAGGACATACACAACTTAAATAAATTAATTTCAAGCAATAAAATAGAAGAGGTCATCAAAAGCCTACCAACAAAGAAAAGTGTGGGACCAGATGGGTTCTCAGCTGAGTTCTACAAAATCTTTAAAGAAGAGCTCATTCCAATACTTCTCAAAGTATTTCATAAAATAGAAGAAGAGAGAACCCTCCCAAACTCATTCTATGAAGCCAATATCACCCTGATACCTAAACCAGACAGAGACACATCGAGGAAAGAAAATTTCAGACCAATATCCTTAATGAACATCGACACAAAAATTCTCAACAAAATTTCAGCAAATCGCATACAAAAATATATTAAAAAGATAGTGCACCACGATCAAGTGGGTTTTATCCCAGGGATGCAAGGTTGGTTCAACATCCGGAAATCAATAAATGTCATTCACCATATCAACAGACTAAAAGTTAAGAATCACATGATTATTTCAATAGATGCAGAAAAAGCATTCGATAAAATACAGCATCACTTCATGCCCAAAACACTAGAAAAAATTGGGGTAGTGGGATCATTCCTTAACATTGTGAAGGCCATCTATGATAAGCCCATGGCCAATATCATTCTAAATGGTGAAAAACTGAAAGCATTCCCCCTAAAAACTGGAACAAGGCAGGGATGCCCTCTTTCACCACTTCTATTCAACATTGTTCTTGAGACTCTAGCCAGAGCAATTAGACAAACCAAAGAAATTAAAGGGATACGAATTGGAAAAGAGGAACTCAAACTATCCCTCTTCGCTGATGACATGATTATATATTTAGAGGAATCTGGAAATTCCACCAGAAAACTCTTAGAACTCATAAGTGAATTCAGTAAAGTAGCAGGTTGCAAGATCAATGCTCATAAATCCAATGCATTTTTATACATAAGTGATGAATCTTCAGAAAGAGAAATTAGGAAAACTACCCCAATCACAATAGCATCAAAAAAAATAAAACACTTGGGAATCAATCTCACAAAAGAGGTGAAAGACCTCTACAATGAGAACTACAGAACACTAAAAAAAGAAATTAAAGAAAACCTTAGAAGATGGAAAGATCTCCCATGTTCATGGATAGGAAGAATTAATATTGTCAAAATGGCCACCAAAAGTGCGATATAGATTCAATGCAATTCCAATTAAAATCCCAATGATGTACCTTACAGAAATAGAACAAGCAATTATGAAATTTATCTGGAAGAAAAAGAAACCCAGAATAGCTAAAACAATCCTCAGTAGAAAGAGCCAAGCAGGGGGTATCGCAATACCAGATCTTCAACTCTATAACAAAGCAATAGTAACAAAAATGGCATGGTATTGGTACCAAAACAGACAGGCAGATCAATGGTACAGAATAGAGGACACGGACACAAACTCAAATAAATACAATTTTCTCATACTAGACAAAGGTGCCAAAAATATGCAATGGAGAAAAGATAGCCATCTTCAACAAATGGTGCTGGGGAAAATTGGAAAACACTAAGTAACAGAATGAAATTAAACCCTATCTCTCACCCTGCACAAAACTCAACTCAAAATGGATCAAGGAGCTCGGAATCAGACCAGAGACCCTGCATCTTATAGAAGAAAAAGTAAGTCCAAACCTTCAACTTGTTGGCTTAGGAGCAGACCTCCCATAGCACAAGAAATAAAAGCAAGAATCAACAACTGGGATAGATTCAAACTAAAAAGCTTTCTCTCAGCAAAGGAAACTATCAGTAATGTGAAGAGAGAGCCTACAGAGTGGGAGAAAATCTTTGCCCACTCATACTTCAGATAGAGCGCTAATATCCCGAATCTATAAGAGTTCAAAAACTCTACAACAAGAATACAAAAATCCATTCAACAAATGGGCTTAGGAAATGAACAGACACTTCACAGAAGAAGATGTACAAGCAACCAACAGATATATGAAAAAATGTTCAACATCTCTAGTAATAAGAGAAATGCAAATCAAAACTACCCTAAGATTTCATCTCACCCCAATTAGAATGGCGATTATCAAGAACACAAGCAACAATAGGTGTTGGCAAGGATGTGGGGGAAAAGGTACACTCATACATTGCTGGTGGGGTTGCAAATTAGTGCAGCCACTCTGGAAAGCAGTATCTCCTCAGAAAGCTTGGAATGGAACCACCATTTGACCCAGCTATTCCACTCCTTGGCCTATACCCAAAGGACTTAAAATCAGCATACTACAGAGATACAGCCACATCAATGTTCATAGCTGCTCAATGCACTATAGCCAGATTGTGGAACCAACCTAGATGCCCTTCAGTTGATGAATGGATAAAGAACTGTGGTGTATATATATACAATGGAATATTACTCAGCCATGAAGAATGATAAAATCATGGCATTTGCAGGCAAATGGATGAAATTGGAGGATGTCATGCTATGTGAGATAGTCAATCTCAAAAACTAAAGGACGAATGATCTCGCTGATAAGTGGATGAGGACATATAAGGGGGGGTAGGAGGGTTAGCGTCAGGGTTAGGGTTGGTTTAGGGTTAGGGCTAAGGAGGGTGGTAAGAATGGAGGAAGGAAGGACTGTTATAGAGGGAAAAGGTGGGGTGTGAGGGGTGGGGGGGGAAGGGAAAAAAATAACAGAATGAATCCAAACAACATTGCCCTATGTAAATTTATGATTTTTAATGAAAATTAAAAAAAAAATAAAAAATAGAAAAAAAATAAAGTAAATGTGTGTATTTTTTGGATTTATGTCTTCAGTATATTATATGTTTTCCATTTGATCCACTTGTTTTTACTCCTTTTCATTTTGATCATTTTTGTTGATTAATCAAATATTTATATTCATTCCCTCTTCTGTTTTAACTTGTAAGCTATTATTCTTAGCTTTTCCTTTAGATAACCTGGAGATTGCAATATGGATCTCTAAATTTATGGTCTATTACAAATTTCTCTGTCTTCATAAAAAGTGGTTCCCTTTCATTGCTATTCAGATTCAAACCTTAGAGTCAATCTTCATTATTTATTATTTTTTCCTATAATGCAACCTATCAGGAAAACTGATTCACCTTCAACCCCACATTCTAAATTTACCATTCCGAACCACATCCACAACTAGGTCTCTAAATTATAACCAGATTTTACTTAGCTTAATAGAACAGCTTGCTTTGTAGACTTTCTTGCCTCTTGCTCCACTAGAATCTGTATTTCACTTGAATGTCAGACGGAATCCTTTACAATATAAGCTAGATGATATCAGCACCATATTCCAACTCCTATAAAACTCCACCACATCTTTTTTTTTTTTTTTTTTTTTATTGGCTTCAGTCAATCTGATCCCAATTTCACTTTAAGGCCTCACCTCCTATCACTCTGTCACAAATTCCCCTTCTCCTGTCACTCTGTCACAAATTCCCCTTCAACCTCACTGATGCCCTTGTTATTCCTCACACATCTGCCAGGCAACCACCTCCTTCAGAGCCTTTGAATGACTTCTCCCTGGCTCAGAATATCTTCCCCCAATTATCCACTCGACTTATCTCTTCCTTCAGTCAGGTCTGTGCTTGAATATCACAATCTAAATGGATTGCTTACATTTCTAAATAAACACACATTCATTCTTTATCCTCTCACTCTATTTCTTTTCAAAAAATAAAAAAAATCTTAATATAATCTCCATTTTTCTACTTGCTTATCTTCTTCTCTTTTACAATGCAACATCATGCAGAATCCATTGGGATCTCTCTGTACTGCTTAGAAATAAGGTCTGATCCTCAAGGTTCTACCAAGAGAACATCTAAAACCAAGTCTAAGCTAATAGCAGGTTACAAAATCAGCTCAGCAATATTAACCAACAGCAATAATAAATCAACAGAAAAAATTAGAATAATCCATCAACAGAACAAAATCAGGAAAACAATTCCTTCATAATGGCTTCAAAAATAAAATAAAATACCCTGGAATAACATGATTGAAAGATATAAAAGTCCTCCAAAATAAACATTACAGAATACTGAAAAAAGAAATTGAAGAAGATACTTTATGAAAGACATTCCGTCCCCTATGAATAGACAGAGTTATACAGTAAAATGGCCACATAACTGAAAGCAATCTTTAATGCAGTATCTTCAAAATACCAAACAATATTCTTCACAGGACTTGAAAAATCACAGCCCTTAAATTCATGTGGAAGATCAAAGACCTAGAATAAAAAAAGCAATCCTGAGCAAAAGAAGCAAAGCAAGAGGCATCAAAGATCCAATTTCAAACTATATCACAGAGCAATGGAAACAAAAACAGCATGGTCCTAGCATAAAAAACACACATGCAATACAATGGAATAGCACAGAAAATACACAGACAAATCCATACAGATACAGTCATCTGATTTCTGACAAAGGTGCCAAAAACCTACATTGGAAAAATACAGTCTTTTTAACAGATGGTCCTGGGAAAACTGGATATCCACTTATAGAAAAATGAAACTGGATCCCTCTCAACCTGCCACAAAAGTCAACTCAAAATGGTCAGAGTGCTAGGAATAAGAACAGAAACTTTGCAAACTGCTAGATGGAAATATTTTGGTCAACATTCTAATATGCAGATGCAGGCAACCAACTCCTCCATAGGACTCCTATAGCTCACAAACAAGGGCAAGATCAATAAGTGGGATGGCATCAGACTGAAAGTCTTCTGGACAGCAGGATGCATGACTGGGTGTGAAGAAACAGACCACAGAATGGGTGGAAGAAATCCTTGCCAATTACTTTTTCACACAGGATTAACATTCCAGAGTTTGTAACAAACTTAAACATCTCAACACTGATGAACAAACAAATACGTCAAGCACGAATGGGAAAATTAACTGGATATTTCTCCAAAGAAGAAGTAGAAATGACCAACAAAGATGTGAAAACTTATTGAACATGTTTAGCCATCAGGGAAGTACACATCAAAACCACACTGAGATTGCACCTCACTCCTTTCAGAATGGCAAGGAGCAATACAAACAACCATAAATGCTGGTGAAGATGTGGGTAAGGAATTCTTGTACACTGTTCTTGGGAATGTAAATTAGTACAGCCAGTATAGAAATCAATATGGAGGTGTGTCCAAAGACCAGGAATGGAACCACCATAGGATCTAGCTATATCTGTCCTTGGTATTTACAAAAAGGATTAAGTCAGCATACTGTAAATATGCATGCATAGCCAGATATATAGCAGCACAATGCACAATAGCCATGTTAAGGAAGGACCCTAGATATCCATCAACAGATGAATGAATAAAATGTGTCATATATACATGGTAGAGTTTTGTTCATTTATATTGAGAATGCAATTATGTCATTTGCAGAAAATATATGGACCTGGAGAGCATCATGTTAAGAGAAATAAGCCATACTCAGAAAGACAAGTACTGTATGTTTCTCATTGACTTCATATGCAGAAACTAGTGAGAAAAAAGGGGTTGGGAGGCACAACATGAAAGCAGGAGTCAGGCTAATAGGTAAAAGAAATAGTAATGGCAAGGAGGTGTCATAGGAATGGGAGGTATTGGGGAACAAAATTGATCAAATTATGTTATATGCAAGTACCAGTGACCAACAATAAAACTCATAATTTTATATAATTAATATATACTGATTAAAAAATAAATTTAAAATTAAAAAAAGGTCTTGAATAGAGTTCAATGGAGACTGAAAGAATATTTATGGAATTAATGAATTAATTAATAAATGTTTCTTAATTACTGGAGAAATCATACCCCTTCTTATATTTTATTTCTTACTTTTCATGGTTTGTCAAAATATCTCTATACACAACATTAGCCATGCTAAAGTCACATACCGAATGTAACTTTCTTGGTGACTCTAGTTTTGTACTCCTCACAAATACCCTGATGTTAAGCAAGGAATCTGCTTAGAGTTTCTTAAATGCCATTTCTCCTCTCTGTCATTATTAGTAGAAACAATGTAGAAATGCAAGCTCTGTCATCTCTCCCATTCCTCGACTTCCAAGAATTGCTAACTGACTGACTTCTTTTTAAATGAATTTAAAATGTATTCAAAACTCTTGCTAGTAAAGGCACAGTATGGTTTATAGTAAAGAGACACATTATTATTTTCCTCAAGAAGTCAAGTATTTCTTTCACCATCTTTTTCTGAACCAGATATAGCAAAGCAGTCCAATAAAAATATAATATGAGCCACAAATATAAACCACATACATCATTTTAAAATTTCTAATGGTCACATTAAAAAAAGTAAAAAAGGAACAGGGGAATTAATTGTGATAATGTATTTATTTAATATATCTAAAATATTAGTAGTTCAGAAAGGAATCAATAAGATGATACAACTTATTGCATAAACTATGGGATTTATAGAAGTCTGGTTACTGTGACCCTTTCAGGTTCCTAAACTAAAGCATTGGCCATTTCCACATAGAATGTTAAAAAATAAGCAACTGTGATTCTCAAGGAGCAATTGTCACAGAGAGGAAACAGGTGGCAGCGAGATCCATCTCAGAGAATTTTTGAAAGGAGCAGGTAGAAAACAATAACATGTGCCATTAAAAAAAAAAATCCCCCAGACAATTTAGAAATCACCCCATTTTCCCCCCAATTTGAGAGAGGCAGATTGGAGAAGAAAATTTCTTCAAATGAAAATGGTTAGTTATGATAAAGATTCTTCCACTTTCAACAATTGAAGATTATACAATGAAGAAGCATGCATCATCCCAGCTGACTCCTAAAGTATTCACATCATGTAACCTTCATTTTCTCACATACAGGTAAAAGACTACCTCCTTAATGTCCATTTTAACTAAATGTGCCCCTTTGGCCCAGTGTGTGAAGCATATTTCAATTTATGAACAATGTCTTCCAAGTAGGAAACAAATCACTGCTACTTTTCATTTACCACTCACCCCTACTTTCTGGCTTTTCTCTAGTAGAGGAACCTAATGAGGATGAGGTGAGATATTAGGGCAGAAGTTATGGGAAAGCCAAAATCATATGTCAATGGGTAGGTATGGCTTTGTGGTTCCTTCTGACTTGTATTTGCTTTCCCTGGATACTTTAAACCCCATGGTAGAGGCCATCTCGGGAGTAGGGAAATATTCCAGTAAGTTGACCAGTGGCTTGTGAATTCATATATTGACATCATCTTAAATCCAGTCTGTGACTTTACCCATCTCCCTAGGATTTACATCGTAACAACAGTAATCTATATATTTGAGGGTTCTCTAAAGATGAAGAAGACATTATGTAAAAGAATAATGTTTCCAAAATACTTTTAAAAAATGTAAAAAGTCCCAAAAGGCTTTGCTTTTAATTATCAGATGCTTCCTTTCTTATTTTCAGATGACAAGCACAATGACAGAGACTTAATGTTCTGAGAGATTTTTATATGCACACATCCTTGATTTGACGATTAAGAGTTTAGTGACACACAATAGCCTCTGTGGCTTTAAATGCTTTAATTATTTCAAATACAAATTTAAAATTCAGACACCTAGTGTTACTTAAAGTGCACCAGGTTTTTGTGGTTTAATAATAACATCTGTTTTGGTTTTTCAACCACAAAAGTGCGTTTAATCTGTTCTTCCTTTAGTTGAACTTTTCACATCTGCTCGGCTCTGTTCCCATAAGCTAAAGACCAGATCTTTTCCAAAAGTAGGAAGTCTACCTGTACAACTGTTGTTCTAGCTCAAAAGATCTGTTTTTAATACCAGCTGAAGATTTCAAAAGAATAACAAAAATAAACTCACTACCCATAATGCACTTCTTATGCTTTTTGGCTTACATATCATAGGTTGGTCATTTATGAATGCAATGCTGCCTGGAAATTTTAAATTAAAACAGTAAGTTGTTGGATCATGCATACCCAGGTAATTCCCTGATCCCCTAAGATTTTTGAATCATAGACAAAGAGTACATTCTTCATATTAATTATTTGTGAAAAAGGTATGCTAAGGACAGACAGTGTCTTAAAACCCTCAAAGGTTTGTTTTGGACATGCAATGAATGCTTATCTGCATCCCATGGGTCCTGAAAAATAGGCCGGAAAATGTTGCAAGGACAACATTACTTCATAGATTTTCCACAATTGTTTTCTGTCTCTGAGGCCTCAGCTTTACTTCTGCTCCTGTTTATAAGCACTCCTAAGAGACATACCTAAAATCAGAGACTCTGAAATGAAATCCTCACAAGCATTTTTTTTTTTTTGAAAAACTATCAAGGTACGAAGAAGAAACAAATTTTTCTTCACTTATGAATTTGGTTGAGCAGTTATTGAATAAATGAGTGCCTGGGTTAGATATGTGTTAATTGTTTTTCTCAAGTGGAAGGATTACTCTCTTTATCAGCATTTACATGAGACTGAACAAAGCTGAATATTTAGTTTTTATTTGGACAAGATTAATTGATATCAAGTTAGTCTAATTATTTTATTTTGGAAATTTATTTGAATATGTGAGATGCACATAATTACATATTTTCCCCCCCCACACATGATTATGTAATTATATTTGGTCCTATTTACAGGACAGAGTAACACAGCACACTGCAATTAGTAGGTGTTCAACCCATGTTTGGGTGAATGAGACCTAATGAGGATATAATGGGAGAGCCTGGTACAGTGCCTTTGTCTATGCAAACAAGATGATTCTGTGATTTGAATAATTCCCCAATGCCTTACACAAATAGGAGCCTTTAAGTGGAGATGATTCAACTTAATTCATAAAATACTTATTGAATGCATGGTATATTACAATTCATGATGATAGCCAAAATGAGAAATGCAGGAACAAACAAAAGTTTTACAAGGATGAAATACAAGTGTGCAAATTGTGAATGGAGCTGGAAGGAAAACAGCTAAACACAGCTATGGCAAAACTGCCATTTGAGGCAGGCCTTCATATAAAATTCACCAAAATATTGAGAATTTTGAATAGGAGATTTTTAAATAGAAAGTAAGTGACCTTGTGCGAAAGGAAAAGAGTTTAGTCTGGAAATAGCACTAGGAGAAGTAGAGAATGATGCCAGCCTAGTTTGTCTGGAGCATCAGTCAAGGATAAAGATGGAAAAGTGTCCTGGTGTCATGATGCAGGATGCTTGGGATGTCAGACTAAGATGTAAGAAATGAGAACATGACCTCAAATCATGTTTTCTTAATACAGTGTTCAAACAGTGACAGATTTCTAACTATTTGCCAAAACAGAACCAAATAATTTGCATTCTTTCAAACTTTGACCAAATACATTGGGTTATAGTTCTTAAATTCATTTTTGTTTAAAATAGGTATTATAAGGGAAGGGGCAGAGAGGCAGTGTTTGTCAAGTTTCCCTGAAAAGTATATTCATTACTGGATTCAAAGATAAAGTAGAAATGACTGTTTTAAAGTTCATGTGAAATACATAAATATTATATGGCCAATTGAAGAAAATTACGAAAAATAGTACTAGAAAGACCTTTCACACAACAGTTATAACCATATATTCGAAGTTAAGTGCTATCAAGTTCTACTAGACTATGGCAACTCTAAGAAGAAGGTTAGAAGGTTATGTGTATGGACCATTAATGAAATGACAGTAAATCATTTTTATCGTTTCCTAAATGATAAAAAAAGCCAAGAAAAATATGCACAAAATAAAATAAAAATAAAAAACCCATGTGGGATTTGGCATCTAAGTACTTACTTACTTACAACTGTTTTTGTCACTTTGTTGACAAAAAACATATAAATCTATTTTTTACTTGAAAAACATAAAAACCATTTTTACTTATGCATAAAAATTATACAGACTAGTGCAGTTCATTCTGGCATATTCATATATGCACATAATTTGATCAATTTTGTTCCCCCGTTCAACAGTACTTTCCTTATCTACGCTCCTTCCTCCCCTTCCCCACTCTCAATGGTCTCCCTTTCATTTTCATGAGATACCTTTCATTCCCATTTTATTCTCTCCAACTTTCACATCTGAGGGAAAACATATGGTATTTGTCTTTCTGAATATGGCTTATTCTTTTAACATGATGTGCCTTCCATACATTTTTCTGCAAATGACATAATTTTATTCTTCCATATGAATGAACAAAACTCTACCATGTATATATGACACATTTTATTCATTCATCTGTTGATGGATATCTAGGGTCCTTCCTTAACATGGCTATTGTGCATTGTGCTGCTATATATCTGGCTATGCATGCATATTTACAGTATGCTGACTTTAATCCTTTTGTAAATACCAAGGACAGATATAGCTAGATCCTATGGTGGTTCCATTCCTGGTCTTTGGACACACCTCCATATTGATTTCTATACTGGCTGTACTAATTTACATTCCCAAGAACAGTGTACAAGAATTCCTTACCCACATCTTCACCAGCATTTATGGTTGTTTGTATTGCTCCTTGCCATTCTGAAAGGAGTGAGGTGCAATCTCAGTGTGGTTTTGATGTGTACTTCCCTGATGGCTAAACATGTTCAATAAGTTTTCACATCTTTGTTGGTCATTTCTACTTCTTCTTTGGAGAAATATCCAGTTAATTTTCCCATTCGTGCTTGACGTATTTGTTTGTTCATCAGTGTTGAGATTTTTAAGTTTGTTACAAACTCTGGATGTTAATCCTGTGTTGAAAAAGTAATTGGCAAGGATTTTCCACCCATTCTGTGGTCTGTTTCTTCACACCATTCATTGCATCCTTGCTGTCCAGAAGACTTTCAGTCTGATGCCATCCCACTTATTGACTCTTGCCCTTGTTTTGTGAGCTATAGGAGTCCTATGGAGGAGTTGGTTGCCTGCATCTGCATATTAGAATGTTGACCAAATATTTCCATCTAGCAGTTGCAAAGTTTCTGTTCTTATTCCTAGCACTCTGATCCATTTTGAGTTGACTTTTGTGCAGGTTGAGAGGGATCCAGTTTCATGTTTCTATAAGTGGATATCCAGTTTTCCCAGGACCATCTGTTAAAAAGACTGTATTTTTCCAATGTAGGTTTTTGGCACCTTTGTCAGAAATCAGATGACTGTATCTGTATGGATTTGTCTGTGTATTTTCTGTGCTATTCCATTGTATTGCATGTGTGTTTTTTATGCTAGGACCATGCTGTTTTTGTTTCCATTGCTCTGTGATATAGTTTGAAATTGGATCTTTGATGCCTCTTGCTTTGCTCCTTTTGCTCAGGATTGCTTTTTTATTCTAGGTCTTTGATCTTCCACATGAATTTTAGGGCTGTGATTTTTCTAGTTCTGTGAAGGATATTATATTTGGTGTTTTGATGGGGATTGCATTGAATCTGACAATTGTTTTTGGTTTTATTGACATTTTAACAATATTAATTCTTTTTTCAATGTTCTGTACTTTACCTAGTAAAGTTTTTTAATCTCTCTGATTACATTTATTATGAAGAATTTTATTTTAATTTTTAGGCTATTGTGAATGGAATTACTTTCTTTCTCAGTGGGTTCATTATGTATAGAAAACCTATGTATTTTTTAATGTTGATTTTTAGACCCTATTATTTTGCCAAATTTGTTTATGAGAAATGTTCTGATGGAGCCTTTAGTGTCTTCTAAGTATAGGATCATAGCATGTGTGAATACCAATCATTTGACTTCTTTATTGTTTGTGTCCCTTTTATTCCTTCCTTTTGCCGAATTCCTTGACTGTTAATTTCAAGTACTATATTGGAATGAAGTGGTGAGAGTGGACATCCTTGTCCTGTTCATGGTTTTAGAGGAAATGCATTCAATTTGCACCATTTAGGATGATATTGGTTTTGGGTTTGCCAAATAGAGCCCTTGTTATTTCAGTTAAGCTCCTTTTGTCCCTAGTTCTTTCAATATTTTTGTTATCAAGAAGTTGAATGTTGTCCAAGGCTTTTTCTAAATATATTGAAATGATCATGTACTTTTTGTCTTTGATTTTATTTAGGTGGTATGTTACATTTCTGATTTGTAAATGTTGAACCATCCTTCCATCCCTGGGGTGAAGCCAATTTGATCAAGGTAGATGATCAAATTTAATTTGCAACAATTTCGTTAAGAATTTTGCATCTAATTCATAAAGAATATTGTTCTATAATTTTCTTCTCTCCATGTATCATTTTCCAGTTTTAGTATCAATGTGATACTGGCTTTATAGAATGAGTGTGGAAGTATCCCCTCCCTTTCTATTTCATGCAGTAATTTGAGGAGTACTGGTATTAGTTTTTCTTTAAAACTCTGGTGAAATGTAGTTATTAATCCTTCTGGTCCTGGGCTCTTCTTTATTGAGAGGTTTCTTACTACTGCTTAAATTTCATTGCTATTTGTTGGTCAGATTAGTTTTTCTATATCCTCTTGGTTCAATTTTGGTAGATCAGTTATTGTTTAAAAAATTATCCATTTATTCTAGATTTTCTAAATTAATGGGGTATAAATTTTCAAAATAGTCTGTAATGATATTTTGATCTTCAGTGGCATTTCTTCTAATATCCCCCTTTCTGTCTCTAATTTTATTAATTTGGATCTCTCTCTTTCAGGTATTTTGTCTATGGGTTTATTGATCTTGTTTATCTCTTCAAAGAACCAAATCTTTGTTTCATCTATTCACTTTATTTTTGTATTCTCCATTTTGTTGACCATTTTTTTAGGTGGGTTTTTTGTTGTTGTTGTTGTTGTTTTGTTTTGTTTTGTTTTTTCATTTTGTTTTTGGTACTGGAGATTGAATACAGAAGCACCAAGTCTCATTCCCAGCCTTTTATTTTATTTTACTTTATTTTATTTTTTCTTTTGAGACAGGTCTCACTAATTTGCTTCAGGCTTTGAATTTGTGATCTTCCTGCCATAGCCTCCAGAGTCGCTAGGAATTACAGTAGTGAGCCCCTGTGCCCGGCATGATATTTATTATTTTTTAATATTTGTTTATTCTTGTTTGTCTAAGTCCTTGAGATGGATGATTAGGTTATTTATTTTCTCTTTATCAGGTAAGTTATTTTCTTTCAGGTCTTGAAATATGTCATTCCTTTCCCTCCTGGCCTTTAGCACCACTGCTGAGAAATCTGCTATTACTCTAATTGGTTTGCCATTTTAAATGACCTATTATTTATCTCTTGCTGTTTTTAACATTCCTTCTTTGGTCTGAACTTTTGACATTTTAACTATAATATATTACGGGGATTTCTTTCTAGTCTTACCTATTTGGGCTTTTATATACCTCCAATTTCTGATCTGTTTTTGCGGGGAGTGGGTGGCTGGAGCTGGAACCCAGGGCCTTATGCATGCGAAGCAAGCACTCTACCAACTGAGCTATATTCCTAGCCCTGAAGGGGTTTTTTTGTTTGTTTTTGTTTTTGTACTTTTTTTTTTTTTTTAATGTAACCACTCAAAACTATAAACTATTCTCATTTTGTCCCATGGGTTCTTGTAGATTATGTTTCTATTCTTGTTTGATTCTAAGAATTTTTTGGTTCCTCCCTTGCTTTCTTCAATAATCCACTCATTCTTCAAAAGTATATTATTCAATCTCCATGTGCTTGGGCAGTTTCCATAGTTTTACTGTTGTTGATTTCTAATTTTATTTCATCACTATCAGATAAGATGCAAGGAACTATTTCAATGATTTTATATTTTCTAAGACTTGTTTTGTTGCCTAAAATATGTTCTTTTTTAGAGAAAATTTCAGTCAGCTGAAAAGAAAGTATATTCTGCTACTGTTAGATAACATCTTCTATATATGAGTGCTAAGTACATTTGATCTATGGTAAGTTTTAACTCTGTAGTATCTATGGTGTTTTTATGTCTAGATGACCTATCTATTCATTAGTGGCAGAGGTATATTGAAAACATCTACTATTATTGTATTGGGACCTATGTGAGCCCTTTTGTCAAGTAGTGTTCATTTTATAAAATTAGGTGCACTGACATTAGGGGAATAAATATTAACAATTGTTATTTCTTCTTGGATTTTTCCATTTATCTATATTTAGTGAACTTTTTTGTCTCTTCTGTCAAATTTGACTTGAAGTCTGCTTTGCCTGAAGTGAGAGTATTCACTTCTGCTTGCTTTTGGATTTTATTTGCCTCAAGTATCACTTTCTATGCTTTTGCTTATAGTCTGTGAATGACTGTGGCAAAGAGGTATATTTCTTATAGGCAATGTATACTAGAGCCCTGTTTATTAATCCCAATGGTTCAGTCTATGTCATTTAATTAGAGAATTGAGACCACTTATATTCAGTATTACTGTAGAGGGTAATGACTTACAGTTTTTAAAATTTGTAATGTTTGATTCAATCCTAATACTTACTCGCTTATCTATTCTTCTAAGGAGATTTATTCTTTTTTAAGCTCTCTACAGTGTAGGATTTCTTTAAGTATCTTCTGCAATGCTGGTTAATGGTCATGAATTTCTATAATTTATGCTTATTTTAAAAAGGTTTTGCTTTTTTTTTCCTTCAAATTCTTCAGTATTTGAATGTAGGTTGGTAGTTATTTTCTTGAGGGCTTGAAATACACCATTCCATTCCCTGCCAGCCTTTAGGGCCTCTTCTGAGGAATCTGCTATTGTTTTGATTGGTTTACAATTTAAAATGATGTACTATTTCTCTTGAAACTTAAAATTCTTTCCTTGGTCTGAACTTTTGACATTTCAACTATAATGTGTTGCAGGGAGGTTGTTTCCAATCTCAATTATTTGAGGTTTTAAATGCCTCCAATTTCTCAATGTCCATCTCACTCCCTTGGTATTGTGAACTTGTTGGACTTGATTCTGAATATGAGAAAGCTAATTTTTTTAATATTTAAAAATAATTTATCATTTGAGGTCTGTGGTGCACTCCTATAATCCCAGCAGGCCAGGAGGCTGAGGAAGGAGGATTGCAAGTTCAAATCCAGCTTCAGCAACTTAGCAACATTGTAAGTAGGTTAGCAAGACCATCTCAAAATAAAAAATAAAAGGGTTGGGATGTGCCTCAGTGATTAAGTGCCTCTGGGTTCAATCCCTGGTATGAATAAATAAATAAATAAATAATTTTAAAGAACTTAATTCATCAAGAAAAGAGTTTCCCCAAAACTTTTACAACATTCTATAAAAACATTCCCTATTTCATTGGTCATAGTACCTCCATAAGGATTTTGTTATTACCCATGATTGGAGTATGCTTGCTATTGAGGAGACTACCTGAACTCAACTCTTAACTCATACTTCAGAAATACATGATGTTTTCCTTCTCATAAAGGATTAAAACCATTATGATAGCATCATCTGTGAGGATCATAAGGTTTATAACAAGTAAGAAATGGATGAAAAAGCACTTTATGCCTTATTAAAAAATACCTTGCTCTTTGGAAGTACTTTTTAGCATCTTATCATTTGGTGATAACAATTAGTTTGGATATAAGATGCAACTTTTCCATGTAAATAACAAAAAGAATATAAATTTGTGACTGTAAGTTCAACACAACTTCCAACAAATGACTTTAGAATAACCCCTCTCTAAGAAAGATTTCAAAGTTGTTTTAGATACATCCTCATATTATTTAATAAACCAGTGATCAAAACTATATCCAGTATTAACCTATATTTATTTGAATTTTCAAATACAGCAATGTATATTTTATCTTAAAGTGAAAGTGACTTGAAATACCCACATCCTATCCATTTTAATAGAAAATAATACAGTAGCAGCCAAATATTATTGAATAGTGTTTTACTGTTGTTTAGCTTGTGTTTCATTTTCCTATTTTGCCACTTTACTGTTTTCACAATTATGATTTTGTTACCATATTCTAATTAGTTAATTGTTCTTCAAGTTGGAATATTATTAGATCTTTTCCTAAAATTTCTTAAATAGTTGAATAGGCCTGACTTTAACATAATAATGTTTCATGATTTCATAATTGTGTGAAAAAAACAAGTCATAAATCAATCAAACATGCATAGAATGTTCTCAAGTGTTTCCTTGAAATTATGCTATGAAACTCTCAGTATCTAGACCACTACCAATATTGATTACTGACTTGTACTTTCTGGTTCTTTTGTTTATGAAATAAGGGATGAAATTTTTGCAAATATGTAAAGGAAAAATTATATGAACACGTGCATTTTGAAAGTCTTTTTCACCCTCATACATATTCTATCTAAGAAAAGTCACAATTTAAGCCATGGATAGTGCATAAGTATTATGAAGGATGCCACTGAATTTCTGGAAATATAACCACACAAAGTAACTTCCCTAGGGTACTTATGGATTTATAACCTAGACATATAGGTTCATACATTTTGAGTGTATTGATCTTTACTTTGCAAATGTTTCAGCAGCATTTACTATTACTGAAATAGTGGCAACATGTTCTATTTAAGATCAAACAATCTACCCAAATCTGGCAAGATTTAGGAGAAATTTAAAACAATACTTTTCAGGGAAAATGCTAACCATCTGTAACTGTTATTATTAACACTATTCTTTTCTCTTTTTTCATCCTATATTATTTACACTTCCTGTTGTTCTCAAAGCAGTCGATCTACCATTAGCAATTAATTATAAACAAATGGCTGAAGAAGATATTTATATCTATGTCTTCTTTTTCTTCCTAAGCCAAAAAATATAGTATTTTGTTTTAATCATGTGAATTTCCTTCCCACACACAGCACTCTACCTGAGCTCAACTAGGAGAAATTCATAGCAGGAAACAAAAATGATTGCTTTTAGTAAGTATGGATATTATATAAACAACACTCTTGGTGTTCTAGTAGTAATTGGCAGATTATTCTAAATAAGGGAAAATACTGAAACATATTAATAAGAGAGGATGATTTTAATTGTTTTTCATATTATTTAAAGTAGAGACATACTTAGATACACTGAACATGAAGAAAAATTGAAACATCAGAACATACGCTGTTGTTTCATGTTACCTTTCCCTAATCACATTAGCACATCTACATTAAAGCAAGAAGTATTATACAAAATTATGGCCCCTTTTCTTAGTCCTTGTCGTGACCACAGGGATCAACCATCCAATGCCATCCACTTGTATCTCTGCCAGAACGAGTGCACAGTCACTTGTTTGGTTTTGCAGTAGAGTTGCCTCTTTGATGTGTTCAGCTACCATTTCCTTTCCATTCACTTTTATCTCCCTCCTGGCACTCATTCCTACAGCATCCTCTTCCCCAGATGGTCTCCATCCCCCTTCAGAAGCGCCCAAAATACTCCAGCTTCCTCCTCTTGATCTTTCCCCATCAACAGCCACGTTATCCCCTTAGGATTTTCATACCAACCAATTTCTATTTTATTCCTTTTTTTTTTTTTCACAGATTGTTTTCACGGGGGAAAGGGTCACAGAAAATCATAAAATCCTCAGTAAGTATTGTTCCATTATTAATCATGCTTTTCAACTATTTTCTGGAAGAGTCCTCTAGTACATTGATTACCCAGCATGTATTGATGAACTATTATTTATCAGGACAGTATTAAGCATGGGGAATTCTGACAGAAATAAAACATATTTGAATATAGAAGACAAATGAGGTCTGGGCAAGGTAGAGGGTAATAAGCACCAGAAACCCAAGAAAAGGACAATCATTGTACATATGGGGAAATATCATTACAAAGCTTGTGTATTTGAGTCTCACAGGAAGAACTGGAGTTCTTCAGAATGATCATGTGAAAAGCACACCCTAGGTAAAGGAAACTGAGTCAGGAAAGAGAGATAAAATAGAATGTTCAATGTTCAAAGAATTTTAAGTGTTGTGTATTCTTATAACGTAGTTTCTATGCACAGGTGTGGGCAGTCCAATAGGTGAGTTTAGAGAACTAGGTAGGGAGAGGAGAGGACTTTCCATGTCCTGCCAGTTGAATTTGTCTGGAAAGCAACAGAAAACCTTGAAAGGTTTTACATAGGGAAAATACATCATCAGGTCTATAGTTTGACTGAACTGTGTTGAATCAATGGTAGGGAAAACATGTGCAGAGACCTAACAGAGCAACAGTTTCATAGTTCCAGTGAGAAGTGATGAAGGTGTAAACTAAAGCAACATCAACCAATGAAGAAGAGGGAGAGTGTATATGCTAAGATTTGGACTATATAGGACCAATAACTTAGGTACATAACATTGAGAAAATGTGGGAAGCTGATAATCATCTGACTTGGCAAGTTGGGAAAGACACACCATTGCTTCTCTCTTGGACATATTGAAACTGAAGGGCCAGTTTGGTGTCTGAGTGGAATTGTTGAGAGACAAATGGGGTTTAGGAGCAACACTTTGTCTGTAGCAGTGATTTGGGCAATATAAGGTAAGATGTGACTGACAAAGTTAAATGCCTTGGAGAAGTGATCTTATAAATGAATCGTGACTATTGATTGGTAACTAGAAAAACGAAGAAGAAAAGTAAAACAATACTATGAATTATCACTCTTAGATTTGAACAGAGAGTGAAAGAAGACAATGATTAGTGTGATCCAATTTTTTTAAGATGCAATACTGTTCAATATATCATTAATAGAAAGAATCAGTGAGTTTAATGGAGGACAAGGACATACAAAATAATTTTATAAAATGAGTGATAGGAAAGAAACAAAAACACAGGACTATGAGAACATTTGTAGACTACTTTTATCTATCATTCTATGAATATTTTAACTCTAAACTTACTAAATAATAACTTTTAGGTCACATCTTGTTTTTACAAAAATTCCATGTATGTATTATTAAAAGACCCACCACAGTGATTAAATGACTGTTTTCTGAAACTATTTCTTAGTGTTAAAATAGAGATAGACAAGAAATACTGCGGAACTTAACCCAGAATTCTACCAGTAGAAGCTAAACCCTGTAGAAGTTCCCTGACACACCAAAGTCAACCAGAACATCAGAGACAGAGATAGAGCAAATTCATTATTATAGTGGATTTGTGATCATGCCATCTTCAACATTGTGTTAAGTATCAAATTCAGCTGGGAGGAAAAATTTGTTCCAATTTGAATTTATCACAGGGACCCTAATAATTGACACCATTTTTGTTAGTATGTATCACTATATTTTATGTAAATAGACACTTTTCAGAAGGTCAAGTTAGTTTTATTAGTTAATAAGTATTAAATATGTATTTCCTTTCATAATAATAATTATGATAATTTTATTATTTCCCCTCAGAAATACAAAAATATATTTAGATTGACCGTCTGTCAGTCAAAGCAGTCAAGGGGTGACGCAAGTATTTTGGCTGTTGCTATTCTATTCTTTTTCTGTTTTTGTTTTCCCAGTGGTGGGAGCAAGGAGAAGAAAAAAATCTTAAATTTAACTTTCCTTCTTAACTAAGCAAAAACAAAGCTTTAGTTTTCAGCCTCAATTCACTTCAAATCTTTTACTGTGATCCCACTGGCAGTGTCACTTCAAAACCACAGCACAATGCAGTATGCAGTTTTCCATTGTCAGTAAAACAAAAGCTTTATTGAATAAATATGTGTGAAAATGCTGCAGACAAAAACATCTCCACAGGCAGCACCTGATTGGCTTGCAGCAACACTCTCCATTGTCATATCAGAGCTCAGCAAGTAATGTCCCAGCATATCAGGCCAATGCTCCTGTCAAAGGCGCTTGTCTTTTAAAAGAAGGAATCAAACAAAGAAAATTAGGGTAAATGTTTCCCTAGCCAAACTGGGGAGTCAATTATACTTCTCAATTATCAGAAGATAACAACACAGACTACAAAGGAATATATTTACATGATGCCTCTCCTTTCACTCTGCACACTTTTTAAAATATAATTTTTGAAGGTAATGCCACTCTTCGTAAAATCTCCAGTTGCCAGAGCTGTAGTTTTACTTTTAACTAAGGAACAAAACAGTTGCATCTGTTTAACTACATTTTTTATGAACACTCAGTCTCTACCTACTAGAGAATTATAGACTTCTCTCCTTTGTTCTGCACCCTTGTAGCTCAGCACACTTTGCCATATCCTATAGCTAAAAAATTACTGCAGCCATACAAAACCACTGTGGTAGCAAAGTCAGAGCCAACACCACTGTGGGAAGGTCTCTGTAATTCCTTATTTTCTCTAATTTTTCCTCAGCTTATAGGGCAGTTATTCTCATAACTGTTCAGGGCACTAAATTCTAGAATCTCACTAATTAGAATTAGTTTTGGTTCCTTCCACCCTAAAAGTGGTTGTGCTAGCAGCCAAGCCACTGGCTCATACACTTAGAGTGGTTTCTAACTGCCTCTATGATGATTTTGCCAGCAACACTATCCAAAGAGTTCCATGTAAGCACAATTTGAATTTCTGTCTTTCAGGGTTCTGTGTCTCCTTACTTTCTATAACCTCATATTTTAAATTACTTGAAAAGTAGCTTCAAAAATTATCTGAAATAGAAACAATTTAATATAAATGAATACTTTTTCCTCCAGCAAGTTATCTAACAAGAATTTTAAATTGCGAAAGCTAACTTTGTAAAGGTTACTCTAAAAGTGCTTCATGCATGGTTATTTCCAACTCATTAAACATCTTTAGAAAAATATACAAATGCCTTCAAAGCAGTGGCTTAAAAGAATCCATCCAGGCTTTTGAGGTAAGAGCAAATGAGTGGGCCATTATAAAAAGTGAAAAAAGCTAAGTGCTATTAACTATGATCAGGTGTTTAATCTGCAAGAGATAACACATTTCTAGAAATGTAGACTTGGCTACAAATCTTAGGGTTCAAGGAAGGTACATTCACATTTATCCACTAATTCAGTCAGTCATTTATGTTTTAATGATTATTTATTGATTTATCTACAATGTGCCAATCGCTACACTGAGAGCTAGAAAGATAACAGGTAAATATTCTGCCTCCCTGGAGTTTATGTTCTAGTTAGGGGTAAAAACAATGAAGAGTGCACATATAAAACAAAAATACATGGAAGGAAAATAAAGTGCACTCATGTGGCTTAAAAGTACAATTTTATAGATGATCAGAGAAGATCTCTTGGAAGAAGTAGGCTTTGTTAGAAACTTGGATGAAGAGTATCAGTGGTGAAACTTCAAGATGAAAATCTTATAGCAGGAGAACCAAAGATGCCATACCTAAGCAGTATGTGGGCTTAGAATGTTTGCAGAAGAGTAAAGATTTCAGAGGAAGAAGAAAAAAGATAGAAGGAAATCATTTTGAACAAGGAAAAGGATGTCAAGAGTCTTAAAGGAATTTGATGTTATACTAAGTAGTAGAACACTCTGGAGGACTGTGAGCAGGACATGATTTGACACCCACGTATGCACAAGCTCTCCAAACACAGAGATTTGTTGGCAACCCATTTTCTCAGTGAGTTGACTTTCTTATAACAGTGTTACATTACCACAGGGTGAAAAAGCTAGGAGTAGAACTCATATGCCAAGTTCAAGGTTGTTCC
This sequence comes from Sciurus vulgaris, assembly GCF_902686455.1. NCBI lineage: Eukaryota > Metazoa > Chordata > Mammalia > Rodentia > Sciuridae > Sciurus > Sciurus vulgaris. The sequence goes on along the minus strand of NC_136463.1, from coordinate 100,167,233 downwards.
CATACACAAAAGGTATTTGTTCGTTCATCTCCCACCTCCTTCTACATCTCGCTCACCAGAAGCTACAGTAAATTGTGCAGAAAGGAGGAGAACAGGAAGTCCCAGACATAAGAAATTCAATGCTTAAAGAGAGTTGAGAGGGAATAGATATAGTTTAATGCTTTTCTAAGACAGAGTTAGGACATTTTCAGTAGGTCATATGCAAACACCTTGCAAAATCCTGGACAAGAAAACACATCCTTGACATAACTAGTTGCTTGATTAAGAGAGGAGGAGGAAAAATAGAAAGAATTAGAATATTTCTTATCACATGGAAAATAATATGCATAATTCTCCAAGAAAAAGTCTTTCAAGACTTCACAGAAATGAATGTAACATGTATTTTATCGCATATGCTTCAATCTTAAGTAGTTGTCATATTTTTGTGGACAGCTTATATTTGGAAATGAAAAAACTAACTTTCTTATGGAAATAATATGCATAAAGATCTTCTAAGACTAGAAAACTATCATTTTAGTTTAGTATATATTAAGCACAAATTATTTCCTTTATATACCCTGTTAGATACTGAGGGTACAATAATGTATCAGATACTAGTCCTCTACAGGTGGCATCTAATATTCATTATTTTTAGAAGGTAAAGTTATTTTTTAAATATTAATGTGAGAAAAACAGAAGAAATGACTTTATTTTGAATAAGTCAATGACTTTATTCACCTTTCCCCTTTCCCTCCTACTCCAAATTCCTCATCCCTGAAACATTTAACTGAAGCCCACTTGGGCACTTTTTCTTTTCTGCTCTTGAAATTCTCCCACCCATTCCTTTAGCAATGTGAACTCCTCTCCAATGATGCCCTTCCCCCTCAGAAACAAAGCCTCCCCAATGATGTCCTACCCCCCGCAAAAAAAAACAGCAAAATGGATGAAGGAATTCTCTGAAGTAGATGGCTAACTCTGACTGAAATTGTTCCATCATTCTTTATTAGACAGAAAGCTCAATCTAATGTCTCAAGGCAGCCTCTGTCCGGAAGAGAAGAGTTCCCCAGGTCAGTGGTCCTGAAACTGCTCTTAGAATCAGACAGGGCATGAAGATACCTCATTAGGTGCATCAGAGGCCAGAGAGAGTAGATCAGCCACAGACAGCAAAGCAGCTACCCTAGTGGAAGCCAGAAAACCAGACTAGTGATATCCACAGAGCAACCTATGATTTAAAGTTTTAAATCAGGAACATCAACATGATAGCAAATTAGGAGACCCCAGGCTCTCACCTCTCCATAGAAACACTAAATAAACAACTACAAACTAACTAAATACAATTATAGGAGTTCTGGAAATAAATAAAGTATCTACAACAACTAAGCAAACACCCAATCAAAGAAAAGCTGCATTTGAAATAGTAGGAAATTTTATCACATTTTCAGTCATTTTTTCCCAACCCAATTTAAGAGAAGCAATATCCCAGTCAATTCCTGGTTGACTTCCATGAACTGGAGGAGAAAGAATGAGCCAAATTTTCAATATTCTGTGGGTGACCAGGAGGTCTGGTCTATGTGTCATCTAATTCAGAGCTCAAATAAACAAACAAAAAAAGTTATTCTTGGGCTTGGAAAAACTGCAAGAAGAAGGAATGATTTGGGTGAACCAAAAGGGCACTATAGACCAATTGATGACTGGGTGCAAGAGATAAAAGTGAGGAAAAATAGAACTGGTAAGGTCTCAGTTGAAAGCAAAGGTGAGAATTCCAGGAAAATTAAGACATTTAAATGCAGCCAAATATAATAGGAAATTACAGGGAGATGGGACCAATAAAGATACATACACAGAAAAGATCTAAAAATACTTTAAATCTCCAACCTGAGCAGATTACTGAAGGATTTCCTCCTGGCATTGAGCCAATCTGCAAACATTGAGAGATGTTTTTTAAATGACCAATTTCTATAAAAAAAATCACAAGGAATATACGAAGAAAAAGATTACAGACTCTAAGAAACACAATAAACCTCCAAAAACTTCCCTTGTAGAAATAGAGATTTCAGACTTACTAGACAAAGACTACTAAGAAAAATTGTCTTAAATATGCCCAAACACCTTAAAAAAGAACTAAAGGAAATCATGAAAATCATATTTGAACATAATGAAAATATCAACAAATCAAACATAAATTCTGGATGTGTGAAATATAATAACTGAATCGAAAGAATCCTGAGAAGGTTCAACAGCTTTCTCACAGTAAACAGAAGAATCAATAAATATGACAGTAGTTCTTTTAAATTATCAAGAAGCTAAAATAAAAAATAAAAATAAAGAAAAGTGAACAGAGAGTAAAGGACACTATCAAGCCAACAAATATATGCATTATGACATTTCCAAAGGAATATTGAGAGAAAAAGGGAAGTGAGCTTATTTAAGAAAAATTGGTCAAAATCTTTCCTAATTTTTAGAAAGATAAGGCTATAACAATATAATAAGCTCAATGAATTCCAATAAAGATAAATTTAGAGAAAACACAAGACATATTCTAATTAAACTTTCAAAAGACACACACACACACACACACACACACACACACACACACACACACAAAAGGATTATGAAGGTAGCAAGATAAAATGTGACTCGTCACATATGAGGGACTTTCATAAGATTTCCGGTAACTTTCTCAGCAGAAACTTGCAGGCCAAAAGCAGCGGTAAGATACAGGAAAAGGGCTGAATAAAAAAAAATTTTGTCAACCAAGAATTTTTTATTTGACCAAACTGTTCTCAAATGTGAAGGAGAAATTAAGACATTTCCAGGAAAATAAAACCTGAGAAACTTCATTACCACTATAAGAAACACCAAAGGGAATCCTTCAAGTTGGAATAAAAGAATGTTAGAGAATAAATTTTAAAAATCATATGAAAATATAAGAAAGTTCTCTGGTAAAGGAAACACATAGAAAAATATGAAAACCTTTACAGATCAAGGTCAATGACCGTGTGTGTCCTTTCGTGATAAAGTAGAATGAACATCACCTCTTCACAGAGTTATAAACAACATTAAAATTATAAATCATATGAAAGTGGCCTCACATAAAATTATTCCTCTAAAATTTCCTAATGCTCAAGAAGCAACAGAAAATGAGAGTTGATAATGCAAAGCTGCTACTGTAAAGGTAATTTCTAAACAATGAAATTTGAACATGCCAGTATTGATATTAATAAAGAAGCCTACATTGAATTCCCCATTTGTGATGAGAACATAAAAAATGATGAAGTAGGAATGCTTTTGTTAAAACAAAACTTCACATTGTAAGTAATGAAAGAACTGGGTGATGTTCCAGGGGGAAAAAAATGTTCACAATGTTCTTTGAAAATGATCAAACTAGAAATAGTATTTGAAAATGAAGGGGAGTATGTTTGGTTTTAGTTTATTTCAATCTCCTCAATATTTCTCCAACTAACATAGATCCAGAAAATATTTTTCAAACACTGAAAAAGTTTTAAAAACAGAATTGCAAGGCAACTATATTGACACACCTTGCCCACTTAAATATTAAATATCTCATAATTTCACTGAATTTTAATTTGTCTTTTTAAATAATACTTTATTATAACAGTTTAATCCACGATGTAAGAGCAAGAATACATCTACCTTACTTAAAGTTTTATAAATTTATTTTTTCTTGAACTTTATATGCTTAAAAATGATTATAGTTGGAAATAATGTTGATTGGCTTTATAAACAAAATTGTGTTAAAATTTATTTTTATTGATTTTTAAGTTTTGAATACTGATAATTTTGTTTTATAAAGCCCTAATAAGCAAAATAAGTCTTAGCATCTGGTCTTTTTTGTTGTTGTTGTTGTTGTTGTTGTTGTTCTAAAATTATAATTGCTATATCAAGAAAATGAAAGAACCAGATATATGAGATGATTTCTCTATATAGGTTGAGGGTTCTGAGATATGCTTGGAGTCATATGAAGATGTAAAAATGCAGGGGCATTTTACTGTATTAGTAGTCTTGAGGCACTTTTACTTTGTGACATTCTAACTATGTCATAGATGGTATATTAAAATAATACCATTCACCATAAATGGCTAATTTATAGATAATGACTGGGACATATTCTGAGAAATGTATTGTCAAATGATTTCATCCTCATTGTTATGGTTTGGATGTGAGGTGTCCTCCAAAAGCTAATGTGTGACACAATGCAAGAAGGTTTAGGTGAGAAATGATTGGGTTATTAGAGTCTTACCCCAATCAGTGAATTAATCCCATCATGATTAACTGAGTAGGTAACTGAAGTCAGGCAGGGTTTGACTGGACTAAGTGGGTCATTATGGGGTTGCCTTTGGGTAAATATTTTTGTGTCTAGCAAGTGGAGACACTCTCAGCTTTCTGATCATCATGTGAGCTGCTTCCCTCCACTATGCTCTTCCTCCATGATGTTCTCCTCACCTTGAGCCCCAAGGAAGAGAGCCATCTGTCTATGGACTGAGACCTCTGAAACCATGAGCCACCAAATAAACTTTTCCTCCTCTAATTGTGCTTGTCAGATCTTTGAGTTCCAGCAGCAAAAAAAGCTGACTAAAACACTCATGCAAGCATTATGAAGTGTACTTTCACAAACCTAAATGGGATAGCCTGGACTGCTAAGCTCTGTGGCATAGCCTATTGCTCTTAGGATACAAACATAAAAAGCATGTTGCTATGCTGAATATTTTAAGCAACTGTACCACAATGGTAAGTGTCTGCATACCTAAACATAGATCATCTTCAGGAAAAAAAAAAAAAAAAAACACCAGGCAATAGGAATTTTTTTAAATTCTGTTTTAAACTCTATTTTAACCTCATGTGGCCACTGCTGTACATGCTGTCATTGACTGAAGTGTCCTTAAATGGAGCATGGTAGTATATGATCCTGGAGTTGCAAATGCAGTGAACTAACATGATGATTTGTAAATTCTGAAAGTATTTAAACATTCTTTTTTTTTTTTTCCCCCTTTATTACTCTTTCTAGTCGCTAGTATTTATATTAGGCCTTGATTTACCCTATCAGTTTTTTGGGATGACTATATTATCTAGAGGATTGTGGACCACAACTAAAATGACCTTGGGAGTTATTCTTAGAGAAGGAAATACTGACGTTTGCTCCTCAGGGTTTAGCCATTGAATGGTGAGTCAAGAAGTTTAAGCATGTTGTTCCATGTGAGAGGAAGAGAATAAACAAAGACACCAAGTGACATAAAGCAACGTGCACACAGTTAAAGCAGAAGCTATTTTCTTTTACTAAAAGGTAATGTATGAGGCAAGGGAAATGGAGATCAAGATGGAAATGCACCTGGGAAAGGACTGAGAAAAGCTCTATAAGGGAAGCCCTACCCTTCATTCTGGGAAGGACAGGGACAAATCACATTTTGTATGGATCTTCTGGGCAACCAAATTCAGTTGAATATAGGGAAACAAACCAGAAGGTAAAAACATGACTTAAAATAATTTATAATAAGTCTCTGTTAACCCTCTAGGTCTTTTCTCTGTGCCTATAATATCTACTGGTTAAGTAACCATGGGGAGAATATTTAGAGACTGCCATATCTATGGACAATGGTCTCTAAATAAGAGTGCCTATAGTGTATTTTTTTTTCAAGAACACAAGACAATTTATTTGAGGAGAAAAGAAACAAAAATTCTATTTCTAATTATCTTTAGGTCATTCTTCAACGTTCTTATATTTTGGTATGCATTTTATAATGTATATAATACACCATACAGTAATTCATTCATAAATGATATGAACTAGACATGAAGAATCAAAAGTGTTTATTAATAGAGATGCTGAAAAACAAAAACTCAGAATCTGCATTGTTCTGGGTAAGAGTGACCAAGGTGTGTTCTAGGTGGTGATTTCATTGATGGAGGAACATGGATGGAATTTTCAAATATTTAGGAGTCCATATCATCAGGGTTTGATGGTTGTTTGGTCATAATGATTAAAGTCATCAAATATATGCATATAAACATTCCTGTATGCAGTCAGAAAGCAAAAGTAGAAGTTAATCTAGGGTTATGTGGTAAGGCAGCTTTGTAAAAGACGAATTTGGTTAGTGGAAGGCAGATATATTCTAGTAGCAAATTAAAAGCAGATGGGAAAAGATCATGAAAATGCTTTCTGCTGTAAATCAAAAGTACTTTAAAATATATGGAAACAAGAAAAATGCTCTTGAACTGTAGCATAAAGCATTTGGGTTAGCTCACAGAAAGAACTTTGTTAATAGTCACAGTTCAAAACTCTGTATGAACAAAGAAGATCATCATTTCCGTTTGCTGTTCTTTAAAGTTTCATCCTGTGTCCATGCAGAGAACACACCAAAACATCATCTTTTGTTTGGTGTTTTTCTCAGTCGTCAAGAAGTTTACACGGTGGGTTTAATTCCCCCTAAATCAGCATCTTCCTTAGTAGGGCTTATCACTCATGAGCATCTAAATTAATTCTTTGATAAATCAGGCTTATATACCACAAGAAGCAGAAGATTATAGATACTTAGGAAGAACATGTTTTCACTATTGCAGAATAGAGGACTAGAGATTTTGCAGAAATCACACATGCCTTTTGATCCACTTATCAAAAAAACCAGTTTCTGTGGGAATCAGGATACTCTTTCCAAGTAACATTAAATGCTCTGATATCATCAGAGTGAAAACTATAGGCTCACTCTGTTGTGACTAGTAGAGATGGCTGCCTGTGCTATGACTCAGGGATAACAAAAGCAGCTACACACCCCAAAATATTCCCCAGTAGTTAGCTCTTACATCACTTAAAATTCTCATTACCTAGGATACTTTGGTTAGAAAACACAAGCAAGGCCCTCATCTTCTGGAGGTCACTGTTAAACCTACTCCGAAGGAGAAGAATGGTTTGGGGAATTGCCTTTAACCTTATCCTTTGACATATCAATATGGATAACTTATTCCAAGCAGCCAGTTATAACCTTAGGAGGCACAGAAGCCCAGCCTTAGGGAGATAAGATATAGGTGATAGGCAAGCTAAGAAAAATCTTTTGCCTCCTGTTTCACAGCTGCCACCAGAATAGGCCTTTGGCAAATGATTGTAAACTTTTCAATCAGGATATTCTGAGCCTACAAAGACTGTATGATAAGACTATATAAAGATGTGTTTACATTGTAGAAACATAACTGAGAACACAGCTTTCTTGTACCTTGTTTGTATTTTCAAATAATTCAAGACTACTTTAATTCCTTTTAATATTATTTTAGTAGGATAACAAATAAAATGAAGCACCTACAGGGCAGAGTCCAGTAGGTTAATTTAATTTCCCTTGATACTGTGATCCCAAAAAGTTATCTAAATAAGTTTATATTTGGTAAAATATATGTTGTTATTAAAATACTTATTGGGGAACTTGCAATCTATATAAATAGATAACATTCATTTTGTAAGAAGCTTATTAATTCTTGATACCACATGTAGATGCCTAACTGCACTATAAACTCACTACCTTTTCTCATTTCATTCTCTCAAAACAATGTAAAAACCAAAACACTGGGGCTCAAAAAGTAAAAGAAACACAAACAAGTTGACAAAAATTGGAAGCTAGAATCTTAACCTGGATCTGAAAGTTCAAAGAACATGCTTAGATGCAATATGAACTTTTTCATTTGTACATAATACCTTTTTTGTATTAAAAACATGTAATATGAGAGGTGAAAGCACACAAAAAATGATAAAATTGTATATAGCTACTGCCTTAATCTTCTGTAATTAGCCTATGATCTCCTTAAAGATATACAAGCATGTAGTCATATTAAATAAATACACATGTATAGAAATTGTAAGTCTGAATTTAGGAAACAATGAAATACACAATAGTGCTAAGGAATTTGAAGAATTTACCTGTTTACCTCTGTAAACCTCTTCTATGACATGAAGCACAGCATATTTAGTTCACTGACAAGGGATGGGTTGGCAGTGGACCTGAGGGCATGGAGGAGCAGAGTTTCATTTTGGTGGTATGTGGAATCTCTATCAAATGAAGTTGAATTTCCAATATTCAAACATATTACCAACTGTGTTGGCAGATTTTTTTTTTTTTTTTTTTTTTTTTTTTTTTTTTTTTTTTGAGAGGCAGATAGTGAGCCAGGAATTGACATGCAAGATTTGGGGGAGTAAACTCCTCTGGTAGGTAAAAGAGAAGGGAACAGGAGTAGGCAGAAAGAGCTTTCGGATCACGATTCTGATCTGGTATCTGTGAAAAGATAGGGAATAAGAAGGGTTGGGTAAGAATGATCTAAGATCACAACTCAGTTCCAAGAAATTCTCAGTCAGGTCAAAGGGAGAAGCCATAACATTCATACGAGCCCGACAACACTAGCCCCCACCATGTTTCACCATTAGGGAGCAATCAGAGGAATCATGGCCTCAGAGTGCACAGGGATGCCATCTGAAGTTATGGGGTCAACTCTGTCCATACTGAAGGTTTTCTTGAAAGACATCTGCGCTGCATGTTACTGTGTCTGTGACTTAGTCAGCAATTTCATTACTATGACTAAAATACCCAATCAGAACAATTGTTGAGGAGGCAAAGTTTATTTAGGGGCTTATAGTTTCAGAGTTCTCAATCAATAGACAGCAGACTCCATCCCTCGGGGCTCAAGGTGAGAGTAAACATCATGGAGGAAGAGTGTGGTGGAGGGAAACAGCTAGAATGATGCAGAGAGAGAGAGAGAGAGACTCCACTCTCCAGATACAAACTATATACCCCATAGCCACGTCCCCAATGAACCACTTCCTTCAGCCACATCCCGCCTGCCTCTAGTTACCACCCACCAGGGATTAATTCACTGATTAGGTTAAGGCTAAAACCCAATCATTTCTCCTCCAAACCTTCTCAAATTGTCTCACACATGAGCTTTTGGGAGACATCACATCTAAACCATAACAGGCTGCCTCGTCTAAAACCAACATGCAACAAAAGTCTAGATAATGATGTCATCATACTGTGTCAGACTAGTTTACAGTTTCTATAAAGTAGACAGGTGTACAAGATCTCTTTCCAGTCAACCAAGGCCAGCTCCCTCAACCTGCTATGATATTTAGTGGGTGTTTTAACCATGAAAAATGTCCTGTTTGTTTTTCCTTTGCAAATGCATCATTGGAAAAGCATCAAAGTCTTTGCTAGTAATCAAAAGATCTTTTAGTGGCAAAATTGGATGTGATTGCTATAACAAAAGTTCATAAAGGAATAAACAAAGGAAAACAAACATTACAGGAATGCTAGTGCTTGCTTGCCAAGAGGGTAATTGAGCATTTTATTGGCTGACCCATACCTTAGGGGATCACCTTGCTCAGCACTATATGAGGTTGGCCTAGTATTTTGTCACTCATTATCACATGCAACAGCAAACTTTCATTGATTTTCTATTGATTACATAGCCATTCTCTGGACTTGTGAATTCAATGAGGTATGAGAAAGATTGTCAGATGGTGGTGACAAAAACCTTAATGCCAGCAACCCAGAAAACTGAGACAGGAGGATCTCAAGTTCAAGGTTAACTTTAGCAACTTAGCAAGACCAAGTCTCAAAATAAAAATAAAAATAAAAAATACTGGGATGCATCTCAGTGATAAATCACCCCTGGGTTCAGTCTTCAGCACCAGAAGGAAAGGAAAGAAAGAAGGAAGGAAAGACCCTCATCCTAGATACTAGACAAATTAACCACCCACATTTGTAAAGAGTTTTATAGTTTACAGGGCACATCCAATACTTTATTTTGAATACTGGAAACTTGTCAAACAAGATTTATGCATATCATATCTATAGGAGAGCTAAATTTTATTAATCAATCAGTGCCAGACAATATGCTCAAGTTTATATAGTGAGTATCCTACACAACTATACAGGAGCCTCATGAGGTATCATTATCTCCCATTTCACAGTTGAGGAAACTGATAACTAATCAATTTAAATGACACCCAAGATCACACAGCTAGCAAGGAAAAAAATAAGAAACTGAACAAATTTTGGGTAAATAAAAACTGTTTATGGCCAATCTTCTGCTACATTAAGTGATACCTAATAGTAAAAGCTAAATAGATGACATAGATTAAGTGATTACTTCTAATAATTTAAAGCACCAGGAATTCATAGTACTGAGTCTTAAGTAGTTAAGACTTAAGTAGTCTTAAGACTTAAGGTCTTTTAGGAACCCAATAATATCTCTCATATCAATAACGAAGTAAAGGAAGAATTTAATGCATTCATAACAGTGGTCAGTCTATAAAATCAGAGATATGATGAGAGGTTTTCTTCAATCTATGGGGTCAGTTTAAACAAAAAAAAAAAAAAAAAAAAAAGAGAAGGAAAGCCATGAGTTAAATGCAAATATAAATAATGAATGAATGTTAATAATTACATAATCTGGTATTCAACTACCACTTATTTAAAAATTTCCAATTCTCTCTCTCTCTCTCTCTCTCTCTCTCTCTCTCTCTCTCTCTCTCTCTCTCTCACACACACACACACACACACACACACTCTTACTGATGTGCATGCATTTATAGAAAATATCAATTATTCCCCAAATCCCATGATCTGGAGTGTATTGTGCTTGTGCTGTCAAGCATGTGTGGAATATTCAAAGAGGGATTGAGTAACCTGTAAATTGATCAAACTGTAAATAAATTGTTTGTGACAAAACTCAGATCTGTCTCCACCCCAAAACAATACTCTTTCTACTGTGCGTCAGCATTTCTTTTCCAAAGTAATTTGTAAGTTCTCAATCACTTCACAGGATAGCAAGTCAATGCTCACATTGGACTATTCAGTAAATAACATGAAACTCCTACAGAGAAATTGATGCTGTGTGACTATCCAGTGACTATCATGTTTGTCTCAAATATTCCAATAGAAGCTACCATATAACAAAATCAAAATTTCTTCAGATCTTAGCTCAGAAAAATATTACTTAAATCTCTAGAAAGGTCATCACAATCATGTTTCTCCTGTAATTCACTTCCTTCCCAAATAAGAAATTAAGTTTTTTACCATGAAATATTTAGTAGGATGTCCCTAAAGAAACTATCAGAATTCAAGTCCCTTAGTTCTTGACAAATTGAAGAGATGTAAAATCTTTATACATGAATTGACCCATTGTTTTCGTTCAACTATCTTGGTTTATTGAAGTATGACTAAATATATGCAGTGAATTCGATTCAACAAATATTTACCAAGCACCTACTACATAATAGCTATTGTCAACTAATTGGGACATGGGAGAGGTTCAGTGATTCATATAGCATTGCCCTGACCTTAAAGAACTTTTCAGTTTTATAGGGAAGAAAAGTCATTTACACTGAAAAAAAGAGAATGAAGAATTTGAAATGTGTCCAAACCTCAGTACACAAAAAGCATTATAAGAGCAAATAAACATCCTCAACTAATATAAGAAACTGTGGTGTATTTATACACAATGGAATATTATTCAACCATAAAAAAGAATAATATTACTGCATTTGCAGATAAATGGATGGAATTGGAGACTATCATGCTAAGTGAAATAAACCAATCCCAAAAAACCAAACACCAAATGTTTTCCCTGATAAGTGGATGACACAGTGGGGGGGGGGGGGGGGGCTGGTGAAGAGTGAAAGAAGAATGGAGGAACTTCAGATTACATAGAAGGAAATGAAGGGAGGGGGTATGAAAAATGGTGGAATGAGACAGACATCATTACCCTATGTACACATATGATTACACAAATGGTATGAATCTACATCATGTACAATCATAGAAACAAAAAGATTTACCCCATTTGTGTACAATGAATCAAAATGCAGTCTGTACAAATAAAAATAACTTTTAAAAATGAAAAAAAAGAAACACTTTTTTAACCATAAAAAGACTAGAAAGTTTCAGAGATTTTTATTCTAACTCCTGACACCAAATCTATATTAATTTTCTATTACAGCCTAATAAATAGCCCCCAAATTTTGATTGATACAACATATGTCATATTATTGATTTCTGTCACACATCCAGGTGCAGTTTAGTTGGATACTTGAGGCTCAAAGTCTCTCCCAAATTATCTATCATGGTTTCTTCTGAGCTGTGCTGTCTTCTGAAATGCCACTGGAGGAAGATCTGCCTCCAATTACATGGTGCTGGCAGGATTTAGTTCTCAGGCTCTTTATTGAGGGCTGCAGCTCCTCACTGACCATTGGCTTAAGGTCTCCCTTGGCTACTGGCCATGTGGGCCTTTGTGTAGCATAGCTCCCAACATGATAACTGGTTTCCCTTGGTGCAATAACAAAAGACAGAAAGAATAAGAACTAAGTCACAGTCTGTAATTTGATTCCAGGAGTGCTATTGATCCCTATTGCTGTATTTTTGTCATTAGAAATGAGTCAGCCAGTCCAGCTCATACTCAAGTGGGGAGATCACACACAGTACGGATACCAAGTAGCAAGATCAATGGGTTATCTGAGAGGCCACAGCCCAGAGTTTGTTTTGAAGGATAGGTGGAATTTCACCTGATGGAAATGCAAAGAGTTGGAGAGTGCAGCTTTCAGGAAAAGAATGAGCACAGATGCAGAGGTGGAGAACCAGGGGCTTGCTTGAGAAGAGCAAGTGTTACCCAGCCTGGTGGAAACATGAATGCACCATGACTATTAGAAAACAAGTCTTTGAAGTAGGTCAAGGTTAAATGGTGTCATGCTGACAAGTTAGAGCTTTATTATTTTAGATTTGGGGAATTGTTGTTTTTTAAAACATATCAGTAACAAGATCAGAAGTTTGCTTCAAGGAAATGAATCTGAAAGTCATCTGAAAGGTAGACTTGAAGTACAAGACTTTACCAAGGCAAAGAGTCTTTTAAGGTGGCTATCCTCAAAGACAAATGCACAGCTACCATTAAGACCCAAACCAGAGCAGCGGCAATGAAGGAGAGGGGCGGGGAGTCTATAAAATAGCATACTTTGTGCCCTTCTGCATGTTCCTATAAATGAAATTTCTCCAACTTCTGATTCTCAAAATACCTAATATTATATGGATTTTCAAAGGTTTTTCAGTTTCTATTATTCTTTCCCCTAACTCTTTCATGCCCTGCTTCAGGGCAACTGTTACCTATTGAATGTCATGCTAGCAAAAACATTTGATCTGAACCTTGCCCATTTGCCCCAGCTGCCTCAAAGAAGGGAACATATGACCTGTCTTTGATCACGCTTTTTTCCTAAAATGAAAACATCCTCCAATATGTGATTCGTATAAAAGGTGAGTGTTAAAATTCTAGGATAAACCACATTTAAGCCCAGGGACTCTGTTAAAGTTAATGAAAACATATTGGGATGAGGGAAGCTGTTGCAAGATTTGGTGGATGTTTAATTCTTTTGCAAACATCAGAAAACCTGTCCAGCCTCAATATAGACAAAAGCTGGAATGAGTGCTCAATTAGTAGCAGTTTCTCAGCATTTTGTCCAATTATCTAATAAAGAAAACGAGAACCTCGGTACATAAATTTGCTCCATTATGGAAACAACCTTCAGTGAGTAAGCCAGTCAGCTTTATTATTCAAATCATCAATGTGATGCTTTTAAGATGAAACAAAGGCGGCTCTTTAATGATAAATATTACAATACAGCTACTTTCCACATATGTCTCCACACACACACTGTGAACCATTCTCTACAGCATAAATAAGAGACAACCAAGTGACAATTCGGATAGAAGAAAAATAGACACAGTCCAAAACAGAACAGATTATCCAGTTACCACTCTGACATTATTGCCGCTTTTAGGGAACAGCTGACTTCAGTCATCAGTTTCCATCATCTGTTCTATTTTCTTGTGCAGACTTTTGCTATGGAACTTTTCACAGAAGATGCTGGGTAAAAAATCAGAAAAAGATGAAAGTCTAGGAAAAAAATCCTTCAAATTAGCTCCCCATCTCCCTTTAATTGCAAGAGAGGAGGCAACACTTAGGAGCGTCCATCCCTTGACAGATCATTCAGCAGCAGAGAGGTGGGAATCTCAGGAATCAGCAAGGTCACTGCCAGATTCACCCCAGTCTGAGTCTCCTGGAGTGCTGCAGTCTCACAGCAAAAGGATGAAGGCGTAGGAACAGCTCAGGAGATAAGCTGCTCTGACTGAAGTCAGGGTCAAGGCTTCTGGAAATGTAAAAGCAGACATGTATCAGCAGAAGCATTACCATCAGCACTGCTCACGGATGTCTTGTATGGGCCTCCTTACGTTTGGGCACTTCTATTTTTCCTCTTAAACACAAAGAACAAGTTGTCTACACATTCCAGCAGCATTCCTTAGCCAGATTTAAACAAATACCTTCTGCAGAACCCCTACCACCTTTGCAGATGCCTGGCTTCCACCTCTGATACCTATTTTGCCATTTCTCTTTGTTTCACACCCAGTGCCTCTTCATATTCTAGACCTTATACATAGTGGGCACCAGGTATTCACTTTAAGCAGCACCTAGGGGAAGACCTTCTTCTTCCTTACCAATATCCTGCTACTTCTCCCAAGACCTTTGGGATCTACTGTGTGCCAGACAATAGCCCTCCCCACTCCAACATTTTTATATATTTGCCTTCTTTAACTTAAAAATGCCTCCCTAAACACATTTCAAGGAACACTACCCTGAACAACAAATACTGGAAAAATCATAAAGTCACTTAAACTGTTGTTACTCTCACAACTCATCTGGAGTAATCCAGCAATGGTAAAATAGTCATGCTGTGGAAATAATGCTATTTTATCTTCAACGGCTCAAAACATTTTAGCTAAGCAATTATACCCACAGATTATCTGACATCATAGAGTCTTATATTCAGTCACACCAGCCTAAAGACCATGGCAAAACACTGGGAATGATGTTCAAGTTGTAGCATGATTTCCCTATATTTTGGAATAAGGCCACACCCAGCACAATAGATGTCCATGACCCCACATTAAGAAAAGCATGTTGATTAATCTCAACAATTTTCCAGCATAGGAAAATTTTCCATGGATTCACCAATCCCAGTACTATAGTACTATAATGCTGTATGTATTATTTGTTAACTCCGCTGTGAATCTGGTCATCTTAAGAGATAACACAGAGTCAAGAATCAGAGCTACATGGAACGGTCACCTTGCTTAATTTTCTGACCTGATAGCATAAAAATTTTCAGAAAGCATAAATCACATTGTAGGCCACACCTCTTCTAGTTGCATATGATCCTCCTTTGAAGTGTGTTCAGGTAATTCTACTCGGTAACAAAGTAAATGAAATAATAAAAATAATCACTCACACATGAAAAATTTTCCTCAAGGACAATCATCTTAACAAGAATTTTTTTTTCAAAATTAGCTAATCTGCAGTTCTATTAAAACATTATGACTCTCACCCTGCTCTCTTCACCCCAAAAGAAGGAAAGTAAAGACAGATTCCCATTAGAGAAACAGCTTAAAAGGCTAGAAATCCCTGACAAAATTCTCAAATGTTCTAAAGTGACATAAAGGTACCAGCATACATTTGTTCCTTACTGCAGACCAACCTAAGATTGCGATTTAACTAATTATCCTCACACTTCGAATATGGACAATTATTCTTCAAAAAATTTTAGAGAATGAGCATTTAATGAAGCTTCCTTGAAAAGTCACCCAATTAGAATAGTACCTGCTACAGTTGGATTATTTTTAATCAAATGACAATTGATAGTTGGCAGTTAGTCACAAGTAGGTGTTCTCTTTTCATAAGAAACACTTTTTAGGCATTAATGAATTTCAATCACTTTTTAGTTACAGTTTAACATTTCAAGTAAGTTTTTCATTAAATAATGTCTAAATTGGTGTGCTATAACATGCTGTGAATGTCACCCATGAAGACCAGCACAGAAGGCCATTCTTCATACTATTCCATACGAGTGATCATTTTTAACTATTTTTGAGCTCCTATTGAAATAAATTACTTATCTCTATTAATATTGATGAATACACACAGAGAGGCTATTATTTTCCCAGATTGTTAGATGTATTTTCTGGAATCCTCACAAGGTGGTATTATTGTATCCAATTGTGTAGACGAGGAAATCAAGGCTGAGGGAGCAAGTAGGGAGCAGTGCTGGGTTTTGGACTCAGTTCTGTGTAATCACAAAATTCATCTTTCTCCTATTTCACTCCACCTACATGAAGAATGTTTATTTTAAATTGATTGAAACTTTAAAGAGAGGAAAACAGGATAATGCCAAAGATTGCTTATCTGTAAAAAATTTCAGGTTCACCACAGATTTTATTTTCATATGTTTTGCCAACTAAGCCCATCTGAATTCTGAAGACCAAACAGGTGAGAACATAAGCATAGACATAAATATCTATATTTGCACATGTATCCCTAGAAATAAATTTGCAGATGTAATAAATAATTGAATAAACATCTTAACTAATAGCACCAGCATCAAAAATCTGAGTTTCAAGTACACACAAAGTACTCAGTACAAAGCTGAGCATTTATGAAATTAGAAGTGAAATAGATATTATAAGGTGCAACTGGCAATGGAGTCATAATATGAAAATAAAAGGACATACAGACACTTTTCCAATTTTATCTGGGGCAAATATTAATTTGAAACAAATGGCAATGAATCATTGGACACACGAATTTGTCATATGAGTAATGAATGCAAAGTCCATCTCAAATGCTTCATATTTAAACCTTATTGACCCAGTTAGAAAAAAAAAAAAAAAGGAAACATCACCATTCCATCCGGTATGCAGGAAAGAGGGGTGTCATTTGGAAAGCGGGGGCATCATTTTCAAGAGTTCTTTGAATAATATGAGAAGTGTACTGTGCAATATTGGAAAGCGAGACAGGTAGAAAGTGAGTGTGAATGAAGATGCGGGAGTGATGGGTGCTGAACAAAGTGGGTGGTGAGGAAGTCTGCCTGTTACCAAAGTGGAGGAGGCATTTATTATAAGCAAAGGATATGTCAAAATTACCCTTTTTAAATAGATGAATTAATGTTTAAACTCTTAAAGCATCCAATTTGCTGAAGATGACTGAATTCCTTATGGAAAGTCAATAGTGATTACAGCTTAGAGAGCTGTTGTTCTATAGCTGATATGTATATGCCATATGTGTTTATCTTTTTCACTAGCCTACATACATGCGATAATACTACAGCAGCTTTCAGGATGAACATTTGATAAGCCAGCTCACCGCCGACTGACACCTCCATTTCAGCTGGCCTGACATATATAAAAAGAAACTGAATGTTTATCAGTGTGCTTTCCGGATTTGACATATGTGCTATATAAGAGTCAGAAGCAAACTTCAGAAAAGAAATTAAAGAATGTACTTGTCAGTTTATTAATCAAAGTTTACCTGCTTCACATTACACAGAGACAAATTATGCTGGCTACTATGGTACTTCGAAAACATCTGCTAACAAAGTCAGAAGTAATGATAAACAAATGAATTCCCTTTGTGGTTGATTTTCATCCAGCTGCATTTAATTATAATAGCGCTATCAAAGAAAGCTCCCCATTAGCTGCTAATTCAGAATGACTTCAGAAGAAACTCCCAAAGCCTCCAGTGATATCTCTCCAACTCCAATAACTTCCCAATTTTTGTCAGTGTTTGTGAAGAGCCTTATTAAAGAAGTTTGGTTATTAGTCCTGGATGATATTGACTGCCAAGGTGGTATTTGCTGTTCTTTCCCCAGACTACCTTTGTAATACTGTGACCAATTCAACTTTAAAAACACAAAATTTATCACATCAGTCCTTTTGTTACAATTTTAGAATTATATAATGGACTGCCTCCAAAAAACAAGAAAAGTTCTTATTTTAATGCATATTACAAGTCAAATGCAATGCCATCATATTATCTACCAGTCTACTGATAAAAGTAATGTGATGCAAGCTTTTCACTCAGAGTGAACTTGTTTTCAAATAAGTATCCCAAACCTCTAAGAACACTGCTATTACCTAACTCAATAACATTCACATTCAATCCTCACTTATCATCAGCATTGGATCTTATTATTCACAGGCATATACTCTCCCTTTGAAAATCTCAGTACCTCTTTTTCTCATGCTTCCTACTGCAAGTATGAATGACTCCTTACTAAATTTGGCTATTCCTGGCAAGGAAACAAATGGTAAATGAAAAGCTTGCATGTGCAAGCAATGCATAGCTGCTTAAAGAATGCCTTTGCTGATCTCACCTAGGAGCTCGTTATCCTTTTTTTTATTTGTCTTGGAGTAAGTCAGTGAGGGGCAAGCTGAAGGTAGATGGATAATCTGGAAAACTATCTGTGTTCTTTTGGTGCTAATCTCTGTACCAAAGCTGCAAGCCACAAGTAGAGAAGGTTCATGAAGAAAATAATGAATACAGAATGTTTAGATATTTGGTGTTCCCCAAAAGCTCACATGTGAGACAACGCAAGAAGATTTAGAGGTGAAACAAAGGGGTATGAGAGCTTTACCCCAATCAGTGAATCGATCCCCTGATGGTAATTAACTGAATGGGAATTGGAGGCAGAGTGTGGCTGAAGGAGTTGGGCATTGGGAATGTGCCTTTGGGGTACATATTTTGTATCTGCAAGTGGAGTCTCTCTGTTTCCTGATTATCACATGAGCTGCTTTCCTCCACCACACTCTTCCACCTTAATGTTCTGCCTCACCTCATGCCCCAAGGAATGGAGTTGGCTGTCTATGCACTGAGACCTCTAAAAATATGATACCCCAAATAAACTTTTCTTCCTTCAAATTGTTCTTGTCAGGTCTTTTAGTCACAGCAGTGAAAAAACTGACTAAAACATAGAGTAGCTGAGAATGGGAATGGTAGACATTTGCCAGAGTTGAATCTGGTCAGCCTCCAAAAACCCATGTCATTGTATATTTTCCTGACATCTACAGGCCCTTATTTGATCATGGAAGTTACATGAGATTGGGAGAGAATGAGGACAGTTTTGCCTCCTGAAAATATTGATACCTTTGGAGGGTTTCATTTGTGTTTATTCCTCTCTCTGTCTTCCTTGGAAAAACAAATTATCTCTTCTAAGTTGAACCAATTGTTCAACTGCCTAACATACTCTATTTCCAAGCCTGAAGAAGCAGTAATGTTTATGAGGAAAACTTGACTTATTGGAAGGGAAGATGGAAGTGCTTTTAAGTTTTATAGAAACTTGTTTACAGTGATCAACAGGGCAAGCATATAGCATGAACTTCACCCTTGGCACAAAGATCAAATGATGTTGCTAATGTCACCGTTCTGTTTATAACAGTATGTTTGACAACATGAACATTACCCTCCTTCAATTGGTGTAAGAACAAAAATGATCCTTCTGTGCTTGGTTTCAGAAAACTGAGGTATGTCTTATTTCAGAAAGAATGAGCAAGAAGGAGCATGGTTTGGGGAGGGACTTAATCAAAACTGAATAATTTTCGAATGATTGTTTTGGAGGAAGTGCATTAATACCCACAGCACTCTTTCGCTCCAAAAATTCTAAATTTCTCTGGCCTGAGAACCTGAGCAAATGCGGGCAAGGGACCATCTTTCAAATTAGACTTTCCATATTTTTTGCCCTTTCTTTAAGATAACCAGAAAAATTTTGCAATGGAATGAGCATTTTGAAACATGGAAGACTATGTACAAATTTTATTACCCTCTAGTATAAAATCCTTTGGAATAAGTTTGGCTGTTACTTCAATTTCTCTAATTATTTTCTTACAGAAAATAAAGAGTTAAAGAGTATTAAATAGTAGACTCATATTCATTAGATCTATCCATAGGTGTTAGCTTTTCTTCTTAGATCTTAAATGAATCCCTGAGTATGCAAATATACTCATGAGACATATGTTTCTTTTTGAGAGCACTAAGTCCCTAGGATTCCACAATTATATAGATATATAACTAAAAGGAAAAGGGAAGTTTACAGAATTTTCATGAAATTTCAGCAGGCAAAATGCACATGAAGTACAAGGTAGTGTAGGTACATTTGCTGATCCAAGATAGAGAATGGGACAAAATACATCCCTTACTTTCTATTTCTCATTAACATGGGAATTAAACAAGCCTCTATGTTATTTCTGTTTTCTTAAATAATATTTTTAAAAATTCACTGGAAAATACATTTTATTCTCTAAAAGTAAGGAATTTTACATTGTAAAATATAGAACCTAATACTTTTTATACTGCAATTTGGAAGAAAAAATTGGGGAAAATATGTTTACTACCTAAAAAAATGTAAACCAACTGATCTAGTTTTACCAAAAAATTAAAGAAAGAAAAATAAAGAAGAACTAAGTGACTGACCTAAATTCAACAAGAATGAAATAAGATCATGAAAGATTAGTTGATCTTCTGTCTGCTAGTTCAATGTTACCGGTTCCAAAAAGACAATAATGATAATTTCTTATTGTATTATTTTATCTCTACCCATTATTTCATTACTACCTGTCTTCTCATCTTTCCCTCATTCTTGAACAATGTCATATATTTTGCTTCTCCTGTAAACTGTTTTCTTGACTGCACAGCATTCCACATATATTTCTAGCCAATCCATTTCTGGGCCTCACAAAACTGTAAGTTTGTAAGTTAATCTCATAAAGTTGAGAACTATTTATGTAACTTACTTGGCATACTGCTTATCACATCAATATGTAAATGTGATTGCTTAATAAATACCACTTATTGATGTTGACTTCATCTGCAACTTCCTTTGCAACTTAAAAATTATGCTTAAAATTATTCAAAGTTATAAGTTTATTTTCATAGCAATATTCACTCAACAAGTACTTCCTATGTATAAATAAATGCTCAACTTCTGGATTTTCACATAAATTATGGGACACATAGGGACATGATTTTATGTAAGTGTAAAAAGTCATTTGCTATTAGAGTCCAGAGGTAGGGAGATGATCTTCAGCCAGGGAGTAGGGAAAACAGGCAAGTATATTTTGCCAAAGTGGTAGTTATTTAGCTACCCTGGAATAATGGGTAGTCTTTCAATGTCAGAAGTGGAAAAAGTGTTATCCAGGTGATTTCTAGGATATTTCAGCAGCCTTAACAGCTAAGGCTGTTGGATTCAGTGTAAAATGTGCCAGCAATAATGCTTCAGTATCCAGAAGCATCTCTATGACCTATCTCCCATTTTCTTTTTAAAAACTCTTCCAGATTTGGTGTTTCCATTTCTCATTATGTTGCCCTCTACTCGACTCTTTGTCCCTCTTCTTTGGATTGAGACTTCTTGTTGGGCTTTCAATTTTAGAAACATACCTGGATGTAATGGGATGTATGGGCTCCTCCTCCTATAGGCCAGGCCAGAGACCATATACAACAAGCCCAGGTCCTTCCAGTAACTCTTCTAATATTGTGGTAATAAGAATGACACACAAAAAATAGACAAATGTTTTCATGAATGGTTTCAACTGGAACATTCTTTAATTTTTCCACTAATTATCCCCATCAAACCATACTCTATAATCTTTCCTTTCCCTGTCCTTTGAAGACAAATCCCACAGGCATCTGATTCTTTTTAGTATTTAAAATCTAGTCAATATCTAAGCATTAATTTTATATCCAAATTAAAGTACCTCCCCACCTCCTACCTGAATCTCGGTTTGTGTCTTGGATCCTGCAATGGAGAAGGGAAACATGGTTTGCTTTCTTCAGTTCTTTCTTTTCTCTCTTCCCCCAATCCCATTTGTCCTCATCTCTGCTATTTCTGTGTTTCCCTTGGGTGTTAATATCACTGGACTCTTGGAAAGGAGAAGGGTGAGGTGAAAGTCTAGGTGGCAGTCATCCAAATCAGATCCTTTTTATGGGCCCCTGAGAGCCCTCGCATCCCAGAGGTTCCTGGAGATGGATGAGGCATTCTGCAGATGACCTCTCCTTTCTCTCATCTCCTGCCCCTGGCTCTCTGCCCAACAGTTTCTTAGGGATGCAGTTCCCATGACACAGGAGGTCTCAGAGGCTCCCACTTGTTCCAAGGAATATCCACACACCCTTGTCATGAAAAATACTAACAGCACAGACTGCCCTGCCACTACAGTAGCCTCTTTTTATTTTATATTTTTATTTTCTACTAGGGATTTAAGGCAGGGGTGATTTACCACTGAGTCACATCCCCAGTTGTTTTTATTTTTTGAGACGCTCGATAATTTGTTCAGGGCCTCATTAAGTTGCTAAAGCTGGCATTGAACTTGCAATCCTCCTGTCTCAGCCTCTCGACTCATTGGGATTACAGGTATGGGCCACCATGCCTGACTTGAAACAGCCCCTTCTTACCCTATATGGCAGGTGCTCCAGCTATTTCTACTCAGAGAGAGGAGGAACCAACCCCGTTCTTGCACAAATCCAAGCACAATCCATAAGATGTGTATGGCACTCTCCTCTACCCTGCCTCTGTACAAAGTGAATCTAAAGAACCCCTATGGTTCAGCAGCTTTCATCACTAGAGGAAGACACTAGTTTCCCTTTTTGATAGATAGCCCCATGCCCCATGAGAAATTTTCTTATCCTTGAAGCTTAGAAGTAGAGAGAGAGGACACAACAAAACTCTCTCCCTTTGCCTACAGCTCACCATTCTTTGAATGTATTCAAATGTCTATTCTTTTGCTTTACCTCAGTTAGCTGAGAAAGGAAGGGAACATGATGTTTTTTAGAATAGACCTGTCTATTTCCCTCAGCTTTAGCTCTTCGGACAAAATTCTGAACCAGCAGAAGTTCCATTCAGCACTGTTTTACAATATTTGTGTAGGAAGTAATGAGAAAAAGCCTGCAGGGAGGTGCCAGTTTCTATGGAGATGGAATTTTATACAAGTGACTATGAGATAGAAACAAAGTTTTTCTGAATTAGGCAATGATAACATTTATATTACAAAACTGTCTTCTGTATTTTACTTACATGTAGATTCTTAAAGCTAAAAATCATTTTAATAGACTTTTGGCAATTATTGTACATTCTTATGAATATTGTAGTCATTTTTGTTGTGTACCAAATCTTTCCAGTCTCTTTCTAAGAAGAAGGTAGGATTCTCTGCCACCTTGGGCTTGATATAACCACATGACTTACTTTGAACTATAAATTGAATGAAAAAAAGACATATGGAAGTTTTAATAGCTAGTACATGATGCATAATGTGCTCTCTTTCTGCCACAATAGCTAGTTTTCCAGAGTATAGCTATTCTCTTGCCCTGCAAAGCAGAACAAGGCCCACACAAAGCAGAGCCTCCATTTGTTTGTAATTTGTACTCATCATGAAAACCTCACTTACAGAAACCTTGTTTAAAGCCACAGAGATTTGGGGGTTTTTCCTATAGTCTCTCACCTAACTCTCCTTACTGACATATCAATGGACAAAGATTTTATTTTACAGTATAGAACCAACTAGTGCACTATGGCTAAATTTTCTGCATTTCTTCTCTACATACTATAAACTTATGTATGCTATTTCCAGCTGTATGCTTCTAAAAATAAAAAAAAAAATAGTTTTGCCCTTTTAGATCATATCAATGGCTTAAAATTATTCTGTCAATTAGCTTCAATTTTCAGTTATATGTCTTTTATTATTTATGTCTTAATTATATTTACCATCATGTCTTCAAACTAATTAATGTCCTGTACAGATATTTTATTTTCCTTGAGAAAGGTGATCTTTAATAGACTGCTTATATTAGGCATACCAGAAGTAGACTCAAATCACAAGCCCCACACGATATGAACAGAAAACAAAACAGAGATCAGTGTTTGAAGAGTAAAAAACACAGAATTCTTTGGAGAGTGAAAGAAGATCAACAAAAGAGAGTCTAAAAATTTTTATGTACATAATAGGAAAGTTAATGTCTAGGGAATAACCTCACTTATGTTAGAAACAACTTCATTTTCCGTGCATCCAGAAAGGAGCATAGCGTGTTAAAGGGACTCTTTAAGAACACAAATTTTCTTAGCAATGTTATCCTAGGGCTTAAATTGTGCCTAAATCACATATATTTCCAATAAAAGGGAGCATCTTCTATGAAGGAATAATCATACAATGATCATTTAAAAGAAGTACATTTAGTTCTCAAATTCAGTTTAAGTATAGGAGATAGACAACTTTTAAAAAGTAAAGGTAGATTTATATGATTAAAATGAAACACTTTTTTAAAAAGAATACCATGAACACGATGGCATCTAAGTGCCTGAACACAAGCACTCATTTTTAAAGTGCCAGTGAATTTCAAAGTGACAGATATTTCATGAAAACTTGCTATGTGTAATGTGGTGTACTAGATAAATGTGGTTTCAAATTGTTTGTCATTTTCCTCAAATACCATACACTTCCTAACTCAGGAATTTAGGATAATTGCTCAGATCATTAAAAAAAAAAAAAAAAAAAAAATTAAGACTTCAACACTGTGTTAACTAAGTCCTTTCTTGCTTCTTCCTACTATTACTTCACAATATGTTCTTACTCTATAACCAAAGAAACCTGAAGTCCTTCTAAATATCATTTGGTGAATTCTATCTCTAGGCCTCATTAGCTGCTGTCCTTGGTCTCACCTGGGGAAGCCCTCTTATTATTTTCTGTTTTCTTCTTTATTTTTAAGTCTTATCTCCTAACATACTTTGAAACCCTCCTCCAAACATGTGTCTTCTGGGATATCTTGCTTAATTAACCTCATGACAATTCAGGTCAATCTTTTATCCCAGATTCCATTATTACTTATGCAATTATCCAAAGTCATTATGAGGAGAAGACATCTTATTGGTGAAGAAACTGAAGCCCAAGACATAGATTTTCTCAGATTACAATTGTTCGGGGGTTAACCAGGGTTAAAACATAGGTCCCTGGTTCTTTAGTTATTCCCATGTTACATATGCCATATTTTGTACTTTTGATTGATATTTCACTCAAGTTGATTTATATTTTTCCTTCTAGTATGAAACATAAATTTTAGATATATTTTAAAATAATATTTTAAAAACTGTCTTTTGTCAGGAAATGCATATATTAATACATTTGCCAAGCAATCCCATGAATTTGGTATTGTTATTATTTTCATTATTATTAGTTTATATATGATTGGGGGTGTACCAGGGATTGAAAACAGGGGTGCTTAACCAGTGAGCCACATCCCCAGCCCTTTTTATTTATTTACTTATTTTTAAATTTTGAGACAGCATTGTGCTAAGTTGCTAAATTGCTTAGTTGCCAAATCTGGATTGAACTTGAGATCATCCTGCCTCAGTCGCCCTAGCTGCTGGAATTATAGGTATGTGCCACTGCACCCAGCTATATATGAAATTTTTGACACAGAGTTTAAACACTTTTTCAAGATCATAATGGTTAACCTGGGAATCAAGTCCATGTGGTCAAGTTCCAAAGCTTACACACATAACTTCTTTGCTATAAAGGGATATTTTGTACCCAAATAAATCAGAATAAATTTAAAGACTTTCAACTCAGTCAACTTGGGATATTAAACATATGCCAATGATACTTGTATTTTCTCAAAATATTTTTATACTTGAAGTTCCAGAATTTACATGGAAATGTCTGTTACACTTGTAAATATTTTCAACAAGTCTTTTTTCTATGAGGACAATTTCTATTTTGGAACTAGTCAAAAATCTGCCATAGAAGGGCTTATAAGTGAGATGGCTAAGTTAATTTTGTAAAGCCATATTCAATAATAAAAAACTACTAGGGACATAAAATAATGAGACTATTTTGCAGGTAATTCTTCATAAGTTTTCTACAAGTGCTAAGTTCTGAAAACATCTTGAGTTAGCATCCCATAATATGTGAACAGGCTTCAATAAAAAACAGTAACTTCCTAATTATTTGCTTCCTATTCCTGCAGCAATATATTCAATTTTGTGTAGGGACTGTACACTTCATGTGATCTGGGTGACCTCTGCTAAAGTACAGCAAAGGCCATGACCCAGTATAAAAGAAGTCATGCACTCATTTTATGGCTACAGCTATTGGTTCAGAGATGTACACATGACTGAAGCTTGTCCCATCAGAGTGAATCTCAGCCTCTGGGGACTTTGGTAACCACTTTCAGAAAAGCAATAAACTGTTTTCACTACAAATGGAGTTGTGAGGCAATGAGATTATGGCCAAGGATGCCAGTTTGCTACAGAATAGAACCTAAGCATAAAATCAAAATGTAAAGACAAGCAAGGTTCAGGTAAGGATTAAGGAATACTAGTTGCTTCTCAAGACTTAGTTTGAACACCTTCATCAAAGTAAGCTAGAAGCAAATCATACCTCTGCACTTTTCAATTATGAGAGAGAATAGATTGTTTCACTTTCATTTGCAGAAAGTTTTACACTGAACATCTGGAGGTGACCCCCTAATAAGATACTACTCATTGGCTGTGCAATTTTCTGTGTCCACCTCATCACTCCATAGTCATTCCCAATGACTATAGCATCATGTCCCTGCAAGGTAAGGGTTTAATATATGTTTATTATGGTGTGCTTTTGAAGGGTTTTTAGAGTGAAGCATTCTATGTTCACTGAACTGCCTGAAAACACTGGACTTGCATGTATTTTAATTCAGTCATATTCAAGTTCATCATTAATTTTATTCTATTAAGGGTGAAGATTAAAGGGATGGGGAAGGGACAGAAAACAAAACATTATTCATAGTGTTATTTTTATGAATTATACACTCCAATAAATTAAGCTTACATATAGGGATGCAATAGTAATACTTTCTAAAAATATATGTTTGGACTTGTTAAAGAGAGACCTATTACCAGAACACTAAAATATCAAAATTGGTTTTTAGACTACTTGTCTGCATTATCTGAGACATGTAAAGCATTTTAATCTGATATTGATACTAATTTTATAGATATGATTTGAAAGTTACTCGTGATAAAGACTGATCCATTTTCCAGTAACTCAGGAGGCTAAAGCTGGAAGATCACAAGTTTGAGGCCAACCTCAGCAACTTAGTGCAATCCTGTATTAAAATAAAAAAAGGATTGGGGATGTAACTGAGTGGTAAAGTGCTTCTAGGTTAAATCCCCAATACCAGAAAATATCAATTAAAAAAAAAATAAAGACTGATCCTTTTTATCTTAAGACAAACTAACATACAATTAATCATTTTTAAAGTCATAGAAATATAGAGATAAAATAATTATAGTAAACTAGAATTATTATTATTTAATATGAATAAAATCTAAAATATCAAAATAGCCAATATGCCTCCCAAAATTGCTAGATATATCTTCACATTGCTGACAACTTATACCCCACTTACCTATATGTACTATTGTTTCTTCTTTATGCTAAACTAACTTTTGAACATTTCATTACTACCTCCAGTGATGAAAATTGCTCTACCCCATGATTTTAAATTTTTTTTATTTGTTCTAATTAGTTTTACATAACAGTAGAATGCATTCATGCATTTTGATAAACCATACATAAATGGAATATAATTTCTCATTTTTTCTGATTGTACATATTGTAGGATCAAATTGGTCATGCAGTTATATATGTACATGAGGGAATAATGTCTGTTTCCCTATGATTGCTAAGCTACAATAAATTTAACTGTCAACATTAATTAGAGTTAAACACTTTTTTTTTTAAGTTTGGT
Source organism: Sciurus vulgaris (assembly GCF_902686455.1). NCBI lineage: Eukaryota > Metazoa > Chordata > Mammalia > Rodentia > Sciuridae > Sciurus > Sciurus vulgaris. Next base: position 100,139,627 of record NC_136463.1, on the reverse strand, counting down.
TTCCATTCTTTTAAAAAAAAATGCATTGAGGATAATAGCTTTCAATTGAAAAACACCATCAGACCAAAGAATAAACTGATCTATTATGAATTATTAAAACAATTTTAATAAAGGCTAGTACTCTTTGGAATCAAGAATCAATGCATATATCAAAAGACAGAGCAGCAAGTATTAATCTCTGTAGGCAACATTAGATGCCTAATTCTTAGAAAAGCATTTCTCTAAGAAATCTTTTCCTTGCTACTAAATCTTACATTGTTTCCAACTCAAAAACCACATTATAGGTAATTTCGAACAATTTTAAGTGAGTAAATTAACTTTCCCTTTTAAGTTCAGATGCTTGCTTTTAGCCTGTAGGTGACAATGCTCAAACAACAATTTCTCCTTTGCTCTTTGTTCACATTCAGCATCTTCCAGTTGTGTGAGTTGGGAGGCAGCATCCCAGATCTCATTTCCAATGATGAGACTTCCCTGGCCTGAACTGACTGTTCTTTTTTGTCACAGGTTGAGCTCAAAGGAGTTCATATGACCCAGTCCAAGTCACTCAGGGATGTGTGCATCCCTGATGACAATGACCCATTCACCAGGGGCAGATGGTTAAAGTTGGTCCAATTGGAGAAAACACAAGATTTCTGTATGGTATTTGGAAATGGGACACACTTTTCTTCCTGGATTTGAACAGTAAATTAGAATTTTATTTCTGCAATTACTGATTTCTGACAAGTTTACCTCATGTTATATTAATTTGGATTTGATAATATCTTCACAGGAATTCTAATTCTGAGGTGAATATTAAAACTTAGAGAAGCAAACCAAATAATTAAACTCTAGTGAAATAAAAATAATCATTTTCTCCATACTTCCTGGGAATGTATATGTAAGAATTTAATGAAAGTATCATTAAGAACATCACTGGTTAAACTTACAATCATTCTAAGTTTAAAATCTTCTTTCAAATTTATTGAAATTGAGTAAATATTTTGTTATGTTTATAAATAATTTATGGCCACAGTTTAAGAAAACGAAGTCATATTCAACTATGACAATAGATATATATTGGTATTGTTAATAATCACACTTTGAAGAATTCTGACAAGTGTTGAAATGATACATGGATTCCAGCTTGTCTGCGTTAACTGAAATGCTTGATATGACAGTGTAGCAACATGTTTAAAGATAAGCATTTCTTGGATTGGCAAAGATGGCAGTGAAGAAATAAAGCCATTGAGATATCTGTTAAATATTTATTTGGAAATAAGAAAACTGGAAACTATACAATTTCAGATGGACTGCTTTCACAATCTTAGTTCTTCCATCATTTAGTATGAAATATATCACTCATAGCAGAACAATATTTGAGGTTTTCTCAGTCCTCTAAAATTATTCACCCACCTTTCTTATCTCCCATTTCATAAAGCACAAAGCCCATTAACTTTTCCCCCCAGATCCCTCATTTCTACAATAATCTGTATTCTTGACAGACACCAACTACTAGGGAGTTTGTGTTAATAGGCACCTGACATCATTTTCATAAATTTCTTTTGACACTACCTTTTAATCAACAGGATAAAGATTGAATAAGCCTGTCGGATGTTTCAACAAAATAAAAAGGAATATATTATAACCCACAAAAGTACATTGATTATGTCTACAAAGATATATAATTAAAAAGTATAAATCAAGGACTGCTATTTTACACTTGACTTCAGTTATTTTGAACACTTATGGTCTAGTTGTGCTCATTGTTAAGGGTATGATTTTATGTGTTTAGAGTAAATCTTCTGTAAGCAATTTTATAGTTTAATGAAAATAATTATAGTTTGAGTAGTATGAAGTGTATCTGATTCTACTTTCCTAAAGTAAGCTGTGATATAAATTATCCTGATTTATTATGGTTATTCTTGTGGTTATGTTTGGAGTGGATTCTAGCAAGTAATGATGATTCTAAAATTGCAAAGAATAGCATTTCAAGCTATTTTTCCTCTGATTTCATCTTAAATTTCTTTATAAAATTGATACGATTTCCACTGTGGTACAGTATGTGCTACTATGAAGATGGCATTATTGTGCTGTTAATTTGACAGCTTACTTTAATCTACACCATTTGGTGAAAGAATACATTTTTAAATCTTTTTTTTAATATATCATATGCCACTGTTGCTGCTTGTTCTTCATTTTTTAGTCTATCAAACAGAAATGATGTGATTTAATGCAAAACCATGCATTTTCGTACTTAAACTGTTTACAGTGGCTTCAACTACAGTCTTTCTTTTTGGTATATTTTTAACTTCTGATCAAAAATCAAAATAAGAGATATATTTTTTTTTTTAAATTGAAGGTATTTGGCAGACCTATCCATAATTTCCATATAGATGCCTGAGTTTGAGTACACTTTGAGGTGTATTAAGAGTTATGTTAGGATTCCATGGGCTGCTAGATGAGTCAACTAGAAGCAAGGTTCAAATAACTCTTCCACTGAGTAAAGAATTCCGTTAGAAAAATCATGGATTGTGCCATACTTCCAAAATCTTCATTCCATTGTTTCTGTAAATTTATCCTTGCAACCATCTAGGAACCAACCAGATGTCATACTCTGAGCTAGACACGGATGCAAATGACCCAGATGGAAGATAAACAATTAGCCTGACAGTGACACGGGAACATACCAAGTGCTCTCCTGGGGCACAGAGAGAAGCGACATGGATGCACCACAGTATGCTTATAGCCTAAGGCCACAAACCAAGTCTGTCCTAAATTGACTGAATCTCCAAAGGAGCAAACACTAAATAAAAAGTGTTTTCAGATGAGGAAACTTACAGTATCACTCCTCATTATCACTTAGAGAAAATTTTGCCCTTTGAATTTCATTACTAGTGAAATTTTTGTTTATATTATCTTAATGTTAAGGAAATTTTGTACATCTTTTGAATACTTCTGTGCAGTTTTTCCTAAGGTTGATACTAAGCAGAATGAGAGCTTAAATGACTATTCCTTAAAGACTTATTCAATGATCATTCAAAACACCTTATTAAAGGAGTCAGATATTCATTACAGAAGTCTATCTTCTTACTGTGATCAGCCCATTCATTATAAACATATTAAAGGTATGGGCGCAGGTCTAAAAGACCTCTCAACTACTTAGGAAAAAAAAAAACTTTATTTTTTTTCCACTCATAGTTCATTCACAATAGGAAAACAATTTTTTTAATTCATTTCTTGCTATGACTTCAATTTGGTTTGAGTGTGTTTCACGAGGGCTCTTGTGTTGAGGCAAAGTACTAAAAGGTAGAAACTTGACTGCAGTGTTTAGGGGTGGGTCCTTTGGGAGATGATTTGGATTACATAAAGTCATCAGGGTGGAACCCCCATGATGAAATACAGATGGATTAATAAGAAGGGAGAGGGACCAGAAGAGACTTCACATTTTCTCCCTACCTACTGCTATGTGATGCCCTATACCACCTCAGGATTCTGCCAGCAAGAAGGTCATCACCAGATGTGGGCCTTTGGACCTGTAGAACTGTGAGTACAATAAACCTCATTTTCTAATAAACCTCTTTTTCAAATAAACATACCCAGCTTCAGGTATTTTGTTATGAAACACAGACTAAAACATTTGTTTTTAATTAAGACATATCAAGACATTTGCACTTTCCTTAGGTGGTTATTATCTGCTACTAATATTTTTCGAGAAATAGCATTCACTGAAATTTTGATGCTTAGCAACTGTATGAATTTAGGTCTGAAATTGCAATGACCTGGCTTTCAATTCAATTATCTTTACCTGATATGTGATTCTAATTAACTTATTTAACATTTGAGATGTGTCTTATTTCTCATTTGTAAAATAGAAGCATTTTTTTTATCCTAAAAGATTGTTAGGAGCACTAATTATCCATTAAGGTGCCTAGAAATTGCTCAATAAAAGATGAGCTATCTGTGACATTAACAACTCATTCATAATATTTGATGCCATTGGTTACCAAATAATGAACAGGGGATAGGAAAAATACATTTTCTAGGTAAATCATGGCCAGGGAAGGTATATTTAACATATTATATGCCATAGGAGAAACAGTTTACTACTGTTTCAACATTTTTTTTTGATTACCAATATTATCAGTTTTGTTACAATTATTACCTTGATTAGCTGCATCTAGGAAATCATAATGACATCATCAGGATTATCTGGGAAGCTTGTAAGTAACTCAGATTTCTGGGTCCCATTGTAAATCCACCAGATCAAAAATTTCTGTGGCAAAGCCAATAAATCCACCTTTTAAATTGCTCTCCAGGTGATTCTGATAAGCAACCATGTTTAGGAAACTACTTTAAATGACCCAAGTCAAGGTTAAACACAGTGATACAAGTAATACCTTCCTGTTTAACCTAGTTCTAAGACTTCAGTACAAAAGACTGACCTTGATCTAACTGAAGAGCAATTAACTACTATCTGTCTTTATTCATCCATATAAAAAAGGGCATGAAAGATAACACTGGGTCAGTTAAGCACCCTTTTCACAATGTTCTTCTTAATGTGCTATTTTTATGTCAATTTGCCATCATCTAAAACCTTAAAATCATTTCTCTGAAAAAAAAATAGTTAGGATGTAGAATTTAAAATTTCATATCAGAGGTTCTCTCCCTTATTTACACACTGCTACCATGTGGACAGTTTTTAAAATACCAATACCAGGGACCTTTGTCCACTATTTTGGTTTACTTCATCTGGGTGCTATCTGGGCATCCAGATGTTCAAAGATCCCTCCTAATGTGAGTGTGGGGCCACTGCCATTCTGACTGGCAGCTCACCTTGAGGATGATCAGCTTTGGGATCTTTCGTCCTTAGCCCTCTTGCAGTTTCCAACTCTGCTGGTCCTCAGCTCACAAAGGAACTTCTCAAACACTTGAGAGGTCAAATCTGCAGAGACAAGGTAGTGTCAGGGGGCAAGTATTATTTTAAAGCTCCCCCAGGTTGCTTTAATAATAATGATAATAATATTTACAACGTCTAATATCCATAATATGAGCGGGCAAAAATCCAAATTCCTCTACATGTAATCATCAGTGTAATATTCACTAAAACCAGTAGCAAAACCAGGCAAACTGGCACATGTCTATAGTCCCAGCTGCTTGAAGGTTTGAGGCAGGAAGATTTCAAGTTTGAGGCTAAAGTGTATTATTAGTTCATTTCATTTTTTCAGCAACCCTTTGAGTTAGGTGCACATTAACATCATTTTATTGGTGAGGAAATCCATCAAGAACAATTGCTTTAAGAGAATTTTAAAACAACCATAATTAACTTATATGGACAGTTATTGATTAATTACACTAGCCATAGAACACCTATATCCTCTACAAATGTGAACTTATTGCACTGTCAATTCCTCTTACTACAGTCTGTAATCTTCCTGGCTATAGAAACCAAGCAGTCAGTCCTGGTTTCTTTGAGTATGTGTTGTCCAGATTTAAAAGAACATGTTATTCTCTCTCTTTGAATGTACATGCTGGTACATCATAGCCTAGGAGACAGGTCTCTTGGACCAAACAGCTGGACCTTTGATCATACCAAGCATAGTTATGTTCAGAAACCACAGCACTTACCAATGTTTGTTGAACGAATCCATGCAATTATGAAGTGAAGAAAGCAAGTCTCCTGAATTTTAGCAACCAGCAAGCTTGTATGCCTTTCTGTACTTTTAGATACACTAATTTAACTATGTAGCCTGTTTCCTTGGAATTCTTACATTCCTCCCAAATAAAAGTAGCATTTTACTACATGTGAATCTGCATTGCTACAACCAAAGCAACTGAGAAGAACAACTTAGGATGAAAGATTCATTTGAGAATCACAGTTTCAAAGAATTCAGTTCATGGTCAGCTGACTCTAAGACAGAAACATCAAAGGGGAAGGGCATGGCAGAAGACAGCTTCCCAGGTAATGGTAGCCAGGAAATAGAAAGAGAGAGAGGAAAGGACCAAGGACAGAGAGTCCCCAAGGTCACACTCTCAGTACCTACTTCCTCCAGCCACACTCCAACTGCCTACAGTTACCACTGCGTTCAATTCAAATAATCCATCAAATGGATTAATCCACGGATGAGATTATAGTCCTCAGGATCAAGTCATTCCCTGAAAGCCCCACCTCTGAAACTTGCCCAAGTAGGGACCACGCTTCCAACGCATGAACTTTGTGAGGAACATTGAAGATCTAAACCATAATACACACAATCCAAAATTAATACTTGTGTCGATAGAACCATTTTCTCTAGAATTTTTGGCCATTTTAGCTGCAATGATCACTAGCAATCAATGACAATACTGTATAAGTACTACTTTTGCACTCTCAAGAACTCTAACATTACATTGTTCAATACAGTAGCCATATGGAGAAATTGATATGCAACTAGCCTGAAATGAGCTGTACTGTAAGTGAAAGTATACACTGAACTTCAGAGTTTCCTGTGTTCATATATGAAAACACTTCCAGTGAAACTCCACATCATGTACAACCACAAGAATGAGATCCTAATTAAAATAAGTTATACTCCATGTATCTATAATATGTCAGAATACATTCTACTGTCATGTATATCTATAAGGAATAAATAAAAATTTTTAAAGATCAAAACATCAAGGGAAATAAAATTTAAAAAAAAGAAAATAATGTAAACTACCTCATTCATGTTTTTGTTATCACACTTTGAAACAAAAATGGCTACATTCAGTAAAATGCATTATTGAAATCAATTCCACCTGATTTCTTTTACTCATTTGAATGTGACTATAAAATTTAAATTACACATGTAACTTGCATTTGTGGCTCCTGTATGTCTATTAAAGAGCATTTCTTTGAAATTTCAATGACTCTTTAGGCAGTTCCTGAATTTTCTCAGTGCATCTTATTAGCTGAGTTACCTTATGCAAGTTACCTAGTTTCTCTAGTCCTCTGTTATCTTATATGTCCAGTACTACTATTTTCTAAGCTTTCTATAAGAATTACCTGCTATGATGCTTTCAGATTCCCAGTACAGAACTGTATTTCTCAATGATCTTTTCATCACACCCAAACCCAGATGAAATCACAACCCAGAGGAAATTGATAAAACAGTCATTCCTCCTCTTCAGAAAAAAGACAACTCACCCCAACTGAAAAAGCATTTGAAATTTTTAATCTTTCAACTTTTCCTGCCCTTTTAATATAGAGATTATTTACATACTCCTTCAAACATGAAAATTGGATCAATGACAGTTTACTCAAATTGCCAGTTAATCAATAGCCAATGATCAGGTAACTAATCCAAAATGAACAAATCAAGTAAGTTGAGAAAGTATAGATTAAATTGAAATCAATTGATCAATTAAGTACTTGCAGCATCTTTATGTAGTAGCATTGCATATAAGTCAATAAAAACAAATTATCACTCTAAAATTAGTAAATTCACATTCAAGATAAACTTTTATGATTGTATAGTGATTTATGTTATGTTTACAACATCAAAGATGTCATTTTTTCATCTGTTGACAGGACTAATTTTAGGATAAACTATAGTTAAGCACCTGACAATAATAACTTAAATATATTTATGATCTTATTCTTATGGTGATTTTCTCTTCACCAGAAGTCTTCTCATCTGTATTACTTTTTGATAAGTGCTGTCAGTTATGATGTTTGATATTAATATCTGGGAAGGAAATGTGTGATATTTTGCATTTTTATAGGTTTTATTCATATAAACAAGAAAATTAAATTACCATAATCACACATACATGCTAAAAATTTATTTAGGAGACACCTGGAAAATAGAACCCATATGTCCATACTCTTTAAAATGGACAGTTAATTATCCATTAGTGGCAAAATTTTGACTTTCATTACAAGGTTACATTGGTGAGAAATGGGGTGCAGGGAGATACAGTATAAATGCTTTAAAAAATCAGACTTACTCATATTCTTGATCCTATTCAAAATTGTGACATTTATTGCTTAAGGAGATAAGAATAGAAGTGAATACCTCCACACCTTTATCTAGTGTAAGTTGTAGAATCCTAATTCCTTAATTCTGGTACTTGCTATAATATGTGTTGATGTGATAGAGAACTGAATTAATTGATATTGCTTTGTAGTGAAAAAATTGCAAGGCTATTCGGCTAATACAGTTATCTCTATGTATTTACTGGAAATGGTCTCCAGTTGCAGGCTGAAACAATGTTTTACGTACAAAACCCCCTATTTAAATAAAAATGCAATAATTTAGACTTTTTAAAAATAGACATCTATAAACTTTTCAGTAGTTGCAGTTGATAAACACTGAATGGGTATATGGTTTGTATATGATTGAAGAGTGAAGAAAAAAAATCCCCAAAAGTCAGTACTTAAGATGTTAAATTAGCTTAAAACACAAAGCCACTACCAGATTACTGAGCAAAGGAGGAAACTGACAATAAAGATCTGTCTTTGTGGGACTGGGGATAGCTCAGTCGGTAGAGTGTTTACCTTGCAAGTACAAGGCCCTGGGTTCTATCCCCAGCACCAAAAAAAAAAAAAAAAAAAGAAAAGAAAAGAAAAAGAAAAAAATTCTGTCTTTGAATTTTAGATTGTCTATTTATTTATTTATATTGTCTATTTGTTTTCTGATATGAATGTGATAAAATTTTGAGAGCTATAAAATACTTCTGTGGTGATGAAAGATTCAAACATATTCTCTTAAACTCCATATACTATAGGGCACTTACATGTACTGACTTCAAAAGTTTATTAGTATGTAAATGGAAATAATTAAAATTGCATTTTAAACCCACAATTTTCTAAACAATAAGTTGAGATGGGGACATAAGTACATGTGATAGTTCAGAGCTTTCTGATATGAAGAAACAGATTCAGCTCTTTTCTATATTAAGGAGTGTGATTAATACTACTAAAAGTGCATTGGGCACCTCCGTATTGCCTGATATCGATCATGAAACACCCGAAGACTCCGAAGACCTTTCTACTAGTACTTTCAACCCATCAGAAACTAATAAGTAATGGGCTTTCCTGAGAAAGCCTGTCTTCATGTGATTTCCAACTCTGTCTCTATACCTAATAGATCTGAATGCTTATCGGATCTGATCCAAACTGCCAAAAGCTCTGAATTCTGCCCATCTGTCACTAGGTTATTGGTTCAAGACAATACTAAAACAAAGAACAAGAGACAAAAACAATTGGAAATATTTTTCAACTTCCTATTTCTTTTATTTTTTTTTTTTTCTGCTGTCTATTGAACAGCCAGTTATACACTTCCAAACTGACTTGAAGTGGAATCCCAAGTTTCAAGTGAATTGCCTTTCCTCAGAAATTAGTTACAAAAAATATTGTTTGAGCTGCTGTTAGGTTACTCATTCATCTCCTCTTTTCTCTCTTCTCCTACCTTATCTTTTCTCCTTCCCTTCCATTTCTGTGATCCAGTGCCCATGGTGTAAAAGAAATGCCGAAATGAACACAGAGAATGTACAGGATATAAGATCTTTACCTATTTGATTAAAGGAAAAGACAGAGAACTTACATAAAGTTAAACAGGATTTTGCATGAAGTATGCCATTTATATTTTCAGAATTAAAGGACTTCTTTATTATAATGCTCTTTTATCTCACCTTGTTTCATTAAAATATGGGACATTGGCAGTAAAACTTAAACTAAATATGCACATATTTTTATCCATGCAGGGAAGCTATAAATCTCCCTCACTGATAACAGCTGTACTACAGCTATCATTTGAATAGTGCAGCTGCCACAACAATATCAAATTTTATAGTTAAAAAGCAGTCAAAACTTTAATGCTACAGTGGAGGTAGATATATATTGCACTATAAATAAGCATTGACTAATGAAGAAATGAAGCATGTTTATTTTTTTTCTTAGACATATCATTGAATGCCATATATCTCACCCACTGCGATCTGTCATAATAGAACTCATTATACTTGGGTATCTATAATTCAAAAATCTGATTTATACTAATTAAGTTGGCTTTTGTTAAGACACTTGGGAACTTGAAAACCCCTGGCTTGAGAAGAAAACTACCTCTATCTTTAAAAAAACAAAAAAGTATTCCACTTCCTGCTTCAGAATATTGCCTAATGGAACTTTGGAAGGATTTGGTGCTGTTTTCTTCCATATATTTTTAAACTTGTGGGTTTGATTGGCAAAAGTGAGAGTTATGTGCAATTTGGGGAAACTCAAGTTGGCCAGGGTTTAAACCTAAAATGACTGCCTCCAAAGCATGCTTATTCAGAGCCATGCCATCCCCATCTAAAGATGGCATCAGGAGGATTCTCCCGCTTCTCCCTCAAGGCTTGTGGGATGTGGTTTCTGGGCTGGACACTAAGTTACCAATATAAAAGATTAGCTTTCTACACACAGTTTGAAGAAGCCAACTTGCAGCTTCCTATGAGAGGGGAAAAAGGACTGTGGATAAATATACAAAAACCCTCCCAAAAAAATGAACCAAAAAAAAAAAAACCAAAAAACCTTGAGATATTTTTAGGTAAATTTTTGAAAAGACAAAGTTATTTCTATTTTTATTTTCTTTTGTCAGTTAATATTAAAGTTTTAGTATGGTAGAAAAAAAGAACCTCTATATCTCATTTTTGGGATCCTTTCATCAATGAACAAAAATGGTTTATCCTAACCAGTATTGAGACTCCACTAAAGGAGTCCACACACCTGTGAATGCACGAATGAGTTTTACATGTGTGTGTGAGTGCATTGTCACATCTGGCTTAGTCAGTGGTCATGTGGCAATAGTGAAGTAGCCTATTTTAACTGACACATTCTTCCTTCATGCCATAATTGGTACATTTGAGATTGGGGAAGTCACTGCAGTAAAGTACTGCTGACTTGCAGCTTGAACTTTTGCTTGAGATGTCACTAAGATATAAAACGATCAGCTCCACAAGAGCTACAAATGGAGCAGTAAGTGTACAACCTGCAGCACCAGAAGACACTATAAGTGAAGTTTTATTTCTAGGTATTTGTCAATTCACCATTAGGCTATATAATGATAAGGAAGCCATGCAGAAGCAAAACATTGCATAGATTCATTTCATACATTACATCTCTTCAGTACAGTCGGTTCAAAGGAAACAACTAGAAATGTCAATCATGTTGGGTACATTGCAGTGAAAACAATAAGTAAGTTGGTCTAATTTCAAGTTCAATTATTGCTTATTTAAATCATCAAAAAATGCATATTGTAACATTGAACATCTGGGACAAGACATTTTAACAAATATTTCTGAAGTTCTCACAGGTTCAGATTCCCAACTATGTATTATATAATCATTGTTTTAGTCATCTTTTTGTCATGGTGATCAAAATATCCAACTAGAACAATTAGAGGAGGAAAAGTTTGTATGGACTGGTTTCAGACATCTCAGTCCATAGATAACTGACTCCTGAGCTCTGAGCCTGAGGTGAGGCAGATCATCATGACAGAAGAGTGTGGCAAAGGATAGCAGCTCAGGACATGGCAAACAGGAAGCAGAGATAGCTGCACTCACCAGGGACAAAGTATAAACCCCTAAAGTAAAGGCCCCATGACCTATCTCCTCTAGTCACACTGGACTACATACCCCAGTTAATCCATTCAAGTAGATTAATGCACCGGTTAGGTTAAGGCTCTCATAACCATATTATTTCACCTCTAAACTTCCTTGCATTGTCTCACACATGAGCTCTTAGAAAACACCATAGCATTCATTTACATATAAATGATGTTCAGAGTTTCCTCAAGTCATTTAAGAAATATAAAGGTAGTTACATATGCATGCAACAATGAAAGAAAGTTTGTTAGAAGTACAAAGTGCTCCTGGTTCTCAGGGAAGAAGTGATTCATTTAAAGAACATCAGGTCATTTTACTGGCACTGTCAATAAATTCTTACTTGATTGTCATCACCACCATGCAAAAGGGGGGTTATGAAATCCCCATTTTGAAATGAAAAACTGCGGGTCATTTCTGTACTTGAAATAGGGAAGGACTTGAAAATAAATGGGTATTCAATACTCAGAGGTTATGGATGTGTTTCATTCATAAAGATAAGCATGAAGAGAGGACCAAAATCTTGAAAAAACACCCAGCATGTTTGAGCCTGGTGCTTAGAAGATTGTATACACTGCAGAGAGAAAAGAGTAGGACAAAGGTGACATGGTAAAACCCCAGACTGACTTTTATCTATTGATTAATACATTTGGAAGTGGAGTCCTGGTCTCAAGAGAGAAATAACTGATTTGGGGAGAAGAAGTAAGAATGAGGTGTCAGGAACTACAATTCCATGAATTGCAAAATATGTTTGCTCCTCCTATCTTGCTCCTAAACAGTATTGCTACTGTGTTTCAACTGGATACTTTAAGAAGTGAGCAATTTGAAAAACAAATGCTTTAACTTGTATGTATGTATATGTGTATTATTCACACACACACACACACATGCACACAAACACACACACACACACACACACACGTATTATTTTAATTCTTGGATGGGGGAGTAGCGCTTCTGTGAACAAGAGCATTCTGTCCCACAAAGCAGAATTTATAAATGACTGTGAGTGTCTCTGTGCCATCCTAAGATAATAAGCACCTTTGAAGGACCATTCATTTTTTTCAAGACCCAGAGGGAATATGTACTGCCTAGAGACAATAATATCCCTACATATCCCCAGGATACCTGAGAGAATCTGATGCATTATGCAAAAATATTGTTGAGAGTTTTAGATAAAAAGGAGCAATAGACAACAAATCTACAGAGTCAAGAGCTCTCTGCAATCTCCTAAGCAAGACTGGGTACAGGAAGAGATTTGCTCTCTCTATTTTGGTAATTTAACAGTCAACAGGATCTTAATTCTTAAATCATCTGACTTTTCATGGACCAAAACACCCATGTAGAAACAATCTCAGAGCTTCTGTGGAAATAAGAATGAGTAGGGAAGTCTGTGTGTTGTAAAGAGTGAGAGTAGGGGGAACAGAGAGCCACTCCCGAAAAGCATAACCTGCTAAATCATCTAGTTGTGAAAATAAAAAGAACTTACCCCCATTGTCAGAGAGCTAAATGTGATAAATAATTCCATTCCCCAACTTGCTTTTATGAGACACATCATGGCATCCAGCAAATTCATCCAATAACTACTGCCAGATAATGACAAATTTCAGATTCCTTTTGTCACATTGCTGTCTACGTTGCTAGTTTCATATTTACAAGCAAATTGTTACCTCCAAATATGAAACACTGGCATTTAGAGAAATAGAGAAATTACTCACTTCCCTGGAATTCTGCATAACAAATTAGTACTATGCTTTAACTCTAATAAATGTAACTGTAACAGAGTTTTCATAAACATTCTTGAGATGTTCTTCTGGAGTAGCTTTATTTTGGCACCCTACTTTTCCTGCTCAAACAAATGAAAAGGTTGGCTGATATTGTCAAAATATAGCCCTTCTGGTTATCCAAGAGCCATTTATTAAAATAATGTATTGATGCAGTGTCATGAAACACAAAATCATATTTCTGTGGGAAAGCCCTATTACCGAAAGTCAAGATTATTTTAACAGAAAAATTATTACAATTGTGGATTATGAAAGTAAGATGATGTTGTTCTGACCTTGGCCCCTCTGAGACAAACCAGGTGTCTTTTAAGGCACTGTAACATGTTATATAAAGGAGATATTTGAATAATTAACAAGACTTATCTTTGTAGAAATGTATTAACTGAAAATAGACTCTGAATCTCTTTTGACTCAAAATAACTAACTTAATAAAAATACATATATGATGTCTCGAGTTATAGATGGACTTTAAAATAGCACATAGCAAAGTGTCACAACCAAACAAGCACATGCACACGCACACACACGCACACACACACACACACACACACACACACACACACACACTCAAACTCCTCCTCCTGCAGGCCCAGAGAGCTCTCCAGAGCTGACCATTTTCCTGACATCGTCTTAATCTTGTCCTTTGTCACAGCATTGCACTTTTTACTCTAAAGGTTTCTGCACTAAAAAGTGGGGAGGTGAAGCCACAGTTCAATTCAATTTATTTTTATATTGCTTCTCATACAAAGTCTCTCAAAACACTTTACAGTAAGAGATAAAATAATCATATAACACTTGCCCATACTCAGAACAGCCGTGATCACCCAGACAGCAAAAGGGTGTAGCTATACACAGTCATGGGTCAAAGTCCCCAGTGAGGCACCCCTCGTTTAGAAGCCATATAAATGAACATTTCAGCAGAGTGACGTGACCATATAATATCACTCACAGAGCTCTGCCTTCTCAAGGGACAAGTGAGAGGCTTCATTTTTCTATTCAAATAAATCCTTCTCTCTCATAAACCTGTGGTGATCTCAACTGGTGACGAGTTTCCTCTCATATGCAAAACTAAAGAGCCAAAGCACGGGAACATGTTTTCTTTCTATTGTTGCCAATTACTTAATCACACATGATTTATGGCTTCCTGGAAAGCAGCTATATGGCGGCACCTCTTTCCATTGTCTGTATTCCATATTTTGGCTCCAAGAGGTACAGGAGAAAGGCTGATGGAAAGACTGAAGTGGATGGTATTTCTTTAGTCAACCTATAGCATAGAAAAAAAGAAAAGAAAAATGCTCACACTTGAAAATTGAAAACTCACAGTGAATCAATGGCACTTTTTGGCAGGAAGAAGGAATAAGGATAGAGGGTGATGGAGAAAGTGTTTTTTCTAGATAAGGCAGCCCAAATTAAACAATAATTCCCACAAAAAATAAACAAAAACTAATATCTAGAAAGGATAGTGAAGAAGCCAAACCTGATAAAGAGAAATTAGGTAAAGAAATGGTAAGGAATATGATGTAAGAAAATTAAAGATGTTACTGTTTTCTGAGTGTAATAGAGTTATCCAGTATCAGAAGAAAATACACTCAGCATTTGAAAGCTACTATGTTTGCAAATATTGTTCTTTCACAGAACAAATATCATTCTGAAATTGCCAAGCCCCAGAGAAAGTAATTATTGAAAAAGAAGCTTCCCTTCCATCCCAAATTCACCCTCATCACACAGTTTTTCAAATATGGAGACAAAACCTTCTTTGTTCAAAGACGTATTTTTTTTTTTCAAAAAGCACAAAAATTGAAATCAACCAATGGCTCTAAAAGAATTCACACTGTTCATATCAGTCAATAATCCAAATGTATTTGTTTGGGAAGCATGTTTGTAGAAAGAGGTGAATCTTTTTTCTGTTTAATTCTCTACTCCTTGCATCAAGCCACATCTTCATATTACATAACAACAAACTGGAATGTATTGTAACTCATTTTTTGACCTTTTAATATTTCTGTCACTGATTGTCAGAGTTGAGAACTACTCTCTATTCTGAGGTGATGGATTATTTAATTAACCATTGACCTTTTCCCAACATTTGTTGACAATGAGCACAGTCCCATGAAAGCTACCCACTTTGGATATTGGTCAATTCTGTGTGGTTTATCAATCAGAGAATATCATTTTTGTAGCTTAGATCAAATAACCAGAACTACTATGCCATTTATTTGCCTAAAGCTATTTTCAAATGAATTCTTATATATGTTTCCTTTTTAACTATCTGAGAAGAACAATAAGTATTATACCTTTTAAAAAACTAATCGTGTCAAAAGCATGTGTATTGGAAATTAAATGAGTCAACCTTTAGAAAAAAATGCTATCTATTTAGGAAACTTTTCAAAACAATTTCAGCAACCAGTTTCCAATGCTACATATTATCTTCAGGCCCCCAGTTGAATTCACTTTTTTCTAAAGAATAAGAGGCTCCAAGAGAGTGAAGCAGAAACTTTTGATGAGTTTTTCTAAACTTTAAGTTTCATTTAACAGTTTCATTTATTCTACAATTTTTCCCAAGGATTTATTTTCTTTTTAGAAGGTCAGATAAATTGTAGTAGACTTTTAATTAAATAGTAAACACTGGATTTTTCGTTTGTATGACTGACTTGTTTCTGTATTTGTGGTAAACAGCATCTGTATCTGTCCCTCCAGCAATCCCTCACCTACCCACATTTTTGGAAAGACTTTCTATCTTCAGTGTGGAGTGAGATGAAGAGAGACATGAGAAGGGGTACCACTGTGTCATTTCTGCAGACCCTCTGCTCCCAACATCAAGTAATGTGGTGTTTCAGGGAACATGGAATATTTTCAAAGGATCCATTATTGATTCTGTCAGCATTACTGCTGTGTCTTTAGTTCTCAAACATATTATTTAAAGGCATTTGGAACCAGGCAGTTTTGAGCTCAGGGCCTTGGTTCTTTTCCTTTCTGGGTGATGCTGTGCACATTATTTATCTTCTTGGTGCATCCATTTCCCCATCTATAAAATGGGAATAAACATACTCACCTCTTAGTCTTGCTGTGAAAATTGAGTGAGATAATACATGCAGACTGACAGTAAAAATCTATTAAAATGAACCTATTTTAATATAGCAGTGAATTTTCCAGTTAGTCATATAGATGTAACTGTCATCTCTGCAGAGTAGAATACAACATATTAGAGATGTTTCAGCAACAACTAAAGTCCATTTCTATGTCCCTGGAGTGTACAGTGCTTAAAGACTTGACATTATGGAAGTATATTGTCTTCATTAATTTATGTTAATTTTTAATGTTAGTGTGGCAGTATGATGTAAGATATACAGAAGCTTGTGTGTCTGTGTGTGGGTAAATATATTCAAACAAATGCATACACATAGATATTGCAGGGTAAAAGAGTTTTGACCCAAGAAAACAGATCTTCATTAAAGCCTTAATCTAGGGCATAATATCAAGCATTAATTGTAAAAGTAGTAATTTTTTTTTTGACAAGGAAAGAAAAATAACCTTAAAAGATGTTTTGAAATTAGTAAAAGTATACTGCATACATTGATTATACTTTTATTAAAATACAACTGAAATTAAAGCATAGAGCTTTACACTTGTGTTCATTGAAACAAGACACATAAACTACACTTGTTTTTGTGTTTATCTGTTAACTATGTATTGCTTTGGGATCTTTCCATTTCCCTTCAAATCAAAGGAACTTGCCTCCGTTAGAACAGACCTATATAGACATAGAATCTGATATCTTGATGGTTAAGTTGTACGTTTGATACATGGGCGACATTGATGTAATAGTATGATGGATATCAATTAGCACATATATCATCGAAACATAGACTCTCCAACATCTTTGACAAAGGCTGCCCTTTCGATGTCAGTGTCAATCCACACCAGAATCACAAGAATGAGCAAATGTGACAGCAGAGGGCTGTACCAATTATAGATGAAGGGATAGTATCCACTCCCTCCGTTTGATGTGATTTATTTGGCGGTCTTTCTGTATTTGTAGGCGGCAGATTGTAGCTGTTTATGAAGTGACAAATGGTACTCAATGACATTGAATGACTTCTCTAATCAATTTAACTTGTCTAAAAAGTGGTCATGAACTGTGGTGTTTGTTGAATGTCAGAGAATATAGACAAGATGGAACTTTTGCACTGAAAACATATTCCACATAAACACCTGAAAGAAGAAAAGAAAGACTAAATAAAGCTAGTTTGTTTTAATGATAATTGCTTTCCAAAAAAATATTATAAAAATAAATATTTTAAAAGTTTTTCAGTCAGATTTTTTTTCAAAAAAAATCGTAGTTTTTATTAATTTGAGAGAATTTTTTTCTTATCCAGTTTTATTTATTGGGAGGCATACTTAAATGACAGAAAAATTTTTACAAACTAGGCTTGTTAGTGAAATCATTGAGGCTGCTACCAGATAAAAAGCTTTTCTAGCTTATTTTTCCAAATATTCAAAGTTTTAAATTACTGTTCAGTCCTTTTAAATAAAATCATTTTGATAAGTGATTATCAATAAATTCATTGAATATATTATAAATTTTTAAAGTTATCTGTTATGGATGTGTTAGATCACACAACCAGAAGTTAGTTCCCTTAAACAGTGCAGAAATATTTGCACTTTAAAACTGACATGTATTTCAAACAAGGCTTTTGTCTCACATGCAAACCTAGTATAATGGAATAAAGTCATGGGCTGGGTTAACCTTACACAAGTGTATTTACATATTTATTTCAATTTATTAGACACAGGTACTCTTTTACATACTTAATACAAACCACTACTGCTATAAGCCAAGAATGATTTTTTCCTATCTGTGTATTATTCAAATTTATTAAACAATATTTCACATTTGTTTGACACAATGTCAAACTCAGAACTCCTAAAGAACTGCTGCAGCTTTGGAACTGTTATGCTTTCTTGGACTTTAATCATTTTTGGCAAGGCTCCATTTCCTGTCAGAAAGTGAAACAGCTTTGGAATGTCATTTTCACGAAAGAAAACAGAGAGAATCCGAGAGGAAGTTCTCCTCCACTCCAGATCCCCTAAGATACTCAAACACGCTCACAGGAGGGCTGGAATACATCAAACATTAGCAGAGGGAAAAGGACACAATTTTCCCACATTAAAATACATGGATAAAGTTGAACTTCTGCTAAAAATAGTTCCCATGACTAATCCTATTAAGTTTAAAAAATTGGGCAGTATCCTCCTTGAAGCAGAATTACTCTCTGCCATCACACTCTGCTGTACCCCCACCCCCAAGCACACCCAAAGCCAGCAGCCCCTCAATGCTAGGTCCTCATCTTTCCCTTTGTCATGACATTAGAGGAAAAGGGAGAAAGAGATTGGACAGGACTTTTACCCAGGTCTCAGATATCAAAGGCAACCAAAATTAAGATATAAATATCAAAAATTATCTCAGAATACCAAAAATTCTAAAGAGAAATATACTGTCCTTAGGAGATCGGCAATGTTTTCCCACTCACTCTTGGACTTACTCAGTGTCCCCAGGGAGCAATGATATTGCAGAAAGCAAACAAAGATTTCTCTAAGCTGTGCCACTTCAAGGCCTAAAAATGTTGGATGCACACATGGACTAGCAAAATTAAAATCCTCTCCTCTTTTGGACTTGAAACTCCTGATTTTTGCCTCATATGACAACCATATTAACTGAATATGGAGGAGGAAGGAATGAAAACGGGACATTGAAAAAGACTGGCCAAACTGGAAGGTTTTGAACCAAGTACATATATCATTATCCAGAAGAGAGAAGGGCATCAGAACTCTTCAGGGCACTGTAGTTCACACCAGTAATCAATGCTACTCTGGTCTTTTAGAGGAGCAGATATGGGAATATAAAGGCGTCTCCACAGAAGGCATCATTAGGTACCATGATATTGGCATATGTTAGCTAAGTGATTAGCAATGGAGAGGTTCAGCTGCAGTGAAACCTAAACCCAGCTGACGCCATTAACACGCGGATATAATGAACCCCATAGACCACATTAAAGCAGAGAAAGCAAAATGACAATAGGAGAATGGCTTTTAATGAAATCATCAATCCAAAAAAGGAGGGGGGGTAAATGTCATCTCAGAACCTTTTGTGGAACCAGTGGACAATCTTTTAAACACTAGTTTGAAAGGATAGGCAGGTAGACCACCCTTAATTGCAGTGACATATCTTAATTTTTTTTTCTTCAGCAAAGTGGTCTATCTTTCTAGTTTTGCATTTGAACACAGAAAACTGGCTAATTTAGAGTTTTCCACATTGTCTCTATAGTGTGCAATGCTTAAAGATCTTTTGTTAAAGATTGAAATGTACGTGTTTGAGCCAATCCATAATTCACAGGGTGGGTCTTTAAGCATTAGGCCTTATTCTATATATTCTTCCTTGAGAACTTGTGACCTAGAACTCCATCAAAGTGTGGTTATGTCTGAAGAGGATTTGTTCACCTGAGAGCTCACTGCATTCTTCAGTTTGCCTTGTATGAATTAAAAGTGCCAGCTTAACAGACACCAGAGCAATTGAGAGGGAAAGTTTTGAAGGTTACCAAAGGAAAGTAACTCTCTCAGGTTGACAAGCAGTAAGTACAGAGAGGAGTTAGAAATGTGGGAGCCACAACCGCACTGTATAGTTTAACTCCCAGCTCTGCTACTTTGTAATTGAAAGCTGTAATTTCTGTGTCTATGTTGAGCCAGAAGAAAAAGAAAGAATACAAGGAGTTAAGAGAGACAAGGAATGTTTGAAAGTAGCAAAAAGTGTCTTGTTCTTCCTCTTAGGAGCATCAACCCTATAATTCCCACAATGCTGTACTTGATTTAGTTGGTGAGTTAGTGAGTTAGTTTTGGCTGTGGCCTTCTATGGATATACATGGTTTGGCCTCTCCCTGAACTATCTGACAACAAATCTGAATCATTTTCCCCAGGGACCAGCTAGATCCAGAAGTCTCTAAATTCAAACTTTCAGAAAATTTTTACAAAGTATGTATGTCAATAAACAGAAATAATTAGCAAGGATAAGCCATTAGTGTTTAAAGCAGGAACATTCCACATCTAGCGGTGTTGCAATTTTATATGCTATTTATAAAAGTTTCCGGGCAACAGGACCCAAACTGAGAGAACTTTAGAATTCTACTTAAAAACAAAATTACAGTAGATATTTTAATTTTAAAATTTAAAATGAACAAAAAAATTTGTCATTTGGTGACACAAGGTGTAAGCTTAATTTAGGCCACTTGAAATCAAGACCTCTCAGATTCCTGTGAAAATCTAAGCCTATCTCCCTGGTCTCTGGGGTGCTAGTGGCAATTCAGGTTCTGTTCTAATTTTATTCGACCACTGACTAACTGTGCAACTGCTTTCTTTGTCTTCCTCTGCTTCTGTTTCTTTCATATGAAATGGAGATAGGAATTATGTTGATCTCATGGGATGTTGCAAGGACTAAATGAAAATATAGGCACTGAGCCCGTGAAACCCTGTCTCGCACACAAAATTCTCAGCAAACATTAGCTATTGCTACTTGTTGTGGTAGATATTATTGCAGAGGTATAATGTCATGTGAAACTCTCTTCATTCCAGATTTCTAGCAACCAGTCCCTCTTTCCTTGGGCTTATGTGCACATCAGCTAATCTCTGGTACAAATTCAAGCATGAAGGTCTGTTTTCCTCAGATCTTCCCCCATTCCTCTCATCAATAATGATCCTAAGTATCCTTAAGAATACAGTAAAACTACCATCTTTTGTTCATCTCTCTGCTACTTGGTCTATCCTATCCTATTTCTCTTCCCTATGGGATTAATTTCTTTGGTCATCAACTGTAAACCTTGATTTTCCTAAATTCAACAGTCAGGCTTTGCAACCTAGGAGAAATTTTCCGCAGCATAAACCATGTCTGGTTATTGCCAGCTGGGGCCACCAGTAAATGATTCCAACTGTACCCTTACTTTCCATGGTTGCTTTTGTGTTGGCTTCTCTGTAAGCCCAGCACTGAGGTTTATACCCAGACTACGAAGAATGCCTGTAGGGAGATAGTCACCAAAGATCAACTTGAACGAACAGCTTGCTGCAGCTCAAATGGTGAGACATATAAAATGCATCATACATTAAATTTAATGTTGCCTCATTAGTCCTAATTAGATTCCTACATTACACCAAGATTATGGTTTCTCTCTGTTTATGTTTCTCCTAAAATTGAGTCTAACCCCAGATAATACTTCAGTGTACTTTTAAAATCTTTGAATAAAAATGTCCAGTAATTCTTTAATATCCATAATATTCTTGATCTTAGAACAAAACAATAATCCCAAAAGGAAGATAAAGTAAATTTTCAAATTTCTGGGGAGTTTAATGTCATTCATAAAGTTTATAAAAGAAGTCCTAGAATTTTACCTTTTTAAAAATCAGGAATAAACTTTAAAACTGCAAACATTTGTTTACTAAGAAAAGTAATTAGCCTATTATTTCCTTTATTGATCTTTCTCCCATTATACATAATTTGTAATTTTTTTCAATAACGTAATAGTTGATTCCCTCTTCTTCTCCCCATTTCATAGTTTAGTTTCTCCTTTTATTGGCATTTACCATGAAAATATATCATGTTCAGTATCCTCATGGCTACTGAAAAGGAAAGGGACTTGAAAAACCACAGAGTACAATCATTTTTGAATAATAAATAGATTGAAGTCTGGAAGTTTTATACACTCATGGGGTTCCTACAGGTAAAGATGAATCTATGACCAGAAGCCAGGCTTTCTGGTCCACAGTTCACCACAGATCCAATGACTCCGCAGCGTGCATGAGAAAATATTGTGCTGTCATGGTCCAAGTGCACCTTGAAATGCCAGCTTGCCAACCCACCCTGAGTTCACATCTTTGTGCAAATGCCACCTTAGAATGGACTCTGAAATACCTGTTGCTTGACTGCATTTTTATGAGGTATCTTACCCTTACAAAAAGAAAAACCAGCCAATTTTAATAGCAATCATATCTGTTAAGAAGCATTTTTGGTTCTTAGTCACTTTGTAGTGAAGGGGTTGGTGATGTGAAAGTCCTGGCTGGCTGCATCTTGTTCCTACCTATGGACTAGTAATTCATGGATTTTAATGATTATTAAACAATGGATTGAAAGGAATTCAGTCTTACTGTACATTCAGAACTGTTTTTTTCCTCTCATTAGAAAAAAAGACAAAGTAATTTTTTATCTTTCTCCTTGTCTTCCTAGGTTCTCCACTACAGCCCAGCAGCAGTTGCTGAGATGTGGCCAATTCCACTCCATGGTGAGGTCTCCTCTAGAAGGAAAATGTCAAAATTTGTGGCCTAAAGAATGAAGTAGTGAGACAGTGAAGAGGAGAGAACTTATAACCAAACTATATTCTTGTGCAGTTTGGAAATATTAATGTAGAATGGAAACAGTTTAAAATCTGCCAGCTCCTTGAAACTGAGTGTGAGGATTAGATAGTCATGGTGAAAGCTGAAAGATTTTGGAAGGGGCAGCATTAAATCACATTACATCTTAGGCCAATAGCTCCTAGACAATATATATTCAGTACTGTAATCTATGTATTTTGGAGATGAAGATCTCTTTGCAAATCTAGCGGAGATTTTGTTCATCCAGGAATTACACCTTATTATCCTTTATGTTCATCCAGGAATTACACCTTATTATCATGAGTCATTTTCCAACATTTTGTGCTAACTAGTCGTTAATTTAATGGTCCCACAAAACAGCCCCCTGGATACATAATCAAACCCTAGAGTTTCTTAAAAAAAAATTAAAACTACTTTCAAACCAATTTCAATATTTGCCAGAGAAGCAAAACATATTTTTGTGGATAAAACTGCTGATAACACAGTGGAATATTTAGGTAAAATAATATCTGAATATTTTTGAAAACATAGAAGGAAATGTATAGAAGATGAAGACATATGTGATAAAATTGTTCATGAATTTAAATTTTGTAATTCATGATATAACCATGGAATTTTTATTGTGCATATTCTAGAAGAATACACACTGTAAAAATTGAGTATTAACAACAAAGATATACCTCTGCACCTATTAGAGTGGCCATAATCCAAACACTGACAACAATAAACACTGAGAATGTGGAATAATGGGGACTCTTATTCATGTTGATGGGAATGCAAAATCTTTCATCCACTTTGGAACACAATTTGACAGGTACTTATAAAAACTAAACATAGTTTTACTATATGATCCAGCAATTGCACTGCTTGGTATTTACCTGAAGGAGTTGAAAACCTATGTACACACCAAATAAAACAAAAAGCAAACAACAAAACTGAACCTGATTGTTTATGCAGTTTTCTTCATAGTTGACAAAACTTAGAAGTAACCAAGGTTTCCTTCTGTAGGTTAATGAATAAACTGGTACTCCAGACAACAGAATATTGCTCAGTGCTAAAAAGAAATAAACTGTCTTGTCATAAAAAGACATAGGGGAAACTTAAATTCATACTACTAAGTGAAAGAAGCCAATCTGAAAATGCTACATACTGTATGAATACGAGTTTATGATATTTTGGAACAGGTAAAACGATGAAGATAATAAAAAAAATCAGTGGTTTCCAAGGAATGGGGAGAGGGGGGAAAGGAATAGGAAAAAGAGGATTCTTAGTGCAGTGGAAAAACTATGTGATACTATAATGATGAATATGTGTAATTATACATTTGTCCAAACCCAAAGAATGTACAGCACTGAGTGAACCCTAATGTAAATTATGGAATTTGGGTGATAATGATGTGTCAATGTAGGTTCATAAATTGTAACAAATGTACCACTCTGGTGGAGAAATGTTGGTAATTGAGGAAGTTATACATGTGTAGGGGAAGAAGGTATTCAGGAAATCTCTGCTCAATTTTGCTGTGATTTTAAATTGATCTAAAAAAAAATGAAGGCTTAAGAAAGGTTAGGCATTAAGGCAAAAAGGAAAAAAAGTCCCATGAATTTTTAACAAATTTGTGCTGAGAAACCCAATTCTATAGTAATGAGATAAAATGGACAGTAGCTTCTACTATTAAACTTTTGAGTTAGTAACAAGCTATCAAACCACCCACAAAATGTCAAAATATTCTGTACACCTCAGAGTTAGAGATGTATGACTCTCTGTGATTTATGGAAACATTATTTATAATGTATTTTCAGTTCATTTCTGTCCAGTGCTGCACCTTTTATAAACCTACTGATTAATATCAAACGGTGAACAAATCTGACAAGCAGGATTACCAATCTAACAAAACTGTTTATAGTGTGAATGAAAAAAAGCACACCATTTCCAGGCAGTGTACTTAATAATAAAATCCTGTTGTACTTAAGTGGTGAAGGGATTACTTAACTGTCAAAGTTCCTTTAACCGTTAAGAGGAGCCATATTAAAGACACACTATTCAAAAGCAACAGCAGAATATTTTATGCTAGCTTATTCATCATTATTATATTTCTATATTTAAATATAGCACCACTGATGTGCAAAATAGTAAATTAAAGTATTCAAAATTAATTTCCCCAAAGGCACTTTTATAGCAGAAAATAAACAAAAAGACTTAACTTTTTTCATATACAGATTTAAACTCACTTTATGAATATTATATATATTTTTGTCAAGAGATGTCTGCACCAGCAGGTTCATTGCAGCATGATTCACTAATAACCAAGATATGGAAGCATAAGTGCCCATTAATGGATGCATAAAGAAAACGTAGTGTATATATGCAATAGAATATCATTCCCCCTTAAAAAGAAGGAAATTGTGCATTTTGTGACAACATGGATGAACCTGGAAGACATTAAACTGTATGAAATTAGCCAGACACACAAGGACAAGTACTGCATGATCTCACTTACATGTGAAATTTTTAAGTGTAGCTTATAAAGAAACAGAGTAGAATGATGATTGCTAGGCTAGAAATAAGAAGATGTTGGCCAAAAAGTCTGAATGTCCAGGTATATGGGTGGATAAGTTATAGAGGTCTTATGACTACAGTTAATAATACTATGTTATATACTTGTAATTTGCTATGATAATTTATCCTAAATATTCTCAGCACAACATCATAGCTATGTGAAGTTAGAAATATGTTAATTAGGTTCATTATGGTAATTATTTCACTAGGTATACATATGCCAAAACATCATGTTGCATGCCTTAAATACATACCAGTTCTGTCAAATATACTTCAATGAAGTTGGAAGAAAATAAATACATAAAAATAATATGTTCCTTACTTTTATTTTAAATATTTTTAATATTTTGATATTATCTTTGTTTAAAAATGTTTGCTATCCATTTTTATACACTTAGAAAGAACTTAAACTCCATAAAAATAAGTCCAATGAAAAATCAACAATAAATAAAATAATTTCTATTACTGAAATTATTTCTTGCATACAGACCAATTTGATAGATGAATTAAAAATATAATAAAACAATCCCAAAACTTTAAATCTATAAATATCCCAAAACAGTAAGCAGAAATAATTCATCCAAAGATCTATCCCCATGATGATTCCAAATTGGTTTTTTATTAGTGTAAGAAAGAACACTAATATTACCTTACTAATATTACCTTAATCCAACCTTAATATTAGGATGACAATTTCCTTTAAATTATTTCTAACAGAATTGAACAGTTCATATTTAGAAGAAACAATAACTTTACAAAATCCAAATTATTTCCTCTATTTCAAATCTGCATTCTGATATTAACCTGTTTGTGGAAAAGTATAAAAGAGAAGATTTCTGAAGACTAGTACAGTAAGAAATCAAAAGTAGGACTTAAAGAAAGATCCCAGGATACAATACATTTCCCCCAAAATTCACTAAAAATAACTAGTGGCAATGAATATAGACCTGTCTTGCTGAAGCAACCATTAAGCAGGCATAAACTGTCATTGTCAACACTTTTGAAACTGGAAACCATTCAAAACACCCAGCAGAATATTTAATGAACAAAGGGTCTGCTAAATTTTGGTATTTAGGAAAATCTCTGTCAGGTTGCTGGTTGGCCACTGTGAGAACGGAGGAGAGACTGCAAGAATCACACATGACAAGAAATACAGTCATTGCCAGAGTAGTTTGGAAAAGACCCACACAAATGGACAAGGGTAACCCACAAAAAGTGACAATAGCAAACTGTAGGGAGGAGATGTGTCTGATTTCCAGTTACCACACTGTAAAAGTCAAAATGTTCAGCTTTCAAGAAAAAAAAGTATTGGACATACATGCAAAGAAACAGGAAATTGTGCCTTATTTGTACAGAAATGCTCAACAGAAACCATACCAGAAGAGGCCAAGACATTAGGCATAGTAGATAAACACTTAAGTCAATTCTATTAAATAAATATATACAAATAATTAAAGGAATCCATAGCCAAATAACTAAAGAAAATCAGGAGAATAGAGTGTATCCAGACAGAGTTGGAAATTATAAAATGGATTCAAATAAAGATTCTGGAGCTGAAAACTGTGATAAACAAAATGAAAAAAAAGCACTAGGGTGATTTAACCTAGGTGAGTGAAGGAACTGAACTTGAAAATTTACAAGTTAAAATATCTGCACTTAGGAAAAGAAAGAAAAAATAATGAAGAAAAATTATCTGATCCTTGATGATGGGGTAACATCAAGCTTACCCAATATGGGATTACTGAAAGGAGAAGGAAAGAAAGGGACCAAAAGAAAATTTTAAGAAATAAGTATTGAAAGTTGAAAACATCCTTGGAAGAAGCAGCATTTACCAACTACAAGTAAGAGAAGCTCAGACATCCACACACTGTGGTATATTATATTCAGACTATTTAAAGACAAAGCGAAACCCTCCAAAGCAGCAAAAATGCTAGCTGTAACACATCATATACAAAGGATGTGTTAATAAGACCAGCAACTAACTTCTCATTTAGAATGATGGAAGCCAGAAGCAGCGAGCTGCCATATTTAAAGAGCCAAAATAATCCCCCCAAAATGAAGGAGAAGGACATTCATAGATATACAGAAAACAAGGGAGTTCATCATTAGCAGATATTTCCTACAACAAATGCTTAAGGGAGCTCTTCAAGATGAAATTAAAGGCCATTATACAGAAACGCAAAGACAAACAAATAAATAAAAATATCAGTAAATGTAACTAGATAAGTAAATACAAAGCCAGTATTATTATGTTTTTAATATGTAATGTCTCTTCAAATATGACTTAAATATATATATATAGCAATAATTATAAATCTATATTCTTGGATACACAATGTATAAAAATATGGTCACAATGCTATTTGTGACCACAACATAGAAGGGCGGAGATAAAACTGCTTAGGAATGGAGATTTTGTATAATATAGAAGCTAAATTGTTACCACATCAAACAGGTTGTTACCATTTAGCATGTAAATTCTAATCCTAAGAATAAACTGTAAGAACATTAAAAAAAAGAAATACACTAGAAAAAATCAACTACTCAGAAAATAAAGCATCATGTAGAAATTGAGGAATGGAAATGATTAGCCATAGAAAACAGGCATCTAGACTGGTTCCAAAATTTGGCTACTGTTAATTGGACAGCTCTAAAGATGTGTATGCATGTATCACTATAGTGTGATGACTTTTATTCTTTTAAATAAATACTGAGGTGTGGTATAGCTGGGTCACATAGTGGTTCCATTCCTAGTTTTTGATGAACCTCCATATAGATTTCCACAGTGACTGTCCTAAGGAAATAATACCAGGTCATGTAGAAAACAAATACCAAAATGGTAGAAGCATATCTTTCCTTATAAGTAATCATTTAAATGCAAATAATTAAACCACTAGTTAAAAAGTTTAGATTGACATGATAGATTTTTTTTAAAAAGCATAATCCAACTGTTTGCTGTGTACAAGAGACTTACCCTAAATCCAAATACATCAAAATGATGGGATGGAAAGATATATTCCAATAACTAGTAATCAAAAGAAAGTTGGTGTTACGGTTTAGATGTGAGGTGTCCCCCAAAAGCTCATATGTGAGACAAAGCAATAAAGCATAGGTGAGAAATGATTGGGTTATAAGAACCTTAACCCAATTTGTGAACAAATCTCCTTATGGGATTAACTGAAGGCAGATAGGTTGTGGCTGGAGGAGGTGGATCACAGGGGCTATGCCTTTGGAGTATATGTTTGGCATTTGATCAGGGGAGTCTCCTTTTCTCTGCCTTCTGATCATCATTTGAGCTGCTTCCCTCTGCCACCTTTTTTGCCATGATATTCAGCCTCTCCTTGAGCCCCAAGGAATGGAGTGGGCTGACTATGGACTGACACCTCTGAAACCATGAAATCCAAATAAATTCTCATCCTTTAAAATTGTTCTTGTGGAGTCTTTTAGTCACAGCAGCCACAAAGCTAACTAAAACAGCTGGTGTGGCTATACTAAGAGTACAAAAAAATAAATAAATAAATAGTTCTTAAGTCAGATAGTGTTATAAGAGACAAAGACATTACCTATTCATAAGAATGTCAATGCATCAAGAAGATAAAACAACTGTGGGCATTTGTACTATACAGGAGAATTCATGAGGCACAAATTTCCTTTTTAAAAAATACACCATTAGCTATGACTTTCCTAAGGATGTCTCCTACTATACCAACCTAAAAACTTTGAAATATTTTCTATTTGTATAGTTCTACAAAAGGAAGACTGTTCATTATAGCAGAATCCTTGATTTTTTAATTGGCATATTATGATTATACACAATGGTGGGAATGATTGTATCATATTCATACAGGCACACCCCATTACTTGATCAATTTCATTCCCCAGTACCTCTACTTTCCTTGTCCTCCTCCCTCCCCATGATCTTTTCCCTCCATGTTGCTTGTCTCCCAGTTTCATGAGGTTTCTTTTATTTTGTTTTGTTTTTGTTTTTACTTTTTTCTCTCTCATTTCTACATAAAAGAAAATATGACCCTTGATTACTTTCTGAGTCTTGCTTATTTTACTTAACATAATGCTTTCAGATCTATCCATTCTCCTGAAATTAACATACTTTTTGATGTTGTTTGGGGCTGAATAAAATTTATCTTAATTTCATTTTTATAATCTTGAACAAATAAGTAGTATTGACTAAACATGAAAATTATATATTATGAATTAGGATTAGAATAGAGACAGGAGCATCTTGCAAGGATCATCATTTTGTATTTCCCCAATTCTAATTAAATTGTCAACTGCTTCTCCAGAGCTGAAAGGCTGCAGGGCCCAGTAAGCATGTCACTTCTACAGGTATAAAAGATCAGTGGACTCCAGAGATAAAAAGTGGCTACTGCAAGCTGTTTGTCCACAAAGAGAAGCAGCTAAACAGTTCTCCCCAACTCTGAGATTCAAAGACCAACCTTTTGCTGTAAAGAAGACTAGCAGTGGAAAAGTTTTCATGTTGCACTAAAGGAGACCAGCACGCACCAGCAGAACACCACGGCTTGCAGATGTGGACCAGGAATCCTTCCACAGGAGGGAGATTTCCACTGTAGAAGGCAGTGAAAAATTAAGCTGGAACCAAAGCATGAGTAATACAATAAACTGGAAAATAAATGCTCCTCAGAAACAAACAGGTAGGAGAGAGTAATTTGAACATGCTGAGTAAGCAGCTTCTTGGAAAACAGAATTGCATATGAAGAATGACCACTTTGTCCACCACAAAACAAACTGTCAGGGCACATAAAATTATTAAATTTCAACATTGACTAAAAAATACTAGAAAACTTTGTGATAGATTTTTTTTAACTTTAACTTTTTTATTTTTTACAGACCGCATTTTGAATCATTGTCCACAAATGGGGTACATCATTTCATTTCTATGGTTGTGCACGATGTAAATTCATACCATTTGTGTAATCATACATGTGCATAGGATAATGATGTCTGTCTCATTCCACCATTTTTCATTCCCCACTCTCATTTTCCCCTACATAATCTAAAGTTCCTCCATTCTTCTCTCACCTATCACCCCCCCACACTCCCATTACATCATCCACTTATCAAGGAAAACATTCGACCTTTGGTTTTTTGGAATTGTAGTAATTAGAGAAATGCATATTGAAACAACTCTAAGATTTCTTCTTACTCCAATTAGAATAGCTATTATCAGGAACACAAACATAATAGATGTTGGTGTGGATGTGGGGGAAAAGGCACAGTTTTACATTGCTGGTAGAATTGTAAATTGGTGTAGCCACACTGGAAAGCAGTGTGGAGAATTCTCAGAAAACTTGGAATGGACCCACCTTTTGACACAGTTGTCCCACTCCTCAGTTTATACCCAAAGGAATTAAAATTAGCATGCTACAGTAAGGCAGTCATGTCAATGTTTACAGCAGCGCAATTCATAATTGCTAGATTGTGGAACCAACCTAGATGCCCTTCAACAGATGAGTGGATAAAGAAACTCTGGTATATATACACAATGGAATATTATTCAGTCATAAAGAATAATAATATTATGGCATCTGCAGATAAATGGATGAAATTGGAGAATATTATGCTAAGTGAAATCAGCCACCCCCCAAAAACAAAGGCCAAATGTTTTCCCTGATAAGTAGAATTTTTAAATTCAATCCTCCTCTAAAATTGTTCTTGTCAGGTCTTTTAGTCGCATCAACAACAAAGCTGACTAAGTAAGTATATTAATAAAACCTGAAGAAATGTCCTGAGGATTGAATAGAGGGAATATCTTAAAACATGGAACAAAATGTAAAGACTCAGAAATCATGAAGAAAAAGTTGGAGAGCCTCCTGACGCAGAGCCAACCACGGGTCCCCAAGCCAGCGGAGACATCCGATACACAAGCGGCTTCTGGGACCAGGGCTGGGCAGCCAGAGACCTCTCCAGGCAGCATTGTCCCCCACCAGCTGCAGGCTTTTTCCACAGGGCGATCCAAGATGGCGGACTAGAGGGTGACTGCATCTCCAGTCGCCCCAGAACCCAGGATTCAAGAAGGAGAGGCATTGAGAGACTCGGACTAAGATAGAACCACGGGGTGAGTCTCCCCCACCCAGCGAAGCTCAGCTGGGCGGCAGGCCCGGATTCAAGTGGCTTATTAGAGTGGGACAGGGCAGATAGTGTCTCCCCCAGGCAGCTAGGTGCAGTCTGGCGGTGGGCTCCGCCCACAGGGACAGATCCTCCAGCCTCCCGAAACAGGCCCCCCAGTGAGAGCCCTTCTGCACAGAAGCAGCGCGGCCAGCTCTGGCCCGCCCTGGCCAGCTCCAGCCCGCCCTGCTGCCAGCTCTAGCCTGCCCGCAGGTTGCTTCAGTGACCAGCACAGGGCGCCAGGGACTTCCCAAGCAGCCCAGCCCCCCTCTGGCGGGAAGCTTTTCGGGGCAAACGGCCCAGTGAGAGCCTGTCTACACAGAGCCAGGCACAAGTCCCCAAGCCAGTGGAGACCTCCGACCTACAACCAGCCTCTGGAACCAGGGCTGTGCAACAAGAGACCTCTCCAGGTCACTCACGCTGGAACCAGTAGCGGGCTAGGGGCAGCGTTCCTCAGAAGCACTGCATTATCAAATTAATCTAAGACTTCTGGCTACTGAAGGCTGGTAGGTGATACACTGGAAATCTACAGGGTCACTATAAGCCAATAGAGGAAATCTACAATATCACAGAGTCCCATTGACATCTGACCAATATGAGAAAACGAGGGAAGAAAATGTCCCAAACAAACCTAGATACTATATCAATAAAACCCAATGACAGCACAGCAGAAGAAATGTCCGAAAGGGAGTTCAGAATGTACATAATTAAAACAATCAGGGAAGCAAATGAGGAGATGAAAGAACAAATGCAGGCATTAAATGAACGCACTAATCAACAGTTAAAAGAGCAAATAACGGAAGCAAAAGAGCATTTAAATAAAGAGTTAGAGATACTGAAAAAAAAAAAACCAAATGGAAATCCTTGAAATGAAGGAAACAATAAACCAAGTTAAAAACGCCATAGAAAGCAAAAACAATAGGATAGATCACCTGGAAGACAGAACCTCAGATATTGAAGACAAAATATTTAATCTTGAAAACAAGGTTGACTAAACAGAGAAGATGGTAAGAAATCATGAGCAGAATCTACAAGAATTATGGGATATCATGAAAAGGCCAAATTTAAGAATAATTGGGATTGAGGAAGGCTTAGAGAAACAAACCAAAGGAATGAAAAATCTATTCAATGAAATAATATCAGAAAATTTCCCAAATCTCAAGAATGAACTGGAAAACCAAGTACAAGAGGCTTATAGGACTCCAAATATGCAAAATTACAACGGACCTACACCAAGGCGAGAGAAAAGAATCAGATTACATTCAGGGGTCACCAATAAGAATATCAGCAGATTTTTCAGTCCAGACCCTAAAAGCTAGAAGGGCCTGGAACAACATTTACCAAGCCCTGAAAGAAAATGGATGCCAACCAAGAATTTTATACCCAGCAAAACTTGCTTTCAGACTTGACGATGAGATAAAATCCTTCCACGATAAACAAAAGCTAAAGGAATTTACTAAAAGAAAGCTGGCATTACAGAACATTCTCAGCAAAATATTCCATGAGGAAGAGATGAAAAACAACGATGTAAATCAGCAATGGGAGGAACTACCCTAAAGGAATAGCCAAATAAAGGAGAAACCAAATCATGTCAAAAAACAAAAATGAGTCCAATGACTAGGAATCCAAATCATATCACAATAATAACTGTGAATGTTAATGGCCTGAACTCATCAATCAAAAGACATAGACTGGCAGATTGGATTAAAAAGAAAAATCCAACAATTTGCTGCCTGCAAGAAACTCATCTCATAGAAAGAGATACCCATAGACTAAAGGTGAAAGGATGGGAAAAAACATACCATGCACACAGACACAGCAAAAAAGCTGGAGTATCCATCCTCATTTCAGATAATGTGGACTTCAAGCCAAAACTAGTTAGAAGGGATAAAGAAGGACATTACATACTGCTTAAGGGAAGCATAAATCAGCAAGACATAACAATCATAAATATCTATGCCCCGAACATTGGCTCATCCATGTACGTCAAACAAATCCTTCTCAATACCAGAAGTCAAATAGACCACAACACAATAATACTAGGTGATTTTAACACACCTCTCTCACCACTGGATAGATCGTCCAAACAAAAATTGAATAAAGAAACCATAGATCTCAACAACACAATCAACAATTTAGACATAACCGACTTATATAGAATATACCATCCAACAAAGAACGAATACACTTTCTTCTCAGCAGCACATGGATCCTTCTCTAAAATAGACCATGTCTTATGCCACAAAGCTACTGTTAGCAAATACAAGAAGACAGAGATACTACCTTGTACTCTATCAGATCATAATGGACTGAAATTAGAAATAAATGACAGAATAAAAAACAGAAACTTCTCCAATACTTGGAGATTAAATAATACACTATTATACGATGAATGGATAACAGAAGACATCAGGAGGGAAATTAAAAAATTCTTAGAAGTAAATGAGAACAAAGACACATCATATCAAAATCTCTGGGACACTATGAAAGCAGTACTGAGAGGAAGATTTATTTCATGGGGCGCATTCAACAAAAGAAGTAGAAATCAACAAATAAACAACTTAACACTACAGCTCAAAGCCCTAGAAAAAGAAGAGCAGACCAACACCAAAAGTAGTAGAAGACAGGAAATAGTTAAAATCAGAGCTGAAATCAACGAAATTGAAACAAAAGAAACAATCGGAAAAATTAACAAAATAAATATTGGTTCTTTGAAAAAATAAACAAAATTGATAAACACTTAGCCACGCTAACAAAGAGAAAAAGGGAGAAAACTCAAATTACTAAAATTCGGAATGAACAAGGAAATAACACAACAGACACGAGTGAAATACAAAACATAATTAGAAGCTATTTTGAAAATCTATACTCCAACAAAACAGAAAACCTCGAAGACATCAACAAGTTTCTAGAGACATATGAATTACCTAAACTGAATGAGGAAGACATACACAACTTAAATAAATCAATTTCAAGGAATGAAATAGAAGAGGTCATCAAAAGCCTACCAATAAAGAAAAGGCGGGGTCCAGATGGGTTCTCAGCTGAGTTCTACAAAACCTTTAAAGAAGAGCTCATTCCAATACTTCTCAAAGTATTCCGTAAAATAGAAGAGGAGGGAACCCTCCCAAACTCATTCTATGAAGCCAATATCACCCTGATACCTAAACCAGACAGAGATACATCGAGGAAAGAAAATTTCAGACCAATATCCTTAATGAACATCGACACAAAAATTCTCAACAAAATTTTAGCAAATCACATACAAAAACATATTAAAAAGATAGTGCACCACAATCAAGTGGGTTTTATCCCAGGGATGCAAGTTTGGTTCAACATCCGGAAATCAATAAATGTCATTCACCATATCAACAGACTAAAAGTTAAGAATCACATGATTATTTCAATAGATGCAGAAAAAGCATTCGATAAAATACAGCATCACTTCATGCCCAAAACACTAGAAAAAATTGGGGTAGTGGGATCATTCCTTAACATTGTGAAGGCCATCTATGCTAAGCCCATGGCCAATATCATTCCAAATGGTGAAAAACTGAAAGCATTCGCCCTAAAAACTGGAACAAGGCAGGGATGCCCTCTTTCACCACTTCTATTCAACATTGTTCTTGAGACTCTAGCCAGAGCAATTAGACAAACCAAAGAAATTAAAGGGATACGAATTGGAAAAGAGGAACTCAAACTATTCCTGTTCACTGATGACATGATTATATATTTAGAGGAACCTGGAAATTCCACCAGAAAACTCTTAGAACTCATAACTGAATTCAGTAAAGTAGCAGGTTACAAGATCAATGCTCATAAATCCAATGCATTTTTATACATAAGGGATGAATCTTCAGAAAGAGAAATTAGGAAAACTATCCCATTCACAATAGCATCGAAAAAAATAAAATACTTGGGAATCAATCTCACAAAAGAGGTGAAAGACCTCTACAATGAGAACTACAGAACACTAAAGAAAGAAATTAAAGAACACCTTAGAAGATGGAAAGATCTCCCATGTTCTTGGATAGGAAGAATTAATATTGTCAAAATGGCCATACTACCAAAAGTGCGATATAGATTCAATGCAATTCCAATTAAAATCCTAATGATGTACCTTACAGAAATAGAGCAAGCAATTATGAAATTCATCTGGAAGAATAAGAAACCCAGAATAGCTAAAGCAATCCTCAGTAGAAAGAGTGAAGCAGTGGGTATCGCAATACCAGATCTTCAACTCTATTACAAAGCAATAGTAACAAAAATGGCATGGTATTGGTACCAATATAGACAGGTAGATCAATGGTACAGAATAGAGGACACGGACACAAACCCAAATAAATACAATTTTCTCATACTAGACAAAGGGGCCAAAAATATGCAATGGAGAAAAGATAGCCTCTTCAACAAATGGTGCTGGGAAAACTGGAAAACCATAAGTAACAGAATGAAATTAAACCCCTATCTCTCACCTTGCACAAAACTCAACTCACAATGGATCAAGGACCTTGGAATCAGACCAGAGACCCTGCATCTTATAGAAGAAAAAGTAGGTCCAAACCTTCAACTTGTTGGCTTAGGATCAGACTTCCTTAACAGGACTCCCATAGCCCAAGAAATAAAAGCAAGAATCAACAACTGGGATAGATTCAAACTAAAAAGCTTTCTCTCAGCAAAGGAAACTATCAGTAATGTGAAGAGAGAGCCTACAGAGTGGGAGAATATCTTTGCCAATCATACTTCAGATAGAGCGCTAATATCCCGAATCTATAAAGAGTTCAAAAAACTCTACACCAAGAATACAAATAATCCAGTCAACAAATGGGCTAAGGAAATGAACAGACACTTCACAGAAGAAGATGTACAAGCAATCAACAGATATATGAAAAAATGTTCAACATCTCCAGTAATAAGAGAAATGCAAATCAAAACTACCCTAAGATTTCATCTCACCCCAATTAGAATGGCGATTATCAAGAACACAAGCAACACTAGGTGTTGGCGAGGATGTGGGGAGAAAGGTACACTCATACATTGCTGGTGGGGTTGCAAATTAGTGCAGCCACTCTGGAAAGCAGTGTGGAGATTCCTCAGAAAACTTGGAATGGAACCACCATTTGACCCAGCTATCCCACTCCTTGGCCTATACCCAAAGGACTTAAAATCAGCATACTACAGATATACAGCCACATCAATGTTCATAGCTGCTCAATTCACTATAGCCAGATTGTGGAACCAACCCAGATACCCTTCAGTTGATGAATGGATAAAGAAACTGTGGCATATATATACAATGGAATATTACTCTGCCATGAGGAATGACAAAATTATGGCATTTGCAGGCAAATGGATGAAATTGGAGGATATCATGCTAAGTGAGATAAGCCAATCTCAAAAAACTAAAGGACGAATGATCTCGCTGATAAGCGGATGAGGACATATGGGGGGTGGGGGTAGGAGGGGTTAGCGTTAGGGTTAGGGTTAGGTTTAGGGTTAGGGATAAGGAGGGTGGTAAGAATGAGGAAGAAAGGAATGTATAGAGGGAAAAGAGGGGTGGGAGGAGTGGGGGGAAGGGAAAAAAATAACAAAATGAATCAAACAACATTGCCCTATGTAAATTTATAATTTTTAATTAAAATTTAAAAAAAGAATATATATATATATTTTTTCTTTTTTTTTCTTTTTTTTTTTTTTATCGTTCAGTCCTTCAACGTTCAGTGTAAAATTCTGTCTGCCTTAAAAAAAAAAGAAAAGGGGGAATGTCTAATTTTCTTTGACTCATGTCATTTTATTTTATTATGTATTAAGGGTTTTGGGGGTGGATGTACACTAAGGGCAATTGATGACTGAGCTACATCCACAGACTTTTTTTTTTTTTTTTTTTTTTTAACGGTGGGTTAGTGGGTTACCCAGGTTACCCAGGCTACCCAGGCTGGCCTTGAACTTGGGACCCTCTGGCCTCAGCCTCTGGAGAGACTGTGCCACCGTGCTTGGCTCATGCGTCAGTTTAAAATGTGCTTCATGTCCAAACGTTTGACAATATGGATTGTGTTTTAATGAAAAAAAAAAAAAAAGAAAAGAAAAAGTTGATGAACTTGGAGCATTTCTACAGAAGGTACAACATGCAAATAATGTTCTATTAAATAAATTTCATGTAAATTAAGGAGTTCCAAGAAAACCATAAAACAACAAAAATCATGGAAAAATTTAGAAAATAATTTATTTTCACCTGTTGTTAGGCTGAAATGCTTAAATAGGAAATATTTGTGCAAAACCATTTAAAATTATATAGCAATAAATAACATGAAGAAAAGCATTATTCACATTTTAGGGTTGGAAAAATATCTCCAAAGAATACAAAAAGATAGTAGATACCTAAAATAACCATCATTTAGAAATCATAAACTGGTGAGAAAAATCTACAAATTCTGTATGTTGTAGTTACCTATTGCTGTATAACAATGCAGTTTTGCTCCCTAAATGTAGAAATTTAAAATAATGAGTGTTTCCTCACAATTTGTGTGTCAGGCATCCAGTAGTGCCTTGGTTAGGTAACTCTTGCTCTAGATCTCTCATAAGTTGCAAGAACACAGTATACTCTATGGACTCATGAAGTCTCAGTGAGATAGGGAAGATTCATTTTCAAGCCCACTCAGTTTTGGGTAGG
The DNA here is from genome assembly GCF_902686455.1 of Sciurus vulgaris. Taxonomy (NCBI): domain Eukaryota; kingdom Metazoa; phylum Chordata; class Mammalia; order Rodentia; family Sciuridae; genus Sciurus; species Sciurus vulgaris. The sequence continues at coordinate 100,101,482 of NC_136463.1, read as the reverse complement.
CTTCATTTCCCCATCACATAGGCAACTTTGGGAAAGTGGCATGGCAGCTCACTTTCCACAGGTGAACCATATAAGTGAACAAGAGAGAACACCCAAGAAACTCTGCAGACTTTTTGTAACCTAACCCTCAAGTGGCATCCATCACTTACCTATGCTGTTTGTTAAAACCTAGTAACTAACTCTAACCTTCGTGTAAAGAGACAAGTTTCTATGAACGCCTCAGTGCCTTGGGGCAAGGATGATTGAGATCACAAAAGGCAGCACCCGTGCACACTGTGGAAAAGCAGGCAAAGGTAATGAGTAGACAATCTACAGAAGAGTGAATCCAAATGGTATGCGCATGCATGTGTACACACACATGCACACTTTATATATATATATATATATATATATATGAATGCAAATTAAGATATTTAATGATTAAATATCACCTTGCACCCATTAGAATGGAATTTTTTTTAAAGTTTGGCTTCCTACTAGATATTTCTGTTTTTTAATTAAAATATATATGTCTCTACCAAAAAATCTGTTTTAGGTTGTATCATATACCAATAAAACTAATTGTATTTAGATTATATACATAGGATATTATTTGTAATAACTCAAAACTGAAGTTGGTTGGGAATGGAATGAAAAACTATTAATATAAGTGATAGTTAGATAAATAAGGGTTCATTTCTATTTACTATGGAATATTACATAACCTTTAAAATGATTAGGTCTGTACCAGTTGTCCTAGAGGACGTCTTGACTTATATGAAAAGACATAAACATAATGTTATTATAAGAACAACAATATCTATCAATCAACTCATTAAATAATTATGTATATGTGTGTGTACTTGTCTAATCATATGAGAAAGGGTAAATATATAGTCAGAAAGAGAAATATCTGGAATGATAAATACCAAGTTGTTCACATTAGTTTCTTATAGTAGGGGAAAAATTGGTTTGTAAAAGGGGAAAGAAAAGAAGTCAAAAAATTTTATATGTATATGTAAATAAATATATTTTATATATTGTGTGTCTATATATATACACACATATATTTGCATTATATTCATTTATAGAATTTATTTATTATATAAATTCTTAAAAGCCAGGAGCAATTTTAAGGTATGCCTGTGGTTACATCTATGTAAAAATATAGAAATGTCAATATCAATGCTGATATATAGACACCTATTTATGCATACACTTATTTGTGTATATGCATGCACATATACCTTCAGAAATACATGAAAGCATGGACCAAAATAAAACAAGAACATGTCGTTTTTATGAACCTTCTAGAACCTAAAGAAACAAACAAAAATGATGCTCTGTCTGCCACAATAGTGGCTCTTCCTGGTGAGTAACTATCTTAGCAGTAGGGTACAAGCCATAAATCCCATGCATGGGAGCCATTAGGGGCTAATATTTACTGAGTAAGAGAATCATCTCCAAGCAATATGGGCGAGAGACCTGCAGTGCTGATCTCAGTGCATCACACTTTTGCAGAGACTCGTTCCCCACAATTTCATGCATTCATTTATGCTAAATCACTCCAGTGTGTTTTGGCTTATGAACTGATAGCCTCTGTCATTTTATATCTATACAATTTTTAGAGTAAACCACACTTGATATACAGGAAAATTGTTACAGCTTGAACATGTACTACTTTGTTAGGCGAGCAAGAAACGATAACACAAAATGAAGGTCTTTCAAATCTGTGATTGTTGCTTTGTTTCTGGAAATGTGAGGTATTTTTAAATCACAGGTAAGAAGAACCAAATCATCTACCCCACAGAGTTTAGCTATTCACATTCTAGCCATAAGTTAAAAAGCACGAAAGTCTTATGTTTCCATAGAGTGTCAGTTAGTAAATAAATTTCAAGGCACTTAAGGTATAATTCCAAAAGTTTATTTACAAAGCTTGTGAAAGATTTAAAAAAATAAAACTGAAAGGCTATTTCTAAATAGCAATCTAACCTCAGAAAACTTTCCCTGACCACAGTCAAATTCAGATCATCTTAGTTATCTTAGGAGAGAGGCTTTTAAAACCACTAACTCCCACAATGCTGTAAGACTCCAAGAAACAAATGATATTACGGTATCCAACTTGCCATTAAAAAGGAAGATTTCTGTCTTAACATATTTTAAACTCCCATTGATTCAAATGAAAAGGGCCTTTTTACATGTGCTATTGTGGAAGCAATCCCTCAGCCTCAATTCATTCTTGAGCAGTCTGCTCTTAAATGCTTTTGCATTATGCTATTTTCTTTCAATATGGCCTATTTACAATAGTAACAGAGCATGGTAACCAATTCTTGCATCTTTTAAATCACAAAACATTCCCTTCACACAGCTTCCCCTAAACTTGACACTACATCATACAGCCTTCATTAATGACGGGCCACACCTAGCACTTTCCCATTGCCTGCAATTTCACTGTAATTACGGTTACTTTACACCACCAATGAATGGAGCAACTAAAATTTATATGCATACTAGACACCCCCTCCTACACATCCATTCATCAGAAAGGTTTTCAGAGTGGTTAAGCAAGAGTAAACTGAATAAGTATTGACCATGTTAAAAACTCCATTATGTAGGTTACTATTAAGAAAAAAGTTTTAGGAGATAAATGTAACCAAAGAAAAATGTTTCCTCAGTGAATGGAAAGACAAGTAGTTCATTAGAACTTAAAAGCTCAGAAAAATACCAATCAGTGGTTAGAATATACAGAAACAATGGTTGAGTAACTCATAGAGGTAGAAAAACTGAAACTTCCAATCTAAAAAAAAAAAAAAAAAATTCAGGGTAAGCACAAACACTAAGGGGGGGGGGAATTATTTGTGTTACTTCAAAATGGAAGATAAATTTCTAAATAATGCTTTATTTAGAAAATTAAGTAGGTTTTAAAAAATAATAATTGAAACACAAGATACATATTTTTTAAACATAGAGAGGTAAGTTTCCTTGAGTAGAAACATATTATGTAATGTTAATTTTAGAGTTGAAGAAGTACTGGGAAGTACAAAAAACTGAACCTTGTAAGTGATTAAAGGTATTGAAAATGTAACATACCTAGCAAATGACAGAACCACAATTCAAGTTCAGTTCTGCGTTCTGCACTATCTGCCATGATACTCTGACTCTTAGGTCTTGCCAACAATTATCTTACAACAGAGTAGAAAGATAAGATGTGACTAAATTATTTAGATATGTGAATAAAAGAGGAATAATATTTTAAGATAGTTTTAAGGTTTTGAGCCTCGATGACGAGGAGAATTGTAATGCCATTAAGGAAGAAGAGAGGAAGAGGCGACTTGAGTAAAATGATAAGCTGCTTCCCCCCAGCCCCTCACTTCAGGTGGTCTCTCTGCTTCCCTAAATGCTGACAGTGACTCATATAGTCTCCAGAAAGGAGAATAGAAGCGATCTTTGTTGAAAATATACCAACCCAAGCAAAGAAGACCTCAAAATTATAAGATGAAATATTCCCCAATGAAGTGCCTTACAGAGGGGACCATAATCAAACAAACCCCATTCACATGCTTAGTGCCTTACAGAAACCTTTTAGTATCTGGCTCTTAATTAAAGAACTGGTCATTCCCAGAATTGCAAATAAGTAAATAAATAAATGCTCTAACATGAGACATAGTGACAGTAACCAAAAATGAAATAGATGGAAACACTTGAGATTTCATACAAGATTTTAAAAAGTCTTTAATTTATAGTTTTTAAAAGATGAAAGCAAATGTTACATTAATTAAACAAAAATAACTGGTCAAGTGCCCCAGAGTTCAATCCCCTGTACCAAAAAAATCCAAAATAAAACAAAACGAAATGTGCTAAGAAGAAATATTCAGAGAATTTTTTTTTCTCAAAAATTAAAAATTAAGGAAGTCTCTCAGAAAATGGAAGAAAGAGATAGAAAATAGAGGAGAAAATCAAGAGAACAAAAGGGTAAGTCCAGGAGGACCATCATCCAAATAACTATAGAGTTTAAGAATTAAATGAAAATTAAGGAAATTAAAACATGCACAAAATAAGTAAAGAAAATTTTCAGAAATGGAAGACATGACTTTCCAAGTTGAACAAGCCAACTAAGAGCTCACTATAATGAACATCACTAAATGCACAGTAAGGTGGAAGGATGGTATTAAAATTTCAAAAGAAAAGGACTTTTCAATGTAGAATTTTATATAAAAATACTATTTGAATAAATAGACTTTCTCACACATGAGTTGTCTCAAACCCCTTTCTCTCTTGTGCATTTTTTCTCATCAAGCTCTTTGTGAATGTGCTCCAAAAAAAGATGGAATAAATTAGCAGAAAAGGCATGGAGACTAGGAATAGAATTGAAAATCAGTATAATGTGATGAGGAAAGGGCAACAGCTTTGCCCCAGGCATAGAGGGCAACTGGTCCAGACTGGAGGAAATCAAAGCCTCTTAGCAGTAAATATAACACTAATGACACACGTGACACTTCCAACATACCAGAGAGAGGTTTCGTCAACTGGAGGTGAGTCTGGACTAGAAAAAGTGATAAGCACCTAGGAGAAAACTAAGCAGAAAAAAAGGGGAGGGAAATATAAATTTGTGCAAGAAAGGAAATTTATTATGTGTAATAATAATTACATGTATATATGCTGTACACTGAACAGCATTATTTCAAGAAAACAATTAGAAAAAACAAAAAAATTATAAGAGTAAAAAAGAAATGCAAAAAAAAAAAAAAAAAAAAGAAATGCATGCCCTTAATTTTTCTCCTAATACTCTCTTCAACTCTTACAGAGCTCTGAAGCAGTCCTCTCATAAAGGATGCAAGGCTGACGTTCCTCTGTGCATTTAGTGATGGTCCCCAGCTTACTGAGGCTTTTGGCTGGACATGGAAGTCAGAAGAAGAGCCATTCATCTGGATGCCAGTTCATAATTGTTCCAAAGAATCAAAAAGTGTTTTCCTACAAATCTCCAACCAAGAAGCTTTCTTTATTCTCAAACTGTGCTACAAATTTAGAAAACAGGAATATAAAGTGCTTATGGAGGTACCTATTTATTTTATGAAAAACTATTCTAATGTTAATAGAATAGTATAAATATTTAATAAAATCAATATAAAATAGAAATTTATAAATAACTTGCATTGAGTAATTTGATTCTTAGCAATAATAACATGAAGGTACAAAGAGGGAAAAAAAGATTAAGTGGGTCCTATATTTAACTTTATTTATTTAGTAAAGTCATAAGAGTTTAAATATGTCCAAACTAGATATTCTCCAATTTTATAAATATTGAATCACCAAATGACTTATTTATTTTCTGGAAAATAAATCATTCTAGTTAGAACTGCATTAATTTAAAGAAAGTTAGAATTGTGTAAATAAAGAAAACCATAAACAAAAGTGTGTAAGTCACTGAATTAGGCATATTTGTATCTTTCAGGGAAACTATAATTCATGGTAAACTTCTTTAAGTCATAGTGGTGTAATAATCTTTACCTTAGCACATGTTTTTGAAATAAATAATAAGAGAGCATATGAAAAATAGATTGATATGATAAAGTATTTCAAAAGTAATAGCATTGATCTTTTCAGCAATTAATACCCTGCTTTTCAACTTACACTGTCATATGTTGATTTACAAAACAACTAAGGCTTTAAATATTTAGACTATGAAAGATATTTAGGAATTAAACTGTAATACCAAACAGAAAAGTTTTCAAGAGTATGTTCAAAGTGTATTTAAGGAAACTGAGAAACAGTAACATGGCTAATTCCCCATATTTTGAATTGCCCCCTATACACACACATACACCTATTCATCTTTGAAAAGACTTTCAGTATGATTATTGCACAATAGAAATTGTAAAAAACCAAATGGTAATATCAGTGAAATAGAATTTCATGAAAAATTCTGGTTACCTTTGATATAGTTTAAAAACTGGCTTTGAATTAGTGTCTGCTTAGAGAAATGCTTGGAGAAAGAATGTCCTTGGGAACAATCATAAGCAGAAAACTCTATAGACTGGATTTACAAAGAAATAAATATATACATAGTCTATAAAGGCAATGTCTTGAGCGCTATGCTGGCAATTTTCCAGGAGCCCTGGGAACATGCCTAATTTCCATCTAAATTTGCACACATCTTTATTGCAATCTCATAGCCTGTGAAGATATACTCACTTTCATGTCCTTTGGCACAGGGGGAAAATGAGATGTTCTCTCTCTCTCTCTCTCTCCCTCTCTCTCTGTAAAATCAGTGTAGTCCCTGCAATATCCATCAGGAATCTAAATCACATTCCTTGAGATCAATCTCAGCATCACTAATATTTAAAGAATGGAAAAGCTGTAGTCACAGCCTTAGTTTTAGAGCTTAGTTCCAAATAATTTCCACAATGGGAATTAAGTTGTACAAATGAATCATTGAATGAGACTACACTCCAGTGTAATTTCTGGTACAACTCATCCCACCTGTGCATCAAGAACACATATTCTCAAATAACTTCATTATGATGTTGCTAAAATTAATACAGCTTCAAAAGACCATTTCCCACATATCCAGCCATTCCTACTTCTCCCTTTCTGCTCCCTCCTTTCTCTCAAATTAAAAACATTCAATCCCATTAAAATTCTCTCTAGAATAATCTGCATTGAGCTACTACCTTCTACCTTCATATTAACACTACAGCTTTTTGAAAAATAGTTCATGGTTTCTTTTCCTCCTTCTTTAACTCTTCCCATCTGTTTCCACCCCAAAAATGTGCAACACAAATCCATGAGTCATCAAACTCAGTCCTCTTTTAACTTTTATCAATCGTGATGATGATGATTAAAAAAAATCGTCTGATAACTGACTTGATTGAATATGAACTATATGCCTCTTGCTGAGATAGGTAATTTACATGTGCTAGTTAGTACATTCATCCTCACAACAACCTGTTCCTCAACAGTTTTTTAACAGCAACTTAAGGAACTATCGCTTTAAGAAATTGACTTATTTCCCCAAGGCTGTCCAGCTAGTATGCACTTGGCACCTTGCAACATTATGTTTTCTATTTTCATTCATTCTTTTATAGCCTTTAACTCTTGACCTGTCCTACTGGCTCTCCTCCTAGTTCTAGGAGGTGCCGGCTTCTCCTTCTATTCATTCCCTTTCTCCATGCATCCTTCTGCCATAGTCTCCTCCTCTCCATGATATTATTTACTCCAATCATATCCATCATGTCCTCCTAAGGTTGAATTCCAGGTCTAGGTTTCTGGGCAAGATGTTCCTCCTAGTTTGGGAACCATGTGGCAATGGGATGCTACTATTTTTAACTCTCCTGTCCAGAGATCTCTTTTTCTCACCTTTCTCATCTAATCAATTTTGCAAACCCACAGAAGCTTTTACACTACATTAAAAATCTTCCTCCCTACCCTCTCCAATTGCAGTTGTTCAAGTGAGGAACCAAATTCTATTTCTGTTTAACTACAATTCCTTTCAGTAAAGAAAAAATTTAAAACTAAGTTTAGAATCAGAAAGGCCTCAATACAACACAACTCAGGAACTTACTGTGAGCTCTTAAGCAGTCATTCATCTTTTTAAACCTGTTTTCCCCCTCAGGAAAGTGTACATAAACAGTGCTGTGAAGATTAAGTGAGATTACAGGTGCCGCTTAATAACATGGTAATAACTCAAAAAAAATTATTATATTATTAAACTTAATTTTTGACTCTAGGTTTGTTGCAATCCACTTGCCACAAAGCAGTTCCTGTTCAAAAACTTTTCAAGCTTTCTGCTCAGGACTCCATTTCCTTCAGCATCCATGTCGCTGAAAGCCTTCTTTTTGTCACCAAAAGCCTTCCAAAAGCCTTCCTGGAGCTATATTCCAGTACACCTTCTTTCATTTCTCCATCCTACCAAATGCACTCCAAAGTCTCTACAGTTCCCCTAACATGACCCTTTACTTACCACCCTGCCTTTCTTTCTTCAATAGTTCCCTTAAAACTTTCTACCCTAATAATCACAAATAAAAATTCAATTCACCCTGTAGAATGTAGATACAATTTCATACAATTAAAATCATTGTTACCTGGAATTACTCATTAAAATTAATTTCTCCTTCTCCTATGTCCATATACTAGCCTCAAGCTCTGTTAATGTAGTTAATGAAATCTGACCCTTTCTTAGTGTTATTTAATTACGTGTCTTTCTCTCCATAGACAGAGGAGGCAGACATTGTTGATCCTCTTTCTGTTCTCTTCCTTCTAGTGCTTTCTAGTAAATATTACATAAATTAAAATTTTCACATTCAATATATAAGTAATGACATGGAGGAAATTGCAGTTTTGTTGATGTCAGAATCCCCTCCCAAGAGCCTTGTCTTTACAGAAGGAGTACTTTGTGCTAACTGGGATGATCCGCTCATAAGAGAAGTGTGAGACCCACAAGGGGGCAACTTTGCAAAATCAACAGATAATCTATAAACTGCTTTCTAAGGGAAGGTAGGTTTAGACACTGTAAGTGACAGAAGCACATGAACTTGAAGAAAGCTGGATCTCCCAGGACAAGATGGAAGATTTGAGAGTAAAGAAGTTAAGTACTGACAATAGTCAAGGAAGTTATCTTTGGGAAAAACAGAGATGTTCAATGGGCACTTTTGTCATATGTTGCCTAGTGTTGTCATATATAAATAATCTTTTCAACTTCCCAATGAAAACATCAGTAGAACTTTATATGGCTTCCTAAGCCACTATACAGTTCCACTTCATTATGGGGGCAGGAATACAGGGATGGACAGGAACCGAACAGCTCAGACATAACTGGATAATATTTATATGGAATTTTGTAAATGACCTGTGTTTTCAGGACATGGGGTCATAACAATTTTGTGTAATGATGACAATGGTCCATTTCTAATTTCAAGTTGCAAATCTTGTATTTGCCCAAATAAACATCATAACCAAATTATCTAAATATTTATGGTGTTCCAGTGGAAGACAGTCTTCTATGAGGTAGAAAAATAATAACAATAACAACAACAATAATACCTACTATAACAACTACTTAAAATATGTCAGGCACTGCCATAAATTTATCATCTCATTTAATACTATCTTCACCTGAATACTACTCATGTTCTCGTTTTGCAGACTTAAAGCCTTAGAGAGGTTGAAGAATTGGCCCACAGTCCCACAGTTAACAAGAGGCAGGGCTAGAAGTTAGGTCTATTTCCATCTATTTCAATACAGATGTTCTTCACCAAAGTATTTACTTCTATTAAGGATCCAAAAGAGTATAATGTGTAAATCCTACCACCAAAATGGTCACAATTTATTTGGTCAGATTGAACAAATTCTCCTTCAAAAATAATTCACAGAACATGTCTAGAACTTGAATTTCTAATTTCTTTTTCCAAAATAAAAATGAAAAAGTTATTTAAAACAAAAATTCTGATGGCCTCAAAGTCTTTATACAGCATACTGTAATGGTGATACTGGGCTGCCTTTGGACAAGAGAAATGCCTGACTGACCACTGTGTGGAATGGCACTGAACACGTCAAACAGATGGGTTACTTTATAAACCACATCAATGCAATCCAGAAAGGTGTCCTTAAATGTTCTAAAGGACATTCTTCGAGCCTTTAAAAAAAATGTTCGCCTTAGGTTCTATGACTTGTAATAGACTTTAACAAATATCTCACTAGATTCAGAATACCTCCCCCACCAAATGCCAACAAGTAAACATTGTGTGTAGTCTAATATAATTTTAACTTCTTCTGCTATTCTGGGTGAAGCGTCTATTATATTTTCAGAATTTCATTTTGCGGTATTCTTAACTTGGAAACCAGTAAGTTGTTGTTTCCATGTTGTGAATTTCCTAAGAAAACATCACAATTGAATTCCTTCACTACTAAGAAGCATCACATTTCCTTGTAAATCATTTTGATGAGAAAATAAATCCCTAGGAATTGTGCAGAAGTGAATTTAAAGTTGATGTTCAAAACGAGGAAACTAGAAATTTTGATGGAAATTAGAACAAAATCGATCTGTGAACAAAAACACTTTAAATTATGTAAATAAATTTAATTTAATTAAGACCAGATTTCCTTGGGTATATAAAATAAGAAATTTGAAGTTAATACAAACATTAAATATTACTTCAATAATAAAATAAAGATGGAATAACCTGATAAGGAAATGGCAGCTGTATATTGAAAAAAACAATGTCCTCTTATTCAATCTTTGCCGATGCTAATTTTTCATGGGACTTAAGTTTATGTGACAAACATAAGCGAATTTATATTTTTTTTTGTTTTTTGCTTTGTTACCAAATTAAACCTAGCAGCAATTAACCACTGAGCCACAGTGAATCTACATGATCATCCCTTCCATTTTTATCCCAAAATCATATATGGCTTTTAGCTGACAGAAACAAAGGTACTAGAATGAAATACTGTAAATGAGAAAAATAATTGGGTTGTAGTAAGTTGCCAATATGTTAGTTTGATAGATAATTACATGATTGGGTATTTTTTAATCCTCTCTCATGTGTCCAATAGACCAGAATACCTTCTTTGGAGGTTAGGATGCAAATTATTTAATTAAGTCAACATTCTGTGTAAATAAAATCACATATGTGAAATCTATACAGCACATAAATGATTACACTGAACATTCCATTGATTTATTTATAAGAGGAATAATAAAGAGATACTTGAAGAGTGAAATTTATCAAATGTTGTTGTTTCAACTCTTATCTAACATACTTTAAAAGTATACTTTTATACAGAAGACAACAATATATATGGTGTGTGTGTTATGAGAATGTATGTATGGATACGAAGAATTTGAGAAGAGATTATTTGCCTCATGTTCACATGAAAACTTTCTTTGCATGTGTGAAAAATTGTAACAGAATTAAATATTTTCTAAAAGTCAAAATTTTATTGGGATCTGTTTCTTTGCTTTATTCTATCACCTCACTCTTACCATCATATCATCTCCATTTATTTCCTATTCCAAATGGGTATCAACTAGATTTGATTTGTAACTTTGAGCCAGTCTTATCCACATCACACTGTTTTTCTTGATGAGGTACTTCATAACCACAATTCTGTCACTAAATTGTCACGTGGACCCAAATGATCCAAGTGTGGTTATTAATTCTACAAATATACACCTGCTATACATCAGGTTCTTTTCCGAGTTCTGAAGACACAGCAGTGTACCAAAAAACTAAACAAACTTTGCCATTCTGCATCCATATTTCTAATTGACAATGGTTTCATCTGAGTTCATAAAATACACAAAGCAAATCTAAATCATTTTTCCCAGTTACTCTCTCAGTTGTAAATGTGTCACCATAAAATGAATTTTAAGTTTTTCAAGGTCACTGGAAGGGCTTCATCTGAAAATAGATGAAAAAGGTACAAGAAAAGGTTTGCTATCTTGGGTGTCTTAAATACAGCAGATTCCTGGTGTGGGAGTACAGTGGATTAACACAGTAGTCCAGGACTATTCTGACTGGGAGAACTTGACTCAAATTACTAAAGACTCAAACCAAAGTTTGTAGACAGAAATTGATACCATAAATACGATGGCAACATTACCAGGAGCAAATTAGGGAGGTTTCCAGGGTTTTGAGAAGCACTGATTCTGATGGAATGAGAAAAGCTATTGGCATTACAGCCCTTATTATGGAGTTTTGCCTTGAAAAACAATGGCTGAGTATATGCATGTGAAGTAAGATATTAAAAGCATGAAACACCAGCATGCAGCCCCACTGTGTGCTGTGCAGGACCCTGGACAAACAGCGGCTTCCATGGCAGGAAGGAGCCTTAGAACTTTTGCCTCTCTCCACAACAATTTTGGGGAAGAAAGATACCTAAACTACACCACTTTGTTGTGAGCCAAGCCCCTGGGATTCTTGAGCAATTCAGGAGTAGGGGGAAGATCTCTTCCTACTTTAGACGTCCTGCTAATAAGCACAAGGGGGGCAGAGTGATACATTAAGATAAGGAAATTACTACCAGACTTGTACTCTGGGATATTGAAAAAGTACATTCAGATTGAATTAAACCAACATCTAATTAGTATTTGTTTGATAGTCTTTATATTTGCCTTTATATTCGAGATGAGATAGTTTTGTTATTTTTTTAAGATGCTTAAGCATGGAATTTATAAGGACCCATCTGATTCTTCTGATAAAATCATCGAATTTTAAATGGAAGAAGGTTTGCAACAACTCTTCTCCCTGACCCTATAAAAATAAGCCAAGACAAAAAAGAAACCATGAGCTGCTTCCAGGCTGTACTCAACTTTCTGCTGCATTTTAAAACTACTCCCCACTGTGCTATCCTCAGAGGCGATAAAGAAGAGCTGTTTATTACCAGACTTTCTCCAACCTCCATCTTCTTATTCTCTTGGGTCCTTATACTTGAAGACTGTGATTGCATCCTAACTGAAATAAATCTTCTTTGGAATGTCTCTGAGTTCTGTAAGATGCTAAAGCACAACCATACCGCATTAGCACAATCCTTGGGTAGAGTAGACAAAATAACTTTTGCCTCTGAGGACCCCTAAATACCAGAGAGCTAAGAAAGTCCAAGATACAAGCTCCCTAGCCCAGGCTTCATAGCTCTACCTGCTACCCAACACCTCATCCTACTCCCTCGCACCTCTTTGACTTTAGATACTTTGATCTTCTTTCAGGCCTTTAAATATATCATGATGCTTTATGACACAAGGACTTTGCTTTCCACTTCCTCATAAATGTGTGATAAAAATTCTTCTTTATTTTTTCTTTGGTTAAATTAGTTTTTAGCTTTCAACTTGTCATTTCTTAGAAATATAGGTCAAATCTCCTGTTACATGTTCTAATGATAGGAGACCCTCCTGTCACAGTTCCTGTTGTGGACTGTGCTTATATGTTAGTGTCTACTTGTCCTCCAGGACTGTAAATTGCAATAGAGCTGCTATCTTACTTGTCTTCTGATTCATCATTGAGGATCATGAGTATTGCCTGGTAGATACACAACTAATCTACTCAATGACTGTATGAATGGGAAGGTGAAGATCTCAATAACCTGTGGTAATTTGTGTCAAGAATAACAAAATCTAATGTAAAATGAACAAATGCAAATTCTAAATTTTATGTCTATAAGACAAACTGCACAAAAATAGTATGGAATAGGGAACAGGAAACATAAGGGCAGTTCACATAAAAGTGTATCTCAGTGTTTCTGTTAATTACAGTTTTCAAGTGAGGCAAAGGCATAACCTGACTGCCTCAACAGAATTCCTAAGAGTACAGTGCCCCACATCATTATAGTGCTTCTCTCTTTATACTCTAAGTTGATCAAGAAAACTTGACTACTGGTTTTGCAGGAAAACTAAATAGTAATTTTTCAGAGAATAGAACCTGGATTGGGGAGAGTTTGAAAATTATTATAATTGCTAATAAAAGCTATCTTGTATTCTTTTATTAATTTAGTCATTCATTCACTCATTCAATTTATCAGTGAGTACGATAAAAAATATTATACCAGAGACAAACCTGGGCACTTGGACATATCAGCAAATAAAGTAGACAATGGTCCCTGCTTCAAGTACCCTCTATTCTTTAAGAAACAACAGACATTAAATATAATAAACAAGTAAGTCATCTAGTTTATTGGGTGACAATAAGCCCTGTTAGTAAATTTGAATAATTAAAGGGGCTTGAGGACAGGCTGGGAAGAGGATGGGGTGACGGGTTGCAGTATGAATACTGTGATAAGGGTTGACCTTAAGTAAAAGTGATATTTGATCAAAGAATGGAAGGAAATAAGTGAGTCAGTCAACTGGACATCTTGAGAAGAATGTCCTAGGCAGAGTGCAGGTGAGCAGGTGCGCTGGTGGGACAGAGATTACCTGGTACACTGGAGGCAACAGGGGGATCAATGTGGCTGATTCAGTCAGGGAGGAAGGTACAGGAAAGGCCATCTGAGCAGCAGGATTCCAGATTGTGGGAAAACTTACACACCACTGCAGAGGTGCTGGCATTTCCACTAGGATGAGGAAGTAGGCAGGACTGGAGGAAAACCTGTAAGATACAATTATGCAAAGAGTGGAAATTATAAAGTGTCAAAATTTGACACCATTTAACATTATTAAGAACTAACAGCAGTTAAACAAAATGGCTATTTCATCATGAATAAATTGTTTTTTAATTTATATCTAGGAAACAACTTGAATATTCATTCCTTAAGTCATGTCTATTTTCTTTACAGAAAAATGGAGGCAGAAGACAAGAAATACCAACAAAATGATATTCCAAGACCTCATAAATCCTTTTTATTTTTCCATTTTATTATATTTTAATGCATTTTTAAAATTTTATTTATTATTTATTTTTTGTGGGGGAACCAGGGATTGAACTCAGGAACACTTTATCACTACATGCCTGGATATACATCCCCAGCCCTTTCAACTTTTTATTTTGAGTCAAGTTCTCAGCAAATTGCTAAAGTCTCACTAAGTTGCTGAGACTGACCTTGAACTTGCAATTGAACTTGAACTTGAACTCAGCTTCCCTAGTAGCTAGGATTATAGGCATTTGCCTCCATGCATGGCCTACTACAGAATTTTAATGATGGACCTCATGATCCATCAGAACTTAAAAGGAATGGCCCCAAATAACAGCTTTTAATGTAATCAGCATGTTATAAGTACTATATAATGGAGTATAAAAATAAAAATATGTATAACTATTATGATAAAATGTACATTATACTTGTAACTCATAAGCATGTCATGTATAGACTCCATAAATATTCAGCACTGGAAGTATTAATAAATATAATATTTAAAACATTAAATGACAAACATCATGGGTGTATATCATCAAAACTGAACATGATATGCTTTGTGTTACTTTTAATCCTCCAGCAGAATTTCTCTTAAATAATGATAAGTAAGATTCTCAGATTATATATTCATTCTTCATTCAGGAAATTTGTAAAAGTAGGATTTTTTAGATTTATCCTTTGAAAATTTTAAATATTATTTTTAAGTGCCATATAGTTTCTATTAGTTTTCTTGTTCAAAATAACTAGGAGAGCCAGGTACAGAGGTGCACACCTGTTCCCAGCAGCTCGGGAAGCTGAGGTAGGAGGATCAGGAATTCAAAGCCAGCCTCAGCAAAGTGAGGCACTAAGCAACTCAGTGAGACCCTGTCTCTAAATAAAATACAAAATAGGACTGGGGATGTGGTTTAGTAGTCAAGTGTCCTGGAGATCAATCCCTGGTACCAAAATAAATAAATAAATAGGAGAATTTTAGGGGACAAAAATACAACCTAAATACACTCTCTTGATTTTTTAAAAAAAGAAACCAACTCCCTATATTTAAGCAGTGTATCTGACCTACAAATTCTTTACAAAGGAAAAAACATGCAGAAACAAACACACACACACACTCTTCCTAAAAATGTTTCTGTTACCCCACAGAAGTCACCAAACCGCAAACTTAAATGATTAGACTAACTCACCCAGCTCACTAGTCAATTTAGAAAGAGAAGGAGGTCTTCAGAGCGAAGTAAGTGGACAGATTGAAGAACGAGGAGGGGGGTAATGTTTTCTGGAAGTAGCTCGTAGAAATCCTGTTCACAGCCTGGAACTGCATAAATTTTCTCTGCATATGTTATTGCTACCTTGGGGGCCATGATAGCATATGCATTTTGGGTCTTTCAAAAAATAGATATATGTACATGCATATGTGTGTTTAATGCATAAATATTATGATGACTTTCCTTTCATGGGACTCTGTAGTCCCTTCAGACTTTACTATAGTACATACAGCAAATAAACAGTATTATTTGAGAATGCATATATTTTTTGAGAAAACACAAAGTAGGATTTAATGGGGCTGAATATTATTGCCCAATTTAGAATATCTCAGAACTGAAAAATTATTAAGCTAAATAAACTCAGCAAGACAATACAGACATTTGGTGGCAACACTGAATCCAGCATAAAAATGAGTATGAATGTATAAACTGGAACACAGAATCTGGAAGAATAAAGAAAATCATGCTTTTGCATTAGTATAACAGCTAGAAATTTTTTTAAAAAGCAAACTAACAAATTGTTAGAGTGCATTATGTAATATGATTAGAAGAAAATATACTTCTGATCAGTTCACTTTAATGAAACCAATAAATTCAGTTTCTTGAACACCTGTAGGTTAATGTTGTTGAAGGGAATGTTTTTATTTGACTATGTATTCAGTCCTTGATGTACTTCGTTTTTCAGAAAATACATATGTTCAATGTACTTAGTCTTACTGTGCTTTGTATACATGATAAAACAGTATGATAAAGAGCAAATGATTGTAATATATTTTGTTTCCTAGTAAGTCCTCTCAAACACAAACTAACAAATCTAATATGAACCCCCAGAAATTCAGTTGCTTCTAAGCTTCAGTACTCTGGAATACATAAAATAAATACATGATCAATGAAATGAAATATGACAAAATATTTCATACTGATGTTTTCTTCTTTCAAATGTGTCTTTTTGCTTAATGCCCTAAGTCACTTTTTCCATACATTTTCTTACTCACAATGTATAGATTTCCTAGTTCTGATTTCAAGTTCAGGGGAGCCTGGGGAGAAGTGGGAGATTTCTTCAAACCAGGGCCGCTCCTCAGCCTTTCACATGAGAAAATTGTTAGGAGCATTAAAGTATTCCTGACTACGCTGCATTCCTTTGTTCAGAGTGAGTTTTGGGAACACATCCTTTTCTCATTATATTTCCATAAAATATATTTGATCTATTCTATTCTTAGAATACCTCTGATGTGGTCTGCGAGTGGAGCACAGTATAAAAATATTTCTTTTTTATATGAGACAAAATGTTTCCATTTCTTAGACACATAAAAAAATCACTGTATAGCACTCTAAGAAAGTAAAACTTGTCCAGTACATTTTGGTAGGGCTCAAAACAGACCACAAATGCCCCGCCTCCCCTTCCATTGTTGTTCAATACCTCACCCAAGGCATGGAGTCCTCTGCAGAACAAAAGGAGATCAGGAAGAGAGAAGGCCGGGAAGGAGGACTGGGAAAGATCCTGGATAACAGGAGAAGGAAAGCAAGTGTATATTTAGAAAAAATGAAAGAAGTTAACCCTCTTCCTCTAAGACTAATGTGTTCTGCTAAATTCATATTGAGAATTTAAACATGGTCAAAAATGTTAATAGTTTGATGTGAATAGTTAATGCTTCCAACTGGTGGTAAATAGCTGAAATGTTTGCTTGGTTAATTCAATTTAGAAACCACTGGAAGCCAAGCCTGCCCTTCTTGCAGCTTTCCACCACATGACCCAGAACCCAGCACCAGGCCTCACAGCTACAGCCTGGCCTGGTGCAGGTTGCTGATTGTCCGGGAGCAAGAAATCCTTTCAGAAAATATGTTCTTCAGAATACTTGTCTTTGGCATTCCCTTCTCAGAGAAAAACTTCCTAATCTCATTTGTCAGAGTCCATCCAACTGAAAATAAAAATTAGTCCTGAAAGATTACCCCCACAAACTCATGCCAAAACCAAAGGCATAGAAGGAATCTACCCTTAACTCTCTTTGATTATTCAGATGATTGTGTATTTATCATTTTAATGATGAATATAAACTCTATGAGAGCAAAGATTTGATCTTATTCAACATATAATATAGACCTTATCTAGAACACAATGGTTACTCAATAGATATTTGCTAAAAACACAAATAAATGAACTGAGAAACTGGAACTCATTCCATATTTCCTGTCTTGCTGAAAGGAAAACTAAAGTGGCAGTAATTGGCCCTTTGAACCTGAGAACTTGCTGATTACCCAAGAAGTTTCCTTCCCAGATGACACAGTTGCCTCTCCATTTAGGAAATAGTTGCTCCTTACAACAGGTACTCTCATAGTTCTAGACATGTCTGAATAATTTTTATAAGTGCAATGTTCCAAAATTCCAAATATTTCTGAACAAGTTTAAAATGGGACAGTAGTCTTAAGCTGCCAAATGTCCCCCATAGCTTCACTGTATCACTACCATTATTATTAAACAAAAAAAGCAGATACATGTACAATCAGTTCTGCTGTAATGAGATGTATGTAAAATCATGTAATCAAAATCAGAGCTTATGGGAAAACGGAATTGGAATACAACATTCAAAAATTTTATCAGTGACTCATTAAAAAAGGTATAGAGACACGATTAACATGGTCTCATAGTTTTGAATGATAAATGTTTAAGAAATGCATAGTTAAGGTAAACTTCATTTTACTTTGATAAAGACCTGAAGTTTGCTAGAGGAAGTAAGCCTCAGAAAGGCAAAATCTTGTGAATAGGTGGATAGAGGATTACATGAATTTAGACTGGAATCTGTATTACCAGGTGAGGACAGGTGTGACTCAAAACATATCTAGTGAGCAAGGTGGCTTATAGATGTTTAAGGAATGTACATATGTGTGTTTTGTGTATTTCTAAGCAGTGTGCTTCTGCTGTATGCAGTTTTTGATGTTCACTTTGCATTCCTTGCAGATAAAATTGTGCATAAGCTAGTGCAAAATTTTCATTATGCAAATTGTTTCCTCATATATCAGTCACACTGGAACAATTCATGTTTTCAAAACGAGTCTAAGAGCAGAACTTCCGCTATCATCTGCCAACAGAATGAACGAGAAACTGCAACATAAATCTCAGCCTGATCAATACAGAATCATCATTGTATAATTCGCATTTGACTCTTAAACCTTAAATACAATATATTTTATTAGATTTAAAATTTCTTAAGAGCACCTGGTATGCAGTAGGATATTCTAAACCTTTCCTCCAATCACATTTAATATAATAGTATTCAAGAAGTATGGTTTGCTGAAAAGTCCAGAAGAACCATTGCAATATCCCACTCCAATTACATAGCCTTTGCTAAGGTAGCATGGGGTGAAGTGTAGAACAGTGTAAAACAAAGACATTATAAGGCCATTGTGGTTTTAAATGGAGTTTGGCCCTAGAGACTCAAAGTTGAAATGCACACATATGTACCTAATAAATCATATGACAACTACATATGTAACAAAAAATAGAAAATAATTAATATTAAATTTTCATGATCCAACATAACTTTAGATTTTGAGATTCTGTGTAAAGCAGTTTAATGTCATGTAATATTTTTAATTATCAGATTGCTATAAGCTAAATGGAATCTCTCTTCAAATCTATATTCAGTACCTTGTTTTAAAACTTGTTCCCCCTCTTACCAATTATTCTTCATTATGCCTTTCTCACTGTTACTCAATAAACAAAAACACCTTTTCCCTTCCTTCTTTCCTTAAAATCATTTGCTCCATTTTTATTTATATTTACTAATTTAAATCAAAAACATTTACCTGAAAAAAATTTTTTTACCTGCTCCTAATCCTGACCAAGTCAATGAAGAGAAAGATGCTGTCTAACTGAGACAAAAAAATTTATTTTCACACACACAGAATAAATGTGTGCTAAGGATAATATTCAGAAACCACAAATTATGGAAAAAGAAAGAACAATAGAAAATACTTTTGAAATCAATTTACACAAGAACTATTTACATAGATGTAGCAAGTGTAGCAAGTGCAGGCAAGGTTCAAATAAGATCATAGAAAGTTAGTAAAATTGCTTATATTTTTGGTAATCTCTACACCTGGGGAATTTTTTTCTAACTATACGAGATATTTAGTCTTTGAAAATCCTACTCTGCTATCCAGAGCTTAGCAAATTCTCTTTGGGGGATGTTAGAAAAATGCATTTTTTTCTAACAGAATGGATAGAAACTAATAAAATAAATGAATAACACCACATTATTTCTATTTTATATGAAAAGAAAAGAGATAAAGTGTTTCAACATGGTAGAATTTTCCCCCAAACTTCAACTATTTTCACTTCACCTCTCATGTTCACCTCTATTCCCCACACTCACAATTCAGCCGATATGTATATCACCTGACTTGTTATTTAATATTTTCATTAACTTTTGGTTGTTAAACTAATGTGTTTTAAAAGTAAACTTTATATGACTATAACAATGGAAAGCTAGCATCATCTTCCATGTAAAGAAGGTAACTGTAAAATTTACCTCCAAAAAAAAAAAAAGAAAAAACCACCTAGCACCCAAGGAAGGCTCAAAGCCTGAGTCCTGCTCTCTTATTATATTTTGCAAGAAAGGAATATTTGCAATAATTAGAAGGAAGTTGAAGACATGTAATTGGATGCCAGGACCATCCTGCTCTCCATCCAGAGCCTTCTGGAAGAACCCATCATTGATATCCCTTTGAACATACATGCTGCTGAGCTCTGGAAAAAACCTACAACTTTTAAGAAGTACCTGCAAGAAACCCATTCAAAGCAGGTATCCAGCCAAAAGCTCTGGCAGGGCTTTCCAGCCTTTCTTTGCATCTTTTTATTTTTTTTCCTTAAATAGTCAGTCCTTTTCTTGATTTCTGCATAGGACTCTGTATCTTGAGCTATTATATTATTTTGTTTTGTTTCCATCTTTTAAAATAAATCTCGTTAAATATTAAATAAATACATTTTGGTGGTTTTTGCAAGAAGACAGAGAAGGAGAAGGAAAGGAAGGGGAAGGGGAGGAAGAAACAATTATAGATTTCTAACGCCGAATAAAGAATTTTCCTTTTATTAATGAGTAGAAATGAAGATAATTGGAAAGAGATTAATTTTCTCTTCATGTGATTCATTATTATTTAAGATAATATTTATATTACACCTAAAATCACCTCATGTTCTCTGTTGGTACAAAACCTAATTCTGAAGAACACTTGTGTAAGGGAAAAAATACACTACCCCAGACACCCCAGACACCCCAGACAGCAGATGTTGATTCTGGAATTGATTCTACCACCTTGCTGGCAACCACAGTCAAGTGCTGTGACATTGATAAAATGAATCATCTTTATATCAAACAGAATGATCCAGGTTATGTTGTGCTAACAACCAACCACTAAATCTCACTGGTTATATGTGTATCTGTTGGAACATTTGTAGTTGCTGTTTGAACAAAAACTTGGTTTCTCCTTTCTTCTAGATATTGTGTAGGTTAGCTGAGGTCATTTTCCTGCTTGGTCATTGTCCTTACTCCAAGATAATACAGCTATTACTATATGGAATATGACTGATCACAAGGACACAGGAAAATCACCCTCTGCTTCTTAAAATTTTATCCATGTTCATGCTTGGTTAAAGCAGTTCATGTGATCACATCTAGTTTTAATCTGGTAGAGATGTATATTCTGCCACATGACCAGAAGGTGAAAGTGCCAAAATATTTACAAGTAGTCATAGTAACCTCTATCAACTCAACATTCTCTACTGTCTTTTTCTTTATTAAATTCAATCACTCAAAGATCAAAATTTACTATAAGAAAAGATCAAATGTTTGAGAGTTTTTTAACTTGTATTATTGGGTTTGAAAGACATTTTACATATGAGAAAAATACAGAAATTTATCATAATCGTATCCTTCATAGTTCCATTATTAATATCAGTAAAAAATTCAAATTAGAATTCGATATAAGCCATTCCACCAGCATTTTAATGGTTAAAAGTAAAGTTTTTTTTTTGTTTGTTTTTTGTTTGATCTTTGAGTGTTATTAGATAACACAAAAACATGAAATGACCTAAATCCTTTCATCAGTAATAGGAATTTGCAGAATAAAAGAAAATAAATGTGTTTAGAAACTTGTAAATGTTAGGAAAGTTTTATAATTGTTAAATAGCTAAGGTCTGATGTTAGTGGAAAAACATGGTTTCATCTCCATAAATGTGCCCTCATTCTAAATGCATTGGCTCACATGTCAGCCATAGACTTGCCATGCCTGGTTAGATTTGTCTTCTTCAGTTACCACTGGGTTACTAACATAACCCGCCTCAGCGCCTTCTCCCCAGCATGGCTTGGCTGTCACATGTAAAAGTGATCTGGCTTGTTTAAACAGAATATTTTCTTACTGTTCTCTGTGTTATTGAATATCATAGCAGAAAGCTTTGAGTTAATAAACAGCATTTCACCACTGCCTACATGTCAAAATAGGTCATACAACCTTCAAGGGAACATCAAATCAGGAGATCAATGAAATAACCATAGCTTGTGCCATACAATTTGGAATGTGACCACTCTGCCTTTTAGTCTGTTGCCAATATATTCTGTCTTCCATTAGTCTCTCGTTTTCCTTGAGTATTGATCTCTTTTCTCAAATTTGATTTAAAACTTCTCTAGTGCAGAAGCCAAGCTGCGCATTTCTTTTAGGTAAACTGCAATACCTCAATGTTCAAAATAGAGTGAATGTCCTGAAACTTTCTTTATGATGATAGCTATTTAAAACACAAAGAAGAGAAATTTTATTTACTAATTTGAAAAAAAGTACTTTTGAGTATTATTGCAATTTAGATATGAGTTGTCCCACAAAAGCTCATGTGTAAGATAATACATGTGTGAAATGATTGTGTTATGGAGTCTTAACCTAATTAGTGCATTAATTCCCTGATAGGGATTAACTGGGTGGTAAATGTAGGCAGGTAGAATGTGACTGGAAGGGTCACAGGGGTGTGCTTTGGGGTATAAATTTTGTCCCTGTGAGTAAGGGCTCTCTCTGCTTCTTTGTGCCATGTCCTAAACTACTTTCCTCCACCACTTCCTTCTGCCTTGATGTCCTGCCTCCCCTCCTCATCTCTGGACTGAGACCTCTGAAACTTTTCCTCCTTTATGTTGTTCTTGTCAGATCTTTGGATCACAGCTATGAAAAAGCTGACTAAAACAACTACCTACCCCATAGCCTCTACTGAATGAAGTTTGTGTCAAAAATGAAGCTAAAACTTTAAAGCATTCTTCAATGACAATTTTACCTCCTAGGAATCATTTGGCAATGCCTGGACACAAATTCTTTACCCCAATGGACTGGGGAGTGCTGATGGTACTAGTGGATAGAGGAAAAGGACTGTAATGCTCAGGGCCATCTCCATAACAAAGAATTATTCAACTCCAAATGTCAATCATGACCAGGTTGAGAGTCCTGATCTTATACAGTGAGGGAATCCTGAGTGAAGAGTAATTTTAATACAAACTTCTTAATAGTGATTGTTCTTTTCCCAATAAAATTGAAAGGCAATAATTTCAGAATGTGTACTTCATTAAACAATGTAACCCTAATAATGACAACTTTAGATGTAGACACAAGACAAAAACTATAAAAGGAGTTATTGAGAAGAATTTTATTATTGAAAAGAATTTCATGAATGGAAACATAAACCCTTTTTATTTCCTAATTTCCTTAGAATAGAATTTGCATCTTCCTCATTAAAAGAAATAAAGATAAAAATAGGTGAGGTTAAGTTTAGAAAAGCTCTATTTATACTACCATTGTATTTCTGAAATCCTGGTAAATATCGGGGCGGCTCCACAGCTTGAGATCAGCTAAGATTGGCTAAGACCCAAACTGTCTTTGCTCAAAGATCTTGAGTAGAAAAATAATATCCAATAATTTCATATGTGATAATAGAGATATGATAAATAATTATATTTCAAATGAATACACAATGTTCAGTTCACTTACAGGAAATATTTTAACCAGATAAAGATGAATCATAATATGGCAGAATCATTGGAATTTTGCAACCTGACCTTCTTGCCAGTCTTACAAAGTTTAGTTTGAAAAAACCATGTTCAGTAGTTTGATGCAAATTAGTTTGTTTAACAGTTAGATCTCCTCTGTTGGAAGGTCAATGTTGTGGAACCTGTGCACAACCGAATTCTACCCCATGGTGAAAATGTCAAAAAGCAACACCCTATTTATGTCTATGGTTGTAAAATTTCAGTACAATGTTAACTGTTTACACCCATCAGACATTCAGAACTTTCAGTAACAAAAAGTTTCAAGAATATTCATTACACCTTCTTTTCTACACAAGAGTTACTAAGTCTAAGAAACCAAAGTTATCTTTGTGGGTTGGTTTCTCTCTCTCTCTCTCTCTCTCTCTCTCTCTCTCTCTCTCTCTCTCTCTCTTTCTCTGTCTTGGACAGTACAGGTGGAGGGGACGTCCTTTCTCTTTTTCTACTTTACTTAAAGTAGATTTAGCAAAGTTCTCATTCTTTTGTCTTTATATTTCTTAATCCCCTTTGCATTTTATTCTGGGTGACGTTTTGTTGTTATCATTTAACTATCTGTCTCACTCAATTGAATATTCTCAAGGATTAATATTTACCTATTTCAGGAGTTAAATTAATTTGCATTTTATTTTAAGTTTATTAATTCAATCAACTATTTCACATGTAATTATTGAACATTTTTAACATTTCTGGTTCATGTAAGGTACCAGGAATATGATAATTAACAAAACATACTGCTCCTACCCTCACATGTTTTATAGACTTTGGAGAAGATAGACAAGCAATTTGTCAACACAGAGTGAGAATCCCTTTTGATGGCAGAAGTGGAGTTCTCTGTCAACAAAGAGGAGATACCAATATCGAATTTTAAGGAAGAAATGGAAGTTTTGACATGTAGGCTTGAATGTGGAAAATTAGGTCTTAGCCTACCAGTCAATGGAAGAATGGTTATTCCACTTCGTGGGAATGGCACTCCAAAAGTGACATAATTGGATGCATGTTTTCCAAATGTCACTCTTATTTCCATGTAATACTATAGCAAGGTAGCATTGGAAATAGGGATGCCAACCAGAAGGTAGTGGCAGTTGTCCTCTCAAGAAGGGACATTGGACTGCAATAGAAGAGAGACAGAAAAAAATAAAACAAGATAAACAGAACAATTGTCAGTTGAGGGAGAGGGCAGGAAAAGCAAGAATGATGCAAAGTCTCTGGCTTGCACAGGTAGTAGGTGGTGGTACCATTACCCAAGCTGGAGAGCACCAAAGGGGCAGAAAGCTGAGGGCAGAGCCAGAGAAAGACTAGGGTGAGATCAGTGTTAGTCTTCCTCTGTTGCAGTTACTGGGTGGGCATCCACATATGAGGCCCGAGGTGGGCAATGAGCTATTATTGGTCTGGCACATAGAACAGAAGTCATCAGCAGATGAACTTTGGAAATGACATTTTTTTTCCTCAATGGAAAGAATAACTATATGTAGATTAATCTAAACTTTCAAATATAGATGCAAAAGTAAGGGATCGCTAGCCTAGTTCTTCATGTGTATCATCAAAAGACTTGGACATTTTTCCCCTTATCATACAATCACATTCCTTACCACCTTTGCCAGAAGGTTGAACTAAAATAATATTCATCACTTACATTTGTATAGTCCTTCACAGTTTACTAAAATTCTTTCCCATGCAGCTCTGGACAAAGTCTCAAGTCTGTGAGCTGGCATTAGAGAAGCCGCCTAGGGCCAGGAAACCAGGATAGAACCACAGACCAGGAGTTCTAATGAGGTTGTTGCAAGTATTTATTCTGGGGTCACAGCCAGTGTTCAGAACCAGAAGTCAGAGAGTTAACCAAGCCAAGGCCCAAGATCCAAGCCAAGAGTCAGAGCCAAGGCTACGGGCAAAGCCAAGAAGCAGTCACAGGATTAGCACATCAGAACAAGCCCCAGAACTGCTGCTGAACCCATGGTCCTCCCTCAGGCCCTGTGTCCTTTGGAGGCATTCTCTGTCCACGGACTGGCATTCCCAAAAGAATGCACTCTATGAGGTGGGAATGGGAAACTGAGAATTTCCTCTGCCTTTGCAGGAACATTGCCTTGAAGAACACACCAAGAATCTTACCAGGAGAATCTTAACTACCTTCTGCACATTCTTCTAAAACAGTTAAGTTTCGTAAAAAAATAACAAATCAAAACAAACAAAAAAACTCTGAAGATTATTTATTTCTGAATTTATTAAAATACCTGGCAGTAAAAGAAGACTTATTTTACATTAAATTAAAGTCAATGGAAAACTATAATCTCAAATTTAATTGGTTTTTTCCTAAGAATTTTCAAAACAGAAAATCCCATATTCTATTTTGAGAACTTTCCTATGATATCACATGATTGGTCTTCCTTTATTCACCTTCTTCTAGGGAACTTCCTTTATTCACCTAGATTTCCTTTTATTTATTTATTAAGTTTTTAGATTTGATGTAGCAAAAAAAGCCTAAAAACCATCTAAGTAACAAAACAGTTTAGGTTATCTCTATATAAGAAACCAGTTTACTAATTCTGTGTTCTCAAAAATAAATGTTGTAAAATAGACTTGTCTTTTAAAATAAAATTTTGAATAGACAATAAATTCAAAAATAGCTCAAACAACTTTAAAATTCCAGGTAAATGTACTAGGAATAAGATACTTGGAATATGATAATGAACAAAAAATACTGCCCCCACCCTCACGTGTCTTATAGTCTTTGGAGAAGATAGATAAGCAACTTGGTAATACAAAATAATAAGCCCTTTCTTAGATGGCAGATGTGTTTAGTTTTGTGCCCCTTTGATTTAGTTACATACTACCACACATGAAAGTAAACACTGTCATGAATTCCTTGCTAATTCTTCAGAATTTCACGATATATAATCACATGTAAAACTGTTCTCATTTCTTCCCTTTCTAAACAAAACATAGCACATTATTTACTTTGAACCTTGCTTTTTTGGTGTAAGTATTGCAAAGATTTCTCAATTCTTTAGAGTTGAATAGTATTCCATTATTTACGTGTACTTAAATAATTTAACCAGTCACTTGATAAAGACAATTAACATAGATACATATTGTTTCCAGGTTTTTACAGCTACAATGTAGTAATGAAAGACCTGTTTTTTTTTTAAATATTTTTTCAGTTGTTGATTACCTTTATTTCATTCATTAATTTATATGTGGTGCTGAGAATTGAACCCAGTGCCTCACACATGCTAGGCAAGCGCTCTACCACTGAGCCACAACCCCAGCCCAAAAGACCTGTTTTTACATCATATTGTACTTGTACAAATATATATTTAAAAATGCTATAAGTAAATTTGATGGATTAGGCTCTATTTTGCATTTGTATTTATAAATAAAGGCCTTTCATAGTATCAGATCAAGTCCTTTTTCCCCATGTCCTCAACACACAATTTAAATAAACTTTTGACATTTTCTAATTTGTAAGTGAAAAACTTTGGTACTGTGACACTGTTTAATTGATGTGTCTTTTTTTTATGGGTGTTATCAATCATCTATTCATACATATAAGAGAACATGTGTTTCCTTTTCACAAGCTTTATCTCTACTTCTCTTAAATTTTTGGTCCTTTTATTGATTTCTAAGAGACCTTTATGATATTAGCCTCTTTTCTACCGTGTGCATATCCAGAGCTTTGTTTATCTTTGGAATTTTATATAATTTTTGGTTATGCACAAGTTTTTGTTTTCTTTTTTGTTTCCAAAATTTATTAATCTGGTTTGGCTTTCAAAAAACAATAAAATGAAAAAATAACTTAAGATAATAAAAATGCATCTCTCTTCAAATATAGCATGAAACATCTGGATTTCAGTAGATACAGATTTAAAAAAATAATAATATTCAACATCACCACAATGATTAGCATGGAATGAAAGGTGCTGACCAAAAGACATTGAAGAAAAATATGAAAATAGAAGTTAAAAACATACTGTAGTGGCATAATCAAAGTACAGAAATTAAGTCAATGCTGCTACAAAATGAAAAGGAAGAGTTGGGTGAATGAAAAAGGCAACTTTCTCTAGTCACAACCTTTAAAAATGTCAATTTATCTTAAGTGAACATATACATTTTATTTACAACCCTCCAATAATATACTAGAAAGAGGTGTCTTGTATTTGTTTTGTTGTTTCTTTTACTTTGTTTGTTTTTTTTCTTTTTTGAGAACTTATGACAGTTTGGAAGTGTCCCTCACAGGCCCATGTTTTAATGGCTTTGTCTCCAGCACGCAGTGTGATCCAGTGGTAGTAGAACCTTTAAGAAATAGGGCTTTTATAAACACTGACATGGCTACGTCTCTAGTATGCTGGTTTTAGATCTTTGGATATATATTGAGGAGTGGGATAGCCGGATCATGTGGTGGTTCCATTCTTAGTTTTCTTGAGACTCTCCATATGTGGAAGCTAGTCCAAAATAAAGAAAAATGGAAGGGAAATTCCATGAAAATAAAAGAAAGATCAGTGGAATAGAAAAAGAGGACTGAAGGGAAGGCAGATAAGAGAACAGTGGAATGAGTCTGACTTAACTTCCTTAGGTGCATACATGAACAGACCACAGTGAATCTCACAAGACACTAACCTACAAAAAATTTTAAATAAGTAGCAGACAATCAGCAGAATAGAGGGAAGGGAACAAGGGGAGGGAGGAGGGGAGAGAAAGGGAAAGTACTGAGAACTGAATTAGAGGGAATTATATTTCATGCTATTATAATAATGTCAAAATGAATCCTAATGTTATGTATAACTAAAAAGAACCAAAAATCTCTTTTAAATGGAGCCTCATGGAAGGAAGTTATATCATCGGAGTTGTGCCCTTGAAGGAGATATTGGGATCCTAGCCACTTGTTATCTCCCTTTTTGCTTCCTGTCATTAGGTAAGTGGTTCTCCTCTGCCACATACTATTGACATGACATGCCATGACATGCCACATCACCACAGGTCCAAAGCAATAGGGCCAAGTGACAATGAACTGAAACCTCTGGCACCATCAGCAAAATAAACCTTCCTTCTTATAAATAATTCATTTATCTCAGGTATTTTGTCACAGTTATAGAAAGCTAGCACAGAACTGGCTAAAATAATCATAAAATCTATATAGGAAAAAATGATACACAAGAATATCTATGAAAACCTTATATAGAAAAAGTAATAATGTAGATTAGTTCTACAATATATTAGAATCTATTCTAAATCCTCAACAATTAAAACAGGATGCTATTATCACATTAATATCAACAGACTAATAAAATGTTATAAGAAATACAAAAATAGGCCTAATAAGTAGAGAAATTGAGTTTACAATAAAAACAGTACCTCAAATCAGTGCAGAAAGTTCCACTATTCTATAAATTTGCTGGACACATGGATACTCATCTAAAACAAAATATTGGTTCCATACTTCATGCACTAAAAGTGCCAGGTAATTTTAAAATGCATTAATATTCCTAAAAATAGAAGAGAAGGATGGAGGAAAGAAAATAAAGAAAGGGGCAGAGAAGTAACAGGGAGAGAAGGGGCAGGGGGAAGAAAGCAAGAAGGGATAGAGGGAGGGGAGAAGGAAGGAGGGAAAGAAGGAGAGAAGGAGGGAAATGCATTGGAGGTGAGTCCTTTTTTAACTTTGAAACAGGGAAGACTTCTAACCATGAAGCAAATATATATTTTAGTGTTTTTTAATTGTTCTATGCCATTCTAAAACTTTAAGGTTTTTTCCTGCAGTGAAATGCCAGTCTATGCCAAACCTTAAGCAGATATTTTTCAGAAATGAATGAATAATCTATTTTCTTTCAAGTAGAAAGATAGATATATACAAAAATATCAGAGACACATAAACACAGAAAAGGAATCTGATTTTAAAGGACCTCGGGTTGAGATACTGAAATAAAAATTCTGAGAAATCTTTCAAGTTAAGTGTTCTAATCCCTTGTATATTTTAGAAAGAACATGGATTATAGTGATTTACAGTGAGAAGATACAGGTTCAAGTTCTCATTCTCTCCCTTACCAACCATATAACCTTAGGGAAATTATTTAATCTTTCTGAAATTTAATTTTCTAATCAACTAATGGGATTAATGAGATCATTCCTATCAATGTCACTAGGTTATTGTTTTGATCAAATAATCTAATACATCTGAATAGACTTCATAATCTTTTAAAAGTACACAAATATGTATTGTTATTGAATAAGTCACAAAAATATTTTTAAAAAATATCTTTAGTTGTAGATGGACAGAGTGCCTTTATTTTATTTATTTATTTTTATGGGGTGCTAAGGATGGAACCCAGTGCCTCACACTTGCTAGGCAATTGCTCTACCATTGAGCTACAACCTCAGTCCCATATATTTGTTTTAATATAAGAAATTCAGATTATCAAGTTTATGGGAACACTTTATGTAGAATCCAAGCAGTCTTCGAATTTACAGAGCAGAAATTAAACCATGTTTTCTGCTTTCTGTGAAACTCCATTTTATTGATTTGAACTTTATTATATAAAACTAAACCGGATCACTATGCAGAAAAATAATTATCCCAAATGACAAATTATCATCTGCCAGGAGTCAATGTATAGAAGCATCACAAGGCACCATGAGAAGCTGAGGCAGAGGCAGGTCCCTGACACCTTCCCTGAAACCAGTCCAGAGATTAGAGTAGTCAGCAATGATTCTTGGCAGAGGAATGTTAGCTAAGGAAGAAACAAAAAACAAATGGCTACCCCTGTTCTCATGTGGGACCACCACTGCTGTGCCCAACCTCTATCCACAGAGTCCAAAGAGTCATACTAGTGGTAAGACAAAAAATGATGGCCTCTTGGCCCCTCTGAGTTTTAATAACTCAGAGAAAGAAATTTTCAGATATAATATATGCCATACCCTGAAAAAAAAAAAATTGAAGTTAAGACACTGAGAGGGGAGACTATCTTTGGTTTTGCTTTGTAATATTAAATCTAATATACAGGCAGGTCAGTTCAAGCCAATTAGCTCCCTATAACAACACTCAGATGGACTCTATACCTAGACTAGGAAGCGATTCCCTGAAAATGAATAGGCCCACTTTCTGTGTTGAAAAAGGTGCACTTAAATTGTGGGACCAACTGAGATGCCCTTCAATTGATGAATGGATAAAGAAATTGTGGTGTATATACACAGTGGAATATTATTCAGCCAAAAAGAAGAATAAAATTATGGCATTTGCTGCTAAATGGATGAAGTTGGAAAACATGCTAAGGGAAATAGGCCAAGCCCAAAAACCCAAAGGCTGACTGTTTTCTCTGCTAAGTGGATGATGATACAAAACGAGGCGGGGTGGCAGGGGCAGGGAGAGAAGAATGAAGGAACTTTGGATGGTATAGAGAAAAATGAGGCGGGAGGGGGTAGGGAAGGAAAGATAGTAGAATGAAACAGACAGTATTACCCTATGTATATTTATGATTACATGAATGGTGTGAATCTACATTGTGTACAACCATAGAAATGAAAAGTTCCACCCCATTTGTGTATAATGACTCAAAATGCAGTCTGTAAAAATAAAAAACAAATTAAATAAAAAAGAATAAACATAAAGATCAATGGAACAGAAAAAAAGGTGCATAGTTTACTATACATAGTTACATACTTTAAAGCACAGAGAATATATTTTAATACTAATGTCTATTCATAAGAACAGAACAAGCAAAATCAAAAAACCCTTCTCCTACCTCTCCAAAAGGAAAAAAAGAAAAGTCTTTTGAGTTCAGGGAAAAAAAATTTGACCATATTAGTATGAATCCTTTCACAACTTTGCTCAGTTTTCTTACCTCATAGTTTCTTTTCTTCAAGGTTTACATTGCTAACATTAGAAAGTTCTCCTGTGCTTGCTAATTTGCCCAAACAATGGCTTTTATCAACTACATTACTGGAGTGGTCATCAGCAGAATTCTATGTGACCGAACTGCTCTGAATATGTTCTGAAGAGTATTGGTACCTGTGTTGACACTCAGATTGACAAGGTGGAACTTGCACTTGTAGGCAATTCATCTTAGTACCACCCATTACCAGTGGTGTGCTGAATTGGTTTCTACCACTTGCCAGAGCTCGTTATGCACATCTCTTCTCAAACCTAAAACCAGTGACTCTGTGGCAATGGCTTAAAATTGGCCATGGTAGGAGCATTTACACCATGGAAAATGGTAAAAGCTAAAACCATTTTCCTACCCAAGAAAGCCAGTTGTTAGCTATTTTCCAGCACTATCTTATTTTCTCTCCAGAGGACCACTGTTTTCTGACCAGTTGTGGTAAAACGAGTACCTTAAATACAATTTGACAGATTTGCATTCACTCATAGAACAAACTGAAAACAAGTGCCTCCTTATACCAAAACAGAAACCATAGTGTGCCAGGTATAATACCATTTGACATCTTCCAGAAGCAGGGCCTTGAGCTGTTAACTCTATAATCATTTTATGGCACTGTTGGGGACCCATTCTTGAAAGGCAGTCATATTTTTAGCTGGCACAAATTGAGTCCAATCTTTTTTGTAGTGAGTGATTTGGTTTGCTTGGTTTTAAACTGTCCCCAATGCACTAAGGTCATCAAAATTTAATGGTAGCTTGCTAAAGTTGAATTCAATTGGTTGAACAAGTACAGTCAGATATGAGAAGGTATCATAGTGTAACTATTTTCACACTAGTGCACCATTATATGCAGAAAATCAAAAGTTGAAATAGTAAGTTGCACAAAGCTTAGTGTGCAGAGAGTGGGAGGAGGGGCTGCATTGTTGCCGCTCAGTGATCCATTAATGAACTAGGATCCATTGTTCTTGGGCAACAGTGTAGGGATAATGTTGGTGCCCAGTGTATTCTGTTTTCCGTAGCCAATCTCCTTTCCCTGTCTCTACCTTCCAGCAAATATGTTGGTGGGGGTGACCCCAAACACTTTCCCTCTTAAATGCCAGATTATTCAAAATCTTCCTTCAATGGATGTCCTAAACAGTATTTGTCATTTGCTTATCTGCCTCCAAAAATTAGAGGTCCAAGACATAATGCCCACTCTCCCATATCTCAGAATGTGAATTTGGAGACAGGACCCTCCAAGAAGTAAGATAAAAATGGGATCTTTAAGGAGGTCCTACTCCACTATGATTTATGCTCTTATAAGAAGATTTGGATATAGATGACACCATACACAGGCACCATATTAAGACACTGGAAGAAAAACCACTATTTGCAAGCTTCAAAGGAACACCCCTGTAAACACCTTAATCTTGAATTTCCAACTGTTAGGTATTCGAGAAAATAAACCTGTGTTATTTAAGCCACCCAATCTGGCATTTTGTGATGGCATGTCTAGTTATAGTTAGCTAGCCCTATCCCTAATTAAGACAGTACTCTCTGTTGTGGACTGAATTGTGTCCACTCCAAATTATTATGTTGAAGCCCTATCAATAGGAAGCTGCCTAGGAACTAGCAAAAGAAGCCTGACTTAAGCACCAATCCTGACAGTCTCTTGACCTTGGAACTCTAGTTCCCAGAACTCTGAGAAAATTAATTTCTACTGTATGTGCCACTTAGTCTGTGTGATTTGCTATGGCAGCTAAGTGGACTCGTATACTTTTCCTTTGTATGCTCTGCTACAGGTAAGCATTGGAGAATCATTAGACAAATGTAGTTACCTGTGAGACAATATCAAAATGGAATTGGAGAAGAAAATAATTCCACTTTGATTTTCTAGAACTTCAAGTGTATTACAATTAAGAAATGAATAAGAAAAAGTTACACTTCACTCTCCTGTGTTTTTTCAGCTCCTAGATACTCAATTCTCAAAATAAGAAATGTAAAAATTAGAGACATTAAGTTACTGGTAGACAGTGACCTTAAGAGGCTACCTATTTTTCTCCTGGGACATAATTTTTCACTGAAGTTATTATCAGCATAGTTATTTAGGAATAAACATGAACACTGCCTGACATCGTTCTACCAATGTCAGAGTCATCCAAATATATGGTGAATTACTGTGATGCCCCATTAGCCTCTGCACCATGGAAGACACTCCACTGAATCAGTGACTAGCACCATAGAAGAAATTCAAAACAGATGATGTAAGTATTTTTCATGGTTCTGTCATACCAACTCTCCATCTTTTTCAATATTCTCTTTGCTTTTTAAAGTGATCACTGTGGTTGGTATCAACAAATCCCCTTGACTCTCCAGCTTCTACTTGACTTTACCAACAGAGTAGATCAACAACTAGAGGAGAGTGGGGGTAAGTATTTATTGCCCTACTGATGCCTGTCATATTTCCAGATTACTGAGGATTGATTGAAGTTGCTTTTGCAGATCACCACTGCAGTCATCAGCCATCTTCCTTAGATACCTCTCTGAGCTCGTGTAACCTGTTCTTTTGTACCCTTAGACTTAGGTTGGTAAAAGCTCCCTCTTCTAAATGACTGGCTGCTGCACCTAACATTCTTAATTTCCATGTGTACTGCCTGTAGATTTGTAAACAATCTCTTTATTGAACTCTACCAATGTATTTGTCAGTTTTTTCACTGCTGTGACTAAAAGATCTGACCAGAAAAACTGTAGAGGAGGAAAAGTTTGAGGGATCACAGTTTCAGAGGTTTCAGTCCATAGGAAACTGTCTCTATACCTCAGGGCTTGAGGTGAGGCAGGACATCATGGCAGAAAAGCATGGCAGAGGGAAGCAGCTCACAGGAAGCAGAGAGATGTCCACTTGCCAGATACAAATCTGTAACTCCAAGCCATGTCCCCCATACTCAACCTGCCTTCGATTACCACTCAATTATTTCCATCAAGTGATTAATTCACTGATTGGGTAAAAGCTCTCACAACCCAATAATTTTCCCCCTGAACTCTCTCTTATTGTCTCATATGTGAGCTTTTGGGGGACACCTCACATCCAAACCATAATATTCCACCCATGGCCCCCAAAAGCTCACAATTATCTGACAATGTGAAATGCATTCAGTCCATTCCCAAGAGTCCCCACAGTCTCAACAGTTCCAAGATTGTTCAAAGTTCAAGTCCAAAGTCTTCTCTGAGGCTCAAGGTAATCTTGCATTGTGAGCTCCTGTAAGATTAAAAGCAATTTACAACTATTCCATATATAACGGTACAAAGGTACAGAGTACACATTTCCATTCACAAAAATAGGGGCACAGAAAGAAAGGATGGGATCAAAGCAAGACCAAAATATAGCTGGGCAAAAACATTCTGTCGTTCTGTGTCTGCCTTCTGGAGCACAAGGCATCATGTCCTCTGCAAAGAGCTTGTGAGTTGTGCCCCTGAAGCCTTGTTGCTTGCAGCCCAAGTGGGTTTTCAGCTGGCTTGTCTCTGCTCAATTCCTGCAGCTTTCCTAGGACAATGTCCCATGTTACTGGCTTTTCTTAATCTCAGGAGTCTCCACTGAGATTAAGCTTCGGCTTCCTTCATTTATCTTCGTGCTTTGTCCTGTCAGGGTCTGCCTGCAGGAACTGCTGCACTTTGCCTGGCCTCCCAGGCCTTCCTTTGAAATCTTGGTGGAAGCCTCGGTGATCCCTCAACTCCAGCATCCTGAGTTCCTGCAGAACCAGCACCACATGGTTGACACTAAGGTCTGTTGCATCTTGAGCAGTAACCAAGCCTCCAGGGACCTTGGTTCCAGCAGCCTCTGAGTACCTGAGTAGCTGAGCATGTTGAAAAAAGCCTCCAAGGCCCCCTGTACAAGAAGGATGCCCCACTGGTCTCCTCTCAAGAGAAGTTTTACTTTTACTTCATTGAGTCTGAGATGGGTGTGGTCTTGCAGGCTCCTGAGATGCCCTCAAGCCATCTTTCCTTTTGTCTCTGGGCAAAGTCTTTAGCTGTCCTTTAGTGGCAATAATGTCTTTAACAACTGCAACTACTTAGCGCCAGTTTTGCTTCCATCTTTCAAGTACAAGTTTTTCAAAGCTTTCTGTTCTGCTTTCTGCTCCGGATTATCACAATAAATTTGACTAAAAACCTCCAGCAATATCCATGCCACAACCTGAATGCTATGCTGCCTAGAAATTGTTTCCACCATGTTAAGAAGTCCATCACTTTTAAAATCAGCCATACAGAAAGTCTCAGGACAAGGGTGTAATGCAGACAACTTCTTAGCCAGAACATAAAAGGAACTGCCTCTAGTCCAGTTATCAATAGGGTTCTCCTCTGAACCCTCTTGAGCTCTGTCTTCACTGTCCAAAGTCCTATTGGCATTCTGGTCTTCTGAGCTTTCACCAGAATTGGCTATTAAGCTCCATTTACAACAATCTAAAGCATTTCCAGCTTGCACTGCTAAGCATTTCAAAAATTCCTCTGACCAATTCCCAAATGCACCCAAAGTTTCTGAACCACATGGTCAAGTTAGTCACAGCAATGGCCCCACTCCCAGTACCAGTTTCTATATTAGTCAGGGTTCTCTTGAAGAACAGAATCAATGAGAAGTATGATTATAAAAAGGGGATTTATTAGATTGGCTTACATAAACAGAAGCGGGATAATCCACAATGGCCTTGTGCAGGCTGGAGAGCTGGATGAACCAGTAGCTGTACAGTCCAAGAGGCTGAAGCCTCAAAACACTAGGAATCAATGATGCTACCCAGTCTGAGACCAAAGGCTTCTGGAAACACCCTGGAAAATCACTGGCAGAGTCCACGTTGGAAGAGTAAAGGATCAAGAATCTGATATTCTCAGGTGATTGCAGCAACAACCCATTTAAGAAGAATTGCGCTTACGTCTGCATCTGCTTCCTTGTTCTCCCGACATTTTTTTATTCCATCCAAGTCACGTCACCATCCTTTTGGATGGTGCTGCTCAAGCTTAGGGACAGTCTTCACTTCAGTTAGCTATCCTACATGCCAGTAATTTCTAGACACGCCTTCACTGATACACCCATAAGTCTCTTAATCATCAGCATCTTTTAATCCAATCAAGTTGATAATTCAGATTAACCATTACAACTGAATTGGCCATTTTTTCTTCCAGGATCCTGACGAGTGCAAGAGATCTTACAACAAACACATAAGTCTTCTTTACATCCCCAACCCAAGTAACTGTGGAGAAATACGTTTCCCAGACAGATCTCCGTGCTTTGTTTTTTCTCCTCTGAAGATTTCTTTCCATTTTTCATGTGATTGGCTCCCTTTCATTTCAGAGTTCTTGCTATGGTCCTTTTTTATATATAACAGAAGTCCCTCCCTCTTCTTGTCATTGTTCCATTTCATGTCCTTCTAGCATTGATCAGAATCAAAATGTGTATTTATTTTCATTCAATACATATCACACACCTTTTTCTATGAACTCCATAGGATTAGAGATGATCACTATATTATCATGTATTGAGTACCCACAATTATGGGCCATAGGAGGCTCTTTGTAATGATACACATCCACTTATCAGTCCATCCCTATGCCCCCTCTTCCTTCACACAAATGCATGCACCCTCTTCCTTCACACAAATGTATGCATCTGCAAAATGCACATACATATAAGGTATCTATAATATTTTAATAACTAACTTCTGCAGACTGCCTTGTATACTGTTTTAATTGAATTTATATCTACAAAAAGTTGGAGGTGAGGGAAAGGAGCATAATGTCTAACTGTCCTGTTACCTAGATGCTTCAGGTTCCTATAAATATACCCAGACTAATGGATTGAATCCATAAATTGTTACCAACCTGGTACATCAATCCCAAGCAGGGAATTAGACATTGGGGAAAATGGTTTCAATCGTTAATTCGGGCACACAATTCCTATTTTTTGAATAAAAAGTAGCACATCAATAGAAAGTCAAAGTATAATGATGAAATGCTTAATATTAAGTGAAATAAAACTCAAGGAGATATGGAAGAAGTTTGAAAGACTTTGAAGTCTGCAGGAGGA
Source organism: Sciurus vulgaris (assembly GCF_902686455.1). Taxonomy (NCBI): domain Eukaryota; kingdom Metazoa; phylum Chordata; class Mammalia; order Rodentia; family Sciuridae; genus Sciurus; species Sciurus vulgaris. Next base: position 100,063,921 of record NC_136463.1, on the reverse strand, counting down.
GGAGGAGGGATCAGTCTTTTCCTTTCCACCTATAATTCATAATTGAAATGACCATGGGCTCCAGTAGGGTACATAGAGACTGTGAAAAGATTGAACATTTAAAAGATTTTGAATATGTCTAGAGCTGTCTCTGCCTTAATTACATAAGGGCAAAGCTTTTATTTCAACTCTGGCCAAGGAAACCCTAGTCTTGAAATTGTTTTTATATAACAAAATGTTTACTCTCCTAGGAAAGAGGCAGGGCTGTGCACAGTTGATGAGCCAGCTCTGAAGTGGTTATATATGAACAAAGGGAGAGGTCCAAGGAGTGGGCATGAAAAACTTGCCAAAATTATCACGACATCAGGGTAATAGATCAAATCCATGACCTTGCAAATCTTGGGAAATTTGTGTTTACAAAATACATGGCACAATCATGAAACTTCTAAAGACATTCTCCAAACAGTCATATATTACAAACTGCTAAATTGTATATCACAATGAATAAGATGTTAATGTTTCAAAGACTTTGAAAGCAAACATGTTTAAATATGCAGATTTCAGTTATAAAGAAATCCTCATCCTAATTCAACTGTGCATACCTTTTTCTTTCCACAAATGTAGTCCAACTGCCAGGCAGCTGAAAGATAAAGACAAACACTGAGAACAAAGCCCAGCACCATTACTAAGAGATTTGATTCATGCTCTGAGGTTCCATGCCACTTCTGGCTGCCATGAGATGTTTACTACCTATGAAGGACAGAGAGAGTGAACATTGATTATGAGCTCACTTGAAAGTCTCTCACACCCAATAAACTGTGTTTCATTTAGGAGGTCTGGTTGGGATCAGCTGAGACCATCCTATCAGTGTGACTGCTCTGGAAGTTCTGAGATAATCCTGCATGGTCACAAATATTATTACTTGATCAATAAAAACCTCATTTTGTAATGCTAGAATGATGAAGATAAATAATACATGCACAATTAATGACTATGGTGGGGGCTTGGAAGTCAATAGCTTTGTCTCAGTCCTTCCACTGTTTCACTGTGTAATCGGGGATATTGTGCTCCTTCCTCAGTTTCCAGACTCAATTTTATTTACCCATCATGTGCAAGTTACTTTGCTAGAAAATGAGGAAATACCAAGATGACTAAGAAATGCAACATGTAATGAAAATTGTAGCCTAGTCATTTTAACATACATTAATACCTACAGCATGGGAAACATTAACGATGTTAGGAATCACTAAGTTTTACAACTGAGTGAAAGCAAAGAATTCATACATGAGAAGACCCTGAGTTGAGCTTACAAGCCATACATTTAATTTCATTCTCAATTCGTATTTACTAATTACAATTAACACTTTAATAAGGCAGCTTTTATCCTTAAACAAAGGTCTTTCTGATGAAGACCCACCTTGGATTTTGGTGACGCATAAACCAAACTGTTTCTGGAGGAAAAAGTGACTCATAGGTTAAAAAGTATAATTGAAAACATACCTACACAACCTTGTCAGCTGCCACTGTGGCATGGCATTTGGAATTTCATTTGACAAACATCACCAACTACACTAAAAGTTCCTAGAAGATCAAAGTCTAAGACTTACACATAAGTGCCTACCATTGAAAGTCAAACCTACTGGATACTCAAAACACCTTCTCAACAGTGTTGAGTATTTGTGCGAACCTATATCCACCAGTGTAATCTTTGATGAAGAAGAAGGCAAGAAAAAGTGTTAAAGAAAGTCTCAGGAAGTTTAATAGCCATGGAAAAGGAAATTATTTAGAAACTAAGAAATATAAAGATACAAACTCTGAACTCTGTCCACTGCGCTCTTGGAGTCTTTGGCACCTAGATCATCAGTACACGTGGTACTCTTTTAATATTGGTTTTAAAAGATAATGAATTAATTGCTAGTTTTCATGATACAATGATGAGCCCAAAGGGCTATAAATTTCAGGTAGTTTGACCCTGTGCCATGTGAAGAACGGCATGACCTAGGCAGTATGAAATAACTCATCCATCTTCACTTATCTAGAACAAGGTGTGCATGATGCAGGGGTGCACATGGGAGGAAAGACTAAAATTCAGGAGGACCCATAATGCATTAAACATGTTGGTAGGTCCTTTATATAAAAAGTTTTCTTATTCAATCATCAAAACAACCCTATATATTAGATATTATTATTCATCCTACAGATAAGAAAACTGAATTACAAGTGTAAAAGGTGGACTCATTCAAAAGAAATAAGAAAAAGAGAAAGTGTCTTCAGGTCAAAGTCACAAAGCACCCAAAATTAAATCCTTCCTAAACATTGACATATTAATTTATACCTTTTACTAAAAATCACGATAGGCAAATTGTACACATAAGAAATGTTTTTGTGGGTTTGCACATGTATGCTCATTTACATTGACTGATAAAACTAAATTGCCCTTTGGAAAAATGTAATGAACAAATCCAGAAAACTGCTTCACCAAAACCTCCTATAAATGATCTCAGTTCTGTTTTGGAAGAAACTACTCTCTAAGGAGAAATGAAATAAGTCTTAGTTTCAACATTCACTGTCTTTTTGTACCATTCATGAATAAATAGGGCTAATTGTTGAATGTGAGAAGTGATGGTTTTATGGTACATATGTTACTGACCCAAAATTATTGGTGGCTTAATTCAACATCATTAATAAAGAAGTTAGGCTGAATCTAGAAAAAAGGGCTATGATTCCCAAGTTCAGTCTTCTATGCTCTTTGAAGTCCCCACATGTATGCACAACAGGTAACTACAGATAACAAGTCCACAAACCTGAAGCACTGAAGAGTTTCAAATATCACATAACATTTCAATATTTAATATGTATTTGAAGCATATCAATTTCTGCATATAAAGAGTGACTAGCACATCATGCATTACAATGTCATACTAGTTCTGAGGAACAACGGCTTTCAATTTAAAGAATAAAACACCCTCCAGCTGAAGAAAATTCTCACATTACAATATGTTTAAAAGAATCTATTCCAGTTGTGGTTGGTTGTCTATGAGAAATCTTTTTTTCATAGGGGAAAAAAATTGAACATTCCCATGTGAAAGTCTTTCTTGCAAGAGAAAAAACTGCACATTGCATTTTATACAAACTAGGTGAATTCAAAATGATGGATCATTTCAAAAATATTCATTATACTATTTACTTACATAAATGTGGTTGTATAAAAAGTAAAAAAGGAATGCATTCACAATTGGTTTAAGTAATTTTCTCTTGGCAAACCACCATATAAAACAGGGGCGTCATGGCGCCACAGAATTCTGAATTGTGGTGGAGCATCATCAGTACACATGGCATTAATCTTTGTCTCGTTGCAGGAGACACCCTTGCTTGCATTAGCAGGCTGCCTCTTAAATGTAAGATGGTGTAATGTAACTCAGGTTTAAATAACACAATAAATAAGATCTATTTCCCTTTGGTCTTTCTCACCAATCTCTTCCAAGTCCTTTTGTTAAAGTGCTTCTTTGTTTACCAATTTTAATGTAAATAACAACATATTTATGGGGTGGGGGAATTTTCCAAAAAGTATGGTAAAAGAAGAAGCTCAATAAATTAATATCAAATTTTTTAATATGTTACATAATTGAAAGATTTTTTTTTTAAAAAATCGTCTTATGTATGTGAACATAGCATAACCACTTACCCCACATTCTTACTTGTCTTTTAGCAAACTGACAGTCTCAGTATTTTGGAAATCTCACTGTTTTATATCACTTCATGGTCCCCATGACAAGGGAACATTTAGTTGCCTTCAATGTCTTCTAATTAAATACTCAAAGCATTCTTAAATTCTTTTTTTTTTCCAAATATAGATATATTTTAAAATAACATACTTTTCCAAATGCATTTTTCTATTGAACTGAGAAGCTTTCAGAAACTGTCCCCACTGAACATAATGACTATTTAAGGAAACAAGCTATTTATGTGGAAATATTAAGAGGGATGATTTTGATAACCCACACTCAAGGCCAAAATAAGGATCATTGGGACTTTTACTGAAGAAGTTAATGGAGGCCAGGCCATTGGCAAATGACCTTGAAATCCCTCGATGTAGCCTCAAATTGGCTTCAGCACAAGCTTATTATTAATGCAGACAGCTAGTTTATACCATGAAAAGCACATGGTATCTCTCTGTGAAACCATAGCTGTCACTCAGGGTCCCCCAGATGCAAATAAAAGCATCAATGGGACTACATCTTTACACTTTTTCATGTATTTAATAAATACACAAGCTTATTAAATAGTATTTTGTTTCCTATGAATATTAGAATTCATCTGCTTTATAGAACCTTTATATATGTGTATATATATATATATATCAGAATTATCATATAAAGGCATTAAAATGAAACATAACACTTTATTCAGAATTTAATTGTTCTTACCTCTTTGATTAGTAATACCCTGAAGACAGGTATCAAAAACCTTTGTTTTTAGGTAACTCAACACGTTAAAACCATTTTCCCTAATGTTTCTGAAAGTTGATATATTTTAGATCTTGCTCACATACACAGACACACTCACTTAGTCACCCAGTCAGAAAGGAACTGTTTGCTCAGTTTGCAGATACATAATCATTAGGGACTGGGTTTCACTATGGGAAATTTGAGTACCATGTATTGTGAGTGCAAAATAAAGAAAGAAAGCCTGGGAAGTTAGAAGATTATTTTTTTTGGAAATGCATGCTTAGAACTTGAAAAAAGGAGAGAGAAAGAAAAGAGGGGGGAAAATCTCCTAATGGTAAAGCATTAACAAATACTTTTTCATATGAATAAAATCTGTAATCAGTTAGATAAGAGCAATGTGCCTTTTTTTGGCATTTAATCAAACAATGAAATCATATACACATTTCCTGACACAAAAGACAAATGATGTAATAATCTGAAGGAGTTTCTCTATCTCCTTGGAACTTTGCATACTTGACTTGTTTTCCATATTTTGTGACTTTAAATGGTGGGAAAATTATATTAAAATGCTTGTAGCAGTTCCTCTAAACTAGCATCCTTTTTGTTTTATTGTATTTAATATAAAAGCAGCAATTATTTGATTTCAAAGTTATGAAAATATGTACCTTATGAGAAAACAAGCAATTTAAGCTTTAATTGGTGTCATTTTTCACAGAACTGGCAAGATTCTTGCATCCCTGGCACGTTGTTTTTCTATAAAACTGCAGAGCTGCCTTCAATGAATGTTTTACGAACGCAAAAGTTGTTATATGAAGGTATATGCATAGATGCCTGGAAATATAAGATTTCTGGTGGGAGTTATTTACAAAAGATGTATTTCATTTGTTACTGTGCGTGTAACAACTCCTATTATTCTAAATGTTTCTCTCTTCTCAATAAGACTGTTCTTAGCTCATGTTCTATGAAACATTGAGGCTTATGTCTAAAGTAGAATAAAAGCAGACTCTTTGATGAGGGAAAAACAGAACACTTATGAAAAAAAAGCAAAAAGAAATTACAATTTAACTGAAAGGAAGCACTATTGTAGTATGTTGAAAGGCTAATTCTGGTTTTAATTAGAAGAAAGACAGTATAGAAGAATATACACTGGGAGACTTGCCTTATATAAATTACATATATGAACCACAAAACTTTCTATTTTCTGAAATGTTGGCTTACCACGAATACCTTCACTTATTCTGTTCAGATTATATATTTCCCACATTTTCCAAAATTATGTTTTGTTGTGAGGGACAGCAGTTTTATATATTTATTGAGAGATTTCACAATCTTAGCATCTCTAAGGATTTGAGGGGTTTCTATACCTGGGGAGATGTTTGTTGTTGTTGTTTTTTTTTAATTAAAATTTCCTGAAGCCACTGACAAATTCTTTATTCAAAAGAAATTGGAAGATAGCAATAGAATCTATACTTTTAAAATATGTCTAGATGGTTTCTGTGATCAGTCAGAGTTCAAGAAAACTGAAGATTAGTGGATTTTATGCAGGAAGTTCTTGTTGGAGAATAGGAGATTGGGAAAAACAAGTGCTCTTTATATTTGGTTTGCCCTTTTTGGTTGCCCATTTTCATATTGGCCATTTTGGTTAGTATCAAAGGTAAATATATAGTGAGCATTACCAAATGCCACCATGTATGGTGCTGACAACTCTTCTATCCTAAGAGATTCAAATAAAAAAAGGACTGTGCATATTTTGAAAACCTGTTCATGTTGGCTGCCCACTTAACACCACTAGGGATGATATGACCTCAGCGATTGATATCCCTCTCATTATTATCATCATTAGTTTGATCCAATTCAGATTCAGTGTGAAACATCTGACTGAGTTTCATCAGAACTTTCCACTGCTGTCATAATCCATGATTGTCAATATTAAAAGGTTTTGCAAAGAAGCTCTGTAAGAAAAAAATGTATTTAATATGCTTGATCCCTGGATGACTACCACCTTTTCACTCACTGATTCATAACTATTTTAAAAATCTCTATCAAAATATGCCCAAAGATACTGGCAGGAAAGTTAAAATAATTTGGTTTCTGGGAAGCCAGTGAGTGCATCTCCAAGTGGATGTCAATGCATTGTCTATCTTTCAGAGATTTTCTTTGATCCTGGTTGTATGTCAGAGTCTTCCAGTGTGCCATATGAATCTTTTCTTGGTTTCCCCCAGCACCTTGGGTCTATTCCATTCAGAGCACTAGATTGGGAGCCCCTGATATGTAGGTTTCTGTTATTTTTTTTTCCTATCCCAGTATGTAGGTATATTTTAAGGGCATACTCCAGGCCATGGTCTACAATTTATTTCTGAAAAGGACTAGAGAGCAAATATTTTGGACTTTTGTAGGTTATACAATCTGTGTGGCAACTACTTAATTTTGCTTAATATATTACAAATACTGTTACAAATAAATGGGTGTGGTTGGTTTCAATAAAGCTTTACTTATGGACACCAAAACCTAAATTTCAAGTAATATTTATGTCCCATGAAATAATTTTCTTTTTTATTTTTTCCAACCATTGGAAAAAAAATAATAAACAGGGTTCTTAATTCACAGGACATACAAAAAGTCAGCAGATCATCTTTGGCCAGTGGACCATATTTTGCCAACCTCTGCTTTAGGCAATCAATACACATTTGTTGACTGGTTGACTAGCTAGATAATTGTGAGAAATTAGTCTCTGTTTAGACTGAACACATGATGAGGCTACGCATATGATAAATGAAAGCCTGTGTTGTGACATTCAATCTCCAATTTAGAAATAATTATAAAGGACAGAAAAAGTACTTCTGAAGTAGTAATTAGTAGGCAAAGCCAAAATGACGCAGGACAACATAATTAATATCAAACTCAAGATCTGGACAAATCAGAGTGCGTGCAGTCTCACACAACATGAAACTGCATCATTCCTTCCTTGCTAGCAGGCAGGCTGTGATGTCCTTCTGGCTGCTTTTGTGATGGCTTACTCTCCATCCTGTTTGATCTGCCTCTGGAGATCAGGGAGTATATATTCCCACATCTGACTCTCACTCTGTGCTGCCCAGTCAGCCTCATGTTAATTATTTAATTATTTGAACACACTGGCTGATGTACTTTCTAAACTGCCATAGTGTGACACTTTGAGCAAATTCAATGACTTTTACAAATAATTGGATTGCTTATGGCATTTTTTTATGTTTTAGGGTTAAAAGTCATTTTTATCTGGTGATGAGGAAACATCTTGAAGGACAAAGCTTCCATTCAGATGGATCTAGGATGATAATTGCAGGGCTGTGGTGGTGTTTAAGATTAGGGTAAGGAACAGGGTGATGGTAGTAGGCGTACTGTGTCCTTGACTCCCTCTTGAAACTTCTAACTTCAAAAGAAAAATTCATCCCTCAGATTCATTAATCCCTACTAAGAAAATTCAGCCATCAGACATTAATATACTTCTAAAATGAGTTTCTTAAAATGACCAGCCACAAGAGGCACAATATCCTTGTCCTCTTCTAACATTGCTGCCATGCATGGACTTCCAGAGGACAGTGGAGTCCCTGGTCCTCCCCCAATTTCCACACCAGGCCACCATGTATACCAATACATCACTTGTCATTCAAACCTGAATTACTCAAAACTAAGAGAACCCATGAAGTCTTATTTTGTTTACTAATTAGGGAAAGCCCTGCACTTTATTTTAGAAGGTATTTATTGAACTTCGTGAACTGGTACCTGATGCTGTTTACAAAATTCAGCATGTAATCTCCTCTCTAGTCTCAAAATACTTGACTTAAAAGGAAATGGTGGATAGTACTATGATATAGGGAGAGTCAGGACATGTGCTCATAGCAGTTGCATAATATGTGATTAAATATTTGTTCCCTACTTCATGGTCACCTCTATTAGACTGTGAGCCACATAGAAATAAGGACTGTGGTTATTTTTACAATAGTGTGAAACAGGGCCTGGTATGTTGCAGGTACTCCATTAAAATGTACTGAAAAACCAAACGCGTAAAACATTCAAAAGCTAACTGGTAAATGATCGTAGGTGTTTAATAATACAAGGAGTTAAAAAGAGAACTCCTATCTTACACATACCACAGTGAAAAGTGAAATATGCAGTATATGTCTTTCAGACTTAGTCTGGTATCTCCTTTCAAGCACTTGTTTGTCAGCATTGCCCAACTAGTCACTCAAGTGGTTTTGACCTTCTGTTTATGCATCTCACAATCAATCTTCCTTACCAGAGTCCATATTACCTCACTGATTTTCCCCCTTTCTCTGTTTTCAGGTACTTCCATATCCCTTCTAGGCCTGAAAAACACCTCCAGTTCTCTGAGGTAACTCTTCCATGGCATGTACCAGTCATGAGGCTATTACTGATTGTCCTTGGAATAAATTGAGAGAATGGCATTTATATACACATAGATTTCTCTCTCCCTTTAACACTAAAATAATGCTTTAACCTCATATGCACCTTAGATTCATCTGCTTTAGAACTTTGGTTACAAAGTCTGTCTCCTGTAATATGTCAGGAGACCAGGAATGGTGAGCAGAGGTGACCAGACTCTTCAGGAGCTCCTTGTGTATCTCATTGAGAAAGCAATCAGAGAGTATGAGGGTATGAGCAGTGGGCATATTGCACAGGGAAAATACTATCATTTTCCAACCAATGCAATAAGTTTTACAAAAGGAAAACAATTAAAATTATTTGGGTCAACGGTTAGAAGTCCCAGTATAGCTAACTCATGCAAAAAAGACAATATATTATAAAGATAACTAGACAATCTTGTGAAATCTAAAAGTAGCGTGTTTGTAGTTTCAAGAAAGAAAATCTCACAGACACTAGGAACTCAAAAACTCACAGATATTAGGAATTCAAGAACTTTCAGACAGGTCTAACTGTCTTTCTCTCTTTCATTACTTCTTTCTTCTTTACATGTGTTCAATTCTCTGATTCTCTGTTTTTCTTTGTTTCTCTGACCAGATGGTCTACTTTTAGAATAGTGAAGAGAAAGTGGGTCATGCTGTTATAACCATTTGAACCTCCAAACCCAAATCTCTGGAAAGGGAAGGGATTTCTTAGTATGGGTACCTGTCCCTGAACTAGTTCTGTATTAAGCTGCAGTTATGTGGAAGAAAGTAGGTGAATGGAGGCAATTTTCTGGAAAAGATGCCACTTGAGAGGTACCTCACACACAGTCTCATGAAAATATATCAAAAATGGAAAGTATGAGCTAAATATGGCTCACAAACCCCCGATTTTAAGTATGAAAGAAACTTCCCTGTTATTGAGAAGACTAGGAAATGGGAAAGAACACAGGGGACAAGTGAGTAATTCTTTTTGACCCTTGTCAAAGTGAAGGGAAGTTCTATTAATTTACTCTCTGAAACATCAGTAATCATTGGATGAAGCACTGAACTTTCAGGTGCTATGGTTTCTTTTCCTCTTCTATTCTAAATGAAGATCAGATGTGATGGAGAGAATGAATGAACTGGATATTGCATCATAAACTCAAAGTAGACAATCAGCAGGTCTCATTTATTGGTTTTACATTTGTATGCCACGTTTAGGTACTGTGTTCATGATTACAGGTATCAAATTAAATAACATACAGTTGCTTCCCTAATGAATCTCAGGTCCAAGTAAATATCTATGAAACAGAATTAAGAGAATCATGATTTCATGGTGGAAGACAAAATAAATCATTCTGGAAGAACAAGGAAAATTTCATAGAGTAAGTGGCATTTCAGTGTAGACCTAGCAAAGAAGTAGGAGTTTATGAAGTAGGATAAGTGGAAAAAGGACATTCTATACAAATAATGCAGCACGAACAATACTTAGAAGTATCACATTTTCTAGATTTTTTACTCTGAGGTTGAGAAATTTAATGAGAAGTAAGTAAATCTGTCCCACATTAAAGGCAGCTATCAGTCCATAAGAATTTTTGAGGATTTATAAAGACAAAGGAATAAATGAATTTGTCTGCAGCCAACTCCATGAAACCAGGAAAACATACAGTTCTCCAAATTCTAATTCTATCCAGGGAACTGTGAAAGTCTATGTATTGGGACTCAAAGCTACTCCTGTTCCAGACTGGGCATCTTGGCTTCTACATGTTCAACTGCTCAGAACCCTTCTTAGGACCCCCTTCTATTCTAGATCTTCACTAATTTGCACTGGTTTTGTGTGTCATCTGTTGTTATTTATAGGAAATTCTTATTCTCTGTGATGGTCACATTTCACTAAATGCCAAATCTGCCATGGTATATTTAAGGAGGTCAGGCCTCCCTTAATATATCCTGGAAATTATTTGGCCTGGAGAGCAGTGTCTTTCTTTTTGGACAGTCTATGACTTCTCAGTTGAGTCTGTGCATTTTATCAACTTGCTCAGCTGTGCCCCAGCTTAAGAAAAATGTTTTTATTTTTTTTCACTCATCTACATTTTCTTCCTTTCTGCTTCTTGTAGCACAACTAAATAGAAAACAAAACTTTCATTTCTCTTTGAACACTATTAAAAATCTTAACTACTGCAACATCTTGGAAGTATATTTTGCCATTTCACTTTAATACATCATGTGTCCTAAAGATATAGGAAAGAGATACATATATGCAAGTTATGGGAAAGTTAACAATTATAATAATTATCTCTGAGTGTTTGTGAGTGGCAGAGGAAGTAGGATATTCCAGAAGGGATGAGAGAAAAAGATATAAATGGTGACTTTTCAAGACAGAAGAAGAGGCAATATTTACCTTCAAAACATCTTTAACATGCTTAGTAAATATACAACCAGAGTTTACTAGAGCTAAAATTAGGTAAGAAAAAAATGTAGAGATATTCATGTGTGTGTGTGTGTGTGTGTGTGTGTGTGTGTGTGTGTGTGTGTTGAATGCATAAGTTCACAAAGGAAATAAATTTTTTAAAACTGTGATTTTTCAAATAAATTATTTTATGGACGTAAAGGTTCTAATTAGATTATAATAGGGTAAGAGAAATAAGTTCTACTTTTAAAATTAACACTGCAAAACAACTCAATAAGAAAAAACGACTAACTGCAAAGCATTGCACTGAGATTTGAAAGAGTATGAAATGATTTGGACTGAATTCTGTTTTGTTTTTATAGTCTTTCCTGTTCCATAATCACTCCCATGAATCTAGAAGCAATGTGCTATATATTTTCTAAGCTCTAAAGATGCCTCAAAAATAGCTCCAGTGGTTCAGAATATGCATAATGATCAGAATATCCACCTATAAATGACCTATCATGTGATAAACATTATCAAATAATTGTACATTCACACATGTATATACACACACGCACAAAGAGGAGAGGAGGCAGAAAGAATATTTCTGTTAATGCTTGCAACTAGTTGGCAAATATATACCCCACAATATGACTACACTGCATGGGACTTATGGGAATATGTCTTTCTGTATTGTATCCATACTCTTAAACATAGAAATTGGAATGTTTGCATGTACACATGCATACATATTTTAAATAACATTTTCAATGCAGTTTGAAAATACATATGTATATACATACTCACACACATTCTGAAATGCCATCATTCAACAAAATTCATGATGTGTATTGAAATGTATCAAAGCAGAAACACATTCCAAAAGGAAATACTCACTGGTGCAATTAAATCATAAAGGAGTTTAATTTGTTCACTTAGTAGCTAAATGTTTATTTCAACATTTTGGCCAGCAGTTTCTTTAATGAGAACGTACCTGGAATGAATTAAATTTAGTTATTATTTAAGTTCATGATTGAAAGTGTTTCTTTAGGGAGTACACTTATGCTTTGATGCATTTCAATGAATACTGTTCTTAAAAGTGCCTGTTTTGACTATTTTGAACTTGAAACTGGAAAATACTTATGATAGTCTGATTTATGAAACTGATTGTAATATCTGTAGACATGTAAGACAGGAAACTCAGTTTTTTTAATATAACAGCTTTATTGAGATATAACTCACTTATATAATTTTTCCACTTAAAATGTACAAGTCAATGATTTTTAATGTATTCATAGAGTTGTACAACCAGCAGTACAATCTGTTTTAGAGTGTTTTCATCACCCTGAAAGAAACCCTGTACTATCCACCAAAAATCATTCTCTATTTCCTCCCACCCTACCCCATCCCAGCCCTAGGGATCCTCTAGTATAGTTCTGCCTCTATGAATCTGCCCTATATTGAGTATTTTATATAAATGAAACCATAGATCATACCATCCCTTGTGACTGGCTTCTTTCACTTGGAATAATATTTTTCAGGTATAGTAGTAGATACTACTACTTCATTTCTTTTTATTGCTGAATAATATTCTACTTTATGGATACATCATGTTTTATGTATTCATTCATCAGTTAATGGACATTGTGTTGCTTTCACTTTTTGACTATTATGAATAATATTGCTATGAATTTTTCTGTACAACTTTTTAAAAGAGTATGTGTTTTCAATTCTTTTCGGTGCATACTTAGGAGTGTTAAATACACAATAGTATATTTCAAATCCACGTTTACTTTTTTGAGAAACTACCAAATGATTTTCCAAAGTGGCTGCCCCATTGTGTATTCCCACCAGCCGCGTATTAGGATTCCAATTTCTGTGGTCACCATTCTTAATTCATCATATCAACATGTTTCCTAATTGTCATACTTTTTGCCATCCTGATAGTTGTTTGTGAGCATAGCTTCAACAGACAAAAATCTGAGCTTGATGTACTCCTCTTTGGTGCCTAGTGAAAGCATGCTGCAGACCCAGAAATTCCACACCTGCTTCAAGCATACCATTAAATTTGTCCTAAGGATACTGTCTATACTGAATTTTATCAAATATAAAATGAAGGGCACTGTTTCAAAGTGAACTAGGCCACTTCCACAGTCATTCATAAAACAAATTGTTTCAATTTGAATCCTAAACGGCACATCTGGCTGCATGAGCTAGCAAGTAATGTAAGGAATCCCAGATACTATTTTAGACGAACTTATTAAAAAAAAAAAAAAAAAAAACTATATAAGCAAATGAATTTGAGAAGTGTATCAATTCAGTAAGGGGAAATACTACTATAGGTTGCTTAGTATCTTTTAAATATATACTCCCCAATGTTTTGAGAAGAGACTTTAGTCATTTACTGATATATTAATTTTCGATGCACTACTATTCTTTCCTAAAATTAGCAGATGCCACATGCTTTAAAATGCTAAATGAATTCTAACTTACTGGATTATGTGTATGTTCTAACTTGTTTTTCTATATGCAAAACAATCTTGAAGATTACATAATAAGAGAAACACTGAAAGTGTCAAAAATAATTAATTGAATCATGAACTTTTTCATGTTTTTATCATGTCACTGACATACAGTCTCAGTGAACAACTAGTATATGTACTAAGCTTTATCATAGTGGAATACTTCTACATTACACTAGAGTTTAGGTCTTGGTTAACATATCAATAATAATAAAAACAATAATGATAACATCTCCAATTGCATGATATGCAATTGAAATATGCAAAATATTTTATATGCTATATATACTAATATGTACATGTATGTGTGTGTATATAATGTAACTTAACCCTCACAGCAACTCACTGAAGTAGATGTCATTATATCCCCAATTTACAGAGGAGAACACTGATACATACAATAGTTAAATTTTCTGTCCTTTATTATGCAGAAAGTAAATGCTAAGCCAAAACCAAAAATAAGATTTGTCTGACATCATTGTAACCTCTCATCTAAGCTGAATTCATTCAAAGGAGCTTTAACTACCAAAAAGGGAGACAGTTCTGAAATACATTTCCCACAGGAAATGCTCAGCATATTTATCCCCATGGAAAATCTCTTAATTTCAGTGTTTCATTATGAAAGAAACACTATCTGCAGACTACAAAATGGTCTCTCTCTCTCTCTCTCTCTCTCTCTCTCTCTCTCACACACACACACACACACACACACACACACACACTATTTTCCAAATTATTAAATTACACTCACCTTACTACTACTGTGTAATATTTTAATCAGCAGATAAAGAAAGCATAGCTATGAAAGCATTAGGATCTACGTTGGAAAGAGTTTCATATTTGAAAAAGTTAATACCTATAAAGCTAAAGAGTTTCCTCTTTAAATGAAATATATTTCAAGCATAGCAAAAATTGCTATAAATACCTATTAATAGAAAAGTTTTTAAGAGATAGCACCTATAAAATACACCATGAGCTTGAAAAGTGACCTACTTAGCTATTTCCATTTTGTAAATATAGGATCTCAAATACTGAAAGACTATGTTACTTGGTGTTAAGAGATTATGGAATCATGATCATAACTGGCTATTCACTCAGAGTCCAGATCCTGAAGCACACTAGAAATTTAATCAATATTTGTAAATAAATGTTCACTTCATCATTTGCACTCTATGCTACTCCTAGAGAGTGTTTTATTTTACTAAAACCCAAATGTCTTTTCAGTTTGCTAAATTTAGAGCAGTAGAATCTTAACAATGTTCTTAATTAAAATTCAATAAATAACCTCGATTTTAAAGTTATCATGGTCAAAATTGTGGATAAGCTATGGAATCCAGAGATTGATTCAGTTAAAATAGATTTAACTACCTGTGAGTTATAATAATCATGCTGAAATGAATAGCCTACAGAGTTTTTATTTCTATTTTAAAATAAAACATACAAAAGAATAAACTTTCTAATAGTCAGAAAAGGCTATTAACAAATTATCACACAATTGACAGAAAATAAGAAATCATTTATTAATCCAGAATTATCCAACATCCCAAAATAAATTCAAAATTGTCTCTTAAAAATTCATGAACTTAACAATCATATGTCTATAAGAATATCACCCATCATCTCAATAGCATATTCTCAATATTAGAGAATCTCAAGAGAGATTACCAAAAACGGATCTGTATTTGAAATATTCAAAGGTATGTCATATGTAGCACAGGATTTGATTGGAGATAAACTCACATATAATTCTATGTTTTGAGAATCATATTCTAGAAAACTATTACATGTTTAATGGAATTAACTCATCAAATATAACTGTGCTGAATACAGCCACGTCCTAAAAGATTATTCTCAGTCTTGAAAAATATCCAGGGATTCAACAAATTTTTATTGAGTGCATACAATATGCTGCATGAGGTGAATGTGTTTTGAAAGATGCTGACCCAGAATCCAAAGTTATATCTCCACACCCAGCTCATTCAAAGTAATCAGGATCTGAACTTTTTAGAATTTTCTACATAAAATAATTTAATTTCACACACTTCATAGGACTATTTAAAAAGAATTAAACAACAAACATGTAAAAATGTTTTGTAAGCTGCTGTGATATAAATTGCAAAATTGGCCACGCCAGTTGTTTGTCATCTATTTAGAAATAGTAAACATTGCTCACGATGCTCAATTTTTAAAAACATTTTTTTCAAACATTCACTTTGGCAGGTATAGACTCAAATATACTTTCAAATGGAACAAAACTAAGAGAGATTTTTAGCCATCTCACTCAAAACAAAATTCTTCAGTCCACAAATGTGTCTTGAGGGCCTATTACATATATCTTCTATGATCACATGATACGATTGGTACCTTTATTCCTTTTTTTTTTTTTTTTTGGTTCACATGAGATCAAAATCAACAGTTGTTTTCATGCTATTAAAATATACTGTTGAATATAACTTGAAATAACAAATTAATTTTACCTATTTCAACTAATGACATATTTTATATAAGAATCCACAATCCTAAGTTACTAAGTATAGTTAGGAAATCTTCAAAACTCTTCTCAGTCATTTATTTTCTATGAAAAACATAAACTTTCCTTATTAAGATAATAATAAATAAAGATATCTAAGCTGATTCAATCTTGGGAACCATTAAAATAGAACTTCTAAGTAACTTCTGAGATATGGCCTTTGAAATGGAGGTGCAGATGACCAAAAGCTATGGGCAAGTGACAGTGTTTGCCAAAACCAGAATAAGCAGCTCAAAGCCACTGAAAAGCTGCTATAAATTCACTTAAGACACACAAATGGTAAATTCTAAGCATATTTATCAATTCACTCAACAGAGGTTTGAGAATTTTTATGAGTTAAGCAATATGCTAGAAGCTATAGAAATATAAAGGTGTATCTAACCCAGACCTGGCTCTTAAGGATCATACATTGAATAATGGAGCTGAGAAAGACACATTGGATATAGGTGCAAATGAAAGTGCAGATGAAGTTGTACAGGTTCAGATATTGCTCTATATGAGAACTACAGTATAAGATAGTAATTGATGTGCCAAAAAATATGCACAAATTTTAAATTTTCAGGGGTGATTATTTAGGTGAAAGGATCAAGGAAAACTTCATGGAATATAGGGGATTGGAACGACATGACCCCATGGAGACATGTTACAGTAGGAAAGACCAAGGAGTGGTAAAAGCAAAGACAGAAGAGTGAGAGAATATTAATTGAGTTTGGACAATTTTGGGGCCATTTAACTAGAATAAGGAAACTCAATGCAACCTTTAGAAATTAAGTGTAGCTGGGTGCAGTGGCGCATGCCTGTAATCCCAGCAGCTCAGGAGGCTAAGGCAGAAGAATCTTGAGTTCAAAGCCAGCCTCAGCAACATAGCAAGACCCAAAACAATTCAATGAGATCCTGTCTGTAAATAAATTTTTTTTAAAAAAGGGTTGGGGATGTGGCTCAGTGGTTAAGTGCCTCTGGTTCAATCCCCAGTACCAAAAAAAGAAAGAAAGAGAAATTAAGTGTATCAATAAAGATTAACCAAATTATGGGAGGGCATTGGGTATCATGTTAAAGATACTGGATTCATATGATAAATTTTCTGAAATTTTTGAGAAGAGGCATGATGTTGTAGATTGTAGGATAAATGTCATGGGAATATAAACTTCAAAATGTTCACAAAATGAATTAAAGTAAGAAGCGGCTAAAGAAAGGAAGAACAGGAACCATGGTAGCAGAAAGAGAAATGGCAAGGAAGAAGTTAAAGAGGACTGTACTTAGCTACGAGGATGACAGAGATAAAGAATGCTAAGACATTTTAAAGAAACAATTGGCAAGGCATAGCAACCAGTTGGATTTATTCCCCCCCCCCCCCCTTGGCAAGTTTTACCTGGCATTTATCCTGTAAATTTCCATGTCTGTTAAAGCTATTGGGGTAGTGTTGTAAGTGGGAAGGAAGAGGGGTGGTGATTTACCTATTCTCCCTTTCTAAGAGGAGCATTTGGCAAGGTGACCAATCCAAAAGTATCATGGAATCACCCTCACCTTTTTTTACTCTATATACTGACGACGGTTTTCTCTCTAGCCCAGTTCTCTCAATTTAAAAACATCTCTATGGATGAGCCTGTGTTCTGGAATCCCCTGGAAATGAATAGGGTTGGGGTGAGACCACAGCTGAGGTAAAAATACAGGCATTTATTATAGCACCAATAAGTGACAAATTTTTAATAGCATATTGGACTGACATGTCCACATTCTAAGCTCAATAATATACTGAAGACAATAAAAAGTTAATCAAACAGAAATCACCACATCAATGAGAGGAAAAGAAAAATTAATGTGAGATCCCTCGTGAGTGAATAGATTTGAACGAGTTTCAAATTAACTTCATTACATCAGTGCATCTGTACCCAGTGTGCAATCTGCCATTTTTTCTCCATTTTTAACATTTTGCCTCCTTCTTTCTCTTGATACTCAGTCTAATTCCTTTCTGTGCTCCAACTCTTATCACTTATTTCCTGTTCTTCTCCCAATGATGTCTCAGACTGCAATTGAGCTGTCATTTCCATTTTTGTGCTAATTCTTTTCCCCATTATATTTCCCTTTCAAATGATTCATTCTAGATATGCCTACAAGCACCTGAGCACAAATAGCACCAGAGGTTTTAGCCAGTGATGTAAGTGATCCAGGTACCAAATGCATGGTCAGTATCTCCTCAGGTCCAACAGACTTGAAGTCTTCCCACCTCCTATATTTTTTCAGGTCCTATGGCAGAACCTTTCTTTCATTTTTTTCTCCCCTTAGGAAATACTTCAAGTTCATGATATTTAAAGATATCCATTGATTCAGAAAAGTCTAGTAGAGTGTACTGGCACCATAGCATGCTAGGAAAAATTAGTCATTTGAATTGAAAAATGAACATTTATGTAAAGAATGAGACGAGAGAATGTGAAGGGGTAGAAAGGATAGGGATAAAGTTGGTAGACGTGAAGAAATGGTTCTTTATCAAATCTTCCCTAACAGTGTGTCCTTGGATCATGCAACATGAGCAGAATCTGGGGGGCAGTTTTTGTTCTACTCTCTCCCATTTTTAGAATTGGTTTGCCCAGCATTATGACACACATGTTCCCAGTTACCATAATAGACTACATATGTAACATTAACTACATCATTTCAGAGCTCCATTTGCAGATTCTACATTTTATTCGACTCCTACTCCCCCCCACCCCAAAGGAGACAGGCTGTTAATCCCCATCCTCTGTGGGAAGCTTATGCTATGGCTGGCAAAATGTGAGAAAAAAAAAAAAAGGCTTTGTATTCCAGTTGCCATGTTAGCTGTGATACACACACATATATATTTCATTTCCAGTGTTGTTCTTCATTAATTCATTTTGGAATTTGTAATGCAACATTTCAGCATCGTCTTAGCAAAGCTCAGAGCAGATTTTTCTGGATGTTCAACGCACTCACTTTACAGTAGAGTTTACAGTTCTAGTGAATAGGGGCATCTAAATTTGTCCTCTTTAGGCTGAATCTTAAACTTTTAGTAAGGCAAGAATGAAAATACAAGCTCAGAACTTATCAAAGAATTCATGTCATGTACCACTGAGGGGCACAATAAAAAGAGTTTGGCTCTTTTCTTCTATGTATCTGATATGAAATCTAAATGCATTAACAAAAGGGGAAAGTTCTAAATGGCTTGAATGACTAGAGGAAGGGGCTCAGTCATTGAAAACACATTTTGATTTCATATCAATATTCTCCAGCTGTGTTACGCTTAGGTATACCTTTCTTGGTGATGGTGGAGAATTTGTGAGAACAACTTGAAGTTGTTCCTGCGTAAAACTTTTTAGAAATTGTGGTTGAAGAGACATATAGGAAGGAAAAGAAACATAATAACTAAATGATTACTGGAGGTTTCAACTCCCACATTAAAATATCAGAACTTTGGATTTTAACACAGATTTAATTCACAAAATAAGTCCTAAGTCTGTTAGACCTTTGTTCCAGAAATGATTGCTTCAACTATGACTTTTTTTAAAAAATTACATAAAGATGGAGAGTATTAAAAATTATTCAAAATAATTTGTCTCTCTAACTATAGGAAAACTTTATATCTATAGTAACACTTTCATATGACAATAATTTTTGCAGACATAACACGTTTTCTAAGAAAAAGTTTAGGATGGGACAACGTGCATTTTTTTTCTCTAAAAAATGAAAGGATCATTAGTTATTTCTACCTACTTGAATATTTTCCTCCATGATCATCTTTAGAAATACTTTTATTGGGCAAAATGATAGTTTTAAACTAAAAACATGATTTCTAAATTAAGAATTATCTATTGGTATGGAATTATAATTTGCTCTATTCAGTACAAGATAGACCATAGTGAAAAAATCTTCTACCCTTTACCTACTTTTGCTTAATTTTGTAGAGGGCTCAATATTTAAATTATTGTATTAAACTATGATTGCTGAAACCTCAGGACATATAGAACCATTTTTCTTTCTTACTTTAAAATTATAAATGTCACAACAATAAACACATAAAGAATACTTTTTATTTAAAAGTGATAATAAACAATATACAAAAAGCACTAAGACATCCTTGAAAACTCTTAAACATGGGGAAGTTAAATAGTAACTTTACAAAGGAAAATAAAAATTGAAAACATGATTGTGAGATATTAAATTTTTTAAACTATCAAGAGTACTGAAAAAGTATTTGAAATCGTTTTTATACTGAATTGTTTGTACTTTCAGAATGTGTTTAATTTTCACATAAATTAGAAAAAAATGATTTGGTATAGGCACAAAAGTTAGTTTTATTAGTCAACTTTTCCTCTGATTGTGTGCATCACCCCATTTACAGTATCTTATCAAGATCAGAAAGAGACTCTTATAACTAAAATTCATTTTATATTTTTTCTTTTGAAATGCTGTTTGCAGATTGACAGAATTCCATGCTGTTCCATATATACCTTGGACCTATCACTTTTCATCTATCACTCTGAATTTCATATCAAATTAATTTTGACACGTCACATTTGAATAAAACAGTGGTAGAACATGCATACTCATTTACACTTTGATATTAATTGTTACACTTTTCATGCACTAAATAAATGTACATAACTGGTAAAATGCATGGGAATGAGGTCAAATTAGCCAAATATGCATTGTAAAAAAAAAAGCATTTCCTTATCTTATGCATTACTATATATCAAGATATATAGTAAGATGTATGCTATATATCATTAAAAAATGATTTATATCTCTATGTAAAATAATTTAAATATTCTTCATAAAAAAGTAAAGCAGAAAAACTTTTAAGAATTTATGGTGAAGTTTAGAAAATATGATTTCTCTTTATTTTATAACCAAAGGAGATGATTTCCAAAGTCAAGCACCATTAGGTGAACAGGTCAGAATGTGGGCACTTTATACAGTTCAGGCAGGCACAAACCTTAAGCCATGAAGATTCCTTTCAGGACCAGTAGAGGATAAGGAAGGGAACAGACGGGATGGGGTGGGGCAGAATACCGGAAATTGAATTAAAGAAAATTATATTCTGCTTTTATAATTATGTACAAATGAATCCTAATGTTATATATAATTAAGAAGAAACTATGAAAAAAAATTCCTTTCAGGATCAGTGCCCTCTCACTATTAGAAAACCTATAAGAAGGGGTGAAGAAGATTACAGTCAACCAATTGACTTTCAATAAAATATTCCTTAAAAAAATCTATTTATGGTTTTGTTTGTCAAAAATCACATTTCCCAAAATAATTTAGTTTTTTAAAAGTAGGGAAGAATCACTTGCTTATCCACCAATTCTCCCAAATGGAAGCAGGAAAACAAAAATAAAAACTGTCTTATGACTTCAACAATTAAGTTGCTGTTAGCATTTTAGTAGTTTAAAACAGAAATTTGAAAATCCCTTAGAAACTTAGGATATACACAGTATTTGTACAAGAATGACAGTTTTTAATGTAGTGATACATATAAGCCAAATAACTACAGAAGAGTAAAAGAATTAAAAGGAGAGTCTTCTGCATGTGTACACCAAGTGTTGAGTCTATTAATTTAAGGACAAATAGTGAGAACTCCCTCACCTGAAGGTCAAAGTACCTCAATTCATGAGAACATTTTTGTGCTTATGAAGTCAATGATACTAGTCCCTAACCTTACCAGTAACTATGGAGAAATACGCACTTGGTTTTTACTAGCATTAAACAAAACTCCTGGATCTTCCCCCAGAGTCTATTCACTTTTCCAGAATTCTAGAACAGTGTTACTCAAAATGGGCACTACTGACCCTTCGACTCAGATATTTCTGTTGTAGAAGTCTGTCCGTACACTGTAGGAGGGTTGGCAGCATCCATGACCACCAGATGACAGTAACACCCTCAACCTAAATTGCAATAATTAAAAAGTCTTTGTATATCTTATTGTTCCATGGGATTTAAATTTGCTGCTGTTGAGAACTACTGTTCTAGAGGAAGAGTAACAACTTTGTTAAAAGTGGACTCACTTGAAGGAAAGCAAGATGCAAGAGTTAACAACTCTCAACGAGAAAAAAAGAATGAGAACTGAGACAGCCATTAAAACAATTGATTGCATAGCACTCTTGGATCATTTGGTGTAGAGACTTCAATCGGTACACTAAATGTGAACAACACTACAATAAATATGAACAGCAAATATTTTATTCTGCATTAACATAGAGCACTATAGGGAGAACATGCCTAAGTGTATGCCAAATGAGATAATTAATGTTCACTGTGGTTATCCTGAGTTATCAAGAAATTGTTAAATACTAAAAAAGAACCAATAAAATAAAAAAGAAAGAAATTGTTAAGAGTTTGTTCAGTGCATCCCATCAAATAAGATAGAAAGGTTATAGCACATTTTAGGAAGATATTAATCAGAATATTAGACTTTTCAACTTCAGCCAATTAATGTTTATTTGAAAGACTTCTTCTGTACTAATATACATGTTATATTTTTGAAAGCAATATTAGTTTTTTTTTTTTAATTGTTTCCTATTTAATGTATACTTAAGAAGAGAGAAACCATCCATAAAGGGGATGCCCAAGTGATCCCCTTATAATATACTACTATATTTTGGTATGCACTTAATTTGGCACATAGGTCTTGCCAAAGATGAATTTTGCCATACCTTGCCTAGTCGGGTGCCTTTAGAATGCTAGAGAGTGGCATACATTTGGGCAACAGTTTCTGGAGTCCAAGCTAAAGAAACTCAACATGTACACAGCCTGCCTAGCAAAGTCAGAATGGGAAAGGGACTCAGAATGGGGCAGGGGAGCCAGAACACCCCAAACTAAACAGGAAACTAAAAATTTACAAGAGTCAAAATGAAGGAGGTCAGAGAAGAGATGGGTGTATCAAAAAGTCAGTCTTAGTTTGCAAGAAGTTTTGGAAATTTAACCCCCAGAAATCAAATAAGTGAGTAATTCAGTTTTTAGGTTTGGCAGTCTGAAGCAAGATTATGGGGATTAAAAAAAAAAAAAAAGCCAAGAGGTTTCAACATTTTTATCATGTCTATAGGCTTTAGGCATCACCAAGGCTGGGAGGAGGGGTCTGAGATAAGGGAGGGAGGGAGTAGCAAAGGGGATTGGAATGAAATCAGTAATTAAATTCCCTGTTCACTTGTGTTCTAGACATTAAAATCAATCAACAAACACATACAGAGACCAACCCCAGTTTGGAATCCAGGTTTTCTTACTAGCTATGTCATTTTGACAAATTAGTGAATTTCTCTGATCCTTGGTTCTCATATATGAAATAAATACACAAACTAAGTAAAACCTAGTGAAACAAATATTGACCTTTGATCACACTGCTGAAGGTTAGCTGCCAATCTTCACCCAGTATTTCTCAAGTGAAAGTGGGCTGGAAAAGATTTGTATGTGGTAAGTCAGTGCTTGTGATCACCTGGGACCCTCCCAGTTCATTACATTGTCACTATCTCATGGTATACATATATTTAGATTTGTGGGTTTTTGTGATAAAAGAGACCAACTGAAAATTACCATTTTTCATTAAGTTTTCAATAATACAACCCTGCATTTTCTGTGATTAAATTTTCTGGATGCACTTTTGGTATTATCGGTATATTTAAGAGTACCTATCTCATAGCACCAGGAAAAGCAGATCTAGTTTTGTGGGGCCTGAGGGGTGAACAATTCTGAAGACTTTTGTAAAGAAAAAAAATTATTAATATGGAATTGGGTATGAAAGAGGATATTTATTTAGAACTAAAAGAATTATGCATTTTTAAATAAGAAATTTAAAAACAGGCCATTAGAAAGAGCCCTTGTAAATGAATAGCCCTGAAATTTAAACTTCATTAGTTTCTTGGTTCCTCTGCCTCTAGGACTGGATGAAGATTAAAGAAGATTACAGGGAAAAACTCAATAACTGTTATTAAGAACTTATCTTCAGTAAATATTAGCATTAGTTATTGTCAAAATAATAATAATGATTATCTTTTATGTACCAAGTCATATGACACTGGAGCTCTTGAAAGATTTGAAGAAAGACTGAGATAATGGGCCACAGTCATCATATAACCTATTCCTGGTCTCTTCTCTGACATAATTGCACTCATCGATCTGGACATCCTCTACAGAATCTTCCAGTAAGGGAAGGGACCCCATCATAATTGGCCTATAAGAGTCAGTCTTGAGAAGATGTCCAAGCCAAATTGTTTTCTGGAGCTATAACTAAGAACTGAAGAGAGACCCATTTTATAGGTAAAGTAGTCACAAATAAAATAACAGTGTAATTACGTGGATGGATGGATAGATAGATAGATAGATAGATAATTAGTTAGAGAGAGGCAGTAGGAGGAGAGGAATAGAGAAAGCCAGACAGACAGAAGGTCAGAAAGATAGGTAGATGACAGATACTATATGAAGGGACCAAGAAAATAAAAGTTGACAATTGACTTCTTCCAAAAACATAAAAGAAGGCTTATAGAGGAAGAGAGAGAGGAATGAAATTCCAAGCAGAAGGAGATGTGTATATGCAGACATGGCCAGGTGAGACAGGCAGTACTTGGGTAAACAGAAGATAAAGTCACAGAGGTAGTTTGGACTGGAATTGCCTGCCTCATTAAGTAAGATATTTGGCCTAAGCAAATTAAGGTACTAAGTAAGCATTTTTTTTAAGTCTTGTAATAACAACTTTGTGAAGTTGTGCAGGGAGTCATAATGAAGGCACAAAGTTGATCCTTAGGGAGAGTACCCTTGTGTGATATGCTTATGTTGTACACACTATATTGTTCAGGCTGTGCACTGCACAACTCCACAGGAGTGCCATTTTTCTCATGCACTACAGTGGGAACAACATTTCCTGGAGTTCTACATCATTTACAAGGACATTATTATCCCAGATGAGGACCATGATGAATCTAACCAAACTAATGCAAAGAGGATGGATATCAGAAACCAACACCAAGAGATATGATATTTCTAAGAGGCAACTAGCAAGTGTGGAAGACCATACTTCTCTTCAGTTTCACACACAGTGGTTGCTACCTTAAGGAAATACAATTTAGGTTGGAATCCACCTGAAAATAGAAGTCAATTAATTTTAAAAACATCTACGAAAAAATTTGTTTCTCCTTAGGACTTCATGTTGACCAGCCCACCATTCCATCATTAATGCTAAATAACATTCGGAGTTAAATCTGACAGCAGATGAGAAGGTGGAAATCCAGCATGTTTCACACTGAATGCTCAGTGTTTTTATGTGTACTTTCCCACCCAGATATTTTTCTGTTTGGAGGAAAGAAAAAAAGACCAAACACACGAACACATGAAAAGATCATTTGTTTCTATTTACAAAGAATTCAGAAAAATCTTTTTCTCACCAGTTCTATTTACTATGGATTTATAGAATTGACATTCACATTACTTTTAGGGTACAAAGCAATCCATAGGTATGATGGAATACTAAAACACAAGAGGAAAGCATTGAGTATCTGCAGACACTCACCATGCACAAAACCATTCTGCCCATTCAGTTAATACCAGAATCTTCCCCTTTACTCCGTTTCCAGTCAACACCTACCTGGCCTAAATTTTAACTGCTAACACAGCTCCTAAACAGTAATATGTCACTGACTTGAAACTTTCTTGTGGCTTTATATAAAAAGGGAATTCTCTTGTTTTCAAAAAGATCATCCAGACCCCAAATAAGACAAATCTGTTTATCCATAATTCCACAGAAAGTTCATGGTTCATGTTCTGTCATTTCTCCCTTATCAGATTAATTATCAACAACCGGAAAAAAAAGTCAACTGCTTTCACAGAAGAAGAAGTACAAGCAATCAAAAGATATATGATATAACGTGTTCAACATCTCTAGTAATAAGAGAAATGCAAATCAAAAACACCCTAAGATTCCATCTCACCCCAATTAGAATGGCGATCATCAAGAATACAAGCAACAATAGGTGTTGGAGAGGATGTGGGGAGAAAGGTACACTCATACATTGCTGGTGGGGTTGCAAATTAGTGCAGCCACTCTGGAAAGCAGTGTGGAGATTCCTCAGAAAACTTGGAATGGAACCACCATTTGACCCAGCTATCCCACTCCTTGGCCTATACCCAAAGGACTTAAAATCAGCATGCTACAGTGATGCAGCCACATCAATGTTCATAACCGCTCAATTCACCATAGCCAGAGTGTGGAACCAATCTAGATGCCCTTCAATTGATGAATGGACAAAGAAACTGTGGTATATAATGGAATATTACTCAGCCATAAAGAATAATAAAATTATGGCATTTGCAGGCAAATGGATGAAATTGGAGAATATCATGCTAAATGAAATAAGCAAATCTCAAAAAACCAAAAGACAAATGATCTCGCTGATAAACAGGTCATGACACATAATGGGGGTGGGATAGGGGCAAGAATGGAGGAAGGAGGAACTGTATAGAGGGAAAAGAGGGGTGGGAGTGGTGGAGGAAAGGAAAAAATAATAGAATGAATCTAACACTATTACCCTATGTAAATGTATGATTACACAAATGGTATACCTCTACTTCATGTACAGAGAAATAAGATGTATCTCATTTGTTTACAATTAAAAATAAATTTTAAAAAAAGCCAACTGCTTGAAAACATTGACTTTTTTCACCTCCCCTCTGTTCTTATCTTATAGTCTTTATATTCCTATCATCACCTAGCTCTCTGATATTTAAAAGACCTAACAGATTTTCTCACTTATGTCATCTCCTGGGAGCTTTCAGAAATGCAGAACCCCAGGCTTCACCCTAGACCTCCTGAATCTGAGTCTGCATATTAACAAGATCCCAGCCAACTTGTGAACATTGAGAAAGTACTGCTCTACTCCCATTATAATAAATGAAGCTACCCAAGTACCGGGCTGATGAACTACTTCAACAAAACCACTTTAAAGACACACATATAACTAATAAACCAAATAGAGTGCACAAGTTTTCCAAACAGAAATAATTTGCCCGGAGGAAATTTAAATAAAAGGATGAGACCATGAAACATTCAGAAAAGGAAAATAGAGTACCAAGAATGTGGGAAAACGTAGACTTCAATTAGAAACATTTAAGTTTCCAAGTTTTCAGGCTGATTCCAATAATTCAGCTCCTAAAGATTGCAAACAAAATACAGAGAATTCGTATTCTTCCTTGTTTGCATGAGAAAATACATTCCAATGAGGGCAATGTTCACCTCATATCATATTTTAAGGTGATTATAGCCAATCTCAGGTGGTTAAAGTAATTTAGCCTTCAGCCTTGTACCTCATACCCACCTGAGGCAGACTGAGCTCATCAGAAATGGGTTGCCTATTGTGCCTTACTGCTTAATTATTATATTAACATGTTGAAACTTCCTTTGAATTACCTCTTCACTGTGAGTGTGTTTGTTCTATAGAAAAGCCCTTCAGTGATATGCAATGAAGGTAATTTTTCTTGTCAGCTTACTTCAAAAATCCAATAAGTATAAATTCAATGCAATTTGAGTTTTGCCAACATTTTGCTTCCATTTCATTCTGTTTTGTTTTCTTAGCATCTTTTTCCCCCAAGTGCAAAGCTTCATTTTCTGAATGCAAAGCAGGCTGCAACCTTTCCCAGCATACGCATGCTGTTTTGTGGCTTTGGTTCCTGAGATGCAGGGTACCTTTGCCCACGGTGGGCAGGATCTAGTCTGCCTAGGAACACCATGTCAGAGCACACCGTGAACTTTGGCCCACTTGGCAGAGGTTTACACATTGACTAATTGAAAACTGATGAACATCCATATCCGAAAGCATAAAGCAAGTGAATAAAAGCTTTTTTGGAACATTGCACATATAAAACTGCCATCCCCAAATCCACAGTCATCTTTCTACCTGCTTACTAAGTCTAAACCTGTGGGATGCTGGCAAGAGAACCTTGGTTCATAAAGGGGAAGAAGGAATGGAATAGTCTGTGGCATTCCACGTTAGCATTCACTTCTCTGGTGAGAGTTCTTGTAAGAATTAAGTCCTGTTTCTAATTATTTTAGCCACACCCCCATACTGTGTTCTCCTCTTGAAAATTTTAGCATATGGTAAGGACTGAAGTTAGAGAATAAATATAGATTTTATTTGAGCTACATGTATGCACCCTGGATTGTTACTTAAGATTCAGGGGAAAAACTGCTCCCCCCACAGGCTGTAAGTTTAGCCAGAGAAAGAATCGTATTTTATTTATGTTTGAAGCCCTCCCTCTCTAGCACTTGGATGAGAGCTTGGTACCTAGTTCCTGCTCAAAGACTGCTCAATTGTGAACCTATTCTCATCTTTGCAGTAGGATGCTCAAATTCCGTTTAGCTATATCTGATTTGAAAACTACAAGGAAAAAAAATTGACAAAAGCAAAGACTTCTACCTCAGTTCCAAATTCAGGGTAAGGAATACATGAGGTATTTTAGTTCATTACCCTATGCCTGCTAGGACCAACTCCCCCATCCCCCCCCCCCAAAAAAAAAACTATTTTTTCTCCTACGATCTTTAAAACTTTTCCAGAAATCTCTCTCTAAAAATGTCTCATAAATGAACTATAATCTTAAGAAATTTATGTAGATTTTGTTTGTTGGTTGGTTGGTTTTGCTTTTTTTTTTTTTTTTTTAACTCAGTGTTACAAAGCTAGCTCCGTGCCTCATCTAAGTGGGACAGCTCTTTAGATGCACAATGTCATTTTTATGAGTAAGAGTTAATGTCAAGTTAAATGAAATGAGTTTTGTAATGCAAGATCTCATGGGAGGAAAGTAGAAGACAAATGAGAAATGGCTACAGAACCACATTGTAACCTCATTTTAATCTCAAGCTTTCACCCCTCAGTGTGCATAGCTGATAGGTTGGTGAGTAGACTCAGAATAGGTCAGTTTCTTCCAAGTTCAAGTCAAGTGGTGGCAGCTAGTGATACGGGGATGAAGTTCAGTGGTTACAAATACTAACTTTGAACTCAGACAAGGCTGTGGTCCCTGGGTTATCTTGTGTGGCACTTCAGAAGAAACAGAGAATAAGGACAGACAGAGTCTTCCCCGGGTGGGAGTTGGGGTGCATTTCAACACAGGGCAATGCGAGATATTGCACTGGGGATCACTGACAACAGGATTCACTGTCAACTTTGATCTTTAAGCTGCAGGTTTCAATTCTTAGGGATTTTTTTATTATTTCAGTGCAATTGAATATTTATTGTTTTGCTTAAAGTCTTTATCACCTTAAAAAGGAGTCAAAATTCTTTTTCATTTCCTGCTGGATAGTCAACCCATCCTTAACTCTTTGTTCTTGTCTTCATTCTCTCTTGGTTCTGAATATAGCAAGGTATTGTATAATTTCCGCAATTCATTAATCTAGATGTAATTCTCCAAACACAGTCATTTTACATACTGAAAGAACTTTTCTCTTCACTTACCTTATTCTCATTGTTATAACTGTAGTGTAATTATTGGTGAGTATCTCGATGGCAGGGGCTATTTTTCCCATAATTATATCTTTGCTAACTTACCAACAATGCATTTGACAAATAATATCAATTTCAATTTCATTTAATTCTATAACTTTTGTCCATACATTGTATTAGATATCTATTGCTATATTTAAAAAAAAAAAAAAAAAAAAAAAAAAAAAACTACCCCAGAACTCAGAGAGTTCAAACCACAAAAATTATCTCGATTTCTGAGGATCTGAATTGTGGGAGCAATTGAACTAGTGGTTCTGACTCTGTCTCTCAAGAGGACTATTAGCAAGACTACAGTCATTTGAAGATATTTGACAGCAGGAGGACCTGCTTCCAAGTTCATTCACACAGTTGCTCGTGGAGACTTGAGTTTCTTTCTGGCTTTTGGTTGGAGGCCTGTTTCTTGCTCTGTAGGTTTCTCTGCAGGGCTGCTCATGACATAGAAAATTACTTCCCCCAGACTGAGTCACTCAAAGGAGAAAAGAATATGAGAGAAACCAAGACAGAAATGCCAGTGTATTTTATAAATAAGTCTCAAAAGTTATATATGATTTGTCAGACCAACAGTGGTACAGATTGAGAGGGAAAAATGCAAAGGGATGAAACTAAGGTAAGGAATAACTGGGGGCCATATTGAAAACTGGCTTCCATAGACACCTTCATATTACATAATAGAAAATAGCCAATTCAATCACCGAAAAGATGGGAGACTAGCACTTTCATGATGTTCTTCTTGTTTGAAAAGGATAAGAATTCTCACAATGACTTTTAAAAATAATTTTAATATAATAAATTAATAATTGGATATTATAATTTAGCAAGCAAAAAGTCTTAACAGATGTGTTGATAAATGTCTACTGATATGCAGGGTGAAATCTTTTTACATCTCATCCCCACCCAAAAAAAATCTTAATAATTAATTTAATATTAAGTTTGTAGGTTAATGCTATCTAGTAGAACTTTCTGCACTGGTAGAAATGTTTTATAGCTAAATTATCTAAAAGAGCAGCCATAAGCCATGTGTGGCTATTCAGAACTTGAAATATGACTAGTGTGGTTGAAGAAATGAATTTTAAATTTTATTTCATTTTCATTTATTCAAATTTAATCTTAACCTCAAAAGGTCAGGTCCATTATTTGACGGTGCAGGCCTA
The DNA here is from genome assembly GCF_902686455.1 of Sciurus vulgaris. NCBI lineage: Eukaryota > Metazoa > Chordata > Mammalia > Rodentia > Sciuridae > Sciurus > Sciurus vulgaris. The sequence continues at coordinate 100,033,033 of NC_136463.1, read as the reverse complement.
GACTAACATTTATTTCTTCATTTTATTTTGATATAGACTTTAAACAAATGTATATTTTGAATGATGTCTTGGAACAAATAATAGAGTCGTAGGGTCTGCTCACTTAGGTTCTGATCTGGTTCTCCATTCACAAGTTCTTTGACCTTGGGAGTTATACTTCACTTTTCTTTGCCTCCATTTCCCAAAGGCAAAATAAAAGTACTTATCCGCCCACCACACACACACACAGACTGTAGTGGGGATTTCTGACACAAATAAATATGAAAAATGTTAGCTGTAGTTATTATTTGTGAACAGATAATCTCAAATATCATGCTACTCTTTCAATATATAGCCTGTAATACCTGGTATTACTTAGTTTAAAAATGAACAACTGTAAAACTATCTCATTACAACAAATAATAAAGTCTAGGTAACTAGTAAATATCCCACATAGCCAATTCAGAACACTTTTCTTTGAAAACAGACAAGCCATTAGCTGTAACATCTTTTTCATCCTTTAGTTTTACATCAAAATTATTTGTTTGTTTTGTTGGTTTTGTATTTTTTACTTGTTTGTTGGTTTTGGTAATATTTCTGTCATAACTATGATAATCATTATTATGAAAAAGACAAGGAGAGGGGCACTAACTAAAATCATAAAGTTTGCAAGTGTTCATTTAGAGATATTATTACTTGGAAGATGAAAATAACAGGACCCTTTTTTCCTCAAGGAAAATGAATGTCGCAATTCCCTACCTGTGAATATGGAGATATTTTATTTTCATAAGCAACACTATAAAGCATATTACTCTTCCCTGGGGGAATAAGTATGGTGTAGTTGGTGGCATTAAAATTAAAGCAGTCTTTTCATTTAATATAGACTGAGATAAATCCAGATTAAGTATATGTTGTATTAAAAATGGTTACAAAATTTATTATAAAACAGTACATAGAACTGTGAGATTCCTATATTTTATCATCACACACACACACACACACACACACACACACACATACACACAGGCATTTACATTCAGGGCTGGACCAAGTACTATAGAGTATATTTGAGTCATACACTTTCCGTTCACAATGTATTATTGATTCTCTCTCACTATAGTTTATTTTCTTCCTCAAGGGAAACCAAGAACTTCTTCATCAATTCAGTCAAAGTTTTAATGACTACCCTTCGCCTGATATATCATATAACATAATACATTCTAACATACCAATCCATAGTGTCGTGCCTATCTTTGTTCTAAATATCATGCCTCTTCATCCTAAGATTCAGTTTAAAGAATCTTTCAAAAGATCCACTAAATAAATAACAAGTTAGCTTTCAGGCAAACAAATAAATTTGCATTGTTTTATATTCATCATAAATATTTCACTTAATTACCGAGGTACCTTGTTCAGACACACACACACACAAATACACACACAGAGAAAACATTATAAATTAATTAGCACTGTCCCTACTGATTTTTTAGAAGTTCTGTGGAATATAAAAGCCAAAAGTGAAAACAGACTGCAAAGCCCAACCGGAGAACACATCATATGCAAATGCTGAAGTGCACAAACATGTCATAGTATAATTTGTGGGATACATTTTGAACAAGCAATGTTTTTTATTAATTGTTGCCCTATGTATTTTCAAACTCAAGGTCAAAGAAACCCTGTCTCCCCTTTTATTCTCTTGCAGTGTAATGATCCAAACAAGCAAAAAGATCATATTACCTTGAATGTGATTAAAGGAGGTGTTTTTTTCTCATTGTAGAGTAATAAAATCGTTAGTTACTAAAATGTTATAACATAATTTCAAAGATGTGGAGGATCATGGGTGTAAAACAAATGTAATTTCAATACACAAATGTTATAAAATTCAGCATTTAGTATCAAAATTTTAAGTTCATTTAATATTATTCAAAAGCAAAAGTAACACATTTTTACCTTAACTAATTATAACTAATTATAATAATACTTTTTCTTAAATTATTGCTTCCAAATAATTGATAATTTATAATATTTCTAAGTGGCAGTAACATAGCCTCAGAGAAAAGAGGAAAAGTTCATAATTTCTGAGCATAAATTGAAAACAGCAAGATGTCCATATTTTATTAAAGTATAGCCATAATATTTTGTGAAAAATGAATTTAAATGTAATTCCTACAGACTATGTGACATACATATCAAATTAGTTCCTGACTCTTAATGCTTTAAAATTTTTAAATGTATCATTATATAAGTATTATTTAGTTTTTTCAAATGATTTTAATTATATATATCATTATAAAATACTTGAGCTTTTTCATTATCAGATATTATAATATCTGCTAATTCTTTACTGAAATCTCTTTGGCAAGTTATATGCCTTTTTACTGAACCAGCAACAGCCTGAAGGAATTAGAATTTAAAAGAAAAAGTCAAGAAAAACAAAAATATTTTGTTTGACCAAGTAAAAATATCAAAAATGGTTTGGCTTAAATGTACTAATTCATAAACTAGGTCTGATTCTCCCTGGTTTAAATAGCTGGGTTTTTTTTGTTTTGTTTTGTTTTGTTTTTGTGTGTGCATATAGTTTAGGAATCAATTTAAATCCCTCTAATGCATGCATCTTATCTTTAACATGCCTTTTTTGAGCAATAGTGATAATGTTTTATAAAAACTCAAGCTAGTAAAGAAAAAAAATTAAAATATGGATGCTTTGTGTAATCTGCATACATACATTACAAATTTGTATATGTGCAACATTCCAACAAATACATATATGTGCAACATTTCAACAAAACTGAGAAACAAAAAACTTTTGCTCTGAATCAAGGACTGAAAATAATGTCACAGCACATGCATAGGACCCTTTGGCTACGCTGTTTCTCCACACAGTCTACTGCATCAAAGGTCAATTGGTAGATTTCTCAACTGCAGTTTCTTGCTAGTCTATCCCATTGACCACCGGGTTGTCATCATGCTAATAGTCTGAGAACCATCTCTCCTAGGCATACACTGAGTGAGAAAACGGAATAAGTGTATAAATCACTTAATTAAACCCTTCCCAGAGTTTTTAGAGCAGATATCATGCTCTTCTCTCAAAAAATATACAAAACATTTTCAATGTCTGTATCATCTGATCTCTAATTCCTTTTGCTGCCATTCTGTGTCTTTGGGCACATGCATTCTGATCTATCGGTGGTTCGAGGGGGCTGCTCCATAAGCCTCACTCATTCTGCCCTCACTTTTCCTAATTCGAGGTTGCTCTTACACTTCTGGTTGTTGGTGGATCATAAAGTCCTACCCAGACAAGAAAACTGAAGTCATAAGAGACAGAAAGACAGAAAGAGAGGAAATTAAAAGATTGAATAAGAAGTTAGATTTATATCCATCTTAACGATTTTGAAATAACAGGCACTTTAGACTATCCCTACTATAAAATGTAAATTGATACTAGTAAAATTTTATACTAGTACTTAATTGTTAAAAAGTTTTCCATGTTACTGAACTATACTTTAAATAACCAAAAGCAATGACAGACAAGATGAGGAATATCTTATCAAAAAGCAACTAGCTAATAATTAAGCTAAATGCTCACTACAGGGAGAAATTATGGATTATTTTCCCTTGAAAATGGTGAACAATGAAAGAAGCATGAGATTACATGCACTTATATATATTTATATTTATATATATAAAATGTTTAGTAGTACTGGTTTTAAAATAATATTTAAGGCTCATCAGACAGATTTTTCTATTCCTTTCTAAAAACTAAATAAATGAATTCCCAGGGCTTCAAATGAGACCAAGCAAAAGCTATCAGAAGCAGGGGTGTTTATACAGGTATTTTATGCTATTCTGCTCCTTCAGCATCATTTAACCTTTGCTTAGCACATTGTTCTCCCTGGGATTCCTAGGTCAATGACAAAGCACTACCAACTCATCCCACAAGCTGAACAAATCTCCAAAACTTCACCTAGGCATCAGAGCTGCCCAGGAACCTGATTATTGCACTCTCTATCATGACAGCAGTCCCCTAGTGACTGTGCAAGTCATCTTCCCCATTTTTACCCTTCAGTCGTTCTTCAGCTGTCTTCATTTCCTACACTAACTCCATTTCTGTTCATTACTAAGAAGAATAAGGCCATGTGATATGTGTCCTTAAATTCCACTTCCTCAATCCCCAAACTATCACTGTATTATCTCTCTGTGCTCCATCCCTACATTCTTAGGAGAAAAGTACACAGTATTTTTCAGTGTACTTCTGCCTCATGCTGTTTATCCTACTGATCCCAAGTCATTTATTCATTCATTAATCCAGTCAGTCACTCACCTGCTCAGTCCACAAATACTTCTTATACATACATGTACTGCATGTAGTTTGAAGGCAGAGGTCTTAGCCACCCAAGCACAGGCAAGTTTCTTAATCTATCTAGCACTCAGTTTGCTCAACTGTGAAATGATATACTATTTTAAAGATGAAATGAGAAATTGAAGATTATGCAACTAACATTGTATTTAATACACAGTAGACTTTGTGGTCAGCAAAGACTTAGGTTCTAGGACTATGTATTTGAGAGATATGGTTCTCAAGGATACATATATATATGTTTTATGTATGTGTATACACATGAATGTTTGTGTATGCACCTGCATACACACATACATATATAATAGTTAAACATACACATACAAATATATAACCTCCTGAAATTTTGTACAAAGCAATAAACATGGAATAAGATAAGTGTCAGGAGTTTTGTAACCAAAAAACAATATTTATCCCCATGTACTGATTTTGTGGTTATATGCCTGGAAAATCCAGAAGAATCCATTTAAAATTAAAATTAATGAGTGCCAAGTTGAGAGCATAAAGGCAAATACATTTTTTAAAATTCCATTATGTTTCTATATTGTTCAATGACTATTTACAGATTAAAAAGCTTTCATTCAAAATCACTACAAAAACATAAAATATATAGATAACAACTTCACATGACAAATATGAGACACAGGTAAAGAAAAAAATCAAGATTTGCCAAAGAATTTAAAAGTCTGGAACAAATTAAAAGATAAGTCCCTTTTCTGAATATTGTGATAACCAGAATATTCAGAAATAAGAACAAAATTCCAATGGCCTATGTATGTAGTTTAAAAAAAAAAATCCAAATTCATCTGAAAGAATAAAGGTGAGAATATGTCTGAAAATTTTAAGAATACAAAGAGGCATCATAGAAATACAATAATCAACATGGCATGGAACTATCTTCCAAGTCAGCAAACAGAAATAGAACACAATAGATAGCTCAGGAGCTACTCATAATTCATAAGTAAAAGTATAGACTGCAAGAAGGGTGTTTTCTCTGATATATGGATACTGATCCATAATGGGGGGCAGGGGGATGAATGGAGGAACTTTGGATTGGGGAGAGAGGAGTGAGGGGAGGGAAAGGGGCAAGGGAGTGGGAAAGATGGTGGAATGAGATTGACATATTACCCCATGTACTTGTATGATCACAAATGGTATGACTCTACATCATGTACAACCAAAGAAATGAATAGTTGTGCTCCATTCATGTACAATGAATCAAAATGCATTCTGCTGTCATGTATAACTAATTCGAACAAATTTTTTTAAAATGCAAAATATTTTGTTTAAATTCTCATGCCAAATATCTCACATTAAACTGGGTACAATGGTACATGCCTGTAATCCTAGCAATTTGGAAGACCTAGGCAGGAGGATCACAATTTCAAGGCCAGCCTTAGCAACTTAGTGAGCCCCTATCTCAAAATAAAAAAATCAAAAGGGCTTGGGGCAGGGATGATGTATCTCAGTGGTAGAATTTCCTAATACCTAAATAGAGGTGGAGGGGAGGGAGGGAAAGAAAGAAAAAAATCTTGCCCCAAGAAAAAAATCAACAACAGACTATGAAAATATTTTACACATATCCACTGTAGTCTTGCTATGCGCTGATTCAAATGAACAAGTAAAACCTAAAATCATAATTCCATTAACCAATAAGTTACAAAAGAAGTACTAAGAAGATAAAAAACAATGTCAGACTTTACTAACTACAAAAGAAAAAGAACCATAAGAGACACTAAACACCAACAATATGACGAATTCAATGAATGTTGATGTCTCCATTACAGTTCTTTGTATACTCTTTAATGTTAAGAACCTGTGCATAATTAAAAAGACTGAACATCATATGTAGTGTGAACAACATGATTTTGTGTTATACATACACACACAGGCACACCAAGGATTAAGAGATACTACCATATAGAAAATTAGAATATTTTTATTTCTTTCTCAATACTTTTATGTAATGGCTTTTTAATTTTTTTATTTTATTGGTTCTTCTTAGTTATACATGACAGTAGAATCCATTTTGATAAAATTATATAAGCATGGAATATATCTTATTCTAATTAGAAATCCATTCTTGTGGGTGGGCACGAGGGTGGAATTCACTTAGGTGTTTTCATATGTGTACATAGGAAAATTATGTTAGATTTATTCTACTGTCTTTCCTTTTCTTATCCCCCCTCCCTTCCTTTTGTTCCCCTTTGTCTAATCTACTGATCTTCTCTTCTTCCCCTCCCCCCACTTTGTTATGGTTTAGCTTCTACATATTAGCAAAAACATTCCACCTTTGGTTTCTTGGGATTGGCTTATTTTACTTAGCATGATATTCTCCAGATCCATCCATCCACTGGTAAATATCATAAAGTTATTCTTCCTTGTGACCGAGTATTATTCTATTGTATATATATTCCACATTTTCTTTATTCATTCATCTGTTGAAAGGCACCTAGGTTGGTTCCATAACTTGGCTTCTGTGAATTGTGCTACTATCAACATTGATGTGGCTGTGTCAGTGTAGTATGCTGAGGAGCGAGAAAACTGGGTCAAATAGTTGTTTCATTCCTAGTTTTCTGAGGAATCTCCATATTGTTTTTTAGAGGGGTTGCACCAATTTGCAGTCCCACCAACAACATATGAGCATTCCCTTTTCCCTACATCCTCACCAACATTTCTTGTTACTTGTATTCTTGGTAATTGCCATTCTGACTGGAATGACATAGAATCTCTGTGTAGTTATACTTTGCATTTCTCTAACTGCTAAAGACGTTGAACATTTTTTCATATATTTGTTGATCATTTGCATTTCTTCTTTTGAGTAGGGTCTGTTTGGTTCTCTTGTCCATTTATTGCTTTGGTTATTTGTTTTTTAGATGTTTGCTTTTTGATGTTTGTTTTTTAGATGTTTGCTTTTTGAGTTCTTTGCATATCCTGGAAATGAACACCCTATCTGAGGTGGCAAAGATTTTCTTCCATTCTGTGGGTTCTTTCTTCACACTCTTAATTGTTTCTTTTGCTATGAAAAATCCCATTTATTGATTTAGTTTACTGCCATCCCATTTATTGTTTTTAGATCCATTTTTTATTTTATTTCTTATGCTTCAGGATTCTTGTTCAGGAAATCAGTTCCTGTGCCAATATGTTGAAGTGTTGTAATTGCTTTTAATGATAATTTTATAATTCTTATCAAAATAAATTTATTCTATTTTAATATTCTATTCTATCAGAGGGAAAGATATTTTCCTCTGAAAATATGACAGGTTTCAAAGGCATCATTTGTAGGTTGGTCTATCTTGGTCTTGTTTCTTTTGGATTTTTTTAATTTCCTCTACCCACAAAGGAGTTCAGTTCTTTCCAGTTTAAAATTTACTTTCTCTGTTCATTTGAGCTAGCTTATACTTTCCCCACCTGTTATCATGAAATTTTTTGAAAGAACATTCTACTCTCCTTTTCCTTTTCACCATCCCTGAATCCCTTTCAAAGCAGCCTCCCAAGCCTCCACATTTAAAAGGTCAGCTCTGTATCAACTCACTAATAAATCTGTTCAAGATTCAATTTTCTCTATCCTTGATATGTTCCTTATATTGTGTGACTGTGATTGTCTTTGGATAGTTTTCTAAAAAATATTGTCTGGTTCTTTCTTCCCCAACTCTTAAATATTTGCTTTGTCTCTATATTTTGTCCTGAGACTTCTGACTTTCTAACCTCTTCCTTAAAGACATCATCCAATTCACATATTCAATGTTCAATCTCTGCATATAACTCACAATTCCCATTTCTATTCTGATTCACTTTTGGACCATACCCCACACTTCTTTCAGTGGTATGCTACAGGTCACCCCCTAGGAATGATCTAGACATCTCAAACTCTACATATCTAAAATCAAAATATTCACCTTACCTTTATCATTTCTTTTCCCACAGTATTTCCCTATTCCTATTTATTTTCACAGAATTCTGATGCATGCCAATTTGAAAATCTTAGACTGTCTTTGTCTTGTTCCTCTTCACAGTTGGTCGTCAAGGTCTATCACTCTTTCCTACAAGTTTTTATTCCCTTTCTTGTTCTTCCCAACTCTCATATAACCACCCTTAACTTAGTGTAATTCAGTCTGATCCCCTAGGAGTAAAGTTCTGATCTAACTTCTCCCACACTCTTGTGATTCTCAAAAAGTGCAAAGATTTTATCTTTGAACACCACACTATAATAATATCACTTGTTCATCCAACGGTTCCCACAGTCCCTCAATTAAGTAAATGTTCTGTCCCTAGGCATTCAAAATCTTGTTCAGGCTGATCTGTCCTTTTTTTATTGTCTCCACTACCACTGCACAAATATCCTGTGCTCTAAGGACTGCCTTCTCTGCACGGGTCACCTCTTCTGAAATAGAAAACTTCCTAAATTAGCTCCTTATTTTCATCACTCTTAAGATAATTACTCAATTCTGTTTGTTAGTGAAATGCCTTGCTCCTAATCTATACTGTAGAGTCCTTGAGGATACAGTTTGTAAGAAATAAGCTGAGGATATACCACAACACCTGGCACAGCATTTTGCATATATTGAAGAATACTCAAATACTGAGGAATTAATCAATAAATTTGCAGGCAGAAAACTAACACATTTTGACTGCTGTTGTATTTACATATTTTTGTGAATAAAATGGTTTGTTGTCTCCTGCGTTAAGATTGTTAAATCCTTGGGAACCTGACTCATATTACTCCTTTCATAATAATTATCTTCTTTTAAGATGGTCTGGAAAACCTGCTATAGACAAGGCGATTTCACCAGGTGTTATTCTCCTGGGTTTTGTTTTTGTATTTGTTTTAGAAGGAAGTATAAAGAATTTTAAAATGTTATTATTTTTTCCCTATGACTTACCAGTGCTTAATTCATAATGAAATCTTGATGATTAGGGTGATCATTAGGGTTAAAGCTATTTCTTTATCCAATTAAATCTTTGCAAAAAAACATAGGTGGATGATGCATAATTTCTTAAAAATAGGCGCAATTAGTTATCCCAGTGGCATATGTATCAGGTAACTTCTTTATTTGGCAGATTTCTGAAGGAAAAAAAAAAAAAAAAAGCATCAAATGACCAGCCATTTCCCTGAACGCCTCTCTTATTTTAATAGCTATTACTCTCATTCCATACTCATCTCCCCTGAGATAATGTGTTGGATTCTTTTCCTGACTGAGTCTTTCAAAAATTAAAGATAAATACAAGTCTCAGAATACCAACAACATTTCTCTTTGAGACATTTCGTATCCTTTAAACTAAAACAGGGTGACACTGGAGCCCAGTCTTGCTTGGATCAGGTGAAGCTTTCCCTGGGTAAATCTGTTACACAAGACCATTCCCTCACCCCTGAGCCAAAAGAAACAAGAGTAAAAGCACAATAATATGGTAATATCATTCCAAGATCCCAAATGTATCTGTAAAACCTCAGCTGGAAGTTGATTTAACCTCTCTGGTATTGTCATGTGACCCTGGGGTGGCACCTTCCTTCCCTAAGTGAGTGGAGCGATTACCATTACCCGTGGAAGCCAGGGCTCCCCAGTGACTCGGAAGAGTCTTGAGAAGGGATAAAGTTTCATAGCTTATTGCAATTCTTCCAGCACTGAAATCTCCTGGAGCTGAAACTCATTCAGAAATGATGAG